>NW_024573936.1:0-1279197 GCF_900044065.1 Fusarium mangiferae
TGATGGAATATGGGATAGAAAATAAAATAGAAGGCGCGAATCAAGATTAAAATGGATTTGGTACTTGCTAGTTATTTAATTACGTCTTGCACTATGCTTCTCTCTACTTTTTATTTGCTTGTCCACTAATGTTGATTTTTGGCAGATTTTAATTGTTATTTTCTGGTCGGCGCTCGAATTTGACAAAGACATTCACCATCCCGCCAACCCTGTCCCTATTTGCACAACTGATGCCTGAAGGAGATTTGAATTGGAGGTGTATTGTATCTGCACAAGTGGCACTAAGAATGCCTTTTGAGAAGCGCCCCATGTCGATGATTCGCGGCCCTGGGTACGATTTGATCATAAACAGATGCAGCAACGTCTTCGGAATAGAATATCAGTTATTGTATATGTGCCATGTATTGCTACTGATTGATGTTTAATGGACCATTTAGTGAAACCCAAACGAGTTGCTCCTCATCCTGGTGCTCAACATCGATCTGCGTAAGTGTCGCATTTCTACCACATCCTTGGAGTGTCAAACGAGTATCGGTTTGGCTATGGTCATGCCAACAATTCCCGTTCGTGGAGTGTCGGGCATGGTGGTGGGGGAACCATGAAGGAAGCTGATGGCAAAGCCCATACCAGTCACTGCGCGGTACCAGGTTCAAGACTTGCGGCTCTGGATCAAGGTAAGATGTGCATTATCTAAGAGATAGAAGAGATGATAAATGAAAGTGGGCATGCTGGTAAATCAGAATTTATGTTTGTAGATTAATACATAAATAACTCTACAGTAAGGGCTATGCAATATATAGAGGACATCTAGCAGCTAATAAATAATTTATATTTAAAGATTCCTTTATTACTCTCTTAGCCTCTTTCTCTTTAATTGTATAAGATTTAAAAATAGAACTACTTAAATAAAGTGTAATATTTCTATTAGTTTATTATATTATTTATAATAATAAGTATTATACTATAAAGAAAAACGTTGTAGTATTTGTGCTGATATAAAGATATATTAACGACTTCCCCCAATGGGCCAACTGGCCAGAGCTCCCTGAGTGGCAGGKCTTTTAATGCCATACAGCTCGTCGTTGGACGATGAGGCTTCTGTGACTAAGAGCTGAGCACCTGTCCCATATTGTAAGCACTAGGGCAGCCACAGTTGCCTCGCATGACTAGAGAGACAAAGCTGAGAGACATGCTGATCCCATTTAGAATAGGTGGCATGGCCATTTCCAATACTTTCAAGGGATGAAAATTCCTGCTCAGGTGTGGGGTAACAACCCTCCCAATCTGGCAGAAAACCCCTGGGCAATTTCTTACCGTATTACTAAGAGTGAGACAAAGAGGTCTAATCATAAGAGTAGAGTAAGCTAAAGCTGGTCCCTTACAGGAGAACTATTGCGCTAATTGATGCAGGTTATAATAGTATATGACCTTACTCTATGAATGCAAAGGCTAAGCGAACCGTTGTAACGGTTTTGGTTACATTGTGTTACGCTCTCCCTTTAAAGGTAGATCAATTGCCCCTATTTATGCAGGGCGGTGGCGTGTCAACCACTTAATGTTTATCTCGCGTTATAAGGTTCTACTTTTTGTCTTACCTTGACTTTTTACACACAGTTTTGGATATGTTTTACACGGATATCTTCTTGTCTAATCTTGCTTGGTAGCACATTGTACCTGAACTCAGCCAGTCACTATCAGTTGACATCTCGGAAAAAGACTAAGTAGGATAATATCAATCGGCCCGGTTTATGCAGATGCGGTTTAGAAGCATTCATGCAACTAGCTACTGGCCCAATTTCTTTTGGGTTGGCAAGATCTACTTTTTAAGGACCACCTGGGCAAATTGTCTCAATGGCCAACGTGAATTAATCTCCTACATCTATTTCTGGCCCCCCCATCCCAAGATTCTTGTCTTTGGGGTTATAAATGAGCCAAAACTACAATGAGTCACACTCATCTGACCTCGTTGTCTCCAAAATCATTTTTCCTTCAACTTACATAAGCAATATGATCAACGACTATGAACAGCGGGTCGAGGACATCGCATCGCGATTGCCAACACTGCAAGCAAAGTTCGAAGACCTTCGGTCAGCCTCGGTACAAAACCAGATCGACCTCCGGTCGGATCTTGCTTCCAAGGTTTCTTCCGCCGTGGATACACTGACGAAACTGGCCCAGCTTATATGTGGCCAGCCCGACCGATTCAGCCCTCATCCAGAGATAAACATCACTATTAAAGAGCTTAACTCATCCTGGAAAGAAACCAACAAAGCAGCAAAGAATCTTCTTGACAATATTAACAACAATTACATCAATGTATGTTTAACATTCTTCCAGTAATTACTTATGAACGACGAGCCAACTTTATGGTATCTAGATTGCCGATTTTAATAATGTCAGCTTGGGCCGCTGGTACAATCAAGCAGTTAATCTACAGGCAGCGCTACGGGCGACCCAGAAGTCTACAAAAAAAGACTATAGGATTGAGAAGTCTATACAATTGTCTTTGTTTCAGGCCCGCCGAGATGCAGAAAGCCACGTCCATAGCTTGCAGCAGACGCTGGATGAAGCACAGAGCGAATACGACGGCCTCGACCAGGTATGCAGAACGTATACTGCTACAGATCCATCAACACTAACATCGTTCCAAACAAGCTTGCGCTGAATCCTACGATGAGAAGGATGACTTTACAACGCTTCGAGCACGCCATGGCGATTTGCACGTTTGACTTATCAGACGCAAAAAATGCCGTTCAAACGGCTATTGAGCAAGGAAACGCTACAGAACAGCGACTACGCGAGCAAGAGTCCACGGTGCGAGAAATAAATGATCTTGTAACCATGCAAGCCGATCTCGTATCTCAAGGCTCATCGCTACTTACCAACTGTAGTGACCTGATGGGAAGTGTAGAGCATGCCGAAGATGAGATTTCCTGCATTAAAATTCATCACTTCCGCGCTTGGCAGCTTATAAACAGGTTATCCGACCGTTCCGAGTCTGCCGAGTTCGCTCTCTCCAAAGCAGCGTGTGCCAGCTGTATACTGATGGTCATCGATACGATCCTTGACGACCATACTCTCACGGCCCGTTTGACAGAAATGGTTCAACACTTGGCAAATTATGATGATAGCGAGGGATTTATTCGAGGGATCATTACTGGTGATTATCCCAATGGTTTGCTTGCCGGAGTGCAAAGGGAATTAGAGCTGATTCAAGATCGCTGTTTGGTGTCAAATACTGTCAGCCCCACCTGTGAGAGACAAGACACGAAGTCGCCGGCTTTTGTGCCTTTGAAACTTTTTCCTACTATATTACCATCTCCCACTCGACCAATGCTTGCTGATGCTAGTATAGATCTGTTGGAGAAAGACAAAAATAGGTCATTTAACGTTAGGCGCTTTTCAGCTTCATCTATAAAAAGAATTATAATTAGGCCTAGTTTTAAATAGTAACTTCTTATCTTTTTTACTTAAATTATATAAATTATATAGTGGTATCCTGGCTTTTAATATATAATCAATTTATTTTAATTTGAACATTACCTTTATTTTTACATTATATTATTATTTATTTATTTTTATTTTACTCATACTTCTTCAAGATAAATAAGGCAGAATAATGGCCCTTTAGTGAATAATTAGAATTATCAGTATGACTAGGAGAATATCATCGTTTGGGCTGAGCAAGGCGAGCCTCGGATTAACGCTATCTCATGTCATGGAGACTACAACTGTCGCGAAGTCATGAATGGTCCTATCGAATACCCTGTACAGAACTGGGATTGACTGCCCGCAGACACGCCCGCGCACCCAAAGGTGGTTTTCAATAAGGATGGTCAGCTTGTCATTTCGGGGGAGCTTATTTCGCGATAGGTAAGATAATAAAAATAACGATAATTTACGGTCTGCGTCATTTCAACTGATCGGTAAGGCAATCAGCAGCTGAATTATTAGTGACATAAATAGATCCAACCTTGCGGTATTTTCCGCCACTAATTGCGACGACTAAATTAATGATAGCCGCTAAATGTACATAGCGTGCCTTGTTGGGATGATTGGGCACATGATAAGCAGCTTTCCCCGCGTTTCAGGACATGGACTGCATTCCACCCACAATTCCGGGGAATTGCCTGTTTTTTTTTTACTTTGTCCAAGCTTCCCCTCAACCCCTTTGCTCTGAGCGGCTATGGACAAGACTCAGAGACGCCGAGTCCAGGGGAAAAGATCACGCACTGGATGGTATGAGGCTTCTCCTGGTAAATATTAAATTGCTCGCTTGCTTATACCTTTTATCACCTTCTAGTCTACCGTGCCGCATCCAAAAGATCAAATGCGACGAAACTCAACCCTGCTGTCAACAGTGTTATAAACGTAACCGTGTATGCAACATCTCAAGCGCTCGGTTCCGCGTCTATAATCGCGGCTCTGATCCACAGCCTGCCACGGCTCAGAGACCGTCACAGTCATCGGAACCTGACCCTATTGATAACAGTTGCCGCAATGCGGACGAAGACGCCCTTGACAGATCTTGGCATTTATTTGTTGGCGTTGATAGCACGTCTCCAGATCTAGACGTGGCCGCCGAAACGCCCAATGTCCCCAGCCCAATCTCAAACGCTGTCTATGACTCGAGTCGCATCCTGGTACGACTGGCGAGCTTACCGACGGTCCATCCTAGTGAAGCTCAACCTCACTTGGCGATTGGAGCCACCCCGCCAGGTGCCTCAGGCACAGTGAGCTCACCTCCATCAAACAGCATTGCAGCGCAGTCAGAAGTGCCTCGACGGGACTCAAACATCCCCGAACCATTTGATTTGATTGTCTCGCCCTCTTCGTTTGGAACAGATGAGAGTTTGCCGCATTTGCCCGCAATGGTCGCGGCACACGCTCTGACACCATCTCACGACTATACGAATGCAAGGGGCAGGGTCTCGACAAATTTGATAGACCAGAAATCAGAAATAATAGAAACAGACCCTGAGCTGTCCTTTTTCTTGCGGCAATTCGCCGATACAATGGGAAACTGGTAAGCAGCACCAAGCCCCTTAACCGTCGCCTTGCATACTAAAAATCGCCTTTATAGGATGGATTTGTTCGATATGGATCGGCATTACCATAGAGTCATACCAATGCTCGCATGGAGTAGCCCGCTGCTTCTCTATTCTGCCTGTGCCGTGGCAGCCAAGCAGCTTACTTTAGTTGAACCATCTCCACAAGAGCTACGGTCCTATATGGAGTTCTGGCAGACCACCTCTCACAAGGACTTTGGATGGTATAGCACCAAGTACTACGATCGTGCTATCTCGTTACTTTTGAGGTATGTTTCCGATCTCAGTTCAGGAGACTCTGGGCGGGAAACAGTAGAGCAACAAAGTGAGCGTGATCACAATTCGAAGCCATGTAGAAATGAGATCATCATAGCGGCCACCATCTTATCAGTTTACGAGTTTCTCACCGCTAGTGACCAGACGTGGTCTGAACACCTTGATGGTATCCGATCCTTTATTCGTCTATCGGACGAATTAGGCTTCAACTTCCAGCCCACGTCGGCAAGCCTGATTCTCGATCCTCTGCTACCAAGTCTACTACGAGCTGCCTGTTGGAACTTTGCAAGGCAAGACTTTCTTGCAGCTTGTGAGACATCCCCTTCCTTATTCAAACATTTCTCAACGTCATTGCTTTCCAACGAAGGCATAGCTAACGTGGTTAGTGATCAATGGTCACAAGACTAGGCTCGACACTGAAAATCCAGTTATCTGGCGACGAATGGGTCTAAACGTCTCTGCAGATGGGAAACCAATGGCCCACGTGCACTCCGATTCCCCAGAAGATCCCTATTCACAGGCTTTACGACCTGACATAATATCTAATACGCTCGTATGGCTTCTCTCAAAACTAGCCAACTACGTTGCACTTGTAAACGATCCAAGGCAGCAAGCAAACTCGGCGAGAGGTCTAGAGACTACGTGGCTGTCGCTGAATCAAGACTTTGAAACATGGCACCAGGGACTGCCCTCTAGCTTTCGACCGTCATACCGAGTGCGATACACGCCGCGTCACAGTGCCAAAGGGTGTCGGACATGTAGGCATCAGCCTGAATCGTTGATTTGTCACGAGACTTGGTATAGTAATAGTATGTGTGCCTCTAGCATACAGTCCTACCACATGAGTCAGATACTCCTCTTGATTCACAAGCCCGAAGGGCTAGCAGCAGCTCATGTTTCGCGACCGTCTGCCTCGGAAGGCCCTTTCGATGCCTTAACGAGGTTTAACCAGATGAAACGGGTGCTGCAATATCATGCTGCAGAAATTTGTGCTATAGCATTGTCCAGACTGGAAGCAGCCGCGAAAATCCATATGCTGCAGCCTGTTTACCTTGCAGGTCGTTGTCTACACACTAAAGCTGATCGTGCTATTGTTCTCAGGCTACTTGAATCTATTGAGATCGAGTTGGGATGGAGCTCACGATACCGAGTGGATGATTTACTCAGAGAGTGGGGCATGGATCGCGAAGAGATTATGGATTGCTGTCATTGATCTTCTTATGGCTTGGATACTGATAGCGAGATTTGAAGATGCATACTCTCATCTTTTACATAATTCTGTTGATACCATAACAAAAGAGCCCAATGTCGTTTGGGTTAGGGTGATTTTTATCTAGATACCCTGGTATGCTAACTCTTCCTCCACTATCTACTGGCAAAGGATAACACAAGCTTGTCATTCAACAACCGCGATACAGACGATACCGTACTTTTATCCATAACGAATGAAAGACCAGCGAGAGCCGGTAGCAATACCCAAAGGGGAGATATTTGGCCACCGCTCTTAAGGTCAGAAACAAACCGAAAGTCTCCCCAGCGAATGAAGATACTTCTCAACCAAAAGTGCCACTGCCATTCAGGATAGATCAATAGGTTCTTACCCGTCTTGGGCTCGACATACCAGTTACTGCATCCCGACGACCAAACCAAGCTCTTACATTTGGACTGGATCCATGAGTTCTCTTCATTTTCGGCCTGCTGTTTGACTTGGACAGCCTCTGCTGTTCGCGAGGGCCAAAGAGATATTTTCGGCGGGTGCAGTGAGCGTAAAATGGGATCGATGACGCGGAGGGCGAAGTTTATCTGGCACTCAGTCGACCATGTAACTGACAGATGACCGGTGAGTGTGTTGGGGCCCATCATGATGAACATATTTGGGAAGCCGGCAATGCAAGTCCCGTAATAGGCTAGGGGGAGTCCGTCGTTATGCTTGTTCCACTATTCAAATCATTGTGTCAGTCACTTGATGTATATAAGATCAAGATTAATGTGAATAATGAGTGCCTACATGATCTTCAACGCTCTCCCCTTCAAGACCGATAATCTCCATCGGCGCGAGCAGTTTTGTCGTCTCAAACCCAGTAGCCAGCACAATGGCGTCAGCTGGGAGTTCCTTGCCCGAACGGAGAAAGACGCTTCGCCGGCCAACCCGCTCAACAGGATCATCTGAGATAAGATGGAGGTTAGGCCTGTGCAGCGCCTCTAGGTATCCTGTGTCAAACACGCGACGCTTGCAACCAACTTCGAACTTGGGCACCAACGCGTTGACATATTCAGCTGGTGCATTCTCTCTAATGTACTTTCTAGATGCCTCGCTTAACTTCTGACGCGCGTTCTTGCCCGTTGCTGTATTGAACATGAGCCACTCAGCCTCGAGTTCGGCGTAGATGACGGCACGGAGTAACATCATGGCACCAGGGACCCAGCGCATCACGAAGCGGAACAGGGCCGAATACTCTGGATTGGGACGCTCGAGTAACCAGTGCGGTTGGCGCGCAAACTGGGTGACGCTCTTTGCAGTCTGTGCAATAACGGGCACGAATTGCGTGGCGCTGCAGCCGTTCCCTAGCACCACGACATTCTTGTTGGCGTGGTCGAAGCTGTGGTCCCAAGTTGCAGAGTGGAAGATGTTGCCCTCGAAGGTCTCGTGGCCTGGGACCTCGCACTTTTTGGGGATGCTGAGGGCACCAACAGCTGTAATGAGGATGTTGGCTCGTCTCTGAATGACTTTGTTGGTGCGGTGGTTGAGGATATCGACGAGCCAGGTGCTAGAATCGGACTGCCACTCGGCTTTGATGACGCTGCGCTGGAGACTTATGTGGGAGTCGATATCTTGCTGGCGAGATACGTCTTTGAAGTAGGCAAGAATCTCAGGCTGCATGGTGAATTTGCGCGTCCAATGCGGGTTCAGTCCGAATGAATACGAGTAGAAGTGGGAAGGAACATCAACTCCGCAACCAGGATATGTGTTAACGGCCCAGGTTCCTCCCACTTCGGTGCCTTTCTCATAAATCTCGAAAGTGGCATGTCTGTACTTTTTCTGCAATTGGATGGCGAATCCAATGCCTGACATGCCAGCGCCAATAATGAGTACGTCGGTATCAGCGGCAGTCATTGTCATGACAGCAGAGCGCGACGGCGAACATAAACGATGAGATACTCCCCAAGAAAACAAAGTCTTGCAGGCAAGAAAATAAGAATGTCCAGTTTTTTTCCCCTTGTGTCGGAACTCAATATTATCTGGCGTTGAGATTAATGGCACTATAGAAAGGGCGAGGATAATAAAGTCTTCATGAGCGCTGTATAAGGTCTTGACTTGATGGATCCTACATTCCTCACTGGAGGCACGCCAGTATTACCCTTTTCGGATGGCTAGTGAGTTTAGCCAAGGTTTAGGACACTGCCGCCAAGTCCAATCATGCATGATATGATACACCTGCCGATCTAACGCCTAAACTTCCAAATCGGGAGATTTTATCCTCAGCTCGATATCATGTTTCTGAGCATCCCTTCCTCAGGCTACATTGATCGGCTCCGCAATCTACGTCTGGTCACATGCATGTTATTATCTGGGAGCTAGGAGCAGAGCTACTTTTGCTCGAGACACCGGGCACCAGTCGGGAAGGTTCCTTTCTGCTCCTCTTTGAAACTAGCTTAGTGCTTCTTAATTCCTCTGGCCATCTCGGTAATGGTGTAAACCAAGGTCTGAGTGAAGTTTAACAGGCACAGAAGCTGGAAGCGGAATATGAGACGTTCTATCCTTGGCAGAGAAAAGGAATGGCACCTGATTATTGACTTTTCTTATAACAAGTTCTTAATAATGCAAAAAGGAGACTAGTACCAAGTTATTCCAAACTATCTTGAACTATACCGTCAAAGAAATTCATAACCCATCTCAGCCATGCTTCTTCTGTGAAAGAATCTCCCAAACCTCGTCGATGCCCTTACCCAAGCCGCTAACGGTATGTCCCGAGCCAGACGGCCCAGAATCATTGAGAACATGAACCTCTCTTGTTTGACCTTTTCCGACTTCCAAAACCGTTCCTCCAACATATTCTTCCTTCTCAACGAGACTGAGCATTGCCAGCGCAACATCCTCAGGCTCTACCCACTCGTCTTTTGCGCCATCAATCCACGCAAGCTTCTCTGGATGCTCTGTCCACAGGGGAGTTTTAATGACCCCTGGTGCAACTGCTGTCACACGGATACTAGCCAAGTCGGTACTGGCTGGAGGTTTCTCGAGACCCGCGAGTGACCGGACGAAATGAGATATCCCAGCTTTGGCTGCACAGTACATGGGCACCGACAAAACTGGGCCTTGTGCAGCGATAGATGAGATGTGCACTATGGAACCCAGTTTCTTGTTCTTTGTGAAATGTGTAATGGCTTGTTGCGTTGCGTAGATTGGGTGCGTCAAGTTGATGTCAAGGCTTGCGAAGCGACTTGCGCTATGCACATCTTTTGACAACGCCGTGCCAGCTGGGTGCCAGAAATTCGAGAAGGGCTGGAAAATGCCAAGTTTTAGACTCCCAAACAGACGTAGTATCATGGACTTAAGAAATACTTACCGGGTCGTACACTCCAGCACCAGGACATACGATGTCATACCCTCCAAATTCCTTCTTAGCAACCTCGAATGCGTGATCGAGTTGATCCCATTTCGTGACATCAGTCGGCTGGTATAACGCCTGAGAAGGGAAGGCCTTCAGCAACTCGCTCGCCTCAGGCCGTAGAGAAAGGTCGGCCATGACAACATTGCATCCCCTCTCGAGGAGGACTTTTGAGAAGTGATAGCATATTCCCGAGCCTGCTCCCGTCACAACAGCAGTTCTGCCCTTGACCGTAAATGCCATTGCCCTTGTGCTATGTGTGTATTCTTTGCTCAAGGTAAAGGAAACTTGATGAATGGCTGGTGATTGAGTGCCAGCTTGTGTAGATGATGCACGAAGGGGTTCGGGTGTAGGCAAAGAAACTGGATAGACAAAAAATCATTCTTTGATTTTAAGCGACTTGAGGGGGGATGTCTTACGTCCGGTCTATACTCCATACAGAGCGTGTTGTCAACTCATGATATGACTGGGACTCTCAAGTATGCTTCCCCACGATATTGACCCCACGGGGTTCTCACGTGTCATGCATACCTAGATGTTATTAGTTCGAGGACCCGGAGGGACATGATGAAAGGTTGCACCCAGCGCTTAAATTTCCACTTTGGGAATCGGACCAGTGTCTTTGGAACCGAACCCCGCAAAGACCTCAATTCCGCCGCAAATCTTACCCAGACGAGTCTGGTTCCTCTAATGAGCACCAGTCCAGAAGCGGAAAAACAAGAGTGCCGACTCGGCTAGCGTTACCCCGGAATTTAGGTGTCGGCTCCAGATTTCTAGGGGGGGCAGAATGCGGAGAAGTCAAGGTTGCAAACAGGTTCCAATCACCGTGAGATCTTGATTCGCCAATTAAGATGCTGATCATGTATCAAGGCCCGCAGTCCGATTTGCATTAAATGGATCGAAGTGGCTCTTGGCAATCAAGTACAAAAGGCGATCAATAACCCATTTCCACCCTATAGATTATCCTACACATGATCCTGATCTGTAAACCATCGATAAGCATTTGGTAGCAACCTCACCAGTCGACACAGCTCACCAGTCCTTGGTGACTGACATAACATCATGGGCCGAAATTACCTCGGCGGCTCTGGAGAGAGCCTGACTGTTTGGATCAGTCTCGCAGCATCAACCGTGCTAGTATTCTATGGCTACGACCAGGTACGAGAAGCAGACAATCTGTCAGATGAGCTCGCTGACGAGGCCAAACTCAGGGAGTTTTTGGTAACATTCTCGTTTCCAAAGATTTCATCGAGACCGTGGGTCATCCTTCTGTCGAGGCCCAAGGAACCATGACATCTGTATACAACCTCGGCTGTTTTGGTGGTGCACTCTCGACGTTATATACAGGTGATAAGCTTGGGCGGCCCAGGTCACTCATTGTTGGAAGTTTGATCATTGCGCTTGGTGCTATTATACAGGCTACTGTTTTTGGCCCAACGCAGATGTACGTTGGACGCGTTGTGGCAGGTAAGCCCTTGGCTCCTCATATTAGGTCTTTGTCAATCGATGTTACTGATACTCATAACCCAGGTATCGGAACTGGCATTAATACCTCGACTGCTGGTGTATGGCAGTCAGAAACAGCAAAGACCGCCAGCCGTGGCAAGCTGATTATCATCCAGATGGCCAACTGTATCACGGGCTTTTCTATCTCCAATTGGTTGACACTCGGCTTCTCCTTCGTTCCAGGAAGTGCCAGCTGGAGATTCCCTCTCGCATTTCAGATCTGTCAGTTCTGTTTCATATGTCCCGAAATACGAAAGTTTGCTAATTTCCACTCCAAGTCTTCTCTGCCCTCGTCTGTCTTATGTGTCCTTTTCTCCCCGACTCTCCCCGTCTGCTTATGCGCAAGGAGAAACATGAAGAAGCCCTTGAGGTCCTTGCCGCGCTTGAAGGGCACGGCGTAACTGTGGACTCACCGTCAGTACGAACTCAATATGCCATCATCAAAGACATCATGGACAAGGAACGTGGTGATGAATGTACATGGTGGCAGCTGATCACCGGGCGTGGTCCATCAGGTGCAGTGAGGAGAATGATTCTCGGCGCATGGATGCAATGCATGAACCAAGTTAGTTCCTTTTTGCTCATCTGTCTCACTCATAGTTCAATGATAAAGAGATGGCTAACATCAATCACCAGATTTCAGGCATTAACGTAACTAGTTATTACATGACCTATGTATTTATCAACGCCCTCGGCCTCAGCGAATTCATGGCCCGGGTCCTTGCTGCTGCTGGCTCGATCGACTATCTTGTCTTCTCTTTCCTCGCCTGGTTTGTCATTGAGCGTTATGGCAGACGTCGTGTCATGATGGTGTCTGCTGCCGCTTGTGCTGCCTGCTGGACCATCATCTCCATTGCTGCCTCCCAGATCGAACTTGGCAAGGGTAACCGATTTTCATGGGGTTGTGCAGCCATCTTCGGCTTCTTTGCTTTCTTTGCGGCGTTCGGTATGGGTGTCTTGGCAGTGCCGTGGCTTTATCCTACAGAGGTGAACGCTTTGGCTTTTCGGGCCAAGGGTGCTAGCTTAGCCATGGCCTCCAACTGGTAAGTGAATGACGTGATTCCTGCCAATACTTACTAACACCATGGTTTAGGATCATGAACTACATGGTTGCTCAGATTACACCTCCAGGTATTGCCAATCTCGGCTACCGTTTCTGGGTGATCTGGGCTGTCATCTGCGCTGCCTTCGTGCCAATTACCTACCTGTTTTACCCCGAGACTGCAAATCGCTCTTTAGAGGACATTGACCGCTTTTTTGCCGAACATCCGGATATTTTTGTCTTCCGCAACAAGACTGCCACTCAGCTCGCAAGGCCCGAGATTTACTTTGAGGCAGATAAGGCTATCGCCGAACAGCAAAAGATCCGAGGTGAGGTGGATGAGAAGAGCATTACTAGTGTAGTCGAGAAAGAGTTTGCTTAAACGAACAGTAAGCCGGTTGTGGGATGTAATAAATCGATACAGCTAGAATGATAATACTATTAGCTTGAATCTTATATAACCAACTCTGGAGTATCTAAACTACCAGTTAGTTAATACACATAGGTGGATCCTCTCTGTGACCCCATCGTCTTTGAATATACAGTAGATTGAAGTATGGAAGCATTTTTCAATATGCTTATAACTTCCAGAAATATTTTAATTAACTGTTGGCTTTATTTGTGATAAGTCAATGTCTCTGTATTAATATTGGGTGATATCTCCAGACCGGGAAAATGACGCATCTGTTACCCTGTACCTAGGCCGGATTTAATCTCCTATGGGATTTCATATCTACAATACTTACACAACAAATTACTGGTGTAAAAATTGCAACACGCAAGCATTATTAGATTTCCTTTTCTGATCTTGCCCCGGAAGGAGAGTATATCGTGATTGGCGCGGAAAGCATGAGGCGGGACACATGCTGCCAAGAAACCAAAGGCCAACAAAATTCTCACGACAGACTCCGGGGTATTATGCCGGTTAAATGAAACAGACACAACTCATTACCGCACCAGTTTTGTTCGTCCTTATGGGCAGTCCCCTGTACATATAATAACAGGGTAATATTCCTCGTTTCTTCCAGCTCACTCTTTCTAGATTTGTCTCCAATTAGAACTAATCTCTGCCTACCAATGCGATCTTACGTATCTTTATCGATGGTAGTTGGCCTAATGTCAGGTCTCTGTGCCATGACATCGGCTAGAATGCCACTAGACATACGACAAGAAGCAGCGTTCAGCAATCCAGTCCTATTCCAGGATCTTCCAGACATAGATGTTTTCCGCGTTGGCTCTGTCTACTACTACTCGACATCGACCTTCGCCTTTTCTCCTGGGGCACCGGTCTTGAAATCCTACGACTTGGTAAACTGGACACCCATAACGCACAGCGTTCCCGACGTTGCGGATTTTGGAGAGGAATACAGACTCAATGGCGATAATGACCGCGCCTATGTCAAAGGTGTTTGGGCGAGCTCAATGAGGTATCGCGAGTCTAACGACAAGTTCTACTGGATGGGCTGCATCCAGTCCACTGGCAAGACGTTTCTCTACACTGCTCCAGGTAATGGTGCTGCCGACAACGACGGCGAGAATGCCGATTGGGAATGGACTCTTCAAGGCACCATTGACGAGTGCTTCTACGACAATGGAATCTTCTTCGACGATGATGATACCATGTACGTGACATGGGGCAACCGAAAGCTCCGCGTTACTCAACTGTCCGATGATGGCTTGAGCGTTGTGCGTACCGAGACAATTTACGATAGTGGCGATGATTTATATCTTGAAGGGGCCCATCTCTACAAAACCTGAGGCTACTACTGGGTATGTCCTACAAAAGTTGCCAGCGGCCAATACATCCTTCGCTCAACTGAGCCGTTCGGCACATACGAAGTCCGGGAGTTCTGGGATAACCTTTCCGGGCCACTCCCAAATGCCGGATATGCTCACCAGGGCGGTATGGTGGACACTGCTGAGGGCGACTGGCATTACCTCGCCTTCATGGATGCATATCCCGCCGGCCGCATTCCTGTTCTGGCCCCTATCACATGGTCTGAGGATGACTGGCCATCAATTGTACTCGACGCCAATGGCGGATGGGGAGTGACCTACCCAATGCCGGTCAAGACAAACAAGACTGTTCCCAGTGTCGAACGTCTTGATGACTTTTCCGCATCAGCCTTGCATCCAGAGTGGGAGTGGAATCACAGCCCTGATGCGGAATACTTCGAGCTCGGGTCAGACGGCTTGACTCTCAAGACTGCCTCTGTCGTTGGGGATCTGTTTAATGCACGAAACACTCTTACTCATCGCATCACAGGCCCACGTTCTGTAGCGACCTGGCACCTCAATATCAGTGAACTCATGGAAGGTGATCGTGCCGGTGCAGCCATATTCCGCGACGAATCCGCATATATTGGCATGCACAAGGGCGCAAATGGCACCCAAATCGTGTTTGTGAACGATATCATCATGAACCAGCAGTGGCAGACTGTCAGTAGAGGCACTGTCGCAGCATCGGGACCCCTCATAGACGTTCACGAGATCTGGCTTCGTGTCGATGCTGATGTGACCCCAAGTTTCGGACTGTCTCCTGTGAGGGAAGCGCATTTCTACTACAGCCTTGACGGAGAGAATTGGAAGCAGCTCGGCATTTTTGTACTCCACAATAGATGGCAGTGGTTCACGGGCTTCCGGTTTGCCGTGTTCAACTTTGCGACTCTGAAGCTGGGTGGTCAAATCACCATTAAAAGCTTTCAAAATGCATTAAATTAAATCATTCTTAAAATATCTGAGATGCAGGCCCAAACACGCTATATAAGCTTTATCTCATGTCTATCTGCAGAAGAACGTCGAGTGGCCGCCGGCTGAATATTGGCTCGGCCGCCGGGCCACTGTTTCCGTTGACTGAACTAATCAGCAGCTATAATATCGGAGACCCCGCTTTCGCTCTAGACCTCTCTTACCGGAAACACTTCAATCACTAGGCGGTTATCAAGAGATCAACAAGGGAGGCTCTAGGTTTTCTTAGTAGAATTCGACGAATCGATGTTATGCGATGCGCCTTGGTGGCGGAGGCCTTCGAAAGGGAACACAGCGGGCCATTAGATAAGCGACCAATTATATCTTCTTACGGGAGGCTCCATGTCGGGAGATCGGAGGCCACCGTGGGGGCATGGGTTCGAGATCTTGAATAGCGCGTTGCCTGTGGACTATGTAACTATATTAGGTTAGCAGGCACGCGAGATTAATTCACATTGATCTGTGGCAAGTCCGTTTAAGCTGAGCAAGCTGAGGTTGGCTTTTCCGACATGATAAGAACAAATAAGACCCTCGGTTTTAGTCACACTTCAGCGTATCACAGAAGATAAGGTTCATAAATCTCACTGGCCAGGTTGGGACGGACGCCACGAATTAGAGTTGGGTGGCGATAAAGCTAAGCTGGATCCCTTCGGGCTTATCAAAAGGTCTTATGATTTATCGATTGCGGAGATAAGCTTTACAGCGTATTTTTCTGGGATATCAATCCCCAGACTCCCCTCATTCATTTCGCATTAAAACGCTTGGCATTTGTTTCCAACAGCTCGGTCTCTAGTGCACTCCCCTTGATTGACTTGGCGCTGTGCTTCGCTTTCCCTGCCTTACCCCAAGATGCAATCGGACGGCTCGGACACTAAGAATGGCTTCGGGGTCACTTCCGACTCGGAGCCGGGGCATGTCGGCCCGGTGAGGCGACGACGATTCGGATTCAACTTCAGCCTCGAAGTTGACCAGGAACCTAGCTCTTTTGCACCGTCCAAGAACATGTCCAATGCGGATTTCGATCCGATCCCGCCTTCGAAGCGAACCTGGAATTGGGGTGCCTATGTGGCTTATTGGATGGCAGATGCATGGGCTGTGTCGAACTGGGAAGTTGGTAAGCTTGCTACGTTGTGTATAGTCACAGGAAGAGCGCGAATTGTTAATGTTTTGTTGCGTAGCCTCATCTATGATTGCTGTTGGACTTAGTTGGCGAATGGCAATTGGAGCCTGTGTTCTTGGTAACTTGCTCATGGGTCTCGTCATTACAGCCAATGGAAGAATCGGAGCTATTGTAAGTTTCTCACATCGTGACTGTGGCTCCTTATCGACTGACGGACTTGTTCACAGCTGCACACTCCCTTCCCGGTTCTCTCCCGTATGCCCTTTGGCTACTACTTTAGCTACTTTGTTGTGCTGTCCCGCTGTGTCCTTGCCATTGTTTGGCTCGGGTAAGTGCATTTTATTCTGTTGCTGCTGTAAGGGTCGTGACTGAGAGATGTCTTATAGTGTGCAAACCACGACTGGAGGTCAATGTATGACCGTTCTACTGACCGCCATCTGGCCGAGCTTTGCCAACATCCCGAATCACATCCCAGAATCCGAGGGCATCACCACTGCAGGCATGTGTGGATTCGTGCTCTACTTCCTCCTTCAGCTTCCCTTCTTGTGTATCCCATACACCAAGGTACTACTCAATGCCACCTTTGTGAGCTGGACACTCGACTGATAATTGCAGGTTCAATACTTCTTCGCCTTCAAGAGTGTCATCGCTCCGATTGTCTTCCTGGCTGTCTTCGGTGACACATTGCATAAGGCCGGTGGAACAATTAGCCACAGCACTGTGATTTCCAAGGGCACTACCATTCACGGTGCTACTTTGGCATGGGCCTTCTTTAATAGTGAGCGAGGCAGTTCCAGTCTTCTCTTTCACCCACTGATAGCTGAAAACTTTAGATCTCAACGGAGTCTTGGGTAACTACTCCACGCTCGGTCTCAACATCGCCGACTTTTCGAGATATGCCAACAAACCAAGCGCTCAGAACGTGCAAGCTATCGTTATCCCGTTCATCTTCAGTACGACTATCATGTTCATGCACCCTATTCAGATTACTAATCAATGTCTCCAGCCATTGTCGGTCTCCTTGGCATTTTCACCGCAGCTGCTTCCCAATCAGCGTACGGCGAGGTTCTCTGGAACCCCATTGATATCATCAACTTGTGGATGAAATCTGGTTCCTCTGGTGGTCGTGCTGCAGCTGCCTTCGCCGCCATCGGCCTGATTATCGTAACGCTTGGTATCAATATTTCCGCCAACTCAATTAGCGCCGCCAACGATTTGATGGCTTTTGCTCCCCGATATATCAACATCCGACGTGGTCAAATCCTTGCCGCCGTAATTGGTAGCTGGGCATTTGTTCCGGTGAGTAACTGCACTTATTTATGAGTTGCTACAACAACTCATTCTCCAAAATAATGGCTTCGTGTTAACCAAATGACTGACCTTATGCTACAGTGGAAAATCTTGGCATCCGCCCAAAAGTTTATTGCTTTCCTCAACGGTTATACTATCTTCCTTGGTCCTATGACCTCTATCCTCATGACTGAGTACGTTCACCCTGGTCTTTGCCTCTCATAACGGTTCGCTGTCTCTAATCCTTCTTCAGCTACTACATTCTCCGACGAGGCAAAGTCTCAGTGCCGGACATGTACGACTTCCACGGCATCTACCGCTACTCGCAGAAATGGGGAACCAACTGGCGTGCTGTGGTTGCCTTCTTCATTGGCTGCACCCCGCCTCTTCCTGGCTTCATCGATAACATTGTCCAAGCAGGCGGGGGCCATACCGGTGTCTCGCTAGGAGGCCAACACCTGTAAGTCTTAAATTATAGCCTGCTCTAATGAATTCTGACTGAAATATGTGTATAGCTTCTACATCGGCTATGTCTACTCTTTCTTATCTGGTGGCGTCTTCTATTATCTCCTTAACCACTTTTTCCCAGCCCCTGAAAGTATGGTGGAATTTGCTATCACTGGTGAGGACATTATTGCTGCTCAAGACGCCAAGAACTTGGAGATCAAGAAAGCAGGATTTGCAAGCAAGGAGTCTGCTTAGATGAATCAACAGAGTATCGTAGTGAATACGAGCAGGCCGCGAGTCTGAAAATTGAAAGGATAAATCAGGGTTTTTATATTAAGATTAATACCGTCTAAATTAGGCGATATCTTTAGTTTCTCATCGCCTGAACAAGCTTGCAAAGCAAATACAGTTCGTTCCTCACCACATGTCGTCCGCTTTGTTGTGCACTTGTTTATCAACCTCGGGGCATCTAGACTACAGCTGATGCTTATCACGCGCCCCGCGCATGGCTTAATAATGACTTTTGTTTCCATCTCTATACCTATACCAATACAATATTCGAGGGCATAAAACTGGAAAGTTATAAAAAGTTTGCTCGGGTCTTGGTGTAATCTTACTATATGTTATACTCCTCCCATTAAGTCTGGCTAAAGAACGCCCAGCATCTTGAGGAACGCGTTGGCCATAAAGACTCGTGATTGATACAAGAACAGCCCACCTATACGGCCCGGTGGTATCTCGAAGTCGTAGTATTCTTTTACACGGGTCCCTCCTAAGGAATCCAGAAGCTCATTAACGTTCTTCATCCAGGGCTTGTTAATAAGATAGAGATTATCCGAGGCTTCCTCTTCGATGTCTTGGCGGCCTGGATTTCTGTCTGAAGCTTCCACCGTCGTTTTGTTAGCTAATCTGGTATCAACTTCTCCTGCCTGTTGGGCAACATCGCCAGGCCGTTCGGCTTGTAAATTAGATTCAAGTTTTGATGATACCTCTGAGTGTTGCGTTTGAGGTACTTCGACCCGGTGACACGTTCTGGGACGAAAGACATAGTCCCCAACGTTCACCCTCGTCGAGGGGGACATATCGCCCATGCGGCGTTCCATCATAGCCGTGAGATTCTGATATTGCTCGTTCTGTCGATCTTGACTCGACCATAGGTCCTCTCTCCGACTCACAATATTCTTCAGCTCCTGAACCTGCATCTTAGACTCTGGTATCCGGCCAAGATACTTAAGACATTGTACCCTCCTAGTGGTCATCCATTTTCTCTGTTCAAGTACACTTACTTCGTCAATGTTGGTCCCTCTGAACCTGCAAATATCGTTGGAGCACTGGTCAATCTTGTCGAGGACGAAGAGAGCGGTTTCCCAGTCCCCAGCGTTGAAGTACACCTATATTCCGCTTAGCCCTATAGCGAGGAATGATTGCTCTGTTCCAATTTGTTTTACCTCTGCCAATTTATCGTAGATGTCAAGTTGACTCCGAGTGTCATACCGCTGGATTGCATCACGTAAATTCTGATCAAGAGGCGGTAAATCTTGTTCCTGGTTGATGGAGGCACTATTCAGAGCTTCAAACGCGTCAACTAGTGTGTCCAAAGGCTTCAGAGGTGAGAAATCCTCGGATGAGTCGACAGAATACTAAGGGATTTAGTATACGTGCTGCACAAAACTCCAACAGAGGCAACATACCCTCGCACGGTTCTGATGATTCCGCCACGTCTGGGTCAGGTCCAAAACGAAGCCCAGTCTTCTGTAAGCGTGCGTTTTCCCCCAGACATCGGCAAAGGTGCGGAAGTTTGAAGGCAGGTCAAAATCTGATGAGACTTCGTCCCATAGATCCATCGTCTTTGGCATCCGTCCCTCTTCACAAGAGAGCTCACATTCTGTTAGAAACGATATCGATGTCGCCATGCTCAGTAGCTTGCGATACTCTTGGTCATCTAGGCTCGTCGGAAGTGCATCTTGCAGAATCATCAAGGCATCTTGGTAGATACTAGCAGTTCTTGGTGAAATATCGTAATAGTAATGGACGAGGAATTGCACTAATAGTGTGATGCGCAATATCTGGAAATCTGATAGCTTCCTCGCTCTGGCGCAGAGGCCCTGATCAACAATAAATCGCAGGCCTTCATTGCTTGTTGGTACAAACTCGGGGGCCATGGCATTCAGCGCTTTGAGAGTCAGGTCAGCGAACATGTCGACGGCGTGCTTGGGAATGTCTTTATGGAAAACATGAAATGAGCCAACAACCCAAGAGAGGTCGAAGAGTCCCGATGCATCGCTGTCGTTCTCGAGCTCTGGGATCATATGGCTCAGAACGGCTGTCAGATTTTCCCACTCGTCCTTTGGCTTGGACTTTGGTGTAGTCGGGGAGTAGAGGCCTGTTTTGATCCAGTCGATGCTTCGATCGTGGTAGTAGGCTGCTGCTCTGCGCCAACTAGAGGTGACGTCTTCTTTTGGCCAGGGCTGATTCCGCGCGAACTGAGAAAATAGGGGATGAAGCTGGAGAGGACCAGTGGATGCTCTTACTCCTTCCGTACTTGTGCAACCCGCTTGGACCAATGTCTGTCTGGCAGAGAGACCAAGTCGGTAGATTGCAGAGATCTTGGACAGATAGTCTTCTGGCACCGAAGTGGTGAAGGGGATGAAAGCTTTCAGGATGTCAGGGTGATGTTCTACTAGAGGCTTC
Organism: Fusarium mangiferae; assembly: GCF_900044065.1. Lineage (NCBI taxonomy): Eukaryota > Fungi > Ascomycota > Sordariomycetes > Hypocreales > Nectriaceae > Fusarium > Fusarium mangiferae. The sequence goes on from NW_024573936.1 coordinate 20,779, forward strand.
CACAGCAGGAATAGCTGCTTGACAGGGAAAGCCTCCCAGTCCAGGTCCAAGCTTCCCGTCTTCAGATGCCAGTAAACTTCGCGAGACTCACAGCTTACGGTCACTGGAAGTACAATTTCGATTGCCAGTGGGTTATGCTGGAGGAGCATAAGAATGCTCTGCCGGTACCAGAGTGCTGAGTATGATTCTTCCTTAGGCTGTTTGCCACTGACAAGATTCTCTGCAAGGTTTGAGGCAGAAACCGAGTTCAAGCTTTTTAATTCGTAAGCGAACTGTCTGCCGGGCTTCGTCTTGGATAGCTTGCGACGGAATGAGGATAGAGACGTTAGAGATGAAATAAGAACGAATAAAGGAATGGCGTCCTCGTCTCTCTCAAAGATGGCGAGCTTTGAACAGAGTTCTGCTAACCAGTCTGTGCTGTCCTCCACGTTTTCGACGACGAGTAAAGTAGCTTGTCTGAACATAGTTTGAAGCATGAGATCTTCGACCTCACATGTCTCCATTCGTTTCGTTTCTATTGCAGAGTCGGCTTGGCGGCAGATGGTTGCAAGAACTGATTCTAACGATGAGGTGTCGGAGGAGCAATCCACGTGGAAAACATGGTTAATTAGACGGCTCTCAAGGAGCCATTTGCTCAAGTTGTTTACCAGGCATCGTTTCCCTATTCCATGAGGCCCATAAACGATACAGACACGATTCCTTAATAATGAGTTCTCTACCTGGAGCATATCGAGTTCCCGGCCAAAGAGATTATCGGATGGCGTTGATACGCCTGCTGGTGTCTCAGAGGACGTTTTCAGAAGTCTCACCGAATGCTTGTGCAGTTGACGGTCACTCGCATACAGCACAGGTAAAATATCGTCGTGCAAGGAAATCGGGAGCCCGAAAAGGTCACTGGTCCGCTCCTTGTTCATCCTCAGCTTTGCGCGGGCTTCATAAACTGCAAGGAGAATATTCCGCGTATTCCACAAAAGACAGTCATGCAAGGCTGATGTGAATATCTCTACAGCAGTATGTGTTACCTTAAAAGCCATCCCGAGTACGTACGGCACGCCGTGGGAAGCTAACTGGTGCGCAAAGTTGGCTGTTGACGAGCCTGTTGTGGAAGCACTCTGACACGCATTCATGATAACTAGCTTCACTCTGTTGACAAAGAGAGCTTTTCCGATATCGTTAGCACTGACTTCGACAGTGTAATCGTCATCCGGATCTTGTAATAAGAGAAATGCTCTAATGTAAAAGGGTCAACGGTGATGCACAGATGTTATGTACTCGAGAGACTTGCCTCCCATTCCGAACTACGCCATGTACATCTAGGTGCACAATATCATAATCCTTTTCACAGAGACATCTTAGGAACTCCTTCAGTGTCCCCGGGCGGGCAATGTCCACAGACACTGAGCCCGAAGAGTCTTGACCAAGTTTCTGAAGTAAGGGCCTTGAAGTCAGTCGAGGGTCGATTGCGTCGTTCTTCCCCCTTGCGACTACAAGTAGGACATTGATGCTTTTCTGTATGTCGATGTGCGTTGGCGCTCGTTGTAATCGTGTTCTTTCGCCCGTCGCGATGCGACATACTGTGACTTTAATGTCGGTCTTCCATATTTCAGGTGATTCGAGTGCTTCCCAATGGATCTTGGAGAGCTCTGTTCCTTCCACTATTTCAAATACGATCCGCCTGAAACCTAACTTCCATATGGAAGCATTATCTATCTGTAGCTCCTCAAGTAGAAGAGATGTCTGAGAGTTGATAAGAACTCTGGCATTATCGGCCCTTAGGGTCAAGAAAGGATCTCTAGGATATCGCTCGAAATACCATTCGATTTCTTTGTTCGACCTGGGAACTGATATGAGTCGTGTGAGGGGAGCCTGGACAGCTGTTGTGTTGGGCTGAATTCCTGCAGGATGATGAAAGGAGATAACAACCTTAACCTTGCAGCCGTCGCCGGGGAGAGGGACAGAAGCAACCTCTTCGACAGCAATGAAGACTGTAAGGTCCATACTGGGACTTTCTACTGACTGGAAGTCGTGGATAATAGAAATCAACGGCGTCAGATCTAACCAGTTACAAGTCGTGACACCAGAATGGCATGCGGTGTCCAAACTAAAACCAAAAGCTCTCAATGGAGGTGCCAGGTCTTGAGCTACGTCCCGTGCACAATTGAAGTGAAATACCATCGTTCCAAGCCATAAGCACTAGGGGTCAGAAGACTCCCCACTTAGCCCCAGTAGCGTGCCGCAGCTGAAAATTAGGTACTTTGTATTGTCTACTTCCGCCTACAAACGGAGGACGCACTGATTGGTCTGAACTCAATTGAGGGTTCAATCAAGCCCCAGCGATGTCATGACATTCCCGTCCCTCGCTTGCAGCTCAACCTCGTAGCTCGGTGACAAGACAACTTCTCCCTTCTCGTCATCATCTAAACCATCGGACATGCAGACCTCCCACTCCTTGACCTCTTGGGTGTCCTTTTCTGAGTAGTAGAGTTAGACAGTAGTAGCACAAATGAGAATTTCATGTAGCATGAACTTACTATCTTGTGGCCCAAACATCATATCCTCCGACCCTCGGATATCCAGACTCTTTCTCATCGTGATTTCGCCTTTAAGCAGTCTGGCTAGAATTAGCCCTTTACGCTGCAGCTGACGGTACCGAATGGCAATAATCGACTCGCCAGCATATGTGGCGCTCCAATCTACCGACTTGTCGCTCTGATTCCGCCATTCGACGGAGATGGACGGTAGCTCCACTGGTACGCCCCCAACACCAAGAATGGCGGCTTCTAGCGCCTTTGTGATCGATGTGTCGAATCCAGCACTGGAAGTCTCGGAATTGGTAACATGGCATGAGGCATTGACGATAGTCACGAACCCCGTGATCATGTATAGGTGCCTGCTGTCGTCGAGCCATTGCTCTGCTTTCTCCTTGAATTGTGGATCAAGCAGCATCTTACTGAGAACTTCTCTCTCCTGGGGCAGGTTGAAAACGCGAGCTAGCTCCCCGAACCAGTTGGCGGTGGGCTTCTTTGCCTTCTCCCTCTCCACGGACAACAGGTCTTCGATGAGAAAACGAGCAAAGGCCGTAGTATTGCGGCCAAGAAGGATGGAGGTAGACCGCGCCTTGATATGGAAGGGAGCCGCAGTGCTGCTGTAGAAAGACGAGGGGTCCTCAGGGAAGTAATTGGCCCATGGCTGATTTGGGCTGTCGCATACACGTCCCAGTAAGGTTGGGATAAACTGGCTGGGGAGAAGGTTCTTTGGGTCCAGAAGAAGGAATTTATCGCTGCTACTCATGGTGTAAAGGATCTATGAAGTCCAAAATGTGAATTGGGTCCGGAGTGCTGCGGATAACTAACCACGCTTACAGGCTATGGATTCTGCCTTGTTGGGCAACCTAGTTAATATACACCTCTAGAAGTTCCACATTATGAAGGGCGCTTTTACTTAGCGATAGGTGCCGAGCCAAAGTCACCTTGCGTATTCAGCTCGTCCTCAGGTGGCGTTTGTGGCGTGATTTGGGTAACATTCACTGCAACTAAAAACGCCGTGGCTTATCGTCGGAAGCAATATCAACTCGCCGGATCCAGCATTGAAAACTTTGGCTAGCAAAATCTGGCCCATCAACAACATTATGACAGGGACGGCCTGTTGAACTTGCGAAAATGGACGCTTTTAATCAGGATCTTCTGGCAAACCTCTCTGCCGCCGATCACCTAGACTTACTGGAAGCTCTGACGTTGGATGACTCTGACGGAGGCTCGAGTCTACAAAATGGTGGGCCTGCAGGAATTACTGACGATGGTAGTGGAGGTAAAATCGCATCACACAAGGTCGCTGTCGCTATGTCGGACATTTTCAGACAGACTGTACGAAACGAGCCCATTGTTAAGGCAGCAATCATTGGAGACATACCCAAGCTAAAAGATCTACTTCAGCAGCCTGGTGTTAATGTCAATGTCAGAGACGGTATTGGAGACACAGCACTCTTCGCCGCTGTCTGTCATGACAGGGTCGATGCTGCAGCCCTCCTACTTGAAGCGGAAGCAGATCCCAGTATCCAGAGCTTTGACTCGTGGGCAGCTCTTCACGCCGTGAGCCGTAGCGGTAACGAAGAAATGGCTGCCACACTTCTAGACTGGAAAGCCAACACTGAGGTCGTGGATGAAGCAGGCTGGACTCCGCTTCACGTGTCCAGTCTCTATGGGACCAATCTCATCGCAGATCTTCTGCTTGAGCGAAAAGCAAATCCGAACGCGCAAGCGTTAGACGGTCTAACCCCTCTCCACACTGCAGTGGACTTCGGACACAGAGACGTGATCCTGAATCTCATCAAACATGGCGCCCGGCTAGATGCCAGAGACTATCACGGACAAACACCACTTCATATAGCATCTATGAAGAGGCCGTTTCCTCCTCCTGTAGCCCTCCTGCTAGATCTCGGGGCAGATCCTAAGCTAGCAGACGAAAAAGGATATACAGCTCTTCATTTTGCGGTTGAAGCGGGCCATGATCCATCCCTGGCCGTTACTCCCCTGCTCCAAAGAGGCGCCGATCCGAATACTGCCACCACTGGCGGCTGGACACCGCTTTTGTCGGCGGTTCATCAGATGACTAAACCAGGCGACCATCGCGAGGCCATCCTCGAGACCTTACTCGAAGAAAGTCTTACTGATACAAACCGCATATCAACCATCTCTTCTGGCGGTACAACACCCCTGATTCTAGCTGTTCAGGTCAGAAGCCAGCGAGCAGTTCAACTTCTCACAGACCATGGTGCAGACATTGCCCTTCCAGTAGAGAGGGACGGGCAGCGTATCACTCCTGCTCTCCAAGCTGCCGCGTGCCATAACCCAGAAGAGGTCGAGATCCTTCGGTACCTGCTCGCGGATGAAAATGCCAAGGATAAGATGGAGGGCGACATCAGCCTGGCCCATATCACTGCCCTTCATGGGCACATTGACTCTCTGCGACTCCTGCTCGGATACGGTATAGATGCCAACGCAGCTGACGTGGAGGGAAGAACACCATTACACTTTGCCGCACACCATAGCCACCCGGAGTGTATCTCGCTTCTTCTAGCACACGGGGCAAACATCAACGCCAAAGCCAGCAACAGAAGCACCCCCCTACATGAAGCCGCGAGCAACGCAGATGAAGAGTGTGTCCGGCTGCTACTAGATGCAGGGGCTGATATGTTGGTTAGATGCGAAAGAGGAAGCTTGCAGTCACCCATAGATATCATGAGGGAGAAGCTCAAATTGGAGGAGGATGAGAATGTGCAGAAAAGGTATCTATGCATTTTGACCATCATGATAGAAACCCTGGCCGAGAGAGATCCGCGAGTGGGAGAGGTTTCGCAGGATCGACGAGAGGGTTGGAGTATTGAAGCACTGCAGCAATTTAGTCTGTCTGGTGAGGACGAGAGACCACGTCGGCCAACAGTAGCAGAGCTCAGGGAAAGATATCAGCCGAGGTTTAACACAGAAGCAGGACATCATTAGCTTTTAATAAAGACAGGGATTTAATTTTAAAGCATTTTAAAGCATTTGAAGGATAATTAACAATCAGGTTATGGATATCTAATATCACCAGCTACAGTACTATGTGTTGATTTTCTTTCCTATAAGCTATTACTCCTTGATATTGGCTATAGCCTATATCTGAATGACTTGTTTTCCCGATCTGTCAGATCTTCCAAGCCGTGACTGTGGTTGGGAGAGCCATAAGTTGTATCGCGATGCTTGTTCTCCCGATCAAGTAACCATCGGAGTGCAAGGGCAGCAAAGACACAGACCGTAAAGCAAATCATGATCCCAGTGAATGATTCGTCATAACGAGGGGCGAATTTCCTATGATTGTCAGCAAAAGTTCTGTTATTTGTATTCACAACTGTCGTTCACTTACGCATCAAACATGAGAGGACCAATAATGTTTCCAAGGCAGTAACCAATGAACGTCGAAGCAGCATACACAGCTTTCTTAGTATGCCCGGCGACATTGGAAGTCCCCAAGCCAATGCACTGGACCCAGGCAGAAGAAAAGAAGTTGACAAGATAGAAGCCGATGATGCGTCCTGCTTTCTTAGAGTCTGGAAGTTGCCATATCAGGGAACAACCAAGAATGACAGGAAGACATGCTCCGGCGATGATATACAACCTTGAGTTCGGAACCTTCCTACCAATATACCCTGAACCGAGAATGCAGATGAAAGCGAGGGCTCCAATGGGCAGGTTGAGCAACAGCGAAGTAAAAACGTCAAATCCCATATCCTTGAATACAATGGTTCCAAAGGTTGTGACAGCACCGGAGCCTGTGCAGGACACAATAGACAGAATCATGATACCCCAAAGCCGATAGTCGAATAAGGCCTCCTTGAACTGGTAGGACTTGAAATGCTTATCCTCAGTACCGGCATTATTTTCTCGAACTCGCTCTAGGAGAAGGTGGCGCTCGGCTTCTGTAAACCCTTTGGCATGCTGAGGGCTATCGGGGAACAGCCACCAAAGTGCAATACCCCAGGCCAGAGTCGCAAGTCCGGCGATGATGTACATCCACTGCCAGGAGTTGAGAACGCCTCCTTTGATGTGGCCAAGTCCGTAGTTGATCAAGGGTGAGATAAGCAGAGATCCTCCGCTGCAGGAATACCACCAACTAGATCGCGAGACCTGCTCCGAGTGGGTATACCAGAGGCCTACGACGAGCATGAAGATAGGTGATACACCTGCCTCGACAAGACCAAGCATAAAGCGATTGATAAGAAGTCCGGTATAGGAAGTACAGGCCGGTGTGCAAAGTATCACAAGAGACCATATAATGCAGATGGCCGTACAGACGATTCGAATGGGGTATCGTTGGGCGAGAAATGAGGCGGGATAAGTACCAGCGATATAGCCAAAGTAGAAGATAAGAGAGACCCAGGAGTACCTGATGCCAGTGGTGAGTTTTAGGTCCTCTCGCAGGCCGAAGATGGCGGCCTGGCTGAGGATGGCCTTGTCGTAATACTGTAGGGCGTAGGTAAAGCAAAGCTTCCAAAGTCAATTTTAGATCATACAGCCAGGTAGATATGTCTTACCACGGGCATCAGTTTTCGATCGATCTTCCGAAGCAACTTTCTGTTCGTCTCTTCATCAAGCTCAACACTGGCTCCAATCACTGAACTTGGGACAGTCTCAAGATTCATGGCAGAAGATTTGCTATCAATGCTGGCCTTGGAGCTAGCTTCATTCTCTTGACGTGTCATGGTTGTGATCGTCGGTGACATAAGGTAGTGGATTGTGTCGGAAGTTCAAACAGGTATGAAAGCAGCAAAGGCGACGAAAGAAAGGCCTTGCCACGATGTTTGTCGGAGGTTAGCTGGGCAGAGTGGATTGATGTCGTGGGTTTATATAATTAATGGCAGTTGCCTTGACCGCACCAACCCCAGATCGATACCCCAGATCCCATTATTTCAACTGATTATACACTTGCCGCGCATTACCCCAGGTCGAATCACACCAATCCGACAGTTGAATACCACAGCGGGGTACAATCCCGAGACTCCACAGATATCCGAGCCGGTCGGATATTGAACAGGCTAGTCTGTTCTGGGAATATCCGAGCCCGCCATTTGCCTCGGCGTCTGTTTCCCTGATTCAACCAATTCCGATTTTCAGCAAATGGGGTAGAAGTCGTTTCACTTGGATATTACCCTCAGACGCACGAGATAAACCAACCCTTCTACTTATCTTATGGAAATCTTTTTACAGCTATTAAGTTCCCAAAGATCGACAAAACACCGTGCTAACTACATTTACACCAAACAATAAAAACATGGTCATCATATCGACCATTTATTCGAGCTTGTCCCGACCGTCATTGTCAGCTCTGTCAAGGCGATGTACCCCTCGCCGTCAAGCTCTTTTATCCGCAAGACATGTTTCTTCCAACGCGCAATCCAGTCGGCAGAGACATTATCCTCTAGGGTACTTTCTATTGGGATTAGGAGTCGCTGTGAGCGGCATGGCTCTCGCACCGTCGAAAGGCATCGACTTACTCAGGAAGCCAGCAAATGGCACACCTTCCAGATGGAAAGAAAGCGACAGCTCACTTATTTCGGTGAAAATGGTGTATGCGGATAGAGCAACTATGTTGAAGGTACGCTAATTTGGAGACTGTAAATGCTACTAAACACGGGTTGCTGACAGTTTAGGCTGTGGATGAGATACGCCAATTACTTGGCGAAAGCATCGTGAGCGTGGACTCGGATGACCTTGATGAACATGGCTATTCAGAGTGGTCCACGTCAAATACTGACGTACGACCAGTGGCAGTTGTCCGACCACAGACGACAGAAGAGGTCTCGAGTATTGCCCGTATCTGCACCAAGTACAAAGTGCCGATAATTCCATACGGAGCTGGATCCAGCGTTGAAGGCAATTTCAGCTCCCCCCATTCTGGAGTATGTCTTGACCTATCTGGCATGGATAGAATCGTGGCTTTTCACCCCGAGGACATGGATATCGTGGTCCAGGCTGGTGTCAATTGGACCAATATGAATGAAGAAATCAAGAATACTGGTCTCTTCTTGCCACTTGACCCCAGCCCTACTGCATTGATCGGTGGCATGATAGCTACGAACTGCAGTGGTACCAATGCCATGAGATATGGAACCATGAAGGACTATGTTATTAACCTCACAGTAGTGCTCTCAGATGGATCTGTGATTAAAACACGTCACCGACCTCGGAAAACATCAGCTGGATATAATATTACAGGTCTTTTTACCGGATCTGAGGGAACACTGGGTATAATCACTGAAGCAACTTTGAAGCTAGCCATAATTCCCGAGAACTTTTCTGTTGCAACAGCCACTTTCTCAACTGTCAAGGAGGCGGCGGATGCTGCATTTAAGATGATGCGACGGGGAATACCCCTCGCTGCCCTGGAAATGATGGATGATGTTCAGATGAAAGTCATTAACCAGAGCGGTGGAGCAGGCGGAAGGCTATGGGACGAACATCCTACGCTTTTTCTGAAGTAAGTAGCAAGCAGCTACTATTTGTCCCTGAATACATCCTGATACTAATCAAAACGCAGATTTTCAGGCTCCCAGAATGCAGTTCAAGACAGCATCAAATCGGCCAAAGAAATCGCCAAGTCCAACAGTTGCCGTTCCTTCGAATTTGCCAAAACAGAGGATGAGATGCAGTCCCTTTGGTCTGCCAGAAAACAAGCTTTGTGGGCAAACCTCGCTGTCCGACCCGAGGGCACCCAGATTTGGTCCACAGATGTTGCTGTCCCTCTGTCTCGAATGGCCGAATTAATTGGTGAGCGGCATGATCCTTACAAATGGGCATGAGCTAACACGGTAACTATAGAGATATCAAAGCAAAAGGCCAGCCAACTAGGACTTTTCAATAGTGTTCTGGGACATGTCGGCGACGGCAACTTTCACCAGGTCGTCATGTACAACCCAGATGATAAGACGGAACGCCAAGCTGTGTCGGATTGCGTGGATGGGATGATGGTGAGAGCACTGGAAATGGAGGGTACAGTATCAGGCGAGCATGGGATTGGACTGGGGAAAAAGGTGACTATGTTCTTGTCTCGATTCGTCTTATTCCAGCTAACAGACTTAAGCATTGCTTACAGAAAGAGCTCGGCCCAGCCACGATAGGTATCATGAAAGCTATCAAAGACACATTGGATCCCCAGTAAGTACACAATAAAGACAGCCACGCGATGAATCGTGGAAACCTACTAAGTCTGTCGTTTAGTTGGTTATTAAATCCGGGTAAGGTGTTTGACCCGTGAAAACAAAAGTATTGTAGGAATCTCGAGGTCTCTCTCTTGTGCTAAGAAAATGGGAAAATGTATGTCGGTTGGCAAAGACTGGATATAGATGCATAAAGACTGTATATACGCTGCTAGCAAGAACCCTTTGTCAAAGACTTAACTGACAAATTCACTCAATTTGTTTTTCTCGTGCTGGGCAGAATTGCATGCTTATCATGAGGGAGAAATGAAGGCAAATGTAAAACAGAGCGCCTAGTCCGTTGTCAACTGCGTACCTAATCAGGCTAGTCCAGAGCATCACAAGTGCAGTGCGGGGTTGGAGTTGATCGACCCTACTCGGGGCAAGCTTCCCCCGGATATTCAGAAGGGCCGGAGCCAAGAATTGTATCCGAACTGTGAGGATGTTTCCCTCCCTACCACTAGCCGAACTCCGAAGTATTCACCCAAGTCTTCCAAGCGGCAGTCCGTCAGGCATTTGTTATAGTACGGTAATATGCAGTAACAGTGCTCGGATAACCCAAAAATGGCGGACCACAATGACAGCGGCAGCTGGCAGGGTCTGCAGCTTGGCTTCGTCCCCATCAACCAAGCAAATTCACCCCCTGAATCTAAACGACGCCGCGCGTACTTATCTTGCGAACGATGCCGTAAGCGCAAAACTCGCTGCGAGCCAGCATCAGATCAGAAGCAGCCGTGTAAGCGATGCTCAGCCGACAATCAGCCTTGCGAGTTCAGAGCGTCGCGACGCACCAAAAGAAGGCTGTCGCTTCCAGGCGAAGAAGACACCGAGTCAGTGTCGCGTCGCAATCATACGGGTATTGATGTCGACATCCTAGCTTTGACACCACTTGCGTCTCGAAATGCTCCGGTTCATCCTCTCAATGAGAAGGAATACATGGATGACATACCCATGGCCGACTGTTCCCATGAACCAAGGTCTCCAACCGCCCTCGACGCAAGAGCACGGATTATTTCTACGCATATAAATAATGCATCAGATGCCCTTGATCTTCTCACATTTGCTGCGAGCGGTACCCATGCCTACAACAACCCTTCTGCCACGCCGAGCCGCGAAAGCCAAGTCCCATCAATTACCTCTCCGACTGTTGCCTCAGATGTAGCCCTCAGTCTGGACAGAGCGTGGAAAGGCTTCTCCCTTATTAAAAAGGGAATAGTATCGCAACAAGAAGTTATGGACTACCTAGGCTTCTTCTTTAATCAGTTATGGCCTCTAAAGCCAGTTGTACCGTCTTACTACCGCAACCGGGCCACTTATGGTCAGCTTGTTACTGAGGAGCCTCTTTTAGTGGTCTGTCTCGTCACGCTCTCCTCGAGATATTTTCCACTGCCTGGAGACCATGGCGAGATTAGGTCAGAGCGTATACACTGGCAAGCGTGGAGGATCCTGCAGCGATCCCTTCAGTCCGTCATGTGGGGGTCTACGACGACGCGTTCTCTCGGCGCGATAGCGTCGATGCTGCTTCTGATTGACTGGCATGTTAAGGCCATAAATAATCCATCTGACTTCACAGAGGGAGAGGACGAATCTCATGAACAAGTCGATAGTCATGGCTTCAAGCCTTCGACCAACAACACAGACTCACTCACTGGACAGCGACGGTATGGGATGGTATCACTGATGGAGAGGCTAAACATAGTATCACCGGCATACCGAAGCAACAAGATGTCATGGTAAGCATATGAATTGTCCAGTTGGCTTACCCATCTCAATCGGTTGTGCTCATGACTCTCAAATAGGAGTCTTCTTTCAAACGCTATTGCTTTAGCACACGAAGGCTGCTGTTTCCAAAACGAATCCTCTAGATCCAGACTTACCTCCTCCAATCCGGACTCTATCAGACAAGAGTGGAATAGTCTTCTCTGTGTTTTCATATACCTCGCTGATGAAGGTCTCGCAACTCGACTTGGCCTAGAGCCCTTGTTGCCCGACAGGTCGAGACAAATAGTCAAAGATCGATTCGCAACGACATTCACTGAGTCTTTACCCAACAGTCACCTCTGGGAAGGCTATTTTGAACTCTCCATAGAGACTCGAAAGGGGAGAGATTTCCTGCTCTCATTGAAATCCAGAGATGGGTCCTTTTCTGACTTGGATCTCGTCCCTCATTTGGAACGTTTACGAAGAGCCCTGCGTCGCTGGAGACGACAGTACTATGATCAAGATGGTAGGTTCAAGGAACGATGAGATATATCCCAGCTCACCATTCCCAGATGTCAATTCTTTATTGAGTGCCTGTCTTCTCATTGAGTTTTACTACATAAACCTGTTTTGCTTCGCTCCGGCAGCTCAAGCCGTCCAAACTGGCTCCGCCTCCCTGCCACAAGAAACACTTCAAGCCTTATCTGAGTTCGAGGATCAAGCAAGACAGGCCAGCCACGCACTTCTATCAATAGTCGTGGATTTTCTAAAACCTTCAGGACTCATCAAGTATCTCCCGGTTAGATGTTGGCTATTCATTGTTGCTGCAAGCCTTCATCTACTCAAGGTATATTGTAGATTCTAGCAGAAAGGTATTTCTGTACAGGACTAACGAGTATAACATAATAGGCAACTCTTACAAAAGCCAAGGATATAAATCGAGCACATCCAAACATCTATCTTCTACACCGCGTTATCAATGCAGTCCACAATGGCTCCCCAGATGACTCGCATATGGCAATCCGATATGCCAAGTTTCTGGGCATTATGGTACAGATAGCTGTTCCTGCCCCGTCGAGAAGTCCCACTACGGCACCAAGAGCAAGAAATGGAGAAGTCAGTATTGGTGCTGAAAATCAGGCAGAGGACGACAACGGGCAAGTCGCCTATCCTTACTCGTTTCATGATATAGCGGTTGAGGGAGTAAGTGACTGGAATGCTCTTTTGGACTTAGACCTAGCTCCAGATCTTTTCATGTGGTGGGAGTCTATGCATAGCTAGTTTAGTTCTCCCTGAGTTCCTTGTTCTTTTGGTGCCACTTGAGATTATCCTGCTATGTTGTATGGCAGCCCGAACTTGAAAAACAGTAGATGGGAGGGACATCCCAAGAAGACGGTACCGGACTGGTCTGAAGATAAGAACTTGACAGAGCGGGACCACTCTACTGACTCCTGGCTCGGCAAAAGCAACACGACGTTACGTCAGATACTATACCTGAAGAAAATATCTCTAAGTATAAATACGCCCACTAAAGATGCTGATAAGAGCCTACTTGTCATCTGATCAATATTGTCATACTATGGCTTTGTAGTACTAAAGTTACCAGTGCCTATAATATCACCATCTTCCTCCTTACCGCTCTGTGCCCGGTCAATTCGAAACTGGCTTGTCTGGAACAAGCGAGGCAGTGTTGTCTCCTCAAACTGAGTCCCTTGGGATACCATCCGAGCCAACTCTTTAGCTGCCAGCCAGATGACAGGCATGCCGTGTCCATTAAACCCAGCTACGATGAATTGCCCATCCTTGCTGGGAACTTTACCAATGTGTGGATTTGAGTCATATGAGTAACCCATCACGCCAGTCCAGATATTGCTCACTTTGGCACCAGTCTCTTCCCAGCCACGATAGGTTTGCTGCATGTAGTCCTTGTAGTAGTCCTTTGCAGAGTCAATAAGGACACTGTCGTCGACATTGTCATACCACTGTTCCTTAAATGGCCGGAAAACAGATGAAGCACCACCTACAATGATACTTCCGTCGTGTCTAGGGATAAAATATGATAGTGCGTTATCTTTGGTGCGGTTGATGTACGAGTTGTTCAATAACGGCGCTGTAGTTCCCTCTGGGACGGTGATACGACAGCAAATGCCCTTACAGGGGATGATGTTCTTGCTGTATTCCGGGAGAAGCGCTGAAACATAGGCGTTGTTGGCGTGTATCACCTTTCCTGCTCGTATCTTCCCACGCGGTGTCTCGACGATGAACGATCCGTCACCCGAGGGATCTGGCGTCACGGAAGTGACAGGTGTATGTGCCTGGATGTTGACGCCTGCGGCAAGGAGTTTTTTTGTGAGATGCATCAAGAATTTGAAGGGCCACATGGTCCCGGCCGTGAAGCTTGCGCATGCAACAGCGCCTTTGACACCGCAGATCTATTCCACGATAACTCAGTCAGTACATAACTCCAAATACATCTTTGTGCCGCACGCAAAGCAATCTGGGCTGGTGTTTGGGCCACTTACGCCTTCGACTTTATCGCCTGTATAAAACACAACATCATCCATGTACTCAAAGTTGTGAGACACCATTGATTGGTAGACGGCCTCTGCCTTCTTGGCCGAGTCTTCGTTACACCAGACATCAATGGATCGGGTAAGAGTGAAGTCGCAATCAATCTTCTCTTCATCAATGATCTTCTTGATGGCGCGCAGGTTAGCAATCTCAAATTCGGCAATCTCAGCACCAGCGCGCTCGCCAGCTCGATCTATGTAGGTAGGAATATGGCCGTAGAGGTCTGGCCTGCAGTGACCCCCATTGCGACCAGTTGCACCGGAGCAGATTCCCCTGGCCTCGAGGATACAGATAGACGTGGTGCCGGCATCGCGGACGAGGTGGTGCGCTGTGCTGAGGCCTGCGAATCCAGCGCCGATGATGACGATGTCGCTGTAGTCGAGGAGCTGCTCTGAAGAGCGGTGATCGCGCAGCTCAGTCAAATCTTGTGGCAATTCTTGTTGCCAGAAGCATGGTGCTGGGTCCGGTGTGGGCATGCACTTGGGCGTGCCGGCGGTGCGAGATGTGTTTCCGTTTGAGATGGCCATGACTGCGCTAGGATGTGATGAAAGTTTGCTTACAGGATCAGGTTGAGGTATCTCAGGTATGTTTTGTATAGAGGCTATCAAGAGGCGTACACTGTTCTAGTTTAGCTGAACTTTATTTAGAGGATTGTGCTCACGACTATCGATTTCGCTGGAATTTGTCAGCTTGATTGGGGACAGGTTGTATACAGTTAGATAGACCGGAGTCGGGACCCACCGGGCCGGCGTTACCCAATCTGGACAAATCGCTCCGGGTCCGGTGGACAATGCCGCTAACGCTATATCGCTCACCACGGTGGGAGTACCATAGCATGGAGGATTGCAGGGCCCTACACTTTCAGAGTCAAAGACAGCCAATCTGGTCTCATCGTGCTCTTGATATCTCCATAGCCGGTCGACCCCGGTCTGATCTGCACCCTATCGCCCCAGCCAGAACTTCCCCAGACCTGCCTATGGCACTAGGCCTACCTTACTGATAAGCCGTGGCCAATCGTGGCAGACATAAAAACGTTTCGTAATACAGGGAAACAAATACTTGAGATCCTCGATTCATCTCGCTTCTCAGAGAAACTATCTTGAGTTGACTCAATATCTTTTCTCTGCTCTGGTTGCTTCTGCAGCAGTCTCCAATTCCGCCTCCTTTCCTGTGTTGGCAAAAGCCAGATGTCAACTCACGACACTTCGTCCCAACTTCTCAAAGTCGACATTATGCCTTCGGAAAAGAAACTCGGTGATCCTGTCACAGATACACGGCGGGACAGCGACGTCGAAAATATGGCTGGAACGGTCGTTGAGTCTCACGAGCTCAGGCAAGGTCTGCACCAACGACATATCCAGATGATTGCACTGGCGGGCACAATTGGCACTGGCTTGTTCCTAAGCTCTGGTCGAGCCATTGCCTATGCTGGTCCACTCGGTGCCTTCCTGGCATACCTGATCATTGGCTTGGCTGTTTCGAGTGTCGTCTGCGGCGTTGGCGAGATGGGTGCTCTGGCGCCCCTCAGTGGTGGTGTTATCCGTTACGCCGAGCTCTTCTGCGACCCTGCTCTTGCGTTTGCCAACGGATGGAATCAGGTCTACTCATACATGGTCTCTATCCCCGCCGAGATCGTAGCGGCGGCCGTTATCATCGAATACTGGGTTACCATCAACAGCGCCATCTGGATCACCGTGCTCGGCATTCCCATGATTGTCAGTTCGCTGCTGGCTGTGCGCGTCTACGGCGAGCTCGAGTTCGGCTTCTCCATAATCAAGATCATGCTCATTGTTGGCGTCAACATCATGGCTCTAGTCATCACCTGCGGCGGCGGTCCAAAAGGCGAGGCCATCGGCTTCGAGTACTGGAAAAGCCCATACGGGCCCATGGTTCAGTACCTAGGCATTGCTGGGTCGCTTGGCCGGTTCCTGGGCTTCTGGAAGACACTTAACAATGCGCTTTACGCCTACTCGGGCATAGAGAACATCACACTGGCTGCGGCTGAGACGAGGGACCCTCGTCGGTCTATCCCCATGGCTGCCAAACGTATCTTTATCCGCATCGGCCTCTTCTACGTCGTGACCATCTTCATGATCGGCTTGGTCGTCCCGTCCACCGACAAGAAGCTAGTACCATGGACGGGAGACGCTTCCATGTCGCCATTTGTCATTGCTGCTCAAAACGCAGGTATCAAGGCTGTGCCGTCCATCGTCAACGCTGTCGTGCTCACTTCGGCCTGGTCAGCGGGTAACTCCAACATGCTTGGAGGCTCCAGAATCCTATACGGAATGGCAGCTCAAGGCCAAGCCCCGTCCATTTTCCTGCGTATTAACAGATTCGGTATCCCCTATGTCGCTGTTTCCCTCTATGGTCTCTTCATGGCCCTGGGATATATGACACTGTCCGACTCGGCTAGCACAGTCTTCACCTGGCTGCAGGATCTCGTCTCCATCTCTACGCTGGTCAACTGGATCACCATCTGCATCGTCTATTTGCGATTCGTCCATGCCTGCAACAAGCAAGGAATCGATCGTCAAAAGGAGCTCCCTTGGGCCGCTCCTTTCCAGCCCTATACCACCTACGCCTCTCTTGTCTTGTTTGTTCTGCTTTTCTTCACTGGCGGCTACACGACCTTTTTGCACGGCCATTGGGAGATCGAGACGTTCATTTCAAATTACTTCAATTTGCCCTTCACTCTTATCATGTACTTCGGCTATAAGCTTTGGTTCAAGACCAAGATAATTCCCTTGGAAGATGTACAACTTCGTCATCTGATCGACTGTTACGAACATGAGCCACGGGTTGAGCCAAAGCCTCGACGCGGATTAGCAAGACTGAACTTTCTGTGGTCTTGAACATTCAGGGTAGTCGGAGTATCTTTGTGAGACTTTTGCTATAGTAGCATAACATGCGTGGATATTTCGTGTCTTGGGAAGTGGTGATTGCTTTGACGTAGCATGGTTATTGATTACTTACTATTGAATTGAGACGTGTCTGCCAACCTACCCTGTACTGCAATCTGACATTCGCTGTGCAAGACTTCAAGTATCAGTCTAATAGACATAAGACCTGTAAATTTCGCTGTCTTGATGATAATAGCGATGGGGTAAGGTATGACATAGTAGAAGTCCGTTGATGCGCCCAATAATACCGCAGAATATACTCCGTACAATTGGTAAAATGAGTCTGCACTTTGTGGGGAAAGTGGGACATGTGGGAGATGCCGAGAGTGTGTTGCAGATTCTAGAGTACACCAGTCAGCAGGCTGACTTGCTTGGCTGCTTGAACACTAACTTAACTAAGCCTCATCGGGCTTAGGTTTCCAGAAGGGGATCATGGAATTTCTTTTGTCTATGTAAATAAATTCGATTATTGTTTATTAATCTGCTCTATATAGAACAGACACAACATGCACTGAGACACACGCGCTCTCTATAGAACATTCTTGGGAAAAGGATAACCAAACCGGAATAACGGCAGCGTGTGCTCCTATCGGTTGAGCTTTCATGTCAAGATACCACTAACTATCTGGAAAGCCGCTAGCATATCTCCGATCCGGCCACAAGAGTCGAGAACCAAGTGTGGAACCCCTGTAGCCCCGATAATGATAACCGATAACGAGAGGAGAGAATAGCCAATCACGCCTTACCGGACCGGTATTGCTCCATTAGGCTAGATCAAGATGAAATGGCGATAACCGGCCGGTTCAGTGGAGTACAGAGTACCAGTGTCACAGTCGTCATTGGATAAAAGAGACCATTTCACGTTGTTGTTGATGCTGCAAGTCGACCCTGCTTGAGATAATTCATTGTTGTCTACTGCGTAATCTCATAATTGCGCCCTTTCTATCAGCATCTTATCTTGTTTCGCCAAACTTTCTTTTCCCCTCTTCCCCGCACTCTTCTATCAAGGACTGCAACCGAAGTTGACATCGAGTCCCCATCATGGCCAATCAGAAACATGTCGTCTTCGACGTCGTCGGCACTTGCGTCTCATTTGATGCCTTCTACAACGGTATTGACCGCGTCATTGGCGAGAAGCTGGCCTCAAAGCACATCACAGCCAATGCATTCGGCTACACTTGGATGACGGCAGCCGAGCTTGAGTTCACCTTTCTCTCCGTCTCTGAGCGCCATCGTCCCTACAAGGAAGTCTTGCGCACCTTGTTCTACCGCACGCTGTTCATGGTTGGTGTTGCAGCACCACGAGAACTGGTCACAGACGCAGAGAGGGATGCTTGTGTCCAGGCATACTCGGATCTCGAGTTGCGACCCGGAGCAAAAGAGTGCTTTCAGATATTGAGAGACGCCGGCTTCACAGTTTGGTGTCTGACAACAGGCGATACCAAGCGTGTGGGTGGATACTTTGAACGCGCTGGCGTTGACATGCCCTTGGAGAACCTCATCAGCTGCGATGGACAGGGCGTGGCCAAGCCCGCGTTGGCTGCGTATAGGCCGACCTTGGCTCGATTCGCACCGGATGATATCAAGTGGTTTGCTGCTGCTCACATGTGGGACGTGTCAGCTGCGGTCAAAGTTGGCTTCCGCGGTGCTTACTGCACCATATATGAACAGGATCCCTGCGCTGAGATCTTCGACACCAAGATGGAGGTCATGGCTGACACACTACCAGAGATGGCAAAGGGGATCGTGCAAGCATCGCTTTAGTTATTGTCTGTTTTAAATAAATTCGATGAACCATGTTTTATTATGATTCGCTTCCACTACCTAGTCTCCTCCAGGAGGTCCTGTGATGAATTGCCCAAGGATTTCCGTCTCGGACTGGGTAAGCCATCCATCAGTCGGAGAGAGATTTTCGGTACCAAAGACAGGTAGTTGAAGTAGAGGATCAGCCATAGGGTCATAAGCACTGAAAAAGTCCATGCTGGACAGGGCCTGGAAGTCTACCGGCCAGCCAGACACGGAGTCTATCTCCGCTTGACCACCTGAGGCATTCGAAACCGCAGGTGTAGTGGCGTCGAGCCCATTCTTGCCTGCCAAGTTGGCTCCCCAGCTGCGGAATGCTTCGTATGCCGAATCAAAATTCGCTTGATTATCGCTACTGCCCACGTCGTTCGATCGTGCTCTTGCATGCAAACGAGCTAGAGCACGCTCAAGCGACTCGATCAAGGAAATCTCTGCGCGTGCCGACTCTCCAACAGCAGACATATCCCGTATCATATCCAGCCCTTCACATAACGACTTGCGGAATTGGTCAGAGAGATTACGAATTGAGTAGGCAATCAGCACCAGCAACGATGCTCGACACGCACTGTATTCGGAATACGAGGCTCGAGCGAGGCCCATCCCGCTCGACCGTAGCTGCTGACAAATGTCGAGGGCTTCCGTTGCCGCTTTGATGCAGTCGCTTATCAGCTCTTCTCGGCTAGTCACGAGTTTCGATGCACTTCTTTCGTTGGTCCCAGGGCTGTTTTCGGGGACAGACGGGCTTGTCGCAGAGTCTTTTGTCTCTTTCTTCAGAAGAAACGGTCTCCCGACAAACATGCGCACCAGGCAGTAATCGAGCCTCAGGTGCATTGCTGAACGTGACTGTGCCATTGTTGGCTGCTCGGTCACGTCGATTGTATTCGGAGGGAGAGATTGCCACCAGGTGATCAAGCCGTCCTTCTTGGACACAAGCCGTGATACTATTGTGACTATCTCTCGCTTTCGGCAATTGCGCAAGATGTTGCTGGATGGGCGTTATTCTTATCGTGTCTTGCGTCGATCTTAGGTCTCAACTTACATCTCGTGATACATGTCTTCGAGGAAGTGCATCAGCTGTACAGAAACTCTCGTGTATGAAGCTCGTTTGCGCCAATCATCTGATTGTAAACCGTCCTGCTGCAGGGGTAGACTGGCATCGATATTTGACCGGGACACCGAGATAGGCCGGCCGTGGAAAATAGATATCTTTCTTCTCTACAGTCAGCGGAGGAAATTCCATTTGCATTCTGGGGAAGCCATAGCTTACCTTTCCAACACGAAGGTCGTCCACCAAACGCGATTTCGAGTTTCAATAACGCTTGCGTTAAAGGCGTTGTTGCTGCATTTCCGATGCATACCATTCTGTATCCCCAATCTAGTAGCCAGATTAATGTAGATAAACCCCAGGCCAGAAGCGTCAATCGGCAGGGAATAGTATCCAAACAACAGACATGCCTGTACACTTTCGAGGGACGAGATCTCGATGATTTCTGGGAGCAGTCGAATTGCTTGTTGGTAAAACATGGCGCCTATCTCTTCCTCCAACAGGCCTGACGTCGAGGTGTTATCAGAACCATCGGTGTGTTCTAGATGAGCGTATTGAGTTCCGATGGCAAGGACTGTCAGGAGGATGCTGATCGTCACTTCACTGCCATCGTGGGATAGACCTTGAGGGCTCTTATAGAGTAGATCTAATTTCTCAAAAACCCAGCTTTCTTCAATAAAGAAGAGGTAACTCTCTGCAAGCTTGAAAAAGACTGTCACTAGGAAGTGTGATATGTTGGCAGGAGGAAACGATGATATGGCTTCTGACATGTGGTTACGCCCAGGACGAAGATGATGCGCCCGTGGAAAGGCATCCGAGTCATCATTTTGACTATTGCCATCCTATATATCATTAGATACGAATGGAAAAACAATTCCTGTCTGTAGCATAACATACTCGGCGGCTCTCTGGCTCTTGTATCTGGCTCTCGATTAGGTTTTTGATACGCATGGAGAAGTTCCAATACGAGAATTCTCCTGAGAAATCTGCGATGGTTCAGTGCTTGTGTCAGTGCAAGTTAAGTATGAGGTCAACGAACGCGCTGTTGTATCTCCAACTGGTTGCATCGTACAAGCCTCATCATCGATCTCCAATGCTTCCAAGTTGTCCCCCAGCCCTTCCAAGTCCCTCGGGCCATCTGAGGCCGTATTTAGACTCTGATGCTCGGCGTCGAGTCTGTCTGCTATGTTGGACAGATTCTCAGTGTCAAGAGGGACTCCTGGCATGGTTCGCCGTAATATCCGTTCCATGTGTTTTGCTCTTTCAATCAGTTGGCTCGTATCCGGTCTCCGGCGGCTTTCTCTTCGAGGCGTCAGACGTGCTTTCGACGATCGCAGTCGTTGAGGCTACTCACCTGGGAACGTAGGCACGAAACTCACGAGGCTTCGGGGCCGGATCTGTGTATCTACATTGCCGCTGAAGATGTGAGCACCTGCGGCACGGGAAGCCGCTTTCACATTTCTCTTTCAATCGACGACATTCATCGCACCTATCGCGTTCGATATTAGACAATTGGGTATTTCCCTCCCTGGCTTGTTTCGGGATCTTACGCTCGGGAGACGCGTCTTCGTTGCTCCATAAGGACTGGGTCTGAAACTGACGCTCACGTATTTAATCAGGTAGGGAGCTCACAATGAGATAACGGGTTTTCGACGAGTATGAATGCATGTTCCCCAATCTGGCTGGGGGCTAATCATCTACGTGACTTTCCTGCACCCCGCTTTTCCAGCAACTACCCCAGAATAGTTAGTCACTGTGCAGTGTCTTATCTTAAGGTAAGATAAGCTTGAAGAAGAGTCAGTTAATTGTTAGTAAGAGCTTGTGACACCTCAGCGACATATATCAGGCTGGCATTACTCAATCTTCAACCAGCCAAGCCAAGATAATGGCAGTCACCTGCTACCTTGGGCTACCTTGGGCTGCCTAGTCGGCCTTTTGGTCAGCTAGTGGCACCTAACCGTTATGCCTAGCTTGTAGAGCCAGACAAGGTAAATGTCCCTATAGATCGGAACCTCAGCGAGAGCCTGAAATGCGGCTGTAGTGTTTGGCTTTGGCGCGCGGAAGCTTGAGCATATTGATAGCAAGAAAAGAAGTCGCTGCAGAAATACAGGCTTCCAAGTCCGATGAAGTAGCTCCTTACCCTTTCTGTCTGTACGACCACAAGTGTGGCACGAGAAATCTTGGGATAAGACCTGGCGGTAATTGCGGGCCTGGCCGCTTCTTGTACCAGGTATCTCTCAGCACAAAGAATCGCCAAAGTGATTGAATTTTAATCTCATCACCAATCACCAAGGGCTACCATACGTGTCCCGACGAAGTACATTACCCAAATCATCCGCCTACAAGAACTAGGCCATCATGCACGAGTGATCTAACGCGACTTATGCAATTCTCACAAGTTATAGCCGAAACCTCCCTAGCGCAGATCAAGGCATCTGCCCAGCTGGACTTAGCTGCTTTACAGAATCATGCTGAGATGGACTTTCGGTACTAGACTAATAGCCCTTTCGATGAGCAAATGGCAGCTATTGAAGTTGTTGCCCAGTCTTGGAACACAGCGCAAAGCGCTGCAGCCTAAGTGGCCCATCTGGTCTGGTCTACATTGAGTAACACTAGCCAGAAGGGGCCGAAGCGCACGGGACTGCATTACGTAAGCCTTTGAGAACTCAAAAGGGCCAAATTCGGGTAACAAATGAGAGTCTGGTTTGCATTACTACACGGCCTGAATTTACCATTGGAAGAATCTGACACTGGGAAATCTCGGCTTCTTCTTATTGTTTCTCCCCTATAATTGACCTATCTGAGAGGAATTGCACCATGACGCAAATATCTGAGGTTTTCCCACGGTACTATCAGCTTCTGTTTATGGTTCTCGAAGTACGCGTTCTTGCCGACCCTTGGCTTATCGGGCATCTTATTAACTCTTCTATAGCCAAGTGCGATCCTTATCTCACTTTTTTTTATTCCAGCATCACCATCAAACCACTTCCACTCCCTCGCACCATCTGATAGCATGGGGCCTTTCTGGTCGCCCTCTCCTTTGCACAAGCTATGTGACGCCGATTCAGCCTGGAACACCCCGCAGCTCCGCGGCCTCTGGTATTCATACATCTCCGCTCTCGCCTTTAGTGGCGTTATTGAGCCGATGGTCCTGTACGTAGCTCGATACAAGCTGCGAGATATACGTGACGCGGAGGAGGTGATAAAGACAGTTTTGGTTGCTTTTATAGCCTTTGATATCTTCCATGCAGGCGCAACTTTGGCTGTCACGGGTGTGGCGGCGGTACTTCCTGGATCACGGAGTCACATATATGCTATGGTTAATGTTTGGGTTCCGATGGCGTGGATGCTCTTGCGGATATCGTGGATAGCAGGTGTTGGGAGAAAGTCTGCCATGACTGGGATAAAGCGCGAGTAAATATCAGTAACAGTCACTTACTGCTATTTGCTAGAGAAGGGGAAGTGAATAGTAGTACTTTGGATCTTCTTTTATTTAGCAATGTTGGTCGCTCTTACCCAGCGCGTCTTGCGGAAAGAGCTGGCGAGCCTGATTCTAATGGTGGCTTTCCTACCTGCGCCTCAGCTTTCCTAGCTTCATTACTGGCGCACTAATTGGATGTGGGTTTCTTCTCATGGCTCTCAATGTTACGTACCCCTCGCAACCTGTCTTGGCGGCGGGTTTGCTGTGTGGGGTCGGCTCAGCAGACCAATTCTGCATAGTAAATACTCTGGATCTGCAAAACTACAGGTTCTCGTATGTGGGACAAAGAGGAGAGGCTTGACTTGCTTGATTATTTTACAAGTATCGCCTTTTGTATCATAGGACAAGCTGCTACCACATCTTCCGACTGATCCATTGGGTTTCCATATTATTTAACCTTCACTTTTGCTTATTACATATTAATGAGATCATGCCTTCCCCAAACTCAAACCACCATCCAGTTATAATCGTTGGGGCAGGTCCGGTTGGCCTAATTACCGCGGTAAACTTGGCAAAGCTCAATGTGCCAGTACTGATTCTAGAGAGAAACCATCAAGTCGACCAATCTCCCCGCGCAGCTGTTTACCAGCCTTGTGCACAGGCAGAGCTGCTCGAGTCTGGCACTCTCGACGATGTCCGGAAGGAGTCTGTTCTCAATGATGTCATGACTTTTTGGAAGAACAAGGAAAAGGTCGCTTCTATCACCAAGACTCAAGATGCTGATGTATTCCCTGCCGGACTTAATTGCCCGCAACCCAAGCTGGCCAAAATCTTGGTCGATCATCTCCTCAAGAAATACAATGCTGAGATCAAGTTCTGCAAGAAAGTCATTCAAATTAACCCTTACGTTGGTCGAGATACAGTCGAAGTCGTGGCTCTGGACACCAATACAAATCGCGAGATCACATACACGTGCAACTGGCTGGTAGGGGCTGACGGCGCTGGATTAACCGTTCGCAGACTCTCCGACATTACATTTGACGGCTTCTCTTGGCCCAAAGAAGACTTCGTCGCAACCAACGTACGCTTCGATTTCATGAAGCATGGCTTTTCGACCGCCAACTTTATCATGGACCCTGTACACTGGTCCGTCGTATGCATTCTAGACGATGCTGGCCTTTGGCGTTGTGCCTTTGGTGTCAAGGCAGGAATGACAAACGATGAGATTCGGGCCGAGATTGATGAGCACTACAAGCACATTTTCCCAGTCTGGCCTGTCGAATACGAGCTCGTAGAGCTAAACAAGTACAAGCCTCATCAGAGATGTGCCTCGACTTTCAAGAAAGGAAGGGTTTTGCTGGCGGGAGACGCAGCTCATGTACGTCATTGTTTCCACAGACCAGTGTAACCATATTCCGCGAGGTCATCTGATATACTGACCAATAGACTATAGAGCAATAACCCCATCGGAGGACTGGGCTTGACTACTGGCCTATTAGACGCGGGACCTCTCGGCCGCGCTCTTGGTGCTGTGATCAACGGTCGAGCACCAGAAGATATTCTTGACTACTGGGCAAATGCGCGTCGCGACAAGTGGCTCACTTTCACCAACGCATTCTCCATTGAAAATAAGAGAATGATCCAGATGGGAGGATACAGCGAAGACCCTCTTGGTATATGGGCCGATGATGAAGTCGCGAAAGAACATAATATGGAGAAGTGGGTAAGGACAGCAACTCCAGAAAAGAGACAGGAGGACAATCAGTTCCATGAGTCGCTTGCAGACCTTCACAACCAGGATATGGTCCACGTGAGGCAATGGAGCATTACCCTTGATCCTTGGTGGATGGAGGAGTACGAGGATCTAGAGGTGGTTAAGTACAGAATTTCCCTTCGGCCAGATACGTGTTGAGTATGAGTGTGCTGGTCCTATCCAGATACCAACCAAGGCCTACATAACTCACAGTCACCAGAATGAGGTTATAGCCTTTTAAATACTGGTAACGTTAAATAGCTTTTACATAATAAGAATCTACCTTTTTTAAAAACTCTAAGCAACGGATAAGACCGCAGTTTCAAGATGTACAGAACTGTGCCAAACAGGTTTACACCACCTAACACACTTATTAAACTGCAGTCTTTAGCCTTAAGTGATGATACGAGCTCTATAGTAAGGTGTATGTCTATATAGGTGTCTAGAGGCTATTTAAAAACTTAATACTTTTATTGGCAAACGCGACCTCGATCGTAGGTAATTCATTTACTGCAGACTTTTAAGGCCCTTTATAAGGATAGTGAGCCTTACTAGATGCAGATTATTAGCCTTCTTTATAATTTAACAGGTAGGAGAGCATAATAGCCAGAGGTAATAGATCCAAATTGATTATATAAACTATATATACCTGTAACTCTAGTTGAAGGTATCGCTATAGTTACCAGCATTCAGGACTCATTTATATAAAGGAATCGTATACCCAGGAATGGCTATTGTCTTGTTTCCGCCGCAAGGTCCGCCCAGTAAGTACATTTCTCAGATAATGAGTTACTTATTTTTTCCATCCTAGTATTATTCGTCTCGATATTAAGAAAGCTACCATCCGTGGATTTCTTCCAAAACGGCGTCCCGTTAGCCCTTAAGATATTAGGGTTGCCAGAAGACCGCGCGAAACTAGTCCAAAAAGCCTGCATTACAGGTACGATCGCAGAATTAGATTGACCTGGTTTGAAGCTAATGGCCCCCGGCAAAGCAGCATAGTTTATGGCAAATGAGGGTCCCCAGACAGCCTGCGTGTCGAAAGTATGTGGCACAATGTAGCCAGTTTGGACCTCGACTGGATCCAAGATGCGATCAAGATACAAGTACACAGGAACACCAGCATTACGGAGACCTGCCGCGAACTGGAAAGCCGGACAAAGGAATGAGGAATCGCCAAGCATCTCTGCAGCTCTGTAGTATAATGGAGCCTGCGTGATGGTGACATTGGGATACGTCGCTGGTATATCTGAATAAAGCTGGTTTAGCCTGCTAAGGGCTGTTTCCGTCAGACCAGGGAGTTGAGCCGTTAGGAATAGGTTCACATCCTCGGTAGTATTGGCTTGAGGTGCAAAGACGGTTCCTTCTGTATTCGAGGATCCCAGGATCATCGGTTTGTCTTTAGCAAACTGTCCTTGCTGAAGCAGAGTGGAAGGTCGATCTGGGAGAAAGCTACCATCGATGGTCGGACCATATCCGAAAAGTGCAGGCTCATGTTGACCAGGGAATGGGATAGCCACATTCTTGGCTTGAAACTGCTCAATAGGCAACTGGCGCAGACATTCCAAGTCGCTACAATTCGTAGCCGTAAGCAGGTGCTCGTAATGGAACTGCATCTCATCGACAGTGTAGACTGAGGGCAGATACATGGACTCGGCGATTCCTGCACTCCACTGCTTAGAGCTATTTGTGGACTTGCCTCCATATGCCAGTAATTGCAGAAGAACACTGCCTCCGCCGACTGAAGTACCGAAAAGTGTCACTTTGCTCGGATCGCCTCCGAATTTGGAGATATGTTCATGAATCCATTCGATAGCGGCCATCTGATCGTGAAGCCCGACATTCAGGTTTCCTTCTTCTTTCAATTCATGGTTGGCAAGGAACCCGTACGGTCCAACACGGTAGTTAAAGGTGGCCACAATCATGTTTCCCTGAGTTGCTTCGATGAGGCCAGAGCCATTGTAGTTTGCGTTGATGTTCTGTACAAATCCACCGCCTTGGATCCACAACATGACTGGAAGACCGCCGTCTTTGTTGGAGGTAGCATTTTTCGGAGCGTATACGTCGATGAAGAGGCAGTCTTCTGAGAACTCCAAATCGGGGGTTGGAACAGATGGGTTAACGCCATAACAGACAGCGCCGTGCTAGTATTTGAAGATTAGATAGGTCTAGATTGCAAGTGACAAACCTCACCTTGTGAGCCTGGACTAAGTGTGTTTCATTGAGCGGCCGATCAGGCAACCGGAAACGGCGTGACCCCGTGGGCGGCGCGGCATATCTGAGCTAACATCAACAACATTTCGCGATGAAAGCGTTATAAGTATCAACATACCGCATACCCAAGAACTGGTTAACACCATTGGAAAGGGCCACACCTTCGTATTTAGCATAGCCCAAATTGACACGAGGTGCAGTCGTTGACGAGCAGCTATCGACAGGCTTTGCGGCTGCGATGATGCCTCTGAAAGAGGAAGCGCACAGCAACACGATGTACGAGAGTCGTGGCAACATGGTAGGAAAGTCTGGTATTCTATGAGGTATTGTGAAAAGAGTATATTGGCCGTCTGTAACCTGTCTCAGTAGATGTAATAGCGGTAGGTGATCAGCATATTATATATGTATCATAGAGCACAGATCACAACCGGGCATTCAAGATTGCAGTTCCTACACAACCAAGAGAGTAGAGCATAAAGAGAAAAACATTTGTAAGCACACTACAAATTAGACCGGATTTGTCGTGACACCGCCTTGAGTAAGCTGTCGCAATTCGCGCGCGCTTGTCAGTAATCTTTAAGATGTATTTCGGCCCTTATGTTGTTAAGAAGAAATGGCCTCCGCTATTTCCATCAATCTCACCCTGTTCCTTATACGCCAGCGAAGCTTCCATAGGTAGATTTGCCGAAGATCGCGTACGTACTGCCCCACATCTAGCTAGTATACCCCGAGGAGGCAACTGCATTAGTTATCTTGCTGGACTTTTTAAGCAACTCTGTGGGATGGGGTACCCAGCACAAGAGATAACTCAAGAATGAGTGATTAACACGTTTTGCTGCTACTCGTTGTTATTGGCCGTTGTCAATCTGCATATTACCTGGATCGATAGCCAGTGCTAAAACGTCAGAAATTCCTTAATGCGATTCGTCGTGCAAGACGTGAACGTCCAATATCGGGATGCCGGAGGCAACAAGAGCAGCTGCCAGCCCTCGAGCACACGGCAGACTTTATTATTCTTCAATCTATGATTTCTGTTATTCGCATTCAGAAAAAGTTGTTAGGAAACGTGGGCTGGCGACAGATTCCTCTGATTTTGTTCAGCCACTCTTACTGCGAATCCTGTTATCGTTACTTGCGAAGCGCGCCGAGTTGCATTATGTCTATCAAGCTGTTGAGGTCCATCTGGTCCTCCCTAGGTCTTGGAGCGTCCGCTAGTATCTCCCTGATTTCTAATAGCAGTCCCATCATCTATCAACCAAATGAAGTCAGCACACCTACTTCTTGCAAAATGGTCATGAATAGGTAGATAACTACTCTTCCACATACTGAGCTGGAGGTTTTGTTGGTTGTGATCGTATAAATTAAGAGCGCTGCGCCCACAACCATGCATCGTCGTTGCGAAGTTGAGAGCAGCGTCCATTGGCGTACAAGTTGTTGAGGCCGCACATGCGAACAGTGCAGCGAAAACATCAATACAGACTCTTGATAGCGACCAGGGTGCCATTAGGTCTCCGCAATGGCATGCCCCAATATAGTCGGTGACGGAGACGCCTACACCTGCCCAGCAGATCAACTGCGGTATTCTAAGCTCTGTCTGCTGATTTACGCTCTCACACACAAGTCTGAAATGTAAATAACACATCTGCATAACAACCTAGACATTATATAGTCGCTATATTACACCAATCTAGTGTCAGAATTGTACCAGACTCACTTTCAACAATGTAGAGAGTTTTCTCAGGCCCCTCTCCCCAAGTCAAATTAGTCGTGCCGGAACCAAAACCTTTTGTTGTAATGGTTGCGCGCGGTGTGCCGTCCTTGCGATGCACAAAAACTGTGCCCAGTGTAGAATGAGCAACAAAAAGATCACCCTCCCTATTCGTCAACAGGCCATCAGGTCCCCCAACACCAAAGTAGCTCGAAAACCGCCCTGTTCGCTGCACACTACCATCTGGGTACAGGGGCGCAAGCCAGACACTGTTATCCCTTGTCATGGCGACGAAGAGATTCTTTTCATCTTTATCGAGAACTAGGCCATTGGGTGAAGGACAGTTGCGAAGCAGCACCTCGACGCGGTTAGGGCCTGCATCTGTGTTGAAGCCTGGGCCGATGCGGTATACACGTCCCGTCGGGTCTTGAAGTCCACTCATACCCTGATCGGTGAAGATAATACTGCCGTCGCAAGTGGCAATCAGGTCGTTGGGGCCCTTCAGCCGCTCGCCATTGAAGCGATCCATCACAGTGGTCATGATCTTAGTTTTGAGGTCGAGAGCAAGGATGCCGTGCTTGAAGTCGGCAATGAGGAGTTGGCGCCGCTCTTTATGCCATGCTAGACCATTGGGCTCACCGTCGTATTGTATCACAAGGTTCCATTCATTTGTGTTGAGATTGACGGCGAAGATCCGACCGTACGGGATGTCGGCCAGATACAGCGTGTCGTCTATGACGACTGGCCCTTCAAGGAAGCTGTCGAGTGGTCGTCCACGTTTCTGGTTTGTCGAGTGCTCTGATACGCCAAAAGTGCGAAATTTGGATGGAAGCGTGGTTAGGAGCTTTGGCTCCAGTACTGGAGGGGGCATGGTCCAATTCATCTCGCAGGATAGCTGAGCAATACCCAAGGTGGTGATGACTTTTCGAACTGGTAAGGGCAGGGTTGCATAGTCTAGGTCATCGGGCCTCTAAAGGATCTGAAGCGGGACTTTGCCGTACATACGCTCCCGCCAGATTTGAAGAACGGGCAAATGCCGCACGGGGTGGTGTGCGGAGATTGAGCACGGAGGCTCTCCGCCCAGGGCTCCGGCGGTGTTTGCTCCGCTGACCCACGATTCCGGAGTCCTGCGGGGAAACTCAATGTAGATGCCAGGTTACTTATGAGCTTGTGTTGATTACCCCTTTATTTGCTCGTTGTGTCCAACGGATTTCACCCGCCACTACGTAAAACATGGGCAGAAGCCTGTTCGCTCCTCCGCATAGAAAAAATGCTATATCTCATTCCGATTCACTACTATGCGAATGCTCTCCATCTACTTCTCCATTAAATTGATGATACGCGTATATCATGTCAGGCCTAGAGAAACAGCAACCATGCCTTCACCTCGAGAACAACACGGAAGCCGCCAAGGCAAACACCGAGACCCCCGAAGCCTTTGGCCCAGCGGATGAGAAACGACTCGTCCGAAAGCTCGACAGGACCATCCTCCCTTGGATCATGCTCCTCTACCTTCTCTCCTACATCGATCGAAGTAACATGGGAAACGCCCGTAATATTGGCCTCGAAGCGGATATTGGTCTCTCCAGCGTCCAGTATCAGATTGCCTCAGCTTCTTTCTACATTGGCACAGTGATATTCGGCACAATCGGGGCCTTGATGTTGAAGGTAGTCAAGCCATCCACGTGGCTGGGCATCTGTGCCGTGGGTTGGGGCGCTGTTAGCACTTTACAGGCTGCATGTGTCAACCCCGGAGGACTCATCGCGGTGCGTTTTTTCCTCGGGGTATTTGAGGCATCATTTGCCCCTGGGTGTGCCTTGTACCTCAGCTTCTGGTACCTCAAGTCTGAACTATCTCTGCGCATCGCGGCCTATGCGGGTATGAGTGCCCTAAGCGGCGTCATCTCAGGTGTAGTTGCTTACGGTATGGGCCTTGCCAAAGACATGGCTGTTACCCCTTGGCAGGGCTTGTTCCTTGTCGAGGGTGTTCCAACAATTGCTGTGGGGATTGCTACTTTCTGGATGCTGCCTGGCCGACCAGAGTCCGGGAAGTCGTTTTGGTTCACGGAAGAGGAGCATCAAATCATCTTGAATAGACGTAGCCGGTTCACCAAGAACGCAGATGAAGGCATCAGCAAAGCTCAAGTCAAAGCGTAAGTCCCTCTTTATTTATATTTCCAACTGGCCATCCAAACATTGACACATACTCTGGCAGAGCTTTTCTCGATTACCGTCTTTACCTCTTCTGCGTCATGTATTCCGGTCTTTCCTTGTCCCTGGCCGTCGCTGCCGTTTTCCTGCCTACAATTGTAAAAGACTTGGGTTACCACTCTGTGCAGGCGAACCTTATGACAGCTCCCATCTACGCCGTCGCTTATGTCACCTTGCTTGTGACAGCCGCCTTGTCTGACAGGTTTCGGGTCAGAGGTATTCCAATCTCCCTCGGAGGCTTGATCGCTGGCGCTGGATACATCTGTCTCGGCCTTCTGAAAGATGACTTGTCGCGATATATAACATGTTTTCTCGCTGTCACGGTAAGTTCGTCCATATACCAGCCGCAATTTCATAAAACTCGCTGGCTGACCCCTCTCGTCATAGGGAACATACATGGCCTTCCCCATCGTCCTTACCTGGATCACTTCGACTTTTGCTGGAGACACAAAGGCAGGCGTCGGCCTCGGTATTGTTATTGCTGTCACTCACGCCGTGGGCGTTGCCGCGTCCAATATTTATCCCAAAACCGACGCGCCATATTATCTAATGGGAAACGCAGTATCAAGCTCCCTGGTGTTCCTCACGGCCCTGAGCGCTGTTAGTATGAGTGTCATGCTTTACAAGGAGAACCGCCGACGTGATAGGCGTTTCGGTAGACCTGAAGCAGGCGTGCCCATTGATATGGGAGGCGATGCTGACAAAGCCCAAGATTATCGTTACGAGATTTGAGGCGTGTTTATTGTTGGAAATAGGATGTGTAAATGGTTTTGTTGATGTATTATTATTAGCTATTGAGCAGATTATTATGGGCGATTTTGGGGAATATGTACCGCCGCCGGAGTCGGGATGAAGCCTATTGTACCTTTTGCTTCCTGCGGCGACATTTGCTGCATTGATAAGCGTTTTAAGCAATAGTTCTAATCATCGGTCGGAAAGGCGAGACAGGCTCTCACTTTTGACGGGCCTGGACTCCGCCTCTGATCTTGTGCTCGAAGATGGTTTGGCCAAACTTATCACCGGCACCAGTTTGGGCTTGGCTCTCGGGCTGGAAACGACTGTGCTTTTACTACCATCGCTTTTTGAAGCATCTGAGTTCTTTATAAACGCTGTCGTTTCCTCGAAGATAATAATCTTAGGAGTCGGGCACTGCACCTTTTGCGTTTCAAATCTTGCAGTCTCTAGCCAGCGAAAGCTCAGCACGAAAGCCCATTGATGAGAAGGAATGGCTCGGATCCTCAAAATGCCCCCACAAACCGCGAGATTATACAATAACTTGATTGTATAGAACACAATGGCATTCAAAAAGAAGTGTTCTGGATTGGAGTCTTGGCTTGTCAAGTGAGTGAGCTGTCTGGTGGAATAATCAGCATCCGGAAGTGACGCCTTCTTAGTGCTGCGATGGCGAGGTAGCCAAGAATCGGGAGGCCACGTTTTGTGCCTAATAGGCATCGTAGAATGGCCAATAAAAATGACGTTAAACGCCCAGTCTAACCCTTACACCTGAAACGCGCTGTTGTACAGCACTTGAGTAAATCAGGTGGATGCAAGATACTTCACGAGTACTGGACACTGCAAGTCTTCCTCCCGTTCTCCGCGGAGGCCGAGTAAATAAGGGCTTAGGCACTGTTGTCACTTGGAGCAGGTAGCTATCTTAGACACGATGTGTAAAACTTTTATCGTTTCAGATTGGGGCCCTTAATAGCCCTTTGCTCCGAATCATATATGTCTAGCGTTCTTTGACAAAGGACCGGTATAGAAAATGAGTACTATAAATCCCTCGCAAGGAACATAAAATATCTTCCAGTCTTACTCTCTGCGTTCATCCTTCCGCTCTTTCAAGCCCGGTGCTAGCTGTGCGTCCTCTCTTTTCATCTCGTTGCCTTTTTTAGCTTATCTCGTTCCCTTCTTGACTTATCTCGTTCCCTTTTTTGACGCATCTCGTTCTCGCTCTACTTAGCTCGTTCTTCGTTTACATTTTGTTTGCCAAAATGCACTTCAGCTTCTTCTTGGCTGCATTTGTCGGCAATGCCGCTGCACATGGTGTTGTATCAAGCTTCAAAACTGATGGTGTTGAACATCAAGGTTACTTGATGAATTACTACTATGATGCTAAGAATGGCAAATCTCTCCCTCCTTTAGCTGCATGGTCTGCAGAGAACCTCGATAACGGCTTCGTGTCCCCAGACAACTATACGCATCCGGACATTATTTGCCAGAAGAATGGAAAGCCGGCCAATCTGACTGTTCAGGTTGCTGCTGGGGGGACTGTCGACTTTCAATGGACCAAATGGGCCCATTTTGGCCCGATGATGACATATGTCGCTCCCTGCGGAGGCGATTGCGCTACTGTCGACAAAACCACCCTCAAGTGGGTAAAGATTGACGAAGCGGGTATTGATTTTGATACTCAAGAGTGGGCGGCTCGAAAGATGGTCAACAACAACCGAACATGGACGACAAAGATACCCTCGACACTGGCTGCGGGCAACTATGTCTTCCGTCACGAAACCATCGCTGTTCACGGGTCGAACAGGATTGGCGGCGCACAGAACTATCCTCAATGTTTCAATATTAAGATCACGGGGTCTGGAACTGCTAAGCCTGAAGGCGTCTTGGGCACCAAGCTGTACACTCCTACTGATCCGGGTATCTACTTCAACCCTTACACAACTCTGAAGAACTATACTATCCCCGGTCCGCCTCTGTTTAAGAACGACAATGGAAGTCTTGGCAACGGCGCCATCACATTATCAAGTGCTAAGGACCAGACCACTGCTACGAGCATTGCCACCACATTGGTAACCTCTGGACTGCCCAAGCAAACCACAGTGGACACTCTCACCAACGCCTTACCAACCGCTACTATCATACCCAATAAGACCCCTGCTAAGTCATCTGCGACTGGATGTAGAGCTGTGCGAAATGGTAAATACCAGAGAACCCGACGTTCTCAATTCTAGTACCTATCGGTCTATTCAAGATCCATTCATATACGCTCACCAAGAGTACGTTTGGATTTCTCTTCCATTCATTTGAACCCCCAGGGTATGGCGCTGGTAGCCATATGTAGCTTGTCAAGGAAAAATGGCTTAGCTATTATCTTATAAATAAAACTTTTATTTACAATTTTAAACTCTTATTTGCGATGCCCTGTAGAAACTATAACGCTCTAAATAAGGAGCCACCGCATACTTTTACATGTTTTACAAGACTTGACAAACCACTCTGTCATACGGAACATAAGAGGAGAAGTTTAGTAGTGGCGTTCAATCTGGCGACCGTGCACCCTGTGATTGAATTTTCTGGTGACGGCTATCGGTCAAGACGGTTAAGGTTTAGCACTAACTACTGCAACCCACTGACGGGCTAATTACGCCGAGAGCGGTCCACATACCACGATCACAGAAGGCGTCCTTGAAGCGTCAATGTCACAGGTACGTAGTAATTTGTTATCATAAAGCGCTAATGGACCCGGATAACAAACGCGTTATATCAGCCGCATCCTTGCAGAATAGTGTGTATCGGAGAATCATGCAAGAGGAAGCAAATAAGTTTAATGATTTGTACGCATTCAGTTATATGTAAAAGAACTGCTGGCGCTTCGATTACGATGGTATGTAGACATAATGAGAGGTATCTAGGACACACCAGCCTCGCCGATGTGCCGGAGGTAAGGTGATTGAGAGCCGAGCAAGGGGCGTGGCTCAGTCGTTTCATTAAAGCATAACAGAATTACGCAGACAGAAGCAAGCCTACTCAGCGCATTCATTTGATTGTCCAGCCTGCAGACATCTTACGAAAAGATAGCGCAGCTGGTTCAATCACAATCTACGCCAGCATTCCAACTATAACGATCCTCCCATCGATCGCACAACTAATCTAATTGCCATGGCTCTAATCCCGTTGGTAAGAATTGGTCTGCCTACTAAACCTGGTAGCTGGACCGGCGTAGCCCACCTACCCTAAATCCTCTCTCCTCACTGCAGGGCTCACCATAAGATTGTCTCCCTTTGCAACTCAAGCGTAGAGTCAGCGCATTTTGGCGATTAAGACATTTGGCCTGCCCTCAGACACTCGAACATACAGCGATGCCACCAACCTGGCCCAGGATGCCAATATAGACTTGGTAGTATACAATGCTCGCCTTGACCGCCGTTACACAACGGCGAAAGTCAACATCTCCGCCGGCACGGTCCTCAGCATTTAATTCTTATTAAGCTAATATATCTTTGTATGGGAGGTCCTGTACTATCCCTTAAAGACGCCTATTATATTTGAAACAGGATGCAGCTACAGTAACCCAACGTTGAGCTTACTTCGACGACCGGAGCAATAGTTGGCACTGTCGAATCTGACGTACAAGATCTTATTGCTGTACCTACCAATACATTGAGGAGGGTGCAATAGTCATTGTCATTTTTGCGAGAAGACCGCCAAATCCTGGTGAACCTTATCTCTCGTGGACTAGAACAGAATAGAATGGTAAGCTCACGTTCACTAAAGGAGGAGCCACGCCTTTATGGCTTCTGAGCCTGTCAAGATCGAGCTGCTCAATATCCCCGCTGGAACAGTCCAACGGGTTGGTTCCATAGACCTGGGCGGCTTAGCGTCAGAAACTCCCAATCGCGCCCGGGGCATTTCCAACGTGTATGAAGCATAAGCCCGAGGTGACCAAATGGCATGTTACGACTCTGAACACAAGATAAAGCGACATGGGAAATTAGGGAATCTATAATCTAGGGGCGCTTAAAGAATGTAGAAGCATAATTTATCAACTAGTCAGTTTTATATTCAGAAACTATGAGCCTTAGAAATGAGACAATTAGGCTCTGAGAGGCTCAAGACTCTTGCATCCCCCACAGAAATCGCCATGCCCCCGATCAAACTGATTGGGATCTTGGAGCTAAAGGGGAACAGACAATTAGTACAATACTTAGTGTCAGGCTTATAGGAGGTAAAAATCAACGTTAATTTAGCAAAGTTAGATTCCAAGGAGAATAGAGTTCGCCGTTCCGTTGCTAATGAAGAAGGTAGTGCCAGCTCATGCAGTCGCACAATCTGGGGAAATACACCCACGAATGAAAAGAATCACCGACGTGCCTTATTGCCGAAAGCTTTGGGGGAAGTCATACTGGCTAGTGCAATCGAGGAATTGAACTGCATCTCCCACTGTACGATGTCACGCAACGTGCAGCACTTTTACTTATCTAAAAGTCGTTTGAGAAACAGCTGGAATGCGTTGAATGTGCCGGGCATCCGAGATGGTCCAGATTCCAGACTCGATGGTGAAACATGACAGCCTGATGGGTTTCTCTGGAAAAATGCAGTCCACCAATTGACCGGGCTTTTTGTGGCGTCGATGTTGGTGTTTCAATCTTAACCCCGGTACATTGGGGGCGATGTGGAGCACTCAGCTAATTCCCGGACCAAACTCGCGATCCCTAATCAAGATGCAGGGCCGACGTTATTGCAAACACGGGCCATTGTCACGGCTGAACGGCATCAATACGCGGGTCTGTCATGATTCAGGCTTCAAGTGCGCGCTTCAGATATAGGGAGTGCACTGAACTCAGTATATAAGAGAGCCGCATGCTCTTGGCATCATACATCTTGTTCTTGGCATCAGCATTCCATTCAGCAGTATACTTCAATTCGTATAT
The DNA here is from genome assembly GCF_900044065.1 of Fusarium mangiferae. Lineage (NCBI taxonomy): Eukaryota > Fungi > Ascomycota > Sordariomycetes > Hypocreales > Nectriaceae > Fusarium > Fusarium mangiferae. The sequence goes on from NW_024573936.1 coordinate 57,502, forward strand.
ACACTTTCTCAAAACTTCCATTCATTTAACATTACATTCATTACCATGTTCTCTTCAACTGTCCTCCTCAGCGGCCTGGTCGCCTCTGTACTCGCAGCCCCTCTTGAGCCTCGTGCTAGCTGCACTTTCACCGATGCGGCTACTGCCATTAAGAACAAGGCTGGCTGCTCTACCATCATCCTCAACAACATTGCAGTTCCTGCAAAGACCACTCTCGACTTGACCAAGCTCAACGATGGCACTCACGTCATCTTCCAGGGCAAGACCACCTTCGGCTATGCTGAATGGGCGGGCCCTCTTATCTCCTTCACCGGTAACAACCTACTCATCGAGGGAGCTTCCGGACACTCCATTGACTGCGAGGGTAAGAGATGGTGGGATGGCAAGGGCAGCAACGGCGGCAAGACGAAGCCCAAGTTCTTCAGCGCCCACTCCCTCAAGAACTCCAACATCAAGAACCTGAACGTTCTCAACACCCCTGTCCAGGCTTTCAGCATCAACAGCGTCACCAACTTGGGCGTCTATGGCGTTCACATGGACAACTCTCTCGGCGATTCTCTTGGTGGACACAACACCGATGCCTTCGATGTTGGCTCCTCCACCGGCGTGTATATCTCTGGAGCCGTCGTCAAGAACCAGGACGATTGTCTCGCCATCAACTCTGGCACCAACATCACCTTCACTGGCGGTAACTGCAGTGGCGGTCATGGTCTTTCCATTGGATCCGTTGGTGGACGCTCTGACAACACCGTCAAGACAGTCCGCATCCTCAACTCTGCCATCTCCAACTCCGACAACGGTGTCCGTATCAAGACCGTTTCCGGCGCTACCGGTTCCGTTTCCGATGTCAAGTACGACACCATCACTCTCTCCAACATCGCCAAGTACGGTATCGTCATTGAGCAGGATTACGAGAACGGTTCTCCCACAGGAACCCCCACTTCTGGTGTCCCCATCACCGACGTCACCATCAACAAGGTCACCGGAACGGTCAAGTCCAGCGGAACTGATGTCTACATTCTTTGCGCCAGCTGCAAGAACTGGACCTGGACCAACAACAAGGTCACTGGTGGAAAGACCTCTACCAAGTGCAAGGGAATTCCCTCTGGTGCTTCTTGCTAAATTTTGAGTTTGAATGGAGAGAAGTACATGGAGGTTGTGTAGAACATGACATATAGCTGGTACTATCTTCTGTTTGTTTTCTTTGTACATATAAGCTATCAGTTAATACTATTCTCTCTGATACATATAATGACCTTCTCTATTATGGTATGTGGTGTGAAATGCAAAGTCTGGGATAGGAAGGGTTGTTTATTTATTAAATGATCCGTCTTAAGTATATCTTATCCTTTTCATCAAGATCCACTTCCTGATTAGTTCTCTCCAAGTCGCTTGAGGCTTATCGTACCTGGTTTTGTTTTGGTATTTCATGGACCTCTAAACTCTCATTAAACGTATGTGCTTAGAACAGCAACCGAGGCATTTCCTCTGTAAATATGACTCTCTCGACTGGTTACAATCTTGTGCAGAGACTTGTCTCCTGAGATTAAACGAGCCATGGCAGGAGGAACTATTATTTACTATTATACTTGATTTGCATTGCTAAGCTGTTACGGACCAAGATTCAGATTGATAATACCCCTTTTAAGGCTTAATTCACTTAAATAAGTCACTTACAAGATCTAATGGTAAGCTAGTTCTTGCAATACAGAGTCTTATATTTAATACATATAGCTGCTAACTGATGTTATAATAGATAAATTGCTGTATTGCCTTTTTAACGAAAATTCCTTAAGAATAAACATAAAAGTACAAGAGATAACGTATCCACTCTTGCTTTTACTTTGCGGCTCCTTTTAGTGTTTTCTTAAGTCATATAAGAAAGGATTTACTTGGTGTCAACAAAGTCCCAGCTGGATACAGGAGCATTCTGACCGGCGATCGTGGCCGTGGGGCGGTCGTAGAAGTATCGGACTGAAGTTTCACCAGCGTCGCTGAGGATTCGGACAATGAAGTGAACGACAATCTCCTTTCCGGCGTAGAAGCCCCTGACGAGGAAGGGGACTTTGATGTCGAGCTCAGTACCGCTCTTGTTGATGAAGGTTGCGCCCTCGACGCCGATCTTGGGACTGGTGACGCCGCCACCAGTGAGGCCGCTGTACCAGATGGTGGACTTGCCAGTGTAGTCCTCCTCGACCCAAAAGTTGAAAGCCCAGGAGGCGGCACTGATCATGTTGCCGGCGACGACCTTGAAGGCCTTGCGGACATGGGGGGAAGTGAAGACACGCTTCTTGAGAGAGGCGGTATCCTTATCGACGCTGCGGACGGCGACGGCGTTGGCGATATCAATACCAATGGGGGTGCTGACACCCTCGCTCAGGTATTTGACATCTGTAAGTGTGATTTAAGGTTAGCTCCGCTCGATGAACGAATCTCTGATCATTTCAGGGGATACAGGGTTTGGAGACTGTGTTATGGGATTCATCTGTCTCACCTCTGGACTCGACGACGACGGCAGTATTGTCGATGGGGCTGGCAAATACGGCTGAGGTGAAAGTGCTGGCTGCGAGAAGACCAGCGTAGAAGTACTTCATCATAGGAGCCATTTTGAAGACTAAGAAAATAATAATGGGTGGTTGTGTAATTTGATAGACTGGTTTTGTTGAGAGTTGAATGAGTAGTAGATAACGATGAAACAATTTCTCTAAGACACAGGGTGTCCTCCATTTATACAAGTTAATACAAAGTCTGAAATTAAAAGATTCCTCCCGCTCCTTTGCGGGCAGTCGATGACATCTGTTTCAAAAATGGACAGGTGTATATTCTTTAGATTGTTTCACTCTAAAGCTGCTAAAGCATTGCTTGATCTGCGAAAATGGTTATAACTGCCAATCCAAACATGCCAGCAGTTGCTAGTCTCTACTAAAGATTATGCCTTATTAGCAAAAAGCTACCTATGTTAACACGTGTTAAATATAAAGTTTTAACTAAAACAAGCTTTTAAGTTTAAAAAGAAAGAGAATAACTTAATTTTTATAATACTAACTATTTAAAGGTTAAGATAAAGAAGGTTATATAAGATATTTATTTTAAGAGATTAAAAGTTATATAAATAAATAATATATTATATAATCTTAAAGTAGTTAAAAGGTAAAGTAATAAAGTACTTTCTATAATAAAATTATTTATATCTTTATATTTATATTAAATCTATAAAACCTAAATCTATTTATTTTTTCTTAGAGGGAAAGACAACATGTCTAAAGCACGGTCTTATTGAAGACAACGTGTCTAGAGTACAGTCCTCTTAAAAGACAACGTGTCTAGAGCACGGCCCTCTTAAAGATAACGTGTCTAAAGCACGGTTTTAAACACACTAACCTTATAACAGTTAAGACCACTGCTAGTACAGTGGTGTTCAAATAGGAGCATTACGATCTGGGTTAAAGAGACTGTTAGTATTATTTATGCTAGAAGGTCTTATAAATATAATTTAAGAAGACCTATAGCTTGTATTATAAATTCTATTATAGTAATAAATCATCCTTCCTGAAAAGAACTCATTACATCTTTACAATTTCAATTAGTTCCTTAACTTCTTTATCCTTAACAGTTTTGCTATTCCTTACCTAGAAAAACATGGCCGACAGTAACTTTAGTGGCTTTAATGTTAGCAACAAGTACCACATAGGTTCGGTTCTAGGCACTGGAGCATATGGCATTGTTCGGTATGTTGCAAAATGTCTTATTTCTCGCACTCGTACTGACTAGTGGCTACTAGATCTGCTGTTCACAGACCTTCAGGTCAAAAAGTCGCCATCAAGAGAATAGAACTACCCAACGTCCCTATGTTTTGCTTGAGAGCTCTTCGTGAGATAAGACTTTTGAGATGTATCAGTCACGAGAACATTATATCCATTTTGGATATCGAGAAGCCATATTGTCACAACGAATTGACTGAAATATATATAGTCCAGGTAATAAAGCCTCCTAGATATTTATTCATATCATCTTTATATCTACCTTGTATATTATATCTTTGATGATTTTATACTAACTCCATTTCTAACTGCTTAGGAAATAATGGACACAGATTTACATAAAGCTATAAAGTCTCAGCCTCTTACTGATGATCATGGCCAATTTCTGATATATCAGTCATTGTGTGCTTTGAAAGCATTGCACTCTCTCAACATCATCCACCGGGATCTTAAGCCCAGTAATATCCTGCTAAGCGAGGATTGCGACTTAAAAATATGTGATTTTGGACTTTCTCGGAGTACCAATTCCAGTCACCAATCCCGAGGCTTCATGACCGAATATGTTGTAACTCGGTGGTATCGAGCACCAGAGCTCATGTGGAGTCCCGGAACATACAATAATGCAATCGATATCTGGTCGCTTGGGTGTATCTTTGCTGAGATCCTCAAGGGCAAGCCTATCTTCCCCGGCAAACATTGTAAGAAAACTAGGCCTTCATGAGCAAAGAAGGACCGCCTTTTCATGGCGAATCTTAGTTGAACATACGCTGACGTTCTCCCCTTGGTGTAGTTCTTCATCAGCTGTCAACAATTTTCGACATCCTCGGGTCGCCGACAGCTGAATTTTGCCGTTCGATTCGTTCTCCACACGCTCGTAACTACATACTATCTATGCCCCACAAGAGCCCAGTACCATTTCGAAACTTGTTCCCAACAGCGTCGAGTCAAGCGATCGATCTACTTCAAAAGATGTTGACTCTTGATCCTGCCAAGCGTATTACCGCTGAAGAAGCCTTAAAACACCCATATGTTGAAATGTATTATGACCCAGCTGACGAACCAAATATTGCCTTCCATCCAGGCGGGTCGACAGATCTCGTTAAGGCTGAGGAAGGTTTATGTTTGGAAGAGATAAAGCGGTTGATATCTAAGGAAATAGACGCAATGCAAACGCAATCTGAGGACTATTATTAGGGTAACAAGTAGATAGACACTTATAGAGGCTTCAAAGTTAATTCTTAAAGTTCTGTGACGTCGATTAATTATTTCTTAAAAGTAAAGTTGATCACCAATTGGCTTCTCAACATGGGAATGATGGTCCCAGTGTGATTAATTATCATGGCCTAATGACTGCATGTGCCTGTAAGGCAATATATCTCTTTTAGCTACTTAATTGCTATACACATAAGAGCATTGTCAAATAGCAGATATGGTTATCAATGCACTGAAAATGCTCTACTAATTGAATTATGAATAAAAAGTAGAATCTTTAATTGGGCATTCCTCGTTATATCAGAGTCTGATTTCATTTACAGCAATATAAAACGCAGCGTCTTTTCCACGATATAAATATTATATCACAGTACCCCTGGACTGAATTGATCCATGTAAGTCCCAAAGTAGCTCCACGATGACTACCGATCCTTTGCCAAGTTTGATGAAGCACATCTCATACGGGTGATCGGCGAAAAGATGGCTTGAAAGACTGGGAATTCAAGCCTCCCTGGACACAAAGAGCATTATGGTAGTCGTCGAGCCCTGATACTGATGCCCATATATCTTGTTCTTGATCTCGTCTAGACTTGTAACCTTGTGGATCTATTCCATAGACATCTCTTGTCGATTCAGATCCAGTGGTTATCACTCTTGAAGTAGGAAAAGAGCCACCTGGCAGCATTCGTTCACTTCTATCTCGAAAGCGCCCTTCGTCTCTGACAAGCATAATGTAAGCGACAGGCCCTGTTTCACCTTGGGAAGCCGGAATCATGTTGGCGAAAGTTGAATCAACTTTCGACCAAACAGATTCATGTATGGCATGGTGTGCCTCGCTTCTAATTTCTTTCTGGAAGATTGGCCCAGAAATATTCTGGTCAAGTTCCGGCATGTCATGAAACTGATCGCTGGCTGTTCCACTTCGATATGGCGACAGTCTTGGAGGAGACGCAGATGGTAGAGAACGGGATTTATTTCCCTATTCGATAAAAATTAGTTCAGGAAGAAAATTTAAAGTGAGAAAATCACGGAATGAATAGATAATAAATGAAATGCAAAAGCTTGAATAGAGGCAGAGTGGGTCGGTAGTTAAATATAGGTGAGAGTATGTAAAGCAGAAAGAGGAAAGCTTAAAGGGTAGAAAGAAATTTATTATAATAAAAACATAAATTACCTGCATAACATGGTTCTCAAATGTCTTATCTGCTTGTAAAGTTCTTATGGAATGATATCGGTGATGGCGGTTATATGGCCTCCTGCCTTGATAGCCTACTTGGGGTAGCAGGGAATGCTGTTCAATGTTGAGATTACGTCCAGTGCTGGGGAAGCTATCACCATGCGCTGCCTCTAATTCATCGTATACTGATGACTCAGACCAGATTGGACTTTCGCAACTCTGGCTTGCAGTGGTAGACACATTCTCGCCCTCAAATGAATCCAAGGTGTCGAGGCATTTCCAAATTTCTTCTATCAGGTCTCAATAATGGATGATGACAACTGCATATTGAATACGTACCGCTATCGTCGGAGATAGACGGAGATGTGGGTCCAGAAAAAGACAAACCGAAATCCACTCGAAGGTCGTCAATGTCTGCCAGCAATGACTCGAGAGAGAAATAAACACTGTCGGGTGGTTTGTGCATGGTGGCCCTTGGAAAAATAAAGGCCTTTCATCAGTCAGACCTGGTGTTTCAACTAATACCCTCTTGCAATAGGGCATAAGAATGCAGCATAAGAGTAAATAAATGCAAGGGAGAGAGAATAATTAAATAAGTTTTGTCTGGAAGCCACTCTTTCTTTACACAGTTGCAGACTTTGATAACTGTCAGATTGCAGGGCTCTTGATAACGTTGATTGGTAGAGCTACATTGTAAGTGAGAGGAGCATAGACCACATCGTATTAATGGAAGCTTATCTGTTAAGGACACGTAGCAATTCAATCTGAACACGTGTATATATGGATGATCTACAGCCAGAAAGAGACAAGGCAAGCTGAAAAAGTCTATCAAGAGTCACAGATCCGCCAACAGATAGCAAGACTTGTGCTTCGTCGCGACCAATCACCTCGAGCCGAATCCCTTTACATTTGATCCCTGGGATATCTGAACTATAAAGCACCCCTTGACGAGCTCATACCTACGTCACTTTAGCGGAATAACTGCCGATGCGTGTAGCTGTGTGGAACCCTGGATCCAAGATCGAACGGAAACACCAGGCAATCGGCCCATAGAGCGTCAAGTGAAGTGTGTTTTTAATACGTGTCGTTCATTGTAATCGGCCTGAATGACATCATACCGACTGCAATATAATTTATAGGAGGCGCTAAGAATGATGCTACTTTTAGCTAGACAAAGCTCATAGTTTTCTCATACCTAACAGATAATGAGGCAGATGCTATTAAAGATGTTGAAGGAGATGAATTGCCTACGCGGTATATTGAACTTACCTCTGCGCCATGATTTCACCGCCTTTAGTTCATGCAAGAGTTTGTTTTAAGACGTAATATAGTCATAATCTTTGGCCGTTGGCACATCCCTTAGGGACAGCTCTAGGCAGGTACCGCATGGTACAAGGGAGTTGAATGGCCATTGGACTCAGCCAAGATGTCTTGTTCGTTCATGTCGACTCATCGGTGTCCACACATATGGCCGTGATTTTAACGACACAATCAAACTACTCCTTTGCAGAGTTGAGATGGATCAAGCGGGCTTGCCAATGTGTATGATGATTTTCTACTCCCATGGCTGTACTGTGCCTCGGGATCGTCATTTTGGTATTTTTGGTATGGTTAATGAGGATGATAGAGAAAAAGCACTCAGTCTTCGACCTGATTATACCTTGTCAGTAAGAGACATAACCATGCGATTCTGGAGATATGCACTGCGGACCGGTTCGGAAGGAGAGCTCCTGTTCTGTGCGGGCTTTTCCTGGTCGTGCTGAAGAATACCCATCTTGAATACGAGATCTTTGTGCCCCAAAACCCTTGAGAAATATCCAGATAGGTTCTCCCAAGGCACTGGTGACAAAGGATATCAGGTTTGACTTCAACCTGTCAGGTTAAACAGCTCAGTACTTTATTGGCTGTCCGCCGGCTGTCGATGCAACATGCCATTTGATCAGAAATAATGCAACTGTCATAACGAAGTCTTCAGTCAACCAGGAATGTAAGATTTATTACAGCCTTATTCCTTTCGAGGTAGTAGGCAGGACGAGAGTTTAACGGTTCTGGATGAATGTGTCGTTTGTATGTTTTAGTTCAATACGTAGTATAATATGAGTTCTTCCCAAATCTCGCTACGTTGCCATCACTGTTCGACTAGTTGTCAAATCTATCTCGCCATCATGGTCTTAAAACAGTCACGTCACAGCAGTTTGCCAGATTATTCACTTGGCCAAGATTCAAGCACGCAATCAGCGGTAAGATAACAGATAAATTTATTAGCTAGTAACCAGATCAGAGCATATAAGAAATCCCAAATATATCAATATTATAACCATCCTGTGAAACCCATGAAACAACAGCTGACTGTTTAATTGATGATAATGCGCTGGGACTTAGGAGTAGCCTTAGGAATGACTATAGTCAGGAGACCATCCTTGAGATCGGCAGTGACCGCGTCGTGGTTGATGTAGGTAGGGAAAGTGAAGTAGCGCGAGAACTCCTTGCTATAGCCAGAGCGCCTTGACTCTTCAGGCTGCTCGGGCTGCTTCTCCTGTGCCTTCTCGCTGAGGTTCTCAGGTTCTGGCTGGCTGACGGTCTTTGACTTCTCTGATGTGTGACTCAAGACCTCAAACTCGTCGTCATTAACATCATCCTCTACAGTGGCCTGGTAAGAGCTTCTGCTTCGAGTGTCTTCGTTGTCTGAATCGGTGACTGGGGTGGGAGCAGCCTGCTCGGTGGTTGTTTCAACTGGCTTGGGCTCCTCTGTGAATCGCTCAACCTTGCCGCTGACGACAAGCTTGCGAGGCTCAGGGAACTCGACAGTGACGTGCTCCTTGTTCATACCGGGGAGTTCGCCGTAGAGCACGAAAGAGTCCTCAGTCTCGTGGGCCTCGAAGCGGGGTTCCCATGGGCGGGAGTTCACCCGATAGGCAGGGCAAGAAGCCTGAGCGCGGCTCCGCTGCTGAGGCTGGCATTGGCGCTTTCGCTGGGGCTGCTGAACCGACTGGTCAAGCTCCCGAAGGAGATGGTAGAGTGGGTTCTGGGGAGCCTGGATATGGTAGAAGGTCTGGGGAAGGAAGAATGCCATTGTGTTTGTGTGTTTTGGTTGCGAGTTGTAGAGGGTGATTGATATGATGGTTCAGGCTTCTGATTGGCTGAGTGGAGGCGACTTGTGCTTTGAGCTTTGTTTAAGTTGAATGAGTAGTGAAGAGATGGAATTCTGATGAATAAAAAATTTACCAAAGACGTCGGAAACGCTTCATTTATACAGCAATATCTCAGAAATAACCTTTAGGCAGGGTGTTCTTGCGCAAGCTGTTACTCACCATATCGAATTGCCATGATCTTGCCCGAAGCATCCAGAAGGTTCTGGGGACTTTTCCAAGCTGAGTAAGACGTCATTTGTCAGTCCTCTTTGCACTAACACTAGCCACTGTGGCTGGGGCTGCTTGCAAATCCACATTCAGAGCCTGGACCATTGAGATTGTCACCATTGATGACAAATTTAATTTAATTCCCGGACATTCCGTGTTAAAGCCGTCCCGACTGTAGTAGTCAAATCGGGATGGGCCTACCCGATACTGAAACAATGCGTATAATGAGATGCAAGAATGGCTAATAGTTATGCATACAATTCTATTTTGAAAGCCCTGGGATGTCACTGCAGAGAGCACGAGCAAGCGGATCGGAATATGTTTTTATTTAGTTATAACAGCTGACACATGTAAGTTCCGTAAGCTTTCCGAACCAAAGACACGTAGACAAGGATGATATCGCACAAATCTTGGATCTCACGTCCCTTTGTCACCGCCTCTGCTGGGCCGACTGCCATCATCTACAGTTCTACCATCTTGCTTCCAAACATGACAATACTTACGTTCCAGATTACAGAATTGCATAGGGGGCTGAGAAAGCGAAGGTAGTTCCAGGCACTGCCCATCCACTATCCAGGTAAGAGGGCAGCCGGTTCGAAACCATTGGCGTGAATAAGAAGACCACGCTCAATCCAACATGTGAAGATGCATCAGAGAGTTATCTCCACCCGCTTCTGTAAAATAAAAGTCCAGACTCCTTCCACAATGCTAGCAAAGTCCACTGAGACCTAAACAGAATAGTGCCCAAAATTCCTACCAGTAAGATAAGATAGAAAGCGACACTATCCCAAAGTAGCAAGCGTAGCTCTGTATAATTCGTCACTTTTGTCTCCAGCAATTCGATAGTCAGCGCCATAGATTTCATCTACAGCACTTAGCTTGCAGCCATAAGTACAATATGTATTTTTCCACTGAGTCTTATTGGTAAAGCTGAAGGAATCTAGATCTCGTGGCGCATACCTGTCTCAGAATGTGGCCTGATGATAAGACTTTCAGCTTTCAGCTTGACTCTTGATCAACTTTCCGTTGTATCTCTTGAACAAAATCTCTTGGCTTCCCAATTGCATCAGCACATCATACCTCCAAGATACAAATCTCAAGTATTATACGTCATTCAGTCAATCTGAACATTTACCCCTGCCTACGCCATGGAGATCGTCGATGGATCCTCGCCTTATCAGGGAAATGGCTGCAACTTATCCAACCCAAAGTATGGTTACGACTTTGTCATCTCAACTACCCAAGCTAGTATAAATTCGGATTTCTGCAATTACCTGCACAACAACACTTTGCCCTGTAATTACTTCTGTTTTCTATCGGTATGTTACTCGACTTTGCCTATAGATGTCCCCGGACTCATGCTCGTGGCTGTAAAACCAGCTAATCAGGTCTAGAACTCCTCAAATGCGAATGCAGTGGTTCCAGTCACCTTGGATGACCTTGTTGCCAAAACAGGCGGGGTTGATCCCTTCAAGGTTCCACGGGATACCCCGCACACAGACCCTCGGGTTCAGGCGCTAACCAAGGTGGGATTCACCGTCGGTGTCAAGATTCGTATGGGGCTTCCTCCAGGTGTAGAGCCCAGGGATCTCCCTCCCATTCTTGAGCTTGGCGATCTTGCCAACTCCGCCACTTTCAACATCCCTTGTTCCGACTTTCATGTCGTTGAGAACGAGCTGGGCACACCAGCCAGCCCCAATGGCAAATGGAATGTCTGGAAGCAGCCCCCGGGTCATCCATGGACTCTCAAAACATGGGTCAGCCTCGTTCATGCCAGTCTCGACAATCAGCTCAATGGCTCAGCACATTTTGCTCAAAACCCAGCCAAGAAGCAAAGACTACTCAAAAGGCTTCAAAACATTTCTAGCACGGCTTTTAGTCTGCAACAGCTGTTGCTGGATATGGATAATGCTACAGTTCAGAATGTCCCTGTCATTGAAGGCATGAAGCCTGGCAGTCGAGCTCACCTTGTTGTCTCTGGCCAAATCGGTAACATCTGGACAGCATTCACCAAGAAGTGCCATTGTCCCCCAATCTCTGTCGTCGCTGTTCCCCGAACATCACCAGACGCCTCCAAGCTCCGCTTGACATCCTTCGACCTCCAAGTTAACCGCGTCAAGGACGGCAACGGCGATGCGGTCAAGAATCCTACCAAGGAACAACTTGCTGCAACCACTCTCGATTACCGTTGCATGACTAGTGGCTCACAGCTACCGCCTGCTAAGCATTTCTCCTGGAACTGGGTCGAGCCAAGCAGCATCAATTCCGAAAGCGGTGTTGTCGCCATCAAGAGAGAAGTCTTCAGCCAGTATTTGCTTGATGCAATCCTTCCTCAGATCAAGAAATACTGCATCACCACGGACCCAGTGGTGGGAAACAGATTCCCCTGCGGCACCGGGAAACTATGGGCAGACTGGTCTCTACCCACGATCAACAACCAAACCCCCAAGTATCTTATCCGCCGTGGGTCCGACAATATAATCGTTATCAACTACTATGCTATCGATGACCCAGACACAAGCTCAACCCGAGGTTCGATATACGCTTCAGACTATTGCCGTTTAGACGTGGTGCCTGGCTATGAATGCAACGTTATACTTACCGGCAACACTCTGCAGATCCAGCAAAACCATGTCGTCAACGTCAGGCTCAAATGCACCGGTGCTACCTTTCCCTCGAAGAGTATTCCAGATTTTGATGAACAGTGTACGGCATACAACGCGTTCACTACTGATCACTACCAGATATCTGTTGGGCAAACAGGCTGTCTTCAAATCACTCACACCAACAGCTCCCCGGACACTTCACATGATAGATTTGAGGATAGAAACTCTTTTTTCGAGACGGACAATTTGTTGGAGAAGGTCAGGAGCCGTTTCACAGCACCAGTACCCATTGACTTCACTTCAATCAATGCCGCGATGTTACAAAACTTCATCTTCCCAGGAGGAAAGGTCTTTACCTACGGCAATGTCAGAGCAGCACCAAGTGGCGATCTTCTCTGCAGCCTGACTTATGCGGACCCCGACGAAGCCATCACTTCGACAGCAATGCTCAAGGTATGTGACCTGCAGTTTGAGAGTAGCCCATGCTAATCTAGTTGGTAGTTTCCAGCGGCAAAAGCAGAAGATGATGTCCCGTCTACTCCAGTCGCTGTACCCGTCCCAGCTGCGACTACGCCACCAGCTTCCCTGACATTTACGGCGGAGATGATGCAGAACTACGTCCCTGGCGAGATTGTTAATCCTTCTGGAAAATTCGAGGCTCTGCAGACACAAGATGGCCACTCTATTCTTTTCAACTTAAGCTCTACAAATGTGTTGCAGGCTATTGTCGAGCAGAGCGGAGCCAGCTCAACGGGATGGCGAATAGTAGACCTCTCGTCCAACGTCCTTAGTTCCGCTTTTGCCAGCGATAAGAGTGCAGTTGTCAAAACATTCGATGTTAACCAAAGTGCTGTAGACAGCACTATTAGTCTGGCGATGGTTGTTACCTCTGGGGGTACAGATAACCTCCTCTTGTCTCTGTACAATCACAACTCAACTGCTGCATGGATTCCTGCGCCAAACCTGACCTGGAAATCGGTTCCGTTCGATGCTTCTTCGGCATCCAGCAGTACAATAGCCATAGAAGGTGTCATGTTTGCCGAGACAGATGCCAGTCACAAGCAACACATTATTGTTGACATTGACCGCTCAAGTTCTGACGCAATCAAGATGATTTCTCGATATCACGTCAATCCACTAGCAACAGACAAGCACTGGACCTCTCATGGTATCACGGTAGATATCCAAGCCGGGAACTATCAAAGCTGTGTTGGGAGGTTCCAGAATGAATTCGTTGACGGAGTCTTTACCCGCGGTGTATCTGGAAACTCGAGCCAACTTGTCTATGTCCCTATTCACAACGCCTTTGGAGATGGCCCACCTGCAGCGCGCACTCTCAGTCTCCCAGGGAATGTCACAGCATCGGCAATAGCAACGGCAAGGGCATTCAATAATTCGACAGACTTGTATGCTATTGGTGGTCAGACCCTGTTCTGGTTCCCTGCAAACAGCCAGGCCGGACAGTCAGTTGCTACGACAATCGTCAGCAACAGCATATTCCAAGGAACGACTGAGCTTTCAGCCATGACGCACGGCGGTGTTACAACCATTTGGGGCAAGAATGGAAGTGATCAGATCTACTACACGTCTTGTCCCAATACACAGCTTGGTACGGCCGCATCATGGAGCACACCTCTCCCGCTGATGACCGGTATAGAGAACATGTCGGCCTTTGTGAACCGTACGGGCTATAGCAACACCATATTTGTTTCTGGGGGAACCTCCCTTTGGCGATTAGTGCAAGCTACAGAGACAACTGCCAAGCTTTGGCGTCAGGAGTCCCTTGTTATTGAGGCACCGCCACAAACCAAGGCGATTGCATTCAACTCTTACACTACCACCATTCAACTGGCAGACGATAAGAAGGTGCCTGCAGGCGATGTCGCTGTCTCTATCACAGCGCCTTGCAGGACTCCTGTTTACATCAATGGCTTGTACTACGTTTTGAGCTCAACGCCCATCACTGTTTCTTCAGACAAAACTGGTGCACTAACGGTAGTTGAGAACACGCACAACACTCTGAATGGGACATCCATCACTGTTACCTGTGGCGGTCATGCAACGGTCATAGATCCATCGCATCAACATTTCCAAAAGATTACCTCATTGAACACTCCCACTAAGTTGGGAGCAGCCAAGATCCCCAAAAATGTCGTTGCAGGGGGTACTTCAGGCCCCTCGGTCACAACGCCTCTTGTCAATCCATCTACTTCGTCAAATGACACGCAAAGTGTTGCAACCACCTTGGGAAACCTCAATACTGTCTATGGTGCCATCAAGAACCCAAATGCGCCTCTCAAGGTCGCTCCGAAGCCAGTCCCTCCCAAGCCAATTCCAGAGCATCGCCCTAGTTCAGGTCTTTTCGGGTCTATTTGCGACACCTTCGAGGATATTGGTCATGCGATCGAGGCTGATGTTGGAGACATTTTTCACGCCCTCAAATCAGCAGCTGAAGCGATCGTTCACATCGTCAAGGAGGCAGCAAGCGACGTGTGGCATTTCGTGACCACCATCGCAGGCAAGGTCTACCATGTAGTCCTCAGCACAGTTGATGCAGTTGTCGGTGCTGTCGAATGGGTATTTAATGCCATCAAGACGGTGATCCAGGATGTGATCCGCTTCCTGGAGTTTCTCTTGGATTGGGAGGACATCAAACGCACCAAGAACGTTATCTGCAACATTGCGAAGCTGTTTATGCAGGGCCAGATCAACTTGATTGCATCCGCCAAGCCCTTCTTCGACCAGGAGATGAATGCTCTTGTGACCATGATCAACGGCTGGGCTGGTGATACAAGCTGGACGGGCACGATTGGCCAGGCTACGACCCAGCCCTTGTCGGCAAATGGTCAGAATACATCAACAGGCCAGACATCTGGCTCACAGATGCTGTCTAGCCACTACAAGAACAACGCTTCTTCCCTGACTCTCGTTGAAACCGACACAGCCGAGAGTGGGGTAGAAGAGCTTGTGGACAACCTCTTGACCGCTCTGGAGAATGAAAACAAGACAATGACAGCAGCATACAACAACCTGAAGAACCTTGCTCACAACGTCTCATCTCAACCACTGCAAGACTCCCTCAAACAACTTGTTGCGATCATCGCCGATGTTTTGGTCTCTACTCTAGGCAACGTTGGGGACGCCATTCTAGATATTCTAACGAGTCTCGCCAGCTCCGCCATGCACCTTCTCGACACAAAGTTCCATATCCCAATCATTTCCGACATACTCAGTGATCTGGATATAAGTGAACCTTCTCTGCTGGACCTTTTCTGCTGGATTGTCGCTGTTGCTTACACAGTCATATATAAAATCGCCAACAACAGCGCCCCATTCCCCGACAACGACGATGTGAGTGCCCTGATCAACTCCGATAGCTGGCATACACTCCAAACTATCCTGGGTCAACCACCTCCCCAGGACGAGCTTTCCTATTACTCGCGTGCCGCTTCATACATCTGGTCAGCGCCTAAAGAAATCGGCGATTCTACCAAGAAGAGTATTTACCGCTGCCTACACACCATCGGGACCGACATTGATCTGCTGAATGTGTTTGTCATTCCTCTTGAGGCTAATGGCTCTTCGGATAGCAAGCAGAACGCATTTAGTGGGCCTATGTCGGTTCTAGGTTATCTGAATACCGCATGTCACGTTGTTGCTGGACTCGCCGTACCCCAAAATCCCATATCAAACGAGGTTCTCAAGGCCATGCATTACAGAAACATTGCTGTCAAGGTTCTGGCTAGTCCTATTCTCAAGAAGTGCATGAAAGTGAATGGAGATAACAGAGGCTTCCCTGCCCTTGACAAACGCGGCATGGGGGCTTTGGTTAAAGTCGTTGTCGGGTATTGGGGGCTGTTCGTCACTGCAGGTCATCTCTATGAGTTGAGTCACGATGCTCCAAGTTCCAACAGAACAGCGGCTATTCTGACGGAGGTCGGTAGTATACTGGGTGAAATCAGCAATGTTGCCTATTGCGAAGCTGTCAATGATCCAGATCGAACTACCAGAGAGGTCCCTCTCTTAGTTATAGCTGGAGTGGGATTGATTGAGGCCGGGTTGGAGGTGTCGTTAGTGGCAACTGTTGACAAATAGTTTATGACTGTTAGATCTTGATGAGAGATATGTATTTGTTTAACGGACATTAAGATTCTAATACTTCTCGTGCCTAAACATAGTCTTGTGACTGTCCTCCCTCCATCGTGAATCAAGCCCCTCATAGCCATTTCTAGAAAGTCTACCTCTTTTATCATGCCCATCGTTAAATGACTTTCCCTCCTCCGGCAAGCTCTTATCAGAGATGCACCAAGCATGCCACAGTAAAGGCGACAGCAGCTGTGTAAAACCCGACTTGCGCACCCTTGCCAGCACTATTTCGGATAAAATCAAAGCCTTCAACGGCGTACACATCACTCTCGACTGATGATAATTGACTACCAGAATTATTCAGCAGCCTAGCTTCAAAGGCGTGCACCGCGTCTGCTGAGATCGAGACATCGCTATCTTTGAGGCTTTTGACGACTGTTTCAGGGTTCCACTTGAAGGATCCTGCAGAGAGCGAGAGATTGGTGGCAAGTTCCCAGCCAAGCCGGCCACTGATGTCGCTGGTGAGGGCATAGAACCAGAGATCGAGTGCGCGAGCCTTTGGTTCGTTGAAAGGCCCATTGTTGGCATCCCACGTGATTGTGATAGGTTGAGTCAGGTCAAGTTTCTGAGACGAGTCAGGGCCAGTAAACTCGAATGCATGGCTGGCATGAAAGAAGGCGCAGCCAAGAGTGAGGAGTAGGGGGTCGTAGCGCATTATGTTTTGCGAGACGAGCACTAATGAGGTATCGAGGACAGGATAGGCCGCAAGAGAACTAAGTGCAGAATTGGTTAAGTGAAGCTATGGCTAACACGTGTAGAAAAATGAGGTAAAAGACTTTTTAAAATGAAAGATAGAATTAATAAACAGGTGAGAATGTAGGTCTTGTGACCAAGCATTCATCCTACAGATGACAAGTGCTCAAGGTACTCGTATAAACCTCCGTAAATGGCAGGTAATGACCTTTTCTTGTTGGTTGATCCTTGACTGCTGGGGAAGAGTTCCACTTTGAGCCATGTCCCTTACCGTATGGTGCAGAAGACGCGCTTGGCAGAGAGTCCAGAACGCGAAAAATGCCACGTTAGTTGGGCGGATTGGAATCTGGAATACAAATGGCTGGCATAATGTTACTAAGCACTAAGTTGGTGACCCGAAGGATTGATATAGGCTAAACTTGGAGCCAGAGCAAGTGACGGTGAGAAAAGAAAACATCGTGTTGGTCGAGGGAAGCTTGCTTGGCGTGAGGGGTATTGTGGATGGTGTTTTCTTCGGCTGATTAGCTGACATCGAGCTATTCAACTACACAGCTGCCAACGCCGAGATGTCACTTGTATGCAGTAAATGCTATTGTAAAAAGAGTTGGATAAAGTAGCCCGGGAAGGTAAATGTATAATCCAAATTAAAGTAGCCTCCCTACCGTTTTGCAGGCGCGATAAAAATATGTCTATGTATATACGATAATTATGTGAAAGAAATGTGATCATTATAGAACACAAAACTGATCTATCAAGCCTTAATTAGTAATGATAACTTCAGTAGTCGTGGGCTCCGGAATTGTAGTTGTGAAGGCAGTGACACCAAGCTCAGAGCAAGCCTCATAGTACGCTGATGGGCTATCGCAGTATGTAGCATAAGCTGGGACTCCAGAAGGAAAGATAGTTGTTGCGGCCTCGCCCTCGGCACGACGGGCAATCGCATTTGTAGGGATAATTATAACATTCCCGCGCTTATACACTGTCTGAGTCCTGGAGAATCGTCAGCCGATTGCCTACTAATTGATGTGAACGTTACCTACACTTCATATGAGCTGACTGTGACTACATTGAGATCCTGACAGTCTGCAATTTTATCTGTGAGCTGAGGCTCGCCATTGTTTAAGGCAAGGCTTTGGGCACAGCTATCATCCGGTGGAGCTGTGGTTGAGGCGGAGCCTGAGGTCGTGGTGGTTTCGGCTGTAGTGGTCGCATCCGAGCTGGCGATGGAAGAGGCTACGCTTGTGCTCTCAGAAGAGGATGTCGCTTCGGTGACGGAAGTCTCGACGTAGGACGTCTCGGTCGACCCGATGGTGGTCGACAGAAGCTCAGTGGAAGAACTGGTGGGTTTGCAAGGTCCAGCAATGGCAGTGACTGCGAGTGCAGCAAGAACGAGAGTGTTGCGGATCATTTTGAGTATGACGACCGGTGTTGATAATTGAGAAAGAGCGTGTATGTCCCAAGTTCACAAAAAGAGGAAATAATGCCAAACGTCTAGATTTTACAATCGAGGAAAACAAGGAGATAAATACGTCAAAGCAGACCACACTACTTAGCGGCTTTATCACGCATATTGCAACCGAGCATTTCTTTTTCAGATGTCTCCGGCTGCAATGAACACTTCTAGTCAGGGGCAGCTGAAAGACTATTGAATGGCTAGACCTGACTTGGTGTTTTTACTCAAGCTAGTAGGACGCTATTGACACGCTACCAGATTAGAGCCAACGAAAACGATAACCCCTGTATTTTTCTCAACAAGGAGCTGGATACGGGAAACTGGAAATACTCGGCAGCTAACAATACATGCCCCAAATGCGGATTGACTAAGATAAGCATGATGTACTTAGCAATACCCACATTTACCTTTCGCCACCGTGTGCGCTGCGTGTTCAGGGACAACACTTCGTAGTAACCAACACATTTAAAAAGTGGTACGATGTTGGTACGCAAAATCACCGAGATAACTAACTAATCTGTGTATACTGGAGGATCTCCCCGACGTCCAACAAGACTAAGGTAGTAAGGCTACTCAATGCCCTTTTGGGCCACAATTCAGTCGTCGAGGTCTGACTTGACCCTTTGTATTACACCTCTAACTACGGAGTGGTGGCACTGATTACGGGAGCTCCCGCTGCTAGCATGATGCGCCTAAAGACAAGGCGTTGTGATTCAACGCCGCTCGACGCCTCTCAACGCCTCTTAAAAACATGGTTATTGCGGGAGTAGAGTGAAGCGTGCATTAGTTCGAGATCAAACTTAATAAATTCTACGTGGTCTAATTACAAGTTTCATAACATGCATCGCAATGCAAGTCGTTTTATATCCGCCGAGTTGAATATTCTCTCTAATTACATAATGAAAATCTTTCTATTCTATATCTTATTTGAAAAGTGAAATCTAAACTAAACGGCGCAGGAACTTTGTATCGATTAGCAAGTACTTCAATATTCAGGTCGAAGGCAACATACCTCCAAACGGTTCAAACCAGACTCGGTTCTGTTTTCATCACCATTGGCGGGATTAAGAAGGATCCGTGCTAGGTCTCGTTTTGAGGCTTGTGCCTCTATAATTCTCTGGTGACACTCTTAGTTAGGGGACGTATCGTCGGCGATTTTCGCAATCTCACCTCCTCGAAGGAGTTTTGCACAAACATCCTCAATGTAGTCACTTCTTGGGTTTGTCCAATCCGGTGAATTCTTGCCAGCGCCTGGTCTTCCAGCGTTGGATTCCTATTATGCAGTGAGTCATCAAATCAACGCGAAAGCCGATTAACATACCAGCTTGGCTCCATTAAATAAGCTCGGGAAGCTTCCGTCAATGTAAGCCTGTTCACAGGAACGTTAGCGTAACAACCTAGGGACAAAGATCCATAAATGGCTAACCCAACTGCACCACACGTCAAGGTTAACAGTAGAACCCTAATCTGAGGGTCATTACGAAATCTCTCGATAACGCTGTGTCTCTCCTTCTGCGTAACAGTGCCATCAAATCTCAGACATGGAATAGACTCATGATCAAGACTGGCCTGGATAACATTGAGTGTAGTCCTCCATGAAGAGAAAACGACGCTGGAAGAATTTAGTTATGTCGGGTTATTGTAGGATATAAAATGACGTACCATTTAGTTTTTGGAGATTGCTTTCTAAGATCGCACAGCAACATTGCTACCTTGGAGGGTATTTCATGAGAAAAACTTGGTATACTCATAGATAATTCTGAGAATGAGGTGCCTGTTGTGACCGCGGCGATACAGCATTTTGGCTTATGAGGACAGAAGTTCTCTCGGTTAGTCTCACTTTGAGAACAGACCGGACATAGGAATGCAAGACATCGGGAGAACCAGGGATTCCCAACCTGCACTCCCTCGTCTACAAGACTTTCCATTTCTTCGAGGCTTAGACCACATAGATGACACTGAATGGCGCCCTCTTCGCGTCTAAGGTTGAACGCTTTCTGAGCTTCTGATTGCCAATCATCAACTGATACCTGGACGGATGGCTTCTCGTGTCGCAAATAATAATGAAGACCGAGGTTGCATATCATGCGCATGGCCTCGATCTTCTGCAGAATGTTGATGAAGAAATTTGGCTGCAGGGACTTGAAAGATGTGGGAGCTGAGTCGTTGAGCTGAGAAAGTACTTGCAATCTGACATCCTCGTACAGTTGTCGCTCGGCCGTCGTAAATTCCACTTGGAGCTGCAGATTATGAATTGGAGGTAATTGAATAACTTCTTTTGGACGCCGGAGCAGGAGACAACTAGCAATCCTCTTTAACCGTTGAACTGCCTTTTCAGCGTTACCGGACTTCCAGAGACTTGAGATGTCAGCATCAAAATGTCTCTTCTCAGAATATGGGTGAACACGCAGGAATTTTAATAGAGCCGTGAGATCAGACAGCCTATTTTGTATGGGTGTTCCAGTTACAGCCCACCTGGACACAGAATCAAGACTGCATATGGCGCGAGAGAGTTGCGAGTTGGTGTTTCGAATGTAATGAGCTGTTGCTGGGTCAGTAGTCTTCTTACCTACAAAATGGGTACCAGAGTAAGACGTACCTTCATCGAGAATGACCCTTTTCCATTTTGTTGAGAAGATTATTGATTGGTCTGTCTCTTTGCCCTTCTTCCATTCTGTCATTACTGTGTGGTATGTTGTTAAGACGATCGCTACTTGATCTAAGTCTGAAGCCACTCTTAAGCGAGACTGGTTATGATGGCAACGCCATGGTAGACTGTTCGGGAAGCAATGTCTACAGTCGTGTTAAAGGTTTTGCACTCCTCAATCATTGTTCAGCTTAGCTCGTGACATACCTCTGAAGCTGTTCTTCCCAGGACCCCATCACTATTAGCTACTCAGTGCTGATTCATCAAGTTTACGTGTTGCGTGGCTTCAACTCACATGGTGCAGGAACAATAATCAGTGTTTTGCCCGAGGAGACTTCAATGTCTACACCGGGAAGTGAAGATGGCTCAATGTCCTCCGCGCGGACATCGCATGCTACCAATGCGATCATACTGAGTGTCTTGCCCAAACCCATTGGATCGGCAACTATTCCTCCATAAAACTGAGGTGGTTGTTCAACTTGCATGGCGCCCGAAACTGTGTTGTAGAAGCTGGATACGGTTGATAATATGCTAATATCAGACGGAAAGGGCATGACTTACTATGACTCATGGCCATTATCCCTCACTTCCCATATGTCAGTACGACACCCATCCCATGCCCAACCACACTCCCTTTGAAGTAGAAATGTCAAAGCTTGCTTTTGATGGCTATAGATCATTAGATAAGTGCGGTTATAGCGCTGGTATCTGGCCACTTACGGCTGCAAAGGTGTTCTGATCGATCTTGGTTGTGTCGCTTCTGCAAGATCTTGGTGCGAAAAGATGATATCAAGTAGCTCCAGATCATCATTGATATCAATTGTAGTGGCCAATGGTGCAGTTGACTTGCCCAAATCAAATGTATACTTAACATCGCTTGGATTGACTGATAATCTGTGGGGGTTACTGTATCTGACATTTTGCTTACAGTTTACCGGATCCTGTAGATAAAGGTCGTATTCTTCGAAGAAGGAGCCGACATCCTGGCATAGATCTGGAGGTCCGTAAATAATAATGTCTAAAGCGCATTGTGACGAGTAGCCTGGAATACGCTTTCCTGGCATCTGTGGTCCTGGCTTGGAAGGATTATCTAAAGTCGAACAATTGATTTCTAGCACAAGCTCACTCTGACCGAATAGAGCGCTTGTCAAGTGGGTGAATTCGTAGTTGAGCTTCCCTTCTATTGAAGTGTCGTCAGAGCCAATAAAGTTCTCAACATCTAAAAGCTTAACGCTAAACTCAGAAAGAGAACAGTTAAAGGAAGGCCGATATCGGGCAGATAAGCCTTTGATCTGCCGCTTGTTTAGTGTATGACGGCTTATTGTATTATGAGGTTGACAAACCATGCCAAAGCATATGAGTTCTGGCTCGGGAGGAGGCTGGGGGTAGCTGACTGCTTCAAATTTCAGGGGGGGTTCTATGAGAGCTTGGTGATTTTGCTGATTCATCCAGACATCTTGCTGGTGGATGACATGATACTGTTGCAGATTTCCAGGCATTGGATCGCTTGGAAAGATGCAAGCGGGCGTGGCAAAGGCTGTTTGGGGAACCAATGGCTGCTGAATATGGTGCCCGTAATCGCCTTCGTAGTTGTAGTGAGGGTTACCACCAATGTAGGGAGTTTGGAGAGGGGTATTACTGAACCCATATGGAAGCAGTTGTGGCTGCCCAGTCCGTGTTGCAAAGTCCGAGGCGGGTATACTTCTATCAATCTCCCAAGTCTCTGGATAACTGTTGATAAGGTTGGTATCCTGGTGCTGAATCTCAGAATTACTTGGCTGTGTTGGAATATTATCGGCTAGATATTCACTGTACGACCTTTTGGATGTCGACTGGAACCCTTGTTGTGTGAAATCGGCCATTTCTGGTCCTGAATATGCCAGAAAGCAATATAGAAAAATTTAATAAGCGACGAATCTATAACCTTAATTCTATGAGTTTGACGGCGGCGGGGGGGGCATAGGACTGTTACATTATGCTGCCTTATGCGAATCAACTAGCCTCTGGGCTCTGGCCAATCTGCCTTGGGCCCATGCGCAGTTGGCACTGCCATGTTGGCGATTGAACGGCCCTGGCCCGGCCACCTAGAACCAATCAATCAACGCCACGTAAAACGTAATTGTTATTTTCAACCCCAAGATACTCAAAGCAAGAGGTGAGTCGGCTGCAAAGCCCCCACACGGCCTCATAACAGGTCTCACTTGGCGGTGGCTTGTGAATGTCAATGGCAGCCCTCAAATAATATCTGCCGTTCTCAAATTTCCTGTATTCTCAATTCCCACAAAATCAATCTTTCTATGCTATTCAACAATCTCTCGAAATTCCACTTGCTGTTCTATCAAACCGCTAGACCAGCAACATGCCGCTTGCTCCCACGATCAATCTGGAAGCCCGACGCACTATTGAAAAGGCGTTTAAAGATCTAGAAAGCACGGTATCAGCTAGCGATCGCATAAGCCTTCAGGATACAACTCTTGACGATGTACGAAAAGCAGCGCACCTTGTCGAAGATGAACTTGCGGCTCGCCAATCACTTCGCAATATGAGGAGACTTGAACCTCTTTTCACGGGTTTGGAGTATTACTCTAAAACAATCGAGGTCTTATGCAACGGGGCTCCATATATGCCGTGGATATGGGCTCCAATCAAACTCGTTCTTAAAGTAAGATTTTTTAGTTGTATAGGCCAAGATGCTGATAGCTTATTAGATCTCCTCTGACTACATTGAAGGATTTGAGAAAATTATCAAGGTCTATTGCCAAATCGCCGAACCACTAAAAAGGTTCCAGAAGCTCAATCGCGCATTTTATAGCGACAAAGATATCCAGCAGACTCTTGCCATCTTTTATTCAGATATTCTAAAATTCCATAAGGAAGCGTATCAGTTTATTCGCCGGAGTTGTGAGTTTCCTCTTAAATGTACAGCAAATAATACTACTAGCTGACTTGAACAGCCTGGCGACTACTATTTCTTACATCATGGGGACGTTTCCAACGGCGTTTTGAAGGTATCATCCAAGACTTGAAAGCTCACGAAGAACTAGTTGACAAGATGGCTATTGCCACTAACATTGCCGAATCAAAAGACTGGCGAAAGGAACTCAGGCAAGAAATGGAAAGCTGGAGACAGGAACAAGTGGAAAGAATGGCTAAAGAAGAGACCGAAGAGGTCGTAAGGCAATACCTTGCAATCACCAGCTACCTCAAGGTCGATGATTCTATAAGCGCCAAAGTCTTTGATGCCATTGCTTCAGAGGCTGTTGACAGTGTCGGGACAAGCAGCTGGATCTTAGGCCAGTCTGAAATACAGGCTTGGTTAAGATGTCACCCCTCTTCCACATTCATGCTTCTTCACGGGCGTCCCGGAAGTGGGAAGAGTGTGCTGGCCACGCAGATTGTCCAGTTCCTCCAGGCATCTCAACAATCACTAGTCATGTCACATTTCTGCACATATGCTTACGAAGAGTCGATGGACTATGACAAGCTATTGAAGAGTCTTCTTCTGCAACTCATTCGCTCCGACAAAGACCTCATAGATTATGTGTATGATATGTTGCTGCGCAAAAGCAGGGTCCCCAGCTCTAAAATCGTCGAAGCACTCATTTTGGATTCTGTGCGTGCCTCGTCACTTGACCCGTCACGAACTAGGTACATCCACATCGTCATAGATGGACTGGACGAATGCGATCAAGCGACCCAGTCTAAAGTCACAAAGCTTATGAAACGGATGGTATCTGCCGCCTTTTCATCCGGATCGACCATCTGCAAAGTAATGCTCTCAAGTCGCTCTTCTCCTGCAATCACGAAAACGGCAAAGCAATCGCAAAGAGTGTGCCTCTCCAACGAGAACAAGCACCTCGAAAGGGCTATCGAGGTGTATGCAGGGCACAGGCTTTCCCTCCTCGAAACGGAGCTTTCTCAACTACAGGTTACTCCTGACGATATCTCTGACCTGAGTTGTCGCATTGCGAAAAGGGCAGAAGGTAACCTCCATCCCTGATATGTTCTTGGGGTCTGAGCTAATAGTTCTGAGGAATGTTTCTTTGGGCCCGACTCGTACTAGATTACTTGGCAAACAATATGTTTTTGCAGCGAGAGGAGGTTTTGTCAGCACCTGAAGCCTTACCCCGAGCACTACAGCAGTTGTAAGAATGGCGTTCATGTCCCGGTGACAGGGAAACTGACATATGTTATAGCTACGAGAAGATCTTGACACATATAACTAGTCATTTTGACGAGCGGTCCCTGGAGCGCATGAAACTAATTTTTGAGTGGATCGCTTTCGCGAAAAGACCCCTTCGAAAGGCTGAGTTCCGATCTGCATTGGCTTTTAGCTCTGGAAACCCGGATACTGGCGAACTAGCGCCCCAATATCTCTTTGATAAGTGCAGTCCGCTGATAGAGGAGCGATACGACTCGACATTCGCATTTATCCATGTTTCTGTCAGAGAGTAGGTAGTTTGATCTACCTTATCTAGAGACCGATGCTAATATTTGCAGCTATCTAGAAAGCAGTGACAGCATAATGGCCATTGATGAGTCTAGCAGCATCAGATCACATGGACAAGCAATTGCAGCTTGCCTTGTCTCTGGTTTGCAAATATTCACGCCGAATTATCCCGAACACAAGCGGCAACTGAGAGTTCTGCGTGGCATTCATGCCTTCCATACGTATGCCAGCCAATATTGGGTGCACTATGTTCTTGATACTTGCGATTCTCCCGAGACTAATCACGGATCCAATTTCTTGACCTTATGCAGCGAGCTCTGCGCCAAGTTCAATCCAGCGTCTGACACTTGTCACAGCGCGGATATCGGGGCGCCCCCTTGTCTTGATCCACGACTGGCGGCAGTTCATTTTGTGGACAAATCCTTAGGCGCAGTAGTTCAGCGAATCTTGGAACAAGAGCGGAACCAGTATCTTGAAGAGCCATCGCCAGAAGATGGTACGTATATCCAAGGAGGCTGAGATAGAAATTGCTAATATCGATATAGACTCTGTCAGTGACATAGTTGAAGTGACAAGCCTCAAATCACTACTGAATAATTACCAACAAACCATACGACAGTTACTATCGTTGCCAGGTTGTACAGGAGTCAGCTTTCATAATCTCGAGAGATTTAGACAAGAATTCCGATCCTCTGCATTTACTTGTCGCCTGCCTTCGTGTCGGCGCTCGGTAGAGGGGTTCGAGACCCACTCCCTTCTGGTTGCCCATGAATCCTCGCACCGTAGGATCTTATGTGAGGTACAGGGATGTCTATATCCGCCATTTATAAGCATCGAGGCTCTGCAACGACACCAGATAAAATATCATGATTTGCAGGTGGCTAACATAAGAAGAACGATTATCAAAGAGGCACCGGGGCAGCCTGCAAGATTCAAAAATCTCATAATGGCTGGCACCGTTAAACTACGGATATAACTGCTGCCTATAAGGTTAAGCTTTAGGCCATAAATACAGGAAACTCAAAAGGTTCGGGCTCGAAATCTGTTTTCTCTCTTAAGACTAACTGGATTGCGGATGCTTGTCCATGGAGCCGTATCATAGCCGCTGAACGATAGCAATTTGCTGCAAGGCCCCAATCTCCACGAAAGGATGGCCGTTGATGCAAGGTTATTGTCAATGTCCGGGTCTCTTTACTCTGAGGCAACGGCTCACTCGGGTACCACCACATCATTTATTGAGCTCCCGGGGCGTCGCCATACGCCTCATCAGTCGAATATTCAACTTGAGCAGTAAAGCAGACCAGAGTATGCAAAGCATGGCCGCTTCCACGCGCATAAGGGCCGGGCTATACAATAACATTTTTTGCGAGTGAGTATATGCTTCTCATTCGGGTACCTAGGTATTTCGCTCCTTTGTTTCTTCTTGATTAATGCAGATTGCATCTATCCGTGGGATACAAGCCTTGTCGGGGTAGCGGAGGTGATCCAACGCGTCTGCCAGGTTAGCCCCAATCAATGTATATGATATATCAGACTTTGTCTCTATCCAGACCTCGATCATTCCCATTCATCGAACCCCACACCTATAATAACGCATCATACTATTGTTGACTGCTTACAAATTCCTCGATCTTAAGTAGATGGTAAAACGAAGGGTCTACTCCAAGGTCGGGATGAGCCCAAGAGTTCCTATGGCCTTTGGGGTTCATAAATAAGTAGCGGCCCTCCTACGTTGTATTTACTATCCATTCTTTCGTTGCCGTTGCCGTCTTCTCCACTTCCTCCAGCTCCATGCGGGTATCTGTTTTGGGCTCTTTTTTGGGCCCACGAATAAGTGAAATATGGGGTATCTTGAATGTTATTTGCTGTCCCAGTAGAGCTAGCATTGGCACTATGAGAGGAACCTCATCCGCCTTTTTTTCAAGCTGCTGTATTGTTGTCTAGCTTAATGACAAATGTAAGGGTGTATGACTTAGGTGGGATGAAAACAAACTTGCCACATAAAGCAAACCTAATTTATGGCAAGTGAGTTAGTTCATTATGATCTATCTGCAAGTTTTCCTGAAACAGGCAGGTATCTTCGAAAGTTCAGTAACATGAGATCTCGGAGAATTTAGCCACTTAAACAGTTCCGACGGCTATTTTCTCGTATTCCATGAGGAGTATGTCGACTACAAGTATTAGTCGGCACGCGGCAAGGATTATTGTAGATCACATCCACATTCAACGATGATGCACGCCGGCCAGCGATGGCACGGATAAATTGACCAAACCCGCTTAATTTCTGATTCAAACGGAGTACCGTCGGCTATTTTCGAATATGTTGTATTTCGGCTCACCGGCAATGTTAAGCAAAACTAGTTAGTGACTGCGAACCAGGAATGTTGTAGATCCCATCCCCAAGAATATGTTTTGCGTTAAATGTATAGTTTTACCCCAGATTCGGTCAATACGAAGCGGTTACTGATTTCTATTTAATTGCTGCATTCCTCTTCACCTCTAAGTTAGACATAACCGACACAACTTGCTTTTGCATGGCTATCAATTCAAAATGCATATACTCTCCTTCAATGTCTTTCTTGCCCTTGCCGCCTCGGTAGAAGCCTTGAAAAGCAACTACTCCGGCTCACGGCACCTTTGGTATGATAGTCCTGGGAGCGATTTCAGGTCATCTCTACCAATCGGCAACGGCAGACTGGGTGCCCTCGTCCAAGGTTCCATCTCCGAAAAAATCATCATCAATGAAAACTCGGTATGGAGCGGTCCTTTCCAAGACCGGATCAATCCCGGCTCCTTGGAAGCGTTTCCCAAGGCTCGCAAGTTGTTGACTGCAAATGACTACACGGGAGCTGCGGGGTTGGCCAGCGACATGTACGGAATACCCCCACAGAACAGGTGGTACAGCGTGACGGGAAATCTGCTCTTGGACTTTGGGCATCAGACTGAAGAAGTCTCAAACTACGAGAGATGGCTAGACACCCTGGAGGGCACCACTGGTATTAGCTACGATATCAATGGAGTCACATACACGTAAGTGCGATCGACTTGAAGCATTCGTGTTTCTATCAGTTCATCCGAGTTGACAAGAGAATAGTCGCGAAGTTGTAGCCAACTTTCCACTTGGTGTCATTGCTGCGCGGTTCACTGCAAGCAAGCATGGTGCACTGAATATCGGCGTGAGCCTTGAGCGTGACAGAGGCGTCATTAGTAACATCGCAACTGAAGGAGAACACAACGTCATGATGGATGTTGGAGGCTCAGGAGCAGACGCAATTCCTTTCACTGCAGGCCTTCGCGTTGTTCCGTACAATGGTACGTGCAGTAGAGATTGATGAAACGCCAAATGACAACCATTGCTCCCTTAGACATGACTGACCATGATTTACACATCAGGGACCATAAAGGCAGGCGGGTCTGTCTTGAACATCACAAACGCCTCCACCGTCGATCTTTTCTTGGATGTAGAAACAAGCTTTCAGTGGAGTTCCGAGTCTCAATGGAAAGCTGGCCTTGCGAACAAGCTGGACAATGCAGCGAAGCGCGGGTTCACGTCTCTCAAAGCTGAAGCCATCTCAGACCACCAGAACCTGATGCAGCGTGTAGCCCTCGATCTCGGATCAAATGATGCCACTTCGAGTCTGCCAACGGATCAACGAGTCAATGCATACGCGAGTAACCCAGACGACGATCCTGAGTTTGTTACGCTGAGTTTCCAATTTGGCCGTCACCTGCTTGTCTCTGCTTCTAGAGACACTGGGGGTTCTGGCCTAGGAGTCCCAGCAAATTTGCAGGGTATTTGGAACGACATGTATAATCCTCCTTGGTAAGATTACCCTCCTCACCTACAGTTACATTAAGCAAGATGCAGAAACAGCTAGTTGGGGTTGGCTAACTGATGAAATAGGGGCAGTAAGTTCACTGTCAACATCAACACGGAGATGAATTACTGGCTAGCTGAAACAACCGACCTCACGGACACCCTCAGGCCACTTTGGGACCTCATGTATCGCAGCCGCGATAGAGGGTCCGAAGTTGCCACCAAGATGTATGGCTGCCCAGGCTATCTGTCGCATCATAATCTTGACCTCTGGGGCGATTCGGCACCTCACGATAGTGGTACGGCTTATTCCATCTGGCCATCAAGCAACCTGTGGCTTTCTCAGCACATGATGGAGCATTACCGATTTACTGGTGACAAGACGTTTTTGAGAGAAAAGGCTTGGCCGCTATTCAAAGACATCGCGGCATTTTTTGACTGCTACCTCTTTGAATTCGATGGCAAATGGACCTCTGGACCTTCCACTTCCCCCGAGAATGTTTTCATTATTCCCAAGGATGGGTCAAAGGCTGGTAGCAAAGAGTCTTTCGATATTTCCATCACCATGGACAACTCTCTACTGCGCGAATTCTTCTCCAACGTCATCGAGGCAGCGGGCATCCTTGGCACAGATCTTAGCACAGATAAGGTCCTCTCAAAGGTGAAAGACTACCGAGATGGTTTACGACCTACAGAAATCGGCGCTCGAGGTCAGATTCAAGAGTGGCGTCAAGACTATACAGAAGCCGAACCTGGACACCGCCACTATTCACACCTCGTGGATCTCTTCCCTGCCAGAGCGATGTCCCCTCTTCTCAACAAAACCCTTGCGAATGCAGCCCAGAAGAGTATCGAACTTCGACTCGCTGCGGGTGGTGCGTCCACTGGCTGGTCGCGCGCGTGGACAGCAGCGCTTTATGCTCGATTGCTCAACGGCGACAAGGCATATGACAACATTCAGACTCTACTTGGCCGCCATCCCGCCACGAACCTGTTTCATAACATCGAACCTGGTCAGGCATTTCAGATTGACAGCAATTTTGGTCTGGTTGCTGCGGTGGCGGAGACTCTGGTCCAGAGCCAGGCCGGTGTTGTGCATATCTTGCCTGCACTGGGCTCCCAGGTGAAGACTGGTTCTGTTTCTGGGCTTGTTGCCCGTGGGGGCTTCCAAGTGTCCATCGTCTGGAAAGATGGGCTTCTTGTGGAGGCAAAGGTCAAATCTAGACTAGGTAATTCTTTGAAGGTGAGGGTTGCGGATGGTTCAAGCTTCGAGATCGATGGAAAGGGAGTAACTGAGGTTGAGACAACATCAGGCCAAACATATACTATTACTCTCGCCTGATCTTCAGCAATACACTAGATAGTCCTGTCTAATATTGACTCGAGTTTTCACGATCGTGCTTGCGTATCATCTGGCTTTTAATTTCCAGAGCCAATGTAGAAAGAAATCCACCAATTTGATCTCATTCAAGCCAGGGCTGTTTTGAAAGTCTTAAGCCGCGCAAGAAGCAGGGAAGATTTATAATTGGAGGTAAATCGTTTAGATACCCACTTGACATTTAGCTCCATTGACTTGATTGGTTGATAAAGTCCGCTGCCTCTGAGCCCGCTCGTCAATCAGTCCAAATCAGGCAAGTGATCGCCATCTTCTAACCAAGCCCATATTTTTTCCATCTCCATGCTTCGCTTTTTACTTATATTCCGCTTCAGCGCTCTTTAACAATCCTCCTTTTACTTTTCCCTCGATAATTTAAATCTCATCATTATCTCATCCTCTCACCACTTCGACAATATGTCCAGTAAAACAAGCTTGGTCTTTGTTCCGGGCGCATGGCATAAGCCATCATGTTATGGCAAAGTAATGGAACAACTACAAAACCAACATCATTTGAGATGCATTCCCGTCACACTTCCAACAACAATGGATGACCCAATGGAGACCTTCAAAGACGATGTTGAGGCCGTCCGTGGTGCTATCAGGCAGGAAACAGAAAAGGGCCGTGACGTGATTGTCATTACGCATTCCTATGGAGGAACGGTTGGGAACAGCGCTGTCAGAGGTTTCTCTAGGCCAGCCGAGTCATCCAAATCAGGCCAAAATCCAGTATCACCATCTACGTCCCGCGAACGGATTCCAGAGACCGGACACGTTGTCGGTATTATCCCCATTGCAACTGGTTTTTGCTTCACTGGACTCACCTTCATGGACCACTTTCTCAACATAACTCCACCGTTCTTTCGCGTCAACAACAAGACTGGATATGCAGATCTCACAGTCCGTCCTCAGAAATTCTTCTACCACGATCTACCGCCTGCCGAGGCAGACCACGCGACTTCTATGCTCACCACGCAAAGCCTCAAAGCACTATTTGAAGGCAGGGAGTACTCGTACTCTGGGTGGTTAGATGTGCCTGTATGGTTCATTGGAACTGTTGAAGATCAGGGGCTGCCTATCCTTGTCCAGAGAGCTCAGATCGGGATGGTGAGGATGCTGGGTGGTCGCGTGGTTTATACCGAGCTCAAGACAAGCCATTCACCATTCCTGAGTCAGCCGAAGCAAGTTGTGCAGATCGTGCTTCAGGCTTTTGAGTCATTCACTGGCACAAGAGCCAACGAAACGCCCGAGACGCTCGAACTGGCAAACAGGTCATTCATTCCTTTAGTAAGTCCTTGGCAACCTTCAACATGGTTTCGGTACGGACTGCCTCTGGTTTTTGGAGGTCTTATAGGCTGTACTATACTATTCTATAGAAGGGTCACGGGTTTGTTTCAGTCCGGGTAGATAAAGAGGGACTAGAGAACTTGGGACGATGTAAATCGGTATAGAGAAGAAATCCCCAATCAATGTTTCGATATTATAGTTTATTGGTTCAAGGTTTGCATGTTCAGTTTCGCGTTCTCCTGCACATTTTAGATAATATATAGAGTTCAATCGAGGATTTACTATCTTTCTCATCGCAGAAGATGCAGCTATATCTACGCGACTTGATTTGTGCATTCAGACTATTCCTAATACCTTCTTTATAGAATTTTCACCTTCAGATGTCAATATACCTATTCAAATCATCATGATATGATCTGATAAAAATGGCTGTTACTCAGCCCACCATGATGCAACGTCAGCACAGCTGGTCATTGGCATGCCAGGGTTCCCCTCTCCCTCTCACGTCCACTCAATTTAAACTGTCAAAAACATCTCTCTCAATAACTTTGATTCAGCGTCGCATTACGATATTTCTTCATGTCGTCGCCAAAGACCAAATCGCCGACTGGGCCGTCATCCCCGGCCTCTGGGCCCAAGTCAACGCCGTCTCCGCAGGCCGAACTCATTCCCGCTGCTGACGACGACGCGGTGGGGTAGCATGAAATGTTCCGTGCTGCTAGTTATGCTAACGTGCTGAAGGACGTTCGAGATGACGCCGACTCGACGCTTGAAACAGACGCGTAAGATTTACTACTACCGGCATGATAAGCCCATACTGATAGCAATTTTTAGTGACAGCTCAACTGCCTCTGTTTCCTCAAGCATCCTCCACTACAGAAGTATTCAAGGTCGCACGTTCCATAGCGACAAGTTCGTGACTGAGTATTCTTTTCCGAATGATGAACAGCAATTAGAGTCTGTTGACATCAGGTGAGATGCTATATCCTCAATCTTTCGCGCTCCGACTCATCGAAGTTCAAGCCATCATTACCTGACGGTGCTGCTCGACGGTCAGTTATATCTAGCTCCCATCGGAGATGACGTCCAGGTATGTGGAGGAATCGTATTGGGTATAAATGATTATAAATGTTGATATATGATTAGAAAGCGCTTGACGTTGGTACGGGAAGTGGTAAGTCGGTGTAGAGTTGATTCCTGATCATAGCTAATGAACCGATTAGGGATCTGGGCAATGTACGACAACTACATGCTCTATTACGCGACGCGACGCTGACACACTTGCAGAGACTTCGCAGATCAGTTCCCCCAAGCAGAAGTAACAGCAACTGATCTCTCACCAACGCAGCCAAAATGGGTCCCTCCGAATGTGCGTTTCGAGATCGATGATGCCACCGAAACATGGACCTGGAAAGATAACACTTTTGATTTCGTTCATATGCGTTATCTCTTTGGCGCCATCCAGGATTGGACTACTTTGTATCAACAGGCCTACCGTGTTTGTACACCAGGAGGCTGGGTTGAGTCCGTTGAAGCCGACATTCATTTTCGCAGCGATGATGGCACAGCTGAGGAACAAGAGGTCTATAAACTGTGCAACAAGCTTTATGAAGAAGGTGGCAAAGCAATTGGTCGAACATTCTTTGTGCATGACTTGCAGCCGAAGGGGATGGAAGAGGCGGGGTTTGTGGACATCAAAACGGTGGACTACAAGGTGAGCGTTCAATTTATCAGTGTGCTCTTACAAGGCTGATTCCATGCGCGATTACAGATTCCAATTGGGGATTGGCCCAAGGACCCGAGACTTGCTGAGGTCGGTCGATTTGTCAAGCTGACATTGGAGAATGACATGGAAGGTATGATGAGTTTATGCTTTTTTTCTGTTCTATGCTCACAGATTATTTAAGGATATACTTTACTATTGTGGAACAATGTGCTACAATGGCCAAAGGACGAGTATCAAGTGTTCCTGATGCAGAGTAGAAAGGCTCTGCGCAACCGCAAGATTCATGGTTATTTTGTGGTACGGTATGTATATGGCCGCAAGCCAGAACAATTATACGACGCTACAGGATAACTGAACCGTCCGTAGGTTGTTTTGCGCAGCCGACTTATCGGGCCGGAGATTCTTAACAGGTCACTGCATTAGCACATTGCAATATTTCAATAACATCAACAATAAAGCAAACCAACTAGTATATACACATCTAGGCCATAGGGATCACAGCATCTATATATCAGTAAATGTATGTTGTTGGCACATGCCTCCACCCTTCATATACGAAAGACACAGGGAAGACCTAGTAGCTATGAGTTCAGGCGACAGGTCATTATAAAGGATTCATCTTCCAAAGCTTATCCAGCATTCCCATGCCCGTCTATCATCTCTTATCGTAGAATTCATCTATCAAAACCATGCAGAGCATAACTTAAACGGACTTGTCATTCTGGACAAGGAGGTTCTTGGTACCACTGGGGACATTATCAATCACGTCCTTAAGAGCAATTCCCTGGAGATACTCGCAAAGACCAGTAGCGGCCTTTCCGAGGCTGAGGAAGTAGGCACCAAGGCCGACAACATGGGGAGTAGCCATGGAAGTGCCAGAGATGGTATTTTTGCCTCCACCAATCCAGGTGCTTAAGACGTCAACGCCAGGGGCGTAGAGATCGATCAGAGAACCGTAGTTGGAGAATTCAGCAACCTTATCGCTGATATCGCTGGCACCAATGGAGCAGACTGAAGGCTCAGAGGCAGGAGAAAAGCCAGCGGCATCCTCGGGGTTGCCGAACAGGTCACCATTTCCTGCGGCGACAACGGCAAAGTAGCCAGCGTCGACGAGGGCCTTGGCAGCCGAGTTGACGGCCGTAGACTTGGTGTTGCCGAAAGACATGTTGATAACCACACCGTTGGGGCAGTCTCGGCTCGGGGCGTCCTGAAGGACTCGGTCCATGCCGGCAATCATGAGAGAGCTGTGATCCGACGTTAGATTTGGGTCTCAAAGACTGAAAACTGAGAAGACGTACTCTGTGCCAAAGCCATACTTGTCGAAGATCTTAATACCGTACAGGCTAGCCTTCTTGGCAACTCCGTAGGTCTTGGAGCCGATAGTACCGGCGCAGTGAGTTCCGTGGCCATGGTCGTCGGTGTTGATGCCGTCGACGTAGGTGGCGACAAACTTGGCACGGCCCTGGAATTCCTGAAAGGCGTGAGTTATAAGATAAAGCATATCGGTAGAGCTTCAAACTTACAGGGTGCGAAACTTCAATGCCAGTGTCAACAACATAGGCGCAGACACCTTGACCAGCAGAGTCGTCATAGGTGTAGGTCCTAGAGCCGGGCGACTTGTTGGACAGACGGGCCAGACCCCAGGTAGCGTTGTTCTGAGTAGCAAAGATCTTGGCCCGGGAGTCCTGCTCAATATACGCAACCTACAACGATGTCAGAATATTGTATGCAGCAAAAGTAGAATCAACTCACGTTGGGGTTCTTTCGGAGCTCCTCAATCTCCTTGTTGGTCAAAGAAGCGGCGAAACCGCCGACCTTCTTGTAGACAATATCAGGGTCGGCAGCCACAGAGTCAACAGCTGTCTTGAGGACCTTGGCGGCATTGATTGAGGCCACATTCTTCATCATGACAATGTACTTTCCCTCGAGCGCCTCTCCTTCCTGACGGGTGATAAGGGGAGCACGCTTGACAGGGCTAGCAGTCGCGGCCTCAGCCATGAGGAGGGCAGTCAAAGCAGCGATAAGACGCATTCTGAAAAGATGTATTGAAGACTTGAGGGAGACGAGATGATAAATACTAGCGGTTGCGGTGATCTACAGACTCTCTTTTACTAGCAAGAGGGAATGGACTACACCTTTATATACTTCTTGTTGCTAAACATCCCGTTCGGAGACTTGTTTGTCGATCATTATCTTGGTCGTATTCTCATGACAAGTAAAGCTTCCATCTGTTTGGCATACGAACTCTGCGTCTCTTTCAGGCCGGAAATTCAAAAGTTCTTGATGATTTCTCGTGTATGCATAGACTCGCGCGATTGTAACCCTTGGTAGTCTTCCCTTCGAGGGCATCTAGTAGCGTATACAATTGTGTGATTGCAAGGCTACACAACATAATTGGTATGCCTCCTGCCTCTTTTGAGACAGCCGAGTCTTTCAGGATATTTGGGTCCATGGAGATCTTATTGGCTACAAGGCCGTATTTCATTTAATCGGATGGTATACGTCGATCATAGCCGGGTTTGTAGCCTTAATCCGTTGGACTTTTCTACTATTGGCAGGAGACCAGTCCGACACCAGTGACCTGAGCACTATCTTCCCTGTAGATAGATAAGACCAATGAAGGGGCCTTTTGTATTTACAGTTACGGGATCTAATTGGTGCGCTTTTTATGGTTACCTGTTAAGGTAATGGCCCGGTCCGGCCGATCATAAGAGGATAATGCAGTCATTGGTTTCGGCAGTTGATAGCACACAAAGTACCGTTTCCGAATGACACTCTTGTTACTTATTCAGGAAAGTGCTCACTGCGGCGGGGTCTGAGCACCTTGTTAATACGGATGAACCCTCCAGGTTTCCTAAACTTTATTTAACAGATCTACTTCTTGTACTCAACTAATCTTTCTACCATCTTATCATTACTTAAGGAGTGGATAAGATTGTAACACCTAATCAGTTATAAGGTTGGTTTTTAAGAAGGTTAGGCGTTATAGCAACAGTAAGACAGAATTCCGCTATCTATAGTCCACAAAACAGCCTGATCCTAATATCCTCAGATTCTATAAGGTAAGGTAGCTTTATCATTTTCGGACTCAATCCCTGTCAGGACTCTGATAAGCTATACATACTCCTGCTACTTTTGTAGCCACAGTGCCATCGCGAATCATTTCGAAGATCTCATCCAAAGCACTTTGTACCTCGTCGTGTCCCTTTACGCGAGCCCAATCCCTGAGTCTAAAAAGTTCAATCCTCGCCCAGGGGCACTCCTTGAGCAGTTCATATGATAGAGCTCTGCCAGAAAGGAGACGATTGTGGACAAGAACTCCTTTTGGGCTCAGCGTGCGAACCAAATCGTCACCTTCAGATCCGCCAACCGCGTTGAATGCAACCGCGAGACCACGGCTACGGGTCAATTCATACAGCTTTTGTGGGAGACTGGCTTCTTCCGAACTGCAGATCACAGCTGCCACGTCTAGCTCTCTCATCAGCTGTTCTCCTGCGTCGGAACGTCTGACCAAGACGACGGGCTCCAGGCCTTTTTTGTTGAGCATACGAATGAGAATTTGGCCGATTGCAGACGTTGCGGCATTGACAGCCACGATTGTGTCCTGTTTCTTGGGTGCGTATTTTTCGACTATCTTCTGAGCTGTCAGCGGATTGATATATGCCATTGCCGCCTGTTCGTCGGTCAGGTCAGATGGAACGCTAGAACACGATTCCTTTCCAGTGACTAACTTTTCAGTGACCTTGACGTCCTGCCAGGTCCCCGAGCTCCCCAATGGTAATACTCTTTGTCCCACCTTCGACTCAGAGACTCCATCGCTGACAGATTCGACTACTACAACTCCTTCATATCCAGGCACAAAGGGAAGAGAAATCCTCGATCCGTAAGCGCCAGAAATGGTAACCAAGTCCGAGGGATTTATGCTGGCCATCAGCATCTGCACCCGGAATTATCCTGGTCCGGAACTTCCGGCTTGTAGGCCTCATGAACGACTACCTCTGCCCCACCAAACTTGTGCGCGATAGTCTTGAACATGCTTAATAGCTGAAATTTACAAGAGGCAATATGTTGACTAATTCAGCGGTGATAATTGCGACGATGTAAGTGTCTTTAGAGTTTTGCTGTTTGGTCTGACAAGGGACAAATGGCCTGATGGTGTGAGCATGATTGGCGATAAGCTGATAAGCATTGCTAGGCAAAGGTTAAACTAGATGAGGACTGCGTGTTCCCCTTGTCAGACATACAACGAGCGCTTTCGTGTGATGCTGCACGAGGACGACAGGGAAAAGTGCTGCTTTCTTTCAATCGAGGCATGAGTGCTGCTGTGTACTGGTCCACTGGAAGAGCTGGTACATCTCCAGAACTTCACATGAACATCCGAAATAACCTGCGGCATATTCTCTGTTGCGTATTAAAGCTTTGTTATTCCACTTCATCTGATAGGAGTCATTCCTCATGAACCATTACCTCCTCGTCTACTTGTACTAAGATGAGACGAAGGCGTATTCCATGTGCCTGACCTTGCGTCCAGGACCGTTCCTATGGTTCTTACGAAGAATATCATGAATATAAACCAACTTTCTAATAAACCGAATAGAACACGGGTTTCTTCACCTACGTTGAGCTTCTCAAGGAACTCACAATAGTCGCTAAATTGTAAAAATAAAAACAATACAGATCACAGGAAACGCTGCGAGACAATTCATTACATACTGATCTGTCTACCTAACGTCTTATAACATCCAGCATGGATTTTTAATAATATAGTGGAAGTCTCAGTTTAAAGAGATATGTTTACGATAGAGTATGTTGAATACCTATAATAACACTACCGCAGTATCGAAGCACTGATTTTGCTACGTTATCTGCGCACCGTTTCAGTTTCGGTCCATCGAGGGCCGTTTGTCAGTAGGGCATGTACCAAATCTACCAAACTCGTGAGGCCCACCAGATCCTACGCTTGCTCTTGCTCTAAATTTGGAAAGCTGCGGTGATTTCAAACCCCCCAAAGCGCCGAAGGTAACTTTTATCAGGCTTGAACGGCACTGCAGCTCTTTAGAGTGGTTCCAACAAGAAACCGAAAGCCGTATCCTGTGTCTTAACTAGCAAATCCTCTCGAATAGCAGGTCTACCAACGCAAGTTCCTACAGCGGAGGCTCTAGCGTCTAGTCTGATGAATACGCAATCTTCCTCGACTAGGTCAGACGGGTGCTTAGCGTTCTGAATCGTTGTATCTCTGTAGTGCGATGCAGTAAAGCTGAAGTGTTCATTTTCTTGTGTCCCAGATAGTCGGGTGACGCGCAGTCCGACATGGGACATTTTAGAATCTCTGAACGTCACCCATCTGGCTTCTTCTCTGTTACCATTTTCTTGTGGGATATCATAGGCAGTCTGAAGCTCTGAGATAGACTCGCAATTCCAGATACCGACTCGCTGGGAGCTTTTCTTATCGGGGTAGCTCTCGCCTGGTCCCAGGCCAAACCAGCTTACATGGTCCAGCAGCTTTGTCCCATAAAGGTTCAAGCCAATACGTGGAAGGAATTCTGGAAAAGACCCAGTAGGACACATGCGAGTGACCTTAATACTGAGAGCTCCAGTTGTATGCACAGTATACTCCATATCTGTATCAAAACCCCAGTCCAGGACCGGTGGAGTGATGAAGAGGTGCGCTTTGAGGATAATCTTGTGGCGATCGAAGCTATCAACCGAAAGTGAACGAAGCTGCGACGCAAGCTTATTGACACCAAATCTCTCCCAGTATGATAGCGACGCACGGGTATCATTAAGGGTACTGGGTCTCCAGAATGATAGGGCAGTGGCTATGCTGGTCTGAATATCGGCGTCCAATAACTTGTCATTACCGTGGATCCAGCGCTTCAATGCACCACGGGCTCGATCAAAGACGAACAGAAAGTCATTTCCAGAAACTGAGATAGTAGAAGGGTCCGAGGACACGCGCAGTTCGGGGTACGGCATACTGACATCATTGAGGGTTACTTCAGCTTCATGGTGATGATCTTGAAGTCGATGTTGACCCCAAGCGACTTCGTGACCGGCATCAGCCCAAGGAGTTGACTGCCTAAGTACCAATGATACTGTCAAGTAAGTTTCTCCTCGCCTATATTGCCGGTGGCTGAGGGGAATAGGTATGATGTGAGTATTGCCGGCTGGGATATCTGGCAATTCGAAGAAGCCTGTATCTAGTAGCGTCGTCCTACATCGATTAGCGCCAGCCAGAGATATAGAGACCTTTTCATACTCACTCATCACCCAGATGTTCCACCTTGAAACTTGCTGATAGATAGTTCAAGGCGACAAAATCATGGCGGTTCTCGATCCTTAGCTTGCCGTTTTCAAAAGAGAAGCCAACAGGCTGAATAACCTTCTTATACTCCATCAGTCCCGGAGTAGGCTGATGCGCGCTATTTAACAAGCCATCCATCAGATATGGCCCGTCATTTGGCTCATCGCCAAAATCCCCGCCATAGGCATAGTATCCCCGG
This sequence comes from Fusarium mangiferae, assembly GCF_900044065.1. Taxonomy (NCBI): domain Eukaryota; kingdom Fungi; phylum Ascomycota; class Sordariomycetes; order Hypocreales; family Nectriaceae; genus Fusarium; species Fusarium mangiferae. The sequence goes on from NW_024573936.1 coordinate 97,714, forward strand.
CCATGAGAGCCAGACGACTTCCATAAGCCATGGTTAGCCCACTCCCAGATAAAGCCGCCTTGGAGGCGAGGAAAGTCGCGGAAAGCTTGCTCATAATCCTCCAACCAGCCAGGGCCATTGCCAAGCGCATGGCCATATTCACATAGGACAATAGGCTTATCAAAGTTGCCATCATCTTTTACGCCTTCTTCTTTTGCATACTTGATCAGACGCTCAACACTTGGGTACATATAGCTATACATATGTGTCGTCTCGGCTTGCTCATCTCCTTCATAGTGTACCAATCTGCTCGGATCGAACTCTGTGGCATACTTGAACATTGCCCGGATATTATCTCCGTAGAAGGCTTCGTTGCCAAGACTCCAGATAATAATGCTAGTATGGTTCTTGTCGCGATTGATGACAGTATGAATGCGGTCAATATAGGCATTCTTCCAAGACAGGTTATTGGAAGTATATTGCGCCGCCTTACCAAATACTAGCCTTTTCCTTTCTCCATAATCCATTTCTTCAGGAATATTAAGCGGACGCGCAATAGCATCATAAAACCCATGACATTCCAGGTCAGCTTCAGCCATAACCCACAGGCCTAGCTCATCACAGAGATCTAGGACCTTTGGGTCATGCGGCTGATGAGCACAACGGATTGCATTGATATTATGTGCTTTCATCAACATCAGATCCTTCCTCGCAAACTCGAGAGGAACAGACCGTCCTAAAACAGGATGATGTTCGTGGCGATTGACTCCCTTAAATCGAATTGGCCTGCCGTTAACAGTAAGAAGTCCCTCTTTAATCTCGACCTCCCTAAATCCAATACGATGCTGGACCTTGTGCAGCACAGAATTGGAATCGTTAGATCTCAGGATTATCTCGGTTGAGTAAAGGTATGGGGTTTCCGCGGTCCATTTCTTTGGATTGTCGATCTCAAGGCTTACATCAAGCTGCACGGTGTTTTCATCGATGACGACCTTGCTGGAATTGACCAAGGCGCCTCCATTTTTGTCCAGCTCGGAAAGCCCAACCTCAAGAGTTGCGGACTGTTCGGTAACAACACTAACGGAGACAATGAGAATGGCGTCCTCATAGTTACTATCAAGTTTCGTCTTGATAAAGAAATCTTCAATTCGACAAGATGGGAAAGAGATGAGATACACATCTCGGAAAATTCCTATGGTTTATTAGTTTCTATTGTAGTTAACAACGCTCTGATTCTGTATATTACCTGAAAGCCACCATTGATCCTGATCCTCAATATAGGTTGCATCAGACCATTGGTAAACTCGCACAAACAGTTCGTTTGTATCATTCCGATTGACAAAGGCAGATATATCAAACTCAGATGGGTTTCGAGAGCCCTGAGCATAGCCAACAAGTACGCCATTGATCCAGACGTGGTACGCACTATCAACCCCGTCAAATCGTATTCTTAACTGGTCATTTGAGTCCCAAGCAGGAGGAATGCGAAATGTGCGGCGGTAAGACCCCGTGGGGTTCTCGACGGGGACATAGGGTGGGCAAACCGGAATAGGGAATTGGACATTTGTATAGCAGGGTTTTCCAAAACCCTGTAATTGCCAATGGCCAGGTACCTGAATCTGTTCGGAAACAAGATCTCTTGCCAGGGTTGGTTCTGGGGCTTCAAGAGGTGTAGCAGCAATTGAGAATTCCCACGTGCCATTCAGTGAAATCGAGGTGTCAGGAATATAGTATGATCGGGTATTGAGGGTATTTCGCCTGAAAACAGCTAGATTGGTATAGTCCGGCAGGTACTTATCCTGTTGTGGAGGAATACCCTTGGGCTTTTCATTCGAGTAATCACTCATATTGTCATCAAGATTGCCAACAACGCCTGGGTAGCATTTGTGTTTCAGGATTAACTTGATTCTTTTATCTTATTTTTACTACCGACTCTACACCTAGATGGGGAGGCACACACCCCATACGCACTGACCTCTTACTTTTCCTATCACAAGCTTGATCCGGCTTAAAAGTATTTGATAGGTTCGGCATCATGGCTGGAGAACAGTATCCTACTACAAGTACAAAACCTAATACGGGCGAGCCAATCGCCGTATAGAACGAAAGCTCGGGGGTTCGAGTGCGGGGAGACCGGAGCCGGAGTGATTTAATGGTAGCTTCAAGCGTTGAACGGGTTGTGCTCTGTTCTGGCTGACGGTGTAAGTGATGGATTTCTGATTGATAAGCCGACGAGCCCACTCTGCCGGCAGCTCTGCCGATGCCCGATGCATAGTTTGGAATGGAAACGTTGGGGATTGGTGTAAAGATTATTTGCGCTGTGCATCTCGTGTAAGAGTGGGGCTCGGCTCATTTAGAACACAAGTCTTGGCCAGAGTAGGCTCATAAAGCTCTGCGCTTTGTCCAATGATGGCTAACACAAACTCTTCATGCCACATAAGCAAGCTTAATGCAGATACGTCGAGCCTATGAGATCACAGGCATTAGAATCCATTTTAATATCTGATACGCTCGCAGAACATCTGTCCATGACGTCTCTGTGATCGCATCATCTGCCGTTTCCAGAGCATCCTCGAATTTGTAAAATGAGCTAAATATAGCCACTCGATGTAGCTCTATAAGGTCTAAAGAAGGTATGTTCTTCAGAACCCTGAATGCGTAATTAGTATTGGAATCTTCAAACTTAACTCGACTGGTGTAACGAATCAATTGCGCTTGCGGGTAGCTCTTGGCTTGCTATCACACAATGATCACATTTCTATCCATAGCTAGTTATCTATTATGCAGCATCTCCTCTAAGCATCTTACGTTTAGGCTTGTCGCTGCGGAATGCCCTCCGCACTCGAAGCCATCGCTCCGTGGGAAGGGATCAGGGAATTTCATTGCCAAAGCATCTGTCGAAGTGGTATTCTGACTGTTATGGCTATCTTCACCTTCAAAGTATGCCAAATTACAAGTTCCGAGATCTTTTAATGAAAAAGTTCAATAGCAAGACTTGTAGAGAAGCGGCGGCACCGTGATTGAAAAGTATACTCTGGCGAACAAGTATTAAGAGGACAAAAAGCCCAACCTTCAGAATATCGATATTCCCCTCTATATTGGGACTCATTATTTTGCTGACTTGCATACCGAGGGCTCGCTCAGAGTGCTAGAAATACTCGAATTTCGAGGGAAAATAGTAGGTTGTTCATTCTGGATGCAAATACAATTATAACTTACCCTTTTAGGCTAAGGATCCATCCAACTCGCGAGTGCAAATGATGAATCGCAGAGATTCCTAGACTACCATCTTATCGGTAGCGAAAATTGGTGGAAGAATGCGCCAAAGGTCAGACTATTACTTCTCAGATATAATGCTCCTCCTGCATCATTCCGGGCAAAGGACAATTACCTACCAAGCCATACTAAGTACCAAACCTTCTACCTAAATGTCTTAAACAGAAGGCTAGAGGAGAAAACTGCCGAGAACGACAAGGATATCTTTATAGCGTTTAGACTCCTGGCAGGACGATAGCGCTCACTCTACATTCACCCTTAATCACTACAGGGAAGTGTGTGGATTCTCCAAAGCCAACATTTATTTCATGCTTCGATTTAAATAACATGGATATATATATAATCATAAGGAAGCTTGACTAAGACGGAAAAGCGATTCTCAGCTATGGCATCCCTTGTATAAATCATAAGCCTGATACGAAACTGGAAGGCTCCGGGCATCGAAGCGCGAGACTGGAGAAGATGGTGACCTTGCAAAGGAGATGTGATCAAGTAGAGATTCCACAGAGATTTGGTACACATGACGGTTCTGAAAGGTACCTCCAGGATAGGTTATTGAGCTCGACACCGCCATCTAGCCTGGCAGGATCATTTTTGAGACTGGCGATTCGCTGCAGTTTTGAGGTCAAAATTCATGTTCCTCCTATAGTATTCTGCCAGAATATCCTCTGCTATCCTAAAATCTCACATTGGTAGGCATACTATATATACAGGTCCTAAGTATTAAAGCAGTCTAATACTGCCTCTTATTAAATAGGAGTTAATTATATAAAGTTTTCAGGCTAAGAAAACCTAATTTACAGATAGTCTTATTAAAGAAAGAGTCTATTATTTATATATTTTGGCTTGATTTATTATTTTGTCTGAGTCTAGCATCTGAAACAACATTTGCATCACACTCAGGTGATGCTTACTGAGTTGTTGTGAGACGTAAAGAGTCTGGAGAGCACCTCGTAAAACGTCATTTGCACGAAATGCTGCATGTTTGTTGTTAGTAGGAACTCATGAAATTAAGTTCAACGACGTTGCCAAGCTGATTCAATGTCGTCAGTGTGCATTCCGAGAATGGGACGAGTTGTAAAAACCTGTCCTGAGGGTCCCCGGATATTAATGGATCACATGAGAGATCACGAGATTAAATTACATTTCAATGTTGTGATCGCGCTTGACAGGTGCAATTTACCCTGCCGGTGTTGCCTGGGGACGTACCCGTGAGGAATTTCAATCGTGAATTGCATTGCGTTAAGCTTGATGACACTTACGTTCTGGCGAGATATTCACGAAGCACGGACGACAACAACACTTTCTCACCTCAACCTTTCAACTCATGTACACAAATCAATTGGTTGGTCTGTATTCAGTATTACCTCTCTATAAGTCTCATAGTCTATAGTTTACTTTGAGCATCTCTTGACCTGTCCTCAATTGACAATTGTTGACTCTAGGTTAGAATGCAACCTCGGGCATGTCTACCCCACCTCTTTTACTGGAGAAGACTATCCCAAACAAGTCAAGCCCATAGTGAAATCATGCAGTAATATCGGCTAAGCCCGAACTAGGCACCGGATCATTTGAAACAATGAAGGGGGTAACGTCAAGCGAGCAATGCAACGCATTCCTCGCCCCTTTTGCCCCAAAACCAAACATGGACCTGTAAACAAACACAGAGCAGCCAAAACTTATGACTGCTTTTTACAAGCAGCCAGAAAAATAGTGTGATGCAATCGGTACCTTTGATGCAACCCTTTTGATCTTGGAAAAGAAAAGAGAGTCGTTAGACAAGACAATGGCAGGCAACAAGACCAGCACCAGCAACAGCAACGATAAACCCCTGTGGCGACCGTTGGCCCATAAGCTCTCCAGCCTGATCCCGCTGCGACGCCTCAATAAAGCCAAATCCAAGCCCGACGTCAGGTCCGATCACGCTGCGCACTCCAACGCGTCCGACTTTCGACTTGACGTCCAGTTAAACGGCCTCGAGAGCCTGCGCCTCCCGAGTAATTGGCTCCTCCAGCCCAAGGACGCAGACAAGCAGCAGCAGCAGCAGCAGCAGCAGCCTGTCGACGCGTCGTCTCCGAGACTTAGTCATCACTTTTCGCGGAAGCCAGTTAATCGCAATGAAGGCTCTCGGCCATTGACTTTTATCGACAGCAGCGATGCAGACCAGCGCCACGCTCGGGCATCGGCGCTGGAAGCCCTCAACAGTCCAGATGCGTCGACGACGGCTAGTATTTTGGACCGTGGGCGACCGGTCGAGGCCAGGCATTTAATTCACCAGCCGGTCAAGAACCTCAAGAACCATCGCAAGTCATTGCCTCTAGACCTGGAGACCATGTTCCAGGCTCCTAACGAAGATCACGATTCAAATGCACTACGCACCGCCACTATTCGCCTGGTGCCGAATGAAAGTCTCATCACCACTCCATCTGTAAAGGAATCGCCAAGATGGACTGCTGAGCGCGAGGCACGATTAGCCATGCCCCCACCACCAAGGCCACTCAGCACCAGCCCAATTGACTCATCGTCTACTGCTACACCACCCAAGCCAATTCAAATCCCACGAAACCCTCAATTGGCATTAAAGAGACCCACCAGCCTCGGACCTCCCCCCAAGGCCGCCGAGTCACCCTCAGAAACTCCCCTCGCAAGAGTCAACTCAAAGCGACCAGGCGCACTTAGCGACCGCCTCGCCTGGATGCGCAAGCTAGAAGAGAAAGACACCACCAAACCAAACAACGACCTGACCGCGCTTCAGAAACGAGCTGGCTCCGTTTCCGACAAGCTCGCCATGTTCGAGAAGAAGAACCTCTCCGTCACTTCCGCCTCCTCCAAGCGCCTCCAACTCCCAGCGCGCAACACAAGCAGCCAGTATTCCGCGTCGGTGCGCGAGTCCATCTTCTCGGCGGATGGCAGCGCTTACGCCCCGTCGCCTCGCACGTCGATGGACACGGCGCGGACGTCCTCCGTTATGAGCTATTACGACGATTCGTTCCGAGAGAAACTCGAGTCAATCGTTGGACAAGAGCCTGAGGCGAATAAGCAAGCAGAGGAGTGATATTGATTCCTCACTCAGTGTTCTTGTCGGCGTTGATGCGATCATTACAGATCAGAATGAAGATGATTTAGAATGTATTTATTGATATTATTAGAGCAGGTTTCTTTCATACGATGGCGTTGATGACTTATCTTAGAAATGATTTGAGAGTTGTTTAGATTCTCTTTAATATACTGCACGCAATGTGTCACTTACATCGAGTTGTCTTTGCCACGTTTAGTTATACAAGTTACGTGCATGCTGTAAAGATGATAAGTGCTGTCTCAAACCAATTGATGAAGAACATCCTTTCCGTCTAACCATCTCTCGACATTCTCTGCCTGTTCAGCATACCAATTATTCATAATACCCTCCTCCACGTACCCCATATGCGGCGTCACCAGAACACGACTCTTGTTACCCCTTCCCCAGTTCTGAGACCGCCATGGGCTATCTGCAGGCAGAGGCTCAGACTCAAAGACATCCAGTGCCACGCCGCGGATTAAACCGTCATTCGCTGCTTCGAGCAGTGCCGTCTCATCGATGAGTGCCCCACGGGATGTATTAACCAGTAACGCCGACTTCTTCATCGCCTTGAGTTCCTTGGCGCCAATAAGACCGCGGGATCGCTCACTCAAAACGTAATGCAGAGTGACTACATCAGCAGTTGCAAAGAGCTCTTCCTTGCTCACTGCCTCAAAGGTCTTATCGCCATCCTCGTCCACAATAGGCAAGCCAAGCTTAGCAGCCATTTCATCCGCCCTGGACTGGTCTAAGCTGCTGCTCCAGCACTTGATCTTCATGCCAAAGGCCAAAGACCCGATTCTCGCCACTGCTGCTCCTAGCCTTCCCAGACCAACAACTCCCAGAGTCTTTCCGGATAGACCAATAGCCATATCTGATTGCCATCCACCAGCTTTGATGGAAGCATCATCTGCCGCAATATTTCTCGCCAGAGCAAGGATCATGGCCCAGGCATGATGAGTGGCAGGGTGACTTCCGCCTTTACGGATGTCCTGCTTATGCTGCGTTCCATCACTCCGCCCGCGACCTAGCGCCGAAGCAACAGTGATCCCCAGATCCTTGGCAACTTCAAGGTCAAAGGTCTCAAACTGAGTACCGGTACATAACAGTAGCTTCAAGTTGGGCAATTGGCGTAGGAGCTCGCCAGAAAATGAGGTTCGCTCACGCATGGTGGAGATGATGTCATATGGGTAGAGCTTCTCTACCAGACTTGCTTTTTCATCTGCAGTCCGCCGAGGAAGGTAGGCTTCATATACGTCAATCTGTAGTTTTGAAGGCTGCAAGTGCTCAAAGTGTTTCGCTGAGATGCGAAGATAGTCGTCCAAGACTAACAGGGCGGGTGTTGATGATTTTCCATGCAGGGGAACCCCACGAGCCGTGCGGCCAAGCGAACGCATAGTGGGAAGCATCTCAATTGAATGGTCTTTTAAAGTCTGGGATTTTTCGTCAAAATATTAAAAAAAGATTCATTGACTTCGAATTAAATTTAAATAATTATTAATGATGTGCACAAAACCGTCCTTCTTGATTAAAAGCCGACGGAGCTCGGCTCGGCCGAGTCAGCTCCGAAAGTCCATTAGACTCACCAAACTCAACGCTACCGGGTAAGTATAAAATGAAGATATTTCCATCATGACTGTTCCATTGGCCGCCAACTCATATAAGGTCGAATAACTGACGCAAAACCAGTATTTTCCACGGACATGGCCTATTGTATCATTTTATATCAAACCTGTAACCTTTCACCGATCCTCTAGTGTAGTGAATGTCCAGAAAGCTACCAGACTCCAAGCAAAGTTCGCCACGCTGATGAATACAACCTTTACAACAGGCGCTTTGCAAAAAAGGCAGGCGACATAATGGGGCAATGCCGTTAAATTTGGCCACTGACATGATGTTACAAATAACTCTATTATGTAGACAAAATACATTACTTCGGACACTTGTCCGAACGGTTCCCCCAATGTCCATCGTCATTTACTAAGGTTAAGCTTAATCGTGCTAGCCAACAACACCCCCACAGGATCTAACCTGTACTGAAGCCTTCCCCGCGGGGAAGTGGACTTCGGCAGCTCTTCATGAAGCCGATTGCTGCTGTAATCGGTATATCAGGCACCGAACCTCGGGCTTGGCAGATTTTGTTTACTTATTTAAGCTTGTAACATGCGCTGACTCTCGTCATGTAGGCAGTGCACGGATTCCCAGTCTTGTCGTGTTCCAATGCATCTTTTGCGTATGTCGAGTGCCCTTAGGGCAGCGGGCGTGGCGTTGCTTGCCATCACCGCCACTGCCGCTTCTACCCCAGCCAAGGATTGGACCAGTCTAAAGCTTCTCACCAAGTCTGCTGATGCTCAGGTACAGACAGTTATTGACGGTAAAAATGCCTCATTGACTGGCTCACCGAGATCACTGACGCGTGAGGTTCGTCGACTCGTCACACCATTTGTCTGGCCGAACTCGACCTACTACCACGATGAATCTCTGTTGCCACATATCGAGGAGATGCTCTCTGTGCTGGTAGAAGTTCAGCATGACGACGGGACTTACACTGTCGGCAACCGACACTCTCCTCCGGATACAGGCTTCTTGATCGAAGACTTTGGTATCATGGTACGCATCCTCGAACGCGACAATCACAAGGCGTCGCAACCTTTCGCCAAAGCCATGCGTGGTATTCTCAAAAAGGCTGCACCTGGTCTTGCAAAGGGCGGGATTCATACCCCCAATCATAGATGGAAGATTTGCAGCGCCTTAGCACGCATCTCCAACATCATTGAGGACCCGAGCTTGATTGAGAGGATCGATGAGTGGCTTGCAGAGGGCATTGACATCGACGCTGATGGCATCTACTCGGAACGCAGCCCAAACTACTACTCGGCCGTGTCGAACCCTTCTCTTTTGACGGTAGCCCATGAGCTCAATTACACAAAATTGGTCAGCTTCGTTCGCAAAAACCTTGAGCTTTCCATTGAGCACGCAGAGCCAAATGGTGAGATGGAAACGATTCAGAGCCGCCGACAGGACCAGTCTCAGCCCCCAGGGGACAACATGGGCAACTTTTACCCACAATTCCGCGAGCTTGCTCTGCTAGACAAAAACGGTCGATTCGCTGCAATGGCTCGTCTCATCGAGAAGCGAGTTGGAGCGCAATTGGGCGACTTTCTAGGCAACCTCATAGAACGCCCTGAGCTGGCAGCAGAATTGCCCAAGCCAAAGCAACCATTCTCCGACTTCAAGAAGCACTACAAGTCAGCAGGTCTCGTGCGAGCCAGACGAGGAAAGCTCACAGTGTCGGCATTTGGTGGGTCGGATTGGTATACCATGGACGGAAAGAAGGCCGAGTTCTACAACCGGATGGGCTCGGGCCTTTCGACGAATCCGACCATGTTCCGAGCCTGGAACGGAAAGGCTGTTCTTGAAGCCGTGCGACTTAGTGCTAGCTTTTTCAGCATGGGCCACTTCCGGTCGAATGGCGTTGAGCTCTCCAAGGATGGTACCATCAAGTTGGGGAGCGAGATTGAAGTTCCATACTACCTACCTATTCCAGCCGATGAACGTGACGACAACGGGACATATGCGCTGTCCAAATCGGTCGATGGTCGTTTTTACGCTATGCTTGACTTTACGAACCGCCCAACCAGTGTTCGTCGTCTCAAGACAGATGTTGAGATCAAGCCAACGAAGAAGGGATATGATCTCGATTTTGAGGTTACAGGAGAGGACAATGTGGAATTGACTTTTGAACTGACCTTCAGAGAGGGTGGAAAGTTCAAGGGAGTGAAAGAGATTCTTGATAGCGATAACACAACCATATACCATCTCATTGAAGGAAAGGGAGAGTATAGTATGGGCGACGACAAGATCACCTTCGGGCCAGGAAATGGAAAGGGACCAATCGCTGCTGATGCTGGTGAGCAGTACAGTTGGCACGGTGGTAATCTCACTTTACAAGGGAGCCATGTTTACATCACAGGCAAGACGCCACTGAAGTATACTCTGAACCTCGGCTTTGCTTAGATAGACCAAACAAGAGGCAGCTCTTGAGTGAATTACAGGGAAACATTTAGATCAATTACATGTAGCAGATAAGCATCACAATATTACCATCTCATGAGGCAGAGTAGTTTATATCTCAAACATTACTTGGTATTAGTCTTCGTCTAAGATCAGCTCAACATTAATATACATTACGACCACTTGTCTCATAAACATTTATTCCTCAAGCTCAGCCAACATGACATCAGCGGCCTTCTCAGCAACCATGTAGGTCGACACAGCTGTGAAGGTACCAGGGATACGAGGGTAAACCGAAGCATCAACAACACGAAGACCAGCGACACCTCGAACCCGGAACTTGGAGTCGAGAACCGCCATCTTGTCATCATCAGCACCAATGGGGCAAGTCGAGGAAGCGTGGTGACCCCAAGCAACATCCTTGACATAAGTCTCAATGTCCTTCTGAGAAGTGACGCCGGCACCGGGAAGAACCTCAGTTACGTTGACAGGCTGGTTGGCCAGTGCGCTGCGGGTAAGCTCGACGGCCTCGTACAGGGCCTGGAGATCAGCAGAGGAGTCGCCGTTTCCAGTGTCGAAGTAGTTGAAGGTGATGGCAGGCATGTCGAGAGGATCGGCGGACTTGAGGAGGACTTCACCAGCGGTGTTGCGAGGGTGAGCCTTGAGGATGGCCCATGAGAACCAGTTGTGCTCGATGGTGGCGTTGACGGCGTACTGAGGGAAGTATCCTCTGAAGTTGACGGGGCCACCGAAAGCAAAGATGTCAAAGTTGTCCTTCTCAGCAGTGGAGCTCTTGTAGAACATGGTGGCAGCAAGACCGGAAGAGGAGTAGATACCGTGATCGCCATCAACGGGAGCTTTCCAGCGGTCGACACAGGGGTCCTCATCAGTGTAGAGACCGAAAGTGCAGCCATCGAAGGATGTGAAGTTGTTCTCGAGAGTTCCCTGGACGGAGATCTCGTAGTGATCTTGCAGGTTGGTGCCAACACCGGGAAGATCAGAGACAACGGGGATGTCGAACTTCTTCAGCTCATCAGCAGGTCCGATACCGCTAAGCTTGAGGATCTGAGGAGTGTTGTAAACACCGCCAGCAACAACAACCTCACGAGAAGCAGTGGCGTTACCATGGGTACCAGCAGCACCAGTGGCGAGAGGGCTAGCCTTGTAGAGATGCTTGCCGTCAAGGAACTCAACGCCATTGGCACGAGGGGGCTTGGAGTCATCGAAAGTAACCTTGGTGACGTAGCAGTTGGTTCGGACATCGAGGGGATACTTCTTTGTACCGTTGGAGTGCTTGGCATCGCGGACAGAGAGAATAAACTCACGGGGTCCAATACGGCTGGCATCCTTGGTAGACAGGGGGATCTGGTAGAAGCCAGCCTCCTGGTCACGAGCCAGAGTATCGGCGTTGGCATCGTCGGCAAGCAGACCATCCAAGGTGATGTTCTTGCCGCTCATCTCAGTAAGAGCAACGGCACCTCCCCCGAGAATGCTGAAAAGCTGCTCGTCGTTGAGGGGAATGCTGAGGGGAGCAGTCTCAGTGCTGAGCCAGCCATCGTAGCCGTGGCCAGCCTCGCCTGCAGGGCGGTAGTTGTTGTCCTCAGCCTTGACAAAGTACTTGCGCATGTTATCCGCTGACCAGGAGTCATCACCGGTCAGAGAGGCGATGTACTCAAAGTCAGACTGGTGGGGGTACACGGCGATCAAAGCATTGTGAGCTGTGCAGCCACCAAGAGCTTGGGTGCGGGGGTACAGAGTACCCTTCATCTCAGCTCCCTCAGGGGGGTTAAGACCAGTGTACTCTCCGTTGGGGGTATCATAAGTGGTCTTGTAGTCACGAGCTTGTCGCTCATCATCAGCGTAGTGACGAACAAAGAAGTTCCACGAGATCTCAGGATCCTCGGACGCATTGGCAGAGTAGGCAGGGACGGTGTAGTTGAGAGAGGCATAGTCGTCACCGGCCTCGATGAGAAGGGTCTTGTGACCAGCCAGTGCGAGACGAGCAGCCAGAGGACCTCCTCCAGCGCCGGAGCCAACGACGATGTACTCGTAGCCTGTGAGGGCGACGGCGCACACGGAAGCTGGGGCGGCCAGAAGGCCGGCAAAGAAGGCGTGTCTCATGATGTATTAAGTAAGATCCAATCAAAGAGTGTTATAAATGAATGACGTCCCTGTGGCCGTGGTGGGTCAACGAGGGAGAATGAAGGAATGACTGTAATGAATGGATGGTGAGGAACAGCATAAGTCGGCTGCAACTTGCTATTTATCTATCCATCAATACGGAGTAGAATCTCTTAGTATCCCGGTTTAAACCAGGGGAGGTCTCGTTGAATGTAACGACCTCGGCATTCAGTCCAGAACAAGTCAGGGGTCAACTGCACCACCAATTCCCCATTATACATACATAACCAATAGCTACCAGACGCAACGTCGAGTGCAGAATCTACAGGCTTGGCTCACACATGGCATAGCAGGCAGTGCAATACCACCCCAACGAACAAACCAGACCAACTACCACGAACGGCATAGCCTCGGCTCACACTAGCTGCCTTTCCGCCCATCCCCGAACATGGAGCTTGGCCCGGGTTCCACTCCCGCGGGATCAGAGTACATAACCGGGGCGTTGAGCCGCACGCCGTTACATGCACCAACCAGAACCATCGAAACCCCCGCTGCAGGGGGCGTTGCATCGAGGATCGGCGGCTAGGGTTCAATTCCGCAGCTCGACCGTTTTCTCCCGACCATAATTTTGGAGGGGGCCTTTATGCGGTGCAGAATATAGGCAACTGGTCCGTTCGCCGGGCTTAAGCAAAGCCGTTATGCGCAAGGATAATAAATGAGATGCGGTCATAATTCTAGTGAAGACGAATATAGCCACCTACATCCGATTCTAATGCCGGGCCCAAGACGCAGGAGTTGTAGTTCTAGAAAACGTCTCCTGACTTGGCTGCAACCTATTCCTCCCTCAGCTTCTTGTTCTTCCCAGAAAAGCTCTCCTCAACTATCTTATTCTGACGAACAATCTCATCCCTCGCCCCCTCCCACGTTTTTCTCTTCCCCGTCTCAAAGTATCGAAACATGTGAGCTGTCTCTACACCGTGATTCATGAGGTTGTACATCTGTCTATCCTTCCACCAGAACTTCCACCCTGCCAATCCCCACCCAAGGTTCTCCATTCCCGTTCCCGCTTGTTGATGCATCCAGGGTTGGAACTCATATTGTTTGACCATGCTCACATCGAGATGCGGCTCTCGGGCCCAGTTTGCTGCAACCCATTTTTGATGGTCGTCAACCCATTTCTCCATCTCTTCGTAAGACGGTAGCTTGCTCACGCCTCGCCAAATGTTCGAGATAGCCATGTTCATGACATCGCTGAATGAGAAGCCATTATTTTTGCCATATGCTGAGTAACATAGCACAGCGCAGCTGTCCGCGTATTTCGGGGGAAAGACATTCATGTATAGGCGCTGAATGGCAGGTCCCTGATAAGTCGATGAATTTGGCACGCTCTTTTCGACGAAAGGAGAGACAGAAAAGTCGGCACAGTAGCCTGTAGTCAAGATAACGCTGTCCACGTCATCCACGACAGTCCCGTCATCAAACTCGATTGACCGTCCGCCCAAGAAACGTTTAATTCCATGCAGACTCGTCAAGCTACCGTCTTGCAAGTGAGGTACGATATCTTGAATAAGACCCGGTAATCGCAACGTCGGGTTACGGAATGACTGTATCCGCCATTCCGGGTCGAGTTTCACATCTGAGAACTGCGACGAGAGAAGTCTGGCTCCCCAGCCCGCCAAGTATCTGTAGAAATTAGGTATGTTCTTTGCCATCCACTGAGTAATCTGGCGACGTCTCCACGAGACTATTAAATCTGTCGGCCGTCCTTTACGCATGCGCTTGACCATCATCTGGCCGCTTCTATGGGAGAGGTAGACCCTTTTCGCTGTGCTGATTACTTGCGGCGTGATCTCGCCTGTTGTCGTGGATAGGCCGAGGATCACCACTGTTTTGTCCTGGAACGCTTCTGGGCTAGAGATTACTTGTTAGTACGGTCGAGAGAACTGCGAATCATGGTACCACGAACCTTCGGTATTGCTGCGAATGTATAATCTCCCCATCGAATTTATCCTGCCCCGGAAATATCGGCATTACTCTTTTAGTCTGATAACCATGACAGAAAACGACCTTGTCAAATAAGCGAGACTCTTTTTCGCCCGTTCCGACTTTCTCAACCTCCAATATCCACCCGCTATCGTCGCTGTTGCGGTTGACGACTTGAACACTGCTGTTGAACGAGATATGCTCCGTGAGCTTGAAGTGCTCCGCGTAGCTCTGCATAAACTCTTGGAAGTTTGCTGCGCTGAGATAGACGGGATACTCTGGATGAAGTAAGCATGCATCATGATATCAGTGGAGCCTGGCCCGACTTACTGTCTGGTATTGGAAAATCGGTAAATCCACAGGTATACTTGCTGATGTTTGCACTCGTAGACGCTAATGCAGTGGTCCATCCATTATTTGCATCATATGCCCACAATCCTCCGACAGAACTGCGTCTCTCAAACAACGTCGCGTTGAAGCCATCTTGGAGAAGCTGCTTGAGCATGGAAATGCCCGTAGGACCTTGACATGTTAGAGATCAGTATGACATATCGCACGATTACTTACCGGCGCCTATGATGGCAACACTGACGTGCTTCATTTTGTCTTTCGTCCTATTTTACGTACGCGTAGTTTCGAATGAATATGAAGGTGCTGAAAAGGCGAGGCCTGCGTGGTATTTATGATGCCTTATCAAAGGATCACACATTCAATTAGCCGATTGGCAAGTTCGGAATGTAGCGCTGTTCATTGGCTGTGCGCTGCACGAGGCTAATTTCTTACATGTCATCATTGGTCTTGCTGGGATCGGCATTTCTGACAAGCTTCCCACTGCAACCTTGGTAGGCATTTCACTCCGGATCTTGCGGAAGTGATCAAACCTCAAAGAACTGCCGGTATTAGACTTGCAGCAGTTTAATATAATGCAAGCACATCTTTATCTATAATGACGACCTGTAATTTCTTGATAAATTAATCGGCCAACTAAACGGAGAATGTGTATACATTGCGCTATATCGCAGGACAAGTACGTGAGTCCATCTTTGACTGCGAGTCTTGTTCTTGCACTGAATAATAGGCGACAAAATGTTGTAACTCTTGCCCTAAGCCGTCTTAAGCCTAACCATGAATCGTCTTTGCAGAAAGTCCAACTGGTTAGTCCAGGGGCCTCTTCGGACATAGAGAAGCTATTCAATATGCGAACTTATAAATATCCCGGATCTTCTCGATGAATAGATTAAAGATAAGATAGTTCTGTAAGGTGATACTCCTGGTTAGAGGAAAAATTAAATCCGACCGACCAACTTTAAATGGAAATTAAGCAGCATTGATACTTTATTTCATGAGACAAGGTAAGTACGACTGAGCCTCAGCTGACATCAACTCACTATTTGTCGCTTAAGATAAGGCAATATTAGCCACGACCCATTTACCATCTTTTTGGTGTTTTTTGCCATTGAGGCCTGGGGGGTAAAGCCTCTTTCAAGCTCTTAACCTTATCACAACTATTAACCATCTCAGCACGCACAGATGGCCGTAACAACATCCTGATCATGGAGAGTGTTATTAGAAAGAAAAATCTATTGATACATAGCTAGCTAAGTCACTATACAGTGGACAAGCAACGCAGGAAATGGTGTAGTATGATACCGAAAACTCAAGATTCATGATGTCATCCTAATGATTCTAGATGAATTCAAGTCCGATCTAGAGGAAGCTCTTAGTGCTGGTGAGAAATGTGCAATACAAGGTGCACTAAAAGGATCAAAGAGTAGAATATCCAAGTGTCAAAGGAATTCGGCAAACGCGGCTCTAGTTAAGCTCCAGTTCTGAGGCTCGGTTACCTGCGTAGTTTCATCTGACTAGCGAGCCATAATTGCTTGTAGCTGCTTTTTCCCACCGTTGTGCCGTTGCACTTGCGTGCCAATGTGGCTGAGAACTCAATGGCTTGCTAGGGGAGTAAGTTTGGCATCGGTAACAGCAGTGGCTTTTTGAGTCATTTGCGTACTACTAGCGGTCTGTTTGATCTATCAAGGTTTTGTATTACTCATGACCTTCAAGCAAGGTATTGTTCGTATTGGCTTGAAACTGCCGTTCAGCAACAGTCTCTTCATACTTATTCAGTCTCTTGATAATATACTGGCTTCTATGCTTGGAGACCTCGCTTATGCTTAGCTCAAATGGAGTCGTCTGTCTCGTCTGTTGTGAGAGCCTTTAAGAGGTTGTTATGAATTGAGTTTGTGAACATTCCAGGCAAGACAGCGGTTTATACGCCACTCGCTTATTACGCGCTTGTCATCGCGGGGACGGTACAACGGCCCCCCATGATGAATATCACCAGATACGACTAGAAAATGCCTCAAGGTTATATACACTTTGAGGCTGAGCTAATTGCTTTTAGTAATAATCTATGTATCTAAATAGCCAAGTGCTGAGAGAGATCTCTAACTGGTAAAACTCAATTGCATTGTATTTTACACTAAGTCATAATAACAATTTGCAGTCGCTATTTGATCCTTCACGTGGTAGATGCAGGAATGATGTGGCTTAGGGTCTAATTAAATACTAATATCGCCACATTTTCATCTCATTCCAAGGCTCTTATGCAGCGCTAAGAGATATTTCCAGTGCCGACAGCAGTTATAAATTCAACACCTCCCTCCAACAATCCTGTTACCGGAGGACAAATTCAAAGTACATTGTGGATCCCGAAGACACATCAAATGTCCCCTTCTCCCTAGTCTTCCCAACCATTACTTAGTAACCCTTCGCACTATGTTATCCAAACTCCTTCCCCTTATATTAATCGCAAGCGCTCTTGCAGCGCCGCAAACTCCTCTCCCATATGCCAATGAGCCAAATCGATGCGATGCCACTTGTCAAATCGCCTACCGACAGGTGCTAGCTATGGAGGCAGAACGATGGGTCAACCAAGATATCACCACTGATTCCTTCTATTCAACCCCCTCAAATGTGTCAAAGTATTCGACTGCAGATATACTAAAATGGGAAAAGATTCCATCTGAACAGGCTTACCGGCGATGGACTGTCCCTGCTGGCATATCTTTGATTCGTTTCTTTTACATGTCTGAGGATATTAAGGGGAAACCTCTTCCAGCTACTGGCATTGTGCTTATTCCATACTCCAATCCGCAGGGGAATAAGCCATTCCGTACTGTTGTTTGGACGCACGGAACAGCTGGCGGAACCCGACAGTGTTCACCATCGAACCATCGTGCACTGCTCTATGGCTAGTCAGCTCCGTTTGCTCTAGCCCTTGCAGGCTACGTCGTTATCGCCCCTGACTACGCAGGCCAGGGAAGCGAGGCCCAGGGCTTTATGTACGAGGCTGGCATTCTCCATGCAGCAGATGCCAGCTTAAGCGTCCAGGCTGTACGCAAAGCTCTAGGCAGCAAGATTACAAAGGAGTGGGTTGTTATGGGCCACAGCGAAGGTGGAATGTCTTGCTGGCGCACCAATGAGCGAGAGGCAAAGCCGGAGGCTACAGGCGGCCTAATTGGGGCGGTTTGTGCTTCTCCTGGCCTTGTCCCAAGCAAGATTATCGCTGAAATGATCCGTCGTGCCGGAGATGGACCTGCTGGAGACTTCCTCTCTTCCCTCATGCTACAATCGGTTTCAAGGATCTACCCCTCTATCAAAGTTGAGGACTATGCTTCTGATATCCTTCTTGCCCGGATGCCTCTGGCCGACCAAGGATGTTTCTATACTTCAGCTGCCCTCTACAGCAACCTAACTGTCAGTCAACTCTACAAGAACACTAGTTGGATTCAACACCCCGATTTCATCAAGTGGGAGACAATCTATAATGGTGCAGGGCCTCATAAATTGGCAGCTCCATTGCTTGTGATCCAAGGCGCTGAAGATCCCTTGGTATACCCTGACACTTCTGAGGAGGCCTTTAACGAAACGTGCAAAGAGTTTGCAAGCTCGACGACTGCTGAGTATAGGCTATACCCAGGCCTTGGTCACGGTGCGGTTCTCCCAGCTTCACAGCAATACTTCCTTTCCTGGATTGAGGATCGATTCAACAAGGTCTCTCTCAAAAAGGGTTGTAAGAAGCTGAGTTTGACACCCGAAACCGACAACTTTTCCCCAGTTAATGATGAATGGGTTGCAGTACTTAGTTAAGAGACTTTGCATAGCTTACGGCTGGGAACGAACTAGTGAATGGTAGGTCATATGCAAAGACGTCAATATACTATCGTTATTATCTACAAAATTTGAATGGATATCGTTTGGCAACGGTAGATTTCTGCAATTAATCGATCATGGAGTCTGTCCTGCCCAAGTATTTCAGGGGAAGAAGTATAAGAGGAAATCCCCCGCCGAGATGGGCAATTCGTACTGACTAGTAAGTATAAAATGCTCAATACTAGCGCTGTATCATCTCTAGTGTCTGTTCTGTAGATCAAGACCTATGGCCGTTATGGAAGCCATCTCAGATATCCGATATGGCGTACTAGTTGAAGTACAAGACCCAGTATCGGCAGTCAACACGTAATACATGCAAAGAGTGTGATTCGAGGTCTTTGTCGTGTGAAAAGCGCATGATACCGGTAGAAGGAAAAGATGGATAAATTGGCACTTTGACCCATAAGGTAGTCTACTTTATCAAAAGGCACTCTACATCGTCGGCGACTACCTTGTAATTACCACATTCTCTCCCAAGTACGCCTGGCCCAATTCATCTCAGCCAGTCTAGCCTTTTCAACCTCCTCAATGCCCCCTTCCTCCCAGTGTCTGCATTCCTCGTCAATCTCAGCCTTACCAGTGATCAAATCTGCATCCTTCGGACTGACGATACCCTTACCCTCTCTCCAGTACTTTATCTTGCCAACCAGATACATAACAGCTGTGAAAGCAACGGCGAAATAAGATGTGATGAAACCTCGCAGGCTGAACGGGCTGAACACGTCAAAGCCTACGAAAAAGATCGCTGTGCATCCCAAAGCGAGGGCCATGATGGGAGTGTATGGTGTATAAGGCGCGACATAAGACAGTGACTCGTCGGTGAGACCCTGTGCCTTGCGAGCACGGTAGAACCCAATGTACGCGAGTAGCATAAAGCTGTACGAAGCGATGAATGCGGTGGTGGTCAGGTCAACGAACCAGAAGAAGACCTCTATAGCCGAGTTGGATGCCACAAGGAAAGTGACGCAAGAGATCAGGGAGACGACTGCAGTGGAATAGATTGGGACGCCAGTCTTGGTACATTTCATCAAGAACTTGGGCGCTTGATGATCTAAAGCATTATCAGTGGTCTGGTCAGGTTCGATAAACAGTGGATCAGGCTTACCTCTGGCAAGGCCATATAGCGTTCGACTAGCAGCAAAAAGATAAGCATTGCCACAAGAAAGCCCAGACACAAGGATCAGGGCATTGATGAAGTGAGGCAAGAATCCGATTCCAAGATTCTGAATACCAATCACCCATGGGCTCGCAGCAGCGCCAGAAGAACCATCTGCGATGGCGCTAATAAGTCTCTCATCTTTCGATGAGCATATAATGCCAACAGCAAGGGCTCCGACGATATAAAACCCGACAAGACGGTAGAATATCATCCGCGCGACTCGGGGAATAGTCCGACGAGGGTTCTGGAT
Source organism: Fusarium mangiferae (assembly GCF_900044065.1). Lineage (NCBI taxonomy): Eukaryota > Fungi > Ascomycota > Sordariomycetes > Hypocreales > Nectriaceae > Fusarium > Fusarium mangiferae. Next base: position 117,766 of record NW_024573936.1, read on the forward strand.
CTCACCGGCCGCAAGGGCGATCATATCAGGCCCAGCGATAGTAAATGCCGCATAGATAACAACCGACCACCAGCCGAGGAATCTACCAGTGGGACCTTTGGCGTAGTATTCGTGCATGGCTCCGTCCTTCCAGTTACGAAACCCATAGGCATCACCTTTAGGGTTTCCGCCGGCCATCGTTATGACAGTGATGAGGACGAGGAGGATGAACAAGAACACCTTGGTGATGGCGAGAATAAACTCGGCTTCGCCATACCATCTGTCAAACGGTTATCTTTTGATGTAACAATGCGTGTTGGGATACTTACTTGACTGCAACAACATTGAGAAAAATACAGATAGCCATTGAAACGGCTATCCAGACAGCAGGATTGGTTGTACTGTCCCAGTACTCGGCCACAGCGGCAACTGCACTGTACTCGACACAAACAAGCATGCACGTCCCAAAGAAATAGGTCCAACCTAAGCTAAAGCCAACAGCTGGCTCGACGAAGCGAGAGGCAAGTTCAAAAATGGAGCCGCGAACGGGGAGATATGCCATCATTTCTGCGACGCACAGGTACGTGGGCCAAATGAAGAAAATACCCCAGAAGGTGTATCCCAGAAGAAGAGAGAGGGGTCCAGCTTGACTTAGATAGCCTCCGATACCGACCTGATCCTCATCAGCCTTTGGTCATGTAGAATTTAATGATTAGCTTACCCATAGTGCAGTTCCGATTGAGCCACCGATGGCCATGAGCTGTACGTGACGGGGCTTTAGACCACGCTGGGTCTGTCCATACTTCTCAACCAATTCACTGACTACCGGTTTATTGTCGGTGTCAAGTAGGGAGCCAGGACGGTTACTTTCCACGGGTGAGATGCCCATTTCAGTTTTGTTAGCATCCATGATGGCAGAAATGAAGTGAGATCGGATTGGAACAAATGTCTTGAGTGTTACTCAAGCGTTGGCATTGAGCTGTGGCAGCGACGATAGCGCGGATGTCAAGGGATATATATACCTGTTCCGATTCATTGCTCTAAAATGGTCTCACCCTTGTTTCTGTAAACAACACTCGCGGTTGTGTTCATATTCACTATCGCAGATCTGCTTATCTGCAACATCAAGACAAACAAACTATCCCCATTGTAGAATGTTCAGGCGACTTGGACCGGATCTACCCCCGAGTCTCGACTACCAAGCGTCCAGACTTGGCTGCGAACGCTAAAGCGATAGCAAGGTTTAACGTTTACCATGGTTGTGCGGATTGACCAATCTCCTTGCAAATGTATATCAGCCACATGATGGCCGATAAGCTATCGTAGATGGGGTAATCTGATGCCCTTCTCAAGATGGAAACCTGGAGCGACTGGTGCACTTCCCCGCGTTTTAGCGTCTGCGCTCGGAGCTTCTACTAACGATCCGCTATCTAAGTCGCTGCTCTCGTCTCTAGGCTATTGCCGTTCAAATAGCCCGCTTTTTATGCTCTCGGCATTTCCTTGTCTGAATCATGGGTAAGATAACAACGTGAAGGGCTGTAGAGCCTGTGCCCTACTGCGATTCTCAAGTGCATCTCGACCTACGTTTTGCAAAAGGATCTTAAAAAGGTCTGCCATATCCCCTCGAGCGCAGAAGTACAGTGGTTTCGTTGCCCAGGTCGCGGGCTCGCCCTCAGGATACACTCACCAATACTACGTCGCAGAGTTGCGACCATTTGGGAGTTCTGCTAAAGTGAACAAATTCAAGACGGCAGTATTACTCTGCTTCAATGCATGAACAAGGCGGCGCATGTGGCAGGTCCAAAAGAAATAGGCATACTAAACAAGTTCATTTCTATACCTATTCCTGACTACGTTTGCTAGGCCTTATACTTCTGCTGGGGTAAATATCCCATGATGAGAGGCATCGAGCAGCTCGTCTAGATAATCCCAATTAGTTTCGTGTTGATGGGCCTCCCCATTTTCCCACCTCATTTCCTCAGTTCCATTCGGTGACGCCTGTATATCGGCTGTTGTTTGCATGCCTTCGCTGCTTTGTTGTGCCCATAGACGAGAGATTGTAGCTTCCACTATCGATAAAACTCTGGATCGAGCCCTTGCTCCATCTTCTGAATTTTCAGTTTGAAGCATTGTTCTGACTCTTTCCAACAGAAGCTTCACACTCAGTTGATCGATATGAAATCCCTCAGTGATCTGGCTTGTTGCATGGGCCACAAGACACAATGTGGTTACACCGAGTAAGAAGTCATGCCAGGTGATACTCTTCATCAACCACTCCTCGGTATCCAGCTGGCCTCCAGGCCTGCACTCCTCGTAGACTTGTAGGAGGTCAGTTACCAGGGCAGATGATGCCGAATAGCATTCTCGAATGCTCTTATCTCGATGTTTGGCTACATGTGGACGATGAAGAACACATAGACTTTTGTAGTATACAAAAGACATACAAAGGCGAGCGACGATAAGTTGAGGATGGTCGATTATACAAGTCTGAATTGGCCGAGGTCGATATAATTCCGGCAGGCTTCCGTATAAATGTTTGAGTTCGGCATCCAAAGAGTCAATTTGAGCGTCTATTACCTCGTGTGAAGGGTTTACAAGCGCATGTTGCAGAATCTTGCCGAATATTGTCATGAATTTGTGCTTGATAATGCAAAATGTTACACTAGTCACCTCAGAATCCGGTCGTGGGGAGGGCAGTCGAGCGCTGTGTTCGTCGAAATCGGAGTCGAGAAGATTGCTTGGAGCTCGTGTGTCTGAGACTGATAAGGTGATTCTCGACGGAACACCCAGATGGAATGATACTAAAAGATCAAGCTGCATGAACATACTCCATCCCCTGCGTCGCATCTCTGCTGTGAAGGGACTCATACTTGAGACGCTACTCTCTCTGTGATAGCCTGAAACCGTCGCAATGTGGGCAAGCACGCTAAGAAGAGCACCCATATCCGGAGAGATTTCCAGACAAGTCATGAAGCGTGAATGGAGATAAAGTAAGAGTGCCTCGAAGCAGAAGGCTTTGGGGCGGAAATACTCGCCCAGAGCGAGACACTGGGCGGCAGCAACTGCAAACCCATGCCCTGGTATCTCATTTTCTGTACCGTTTCGGGATATGTTGGCGGCGATGAACAATATTGAAAAGAGGATCGATATCCAAAGTGGCGAAGCTGCGCTAGGGTCGCTCCAGAAAGCCTCGTACTGCCTCTGAAACTGCACTGAATGTATATATGGCGTGATGTACAACCGAACGCGAAATTATGTGGATACCAGGCGGTCGGTGCTCCTTCGCGATGGAAGATGAGTATTCAGTACATGTTCGATACTGACGGCTTGTGAAAGGCCAGCGCCGAACATGACGTCCATTCCCATTCCAACGTCTGCTTGAGGAGCACTCGTGTCTCCATCATCCATGTCATTGCCCTCTAGAGGATCGAGGGTAGACCTGAGAGCTTGTATGTCGTCTAGCATAGCTGACCAGTGTGTTGTACCACTTCCAGCCTGGTCGGAGCGAGAAGACGACGATGCGATTGTGTGCTCCCCAGTGTCCGGGTCATGCGGTAACTCAACAGCCGGAGTGCTATATTGAGCTCCAATAGTGGTGCTTGAACGTTGTTCCGCGAGTAACCCGACGAGGTGCTCCAGATGTTCAAGACGTGCTTGGGCCTGTGTGCGGCGGAGACGGTCGCGGTCCAGGTCATCGATGGAAGCTTCGTAGGAGCAGGATGTAGTGTCTCTCCTGCGAATACAGCTGCCGCAGGGACTTTCACGGTCACACTTGAGCTTCCTCTGCCGGCATGCCGAACAAGCCAGCCGCTCTCTGTGCTTTCTCAGCCTAGAAGCGGACCTCATGGTTTGATGCAGGGCAAATTCTACTCATGACGATGATAAACGGATAGAGCAGAGACTTTTATGAGGGAGGGGTCATGAGGATAATGCATGCTTTCTCGGGCGCTAATCCTTGATAGGGTTAGTGTCCAGCAAGATGGCTTGAGCCCGCAATGTGTTCCTGCTCAATGCACCTTAGAACTAGATATATTACTACTTAACAGACTACCCTTATAAAGTAAATTTCAAAGCAGTAATATGTATACTTGCTATCAATATTCTAGTGGATGCTTTGTTGTAAGCTTTTCCAAGCTCATTTCACCTCCCGCAACACGTTGGATTCCCTCAATACCAGCCTCAGCGCCAGTTACAACTGTGACAACAGGCAGTCTCAAGCACCCATCCTTTAGAGCCAACAGATGCTCCATAATCTTGCGTATACGGATAGCTGAATCCGGATCTTGAGGTGCGCCCATGGCGTTCACATTGCCGCTTGGCCGATAAGACGTGCACATAATGAATTTAGGGTCTTGGGGAACCGGGAGCGTGTAGGCTAGGCGAAGACCCTCCAAAGCGCCCAATGCATTCTTTGTGAGCTCAGGAGAGCTGGGACTGCCAGCGTCCGTAGGAGCCGTGGCTCCTTTGCCAACAGTATCGAAGGCCAAGGCTAAAATAATGCCGAGCGACTTCTGAGCCTGTTGGATATCTTCAACCACGCTGGGGCTCCTGTAGTCAAAACAGTGGGTGGCTCCCAACTCTCGAAGGATGTCATGGTTTTTAGCCGAGGCTGTTGCAAAGATGTAACGGAGCCCAGCAGCCTTGGCCAATTGAATAGCCATCATTCCAACACTGCTTGCGCCGCCCCAGATGAGAATTCCCTTGCCGACAGGGTCAATGCCAGCCACGCCAGCGGCTGGAAGCCCCAGGCCAATGACATTGAACAAGGCATCTGCCGCTGTATGTGCGGGCATGCAGATTACGCTGGCGTCCTTTGATGACACACCGGCTGGGATCTTGTAGAGTAGCTCAGACCTCGCGACAACCAAGTCCTGGTGGGTTCCATGCGAGGATGGCATTGGAATGATGACAGGTGAGATACCAAAGACGGCATCTCCGACTTGGAATTGAGAGTCAGGGCCCGTTTGCTCGACAGTACCCGACATCTCGAATCCGGTGATGAAGGAACTGAGTCCCATGTAGAAGAAGTTGTAATCACAGAGGTTGATGGCTGAATAGTCGACACGGACGAGGCATTGGGAGCCCTCAACCGTGTACCTTTCTGTCACCGGCTGGACGAGGAGCTTGCCCTGAGCGGACAGAAAAATGGACTTGGATGCTTGGGTAGACATGACGGTTGTTGGTTAGATGGTAGGTTTTCTTGAATTGGATGGATTGAGAACGATGGGGAAAAGACGAGATGGATCTTAGAGTAGTCTATTTATATTCTCTTGACTATGGTACTTTACTGTCTCGGCAGCCAAGAGAACCAAGCTTGGCAAGCCTTCTTCGCCGTGTCTGAGCGGACTCGCTTACCCACCGGCGGGCTGATTCATATGCCGTTGCTTCTTCATTTTCCGATACGCTTCGTCAGCAGTGGGATTCAATGTCAGCAATTCTTATACAGTGGGGGCAATACGTTTAAATATCACTTCACTGCCTGGCACCTTACATCTAGCCTGTTTGAACCTAGCTGACTAGCCATACTGGTGGAGAGCCCAGACCAGCTATGAGTATAAGTGAATTCGGCATGCAAGGAAGTATCTCTATGCACATGGAAGCCTACCTGAAGCAGCTAAAATCTCAAAAAGACACAGGTCGAGAACACGAACCTTGGTGATTTAAGGTTTGTCCGAGCGGACAGCAAGGCGCGACAAGCGACCCCGCGTTACGGAGTACGGAGCAACTAATTATTAGGTAGGAATACATAGTCGTGCTTTTAACGGACTTTATCTCCGAACACCCAAAGCGTCACCGCTCAATTGCTCAATCCGATAACTAACATGAGGAAAGCACATTTATGTCAACAAGTTTCATATCGGTAGATAATTGTAGGATTACAACGAGGAAGGCTCCTAAACCCTCCTGGTTATTTGTACCTCTTGCCCTGGCGGCCTTATGACCCAATTGTGTACAATCTTCTAGACTCTACTATAGTACACTAACTCGATATCATTTAACGTCATAAAGGATTTTTCAAACGGCACAAGACTTTTGTATTGCTGCAGGAACTGAATGGCAAAGCAGAACAATCTTCAAGAGACAGAAGGTCATGCTAGGAAGTAAGATAAGAGAGGATTAATAGCTTAATATAAAACACAGAGCATGTCATTATTACGCTAAATCTATTAAAATCTTTATTATACTATATAGAAGATAAATAATAAAATCGTTCTTGGTGTCACACACTACTAGTCTCTTTGCCTCCTCCTCGGCCTCTTTGAGGCTGGATTCTTCCCTGGCTGAGTTTATCCACGCTTAACTTACCATTCTCATTTTGGTATATAAAAGAGATACGCTCGCTTCTACCTTCTGGGGACTCTTGCTTCTGGACTAGATGGAGTTTTGGCCTTTAGCCTTTATATAATCGACATATTAATAAGCCATCGATCCCAACATCGCCAGTAGCCAGTACCGGAATGGCCCGGACCTGTGTTGATTATTTAAGAATGCCACATTCTCAGGGTGCCTAGTTGAGTATAACCGAGGTGGGAGAAAGAAAGGATACCGGGTTTTTTGGTAAATGCCTGACGCAATGTGTGATTTAAGCTCAATATCTAGCAGCAGCCTTGGCATCTTGACCAATGGGTTTGAAATGAGACCTACCAAGGCTGAACGCCTTGCTTTGATACAACTTTGCCAACCTCCTTATCTCTGACTCCTTCCAAAACATCTTTGACAATCGCAGCTCCAATAGAAGGATCAATTGCACCCTGTGTTTTGTTCTGCTCTTGGCCAACACCGAGGCCGGTTGCCAGGTATCCAGGGCTGATAGCCCAAACTTTAACGCCATCCTGGCCAAGAATCCGGAACCACTCCCTAATCTTCAAGTCAGCGCTACTCTCGTGTGCTGGCCAGGTTATAAAATACCTCATCATCATGTTCAGTGCAGTCTTGCTACTTCTATATGCCGGCAAGTTGAGGTTATTCAAGGCTTTGGGCCAGCCTTTGCTGGGCTGCTTATTGAAGGGCAAGTCGGAAGTTTCAGACCCAGTAAGGGAGGATGTGCCGCTGGCGATGAACATGAGGCGGGGATCGCTGGACTCGAGAAGCAATGGAGCCAAGGTCCAAGTCAAGATATGGGTCCCGGTCACGTTCACATCATAGGTTTTATTCCACATTTCCCTAGCGGACATCTTGCCAGCAGTCAACTGTTGATCTAGTTGAGCACCTTTGATTTATGATCACGTTAATATTGTAATAGGTATTCTTGGATTGGGGTTGATTTACCTGCGTTGTTGATAAGCGCATCAAGTCTCCCGTACTGAGCCTTGATATATTCAAATGCCGAGGCAATAGAGATATCATCTTCAATATCAAGTTGAATTGCATGAAGGTAGCTGGAAGGAAACTCTTCCTTGAGGTTCTTGACGGCCTGTTCAGCCTTTTGAAGGGATCTACCTCCGACCAAGACCTCATATCCTTTATTAGAGCTACAAATGGCCTTGACAATCTGGAAACCGAGACCGGTGTTGGCACCTGTCACAAGCACGAGCTTACGTCCGTCCATTTTGTTAGGCTCTTTTGTGTTGCAGGATAGAATTCAGATCAATAATGGGAACAGAACAAAGACAAAGACCGTAAAAAGATTGACAGTGTAGTAATATTAACCTTTTAAGCTTCTTATGGTCTTATACCAGGTACTTAGAAAATAAGGAATGGGTCTGGAATCAGCAGTATTGCCCTTTCTGTCGTTCGGCGGGAACATTCATCAGTCCGGAATATTGGCTGGGATTTCCTTTCCCCATAATTTCTCGGCCATTAACTCCGATCGTGATGTCCGGCCGTAACTGGTGTCTCGGCCGACAATCTCCGGTGCCGTTAGCTCCGGCCGGCGAAACTCAATCCTAATTCGAACATAGCGCGCTTTGGACTGGAGCTTCTACCATTTGCTTCTAACCTAACTAAATTGCAGCTCTTGTCTTTGGTATACTGCCGTTTGAATAGCACGCCTTTTATGCTCTACGGCATTCATTATCTGAGCCCTGTGAAAGATAGCATTAATTGGACTCTTGGATCGCAATTCTGGGATGGCAAAGGCCACCAACAGTCTATAGAGCACACCGAACTGCAATGGCATGTTGGCCTACTTGCTTGTAAATAGCCTCAGTTACAGCTATAGCGATAATCGATAGTAACGCCAGGGCCTGATCCCAGATTCTAGGTCTGACTTGATTGATTCTCAGTTTCTGATATTCTTTAGTAAGGACCATCAGGGAGGCATGACGTCCCCATGCCTAAACACTGGAATCTATCTTACCGCCTTGGCACATCATTTTTGAAAGGTTGCCCTGCATCTTGTGGCCTCTAAGACAGAGCGCTCGATGCATTTTCGCTTCAAGATAATGGACTACTGCAAGATTGTGCTGCGAAGACACGCCATGGCTTAAATTTGGTCCCCCAAGGTGATTATGCATCGGGAGCCGGACCCAGCAAAGGCGGCTCTGTAGATGACATGCGCTGGTCCCAGGTTACCGGCAACCCTGAATAGAGGCTTTTACGTGACCTCAGCGACGTCCTTTCATCCTTTCCACTTACTTTTTCTAAAGCGTCCTTTCCCGGCACTGTAAGTGGACAGCAACTCTGAAAGTATGCAGATCTTCACAACGCAATTTAGCTGCCGCCTGGATCCTTACACCACACTATACGCGTTAAAACAGTCTGGGGAACTTTAGGCAACCCTCAAGTCTTACGCATATTGGGCAGGGGCTACATATGTTGTCTCCTTTATTGGAGAGGCTCTGAAGTACCAGGTTATAATGCTTTCTGTTATTACCGATACTGAAAAACTCGGGAAGCCGGCCCCAGAACCCTTTCCCGCATCTAGGCGTCTACCGCTTAATTCTGCTACCATGTCGAATCCTCTTACCGTGGATCTGTGAGGGTAATTACCAAGACAGGAAGTCTTATGTATCAAGTACAGAGGCGCAGACAAAACTTTACTGTATTTTCTTGGCGATGCAGATATTACTTTCTCTTGCAAAATATTAAAAAGCTCTTAATAAGAGATTATGATTCCCCCCAGCTTTCTCGACATCTGCCGCTTGGAAGCGTCATTAGACTATTGTTTCTTCTCGAAACGAGCTAAATTAGACAGTTCAGGTGTGGCAGATGCAAGGGCGGAGTTCTAATTTCGCAGATCTAGCAACCACTCCCATTAAAGGCAGTGAAACAATATGTGGAGCTACAACATTCCATCTCATCGTTTGGGGACCAACATGCCACTCAGTAGTTCTCAGCAAAGGTCATTAAACGTGTCCTCTGATCAGGCATTTACCTCAGGAATGTATGCCAAATTATCGTCAACAAACACAATACGCAATGCCTTCATAACCCTTTTTAACAACAGTACGTCTCCATTCACTGTGGCAATACTGTAAAATGAGGTTCTGTATCCAATGTTTGTCTCAAGCTGAAACTTGAAGGAACCTGCGAGTGACGGTGTGAACAATTTCTATTATCCCTGTCGTGAAACTGGCCCGAATAGAGCCGGCAAGGCTTCCTGCAGGCTACACTTTTCATTGTTCCTCAATTTCGCAAAGGGGACGGATCAGGATTACTAGATATTCGGCGGGTGAGCACCAAAGCTTTCGATACGCTCTCCAAGATCAATCGCCTCCCGTTGTTGACTGGATGCCGCTATGCTTCTTTCTAGCAATCGTAACGATCTTTCTCTGGAGTCTTTGCAGCAAAGCCAAGTTGACAGTAAGTACAAGCCTTCCAGTGCATCACCAACTTCTAAAGGACAATCCAGTGTCACTAGAATTTCTCGATGGCGATGCCACGAACTTAGAACAGTTATTAGAGTGCTACCAAACAGGGAAAGAGTGTGCACATCCGGCTGTAAGCTTCGATGTAACCACTTCGCATCGTCCAGACCGAATAGACGGTCCCGAGCGTGCTTCAGAAGCGTCCTTTGCATCCTCGCCTAGTCACCCACGAGACCCTCCCACGGCGGGGTATGCTCTTACAAGGGAATCGGACGACAGATTACCGCGACCTACCTCTGTCCATACCTCAACGCAGCTTCAGAAGCTTCCACTTGTATTCGCCGTGGAAGTATCTAGTACAAGCGAGAAAATCTTCCAGCGAGAAAAGAACACGATCTCATATATAGCCTCGAAGCTCGAGCCCAAAGAGTTGGCAGACCAGTCTCATATCTTACCTTGGGATCGTCAAGCTCACGATCCAGTACCCGCAAATCTGATTGGAAATCTCCAACATAGTGTTGGATCAAACCCATCGAGCATTTTCGATAATCATCTTGGTCGAAAATGCCTTGAACAGTCAAAAATATGGTTTCTCATGACGGATGGTGTGATTGAGGAGGAGCGTGCCAATGCTTTTACGAATAAGCTTGTCGAAGCGGGATTACACGGCACTCCATCCGTCATAATTGTCTTTGGAAACAGGTCTCGTCCTCCTTCTCGAAGCAAACTCTCAATTGGCATGTCTATCTGTGCACCGTCGCCACACTGTGCGGTTCTTTTCCACGACGTATGGAGCAACGAGCCATTCATCGTCCAAGCCAAAGGATGCTTCGCTAGTTTGCTCCCGAAAGGGTCTTATTTCAAGTGGTTCAGTGGAACAAAATGGACGGACTTCCCTCAGACTTCCTACGATAGGCTGCTAAGGGTCCGTGCTCCCCAGTCAATCCGACTCTCCAAAGACGAAGTGGCCCTGCCCTACGGCAGAGTGTTTGATATGAAGTCCATCTATAACGACTCCATGTCCGACCAGGATAAACTTCAACTGGTATCAAACAACTCTGCCCTCGATGCGATAATGGTAGTTGCCAGAACAAGAGGAGAAGGATTCTTGGTGAAGCTGTGGATTGAGAGCCTCCGCAGAACAACGACAACGGAGAGCTTTACCATAGAGAGAGACGATGTCGACTCCCGAGGGATAACAGCCATGGGATTCTTGTTGATGGCAGCTGAGCAAGAGCTGGAAGCACCAAATACTCGCCACAAAGACATTTGGTCTTGTTTGACATCTGTCGCACCTCCTCGCTGTTCCAGATCCACGCATGTACATGGAACAAGCCATTTGGACTTTCATCGCGCGTCAGTCAGGCTTCAGAACAAGAGAAATTGGGCCAACTTCGAAGCCAAGGTGGAGATAGAACGGGCAGCACTTGGGCGTGTTACCAAAGGGTTACAAGAGGTCCAGTCCGCGATAGGGATACTAGATGACCCTTCGCCAAATGATCCAAGTCTCGCCACAGCTAACACCTTTTGGTACCCCGCGAGTGGATTAAAGACTGCGAAAGACAATGAGAAGCTTCCGGCTTCAGTTCTATCAAAGAAGTTGGATAAACAAGATGTCGACAAGTCACTCTTTCTCTCTGGCTTCAAGGGCACCCGGAAGCTTGAAAAGGCTGCACGGTCAAGGGCATACGCTACCTGTTCGATATGTCGAGAGCCGAATTCGATCCAAACATTGCTGCTGCGAACGAGCCCAAAGGACAACAAAACTCCACACCTTCCATTGCCCAACGAAAGGCTCCAGCTGAAATGTCCCTTGGCGCTGGGCAACTGCCCGGAGGTCGACATCCTTCTTCCACTTACATGCTGCGATGGCTGCGCACTCCTTCTCCTGAGAACGAACAAGCAAGCCAATCCTCTTGAAACGAGCCATCGAATCGCCGCGGCACTGCCACTTGTATCGCTCCAAGACAAGCAGAATCGAAGGCTGTGGAGGCAGACACTCGCAGAGGTCTTCAGACACCGCTTCCACGATAGTACTGTCTTGTCCGTCTTCCTCGCTACCATCTGCGCTGAAATTGAAAACGTCCCCAGTCTGACACGCTCGAAGAGTCTCAAGTGGTGCAGAGACGAACTCTCCCGACTCCCAGGGATCCACGTACCCCAAAGCTCCAGCCCAAAGCTCGTCACTAGTCTTCCATCAGCAGTGGACAATATGGTTCCGCCACAACAGGTCGCCTTCTTTGCATGTCTAGGAAACAAATTCTATCTCAAGGCAGTTCTATCGCAGCCGGTTGAGGGGTTCGTTGTCCTAGTTCAGCTAGCGACATCGATGAATGTTGTTGAACCAGAGGCTATCCGAAATCTGGTTTGGAAGCGGCTTCTATGTCATTTCATAAAACAAGACTTGCGTCTGCGGACGAATTTTGGGATAAAATACGCCTACGCGATGTTGCAAGAAATCGTACAAGAATCTCCATCCTCTAGCCACGGCCATCATGGCAAATTCGTCATAGCTCTCCCAAAGCAACGAACGTCTATATCACTGACTTCGCTGGTCAATACCTACTTTATCCCGCCGGAATCGAGCGCAATATCGCATTTCTTTCGCATACCCTGCTTCGGGGAATTGCGTAGTACGACAGAGTATGATGCAGCGCTAGCAATGTTTTTACATATACTGGCCAGCATTGAGTATCATGGTGAGGAGGCGACGGATATTTTGGAAGAGATGAACGGCGTAGCAGACAAACTTCGCCATGTCGGAGAGGATATGAGGAGTGTTTTTGAGGATCCAACATCGGTTGAAGAGTCTGGAGCTGCTTATGTCATTGCTCATTTAGAATCATGGCTGAATTTCCTTGTGTCAAGCAATTGAGCCATTTTTAGCCTGCAAGTCCAAACTACTTTTTCATAATTGTAATTATAATATATTTTACTTAAAGAGAAGCAATAGGACGAGAATTTCATTATCCTTACTACTGCTCGCAGCCAATTGAAAGACATCTTATGTGATCTACGCGCCCGAAGTTCGCTATTCTAATACAATAGCCAGCAGCCTTCGTACCAGTCTGTCGAATGGCTCTCCCTTCAATCTTCATGAGTTCCCCCCGACAATCCCTATAACTGAGAGACCGCCAGAACTTAATTCTTATAGCCTAATCGCATTACCTTTTGACAGGGCAGACTGTGATAGGACCAGGATTAAAGACGCGAATCCGAGGACGATTGTAAAGGTCACCGCCATCTAAAACGCGACAGTGTTAGTGAAATACAGTGACATAGAGAATACTACTTACCTTGGAGTTACCATCCCACCAGCCATCTTCTCTAGACTTCGAAGGCCCAAACTCAGTGCCAGCCCAAAGCAGAATTGTCAAGCCTATTACCATGCAAAATATGGCCAATACCAAGAACGCAAGGCTGAACTCCCAGGCGTATACCTGCAGCCAGCTAGGTCGAGACTTGTTATCGGATTGTCGTTTGCGACCAAGGCTGTTTCGGATCAAGCTGAGGCCGTCGGGATGAGCAGACAGGCGGTGCAGTCTCATGCTCTGGACGCCTGCAATGACTACTGAGAAGAGGGCAAACACGAGGCCGCTGAACCACATCGTTCGCACGGACCAGGGCTTGTTACGCCCATTGGGGAGGACATCTGGCCATGAACCTGTTGTGCTAAGACAACTTGCGAGAAGAGCGCCCTGTTCAAAGATTCAGCGAGTGGGCATCAGAGAGAGGTATTTAGAAGCCCTGTACAAGTGTCCCGACAAAATTCAGTTCCTGCAACTTATGGTCACGCCAGTTCTTTGTCATTTCGTCTTGCTGAATCTGGTCATCTTCATTCAACATCTGAATGATAGTGTCGGCTGAAGTCGAGGTCTCTCCTAAGAAGCTAAAGTGAGGCATGGTGACGAATGTTGTTCTAGCTCATGTCAACCTTATTGCACTGGAGACTCCTTATGGGCTGTGAATGAATTTACCTTATATTTTGATACGCTTAGCCTGCTTAGAGATTTTAAATAGTTATCGTTTGCAACGTGGTTGAAAAGAAGAGAAGGGAGTAAAACGCGGGGAAGTGAGCTCACTTGCTTCAGCATCAAAGGGCGGGGAAAAGATTCCGCTTTTCTATCAGGCTAGACAGGCTAGGTAGATATGTCGTCATAAGTCTGCAATGCTGTTCTAATTAATTACAGGCCATATAGGTAATGATAAAATGTTTAATCTCGGAAATACAGATTAAGTTAGATTTATAATGCAGAAAAAGAAGAAGCCTTAGTAGTCTTGTATCTCTTGGTGCTATCAGCAGGACGCTCGTTCGCGAACCCTCTAGGACACACAAGCAAGTGTTGAGATTCTGCTGCAGACTGTTTCTAGGATACTACAGGGAGATGTAGGCATCAGCCGACTGTCAATTGTAGAAATCGATTTGGCAGAGATCTCTGCCCAATGAAGGATATATCAGTCACATAATACAACACTATAGGGTGACTTTAAATTCTGGTTGACGGATTTTTGGCGTCCTGCGGTTGCTCAGTACTGACTGATAAAATAGGCGACGGACTCTGTTCAAACTGAGTTATATGCATCGTGATTATAGACTGAGACAAAGAGAATCAATTAAATTCTGTGAAGTATTATTCAGTCTAACTAATATGCTGCAAAGATAAAAGCGACAGTAAGTACTACGGTTGGCAAATTATAGAGAGACACAGCAAGTGAGCTCTTGGTCTCTGAATGAGAGGCCGACGTATCTACCGCAGTACTAAGAGCTGAGGATTCCGTAGTGGTTGCGAAGTCATCCGTGAAAGAGTCCGACTCTGTCTCTGCTGCAGTCTCTTCTGCAGTTTCCACTGCCGTCTCTGTTGCCTGTCCATTGCAATTGTCCCTTTTGGCTCTTCCACCGATGCAGCCTCCGCCTGCGTTGTTGCATACAGCATCCCAAGGACAGTACCAGTCACTGTCAACCCCGACGCAAAGCTTTGACGGATGGATGCCGGGGGCAGTTGGGCACGCAGGAGACTGAAAGTAATAGATATCAGTCCTTGTGCAGACAAAAAGACTCATTGGGTATGTAGAATACCCGGATCAGGAGATAGGAATCTTACCGAGTCAGTAACAGCTGCTCCACAGAGAGACTTATCCGAGAGGTCGCAGCACTGCTCATTAGATGTGCCACTATTGACGCAAATGGCAGATAGTGGACAACAGCCGCCGGCGCAGCACATTGCACCACCCGAGCAGCAGCCGGGCTGATCGGGGCATTGAAGCTCCGTGCCTGCTATGCCACCGCCACAGTCTGATACCGGGTAGGGAGAGACAACTTGGGCAGACACAAGGCCGCAGGCTTGAATGAGGAGGAATGTTAACAGCATCATGGTAACGGTCGCTGGTAGTTCTTGATGCGTAATGTTGAGTGTGCCTGTATTTCTTGTTCCCTTATAAAGTTCTGGCGAAGATAGCTATATAAGATGACTGCGCAAGACCAGGCGCGACGGAATCTCGGCATCAAAGAAGCAAGGTTGTCTCAGTAGCAAGCACATCCTCGAGTCCCTGAATGCTACCATAGCGGCCCGAGCGTGCGATGCTATTGGTGTCTTCTCAAGCTGAAAAATGTGGCGCGCTTCGGCAAAAGGCCTGTGCAGCTGGGAGACGGTATCTTGGCCTTGTGACCGAGAGCTTGTGCTCGCTTATCTGGAGCGCTACTTACTGCTAGCTTAGGATTCAACCACCCGCGAGCAATAAAGACCAGTCCAAATTTACATATCCCTTTCAATTTCCCGATAATAATAATGTTTTCTGATTTAGACCACTTATTCTACAACAGTTTCGCGAGATAAGGGTAGCTATTAATGCAGAGAAATACTATTAGTTCACACCTGGAGCTTTTAGTAGTTCTAGACTGTTCTTAGTCTTATCGTTGATACTCTCTTCCAAAGAGGAATCCCCAACGTGGCTGTGCCACTATAGGCAATATTCAGGGATTATGCATAAGTGCTGTAGCACTGAAATTCTTAGCGTTCAACCTAGTGCAATTTAACTTCACTACTGCGTTTGCCATTGTACGATATTTTAAACTTTAAATAAGTCTAGATTCTGAAATTATTATCACCACAGTTGGGACGCGAAAGCACGACACATTTTGTACAAGGATTTCACCGAATTTCTGTCGTGAATAAGCAAGGTAGTCTACGACAGGGGCTTCGTCAACCATAGGGTTAGCAAAGTCAAATGAGCAACTAGAGCGATGGCATCTGGAATGTTCAAGTCTTTACGAGTTTCGTTGAACCAAAGAGTTTCGTTTTCAAATGCTCTACTTCCTGTAGAAGATTGCATGGTTTCGACGGGAGCGAAGTTGAGGTAATTGAGTTGCGCCATCAGTACATGACAACCTTAGGGAAAAAAACTCAATAGGCGCTTGCAGTCTGTACATGGCCCTTTCTGGTGCCCTCGGCCAGTACTCTTGGCCAACATTACGCTTATTTCCTAGACGTCGACTGCTCTGGTCTTCTGTTGCATTTTCTCGGTTGGTGATAAGTCTAATTGTTACATTCGGGTTTGTTTATGCCCATAAGAAATTCACTGCCTTGAAACTGGGTTCAAATCAGGCATGGTAAACACAGTATACTTAGTATCAAAAAACTATATACCAAAGAAATTAACTGGCGCCCCGATCCGATAACTTATAATAGCCCGCATCACTATAGTAAAGCATAAGGATCCTGCGAGAATGCTGAAACCCTGTCACAGAGACTTTCAAACATCTCGTCCGTCAACTCCTTGCTTATAGCTCCGTTCCCGTTGTAAACCAAGCAGATCTCAGTGCTGTTGGTATCCAGAGGCGTCGTCACGACGCTCACATCAGCGCAGTCTTCCTGCGAGCCCATCACACCAACCTGATACATGTTTCCCCCCATCGCAAAACTCTCTGTACGCGGCATGCTCTGATGCTGAACAACAGTAGAGAAACCGTTGGTTCCATCATCATCCCAGTCAGTGCACTTGTTGATGATCTCTTTAAATCCCAGTGTCTCATATGGCATATTGTCCACCTGCTGGTCTTGAATGTATTGAAGAAGATCCAGAATGGTCCAAGAGGCTTGGCGTCGAACGCGTACGGGCACTACGTTTAAACAAGGCCCGACAATGCTCTGTATCCCAGCTATGTTGCTGTCATTCCGCCCGCTAATAATGTTGCCGAAAACAACGTCCGTCTTCCCTGTGAAGTTTGCCAATACCGTTGACCAGGCAGCCTTGATGACAGTTGAGGTTGTGATGCTGAATGACGCGAGAGAGGATGTAGACACGACCCTCCTCAAGACATGGGTAGAGAATGTCTGTAAGGATGAGCGCTGCCGTTGGACGACATTGGTAGGAGTTGAATCTTTCAGAAGCGATCTCCAATACGAGTAGCACCCTTGTTTGTTCGTGCCCAACACCTTTTGGATGTAGGCTGCGTATGAGGGTGTCGGGCTGATAGGCTCTCCATCAAATGAGGCTTTCAGACTTTGTAGGATAGTCGGGAAGCATACGCCGTCATACAGCGCGTGAGATATCCGGATGAAGATTCGATGCCGTTCCGATGACTTGTGGCGTGCTACTATGAAGCGGAGGGATGAGTCCTCAGCACGCGAAACGTCGTTCTGATGGGTCAATTCAAGGTTTGAAGTAAATATATCGATACTATCCACATCTTCAACGATGACAGTGGGTTGAACATGGCGGAGGATCACCTGCAAGTAACGGCCTTGATGAGAGACAAAGACAGTGCGCAAGATATCGTAAGCGGCAACGATGTTGGTGATACCCTCTTGTAGTAGCGCCATGTCAAGTGAGCCTGAAGAGTCCAAGTGGAAACAGTTGAGTTGCCATCGCGACTCCAGAAGGCCTCCGTGAATGGCCTGGTCCTGAAAGTCGGTAGTGGGGAGAACGTCGATAATGCTGGCTCGGGACACGCCAACAACGGGACAGACGTGGCTTCGCACGAATTGTTCGACATCATCTGCGTCAATCATGGAGAGAGGCTTGTAAGTGTCGTCACTGGGGATGTATTTCTCCTTCTTGAAGGTCGAGGTATCCAGGTGGTCATGGCTGGAAGCCCTGTCACTATACTTGTAAGACTTGTCATTGAGGCAATCCAACAAGGAACCGAACTCGGGATTCTTGAAGATATCAGCCACAGTGAGCGGCAAGTCCAAGTCTCTGGCGTTGCCCACCATGGACATGGCGATAATTGAGTCACCGCCTGATTCGAAGAAATTGTCGGTGGGTGAGATTGCACAACCTTGATACTCGAGACTGTCTCTCCATAGTGCGGATAGTTTGTTGTGTAGATGCTTCGTATCGCGGGAGAATGAGTTGAACATGTTGGATGACATGGAGGATACGTCGCCAAGGTCAATCAAAGTGGAGGATGCACTGATTCCTGAGCTTTGTGCTTTGGGCAGATGGCTCGTGTCGTCACGCTCGGACGTCGAGCCGTCAACCTCAGATGATTGCGCGTATGTACTGCGAGTCACTGGGGGGCTCTGTAACAGTCGAAGATGAACCAGAGTGCTCTCGCTGTGATCGATGAAGTCGTCAAGTAGCTTAGACATGTTCACGGCAAGCTCCTGGGCCTGTGAGCTGGAAAGTATGTTGGTCCAGTAGCGGAAGACGATGCCTTCGTCACCTCGTGTCGCATTGGCGTTGAGAGTGACGGCGTATTCGCTTGGGTCGTAGGCATCGATTGATTCGTAGGTAAGCGAGTTGGGCTCGGAGACACTTGTTACACCGGCGTTCTGGATGGACACAGCTGTGTTGAAGAAGCCCCGCTTCGATTGGCCCAGGGTATGGCTCACACGAGCCAGAGAGAAGTGTTGATGTGGCAGACTGGCCATATAATCATCTCGGGCGGTGGAGAAGAGTGTCTTGAGAAGCGTCTCAGTCGTGAACTGGAAGCGGAACACGAGCATGTTGATGAGAGGACCGACAATTTCATCGACGCCATCGATCCGGGCATCGCGTCCTGAGGCTAGATAGCCAAAGCAGACGTCTTGGCGGTCTGTATAAGCTCCAAGGAGCAAGGCCCATGCCGCCATGATGATGTTTGAGAATGTCACCCCGAGTTTGGATCCAAGAGTTTGTAGCTCTGAGAAACGGTCGAACTGGACCATGACACACTGTAGTTGGCGGTTAGCCATCAAGTCTGGGTTGAGTGTCGGAAACGCTGTATGTTGTGACTCCCAGAGATAACCTGTCCAGAAGTTGAGGCTTGAGGTGGTGGATTGGTTGGAAATGTATTTGATGTACTCCTTGTACGAAGGAGGTGGAGTTGGAGACAAGCTGTCGGTGTAGGCGTTGGAGATGTCTCGGAGGAGGATTGATGTAGAGGCACCGTCGGTCACTGCGTGGTTCAGCTCAAGTTTCATGAAAACCTTGCCTTGTGGTGTTTCGCAGATGGTGATCTGATACGGGAGCATAGGTCCATCATGTGTCTTGTTGGTCTCACCGAGTGATCTAGAGTTCAGCTCGGCCATGACGTCGATCTCCCGACACTTGATAGTGCTAATGCGAGACTCAAAAGGCCGCAAAACGACCTGATCGAAGGATCCACCTTGACGCAAGGTATCAATGAAGACAGTTCTCAATGCTGGATGTCGCTCAATGACTCTGTGACAAGCCTGGACGAGCTTTGCAGTGTCGATTGCAGAGCCGTCGGGAAGATTAACTTGAAGAACAACGTGGAACAGATACTGCGATGGGTCTAGAAGCTGGCTGAGCAAAATGCCAGTCTGCATGGGCGAACATGGATACATGTCCTCTAGCATGTCGAGCGAGACGTGAGCCCTGGGAAGATGCGTGGTCATAATCTCGTGGAGATCTGTGTAGCTAATGGGCAAGAGAGGGAAGTCGCTGAGTGTTGGAGCAGAAGAGGTCTCGGCAAGCCTTCTCGTAGTGTTGATGAGGCTGTCCTGGCAATTGGATAACCACTTCTCGATACCGTCTTGGTGAAGCATATGTCGGTTATACATCAATGTAAACCCGATGCCTTCGTCAAGGACGGATATAGAAATCTCGAAGAGAGCGAGGCGAGAGGTCTCAGGCGCGACATCGGAGATAGCCAGAGTGTCTTGCTCCGTGAATGGAAAGTCAACTGCAGTGAAGAGAGAATCGCTGTGGTTTGTTTGTTGAGTGTGACCAAGGTAGTTCAGCAAAATCTCCATGGGTCCATCATCAAGCGTTCCTGGGCCGGTGAGATGACGGTGGGCAAAGTATGGGCGGCCATTATTGGGAATACTCCGGCGGACATCCTTGACCTTACGAACATGGTCGACTTCATCGCCGTGGTCGAGACTCTGTCGAGATACTTGCAGAGGGCAGAGTGAGGTGAACCATCCGACGGTTTGAGAAGCGTCAATGCTTTGATCCCAAGGTTCACGGCCATGACCCTCGTTGAACAGTGTTGGCAACTCCCGGCTGTCGAAGGACTCTGCAAAAGACTTGAGGATGGCTGTGATGAACAGATCGAGTGGTTCGGTCTTGAGGGCTCTGTGCGAGTCACCAAGTATGGAGGAGACGACATCAGGTTCTGTGATGACGAACGACTTTTGTTTCATGTCTCCGTAGACGTTGGGGGTGTTTGACATGCCCCAGAAATCCAAGTCGGCAGGTCGTACAGCAAATGGAAGAAGTGCTGCACCATTGCTGAGGGAGTTGATATGATCGATCTGTAAAGCATTCCATCTGCGGAACGAGAGGGGCTTGGTGGGTGGTGAGAAGGTAGAGGTCAGTAGTGCCTCGAGGTCGTGGATGATGTTAATCCAAGAAATGATGTCAATGACGAGGTGATGGGCTACAAGTGACAGTACCTGAGCGCCATGAGATAGTGTGAATAGATCGACCGCAAAGACAGGACCAGAAACATCAATGCTGCCTTGGCTGGCGGCTACGAATGGTATCATGTCCGGCTCTGCAGCAATCTCATGGTGTTGGAAGCCATAGGAACCTTGGGCATGTGAGACGATATGCTGTGTCCACTCCCCAGTAGAAGATTTGTTGAACCGCGCGCGAAGCATCGGATGTCTTTCAACAAGAGCATCAAGAGCCTCCTGGAGGCTGGACATCTCGACAGGCCGGCTGATGGACAAGAGTTGGCTCTGGTTGAAGCGATCTCCACGTTCCGTGTTGGCGCTGTTGTTGAAGAAGAGGCGTTGGATTGGTGACAACTCGAATGCTTGATCGTCATCTTCCTCGTAGTTGTCAAGAACTTGGTCTTCTTTGGCGATGACGATAGTAGCCAACTCAGAGATTCCCTTGGCTCTCATGATGTCCTGCAAGGTCAATGAAAGAGACTGGTCATGACAGCGTGTAAGCATTTGAATCGCCATGATGGAGTCGCCGCCGAGGGAAATGAGAGAACGGTTCATAGGAGTTTCTGTCTCTGGGATGTTGAGTATTGACGCCCAGATACGTCTGAGCTGTTGGCCAACTGGTGTCATGACCGCGTCCACCGCATTTTGACCATGATCCAAGTCGACAGTAACCTTGCAAAAGTCTGCGTCTACATCAACAAGCCAGCTACCTGCGCTCTTTCTGTCTAGTTTCCCAGACAGTAAGAGTGGAATGGTTTGGACCGCGAGCCAAACCGACGGGATCATATACGGTGGAAGGGTCGCGGCCAGATCGTGTTGTATCGCGCAGATCCGTATTCGGGCGGCATTCATGGCCGAATCGGGAATAGGGACAAAGCCAGACGAGGAAATGGATGATTCGGCGGGTAAATGATCCTGGAGAGAAGTAATAGCTACCAAACGACCCTTGAAGATACCAGATTGTGGTAGATTGACCAAGACCTGGCGAATGCGCGGGTCAGACTCAAGACGAGCCTCGATCTCACCGAGCTCCATGCGCTGGCCATGGAGCTTGACCTGATGGTCCTTACGCCCTAGATACATGAGCGATCCATCAGGACAATATCTGACCAAGTCGCCCGTCTTGTATAGACGCACAGGGTCGGTGGTGAAGAAGTGCATCCACGCTGGATCCTCGATGAACGATGCCGCCGTCCGTTCTCTATCGTTCAAGTACCCGCGGGTCACGATGGGACCACTGATGAGAAGTTCGCCAACACATCCCACAGGGACAAGAGAGTTGTGGTCTCTGGGATCGACGACCCAAGTGTGGTTCCCGTCCATGGCGTAGCCGATATTAGCGTTGGTAGCAGAGACAGAACTGTTTGCAACAGCAAATATGGTACACTCCGCTGGCCCGTAGCCATTCATCAGCTCGACCTTGTCTCCCCAGGCACTGATCGTTTCGGGTGTAAGAGTCTCGCCTCCGCAGACCAGAGTCTGCAATGTGGTGAATTTGGAGGGGTCCTGTAGATTTGCGAGCGAGGGCGTTAGGAATGCCCAAGTGACACCGAGGGAGTTCATGGAACCGGCAAGATGTTTCATTCTCATCTCTTCGCTGGGAATGCAGACACAGGCACCGATGGTGAGTGGAGCGAACGTCTCTGCCATGGAAATGTCGAAGGCATAGGATGCAAAATGGAGTACGCCAGAATCTGGACCCAGGTTCATGCGTTTCATGAAAGCCTTGGAGCTTGTCAAGAACGAACCGTGTTCAATGACAACGCCTTTAGGCTTTCCGGTACTGCCGGAGGTAAAGATGACAAATGCGGCATCTCGAGGCGCGACGATTGGCAGATCCTGCGTACAAGGTTCTGGGGCAGTGATCGAGTCAGAAGTGACCAAGACAACGGATTCGACAATGCCTTGAAAGCGCTCTTGATACTGCGGTGCGCACAATGCAACACGGGCCTTGCAGTCGCGTGTGATCTCGGCGTGACGAGCAGAAGGATGCGCAGGGTCCATGGGAACGATGGTGCCGCCGGCGAGTATCACAGCGAGCATCGAGACTGTCGCCCAGAGAGATTTTTCCATACAGCATGGAACTAGCTCATGAGCGCGTACACCATGTCGCATGAGTGTCCTGGCGAAATGAGAGGCGTGCTGGGCGAGATCTTTGTAGCTGAGTTGACCGTCCCAGGCGCGAACGGCGGTCTTGTTGGGATTGGTTGCTACTGACTGCCAGAACAGGTCGGGAATACTCTCCTTTGAAGGTTGTAGGACAAGGCTGTTCCATCCTCTGATTGTCTCCACGTCCTCTTGGCTGTAGAGCCGAAGATCCGATACCTTGCGAGTGGGTTCTCGAAGCGATAGGTCTATCAGTTGACCTACGAGCACTTCGAACTGTTGGGCAATGTGCTGTGCCTCCCAACTAGAGATGACTTTGTTGTCGTGGTGAATTGTCAAGATGAGCTCATGCTTCTCAATGGAGCATTCCACAACAAGTGGATAGGTGAAGAAGCTTTTCTGGCCAACGTCGTTTTGGGTAGGGCTAAGCAGATCATTCAGGCCCGTTTCCTGGTCGGATGACTGTATTACCAGCAAGTTCTGGAAGTCACAGGCGACCGCTATGGCATCGTCTAGGCGACTAATGCGCTGGAGGCCCGCATGCTGATGGGGGATGACCTCTGTGGCTCGTTCGCGAAGACCCTTCAAGAAGTCACCGATTGTACTGTTACGACTGATGTGAACTCTTGAGGGGACCGTGGTCAATGTAGGTCCAAGGATGTCTTGTACATGATCGAGGGCAATGTCACGTCCAGACAAAGTCTCGCCGAAGACGACATCGTCAGATCCAGTCTGAGACCCCAGAACAAGCGCCCATGCGGCCCGGGCGATTGTTGGAATGGTTACATCCATGCCGAGGCCATCTCTGCTGTACTGCACCGTGTGTATCAAGGATTCATGATACGATTGCGCAGCAGGCGCCGAAGAGACTTTGGGGAAGTGAGATACGAGAGAAGCGTCTTGGAACCTAGCTCTCCAAAACTCGTCAGAGGCTTCGGCGTCAACATCGACTAGGTACTTGATGAAGTTGGCGTATTCGCCCACAGGCTCATGGGTGGTGTCTCCGTGGTAGAACTGCCACACTAGTTTGAGGAGGGACGGCATGCTCCACGCGTCATATAGCGCGTGATGGACAACCCACACAAAGTGGCAAGGCCCGTCGTCAGTCGCCTTGACCATACTGTAGCGGGCCAAAGCTCCTCCATTGTGATCAGGTATCGATCCAGCCCGGGTAGTAGCAGACTCGAGGTCATCATGATGCTCCCACTCAATGTCATGAGGAGCAAGAACGGCTTGATATGACTTGAGCGACGTGTTGACGATGCGTGTTCTCAAAATTTCGACTCGATCAACAGTATGCTGCCAAGCGAGCTTGAAACGGTCAATGGAGATGTCCAAAGGAAGCTCAAAAACATAAGTGGCGACATATGCGCCTGGCTGTTGCAAAGTCGAGGCAACAAGACCGTCTTGGAGGGAGCTGCAAGGGTAGATGTCCAGAATCTGACTCTCTTGCACGCCACACCGACCTGCAACCTCGCGCAGGAGTGACGAAGGATGTTCAGTGTCCGAAAGAAGCGAGAACGGGTCAACACTGGAGACAAGAGCTTCGTCTGAGTGTTTGCAAGACATTGCCATGTCTGACAGGACAGGGTTGTTGAAGATGGCCATGACGCTGATGGCAAGGCCTTCCGCCCTAGCCGCCGGAACGAGCTTCATGGCATCGACTGAATCACCGCCGAGTCTGAAGAAGCTGTCGTCTTTGCTGATCTGGGCGAGAGGAATGTCCAAGACTGTAGCCCAGGCTTTCTGCAGTTTGCGCTGCATCGCCGTTGTAGGGTTGTTTCCGCTTCGAGACGAGCTAGAGAGCTTGTAGGAGGCCATCAGTTGAGGTGTTATGGACTTGGCGATGGCTTTGAGTCTCTGGCGATCAAGCTTGCCAGCCAAGGTCAATGGCATCTTGGACAGCGGTATGTAGATGGTAGGCACCATGTAGGATGGCAGAGCGTCCCTGAGAGCTGACTTGAGGGACTGGGCAAGGTCAGTCAAAGCACTCGACATGCTTGTAAGAAGTGGATCGACGTCTTGGGTGAAAGTATCCTCAAGATCATCGTCGCTGGTAAAGAAGACGGCTAGCGCTTTAGTTGACGTCTTGCTCTGCGGAACAACTATGTCAACAGCGGCTTGAATGCAGTCCGGTAAGTGCGCCTGGACATGGTACTCAATCTCGCCAAGCTCAATACGTTGCCCATTGAGTTTGATCTGTGTGTCCTTGCGCGACACGTACTTGAGTGACCCGTCCGAGTTGTACATAACCAGATCACCAGTCTTGTACATCCGACCGATGCCGTCTCCCTCAAGGTTCATGCGTGTACGCCACGAAGGAGGCTCGATGAATGCCTCTTTCGTCTTTGTCTCGTTGTTGAGATAACCTCTGGCGACAATGGGCCCTTCCACGAGTAGTTCACCGATGCCGCCAATTGGCATGAGGCGATTGTGGTTGCGCGCATCTACAACCCAGCAACGACTGCCAACAGCGTGACCGATTGTACCTGGGTCACTGTTGAGGATATTTCCATCATGATCAACCTTTGTGCTCGTTGCAGCGATAACGCTCGTCTCACTCGGGCCATAAGCGTTGATCAGAGCGGCGTGCCCAGTCCACTTCTTAATGTGGTCTCTTGACATTGCCTCGCCGCCGGTGACAAGGACCTTGAGGGTAGGGATACTACCTGGCTTAAGGACTCCCGCGACTGATGGTGTGAGTAGCGTCCAGTTCACGCTGAACTTGGTGATGACGCCCGACAAATCGTCCATGCGGTCTTGGTCGTTGGGAATGCAGATGCAGCCGCCTACCAACAAGGTGGAGAGGATCTCCATGACGCTAGCATCGAATGTGTGCGACGCGAATTGTAGCACGCGAGAGGAAGATGTCATCATGATAACATTGGCGTGAGCGGTGCCTCCCGTGGTGAATGATGCATGCTCGATAATTGTACCCTTGGGAACACCTGTCGTACCCGAAGTGAAGATGATGTACGCAGCGTTGTCAGGCTTAACAGCGATACTGGGCGAGTGCGGTAGAACGGAAGGAAGTAAAGACATAGTATCCCTACCAAGGGGAATAGCGGGAAGATCCAGGCTGTCGAACTTGGCTTTCAAGGACGTGGAGCAAATGATGAGCTTGGCGTCGACGTTACTAACCAGGAACTTGATACGGTCGGGTGGATGAGTAGGATCCAGAGGAACAAAGGCACCACCGGCCTTGAGGACTGCCATCATGGCAACAACGGTCCATGCTGACTTTTGGAAACACAGCGGGACGTACGTTTCGGGCCCGATGCCGAGAAAGACGAGGTACTGAGCGAATCGCGAAGCTGCTGCGTCGAGTTCAGAGTAGGTAAAGGCGGCATCCCACGCGTCGATGGCCGGTGTATGGTCTGGCAGTCGTTGACAGTTATGCTCAAAGACGTGGTGCACACAATCATTCAAGACCTCGGGCTCATTCTTGTTCCACGACACCAACTGCTGTCTACCAAGATCGCTGAGCATATCCAATTCTCCGATCGGGAGTGCCGTGTCACATCTCGTCATTGAGGAAAGGACCCGGTCAAATGTAGAGGCAATGTTGGCGGCCTGCGCGTCTGCGACTTTGTCTTGCCAGTAACATAACTGGAGCTCGACACTCGAGTCCCAGACTTCGACGTTGACGGTCATGTCGTATTCGCTAGGGTCCTGCGCATCTCTGACGTCGAACGCAATCGCACCGGTTGCCATGTCCTTGGAGACTGATCTACGTTGGAAGGAATAGGCGGTGTTGAAGAGAGGCTCGTTGGAGTTACCCATGGCGTGCTGGAAGCTGGCAAGGGAGGCATTCTTGTGATTCATGGCCGTGGCTAGGTCGTCCTGGATGGTTCGCATAGCATTGTCGAGGTTGGTGGATGGGTCGAGGCGGACTCGGCAGACGAGCATACTGATGAATACGCCAATTGCCTCGTCAATACCACTGACGGGTACGTCCCTGTCAGCGACGAGATAGCCGAAGCACACATCGTCAAGGCCTGTGTATACCTGGAGAACCAATGCCCAAGCCAGCTGTAGCAGGTTGGATAGAGTGATGCCTCGTTCGTTGCAGAGCGTTTGAAGCTCAGCAGGGTGCGAGATACCTTGGGCAAGGGTTCCAAGAGTCCTGGGTGATGTAGTTCCGTCCGTAAGCAGAGGCAGACAACAAGGCTCAGCGCCGTCCAAGTAATCCTTCCAGTACTTGGCATCCTGAGAGCCTCCGCTCCGCTGTAAGAAGGAGACGTAGTCTCTGTAAACAGTAAGTTGGACAGTATTCAGGCTGCCCTCGTACGCTAAACCAAGGTCGCGGAAAAGAAGTGGCATGGAAGTTCCGTCGGAGATAGCATGGCTCATCTCTAGAACACTTGACACAGTGCCCTCTTCGGTGGCATAGATTGTGAGACAGTGAGGTGGTTGGTTCGTAGGAAGACCAAGAGGCTGCTGGTTACTGAGTCTGAGGTCTACCTCTGTGGTGGGACATTCGACGATGGACATGTTGGCATCATGGTTCCTGAGAACGACTTGACTGATAGCGCCCTCTTGTAGTACACTGTCCATGAAGACAGTACGAAGTGCAGAATGGCGATGAACCACACGCTTCCAAGCGTCCGATAGTCTTTGAACGTCGATCACGTCGCCTGGACGTGTGGATGTAACCGAAAAGGTGATCGAGTAAGAGTAGTATCCGGGGTCCTTGATCTGGGACAATAGTATGCCCTGCTGGACTGAAGAGCATGGATACACTGCTTCAACATTATCAAGAGAAATTCCCGCCACAGCGAGGTTCTCTTCAACCTGTGACTCCTTCCTGAAGGCCAGAGGCAGCAGAGATAGATCCGTCAATGGCTCTCGCGTAAACTGTGATAGCCTTTGGGATGCTTGGCGTATGTAGTCCCTACAGCTCTGGATCCATCTGCTGACAGATGACTGACGTTCCATGTGGCGGTTGAAAGAAAAGTCAAAGGTTAAGCCGTCGTTAGTGAAAGATGCTGAAATCTCGATGAGGGCTAGTCGTGGAATGTTGCCTCCAATGTCGGATTGCGAGCTCAAAGAGCTCAACATGTTTCCATCGAAAGACTTGAACACGGAGTCTCCCGTTCCAATGTCCAGTGTATGACCAAGGAAATTGAAGGCAATTTCCACTGGGAACTCGATCTGGGACTTCGAGTTAGGTAACATGCTATGAGCAAAGTACGACCGACCGTTGGCGGGAAGTTTCCTCCGGAAGTCCCGTATCCAGCACACTACATCGAGGATATCGTGTTCGGCGGGCATAACCTTGGGGAGGAAAACAGGACAGAGAGTGGTGAACCATCCAACGGTGCGTGATAGATCCACGGTGTCATCGGTAGGCTCTCTCCCATGACCCTCGTTGAATATGGGGGGCACCGAAGGCCGATCTGGAAAGGCTTGGCGGAAGGATGCTAACAGTGATGCTAGCAAGACATCGACAACATCATGACTGCTGCCTAAGAGCAGGTTTGATGTATCAGTCGGGATGTTCATGGTCTCAGTCACCGAGTCGCTATGAAGATTCGATACGCCTTCCATTCCCCAATATTTGTGGTCCTGTAGAGGGACTGGAATGTCATGGAACACACGCTCGAGCGAAGCCTCCCGAGCTTCGTCGTGTTGTGCGGAGCTCCACGTCTGGAAGCATAGTGATTTCGACGGGCTGTAGGCAGATGCTGACAAGAGGCCTTCCAGGTCCTGTAATATGATGTTCCAAGACACGACGTCGACAATGAGGTGATGGGCCACGAATGTGACGATCTGGTTGCCAGTTCCCTCCACTTGAAACATGTCGGCAGCGAATATCGGTCCATCAAGAATGTCTAGGGTAGTCTGACTCTTCATGACCAAATCCAAGAGACGCTTCTCGTCGACGATGCCGTGTGAACGGAGAGTATATGAGCCAGCGACATCGCTAGTGATCCGCTGGGTCCATGTGCCATCGACCTGCGAGAAACGAGCACGCATCATGCTATGCATCTCGACGATACGATGCAGCGCATTCGAGAGCTCCTGTGAGGTGATGCTGCGAGTGGTAGCTAAAGTCATGCTCTGGTTGAAGTGGTGAGAGCCTAGACCAATACTCTCAAAGTAAACCTTCTGAATGGGTGATAGTTCAAAAGACTTGTCCAGCTGTTCTTCATCACACAATACTTCCTTGACGTTGGTGACGGCAGAGGCAAGGTCGATGATGGACTTGGCTCGCATGATCTGGCTGACCGACACAGCCATGTTGGAGGATCGGCAAATGGCCATCAGCTTCATGGCGGATATCGAATCGCCGCCGAGGTGGATAAACGACTGCTTGAACGGGACCATGTCGACCTTGAGATTGAGAGCCTTGGCCCACGCAGCCCTAAGCTTGATCTCCACTTCCGAAGCATCTCTATCCAGAGCAGACGCATCTTCCTGCGCGTCAAGAACGAGATGGTAGTCTTCAAGAGTCATGTCCTCAACCCATCGCATGGTGCGCCTACGATCAAGCTTTCCAGAGGGGAGGAGGGGAACATGGCTTGCGATAATCCACAAAGATGGGATCATGTAGGATGTCAAATGCCTTGCGAGACCTTCTCGAATGCCCACCAAAGCAGATGGATCATACTTGGTCAGGATCTGCATGTCTTGGTCCCCGGTCATTTCTGTCTTGGTCGAAGCAGCAGAGTGCAAGGATAGAATGCCTACAAGGCGGGCTTTGAACGGGCCGGAAGCTGGAACAGCCGCAAGACAAGATTCGACGGCAGGGTCCGCGCCCAAATGATGCTCAATCTCCGACAGCTCGATTCTCTGACCGTTGACTTTGACTTGATCATCCTTGCGCCCATGGAACTCGATCCCGTCCTCAGTAAGCTTGACCAAGTCTCCTGTCTTGTAGAACCTGCGTTCCCTGTCGGCAGCAGCCGTTGGGAACTGTCTGCACCACTTCGGGTCGGCGATGAAGGACTTTGCCGTTCTAGCAGTGTCATTCAAATACCCTTGAGCGAGGATCGGGCCTTCTATCACGAGCTCGCCGACAGCGCCGATGGGCATGAGTCTGTCGTGATTGGCGGCATCAGTGACCCAGCAGATACCACCCACAGCGTGACCGATATTCGAGGGAGAAGAATCCAGTGTAACACTCGGGTTGACAGCAGCCACCACGGCAGTCTCACTGGGTCCGTATGCATTCATGAGACGAACTGACGGGGCCCACGAAGAGATGTGAGCAGAAGACATAGCTTCACCTCCGAGAACAAGTGTCTCGAGACCAGGGACGAGCGATGGCTGGAGCAGCTGGGCCACCGAAGGCGTCAATAGAGCCCAGTTGACGTTCATTCTGTTGATAGCACCTGCAAGATCGTGGAGACGCTCGTCGGTACTTGGAACGCAGACTGTCCCGCCGTGGATAAGCGTGGTGAGGATCTCCATGATACTGGCGTCGAATGTATACGACGCAAACTGCAGGACACGCGACGACTCTGTCATGCCCATGGCACGACCGTGGGCATAGGCACCGGTGGAAAATGCGGAGTGGTCCACGATGGTTCCCTTAGGCTTCCCAGTCGTGCCAGAGGTGAAAATGATGTAAGCTGGACTGGTGGCGGATAGTGACAGAGGCGCTGGGTTGGTTGGGGCGTCTTGAGCTTGCGTTACTAGAGCCTGCGAGACGGTGAAGACCCGTGATCCGAGCTTCGTCAATCGCCCAGAGTGTTGATCAGACGCGAGGACGACAGTAGCCCCAGTGTCGGTGAGAATTCCTTGAATCCGAGCATCAGGGTGTGCTGGGTCGAGCGGCACAAAGGCAGCACCCGACTTGAGAATAGCCAGGATGGATACAACGACAAGAGATGACTTTTCCATGCAGAAAGGAACGATTGAGTGGACTGACACGCCATTTGCCATCAAGACACCAGCAAGACGTGTAGATTGAGAGTCCAGATCAGCGTACGTGAGGCTCTGGTCCCACGACACGACAGCAAGCT
The DNA here is from genome assembly GCF_900044065.1 of Fusarium mangiferae. Lineage (NCBI taxonomy): Eukaryota > Fungi > Ascomycota > Sordariomycetes > Hypocreales > Nectriaceae > Fusarium > Fusarium mangiferae. The sequence goes on from NW_024573936.1 coordinate 148,417, forward strand.
TATCTCGTGGTTGAGTCAGTGTCTGAGCCCCAACAGCGTCGTGAATGAGTCGCCCTAAGGCGGGTAGGGGAGTATGGTTCATATCACGCAGCATCTGTAGGTCATTGCAGCTCAACAAAGGTACATCGCGAAGCTGCTCATCCAACAGGTCAGACGACGACACGGACTCAAGCATCAGCGCAAATTGATCCATGATACGCTGCATCTGAGGCTCAGGTACAACGTTGGGATCAAAGTGCAAGACAGTCTCGAGCTCGCCATCTGCAAAGTGGCACGAGAGCATGAGCGGGTATGAGGAATAAAAGTTCGTACCAGCCATCTCGTTTGACTGCTCGCACCAAAAGGTATCCGTCGACTCCCGAGGTCCGTAGTTGATGGCCAGGAGGTTCTGAGCGCCGCAAGCAAGGGCCGTATCAGCGCTGATGTTCTTGATGCACTGAATGCCAGCAAACTGGTGGTTTCTCACGGCGGCTGACCGATCCTGCACAGAGGCAAGTAATGCAGCGACAGTTTGCGAAGGCTCAATGACCACACGTGTTGGCACAGTAGCCAACGTGATGCCCGCCATTTCCTCGATCCCGGCGACCGGAACATCGCGTCCTGTCATAGTCTCCCAGAATACGACGTCGTTGGTTCCAGAGTAGGTAGAGATCGCCATCGCCCAGGCTGTGCGTATTCTGGTAGCGGCGGTGATCTCCGATCCCGATGTGGTTCCTAGTGTTGCTTTATGAACCATCAGGCTCGTTGCGGAAGGCTGGTACTCGGCGTTGGGAAGACGTGGAAAGTGTTGGGTGGACATGTTCGAAAGATGCGACATCCAGAAGTCGGTGTCTTGCTTCGGGTCCCGGTCTGTGAGGTGCTTGATGAAGTTGGAGTAGTCAGGGCCCTTGAGTTGCATGGAACTCAAATCGTCGTGGTAGCATCGCTTGACCTTGTCGAGGATGAGAGGAAGACACCAACCATCGTAGATGGAATGATGGATAGACCAGACAAAGCATTTGCCTGCAGAGTCATCGTCAACGAGACCGTAGCTGGTCAATCTTGCACCATTATGCAGCGGAACTTGGCGTCGAATTGCGTCGGCATCAGAGAGGCTGGTAAAGTTAGACCATTGAGGTGCTTCCCCAGCGACAACGACCTGCACGAACCCAGCATCTTCTGTATGAACGATCCTCGTGCGCAGCGTTGGCTCAGCTTCCACCACAATACTCCAAGCCTTCTGGAACCTGGCGTTGTCGACGTCAGCTGGCAGTCGATAGACGAGTTGCGCCACGTAAGCCCCAGGTTCCTTGGTCGAGAGAGCCATGAGTCCCTCTTGCAGTGCGGAACAAGGATATACGTCTTGAACATGACCAACGTCGATACGAGCAGAGTCTGCAACTATTTGTCGCAACGCATCAACCGAGCATTCATCAGATAGCAACGAGAACGGTCGGTATGTCGTGATTGGGGCCTTCGATAGCGGCACAGCCGACTCCGCCATGTCCAGCAGAGATGGCTTCTGGAACACCCCAGCCACGGTCAAGTCAATGTTGGAGCATCGAGCAAGCGTCACAAGTTGCATGGCCCCAATCGAGTCTCCTCCAAGCTTGAAGAAATGATCTTGGACTCCAATAGACGCCACGTCGATGTCCAGCAACTGAGCCCACATAGCTGCCAGCTGCTTCTCCACCTCACTGAACGGTGCCCTACCGCTCTTGAGGGCAAGCTTGTAAGTCTTCATCCTGGCTGCTGGCACCGACTCTCCCAGAATCCTGAGGCTGCGTCGATTGAGCTTGCCTGACGAAGTAAGAGGCATCTTGGAGACGGGGAGCCACGCGGATGGGACCATGTAGGCAGGAACTGCATTGAAAAGCACAATCTCGAGCTTCTTGGCGTGAGACCTGAAAGAGTCATCCATGTCCAGCACCATGCTATCATCGCTGGTTTCTCTGAGGGAAATATCGGCATCGGCACAAATGAAGCAGGCGAGCAACTTCCTGCCCTGTGATGTGACAAGCTCCACGGCAGATTCCCAGCCCTTGGGGAGATTTGCCTCGATGTGGTGCTCAATCTCTCCAAGTTCGATGCGCTGGCCGTTGAGCTTGACCTGGGTATCCTTCCGTCCAAGGTAGGTAAGGGTACCGTCAGAGTTGTAGCGCACAAGGTCGCCGGTCTTGTAGAGCTTGCGATCCCGTCCGCCATTCTCAGTGATTCCCTCGATACAAGCGGGTGGAGGAACAAAGGACTGGGCCATCTTGTCTGGGAGGTTCAGGTAGCCTCTAGACACGATAGGACCATCAATGAGGAGTTCACCAACGCAGCCAATTGGGACGAGAAGATTGTGATCCGTCGCATCGACTACCCAAGCGACACTACCAATGGCACGGCCAATATTGTTGGCCTTCCCAGGCTGGGCGATATCTCCAGAGTAGGTCGAATTGACGGAGCATTCCGACGGCCCGTAGCAGCATCGCAGAGACACAAAGTCCCGCCAGATGCCAACGCACTTGGTAGTCACCGCTTCACCTCCAAGAGCCAGAGTCTTCAAAGTCGGAACCTCCGATGGCTCGAGGAAGCAAGCCACAGTGGGTGTTATGTCAGCTAACGTGACGCTGTGCCGATTGATGGCTCCGGCCAAATCGTTCAGCCTCTCGTGGTCCGAGGGTACGCATACGCAGCCTCCCAGACTGATAGTGCTGAATATCTCTGCGAGACTGTTGTCAAAGGTGTACGAAGCGAACTGCAGCACCCTCGAGTCTGAGCCGTAACCTAGCCTGGGGCCTGAGTACATGGCGTTGCTGGCGATGCCTCTGTGCTCTAGCACCACACCCTTGGGACGTCCTGTGCTGCCGGACGTGTAGATGACGAAGCAGGCGTTGTCGGGCGTGATTGGAGGAAGAGGTGGCTCAGGCGCCGTGGAGATGGTCTGAAGTAGATCTGCGTCCACAGCGACGACGGTCGTGACGAGGGAGCTGAGCTTGGACACTAACGAGGGAGATACAACGGCGATAGTAGACCCTGTATCCTCGACACGAAGTCGATGCGCAGCTTCCGGGTGCGCTGGGTCCAGAGGCACGCATACACCGCCAGCTTTGAGAATAGCCAGCATCGAAACTATAGCGAAAGCCGACTTCTCGAAGCAGACAACCACAAACGTTTCTAGACCGACGCCCAATGAGGCAACATGATGGGCGAGTCTGTCGGAAGCGCTATCAAGCTCAGCGTAGGTGAAGTCCATGTCCCATGAAACAATCGCGGGACTGTCGGGACGTGAGGCAACCTGCTGCTTGAACAAGTCATGCACGCAGCTCTCAATGGCGTCAGGAATCCGCTGATTCCATTGAGAAATCTGGCTGCTATGCGAGGAACCTAAGTGGTTGAGCTGAGCAATGGGCTGGTCGCAATCATGTAGAATATTGCTCAGCGACTTTGTAAAAGTGCTAGCGACATTGGAAGCCTGTCCGTACGACAGAGTATCAGACCAGTACATCAAGTCAATCGCCATGTCATGCTCGCCTGCCTCAATGTTGACCGACACGTTGTACTCATCAGGATCGTAGGTAGGGCAGCATTCCTCAAACACGAGGTCCGTCTGCGTGATTGGCGGCAGCTTTCTGTACGACAAGGCTGTGTTGAACAGAACAGCGTCGGAGAGCTGAAGGGCGTGATGAACCTGGGCCAGCGGCGTGTGGCGATACTCCAGACTATCGAGATAGTCCCTCTGCACCGAGCCCATCATGTCCGCCAAGCTTGTCGTGCTATCAGCGTTGACACGGCATGTGACCATGTTGATGATGGGACCGACGGCATCACGGATGCCTTCGATTGGTAGATCACGAGCTGATGTCAGATAGCCGAAGCAAACCTCATCAGAGCCAGTATATAAACGCAACGTGACAGCCCAGGCAGCATAGATGGCATTGACAATAGTGACTCCCTGTTTCTCACAAAGATTCTGCAGCGCAGCAAGCTCATCAAATCTGACCCGTAAGTGTCGCAGCTCCTTGACCTCCGCAATCTCCCCGTCGTCCAGAACTGGGAAGAGGCATGGCTCAACACCCGCCAGGTAAGACTTCCAGTAGTCGATACCGGGTTTGATCGGCTGGTTCTGAAGAGCTTTGATGTAATCGCGATACAGCGGGCCTGTTTCAGCCGTGAGGAGCCCTTGATATGCCAATGCAAGATCGCGGAAGAGGATTGATAGCGAAGTGCCATCCATGATGACATGGCTTATATCCAATCTGCAAAACACCTTGCCGCTCTTTGCTGTACAGACGTGGAAATGGTGTAACAGCCGGGATGCATTGTCGCCATGGTTCGTAGGTACCTTCAGTGCTGCAATCGCATCCTCATCTGTGCCGCTCTCAGAAACAGTGAATGGAACTTGAACTTCCTTGAGCACCACCTGATCGTAGATAGAGTCCTCCAACGTCACGCTCTCCAAGAAGATAGTCCTGAGAATAGGATGGTACTGCACCATGCGCTTCCAAGCAGTGATGAGCTTGACAACATCCACCCTATCGCCACTCCTGTTCTTGATCTCGTGGAGCGTGTAGGCAGCGTAAGCAGCGTTCTCCCTGGTGGTGCTGACCAAAAGCCCAGACTGCATGGGAGAGCAAGGGTAAGCGTCTTGAATAAGGCCCACGTCTGTGATCCCAGCCTCGGGGAGCTTCTCCTTTGTGAATACCCTCAGACGGTCATACGTCAGGGATAAGAGCGGGAAGTCGCTTAGAGTAGGTTCAGGTACCATTGAGGCCAAAGATGTAATGACTTCGCCGAGACTCTGCTCGCAGCTGGAGATCCACTGGTGGATCTGCGGTTGGTGTTTCATGTTCTGGTTGAACCCAAATGAGAAACGAAGAGATCCCTTGACTATGACGGCGGACACCTCGAAGAGAGAGATGCAAGCAGTCAGAGGCCCGATATCTGCACCTTGACTTGCTTCTCTAATCTCGCCAGCGATGTTGCTTTCGGGAGTGAAGAGAGCGCCCTCACGCTCCAGCTGTTGGTACTGGCCCAGGTAATTAAAGGTAATCTCCAAAGGCCAGTGACGAGAAAAGGCTTCTTGACCCTCCTTCGTCAGCCAGCGACTCGCGAAGTAAGGCCGACCGTTGTCGAGAACTTTGCGCCTTGAGTCCTTGATCATCTTGACTGTGTCGATGAGACTGGATTGAGTATCTGATCCAGCAAAGACAGGGTAAATGGTAGTGAACCATCCGACAACGTTTGACAGGTCGATTGAGTTGTCCCAGACTTCTCTGCCGTGACCTTCTGCAAAGATGGCTGGGATTGGACGGTCGGTGAAGATCTGGCCAAAGGAATACACCATCGCTGCCATAAGCACATCCGGGATCTCTGTGCGCAGTGCGTCGTGGCACTTGGATAAAAGTAACGATGTCTGGTGCGGCCCAATCTCAAAGCCTTGACGGACCATCTGCCCATAGATATTGGGAGTATCTGTCATGGCCCAGTACGCAGCATCGCCGTCGGGAATGCCGTGGATTGGCAGGACTTGGTCTGGCTTTTGGGTCTGAGCGTGTTCGGACTGCATCTTACACCAGACCTGAAATGGAAGCGGACGATCTGCATCATGCACAGCTTCGGGCCGCAGTAAGATCTCCTCGAGTTCTTGAAGGATGATTCTCCAGGATACAAGGTCGATGACCAGGTGATGCGCCACGACGAACAAAAGCTGCTCTTCTGTCCCTCGGTCGATCAGGTCAGCAGCGACAAGTGGACCTCGTACAGGATCCAGGCAGGTCTGACTGTCAACAAGCGAGTCATCGACGTCCTCTTGCGAAACCAGTTTCAAGTCACGCAGTCGATACGAGGACGCAACGTCGTTGGTGATGCGTTGCTGCCACTCCCCACCAACATCCTGCTGGAACCTCGCACGGAGCATCGAGTGCCTGGAGATAAGAGTCTCCATTGCCCTGCGTAGATGTGCCTCATGAATACGCTGGCTCGTCCGCAGCAAAAAGCTCTGGTTGTAATGGCCCTGCTCGTAGTTTGGCCTCGCGAAGTAGAGCTTCTGGATGGGGGACAGGTCAAACGGTGTTTCAACCATCTCGTGCAGCAGCGCGGGCTTCTCAATGTCCTTAACCTGCAGAGCCAGCGCGCTGATGGACTTGCAGTTGATGATGTGAGAGACTGCCAGTCCGAGACCGCGTTTCTTGCACTCACTCATGACTTGCATCGCCGAGATGGAGTCACCGCCGACGCTGAGGAAGGATTGTGCGAGGCCAAGCTGTTCTTCCTTGAGGTTCAAGACGTAGGTCCATATCTTGTGTAGCTCCAGCTCAGTCGTGCTTCCGCACTCAAGATCTCCCGATCGTTGCGTGACTGCTGCCACAGGATTGAGTTGACGATACAATGCCTCGCTCATGCCATCGATCCATTTCGCTGTCTGCTTGCGATCCAGTTTTCCAGACTGGAGACGAGGGATAAACTCGACGGCAAGCCACATGGATGGTATCATGTATGAGGGCAGCCTCTTGCCAAGCAGCTCCTTGGTCTCTGCAATCTTTTCCTGCGCAGTGCTCTCAAGATCGCCCCCGATGAGCTTATAGGGTTGACCATTGGGCACGAGGTCCTCACTCAGGGCGTCGCAGAGCTGCACCATGGCCAAGAGTCGACCATTGCAAAAGCCCTCCCTTGGTAGGACTACCATGCCGTGCTTGATGCTGGCACTGGCATTGATGTGATGCTCTATCTCCCCGAGTTCGATGCGCTGCCCGTGAAACTTGATCTGCGCATCTTTCCGACCGGCAATATGAAACGTCCCGTCGTGGTTGTATTTGACGAGATCGCCCGTCTTGTACATCCTTCTAGGGCCAATTCGTGACGGTTGGTTCCTTGCCCACGATGGATCTTCGATAAATGCTTCGCGGGTTTTCTCGGGCTCCTTGTAGTACTCGCGTGCGAGCGTATGGCCCTCGATGACCAACTCGCCCACTGCACCAACGGGCATGAGACGGTCGTGATTGTCCCGATCGACGATCCAGCAGTTTATGCCGACCTGGTGCCCAATGTTCAACGGATTGGTCCCTTGCACCATGCCTCGGTGCACGTGTGAAACAACAGACGTCTCAGCAGGGCCGTAGCAGTTGATGAGGTTGATGTGCGACCATGAACGGATGACAGCCTGTGTCATGGCCTCTCCACCAGTAACGAGTGTCTTCAAGGTTGGGACATTGGCGGGGTTGATGAACTTGACGAACGTCGGGGTCAAAAGCGCCCAGTTTGCTCGGAGCTCGGTGATGGCCTCTTCAACTGCATTGAGGCGAGCGTGTTCGCTGGGTATGCAGACACATCCACCCAAGATCATACAGGTCAAGATCTCAGTGATGCTCACGTCAAAGGTAGACGCAGCGAATTGGAACGATCGTGTATTGGAGTCCATCATCATAGCAGGCCCGTGAGCAAGTGCGCTCGACATGAGAGCTCCATGTTGGATCAGGGCTCCTTTGGGCTCACCCGTTGTGCCACTTGTAAATATCATGTAGGCTCCGTTATGCCACGATCCACAGTCAACCTCATCGCTTTGGTTGGGTAGCTCGGTGAACAGCTGCTCATCGACAGGAATCAACTCTGGCGCTACGCTCTCCAGCATGCGCTGATGCTGAGGAGAGCACAAGATCGTCTTGGCTTCCACCTTTTGCGCGAGAGATTGTAGACGAAGCAGTGGTTGAGAAGGGTCGAGAGGGACAAAGATGCCGCCTGCTTTGAGGATCGCCAGCATCGAAACAACGACCCATTTGGACTTGTCAAAGCAGATGGGCACAAAGACTTCAGGCCCAACTCCAGAGGCTTGCAGACGACAGGCGAGACGATCTGCTAGTGAAAGGACCTGTTGGTAGGAAAAGCTCCCATCCCAAGCGCAAACAGCTTCTTCATCAGGTCTCAACGCTCCCTGCATTGACACGGCCTGATGGATGCACTTGCGCACATTTCTCATAGGGTTGCTGTTCCAGGCCAAAACTTGTCGCTCATTTCGCTCACTGAAGAAGCTGACTTGTGATAGGAGAGTCTCCGGGTGGTTGATGATTTCCCTGAAAATCTTGTCGAAGGTGCTGCTGATGTTCTCTGCTTGATCTTGGCCCATGAAGGAAGGGTCCCATGTCAAGACATTTTCAAGCGTCACGGGATCTACCGTCATGCGAATTTTGCACCACAAAGGATGTTGTCCGCTACTGTTTCTAGGCTCATTTCCGTGGTTCTGAATTGACAAAATCGTGTTGAATAGCGTTTTGGCCTTTTCGTCGCTCATCAACACCAGCGACGAAAAGCTGCCGTTGAGAATTTCTCCAACGCGCTGATTGGCAGGCAAGCGAGCATGCACAGCTTGTCTCATGCGCTCTGCAAGTCCCGACGTTTCGGTAACGCTGTGCTGACTGTCAAAGCCGAAACACACATCATCCAGCCCGGTGAAGCAGCCAAGAAGGATCGCCCATGCTGCACAGAGAGCAGAGCACGTGTCTCTCAGATCATCAGGTGCAACGTGGTAGATCCGGCTGGCAAATTCCAGGTGCTCAGAACCTGTCTCAGACACATCGAACTGCGGGAACATGGCAGACTTCAGATCCGGCATTGACTGATCGGCGGTTCTGACACAGCCGCAAGAGACATTGGGTGCCATTGTTTAGGTTATGTAAAATGATTCGGTGAGTATTTGCTGGTGAGGACTTGTATGACAGAAAGATGTAGACCGTCAAACGAATAATGTGTGAAATTCGTGCGTCACGACAGCAATAATTTTCTCTAAGGTGACTGCATCTATGTGGATGGAGGTTACAGCAGATATATCCTTGTTACGGATCAGCAACATCACTACCAAGAAACAGCATTCAAGGTGTCATTCAGGGATATAAACAGCAAACCATACCGAATTAGAGGACTATTTTTTCAGCTCTACAGCGACATGCAGCCTATTTCGCCATGCTGGCTCCTTTTTCTTGCTTCTGAACCGCAAGACGATAGTTGTCTCCGCCCATTGGCCACTGACAACGCCGTTACACCAATGACAACATGGAAAATCCAGTATTTCCGCTCTTTTCTGATTCTCCCTTTCCTCGTTTCTCTCGTTCCACCATATACGAACCGGTTTTGGGACCCGGAAAGCCCGGATGTAGCCCGAAATGGTATGGAGCCCAGAAGTATCTTCTCGACTGAGACATAAGAGGCGGATGAAAGTCTAGGGTGCTTCAGGCAACTTGACGAAGCAAACTTGGCCAAGCCAATGTTGAGAGCACGTAGGCGGCGCAGCTTGGCCAGAAAGAAATGAGATAATCTGAATGGATCCGCGATGGCAAATCTATCCTTGTCACTTGATGGCGCGATTCACACTCAACAAGTGGTGGAGTGACAAATATGGCAGACAAAGACCAGTTAACTGGACTATGCATCGAGATACTCCATAAGCCGGCTTGGCGCTGGGAAACTGCAGCTAGTCACGAGCCGACCATGCAGCCGTTTTGCTCGTTTGGTGGACAGACGCAGCTGCGAATCACGCTTATTCACTCCCTTCTTGGCGGTGGACCGTTGGAGCTTCTGCAAGGACTACATTAGTTCGGTTCCGCTGCTGGGGTGAGAAGCTTGGCAGGCCTCAGGAGAAGGCATTCCGGATGATGATATGACTAGCATGAATCTATGTCAGCACGCAAGGGGGCGTGGTAAGATATTAGGATCTCTGTCCTAAGTAGCAAAAGGGTTTAGGTAAACTTAGTGTAATTTGGTAAAGATCGACTACTCGATCTTAGACTAAGTTTTGCTAGGACCTTGATCTAATATCAGACGTTTTCTTGCATCCCGGAGACATGGTTTAATGGGAGGGAGGTCTGGCTTGCAGGGAGCGGGGTCATGTGGCGGCTGTAGTGCCAACACAAAGAAAAGCTTTTTTTAATCATGATGCGTGTTTTATGTCAAATGTCGTACTATATGCAAATTTACAGTCTTGTTGAGCTGGTGAGTCTTGTCCCAATCTGCAAATTATAGAGACTGGATATAAATAATTCAAAAAGAGGAATGTTTAGTCCTGATAAATGTATATGTCTTCTCTTTGGAAAGTTAACAAGAGCTCTTTTTCAATCTAAGCGCCTGCAAAGAGCACTTTGGCATTCATCCTCGTAGTCGCGGACATGACTCACGAGGCGGCATATGCATGTAACGTGCCGGAATGGATTCTGATGCAACACCACAGGGATAAAAGACCACACAAACTAAAATACGAGCGGTGAAGTGGAACTAGTTATCTAATTCCATGATCTGAGCAGGCCTGACCAGTGGGTACAGAAAAAGCAAAGAATTGCTGAACAAGAGGCTGAGAGAAGTAAGTGATGATCTTTCTCGGTCTTGAAAGGGCAGGTAAGCAAGATAACTTCCAGATAGCGTAAGATCGGTACTTCGCCCCAGAACAGGATTGATTGATGCTTGTCTCAGAAGCCAATCAAGCAATTGTCCTAGGGTAAGGCACTAATAGCCGCTGCCGTGCTTGCATTAGTCCCCGCCGGTGAGGTGGCTTCGATGTAGGCCTAATTCACACTAGCTATACCGGTAATGATTATGATCGCCGCTACGGAGCCAGCTGAAAATTACCCCGGCAGATTGTCCTAAAAATCGCCGATCTTTAACATTTCAGTCCCGTTCCTGATCCTCCAAAGTCCCCGGATTGATCAGATCATGGCGTCTCGGAGCCCAGATGTAGAGTACGTACAGTGCTTCCCTTACGACCGGGCCGCCGGATCGTTTTCACCGGCTTCGTGTCGTATCCGCCATGTGCGCTACGCCGTTGCGAGCCGTGCCGTGTCCCTTGCCTACCCTGTACGTACCCTTGCACCATGTCTGACGTGGCTCGCTTCTCTATGATGACATTTTGTTTTTCCGCATTTTTTTCATTTATCCTGGCTTTTTTGTCTGTGGAGCATTTTCTCGGCTAAGCTTGCAAAGGGGCTCTATTGTACTACGTAGCAGGAAAGATTTCCCGGCTCGCTTAGCGATTGATCGATTGATTGATGCCCTGTTGATCAAACAACCTTAATCGATTTTTCCCAAACATTTGATTGTGATTACAGATTGTAAACCTTTGGTCTCACATTAGGCACAATCATGGTCTCGCTGTCGTGCGACGACTCTTTTGGTCCATATGCTGGTGGTTGTAGAGGCGGCTTCGACTTTACACTGCTTTTTGAAGAGTCAATCCTCACCATACCCATCACCGCTCTGGTGCTTCTCGCTGCCCCATGTCGAGTCCTGTACCTCTTGCACAAGAATAAGGTCAAGGTAGAAAATAGCCGCTGGCTGTACTGTAAAATTGTGAGTTAATTGATGTGCTCGCGTCGTGTCTCGGGTACTAACAGCCTCACGACATTATGTCTCGGTCTCCTAGCAGCGCAGATCAGCTTCCTCATCTCGTGGACTCGCTCTTCAGCAGTCACCACTAGAGCTTCTCTTGCAACGGCTGCCTTATCCTTCGTCGCATCAATTGGCATCTTGTGTCTATCCTACGTCGAGCACGTCTATTCGTACCGACCGTCGACAGTGCTCATACTCTTCCTGCTCTTCTCTGCTCTTTTCGACGCTGCGCAAACACGGACACTATGGCTCCAAGGCTACAACCGGCCCGCCGCAATCACCGCGCTCATAGCGACTGTGATCAAGATTCTCATGCTCGCTGTCGAGGCAATCGAGAAGCGTCGTTTCTTGCGGCCCCAGTACCGTGTTTTGCCCCCCGAAGTCACTGGTAGTGTCTTGTCGCACTGGTTCTTCTCTTGGCAAATACCGATGTTTCGCTCTGGCTATTCTAAGCACCTAGAGATCGAGGCGCTGTTTCCCCTGGAGAAACATTTCAAGTCTTCGTATCTTCAGAAGCTTTTGCAGACAGCGTGGGCTAAAGGTCTGTCATCCTGCCAGCTCCATAGACCTCAATTGACTGGATGCTGACATTGGTATAGCATCTCGGAAAGGCAACCATGCTCTGATGCTTACGGTCCTCAGGACCCTGAAGTGGCCTACCCTGTCCATAATCTTTCCACGTTTGTGCTTCATCGGTTTCACCTTTTGCCAACCATTCCTCATCTCTGCTACCCTTGCATGGGCAGAGAACGACAGCGACTCTGACGACATGAACCAAGGATATGGCCTCATAGGCGCATGGTTTCTTGTGTTCATGGGTCTAGCAGTACGTGAATCTCTGTTGCTACAGGCGCGTCCTACTAACGTTCCATGCTACAGGTGACGAGCGGCCAGTATCAACACCTGACGTATCGCGCCATCACCATGGCACGCGGTCAGCTCGTATCGATCTTGTTCGACAAGGCCACAGATATCAGTATTGCGGCGGCTGACCCTAGCGCAGCACTGACTCTGATGAGTGCCGACATTGAGAGGATCGACACGGGTTGGCGCACTGCCCATGACGTTTGGGCCAACTTGGTTGAGATTGTTATCGCAGTCTACTTGTTAGGACGCCAGCTTGGTATTGCGTGTCTTATTCCTGTCGGAGCAGCGATTTGTGAGTCTACTCATCCTCTGTTCATTTTCGAGCACGACATGTTACAGTACTGACCCGACCCCGGATGTGTTTAGTCTCGATCATCGGGTCTGTTATCGCCGTCAGTTTTGTCATGGCTCGTCAAGCCGCATGGCTAGAGGCCATCGAAAAGAGGATATCCGTTACCTCGCAGATGCTAGGCAGCATGAAGGGCGTCAAGATGTGTGGACTGACCGACGTGCTCAGCACTCGTATCCACGCCCTGCGAAACGACGAGTTGCGCATTTCCGGCAAATTCCGCAGGTTGTTGATCTGGAATATGGTCTTGGGTGAGTACCTACCTTGCATGGTCCGAACCGCTTCGATGGGACGTTTGCTTACAAGACATCTATAGCATACCTCGCTCCTATCTTCGCCCCAATCCTGACCTTTGCAACATACAGTCTTGTCGCCCAGTCCCGGGGAGGAGACAACAACCTGGACATAAACCGCATGTTTACATCTCTATCACTGTTCGCATTGTTAAACGAGCCTATCTCCTCGTTTGTTACGTCGTTGTCCTCTTTGATGGGGTCCGTCGGGAGCTTTGCGCGTATACAGGCTTTCCTCAACACAGACATTCGCGTCGATAGCAGAATCATCTCTCATGATAACACGAGCGAAGGGTCATCGACCTCAGTTTCTCTACGCAGCGAGCAGGAGAAACACTCGGTATTGTCCGAGAAAGAGCCTAACACTACCCAGAGAGGCCCATTGCTGATCGATCCTCTGGACTGCAACTGTATCGTCGTCAAGACAGGTGCCTTTGGATATGATCCTACTCAGAAACCCATCCTCAGTGATATCACCGCTCAGGTTCCACTGGGCAACCTTACCCTTGTCGTGGGGCCAGTGGGCAGTGGCAAGTCAACTCTTCTCAGAGCATTCCTCGGAGAAGTGGTAGTCATGGCCGGATCTATTCAAGTGATGAATTCGGAGATCGCCTACTGCGACCAAACTCCCTGGCACATGAACGGCACTGTGCGAGATAGCATCATCGCCTTCTCTCACGTCGACGAACGTTGGTACCAAAAGGTCCTACAGGCTTGTTCTTTGACAGAAGATCTCGGCCAACTGCCCAACGGCGATCTCAGCAGGATCGGGAGCAAGGGGATCGTCCTCAGCGGAGGCCAGAGCCAACGAGTCAGCCTAGCAAGAGCCATCTACGCACAGAAGAGAATCATCATCCTTGACGATGTCTTCAGTGGACTGGATATGCACACTGAGAATGCTGTCTTCCACAGCCTACTCGGCACTGATGGCCTCCTGCGACAGTCTAATACAACCGTCATCATGGCGACTTCTCGTGGTACGTTGTACCGTCTATCTTTGTTCTCATACTTATGCTGACACTGCTGTAGCAAATCGACTTTCTTACGCAGACTATATCATCAGTCTCGATGGTACTGGTATAGGCTGTGTACAGGGAAGCTTTGACAAGCTGACCCAAGAGGACAGCTACGTGTCCCGCTCGGCTGTAGCGTCTGCGAACTGGACATACAGCAAAGAAACCTCTGTCTCTGCTTCTACAGAACCTTCGGCTGATACGTTGCTGGATGCAGAGGTACTCCTCTCAGAGGAAGCCAAAGATGACGCTGGTCGTCGCACTGGTGATATGGCAATATACCTCTACTACATCCGCGCCATCGGCTGGATTCCAAGCTTGATCTTCGTCTTTGCCATCTGCGCCTTTATCGTCTGCCAGTCCTTCCCCACCATCTGGCTCAACTGGTGGGCAGCTGCCAATGCCAAAGACCCTTTTGCACGTCTGGGTTATTACCTGGGCATCTACGCGATGCTAGGTGGGCTCGCGATTATCTTCCTAGTCCTCAGCACCTGGCAGATGATTGTCACTATGGTGCCGTTGTCGGGCAATAGCTTCCACCAGAGTCTTCTCAAGACGGTACTCAACGCGCCCATGTCCTTCTTTGCCACTACAGATGCTGGTGTCACTATCAACCGCTTCAGCCAGGATCTTCAGCTCGTCGATATGGACTTGCCACTGTCAGCGCTCAACACATTTGCCACGTTCGTACTGTGCATCGCTGAGATGGTTCTGATCTCTGTAGGTTCGTACTACACAGCCATCGCGTTTCCCTTTCTGTTCGTCGCGTTGTGGGTGGTTCAGCATACATATCTTCGAACGTCTCGCCAGCTCAGATTCATGGATCTCGAGGCGAAAAGTCCGCTGTATGCCCTTTTCACAGAATCTGTCGCTGGACTGGCGACACTACGTGCATTTGGCTGGCGTGACGCACTGGAGAAGAAGCATCATGACCTTCTAGATCGGTCTCAGAGGCCGTTCTATCTTCTTTACGCGGCTCAGAGATGGCTGACTCTTGTCCTCGACTTGTTTGTCACAGTCATTGCTGTGCTGGTCGTGGTTCTTGTCACACAGTTGAGAGGTGTACTCCCAACTGGGTTGATTGGCGTGGCCGTTGTCAACATTATCCAGTTCAGTCAGCACCTGAAGCTGCTGATGACATTCTGGACGACCCTGGAAACGCATATCGGTGCAATTTCTAGGATCAAATCGTTCACATCTGATACTGCGTCAGAGCACGAGCCGCAGGAAACGGAGCAGCCGCCGTCTCTATGGCCGTCCAAAGGCCAGATAGTCTTTGACAATGTTTCGGCCGGATATACGTGCGTCTAGTTTCATCTATTACTCACAATCAGTTGCTGACTGACTTTTTTGCAGGCCATCTGAAAACATCTTGAAAAGTATATCTTTATCGATAGAGGCAGGTCAAAAAGTCGGCATTTGCGGACGAACCGGAAGGTAACATGCTCTCACCATTCACTAGTCATACCCAAGCTGACCTATATACACCCGTAGCGGCAAGAGTTCCATGGTATCTTGTCTCTTCCGTATGGTGGACCTCCACCATGGTAAAATCCTCGTAGACGGGCTCGACATCAGCACGCTTCCTCGCGAAGAAGTTCGCACTCGACTAGTTGGAGTGCCTCAAGATGCATTCCTCGTCGAAGGAAGCAGCGTGAGGCTGAATGCTGACCCTGCTCAAGGGCTCTCAGATGCTGCCATTGAAGACGCCATGAGGGCCGTTGAGCTCTGGGACATTGTAGCTGAGAAAGGCGGCCTTGATGCGCCTATTGAAGCGCTTCACCTTTCCCATGGCCAGAAGCAGCTCTTCTGTATCGCACGTGCTATCTTGCGCCCTTCGCCCATTGTAGTTTTGGATGAAGCTACCAGCAGGTAAGCCGTAACCGTCCATTTGCCGCCGCCTTGACATCAAGAACTGACATTGTGACTAGCGTTGACTCGCATGTTGACGAGCTTGTGCAGCGTGTTATACGCGAGCGGTTTGAGAATCGCACAGTGATTGCAATCGTGCACAAGCTCCAGTCAGCCCTTGAGGATTTTGACATGGTAGCTGTGCTTGATAAGGGTGAACTACTAGAGTTTGGACCTCCGCGACAGCTACTGGAACAGGGGCCTGGAAATTCTGCATTTGCTGCTCTTTACGCGAGCCTAGGTACGGGAGACGAGGAAGCACCGCATGAATGATGAAAAAATGAGATTCTACTAGAAACGTACGATGTAGCATGGTCTGATTTGCTCCGGCACCAGCGAGTGGATTCTAGGCTGGACTCGTATACTTCTTACTGTTATGATAGCTTCTAGTAAATAGCTTGGTTTAGAGCATCAGTTATGATACTAAGATCTAAAATAAGATCACTAGCTAATCCACCAGAGATATTTTGCTCTCTAAGGCAGAGAAACAGTAAATGGCTTCATACGTCTACCCTAAAGAGAGAGACCGACTATGGACTCATGAAGGTCGGTGAGAATGTGGCCATACCTGAAGTGCCCACGAAAGCCTCCCATGTCATAATCTTATGTTTGCCGCGCTACCCGCTACCGTGGGGCCTCAATTTCAAATTTTCATCCTGCAGTTCCGTATTGCAACGATCGTTCCCTGCTCGAATACGGTGACAATGAATCATGATGCGGATATTGGGCTTTCAGCTGCAGCCACAGCTGCTAGATCCTGTATTTGCGCTAGGCTTTATCTGCTGTCCCATCATTTATCGGAACGCAGAACTGCCGGTAGCCTCACTTTCCGTGATCGACATGGTAGCATCGAAAGTGAAAATATTAGGCTTCTCGGACTGTTTCCAGCTCTAGACGTTGGACCGGAGCTATGTTGTGTGCCGTGAAAATGGCTTGCAGCATGCAGTAGTGAATTTAGTGGCTGGCTGATCAGATATCACTTGCAACAGGCCCCAGCTGCCCGCTGTTCTCTTTTGTACCGCCCTAAGCCGTGCCGTGCTAGCCGTGCTTCCCCTTGCATAGCTGTGCCTGGGGGCTACCTGCCCTTCTCCTTCCAGGTTGTTTACAGCCCTATAACCACAACATGCGTCTACCTGTCTTTCGCAGGTCAGCACCACCATCGCATCCACCATTTTCTGTGCCACCTCAGGCCTTTGATTACAGGCGGTCATGCGTCCCACTATCAGCCTGATCCTCTGCCTTTTTGCCATCCCGAATGGGATATCGGCTTATCCTGGGCCCGCTGGTCCAGCAACACGGCCTCATTCCCTCAAGCGGCTTTCAGAGTACAAGTCCTCTACATCAGGATGCAGCTCTGGTCAAGATGTAGTCATCAAGGCGCCAGTGAAGAATATTTTCCAAAGTCTCACGGATGAAGAATATGCCCATGTTACGGCGTATCTTCATGAGCAGAAAGACCTTAACTTGACTGCTGTAGTCAACTCAACCTCGTGAGTCTCAGTTTCCTTCGAATCTTTAACAAAACTGTGTTGAACATCTTCTGCCTACTCCTCACATAAAGCTTTCGCGATTCATCAGCTAACGGCGCCCAGCTGGGATAATGTAATTGTGTCTTTGGACCTGTTACAGCCAAACAAGACAGGTGCATTGACGTATCTTGAAGGCCACGGTCCTGCTCCAGTCCGCTATGCCAGAGCAACCCTCCAGTTTAACTCAAAATTGCAGCCCTATATCCAAGAGTACATGGTCGGGCCTCTGCCGATCCAAAAGGGTCTTACACATCATGAGGAACTCAACTACATTTTCACATCTGGCCGAGGCCGGATCAATGTGTACAACGCTGACGGTGAAGCCATCGCTGCTTTCAATCTCAAGATTGGCACCGAGATAAAAGACATCACCAAAGAGCTTCTCAACGGTGTTCGTATATCCTTCAATTATCCGTCTAGAAGTCACTCGACTAACGATGTCAGACTGCAACAGGTGCCAAAACTGATAATCTGCTGATTGCAGGGAGTGACCCTCTGATTCATCGTAACGATAGGGTCTACCAGTGGAACGAGTTCTACTCTGCTCATACTGGAGAATTCTACTCAGAGACAGTACTACCCACCAGTTTGCAATTCAAGGTTGACCTCACGGGCCGAGATCCATCAAAGTGGAAGGTGGTGGGCTGGTACTACGACGGCAACTTCTGGCCAACGACTGCCGCCTTTCGCAAGGGCATCAAGACCTTAAAACGAAGGCCAGGCCCAGTCGTTGATGGAGCTTGGACTTCTACTGATCAACAAGGCGATGGCTTTCCTCGTGATCATCTATACCCTCCCATTTCAGTCCAACCTGATGGTCCCCGGTTTGGAGTGGATAGAGAGCAGAACTACGTTGAATGGAGTAAGTTCTTTTGTCATTTCTCTCGTAGATCCAGCTGACAGTACTTGAAAGTGGACTTTAGCTTCTTCCTTTCTAATCACAAAGAAACCGGTTTGCAGCTACACGACGTGCGATTCAAGGGCGAACGCCTGATCTATGAGTTTGGGCTTCAAGAGGCTCTTGCGCATTATGCTTCACAAGACCCGCTGCATGCCTCATCGGCATACCTTGATTCCTCATACGGTATAGGCACCAGTCAATGGAACCTCGTCGACGGTTTTGACTGCCCATCTCACGCTACCTATCTCAACACAACCTTTTACATCAGCGAGACTACTCATGTGCACCCAAACAGTTTGTGTCTGTTTGAGTACGATACTGGTTATCCTATTCAACGACACTTGACCACGGACTATGTTTCTGCAACCAAGAACATTGTTTTCACCGTACGCAGCGTTTCCACGGTGGGTAACTATGACTATCTCTTTGAGTACTCTTTCTACTACGATGGATCCATCACCGTTACTGTTCGGGCCTCGGGTTATATCCAAGGAGCCTTTTGGTCGGGAGACGGCGATTACGGTTATCATATTCATGATAATCTGTCTGGATCTATGCACGACCATGTCATCAACTTCAAGCTGGACCTGGATGTCAAGGGTACTAAGAACAGTCTGATGAAGACTGAGTTCGTACCACATACTCAAGTGTAAGATGCCTTCCAGCATTTGTACTCAGCCCGTTGACTTTGAACAGCTATCCATGGTCTGATGGCCAGTCTATCAATACCATGAAGGTTAACCGCTCGTACATTGCCAGTGAGGACGACAGCAAGATAAACTGGTCACCAAATGGAGCTGCTTCATATTCCGTTGTTAACAAGGACAAGCTGAATGACTTTGGGGAGGCACCTGGTTACTCCATAACCCCAAGTATGACAACCTACCCATATACATGATCTCACACGATGGCTAACCTGGTCTATAGATAGCGGTAGTACTGCGTATCTGACTGTTCAGTCATCCTCCGCCCTTGGTCAAGCCGCCAATTGGGCCAATCATAACCTTTACGCCCTCCAACGCCACGACACTGAGCCCAAGAGCGCATACGCCTATAATAGCCACGACTTGAACCGCCCAGCTGTCGACTTCAACAAGTTCTTCAATGGGGAAAGTCTCGATCAGGAAGACATTGTTTTGTAAGTACCTGATGCGACGACATGGCTGTCATTCCGAGCTAATAAGCATCACAGATACTTCAATCTAGGCATGCATCACCTGCCTAACACAGCCGACCTGCCCAACACTGTGACTACGAAAGCTGTATCTTCAATGTTGATCTCTCCACAGAATTACTTTGCTGGTGATGTATCACGACGGACTGTGCATCAAGTTCGTATGTCCTTTGACAAGAACTCCAATGTCACTGGGGTAAAGAGATTTGGTGTGAAGCAGCCAACATGCGCGCTTGATATGAACACAGTGGCACCTGATCTGAGCACGTTTGTCGGGGAGATCGAGATTCCCAAGTTTCCATGGAATCCGAGTGGTAGTCTGCAGACAAACCCTGGTGGCTAAGGGTCAGGATACTTAGTAAAGGTGACGCTGACACTGGACCCTATGATGCAGTAGTCACTCACTTGAAGTTTCTTTGTAATAATGATGGGAGATGTATATAATACCATAGTTTACTTCCAAGTCACCAATTGAGTAGAGAACCTTATAGCAAAACAGAAGCCTAGATTGTGGGCGTTCCATCTGCTTCTATTTCACATGCGAGTAAATATTGATTCATCTGACAATGGTTGCTTTCATCTTTTGCGAGGTAACCGCACTGGTAAGAGCAGCGTTATCCTAAAGGTATTCGGTCGCCTTAGATTAAGCTCTTTACTGTAAGGTTGCTTCTGCAGACTCCCCAGTCCAAGCTCGCCGCAGTAGTTCAGAAATCCATTTGAACTCCAAAGGGCGTGGGTTCGGGTATTGTTTACTTGTGGCAATATGAGTCGCCCTTTCAATATCACTTTCTTTCATTCCCAACTCCTCCAATCCGCGTGGTACTGGCAGCTTGCTGAATAGTACCTCCAATCCTTTCAACGCATCCCCATCGCTTCCGGGGAGAGCAGCAGCTAGTTTCGCCATCTGATCGGGTATACAGGGTGCATTGTAAGACAAGGAATGGGGGAGCATAACAGTGTGCGTTTCAGCGTGAGGAAGTCCGAACGACCCACCGAGCACATGGCAGATTTTGTGATGCAGTCCCATTGAGGAGTTTCCAAGGACTGTGCCGCAAAGCCACGCACCATATAGAGCCTGATCTCGAGGAGCCTTGGAGTCGGGGCTTTCCACAATTTGAGGCAACGCCTCCGCCAATGACTTTATTCCCTCGAGGGCGAGTATCGAAGTGATTGGGTTGGCATTTTGTGCGTAGAGTGCCTCGACTGCATGAGCGATTGCGTTGACTCCGGATGTACTGCAAATAACAGGCGGTAGAGTCAAGGTGAGATCCACATCATAGATAACAACAGCAGGAAGGATCTTAGGGTCGGAGCGAGTAGTTTTGATACCGTCCTGCGTCTCGCCGAGGATGGGAGTCATTTCCGAGCCAGAATAGGTCGTTGGAATGCTAATGTGAGGTACGCCTGAGCGGATGGAAATAGCTTTCCCGAGTCCAACTACTGATCCGCCACCTATAGAAACAACGCAGTCTGCTGACACGGAGCCAAGAAAGGCAGTTCCTTCTTCGGTTACAGACGTCGGAGTGTGCGCTGTGGCGTGGGCAAAGATGCCAGCGACATCTAGAGAAGCATCTTTGATGATATCGGACAATTGATCGGCGAGGTGTCGCTTGCCAGGCGTGGAAAGGATGAGTGGTCGGGAGACCTTGAGGCGCTTTATTTCGGCTGCGAGTTTTGTGATACTGCCAGAGCCAAAGACCACTCGGTTTGTTTGGACGTTGTACTCAAAGTCCTTCATTTTGCGCTTGCGAGAATTGTTGTATGTAGTGATGAATCCAACAAAGTCCTAAAAGATTGTTCCTTTAACAAATTGCTACGCCAAGATAGATGTCAAATTACCTCATTCAATTGTTTTGTTACATATCGGGCCGGAAGATCCGGAAGATTCGGAAAACCTGACATGTTGAGACCGGAAGGCGGAAGATTTAGATTTGAGGTTGAGGTTTTCCGAGATAACGTGTGTTCTTCCGGAGGCTAGAGCCGTAGTTACCATCGCGGGGCCCCGCGTTACAGGGTATTCTACGACTACTGTACATCGGATTGCACGTCCAATCCTGCCGGTGTTCCCCCGCATCCGGGGATAGACCCGGCAACAATACTAACGGAGATCCTAGAGGCAGGCGGGAGAATTTAAACATAAAGCATGGACTTCCCCTCTGTTGTAGATCTCTTTCAGGTAGATCTTCATTCCTGGGCAGGCCATACATGAGCACCGCTTCATTTCAATCAATCTTAATACCAGGCTACCCTACAAGTCACGTACACTTGTATGAGCTCACACCAGCATGGACGATTACAAACCCAAGCAATCAATGGACGAACAAGTCGGCGACACTGCACTGTCTTCAGATCTCAAAGATTCAGAAGGCTACATAGCCCAGGTTGACACCGCACACCATGGCAACCTCAAGCTCGCCAAGGATGGCCATACCGTCCTAATTCCACAGCCTTCCGACGATACACGTGATCCTCTCAACTGGAGCCCTGTCAAGAAACACGTGATCCTCTTCATCATCAGTTTCGCAGCCTTTCTTCCCGACTATGGCAGCGCTGTTGGTGCAGTTACTCTCATCCCGCAGGCAGCGTAAGTTGAGACTTAGTCACAGGGTGAATCATTCCACTAACCCAATGGCTCTAGACAATGGAACATGAGCCAAGATACAGTCAACCACTCACAAGTCGGTAACGTTTTCATGCTCGGCGCAGGCGGTATCTTTGTTGTAGCCCTCTCCGCATGGGCAGGCCGTCTCCCTGTCCTATTCTACTTCCTCGTCATCGCTGCAGCTACAGCAGCTTGGTGTGCTGCTGCTACGACCTTTGAGTCTTTCATGGCTGCTCGTATCCTCAATGGTTTCTTCAGCACTGTCTCGCAGGGTGGAGGACTTATGTTCATCTTTGACATGTTCTTCTTCCACGAGCGTGCTCGCAAGATCAATATCTGGGCTGCCTTCATTATCCTCTCTCCCTATATGGGGCCATTGTTGACTGCCTTTATAATTACGACAGAGCCGTGGCCCATTGCGTTCTGGGTATACTTTACTGAGGTGTGACAGACTGGCCTAATGAGTTTGAGTCCAAAACTGACCGTGACATAGACTTCGCTTGCGCTCATCCTTACCATCTTGTTTGTCGAAGAAACCTACTATGACCGTCGCATCACTGCTGCCAATCAACCACCCAGAGGATCACGCATTGGCATTCTACTAGGCTATGCTCAGTACCAATCACGCCACCTCCGTAACAGCTTCGGCCAAGCCTGTATGCGCCCAATTCGGGTCATCCTGAAGCCAACTGTCTTCCTGTCTTGCCTTTACTACCTACTGACCTTTGCATGGGTCGTCGGTATTAATACAACCTTGTCCATCTTCCTTACACCGCTATACAACTTTGGCCCTAAGCAGATCGGTTTCTTCTATTTTACACCTGTTGTTGCCGCAATTTTGGGAGAGGTAGTCGGCCACTGGCTCCACGATGGAATTGCCACACAATTCATCAAGACGCACAATGGTCACTTTGAGCCGGAAATCAGATTACGTGCAATTTGGTTCAGTACCCCGTTCATGCTCGCCGGTTTGGTCGGACTAGGCTTCGCTCTTCAGGAGGGGTATCACTACATGATTACAGCCTTGTTCTGGGGCCTGTACGTCTTTGGTATCATGGTAACTACAGTTGCTCTGAATGCATACAACCTCGACAGCTATCCAGAAGCATCCGGGGAAGTATCTGCATGGATCAACTTTGCGCGAAGTAAGTTGAGAAACCACTACTCACTCAACATCGTCAGACAATTGCTGACACCAAACAGCTACTGGGGGGTTTATCATCAGCTATTTTCAAGTCAAATGGGCAAACTCTGTCGGCGCTAAAGTCAGCTTCGGCACCCAGGCTGGTATCTGTGCCTTTGCGTTTCTTATCATTCTTGTATTGCAGGTTTTCGGAAAGAGAATGAGAGCCAAGAGTAGAGAATTGTCCTTCCCTACAGCCTAGGTAGACTCATCTTGATACTTTTACTATGTACTTGTTGATGTAACAATGAGATAATGTAATAAAGGCTTTCATTCAACTTGCAATCGAGTCTTAGAGAAAAGAGTCTATGGCTATGCCACCTTGCTTCCTTAAAAAGTGATAAGCTGTTTCCATTTTGCGACAGAGGCGCACATGATAGATGCGTCTTTGCGTCTTTAACGGTGTCACCCTAGCCCTGAACAAGTAGGCGACAGTGTTGCAACTACATATTCTCTTACTAGGTGAGGCACGAAATAATAAATACATACTCCATACCTCGCCCGCGAGTGACTTATTTCGCGAGTTTTATAGGCGGTCATACCTTACAGTTAGTAAACACGCTTGCATACGGACACAGCTTTTAGGTTCGAAGCATATCCCTGCGACTATCAACGATCAGGCCATGCCGTTGATAACAGTGAGGCAACAAAGGCTGCCGATATTCTTAGCTAAGGCTCCGAATAACAAGTCTGGGAGTAATGACAAATTTTACAATTGTTTTCAATCCAGGTATTAAGGCAAGCTAGTAGACATTTCTTAAAATTCACAATGACGTTTGTCTAGGTCAGGCGACAGCTTATTACCCAATCTTAAATGTTCTCAGCCGAGGTCGAAGTCATATCAATGGCCTAAGCTGAAGCAGACATCGCAGATCTAAGCTCCTACAGTTGCCTTAATAAAAGACTGAAACTCATCCATGTTTCGAGTCTGTACATAAACCGAGCCAGGACCTGTGAAGCGGCATACTAGACCCTCGCCCGTCTTCAATCCAGTCATAGCCCCCCCACCAGCCTTTTCAATCGCGTATTTGCAGCTCCAAGCTACGAGATGACCGTTATCAACAATATGTTCCTCACCAGGTCGAAGCTATTCATCGAAAGTCAGTAGTGCACCTACGCGAATTTCTTGGGAATCTCACATCTAGCCCATCGACAGCACCAAAGCTCGTCAGCCACATAATTCCTTGACCCTCAATACGAAAGACAAAGAGATCCTCTCCCGAGAACAGCGCCTTGCCAATACCTTGAGTCTCTCTCTTCTTGCTAACCTCAGAAGTGCAAGCAAGGAAAGCGTCTCTGCCGATGGTCCAAGACTGGTGCCCATCGACATGGAGGGTGATAATATCTCCAAACAGCGTTGGGCCGAGCGCGATCCGTCCTGGGCCGGTATACGTCGACTCGTACAAGTTGCCACCTGTAAAGAGCTTCCCCAGAGAGAATTTGGACTTTCCAGCTAGCTCGATAGAGCCAGACATGTGAATCATGGCACCTGACTTGGAGCGCACCACGGCGCCTTGCTGGAGATCGACATTGAGAACGGCATTGGTGTCGCGGTGAGCAATGCTGTAAGTTCCGCCTGGAAAAGCACCTCTGTCATTGCTTGGGGGTTGCATCGCCTGTTGATGCTGCGGGTATCCTTGTTGGTGAGCCATGGCGTTGTAATGAAAGCTGGTAGTAGCGTGAGATGGTGAGAAAGGAGGGATGAAGATGTGAAAGATGACAGGTGTCAGACTTTATTTATATGCTTATTTCTGCTCCTGCTGACATTGATCTTATCTTTTTCAGCAGTGACATAATGTTCGGTACTTTGGTAAAATGGAGTGGTTCAGCTCTGCTGATCCCAGTAAGCCTTAGCTTGTTTAGGCAAGTCGGTATTGAAATGTGCCTTGTCTTACCCCCCTCAGGACTAGAATAGAAAGTAAGGACGCTCCGTGCAGGGGTTCTTGACAAGTAAACAGCCTTATATTCTTTAAATCCCCGAGCCATCCCTGTACTCTGTTCAATGATTCGTGGTGACTTGAAGTAATTGTTATATAAGTCTGGCCAGTTACTTACGCAACTGTAATCACATGGAAATGTCCCTTCCGCAATCGTGTTTTTGACATCCTCGTGGCTCTAGTATTACGAGTCATGCTAATTGTTCTTGAAAGATAGGCGTGATTGGCTTGGAACAAGGCTGCTGAGTGTGCTGCCTGCTTTAGTTATTGCATTAAACAGCGAGCTTGAGCACCACTTCTACCACAAACTCAGAATGCCCGGCATCGATTAGTATCTTCAGTACCTTCTAGTTGGGACTAAGCAGAGTGGCGGTGGTCCCGATGGTTTAAGCCAGTTGACTGTTGTTGTTGCTAACAATGGGAACCACCTGTTCTACGTTTCTAAGGGTGATGGCGAGTCCAATGTCAGCCATTTAATCCACAAGAAGTAGATCATTAGTGCTACGCTTAGTTAGGGACGTGGAATTGGGCTAGAGAGATGTGCTCGATTATATATGTCTGTTGTTATTCTTGAATAACCTGTAACGGCCAAAGCAACCATTCTCTCCAGTAACTCCCCAAGATATCTGCTATTACCTCCACTATCGCTTTGCCCCAGCCCTCCAAGAACCAGTAATCCCTTATCTTATGCAGGAGTGCTCCAAATAGTGAGAATAGGATCAAAGCTGGCGGTTGCCGCTGTTGCAAGAGTGCGAAGTAAGAGTCTGGTGCGAAATGAATGAACATCAGAGGCGCAGACCACTCTTTGTTGTATCCCCAGTTGTCTCTTGTCTCAGAGTCCATTGCGCGGAACTGCGACGAGTAAAGTCGACATTTCCGGAGAACTTGAAGCGCCTCTTCATAGACCTCGGCACCTTCGGAGTGGCTCCAAGACTCGCGGGCGCGGCAGAAGTGGGCATCTTCTGGGTTCTGGGTTTCTTGATCTGGATCAAGTTCATACCAGTTCCCCGTACTCATTATAGCCTTCATTCTCCCGAGTCGGAAGTAATTATGTGTAGGCTCAAGCACGGCCCTCAGACCGCGGATCATAGGAATCCATTCTGTACCCAAGACCTTCTCCTTTTGGGCTGATGTAGACGAGGTGGGGCTACCATCTATACCCTGATAAAGTGGATTTGAGGTAGCGAAGATGTACAGAACATTGCATATGGACCAGGTAAACAATGCCTCACTGTTCTCTTCTGTGATAACGCAGAGTTCTCTCCGAAAACCGGCCGAGGCCTCGTTATGATGATACATGCCAACTAGCCAACTCCGGGTTCGCTGGGTTGGGGACGTGTAAGCAATGTGTAAAGCGGCAAGACCTAACAAAGCATGCATGACGAATGGATATTGGAAGCCAATCTGGGGAAGGGCTTCCTGCCAGATATACAATGTCTTGGAGCATCTGCAAAGGTCGACACTTGTTGTGACTGTCCAGTGGTGAAGCAGATGTAATTGATTCAACTCTAATGATGCTTGACTAGTCGCAGGGCCAAGACTCTGAAGTGCCGGAACCGGGGTTCCTGTCGATCCCGAGGGTGACGCTGACACGCCCAGTGGTGAATGTACGAGGGAGGGTAGCGGTGGTATAGACACTGAGTTTGAAGTAGATTCGACAATTCCGTCCGGGTATTTACAAACGGTTCTGCGGTTCAGGCATGACCGACATGTCGGGTGTTCCTCGGTACACTGACAAGGGAACAAATGCTTGTTTCAGCCTTGGCTAGACAGGTAAGAAAGGAATTCGGAGTCACTTACCTTGACCCGGCGTTTCCTGCATGTGAAGCAGCCATTCCTGGACTTGAGGTGTGGCCTCCGTGCCCGAGGTCTTGTTGATGACGACCCCATGATTCATGAACTGGGACTTGCAAGTGCCGAGTCGGTCTAGGCAAACAGAGCAGCAAGTAGTCTGCGGGGCTGGCTGCTCAAACCCCAAGCGATGTATGATAAAGAACGAAGAATGCGAAGAGGAAGTGATTGAGAACGAAGAGAAGACGAAGGAAATCGCGTTGCTTGGCCTTGGGTCGCAAGAAGGAGTTTAGCAGATCCTTCGGCGGGGCAGTGGATCAGGTTCCTGGGAGAACCACCACTCACAGTATTGAACTCTGGGCTCCATACCTCGTTTATCCTCGTTTATCCTCGTTTACTTCGTCTAGTTTGTTTATTCGTATAACTTCCCATCACTGATGTGCACTAATTCCTTCTGGTGCCCTTAGCGTCTGATGGCCGGTACCCCCGGCACTCGATGTCTCTTGATTACTCCCGAGATGGATATTCTATGCAGCTAGGTAGAAAAACGCAATCTGGCATTGATGGCCAACGTCTGCGGTGGTGGAAATGGCATTGCTCGTTCGCCGTCGTATCGTAAGTAGTACCAAAGTCGTGTGTCAGTACTAACTGGGCCTTGACCAGTGCGCTTTACTGGAATGTCAGACTTCCACGACCAGAGCCCTTACCTTACCATTCATTTATAAAGCTTATCCCCAAGAGCCAATGCCCAAAAAAAAGCATACGCAAACACACGTCACCTTTGGATCCTCCGCCCGTCCACTTACGACCAAAGTCCAACTACAGGTTATTGACGGTTGCGCATATCGAAGACCATGAAAAATCGAACATGGCGTCGCTCAAGCCTTGCAGTTTTTCCACCATCATCTCCTGCGGAACCGGCTTACCTGCGCATTGTTGCAAAATGCCGGATCCTCCAATGTTCTGCGCAGATTCTGCAAAAACGAGCTCGAGCTGAGGATATAAGGGAGTCTGACGAGCAACAGCATATTGAAAACGCTAGTCGCGACGTGGGGGGAAGTATCAATTTTCAGCAGGCCATCTCAAAGATCGGGAGCTTTTGAGGGAATGGGATTTTGCCGCTTCTGTCCACATCAAGTTATTCAGACAAGGTCCCGCAAGCAATGGCGAGAAGACTATCCAGATTGCAACAATCTCTGCCAAAGGCTTTGAGAAATTGGCAACTCTCCTACTGGAAGCATTGTAGCTGGCTGCTGAAAAAGGCAGTCTTGATGTGTTTACGAGGACCGCGATAGGAGATAAATACCTATTTCTGCATGCAATGATCAATCTCATTTATCAACAAGTGTCAATAAATCGTCAGTTATTAAGATGGTAAGATATAACTGTGCCATATGTCTTTATATTATACTAAATTCTCTAAACAAAGAAAATATTTCTAAAATCCTTAGAAAGTTATCTTCAAAAGCCTCGGCTACAGGCAGAAGAAGATTTACTTTTTCCCCTGCAGGGCTGCATAATGCAGGTCTTCAGTCTTTGTGTCGGTACGTTTCCCCTTATGAGGAACAACACAGTAACAGCAGAACTTGATTGCTACCCTCTGCATTCATCTGGCTTATTTAAACCAATTACAGAGGTATCGTAAGTAAAACATACCCCAGGTTCTGAAATTGCGGGGGAGTGACTATGACGTACCAAAACAGTTAGTGGATCTGCCTCGGCACTTCAGTGCGGAATTGACGATGCGTCTAAAATGAATGGAGCTCGCCTGTCGCGCTGTTTGGCCAACTTGGACCTTCAATCCCGCGAGTCCCGGTCTATCTTTGAGGGGTCAAACGAGAACCGAAAAATGTCCACCGCCTCGACGACGAAGAAATCCAGCAAGAGGGATGAGTATACCTCCCATGCTTGGTAAGCTATTTTTGTGCCTGTACCAAGATTATTCGCTGACCAGGGTCAATGAAGCACTGAGTGCCAGCGACGCAAGGTTAAAGTTAGTCTCCCCCTCAACATAAATAATCACTTCAGTGCTGATGCTACCGTTGTAGTGTTCTGGACAGTCGCCATGTCATAACTGTCTTGGGAGAGGTGCTGAATGTTCCTATCAAGATATCTCGAATGGATCGAGTAAGAGGAAGCGAAAACAATCTTCGTCAAATGCAAATAAGTATGGTAGATCCACTGTCCTTTCAACAGACAATTGTACTCAGGGCTTGGACTGCAGAGCTGACAGTCATCAAGAAGACGAGCTGTTCCGTCCTCAAGTCTCTCCACCTCTGCGTCAGACGAGACTGCACTGCTCAAGGAGCAACTTCGACGGTTGCAACAAGGATTGGATACCTTGATGATGCAGCAATCACTCAGCTTCGACTTTCTCACTTCGCACAACACGCCATCATTGCCGAACCAGACGGGTATCTCAGCACCCTCACCAGATGAACCGCCTCTCACATCCAGTCAATCAATCGAAGCATTTGAACCACGGAGCACGACACACAATGATGAAGAAGAGTCACCGAACTCTTGTCAAGAACACCGTCAACCAGATGAGCTCACCTACGCCGACACCGACACCTTTGTCCCCGGGAGTAGATGGCTCAATCGATTCGCTGTTGCTTCACAGATCTGTGATCTACGCTCCAGTGTCGGAGCAGGTCCTTTCCTCCCAAGCACGACTCTCCCAAAGAGCTGCACCGTTATCCTTCCTTGCCCCAAGGACTTGTCGCAGGCAATCAAGGTCGGTCTGGCTGGTGCCGACTGCTTCTTTCCTTCCATCCACGGGACGAGGCTAGTAGAGGCGATTTCAGAGACCCTCAAGGCACTGAGCTACTCTTCTACAACCCAGTCGGTAGTTGTGACTGAGCCGCATCACTTGGTGATATCAATTCTTCTCGTCATCATTGCAGCTGGACAAAACCTGGACGATACGATTTGCCCCGATCTGGATCTTGACAAGGTGTGGCCTGGCTCGGAAGCTTATTGGCAGAGTAGGAAGCTCATGCAGCACTTTGAAGGAGGCGGCAGTGAGCTGCAAACAAATTGTGTCATCTATCACACCTTCTCCGCAGCGTATCTCCTAGCAGCAGAGAGGTTACGTCTTGCCTCCACCCACGTGCTCAACGGTCTTCATTCAGCAGTTAGTCTAGGATTAGGCCAAAGCCACGGATATCCGACATCCTCTGAGGACATTGTAGATCCCCTGGCACTATGGGTCACTCTCGACTTCCTCGACAAGCGCATCACCCAGAAATGCGGCATCCCATACTTTGTCGGAAACAGTCTTGGGCATGTGGATTTTGAGCATGAAACCAGCGCTCACATCGACCTGAAGAGCAAGACATATCTGAAGACAATGTTTAGCCATGCCAGGCTCTGGGCATCAGTGTGGGACGGGTTTCTGGCTCCGAATGCCCCGATGGCGAGCGATTGGGTTGAGATCCAAGCATTTGATGCAAAGCTCCTAGCCCTTAGGGAGCAATACCCCGACATCTCATCATGGAACGGAGAAGTGGACAACACCATTTTGAATTCTCCTTGTGAGCTAGAAGATCGACGGCATCTTCTTGTTTTTCTGGCAAGTCTTCCAAGGACAGTTTGGGATGAGTAACACAACACTAACCAAGCAACTCTAGCGATATCAATCTCTCAGACTGAGTATCCGCCAAAGGACGTTGATTCCCCCAGAGACAAATGCTCGAAGGGTAGCATCTTGCTTGAGAATTTCCATCGAGTCTTTGGATGCCATGAGCCATTACCTAGACAGCTGGGGCGCAAACCCGAATGCCGGCTACATACTAACTGCTTCTCTGGTCGAGTCCATATACTATCTAACCCTTGGATACCGCGAAGGTGTTTCTGTGCTTGACGTTGAAGCACTTCCACTGGCGCTCCATCGAGCCGGTAGCATGCTAGAGTCTCTGTCTGCCACAATCGTGTCCGCAGCTAGAGCCTTCAAAGCCCTGCGATGCGTGCTGAACTTTGACTTTAATGATTCACGTCCAGACTATGACCTGATATTTCCACTCGGGGGCTATTCAGAGTCTGACATGAACTTTGCAATGGCAGTTGACCAGGTCGATTATCCCTCGAGCACAGAAACATTTGACTTTTCAAAGAGCTTTAACAGCATGATTCCAAACCCCATGGCAGAACGTGGCCTTGAGGTCAGCTTAGGATTAGCTGAGATGTTCACTGAGATAGAGGCTAGATAGTTTCTCTATAGAATGTTTGTTCCTTTGGCTACTCTTTAAATGTTGCTCGGATATGAAAGAAATTCACGGATTATCTTAGGCCAAGTATATTAACGTATTGCTACATTGCAAAGCGCTTCATTTGTATATGCACAAAGTCAACAACTGCCTGAATCCCCAGTTCCGTGACCTCACCCAGCGGAAACAGCGTAAAGGCATGACAAGCACCCTCAACAACATGCAGCTCAGCTTCACTCCCCGCGTTGATCCACTTGGCAGCCATGAAGATGCTATCATCAAGTAGTGGCTCAATATTTCCCACGAGAAAATGCGCCGGGGGTAGGTTGCCCAAGTCAGCGTATAACAGGGATATGTCAGGCCTTTTCCTGTCGCTGAACGGGATATGACCAAAAGCCGCCTCAGAAAATCTCATCATGGTCTCGCGACTGATAACTATGTTCCTTGTGTGCGACAGCAAGGAAGGCGTATAGGTCAAGTCGTATATCCCATAGCCAGCACAGATGGCAGCGATTTGTGACTTGACGTCGATTTCATGCTTATCCCGCAATTCTAGGGCAACTGCAACGGCAAACCAGGCACCGGCTGATTCTCCGCCTAGTACTCGCAACGGAACCCCAAGTGCACTAATACCTTGGGCAGAAAGAGCAAAGAGGGCCGCATCTACGCAATCGTCGCGGCCCGCTGGGAATGGGTGCTCCGGCGCGAGTCGGTACTCCACAGACGCGACGGTCAGGCCGGATGCTTCGGAGAGTCGGGTCAAGTACCCATCGTAAGAAGCATTGCTCCCAATGACGAAGCCACCTAAAGACGGTTAACAAGTCCACTACAGATAGACTGCGGAGTCGCGCGTGACCATACCTGCATGGAAATGGAGGAACACGCCTTTCGACGGCCCAGGCGGTTCAATCACCCGGAGTTCAATCCTCTGTCCGTCACGCCCGGTAGCATAAACCAAGCGGGCTTGGTCATTCAGTTGCAGACGGTTGAACCCGTGAGTGCCTTCTGCTCGTGCTTGTCGATAGTCTTGGGGGCGGTCAAAGTCATACCATTGCTTGGCATCTGCCAACTGTTTCTCGAGGCGATCGACAACTTCGAGGCGAGCCGCACGGACTTTGCCGGACACGGATTTCGGGCGTACGTTGACCGACATTTGAATAAGGCTTGGCCTGCGAGAGAAGCCTTTTCTTTTTTTTTCGGACCAAGATGCGGAGGAAGTATATAATCTAGCCAGAGATATCGGCGGAAGTCTTTTGGCCAAAATCCACAGGTCTGTTGTCTATTTCCTTTTGATGTTCCTGTACAGCATCTGAACCACCTCTGAACTGTAGTCGTGATTGGAAAGCCGCAACGGAATTGGTGATTCCGAACGATACGACATTCCGCGGGAAGCTCCTTGTAATCCGTGCTCCGCCCCGTTTATTTAGTTAGTGCGAGGATATTAGCAGACAGATTGGCCTGGTCTCCCGGGTAGCATTAACTTCCCTAAAATAAATATCGTGATTACTGTATTAAAATATTTTAAAAAATATTAAAGTAAGAATACTAAGTGATTGAAACAAGAGAGGCTGAAATGTTACATTCTATTAAGCAATAGCGTCTTCTATCTGCGTTCAAGTTCAGAGCTTTGTGAGCACCTGAGATATTTGAGGTCGCGAAATAAATTGTGGCCAGGCCACGTCCACTCCCAACTCCTGAGCGGCCTTCAAAACCCAACCGGGCTCTTTCAAAAACTGGCGACCAACCGAGATCAGATCAACACTACCCTCCGCGCCGTCCTGAACCAAGTCTCTGGCCTGGAAGGCATCCGTAATCTCACCAACAGTACCAATAATCATCCGCTTGCCTGCCCTTTCCAGTGCCTCCTTCACCCTCGCCGCAATGGCAGCTTGCTCCTTTCCAGCGTCGAACACGCTGTGAGCGGCCTGTGGATGGTTGCCTGCGGAACTGACGTCGAGGACATCTACGCCCAGGTCAGGAAGCAGCTTTGCGAAGCGGATCGTGCTGGGAACATCCCAACTTCCGAGTTTCTTGCCCAGGGTAGAGTGTTCCATCCAGTCAGTTGCGCTGATTCGGACGAACAGGGGCATGGAATCAGGGATAACACCTCGGACGGCTTGGATGATCTCGAGAACCAGCCGTATCCGGTTTTCGAAGCTGCCGCCGTACTTGTCTTTCCTCTGGTTCGTGATGGGGCTGACGGACTGATGGAGGAGATAGCCGTGGGCAACATGAACCTCGAGTACATCTACACCAGCCCAGACAGCTCGTTCTGCTGCTTTCGCAAAGCTTCTGACCAAGTCGGAGATGTCGTCAATGCTCATCTCTCTAGGCTCCCAGAATCCGCCCTTTAGATCTTGACTAGCCTTTCCATCCCAGACAAAGTCCGAGCCTCCAGATGGCCCAAGAACGTCATTTGGCCATCCACCTTGGGATTCATCAGCTCTAGCACTTCCCTGTCCCATACGAGTGGCAACCCACGGCGCCAGAGTGCTAGCCTTCCTCCCGGCGTGGCCAAGCTGCAGCCCTATAAGACCTCCCTGGGAGTGCACAAAGTCTGCCAGGTTCTTGAGGGCATCTCTCTGCGCATCGTTCCAGATCCCAGGACAGTTGACGCTGATACGACCATTAGGCGTAACACCAGTTGCTTCCAGCATGACTAGCGCTGCTCCTCGGAAGGCATAGTGGCCGATGGTAGTGTAGTACAGAGGAGTCAGGACACCCGTCTGCGGTCCACTTGCGGCGCATGAGTAGTGACACATGGGGGACACGCAGATGCGGTTTCGCAGCGTGATGCCGCGGATCTTGAGGGGACGAAAGATCGTCGGAGTGTCTGGTTCAAGCTTTTTCGCAGTCCCTGTGCTTGGATCCTGTGCTGGCGCAAAGAAAGGGATGCCTGGCACTGCGGCGTTGAGTTGCGCGCCGCGAACCATAATGCGTATTGTTTAGACAGAACGTATAGAGAGACTATGATGAGCTGTAATCAGGATGTGATGGATGAGCGATTTGTAGAAAATTATTACATCAATCAGTAAAGGTGAATTTAGTTAGGCCCAGCTCTTAAAAGACTAAAAGTGGTCTGGCAAGTATTGATCAATTCCACGGAAGTAGTACCTAATTGTTGATTGGGGTTTTCGGAACTTGATAATTTCCGAAACCTGGGAGCCGCGGCAAGAAGCGAGACCAAGACTGAATGACTAACAGCCTGAACTTGTTCATATATTGACTGACGTTGGTTGATTCAAGAGCATTGCAGTGTTTGATAACCATATGCGAAAAGGCAATCATAATACCATCCCCTTCTCTTCTCGTTCACTAGTCTCCCAGACATCGCGGCAAAGCTCGAGATGCCAACAAATCAGTCAATGAGCGCGCGAGACCGCGCCATCAAACACTTCCAGAGTCTAGCTCCTGGACCACCCAACCCAGGAGAAGGCACAGAGGCTTACAGGGATGTTGACGAGCTGGCATACGCTCTATCTCGAGTGCCCACGTTCACACCTCGGCCAGTGCGTATCATTGCAATTGGGGCGGGCTTTGCTGGTATTTCGATGGCCAGGGCTGTAAGAACCGGCAATCTCCAAAATGCTAGTATTACTGTTTATGAAAAGAACGCTGATGTTGGAGGAACGTGGTATGAGAATCGCTACCCAGGGTCAGTACCATATTAGATTTGTGCACGGAAATTCTTCAAATCTCTCCCTACTTGTGGATTTCTAATACTTACTTCGCTTTAATCTGACTTCTTGTATTATACTCAAGCTAATGGTCTACTAGATGCGCCTGTGATATACCAGCACCTAATTACCAAGTAGGTGAACCACAAGGCCTGGCTGAGTGCCAAAATCTAACCAGTCTACTAGTTCTCCTGGGCACCTAACCCGCTCTGGAAATCGTATTACGCCAAGCAAGAGGATATCTTATGGTATATACGATCAGTTGCCGAACAGCATGATTTACGGCGTTACATAAAGACGTCTCACAAGATCACCAATGCTTCTTGGATACCAGAG
Source organism: Fusarium mangiferae (assembly GCF_900044065.1). Taxonomy (NCBI): domain Eukaryota; kingdom Fungi; phylum Ascomycota; class Sordariomycetes; order Hypocreales; family Nectriaceae; genus Fusarium; species Fusarium mangiferae. The sequence goes on from NW_024573936.1 coordinate 183,519, forward strand.
CGCGAGGTCTGGCAGGTCACAGTGACCAAGACCGACGGTAGAGATCTCGTCATTTCCAGTCCAGGTATTACAGAGGGTGAGACCTCGTCTACATTTGTGGAAGAGTGTGATATCTTCATCAACTGCACCGGTTTCTTCAATCACTGGAAATGGCCCAACGTGAAAGATCGAGAAGAGTTTGGGGGAAGAATGCTTCATTCAGCAGCTTGGCCACAGGATGCTGATAAGGACATCAAGGGGAAAACTGTGGCACTGATCGGTAATGGAAGCAGTGGTGTCCAGATTCTCCCCGCCATCCTCAATGACGCAGAGAAGATATATGTCCATATTAGAAGTCCCACATGGATCACCACCAATTTCGCTTCCAAGTTTGCAGGTCCCGGTGGATCAAACTATGATTACTCTGAAGAGAAAAAGGCTGCCTGGGCCAAGGATCCAGAGACATATCTCCAGTACAGGCGTCAGATCGAGCAGGAACTCAACAGCCGTTTCGGTCTATACGTAAACCATTCTCCGGAGCAAAAGGCTGCTCGAGAGTATGGAATCCGTGAGATGGCCAACAAGCTTGGAGAGAGACAAGACTTGCTTCAAGCGCTGCTACCGGACTTTGCTGTTGGGTAAGTCAAGAGAAATCACAAAGCGGCAAAGGTTACTGACTAAGGTATAGGTGTCGTCGTCCAACGCCTGGCAATGGGTATCTCGAGGCTCTCACGTCGCCAAAGGTACAAGTTATTTGGGGCACTGTCGATGCATTCACCAAGAGCGGTATCCGCACTTCACCAGGTCACGAAACAAAAGACGTGGATACCATCATCTGCGCCACTGGCTTCGACTTGTCTTGCGCCCCTCGCTTCCCAATCACCGGCCTCAACGGAACCGATCTCCAACACCTCTGGAACGGGAACCCACGGTCCTACCTCTCAGTAACAGCCCAAGACATGCCCAACTACTTCGGCTTCCTAGGTCCATTCTCCCCGCTCGGCCATGGCAGTCTGGTCACTTCGATCGAAATGGTGACCAAGTACATCACCGACTTTGTGAACAAGCTTCAGACTCAGAACTACAGTTACTGTGTCCCCAAGGCTCACATACCCGCTGCATACCAGAAACATGCCCTCGCATGGCTCAATAAAACGGTCTGGGCGAGTAATTGCAGCAGCACGTTTAAGAACGGGACTGCTGGAGGAGAGCTAAACAGTTTACATCCTGGTAGTCGCATCAACTACTTTGAGCTTCTGCGTACTCCGAGGTGGGAGGACTTTGAGTGGAAGAGTCTTTGCGATAGTGAGGACTTGACTTTTGCTTGGCTGGCGAGTGGTTTCACGTATAGGGAAAAGAACCCCGCTGAATATCCGGATACAACGTAAGTCTTCTCTCATTTATGCTTTTCATCAAGTAGCGTTAACTAACATTGGAATCTAGCTGGTTTATCAACTTTGACAAACAGTCTAAGCAGATCGAAAGACGATAGAGGAAGAGGTTGGGAATGTCGTGAATGGAGCATGGAGGCTGTACACAGACTAGATAGACTTCGTTACCTGGGCTGACATATAAAATGCATCTTCATTTATTGTTATCATCGGTCCTATGTGGCTTGTTAAGTTTCGCTCAATTAGGACTGAACGTTCGTCGGATTCGTAACCCTCCAGAGTTTAAGTCTTATTACTCATCATAAGAGTGGATTTGTTGCGGTAGTAGTGGCAAAATAAATAAGTTCAGTTCAGCACAAATGCTGCTGAAGGGCAGTGAGAGACAATATTATTCAGTATCTTTATAGCTTGGAAGTCCTACAAACATCCTTCTCTTCTCCCATCAACATCTTTGCAAGCTTGGCTGTGGCTTCGGTTGTCTTGGCTCTTGCACGAGTCGATCGGCCCTGGGGCCCAGCATCTCCCAATAAATGCACCTCCCTCCAACTACCAATATCGCCAACCTCCAGAACCGTCCCCCCAGCATACTGGATGTCAGTCAGCAATGCCACCATGGCCTTCACAACTTCCTCAGTAGGCAGCAAGAAGTCTTCAGCCGGATCAACGTGATTTTGTGCTCCTGAGGTATTACGAAGCAGCGGTGTGTCAACCAAGCTAAATCCTGTGAGCAAGATTGGCAGCTCAGTAGGGATTGTGAACTTACCCCGGCGCGATACCGACTACTCGGATGCCGCACATCTGATCGAGAGGTGCCATGCAACGGACGAATTGGCTGATAGCAGCTTTTGATACAGAGTAGAGCGGAAGAACAACGGAGGGCTTCTGGGCTGTAATGCTTGAGAGGTGGAGGATAGTGCCTGGCTTCTTGGCCTCTCGCATCTTGCGTATCGCGATGCGTGTCATTCTTATGGGGTGCAGCATGTTGATGTCAAATAGCCTGTAGCTGAGTGTTTCGTCCTTGTCATCCCAGAATCCAGGAAAGGACCCTTCGTACACGCCAGCGCCGGGAACCACGATATCGGGTATGCCGCCGAGCCTCTTCTCAAATACCTCAAAGACCTCGATTAGTTGTTCCAGTGAGGTTACATCGGTTTTGTGAAATACCACTTGGGTATTCACTTGGTTTCCAAGAGACTTTAGCCATGCTGTGGCAGGTGGACTCAGTGCGATGTCAGCGACGAGGACTGCGCATCCTTTGGCTCTGAGAGCCTTCGCAAGTTCCAGATTGATCCCTATGTTTAAAGAGTCAGATCGAAGGACGCAGAAATGTGATTAGAGACTTGTTACCTGAACCCCCTCCGGTTACTAGAGCTGTTTTGCGGAGAAGATCGCTCATAGTGGCAGGATGAGGTAATGTGCTTCGCCGCAAGTGAGTTGTGAAGCGGGCAGTGCTGGATGAAGAATGGTGCGACCGAAAGTCAATTGAGATTCCGAGTCAAGAGTCCAATTCATGAAATTTGTTTCTTCGCCCGAGGTTTGAGAATTACACTGTAATGTTAAGAATGATAAGCGAGGCTATTTCCCGGTGAACTCTAGCCTAAACGGAATGGAACCAAATTTAGCGGACCTCTTTTACCTCCGAGTTCCGCGGGGCATTTATACGGAAATATTAGCTAAAACGACCATGAGTTGATTGATTCCATGGAAATAATGTGGTAGGGATAATGCCTGAAAGCCTGTAACACCTCGGCTTTTCACTCCACCATTTATTCCACTGCGGCCTGTAGTGTTGAGATATTGCGGTCAACACTGCTTACTATTGATCGTATTGTAGTATAGGTATTTAAGGCCTGGAAATCGGGGTGACAGGCTAATCAACCACTATTCCGACTTTCCGAATCTCACTGAGACCGTGCGATCATCTTGACTACAATTCAGGTGTGTAAGCAAATACAAGTAGACTAAATATAATATTCTGTCCCCTTTCCTCAGGCCTTCACCTTGCAGCTTGAATATTCTTTCAACTTATTTTATATACAAAAAAACCACCACATTCAGCAACCATGCCCTTCGGTACTTTCAAGACAAAAGAGGCTGTAGGCCCTATCCCTCTCTGCTCTCCGCCCTACACAACTGGCCCAGATGAATTCACCGATATCCAGATTCTTGCCATCAAATATCACACGACATACGACGCCGTCAAGGACATGATCCCTGAAGAATGCGAGCTGGAAGATGAACCGCTCGTAACGCTCACCCTCTTCAACTACGGCATGGGTCCCATAGGCGCATACAACGAGTTTGTCTGCCAGGTCGAGGTCAAGTGGGAGGGCAGGAAGTTACCCTTCTCGATCGAGCTCATCCTCAACAACGAAGGCGCCATATATGCTGGCCGGGAGCGCTGGGGCATTCCCAAGGTCATGGGCACGGTTGAGTGGGATCCCTCCAAGACCAATTCGGCGCCTAACGGAATCATCACGGGCCATGTTGAGCGTCCTGCCGGGTGCAAGCTCGTCCAGTTTGGGTTCAAACCGCAGAAGAAAGTGCAGGACTGGGGTGCTATGAGCGGCATGATGCGCGAGAGCCTTCACTTCCGCTTGATCCCTGCGGCGAATCATCATGATCCCCCGATCATCAGGGAATTCATTCCTACCGCTTTTGAGATTACTCACGGTGAGGTTTGGACAGGGAATGGATCCATTGGTCTCTTTAATGTTTCAGAGTTCGACCCGGTTCATCGACTCAAGGTCGTGAGATATGTTGGCGCAACAATGTGCAGAAATGCGAGAGGTGTTCTGCATCCAGTCTCAAAGACCTTCCCTGTCTGAGGACGATGACACGGCATTCAAGCGGCATATGAGTTTATAAATATTTATATGGATATTAAATTGTAAATTCTAATGCTAGAATTATGGTTACTATACGTTTTGTCCTTGAAAATGTGTGAATCGGGTGGCAGGTAACCTAGAAATATTGACAATCTAAGTTCCTTAGAGGTTCTACGTCAACAGAATAATTAGGTCACCCTGAATAATGATATGTCAACCTACTTCTGTTCTGCCAAACCAGTTACAATCATACTAAATGTCCGAAAATATGACTAGACGCACCATCATGCATCTAAGACTTTTATACAAGGCTTTCAGCTCCGGGACTACCCAATTTATGACTAAAGTAGTGACTGAGAAGTAAGAATATCATATTGCGCCCCTCAAGAAGTAGAACGTTCAAGACACCACAGGTTGGCATTTGGACATTCTATATTACACAGACGACCCCCCATCTATGCGAATAATCTGGCCCGTTATGAAAGACGAGAGTCTTTCACTGAGGAGAAAGCAAATCAGCGCCGCAACCTCCTCGGCTCGTCCCTGTCTCGAGATAGGCTGCCTGGAAACCTTGTCTTTCAGAAACGTTATAAACTCGTCGGGAACATTCCGACCCATTGGAGTATCTATCTGGCCACTAGCCCCAATGTTAGCCCAGTCTAATGGTCACTCTTCTTCACGGGACACTTACGGTGCGACTGCGTTGACTCTAATGCCAGCTTGGCCCTCTTCTCTGGCTCCCGTCTTTGTTAGACCAACCACTGCATGCTTCGACGCTCCGTATTCCGCAGCCCCAGGGACTGCAATTACACCAGCCAGGCTTGCTAGGTTGACAATGCTCCCGCCGTTAATCATGGCGTTGAGCTCAGCGCGCATGGAGTAGAAGACACCCGTGGCATTGATGCCCATACACAAAGCCCAGTCCTCATCACTGAGGTTACGGATCCTGCCCTTGCCCATCTGGACAGCGCTAATTCCTGCTGAATTAACTGCCCCATCGAGTCTGCCAAATCTCTTGACGGTCTCTTGGATCCAGGAAGTGACTTGTGCGCTGGATGTAACGTCGACCTCTGCTGTCAGGATGTCTTGCTTATTGCGGTTTGGGTGTGCGGCGAGAAGGGCTTGGGCGGCTTGTTCAAGTGGAATAGGTGATCTATCGGACAAGGATAACTTGGCTCCGACAGAGAATAGTAGTTGAGCAGTTGCAAGCCCAATTCCGGATGCTGCACCCGTGATGGCGATAACTTTATCTTTGAGGTCTTCCATTGTAGTGTGGCTTTGTATGATCCTGATATATCTTATTGATGTTATTAGAGGATGTATAAGCCAGATGTGAGACCTTTTGATCTTGATCTACTTATTTGATGAGAGCAAGATGGATTTCAATAGCATTATTTTAGCTAACTGCAAAAGGAACAATCCTGTCTATAACCCATAAAGAATAGGTTGTATGTTGGAGAAATTAGCCGGAATTGTATTTCGGAATGCCTGAACAGCGGGCACTAATTAGCCCCGCGGAACCCAAGCTAGGGCACAACGTTTAGTGCTCATGGCGTTGGGCATGATCAAAGTGGGCCTGTCATGGTTCATGTAATCACGCAGTTCCGCGGAAACAAACCATGAGACGACTATCGACCATTTGAACTATCTATAGTTATTAGACCAGGATATAGAAGTGACGACTAAAAGCTCTTTCCCATATATCGAGATGCAATATCCTAGCTCCTAGATCAAGCTACAATCCATCACATACTGGCAAACTGGATCCTTTTCACCAAGCAGCAATGTTCTCTCTTCATATTGGTTCTATGTCCTGGTTTGAACTCACATCTGGTGCCTTTTCTATCATCCTGATACTCCTTTGCCTGTATAACCTTGCTCTTCCCAAGCCTATTCCCGGAATACCGTATAACAAACATGCCACAAAACGCCTCCTCGGAGACCTTCCAGACCTGATGAAGCATCAGAAGCATACTGGAGAGCAACGTCGATGGTTTCCGTTGCAAAACCAGAAGTTCGACTCCCCAGTCTGTCAAGTATTCATCCGCCCGTTCGGAAAGCCGAGAGTGGTTCTATCAGACTTTCGAGAGGCGCAAGATATCCTTTCGAAACGGTTGAAGGATTTTGACCGCAGTGATAGAGCCCGGGAGGCATTCGCGGGAATCGTCCCCCATCAGATGCTCTCTTATCAAACCGTGTATCCCAAGTTCAAGAAGCACAGAGAGCTGATGAGGGATCTCATGTCACCAAAGTTTCTCAACCAGGTACGATAATTAAACGCCGTGGAAGAAAAAACTCTAATCGTGATTAGGTCTCAGGTCCAGAGATATATTCCAAAGTCAACACTCTGGTCAGACTCTGGCATGAGAAGTGCTTGCATGCCGCCGAGCATCCGTTCGATGCAAAGACAGATCTCAAGAGAGCTACTCTCGACGTTGTTACAGCTGTTTCATTTGGCCTAGCCGATGAGAACAGTGCTACTAGGCGGCAACTGGACGACATGTTGGCCAGATCTACCGCGGGTGTTACATGCACGCAGCCCGACAACAAAATTGTGGCTTTCCCCGTTCATCCCTTGACAGCAGAGCTAGATGCAACCTTGACTATTGTTGAGAGCTCAGCAGTTGGCTTCTCGTCGCCGATACCCCGATGGCACTATTGGGTCATCAGCCAGTTTCCGTTTCTGAGAAACGCCGCCAGAGTTAGGGAGGAGTGGACGCGACGTGAGATCGACAAGGCGGTCGAGGCAATCTCCATAGATGGCTCCGATAACGAATGGGCAACACGTTCGGCACTAGAGTTCATGGTACTTCGAGAAGCAGCCGCTGCTAAGAAGGCACAGAGACTCCCAAGGTTCCATCGCCGGCGTATCTATGACGAAGTATGCTTCCCTCATTGTCTTGTGTCGACTGACGACTAACCATTCTGGATAGCTGTTTGGGTTCATCATTGCAGGTCATGATACAACGGGTGCTACTCTCTCATGGGGGGTGAGATACATTGCGGATGCTCCGCAAGCACAAGAAAAACTCCGATCACTTCTTCAAAATGCCTTCTCCCCCGCTCTTGCGGAGCATCGCCAGCCGACGATTAACGAGATAACCAGTACGTCTATTCCATATCTTGATGCTGTCATCGAGGAGATATTGCGTCTCAGTGTGGTACTCCCAATCGTAAGTCGAGAATCAATGGTCGACACAACTATTCTCGGACACGCCATTCCAAAGGGCACCACCGTGTTCTTTGCGCTCAACGGACCCAGTCTGATGAAGCCGGCGATCAAAATCCCTGAGACCATTCGAAGTCAGAGCTCGCAGGATACAAAGAACAGGTACGGAGAGTGGAGCGCAGAAGATGTCGAGCAGTTCATACCTGAGCGATGGATAGATGTCGACGAGAAAGGCGTTGAGACTTATAACGCTATGAAGGGCCCGTTCCTCACGTTTGGCAGCGGACCACGAGGCTGCTATGGAAGGAGACTTGCTTACCTGCAGCTTCAGATTTTCTGGGTGTTGCTTATGTGGAACTTTGAGTTTCTCCCCGTTGATCCAGAGCTCAGGACTAGGGATGTTATAGAGCATGCTGGGGTAGAGCCGCGCGAGAGTTATGTACGACTGAGAAAGGTAGGGAGTACTTTGTGATATACTGGGATAAGGTTATTGGGTTCTGAAAGCCTTATCTTGTATGTATCTCTATAAAATATACTTCGACATGCAATCGCTGTGCTAGGAGTTTGCAGGTGATCTCCCCAAGAATCAGCTTCAAGAGGTGCTCTTGCGGCGTGTATCTTCTCCCGGGTTGCGGTCTCATGCTAGACTGTTACAACGAGGACGGACATAAGGATTCTTAAAAACCTTTGAGAATTAACAGAGCGAACCTAGACAGGCGGTGATGTTGCGGTCAGGGGATTCTATCGGCGGGTTGAGGAACCCACTGGCTTCGGGTGATTTCTACACCTTCCGTTGGTACAGGAATTGTCACTTACAGCCGCAATCTAGTCAAGTCGATGTTTTACAATTACTAAGAACAATCAAAGCTCTGCAAGACAGACTCAGCTCATCATTAAGCCTCTTTCTATCATTCTTGCCAGTTCGCTCAGCATCATATGTCCAGGCAGCTGTCTCACCAGGACACCTCATCCCTCCAGACCAAACAACATAGAGGTGGTGTGCTTGTATAATAATAAATAAAGTTAATACTTGCTTATAGTTATCTTAATAATATTATTAATCATATATAGAATATAAACATTATATTATTTAATAGTAAGTTACTATAATAAAATGTATTACTTAAACATAGCCTTATTAGCTGGCCTATTCATAAGCTTGCTAGATATTAATATATCTTATAAATTAAAGGGAATCTAAAAATAAAATTGAGATGGCATCATGACTTCAGCAATGTTGGCTTGCATTAGAAGCATACTAACAACAGCCGGTGTTACAGATCTCGTAGGTAAGTTTCCTGATGTGCTGTCACAGCGCGACTAAGTCTGATGCTGACATCCCTGGGGATTCTGGGCCAGTACTATTTTCGGTCCCAGATCAGAGGCTGAAGTGTTTTCGTGGTAATCTCATGCGGGCAATGACGCTGACTACAAACCGGGCCACCCAACTTCCCGCGAGAAGCCTAGTACATCCAGTAAAGACAAGACGCCGGATGGCAACAACGCCCATGTCCTTTTGCCAGATAGTCTCAAAAGCTAGTTCAGGCTGTACGCATTCGACGAAAGAATTGCCACCGATACCACGGGAACAATTAGTGGGCCTGCCGTGATGATCGATACCGTCTTTACCAAGATAATCATGGGTCACCAGATGCCCCTCAACTCCTCCTTCAACCCGCATAAACACTCTTATCGCTATCAGTCCAGAGACTACGACCAAGATACCCGTGCATAACAACAAGACGTGTGCGGACTCTCCGTACGACGATGCCGGTCTTGAGACGCCTTTGCTCTTGGGTCGAGGTTCAACTCGCCCTTCCACTCCATTACCAGGGCTCGATTCAAGTCCGGTACTCAATTAAGACAAATAATTTACACAAGGTTAATACTTTCTACTTGAGTTTATTGCGTTAGGCGGGATCTTTGAAACACATGATGGCATTCTAGGCTGGAAAAGGTTTGGCTGTCATGATTCCGTGGGCTGATTGAATTCATATCGAAACGGCGTTTTGGTTGAGCTTGAGTGGTCAAAATACAACAATACTTTTTGCTTCCTCGCTTGACATTGTCAAAGCGCAGAACTATAGGCCGGGCTCTGATTAAGCGCCTAGATGCCAATGGTCAAGACCTTAAGGTACTTTTGCTATCAATGATGCGCCAAAATTAGATCTCGTATTTCGGCAATTCGGCACCGATCGCTCTTGCTTTTGCGTCTATTCACTCAAGACAATTCATTGGGACTTTTCATTAGCTAGTCCAACTACCTTCTTACTGTAAGAGGGTGGGTGGGTTCTGATTCTCGAACTGGAAGGTAGTATTTAGTGATCGACCTTAAGAACAAGATACCTATACATCACACGGAATTTGCGGTACAAGAGCAACTAAATTCCCAGAATGTAGATATTCTCAGCTTGCTCGGTCTATCCTATTCAAGTATTTTGAAACAAAACATGCATTACCTTGTAGGATTTCTTATTTTCTTTTTGAGCTTGTGCACAGCCGAAGATTTACGCATCGCTCATGAATCACGAAATAGCCATGGGGACATGTGGGTTAAAGGGGAGCGGATCGACCCGGACGCTCGCTTTTACCTTCGCATTGGTTTAAAGCAGTCAAATCTCGAGGACGCCGACAATCTCATTCACAAAGTGTCGGATCCATCGTCCCCCAGCTATGGTAAGCATTACTCTGGACAAGACATTGTTGAGATTTTTGCCCCCTCAAATGATACCGTCGAGACTGTCCGCTCGTGGATTTCCAAATATGGAGGGTCTTCAGCATTATCCCCAGATAGGGGATGGCTGTACGTCAACATGTCAGTCATCGAAGCTGAAACCATGCTTAACGCGACTTATCACAAGTACCACCATACCCTACAAGAGTATTCAACACTATCATGCGAGGAATACTATCTTCCTGCCTCTGTGCGCCCACATATCGACTTTGTCACCCCAGGCGTCATGCTTCTCGCGCCTAAGCAATCGCGTACCAACACAAAAGTCAAGAGACAGGAACCTATTTTTCAACCCGCTTCCAGCAGTCCGCCTTCAACTGGCACGTCCAAGTGCGGTGACGCCGTTACTCCCGATTGCATACGAAAACTTTACAATATACCCACGAATAAATTGAAAAGTCCGTCTAATAGCCTCGGAATCTTTGAAACAGGGGACTATTATGCCCAAGAAGATTTAGATCTGTTCTTTGGCAAATTCTCACCCAACATCCCGAAGGGGACCCACCCTAAGCTCGTTTCAATCGATGGAGGCTCTGCACCGGTCAAGCCAGCCGAGGCCGATGGGGAGTCCGATCTTGACCTGCAGGTCGCTTACCCGCTTGTATACCCTCAGTCAATCACCTTGTACCAAACCGACGACAAAGTGTACACTGTAAACGGCGCTGGAGGACTGTTTAACAACTTTCTCAACGCCATTGACGGGTCATATTGTTCTTACAAAGCCTTTGGGGAGAAGGGTAATGATCCTGCATTCGATGATGTTTATCCTGATACACAACCTGGCGGTTACACGGGCAAGACGCAATGCGGCATCTCGAAACCAACGAACGTGATTTCCATCTCGTACAGCAAATCGGAGTCGGATTTGCCTTTCTACTACCAGCAACGCCAATGCAATGAATTTATGAAACTCGCACTCCAGGGACACACTGTTCTAGTTGCCTCTGGTGATGCCGGTGTGGCCTCTCGCTCCTGGGACCCAGAGCCGAACGGATGTCTCGGTTCGAACAATACGGTGTTCAATCCTAACTTTCCCGGAAACTGTCCGTACGTTACAGTTGTTGGTGGAACTAGACTACCCGCTGGCGCTTCAGTCACTGAGCCAGAAGTTGCTGCGTATCTCCCGCATCAAGACGGTTCGGATAGCACATACACAAGTGGTGGAGGGTTCAGTACCATCTACTCTATCCCAAGCTATCAGAAAGCAGCACTCGATACATATTACACGCACCATGATCCAGGTCACAAATCCTTCAGTGTTATACACAATGCTACACACAATGACACAGCTCCCATTGGCGCAAATGGAGGCATTTACAATCGCATAGGCAGAGGTATGCCTGAGTAAGTCCATCGCTGCCGCTTTATCTTGAATTGAAATCCTGACATGTTTTATTTTATAGTGTTTCGGCTATCAGTCAAGATATAGTAACGTATGTGGATCGTGAGTACGGGCTCATAAGCGGTACTAGCGCGGCGACGCCTTTATTTGCTTCCATTGTGACCCTCATCAATGAACAGAGACTCAAAGCTGGAAAAAGTCCTGTTGGCTTCATAAATCTAGTCATGTATCAAAACCCTCAGATTTTCAACGACATCACCAAAGGAAACAACGAGGGATGCGGTACTAAAGGTTTTTCTGCAGTTCCAGGATGGGATCCAGTGACTGGGCTTGGGACACCTAAGTATCCTGCAATGTTGAAGTTATTTATGGATTTACCTTGAGGCATAAATTAGAGAGTAGTATTATATATAGTATTTATAGAATATGTAATTAATATATATCTCTATTTATAAATGCTAGATTTATAACTTTATAGCTGTAAAATAAAGAGTTAGGTATATAATATTACTAAACAAAAATGAATAAATACTTCTATAATATTAATATACCTTCATCTGCCTCCATCTTTTCAGAGTCATTCTGTTTATTTTGCTGACTCCTTGTAGGCACGATGTTGTCGAAAATTACGTCTCTTAGTTATAACAGAAGCTGGGGTATTATCTTCTAATAGAAATTTGCCCTTGAGTTATAAAACTATATCAGCATCCCTGGCGCAAACCAGGATGCGGGCCTTGAAGAGCACGGATAAAAGTTTAAAGGTTATGCACTTTCGAGAAGTGCTTAACTGTTGTTCTAGAGTTTTTACGAAGAAAGTGTTTTGCCGAGACCGACTTCCTTGTGAGGATCAGCGGTGTTTGCTTGATATCCTATACTCACCAGGTAAGTAATCAAGAGTTGGCTAACTCTTTCTTAACGAGACTGATATAGCTAGACTTAAACAGTAAGTCAATATACTATAATATGCCATAGTAGCAATAGTAATATAAGAACTATGCTTTTCTTTTTATGTATTATATCAGGAAAATACATTTAAGAGCTATATTAAAATAAAATGTAAGGGCTGGCGTTATATAGCTAAGCTACAGTCACCTACCAGACCTCTTCCTTCACAATTTCATTTCCCATCGGCCAGAACTCCTTTCCTTCATCAATCCTGTTGGTTCTCATACCCCTCCGGCTTTTCCATCCCTTGAGAATCAAAGAACTTCGATGTACCTAGTAGCTTCGTTAATAAAAACCTCTTAATCATGGGCCATTGGGAACTTACAAGAATAACCTTTCCAATCGTTATTGTCTTTTGGATTGCAGTGGCAGCGAAGTTCGAGTCTTTTCTTGACATCGGTTGGACAGTGAGTAAAAGGATTGTGCCAATACGCGATGTCGTCAAAGAAATGAATCTCGGACTTATCGAGCATGAGCCCGGCCGCGATTGAGTGAATCGGAGCGTCGCCCCATCTCTCATAGAAAAAGCCACCGGCTTGATCGAGATGGTTGAAATAGTCTAGATATTTTTGACTTCTGAAAAAGTTCAAGTCGCCAATTTCAAAATTTGACCACTAGATCAGAAATGTTAGTCTTCTTACTCGCCACTGTTGTTATTGTGCGATGACCTACAAAGTGACACTTGTTATATGTTGATCCATTGTCATCACTCAAAAAGTCCATGGAGTTATGTGGGCTTAGATGACCTGGATTGTTCTCGAAAAACTGCTTGGTAGTGTCCCAAAGGGTAGGAATCGTCTCGATATACTCAGGAAGACTCAACACAAAGCTGTACTTTTTCTTCTGTTCCTTCATAAACTTGAAAGGGTCGTAATCGAGATCGCAATAGAGTTGGATATCTGGTTCTACCCGCCAGTAGTAATCATAGTTCATCATGAGAGGTTGTCGAAAAAAGAAGCCCGATTCGAATCTGCACATATGGCGGTAGCTCACAGAGTCTCCGTAGATTATTTGTCTCTGGGCCATATCCTCTCTGGTTTTCCTTGCTTTTTCCTGGTCAATCCAATCAGGAAATGACCAGTTCTCTGGCGGGATCAAGCCGTAATAGGTTTTGCCTGATACAAGAGCGCTGGTTACTCTTTTGAAGGTCGCATCGAATGGCTTCTCGTTCAAAAACACCCAGTCATATCCGTACTTTCTATTGAAACGATCTTCGACTTGCCGTATCGACTTGGCTATGTTCCATACATCACTGTTCCGCGCAAGGGTGACAAATGTAGCGTTCATGCGGAAAGCCTGGTTTGGCAGCCGGTTTGGTGTTTGCTTTAACAAAGCATTATCTGTCTGTACGTGAGATGCGGTAGGCGGCTCAGCACGACAGTTCCGAGACCTAAAATCGAAGGCATTACACCGGTATTCTAAGAATATATTTCCAGGCCTTAGATATAAGAGTATTCCGAGTGCCTGCAAATGTTATAAGGCGTCTGAGCTATATGGTTTACAATCTTGGCCGGATGACAAAGAGAGCTTACCAGTAATATGAGGACAATTATCCTTGAATATAGCCTGGATCTTTTGACAGAAACAGGCGCAGATCCAAAGCGCATGTTGCCGTGAATGGTATGGTGTTGTAACCTATATATAAAAGAAGGAATAGAAAGTAAGAAAAAGATGAATAAGAGAAAAATAAAACACAGAAGCCAGTAGAATAACAAAATTAACAGACAATCGACAGAATAAGAAGAGGACTTTATTCAGTATTTAAAACAGGTAGTGGAGCACATCATGGCGCTAAGTGCACAAGTTCGTAAAGAATTTAGGTTTGCTTTTATCCCCTGACACTCAAGGGCGATGTTCATCCAGTTGTGCCTAGGTTCCAAACTCAATTCCAACCCTGCTACCTAGTCTTTAACCGGTAAACAAAGCTACTGATATAACCTCTATTTAGATTAGCTTATCCCTTAGGAAGTCTAACAGTAAGACAGCGGCGCTAGCATTTTAACATCATTTATAAGGCCCACCTATTCGACTACCCTTGGCACACATTTTCGTTTCCAAGGGATAAAGCAAGTGTTATATCCTTGAAGCGGCGTCACTTAAGTCAATCAGCAGGATAGAACAATATGCCTCTTATATGCAATACGTTGAATTGGAGATGCTGTACCAACCTGATGCTTTTTAGTATTTACCCACGTTGACCCTGATCTTCAGTCTTATGAACAAATCTCAGTTCAATATCTCTGGCGCCGTATTGAGTGGTTTTACGGCCAAAGCCTGGCCACTGCTCCAGCTGTCAAACGTGGCATTCTGTAGACCTATCATGTATAAATTACAATGTTCTTTCTCAAGGATCGGCCTTTTTATGCAAGATGTAAGCAAGAACCATGATTTTTTCCAGACAACGTTACGTAGACGTCTTGCTGAAACATGTTGAGCTTTGGCAAATTATTTCATAGAAGAGTTTAGGGAGCCCGATAAAACGCTCATTCCTGTCAGATATTTCGAGCTCAAATATCTCCATTGAAAGGCCGGCTGGGCCTTGATCGATGGGAAGAACGCTAAGTCCCAAGTCTGCAACCCCCAATGACACCTTTGTGTTTCCTTACTCAGGGCTTGGTAGACGTCGTGAATTTGGTCTCAAGACTGTAGTCAAGGCAATTCACTCTCAGCTGTAGGTAGTCTACCTAATCATCTCGTTCATCTCAGTTGACTCCTCGTGTACATGATGCTGTGGACCATTATTCTCAGCCTCGGCAATTATTGTAAACCAACGCGCTTTCGCGGCGGGTGTAATTGTGCCAAGCTTTCATATCTCGGTTTATAAAGGAGACAACCATAAGAATTACTCTATTTCTTTAAGACCGTTAACAGAAACGGTTAGAAGCTTCTTCTCAAACTCCTGCTCTATTCGCTGCAAGTATCGGCAGCGTTATTCAGAGCACCGTTTAGTAGCCCGAAACTCCGCTAGGACGGACGTGGACCCGGACAAATTTTAAGACTAGCGCCCTTGTCTCGGGCAGATGGTTGCTCCGCAAGTAGAAGATCAGAGGCCAGATAACGCCAATTCGGCAGTGGCTTGAACCTAAAACAGTGAACATGGCCGATTACTCAACAAAACCGTCATACTGTCCGGGGGATTGATAAATGCGGTTTTGTTTTCTCCTAGCTCTAAAAAGCTTGTCAAATGTTGCACATCAGGAACTCAATACGTATAAAGTATCTGTTTGGCGACTTGTCATAACGAATTGCAACGCTTTTTTCATCTGAGTTCAATGTTATCATCATGACTACCATGAAGGCGCTCGTCTCCAACCGCAGCATCGTCACACGACTCGTCAACGCCACTCGCAACAAGGCCATCTGTGGCCAGGGCGGTCGTGTCCAAGACGATGTACCCATTCCCTCCATCTCCTCCAACGAAATCCTCGTCAAAGTCAAAGCTGTAGCCCTCAACCCTACAGACTTTAAGCATCTCGACATTATCTCTCCACCCAACTCCATCATCGGATGTGATTACGCAGGTGTCGTCCACCAAGTGGGTGATTCCGCCAAGGATAAATGGAAAATTGGCGATCGTGTTGCTGGCGCTGTGCATGGAGGCTTATACCCTGACAAAGGCGCCTTTGCAGAGTATTTGAAGATAGATTCGGATCTGGCCTTTAAAGTCCCGGAGGGAATAAGCGATACTCAGGCAACTACATATGGTGTCTCAGCTGTGACAGCCATGCTGGTCCTCAATGTCCATCACGGGCTTCCCTTCCTCGACACGAAACCTGCTACGCCCAAGAATGAAGCTGTCTTCATTTACGCCGGATCAACCAGTGCAGGCCTATACCATATCCAACTCGCAAAAGCAGCTGGATACAAGGTCGTCACAACGGCCTCGCCACGTTCATCCCAGCTAGTGAAGCAGTATGGTGCCGATGCTGTCTTTGACTACAATTCCCCCTCCGTGGCAGAAGATATCATCAAGGATTATCCCAAGATCACAAAAGCGGTGGATTGTTTCTCTGAGGGCAAATCAACGTCCATCTGCGCCGCGGTCCTCAAGCCCAGTGGAGGGAAGGTGGTTACGCTATTACCCAACGGGAAGTCGAGTACTCCTGGTGTGACTTACGACCTTGTCATGTCGTATACAGCTATGGGGCATGCCTTCCAGTGGCTACCACCAATTGGACCCAAGTTTGAAGCCAGGCCACAGGATCGAGCGGCCCTTGTTCGCTTTTATGAGACTCTACCGCGAATCACTCACATCTTGAAACCTATCCCGACTATTGAGCTAAAGAACGGCTTTGAAGGTATATTTGAGGGGTTGGATAAATTGCGAGCGGGTCAGATAGCCGGAGGCAAGCAGGTTGTCCGGTTCAATACAGAAGAGTAACAGACAGCGCTCTAAACTGTAATAATTATTTAGGATAAATAGTCTCTTTCAGCATTGCCTATTTATTCCTTCCCAGTGTCGAGATTGACAGACGCATTGGCTCCGCCCCTCTTTTCACCCTCCAGCGATTACTTATCTCCACGAGCTCTTCGCAGCCCTCGACAGCCCATGACCACTTCGTAAGAAAACCAGGTGTAGCCTCCCAACTCTGCATATCATGCGGCTCGCCCCAAATTATCAGCCCGTTGCGTCCAGCCGTAAGTTCGTCTGTATCTATGTAATTCTCCAAGATCAACTTCTGTGACTGCTCGGCCTCAGGGATTGTAGGAGAAAAGCTGAATGGTGTTCCTCGTTGCCAAGGCGCAGCAGTATAACTCATAAGATCGCCGACGAGATCGCGCCACAATTCGAAATTATCAAACCGACCTTCGCGTCGTATAAGATTGTCTCGTAGCCGGGCGAACGGCATGATATTGATCCAGGGGAAATGGTATTGAGATACTTGCAGTGTAGTAGGGGCAAGAGAAGGAGGAATATTGGGGTTGGGGGGGTATCGGGTTGTGTCGTCTAGGCAGGGCCCGAAGACGGGACAGGTTGTTGGGTCTAGTGATATTGTGTTTATGGTGCGTTTGATGGAGATGAAGGCACGGTAGACGTTGAATTGTATGAGATGGAGCAGTTGATCGGAGGGGAGGGGGAAGGCGATGGTAATGGGCTGAGAGGCTGAGTATATGGTCCTGCTTTGATTGGGTTGGTCTGCGGATGATGGTTCTTGAACAACAGTGGCACTTTCGGTAGTGTAGGGAAGTGTAGAAGACGCATGATAGTTTGTAAGCACGGTAGTTGAGTCTCTGTCCTCATCTTGGGAACGGTCATCATCAATCTCATCGACCCGCCAGCGCCTAATCTCAAATGACTCCGGTCCTTGGTGTATCTCAAAATCTTTACCCTTGATACGTTGCCCTAAAGATATTAATAAGCACCTCTAGCCATTTGGCCAGGGAAAACTCACGACGGGCTCTCTGGTTCTTCCGGTTTTGTAGCTTTCTTCGCTGCCTATTCGCCCCGGAAATTGCGAAGAAATTATTTCTGGAGTCCATATGATGTGTATTATCGACTTTGAGATATTGGAAGGAGAGGACGATGAAATTGGTAGCCGAGTTCTGTCGGCGAGTTGAGAAATGCTCCGCCTGGGCTAGCGTAGTCAAGTCCCGCAAGCTAAACTGGATGAGGATATACTGTCATCAGCCCCACCTACGCTTCCGGCTTCAGGGCATTTAGGTGGGACGGCTAGACCTAGAAGGGCAGGAATGTCATCAACCAGGTACACCAACTCACCCTACAGTTCGATACTGAATAATCAAGATGCTTTTTTCTCATGCTTCAGCTTTAGTAGACGGTAATTATTCTGTGGGAAGATTTTAACTCCATACTGGATAATGATTTGTAAGTTATTCTTCACGACGTAGTGCGGCTCAACAATGATACATAATGAGACAACATCATATTCAAAGATCCAAAACATGGGATATAAATGTCTGCATCCCAAATACAACTCATGGTTTTTCTTTCATCAAATACAACAGGACATCAAAAGCACCAAGGGCTGCAAACTTATCAACTCTCTTCTTCGAATCCGCAAACAATCATGTCTCGCTACACCGCTGTCCACGCCAACACCAAAGGCCCAGGCGATGCCCGTCCAATAGCCCTCCAGATCATCAAAGACGAAGGTCTCGAGGAAAAGCGCCAAGGTCAAATCTTCGTCATCACCGGCACATCCTCTGGAATCGGCATCGAGACTGTCCGAGCAATCGCAGCCACAGGTGCAACTCTTTACCTTACGGCCCGAAACCTTGACAAGGCCAAGACAGCCTTAGATGGCATCTTCGACCCCTCTCGTATGGAACTGTTCCAGATGGATCAGGGGTCTCTTACATCCGTCCGCGCTGCTGCTACTGCTATTCTCAAGAAGACCTCCAAGATCCACTGCCTCATTGCTAATGCTGGTATCATGGCTATTCCTGACCTTCGCTTTACGGCTGATGGTCATGAACTCCAGTTCGGCACCAATCACCTGTCGCACTTCCTATTCTTCCAGCTTCTCAAGCCTGCACTCCTTGCTGCTGCCTCGCCTGAGCTCCCCTCCCGCGTTGTGGTTCTTTCGTCGTCTGGCCATAACATCCAGGGCATCAACGACGCTGACAACTACGCCTTTGAGCACGGCGACTACGAGCCCAACCTCGCTTACGCCCAGTCCAAAACAGCAAATATCTACATGGCCAATGAGATTGAGCGCCGCTACGGCGCGAAACACCTTCACGCCACTAGTGTCCACCCAGGCGTCGTCGCCACAGGACTGACTAGACACATGCCTCCCGACGCCTTCAAGGGTATGGAGCATATCTATCCTATGATGAAGAGTGTCGAGCAAGGAGCTGCAACTACGGTATGGGCAGCTGTTGGTGAGGCTTGGAAGCATAATGGTGGCAAATACCTTGTTGACTGCGATGCTGCAAAGCCAACGGTTGATGGGGACGATAAGATGATCGGGCCTGGGTATGCTCCGCACGCGTATGATGTCCAGAAGGCGGCACGGCTGTGGAAGGACTCGCTCAAGTTGGTGGGATTGGAGGATGAGGAGTAGTTACTAGCGGGCTGCATGCTTCATTGCGTGATCTCCTGGGGGTAACAGAGTCATGGTAACTCTGGCCGATTTTGGAGGGAGGAATAAGGGGGTTTGGGAAGTAGATAGAGATATCGATAGCTCAATTTAGAAAGAATTGGTCACCGTACAACTACATGTGTCTTTTGTGTATGCTAGCTTCGATGTTGTGACACGATAAGCCCGCTTTACCTTAATGCTCTATGCGAGGGTGCAGACATATCTTATCTAAGCGTGTGAAATTATTCAAATGGATTATTATCTCCAGAGCTTAAACCCCATTTCTCAAGCATCTTCTTATCATCACCAGCCCACTCCTTCAACACCTCAAAGCCCTCATAACTGACCAGAATCATAATACCCAATTCATCAAGCTCATGTAAAGAAACCCCCTTGACACTATCACGAAACCTCGACATCTCCAATCTGAGCCACGTCTTTTGCTCTATGGCTTGTTGCCACTCCGCCAGCGACCTTGCGTTCCATATCGCTGCATGGCCTGTGAAACTTAGCTCGGATAGCCTTGGACTGGGTTGATACCAGCCGAATTTGAGAAAAGTGTAAATACTCTCAACAAGGTCTGCAACGATCATGGTTCGCTGGATGCTCTCTTCCCGGACCCAGTCTTCCCAAGAACGACTAAGCATCGAATTGTTGGAGGAAACTTCCGACGTCTGTGCCTGCAAAACATCGATCCATCTGGAGAGTGACTTGGCGTCCTGCTGAGCTTGTTCTTGCTGTGAGTTGTCGCCAGAGAATAGCCGGATGCACTGATACATCAGCATGGCCTGTATAGAGGGCAGCAGTTTAAGACTTATGGTCGACTGAGAGCTCGGAGGACATAGCTCGATTGCTGCGTCTGTAGCCCGTATGAGTAGTTCTGCTCGTCGTGATATCTCCGATGCCACAAGGGATGCATTCACTGAGTTACGTGTTGTGTGTAGAGAGCAAGCAGCGAAAGCATCGCGTAGCGCAGTGGAGTTGCTGGTTTGAGAGTAGTGAATGAAGCATGTTTGTCCCGACTCTGTAAAGCTCTTGACCTGATGAACTAGACGATGGGCCTCATACTCTGCGCGCTCTTTCAAAGTATTGTTTGTGTACACGGGCCTATTCCGGGACCCTTGCAACGGTAGTAACGGGCGGCCAATCGCCGTTTCCGTGTAGAGCGTCTGTGAATCCGGAGACGGCTGGTTTGGATGTTGAGGATAAGGGTCTAGGGTGAACAAGGATATGGTTCTTCCTCGGCCAACGATCTCGTCTATAAGTGGCACCAGCGGAGGGGGAATCGTAATAGGAGTTGGGAAAAGCGAACTATCATGACCGGCTTCTGCCCCAAACGAGTCATAATTGGGCCGAGAGGTTTCGGCAGTGAGTGCTCCATCGTTCCAAACAATTACATCAGAACTTCCGTTGTCTTGCGCGTCTTCAGATGACATCCAAGCATACACACAACTAACTCTCCTCGCAAGACAGCGTCCGCACTGCGGAAATCCGAGGTCGCACCGCCTTTTCCCTCGGACACAAGCCGAGCACGACTTTTGTCTTGACGAGACCATGTCTGCGAGATGGAACCAAGACGCTCTGTGAGAATCGTGACTAATTTTGTTTAGTGGTTAAAGAATGGTGCTGCAGGTAGTAGCCGCTGGAAAAACAAGTCGGTCAGCGCCGAGCCCGACCATTCCGGGCGTGTTTGACTAAGATGCGGAGTTCCGCACGCTAGACTAAAATCTTGGGTTTGATCCACTCGGACGACTCCCGACTTATACAGACATATCGAAGCACATGGCCTGGACAATGGGTATAAATAAGTGCCTATGAAGCTGTTCAAGCTGAGTATTGATTCTCTATCTCACATCATTATTCATACTTTACAAAACTGTCACAAACCTGATATTCATCCACCATGGCTAACAATCTCGAATCCACTCTCCCAGTTTCTGCCCTGGGCAGTTGGATGGAAGATCTCTACGCCCGAATCTTTGTCCAGCCAGATGATGAAGTCTCAGCGACCACTATCAAAGAGTGCATTGCAGAGGATTTCACAGCCAGGTAATTCAAACCCCAAAACAAGCTTCACTTCGAGTGAAACTAATCGCTTGCCTTAGAATCAACCATGATCACTACACACGACAATCATTCCACGATATCATCATGAAGTTCCGCGTCGATAACAAGACCACCATCCACGAAACCAAGGAGCTCCAATGTTGGGATGCGCCCGATGGCTCAGGTGCTGGCTGTGTCTCCCAGTTTGTGCGCTTTACCGACTCGAATAAGGAGACTGGCGTTGGTAGCATGTCTTCTACGTTGCTGATTGCAGGCATCAAGGTTGTCAATGGGCGGAAGATGCTGGTAGAACTTACTGAGGTGATGAAGGCATCTGCTTAGACCTTTAGAGGATGGAAGAGCTGAGGTCAACGTTGTTGAACCTAGTATGGTCCATACTCTGGGACTATCATAGGATTAAAAGTTACCGAAGTCTGACATTCAGACCAGATTCCATACAAATATTGTGCGTTACTTGTCATCGATGTTCAAAATGTCAGGTCCACGGGATAATACTAAACATCTTTCAAGCATCTTGCCCATGTCTGTACCATGTTGATTTGTAGCTCCTGTCTTTTCCATCGACTGACAACTCCTCCTCCACAGTGCACCTCTCGTCAATACCCCTACTCCACTAATATCCTCGAAGACCAATTCCTCATTCTCTCCGTGGCATCCCCTACCACTTCTGCTTGGTTCTCAATGAGTATAAAGTCATGGCACTCATGCTCACCAACTTCAAAAACAACAGGAATCGAACGGCATTTCTCTTCGGCAGCTTTCCCAAATTCAACGACTGCATCACAGAAGACCTCGCGTCCACCGACAGTAACGTAGAGCGCTTTAGTTACCGGTGGGAGATCGCTCAACCATGATAAATCTCCATCCATGGCTAACGCTGGATGAGCTTCCTTGACCTTTGGCTTCAAGTCGTCAATGTTGAAGGAATGGGGTGAGGTTTGCTGGAGTAAACCTGCAGATAGCATGTCGACGTTGCCGTATTGCTTGAACGAGGCTGTATCTGTTCGGTCGCTAAGCCATGGAGAGACTAAGAACATTCCTGCTAATGGGCTCTGAAGCTTCACTTCTGGAACCGCTGGATGGGGATGGAGGAGGTGGTAAGCCAGCTGAGCTGTCAAGTTCCCTCCGGCCGAGTCACCGCCGACTATCAGATCATCTGGACTCACGCCGCTTCGAAGCAGATGATCGAGAGCAGCGGAAGCTTCACGCAGCTGATCGGGATATTTCGCACCTGGCGCCAGGGTATACTGCAGAAACGCAACAGCGACTTCTGTCTCTACACCAGGTCCACCGTTGACATATGCCTCCCAGCACCAAGTAAAGTGACCTGGCAGAGGGGGCGCGACATATCCACCACCGTGTAGGAAGAGGACGAATTTAGTTGCTTTCTTGCGATTGCCGATCCACAGTATCGATGCGTCAGTGCCAGTAAGGGGCTCGATGTCGATGCTTAGACGAGTGTCATGACCCTGGCCACGCTGTTTCTTGATCCAGGCTGTGTAGGCATCTATTGTTGGTATGCAGAGGAATTGAACCTGGCGTGGGTTGAAGTTGCCGAGGAGGATGCGTCCGACCATGCAGGTGAGCCAGAGCTTTAATGGAATTTTGTATTTGATGGCGAGTGGTAGGCCTCGGATGAGAATGCCCACGATGGTTCCGGGTACTTTGAAACTGTGAGTCTATGAGGCCAAGGACGATGTGGAGCGGAATCGCATCTTACCCAGAAGAACTTTTACCGCAAGACCAAACTTCTCCAGGAGAGATAGTCCTGGGATAGTGGTTGACTTCATTGTTAGTGGTATCTCGGTCTCCACCAAAGTTATCTCCTGTGGGTTTCAAGGTTCGAGCATAGATGAGAGATACGAATTGTGGACTTGCCAAGTATTGGCTTAATATATCCCATCGGCATATCGGAACATCATCAGCCATAGAGAGTCAAGTGATACAAATACAAAACCATCCTCGGCTCAGGATGGCGGCAATTGTCTACGGCAAGTAATAGAGTTTGCGCTAGTTTATGCTTGGTGATAGTTATGATCCCTAGACCCTAATTTGAAGCTGGGGTTTTAGTTTACCCCAGACCCCGTACTCCAAGATCGCTCGTTACTCTAAGATCGCTCGTTACTCTTAACAAGTCACAGTACTCACCAAACTTCTTTTATAACAAGACTCATATCTTATTACAGAAGGATTGAAATTGATCTGAGTTAATGTGGTATGTTACTGGGGTCTCCAATAACGTGGCTAGGTAGTCTAAGTCATCACTCATTATTCAATAACGGCAGATCGCGGCAAAACATGCTTCCTTCCTTGCGGCCGGTCGATCGGAAATTTGACTAGACTTTAACACCCCGTCAATTCCATGCCATAACAGAGGATTCAGGAAGGCTTACTTCAGCATCTAGACCATCCGAAAAATGAGCCTCTCAAGTTTCAGGTTAGGCACGCCTAGACAGACCGCACTAGGCGATGCTATCTCTTTTAGTGCCAATTTCCCCGCATGCCGTGTATGCTGCAATGAGGTCAGTTAAACCGCCTCTCCTCCGCTGGAACGTTGGATCTAAATACTGATATATATTCGCTGACTTATGCTAACTTGTTCATATCAGTCGGGCAAGAAAGAGAGAACAAAATGAGACCGCCCACTTCATAAGCAAATCATAAAGCATAAGCACCAGGTATAATTCAGCTTACTGGTCGTGTATTCAAGTTACAAGTGCCATCAAATAATACCAATAAGTCATAAAGTTCTCATCCACCATGAAGTGCATAATGTATCACCGTTAAGCCAAGGTCTTTCAATAATCTCCAATGTTACATCAATGGTCACCACGTGGCCGGATCTCCGTGCTATATCCGTTGACATTTGCTCCCCGCCCTGTCAAGCCATGCGAGATGCTAGGTCCATGACTCGTATGGGTTCCAGACCAATCGATAGCAGTTTACCGGAAGTTTCCACCGCCGTTGCATCGAGAAAGAGGAATACCACTCTGCCTCTTAATGCACATGGTAATAGCACCAGCAACCCACTTAACACCCTCATAAGACCCCTCCTCATGCGCATCAGCCATCCACGTACCAGTCTGCTGCATCGACCCAACACATCCCCTAAACTGCCGTCCATAGCGACGATTAGTCCAAGGCCGCGTGATAACAACACCAGTTTCACCAGCGTGCACGGTACCGCGGACAGTGACGGTGGCTTGAGTTGTCCAGGTGCGGGAGTAGTTGATACCAAAGCTAGCGCCGAGACGGTCCTTGACGGCCTTGAGGTCTAGACCCGCGCTGACGGAAACGCTGTTGGAGATGCTGAAGGATGAAGCGACGCTGACGTCGATGCCGCTGCTGCCGGCGCCGATGACGACGGGGGACATTTGCACATCCCAGTCGACGAAGCGCTGGGTGCGGTCGGTCACGTACGAGGTTGTGGCGCCGCAGGACTGACGTTCCTCGAGGTCGCGGGGTGCAACGGCGTTGGAGTCGGTGTCAAGCCAGTCTTGGTCGATTTCAGGGGTGATGGGGGAGATGCCCTCTGACTCCAGAAGTTTCTCATAGACGCTGACGTGAACAACCTCCACTAAGTTATGTTGAGCGGCGATGAGCTGGAGAATGGGAGGGTGACTTACTGCGGCCTTCGCCGTAGAGGATAACTTCATCTTGCTTGAGGATGTGGTCGGGGGTCCAGAGTGTGGAGTTGAGATCGCGCTCGGTCATGAAGGGGGCAGCACTGGCGACAGCTGCCAGGCTGAGAAGGATGAACTGAGGTGCAATCATCCTCACAGACTGTAGAAAGGGTAAGATGGGAAGAGGTTGTTGAGATGTTGAGAGAAGATGCTGGTTGAGGAATGAGAGCTGTACTATCATCAAGAGCATCTCAGCTTTTTATACCTGAATATGCCCAGCTGTAGGACCAACTTCTCAAGCTATCCTGTTTTGTCAACACCATCAATAACTCACCATCACATCGGCAGTTGATTTCTCATCCGATTCCGGAAGCTCCCTCGCAATCTCCCACGAAGCCAGACTTGAAGCTATTTACGCGGCTAAAAAGATCATCCATTTACAAAAGTTCAATGTATCGGTGATTGTGGATTTGTCCCATCTAGGTCTCGGCAAGACCTGAGCTCCTGGTGTATTAGGAAGGTGACTCGCTAGTCGACGGGTCCAACTAACACTGACGATCACGACGGCAAGTTTGATGTGTCGGTCCGAAGTACGGAATAAATTGTTACTGGTTGAATATTTTACACGGCCACTGCTATCACGACTTCACTCATGGTGTTCTCAGCTCTGGAGTTGTGATTACAAGGTAACTGCCGGACCTCGTGGGAGAGCGATAGGACTTGGAGAGATGATGGATCCTGGCTATCTATCGTGTGGCATGACTCAAGTACGAAATTGGCAGGTCAGCTGTGAATAATGGGTATAGCTTCAGATAACAGTCAGGAAATGTCTGGGCAATGGGTCAGCATGGAAAAGTTGGATCATCCGTCTCCGGAGTCGTCCTTGACATTTAGCCGTGATATTGAACATATAAGCGCTCTAGATCACATTGTCAAGGACCAGATCATCCAGTATCACATTCTCGCCTCGATCCTTCTGTATCCCTCATACAGAGTCCCAGCCCAAATCTCCATTATCCCTCCCTATCATCACAAGTCACAATGCAGTTCCTGAGCATCACTTCTCTCTTCGCTCTCGCGACTCTGTACGAGCCCAAACTCCTCGCAGCATGTATCACTACTGACAAGATGTCAACAGTGCGTCGGCAAAGCTTCACAGCCAAGCTGTCTGCGTCACCAACCGCCGCTACGACCCCATCGGAGGAACGCCATGGAGCCCCAGCTACAACTGGAAGGTGAACTATGAGATTCTTCCTGGCGCTACCAAGTGTGCCTGCGACTACTACAAAAGCCGTAATACTGGCAGCAAACAGTGGGACAAGTGCCCTGACTGTCGCTTTGTGGGTCACCCAAGATGCAATGTCTTGGTGGAATGAGGCGCTAACACCTGGTAGGATGGTCTTGCGTGTGGATCTAACGGCTGGCATATTGGCGGTGACGAGGTGAGTAACGTAGCATATCATGCCCAGTCCCTGTCACTGGGCATCTTTTGAAGTCTTGGCTGACGATGAATCTCAGTTTACCTACTACTGTGAGAAGAAGTGTGGAGCGCAGGGAGCAGAGGCAAACTAGTATGGAACAGCCTTGTTGCCAGTTCCACCAAAAGGACCTTGAAGGATAGTGCAGCATTTGGGTACAAGTTGAGATAGGTCAATACCAGACAGGAAATTCGTATTCATTGTCGGAAAACGGCATTCGTGACAGCTCGGCATTTACCGTTCACCCTGGGCCAGGCCTAAATGCAAGGGTCTCGCAGTTTGACAGTAGAAATGACTCGCACTGATCATCAAACGTGCTGGGGACCGAAATAGGGCACGGCTCGCAATGCATTAGTGCAGGCATCGGTAATATTTCCACGAATCGCCTTTGAAGAATCGTAGTTTAAACTTTGCAGCCACTTGATGCGCATATTAATGTTGATCAGCGGTGATTGGCTCATCGTGGTATTGAGATGAATAGACTTCCAGATTCGAAGTTTCGTGCATTTCGCACAAACCTTGTTAGTTAAATGCCAACAAGCTTATTAAACTCAGGCATCTTTGATGGGACCTGGTCCCTGTTCCCAATGGCATGGGACGTAGCAGTTGACGGCCCACGTGCTCAACAAGCCGCCAACTGAAACACGGGATTAGGCCTTTTGCTGTTGACCCACCAGAGCCTTGATGGCCATGGCAGTGGTTAAATGGATACCCAGCGTTAGTTGCTTTTATCCATTGTTTGTTGAGTGAGCTGCGGGAATAGATGACCCGAAGACCGTGCGATATCTCCATTGCCGAAATGAGCATGTGTCGATCAATCTGGTACCCTTATGGTTACAATCGGCTACCAGGCCCGCGAAATCTATTCCCGGTTTGAGTGTTTGTGAGTCTACAAGTATTTGGCTCCGCCATTTGAGCAAGTGACTGTCTCCTCTCTCCGCCAATTCGTTGTGAATCAGTTTAAAACACAGATTTGTGATTGTATAAACATGTGACAATTTTTGCCGCCTTATCTGACTTTTGTTCCTGGAACTCTACAGTCGTTGGACAAGCAACGAGAAAAAAAAATAACAGCAGTCTCGCTTTTGTGTGACTCTTACCTTGGCACTATACTTTGAGATCGTACCGTGATGCGAAAGCTTAGCAAGAGTGTCACATCAGCAAGCAAAGGCATCCAAGTTGGTTGAACAAGCAGGACACGTCCTTCGAGTTTGAATCACGCGCAAAGCTTAGCCTTGTAAGCGGCAGTCAACCCCGTAGTAAATCTCATGGTCACAATACGGAGAGTTTAGCACGATGAGCGCTGTAAGCATTGTATGCGTGTTATCAACTCGACTTATTCTGAAATACTTTGCCGCAGGTTGTTCTACATTTGCTCTCTCCAAATAGATCGAATAGCTTGTTTAGAGTCTACTACATAGTGTTTTGCACTCTTTAAATCATGAATATCCTTTCAATCGGAGATCCTCCTTGTCTCAAGGGATTAGTGAGACAACGGACGAAACAGAAATTCGGAATTGCCGTCAAAGGCGGATCTGATAGTAAATATCGGGGGAACTGAAGTCAGTTCGCCCAACGTGTGATATCTTGATTGGTAGTTCAAGCTTATGACACCTCAACAAGACGTATCAAATCAACACACTGGAGAATCCAAATTAACTTCACATGTTGGAAGGCAATATTTTGTACGCAGGCTTGGTTGATTGCGCAAACTTAAAATCATCGATCTCGGAAACGTGTCAAAGATAGAATTTACTAGAAATCAGCAAACCAAGATCTATACTTTCATATCTCGATCTTCGGCAACACCATCAGGCTGCCTCTCTTCGTCACGACCAGTCATCATCCCGAGCGCGCGGCCATA
Organism: Fusarium mangiferae; assembly: GCF_900044065.1. Lineage (NCBI taxonomy): Eukaryota > Fungi > Ascomycota > Sordariomycetes > Hypocreales > Nectriaceae > Fusarium > Fusarium mangiferae. The sequence continues at coordinate 211,985 of NW_024573936.1, forward strand.
ACGAAAATACTTTTTGCGCGAATAAACAGACCAAAGTCATTGTTCATTTAATCCTTCAAAACACACTTTGCCTAAATGTGAGCACATCAATTCTTCTATAAATTAGGTGAGCTTTCCTCATCCTCCCAAACTCCACCCAAAAATTCTTCAGCAAGTTTTTCGCGGAATGTCCTCTCAGGCGGGCTCAAGCAAGGAGGTAGTGGCACCCAACCCACAGCCGCCTCCGAAACCCCCAGAGGAACTGCCAAAGGAACTCCAAGGCGGAAAACTCATTTTCTTCACGCTCGACACCCTGTTCAACCGTGACTATGCTATTGAGTGCGCTCTGAAGAGATGCATGGATCTTAACAAAGACCTTGAAAGCAAATCCATGGATGAACTCAAGATAGCCTATCGCGGTGCCATGGACGCGGCGTATCGACAGCACATCCAAACCCAGCTCCGAGGGCCGCAAGCTCCGATGGACAAAGTTGGATTGATATTTCAGCAGCTCAAGCTCGAACTGCCGTCGCTGAGTGATCGTAAGCTCCTCAGCAACGCGTTCGCCGCTGAATTCAACCGCAATCGATCAGAAGCTACCGGCGCTTCTCATCTCCTTAAGCTGCTGAAGCGTCTCGGGTACAGTATCGTTGTTGTCGACCACGGTTTTGACTGGCAGGTTGTCAAGGATCTCAATTTCTGGCACGACGTCGGTGCTATGATACGTACATGGGATCTGTTGGTGCGCAAGCCTGACCGTCGTGTGTTTCAAAAGGCGTTGAATGAATGCCAAGTCTCTGCCAGGACTGCTCTCATTGTTGGGTTTTCAGTGGAGGAGGACATTTTTGGTATCCTCGCTGCTGGCGCAGAGCCAATCTTGTACATGCCAGGCCATAATTACATGACTATGGATGTTCGGGGCACGCGTGTTCCCGTTGTTCGTACTATGGCTGAGCTATCGTCGGAGATACACCTTCGACCGGAAAACAGTCAGCTCGTACCAGCACAACATAGCCAGGCACAACATAACCAGGTACCTCCTAGACCACAGCACCCAGTCCACCCACCAATGGTTTATGAACCACAGAGCCGGGAAAATCCGAGCGATCAGAACGCTGCACCCTCAGCGGCACGACAGCGACTACCTCCGGTGCGGCTGCATCCACTCACGCAAGACTATGGGATTTCTAGCTCAAATCCTGCACAGAGATCGAGTCCCAGGCCGTCGACACAGAGTTATGGCCCCCGTGCACCAACACCAGCCACGGAAGTACCGACACCGAGTGGTCAGGTTTCCCGTAGAGTCAGACCTGACAGCAACTCGCCCGTCCATAGCTCTGGGGGCTCGACGCCACGAGTGTGGCTACATCCTCCCACCGAAGACTATGGGATTTCCATCCGAAACTCAAACCACAATGAGGATCGGTATCAGCCGCGCTCTCGGCATGATGGGTATGGACATGGGACTTCGAGGGACAGGTACACAGACCAAGGCGGATATCCACCTCCACCTCTACCTCCACCCAGACCTCCGTCTCCACCACCCACCCCCCGAAGCCACACCAGCTATCAAGATCTGGCAGGGCCTTGGCCAGGCGGACACGGGTACGAGACCTCGAGGGGCGGGTACACCACCCAAGGTGGATACCCACCTGAACCCTCGGCCCAACATGAGATCGTAGATCCAGAGCTTAGAGACGTTGCTCAAAGTATTCTGGACCTAGCACGAGATATCCGACGAACTGGTTCGTCTTCCGAGGATGTGAGTAGGCTACCTCGTCTCCATACAAATCAATATCTTGCTAACTTTTATAGGTCGATACATAGACTGGGGATTCGGCGGCTAGCAGAGGAAAGATAATGTAGAGCCTGGATCCTAAACAATAAAATTTCTTCAGTAACTTCATATAAACTTATAATAACTTTACTAAGTATGGGATATCTTTTACTGAGTTATATAAATTTATAATAAATGTACTGAGTTTAGGATGTCTTTTACTGACTTTATTTTAACGCCTTATATCAACGTCTGGTTTTTTCTTGCTCCCTAAGGGGCGGGTCGACAGTAGCTGGCTGAGTAACTTTCTTACGCCCAAGGATACAGACGCCGTGAAAGTCCCTTAGGGTTGACTTTGTGAGACAATTTTGGAAACGTATATGGCGGACCAGATAGTTGAATCTGGCTCGTATAACATTGCTGGGTACCACCTTTCCAACGTGAACATCACTAAGTTACATCCCCACTGCAAGTGTCTCAAGCATTGTCTCGCCTTATGGTGGGGGAGCTAAATGTAAACTATCTAACGATGAATATTTATCGCCGCCAGAATTACTCAGCGATACTTATGAAGCTTCTCGCTCGTGACATTAAGATTGCTGTTATCTACCAACGTGACGAAACAGTAGGCCGTTCCCAGCACAAGGAAAATAGGGCGAATCCTCAACTAACATCTGAGTCTACGAGCAAACGTCAGTCCAGCGTGCTAAACAAGTGACAGCCGACCTCTTCACCCAAGCTTTCTCAGCAGAGAAGCGAGTTCCTTCACCTTCATATCATCTACCAACTCATAGATAAGAAGTGCATCATCCAGAGAGGCAGGAGGTGGCTTGGTTCCATTAAACCAATCCTAAGTCTCGAAGCCCGCAAAGTCCATGGTGTGAGTCTTTGGATCTCCTCCTGCCGTAGTGACCAAAAACGATTGATTTCAGATAGCCTCGATCAAGTCTGTGTATATATTAACATTAAAATTTCTCAGCCAGCACCTCAATCTCAATATTGGTCAAACAGTGACCTCCACCCGGAAGCCTTCTGACCCGTGCACTTGTTTCAGCTCTTTCAGCTCACGGTTTCATGTTTACATGGGTTGATATTGGACCGACCGTGCGCTATGCCAACACAAGGTTCATGTAGCAAGTGATGCTTGATAAATGCTCCGAGCCATAAGGCTGCGAAGTCCTCCGATTGCACGGATAGTGACTGTTGAGACGACTATGAATAGCTGGCGACCTGGCAATCACCAAGGACGCGGTACTTCAGAGTGGATATATCAGTTCCAGAAGTTGAATTACCATTTTGAGTGCAAAAATACGGCGGAAATACTATCTCAGTATTCGGGTGAATCAGGCCGAAATCCTCTGGGATATTACCTCCTTCTATGGAGTATCATGCACAAAAGTAGCCTCCCAGGCCAGCATTCTGGTCCCACTGGGGAAGAGCCATAGATGTTCTTAGAGTAGAGAGTATCATGATACCAACTAACTTGCGAACATCCGTTGAAACATGGCATGATGCATCAAGTCACAAAGAGAACGTCCGATCGACGATGTCGGGGGCCTCCATTGGTGGGGTTGGTTAGCTGGTAGAAGAATTATTGCCTCCGGATAACGTTATCCTGAAAGTCAGATAACAGGAATATCATTTGCCGTACGAGGTAAGAATATCCAGACTTTTGCCTCGGCATGCATTAATCGGTCGCCGATCTTGAATATAATGTATAAAGTCTCCCTTTTAACGACATTCTAGTAATCGTCCTGTTACTCTTCATGCCAGTTAGGAAGCAGACAAGCGGACCGATCGCAATTCTCATAGAAACATGCTTCCCTCGCTGCCTCCCCTTTCATCTAATGCTGCAATACTTAATTTTGAGGCCTTCTACACCAATGCGGCTTAAGGGACCGCGACCATCACGCTCATTTTCGGGTTTTGCTCCGGGATGTATGACGTTTATATATGCATGCAGACCATGTGACTTTCTTACTTGCAGACCCAGAGGTGACAGATCAAGTGATACGCTTGAAAACGGACAAGATAAATGAGAAGGCAATCATTGGCTCTTGGCTGTTCAATGTGGTCGTATTTGTGCCAATCTGCAATGTAACGCATAAGCGTGACAAAGCAACTGCATATGCGCGAGGCTGTATAAGGTAGATGTGGCTGTCTTGACCACTAACCGGCTAAATACAGAGCAAAAGAGCTGTCAAGGCGAATTGTTTTTGGGTTGTGAGGGAGGATATGTAGACTTGCGGTTTGATTTGAAAATGGGCATAAGACCCCGGTTGTATCCCCATTCAGCCCCTCAAGGCTTTACGCTCTACATTTCGTTTTAGAGGCAGTCAAGTCAATATCTGACAAAACCTACAGCAGCGATGACCTTCTCTTATGTATCAGATCTCACAACCTCCAGTGGCATTGGCATAACCGCTTTCTGCTTGCTATCAACCTGGTGGCTCGGCACATCCTTTCTAGCATGGTACCGCCTCCGACACGTCCCAGGCCCCTGGTTCGCAGGACTCAGCTACATATGGAACGGCTGGATAGCCTACAGCGGTAAACAACATCATGTATTCGTCGCTCTCGACGAAAAGTACGGCTCACTTGTTAGAATCGGGCCACAAGTCCTGCTCACTTCAGATGTCGAGCTCGTCAAGCGCATGTCGGCGACAAAGAGCTCATATGGCAAATCATCTTGGGTCGATGGTGTGCGCTTCAATCCGTATCACGACACTATGTTTGCGGTGAGGGACCCGCGACAGCATGATCGCGCAAAGGCAAGGGTTGCCCCTGCGTATAGTGGTCGTGACACGCCGAATCTCGAGGGCGCTGTCGATCAGCAGGTCAACAATCTCGTATCCTTGATTCGGCGGCGTTATCTTTCAGAGCCGGCATCTGGTGTATTCCGTACCCTACCGCTTCTTAACGTCCTGTCATATTTCACCCTAGATGTCATTTCCAAAGTGGCGCTTGGGACGGAGTTTGGTTGCTGCGCTTCTGGCTCGGATCCGTATAGGTTCTATGAAGGGTTGGCTGAGCATATGCCTCTGATGGCGCTGACGAGTGATGTGCCGTGGATACGAGCCATAATGTACTCAACCACGTTTCTCAAGTACTTTGGGCCACGCGAGACTGATACTCATGGGATCGGCCCATTGATGAAGTAAAAGATCCTCATCCCGAATCGCTCAACAATTTACTCAGAGCGTCCTTTGGCTGACTTATCGCGCTCAGAGTTACGAATGACAATGTTAGGCAACGCTATAGTCAGGACCAAACAGAGAAGAGAGATATGCTGGTACGTCAGAGTGTCCCACTTCCCCATTTAACATTATTCCCAAACGGCCATTGATGTCTTCTGCTATCAGAGCTCATTCAAGGTCCATGGTCTGTCCGAAGGCAACGCCCAATCTGAGACGCTCTTCATGTTCGTCGCGGGATCCGATACCACGGCGTCGGCTATACGAGTCACTCTATTCTACCTCATGTCCTCTCCCCGCGTCTATCGGAAGCTCAAGGAAGAGATCCGAGTTACTATTCGTGAGGGAAGAGCTTCAAGTCCAATTACAGCTGCTCAGGCACGCGAGTTGCCTTATCTCCAAGTGAGTCCCTTTCGCTTACTTCACCCCACATTTGATACAGATAGTTGACTTCCAACAGGCAGTTATATATGAAGGTCTTCGCATGCGACCAGTGACAACAGGGCAGCAAGCCAAGGAAGTACCAGCTGGAGGCGATACCATCAACGGGCACTTCATTCCCGGCGGTACATCCATCGCCATAAACTTCTCGGCTATTTTAGGCTCAAAAGCCCTCTTTGGCCCGGATGCCGACGTCTTCCGACCAGAACGGTTTCTGGGTCTTTCAGCTTCCGACCTCGCCGAGATGCGACGTAACGTCGAAATGAACTTTGGCCACGGTCGATGGATGTGTGCTGGAAAGCCGTTGGCGTTTATGGAGCTGCAGAAAGTGTACTTCGAGGTTTGTTGTAAAACGGAATTTGCCCCTAGGATATAGTTTTCGCTGACCTTTGAGGACATAGTTACTACGAGCGTTCGACTTTCAGCTCACGGAGCCTCTGAGTCCCATGCGGTCGGAGAGCTACGCTCTGTTTCGAGATTTTGGACTTAAAGTGCGTGCGACAGTAGCAGAAGATATGGAATAGTGGTTAGAGTCGATTGAGTGCAGGACACGATATTTATAACGGTCTATCGTTCTATGAATACTTGAATTCGTAGCTTCTAGTGCGGGTAGTAAATTGAACGAATGTTATAGGATAGCACCACCAATCCCCCAAACAAGCTCGCTACTTGCTCCATTTCAAAGACTGAAATACCAACGGCCGGAATAAACAGCTGGATCGGATATCCTAGTCTGAAGGTGATGACTGTACTTGCCGCCAGGATACCAATGAAGGCAAGATAGAGGATCCCAAACCCAAAGTGTAAAAGCCGGATTCTACGGATCTGTTGAAACAGGTTGACAGTGAGCTCTAAAAGAAACCGTTTTGTGGATCTTGTTTCGGGCAGTATTCCAGAGATTGAACTCCACTCGGTTGATAGTGGTAGATATATGAAGAATGCCACCACAACTGGGCACATACCCATAGTTACCGCCATGCACCTGAACATTGTAGACTCTAAAAAGATCCAGAAGGTTCGAGAGTCATGAAATAGGACAAGTAGAAATATTCCGTTGAGTATCGGTATTAAAACCCCAGCAACGAGGCATTTTCCAACGCGGTTGGAGCCTTTGAGCTGTTGCTCTGTCCAGTTCTTCCTTGGCTCGACTAGGAGAAATCCAAGCGCGATCAAGCAAAGCCAAAAGCAATTATCGTTGATTCGCAAAGCAGCATCAATTGTGACGACACGCGGGAATATTTCGAACATGTCGGGGCCTGGTTTGTCGAAAAGGATTTGGTTCTTGTATTGGTAGTCATATTGTTCCGAGACTGGGCCCTCAGGTCCATTTCCGATGATGATATGCATAATGTTGGCCCTGAGATACTGCATTTTGTCGGAGGGGAAGGTCCATAACTGTGTAGCAAAGTGTATCATTGCGATGAAAGGGTATAAAATAGCCGCCACGAAGTCAGAGGTTGGCTGGAAGCGATGAGCGGGATTCCATATCCAGGATACAGCTGTGGATGCTACGATGCAGTACCAGGCTGTGATAGAGCCTGGGCCATAGTATCCCGGCGTCGAGAGGACGATTTCTGACGGGGAGTCCATAGTTCTATGTGGAAGATATGGACTTGAGAAGTGAGGCGATTTGAAAAGAATGAAGGGGGATCAAGCTGGAAATAAGCGCCTACGCTAAGCCTCAAATTAGAACAATGTCGTAAGTGGCGCTGATAGACAAGATAAGATCTGGAACGTCTCTCTTTGGCTTAGCGCCTTGTTATCTAATTCAAATTCAGGATGTGAATTGAAAAAAACATATGTCTTTGTTCCCGATCAGGACCGCTCGAAAGCTGCAGGATAATGGCACAGGAGCCCTTGAGCTAGCAGAGCCTCGTCACTTCATGGCGTCAATTAGAGTGCATCTCCAACTTCATGCTTAGTTCTTTTGTACATTATGTACAATAACATCGACTCCATCAATCAACCAAGACAGCCAATACCTCTCTTAGCATCTCACGACTCCGTTATTCAGATGCCCATCAAGTCTCAGCTTAAATTCAAGGGTCATAGGCTTCTATTTACTGCCATAAGTACTTTTCTATGCTTGACGCCCTGCACTTTTGATAGCTACCTATCGTGCCGACCGTAACAGCATGGAAAGCCTCCTCTCTTCGTCCCTCAGCTCCTGCATTCTTCGTTCCCGGTCTAGTGCCTTGTCGAGGAGATCAGACAGAATGTCGCAATAATAGTCATATTCCTTCCGGGCCGCGTCCTTTGTGTCTTGGTCATGGAGCCCATATACAATTGCCTGCTTGTCCAACTTCTGCTGCGTTATGTGCTTTGTATAATCATCGGCAGCCTTTATCTCTCTCTCCAGGTGCTCCTTTTCAAACCCAACATTAGCTAATCCTTGTAGGATCTCGGCTTTAGAGGGCATGATGTTCTTGCTGTAATGCAAAGCTATATAATTTCCAAGTGCCGACGGATCTTGCGGGAGGGTACTTTTTCTGGAGAAAGGGTTGAAACCTAGGGGGAGCGAGGTTTTATACCTTTTAAGCATGTTTTGTCACTCATGGCTGTCGTCTAGCTGAATGGGTCGAGCCAGTGTTTCCTAATCGGCCTTGGTAGCTGTTCCTTTGAATTAAAGCGTATACCACCAATGGGACCATGTATGACTTGCTGTTCACTGTAAGTAGTAATGCTGAGACTCGATGTCCTTGTAACGTGACACGCGAGCATCACTCACAAAATCTCCCGCCAAGGGGCTCAGCGCCTAATCAATGTCTCTACCCACATGCTGTTAATCAGTGACGGCAACCAACAAAAGGCCTCAAGGTCATTGCTTTTATTCACTCAAGAACAGCCACCTTCGCCTATCTACTTTCTCTTGAAAACTAAAGAAGCACCTGGGGCATCCAATCACAACCCTCTTCGAGGGAACTTAATGTGATTTTGACTGTATTTATTTATGCCATGTGTGACTTCGTCAGTAGCCACGTCTGGGAGATTAATAAGGTTACTGATTAAGTTATCATAAAAGCATATTATTCTGATTTTAATTGGGAGACTTATCTTTGTGGAGGCTATACGTATATTGCCTTTGGAAGCCTAAAGTTAATGTATTTATTGCTATGCATGCCGAAGCTACATCTCGCATCACTATCTAAGGGTTTAGGGATTCCAGGAAGCCTGAAGTTAATTGGTATTTTTTAGTGTGTTGGCTTGATATATCTCGTTGAGATATCATAAGCTTTAACTATGAATCAGCATCCAATCACAATAGTGACAGACCCCTACGGATCCTCACGTTTCCCCATGTCACTTGACAAATCATCGCAAGGGCCCACAGCCAGTTAAGATGTTGAAAGTTCTGGTTCATTTGAAAAGTCTGTAGCTAAGCGTTGTACACTCGCTGCCTCATCATTTCAAGCTGTCACCAAAGCGCTATGCGCAAATCCCTCAACAGCTCCCTCTCCTTGTCCCTATACTCCTGCAGCTGCCAAGCCCGCTCCTGTTGCTTATCGCAGAGCCTTGTAATAGTCGCACACAGGCGATCATGCTCCCTTGTTGCCGACTCCTTCTCGGCCTCGCTCGCTCCTCCGTTCATTATTCTCTGCGCCTCTCTCCTTTTCTCCATTAAGTCTTGTATTTCCCATCTGGCGGTATCATAGTTGATCTGCAATCGCTCCATAGTTGCTCTGAGCCTTTCGAGCTCTGCCTTGAGCACCGCTTTAGAGGGCATGATGTTGTAGCTGTGCGGTCAAGTGGTATAAGGCGTGTAGGTATTTACTTAAAATTCTAGGAATAAATTATTTGGGTGGAGATCGTCGACATACCAAGCTCAGGGCGTTTTTATATCCCAACGGCCAGGCGCTTAATTCACTGACTAGAATGGACCTTCACTTTCGCTGACACTGCATTTCTTTTAACTTGAGCAAAAGCAGTGAATCGACCGTGACACTTCATTCTTTATTTATTTAAGAGTTGTAGAAGACGGCAAGTGTTATAATCCAAAATAACCACTCATTCCATGATTTCTGGCTTTTCCTACGTAATCGCAGGGCGTGGTCAGCACCTTGATTGACCATATGGTCAAGACTACTGTTGTTAGTGAGTGACGGTGGCTAAATCAGAAATCATATTCCCTACTATCTCTTGTCATGCAATTGTTCATGGATCAGCTGTCTTGATGCAACTGTTACTTTCTCACTAGTAACTGTGTATCATTATATCACAGCGTTTGCTTGAATCTGATACTTACTAATCGACTCAATATAGTTTTATCACCTAAAGCTTAACCTTCTCGAGGAGTAGTTTATTGTGTACCAATAAATGATCAACAGCCTAATTTGCTGATTGTAATTCTCTCTTCAGACATGCAACTTTTCCATTCTTTCTCAGCAAATCCATCTTCAGTCTCTCTAGCTTGAGTTCTAGTTCCACTTCTTCACGAAGAAACTCGTGACGTTGTTGCCGAGCTACGCATTTCTGCTCATCGCTAAAGTTTGGGGAAGTACATATCGCAGTGGCAGCCCGCCCTTTTGCCTACACCCCCAGTATTTCCCAGTTTACATTGTTGATGTCCTTTTCTGTCGTACTTATTTCGCATTTGACGGCAGAAATCTCCGCCTCGATGTATTCCCTAGTTCTAGGCATGTTGTTTTGGATATACTATCAGGTGGTAAAATGGGTGTAGCTCTGTGTTTATAGTTCTTTAGCTAACGTAGTTTGCTTTACAGGAGATACTCTAAGAACCCGTGTTAGGGCGCCTTTTATACCATTCTGGCCTGGTATTTCACTGACTAGTACATCAGAAAGATGTTGCTTTCATAAACACTATCTACTACTGATCAATTGTTGTGTCATAGTATACCCTGAGCAGGAGCTGTGAAACTACAGCTATGCACTTAGTTCTTAGTGCTGATATATGCTCTTAACTACAAGCCGCTACAAATAATGGCTCATACTGGCTGTATGTGATGTTGAGAGCGGCCATCTTTACCTGATGTTTGTTTACGGATTCATAAGTCCCGGGCGATAATCAAGTCACTCATGCCGTTTTTACTACCTAGCGATATGTGAGATGCGTGAGGTGAGCCATCAGCTATGGGTCTATCAACTCGAAATAACACTCCTATCAAATCAGTTCGGGAAGTATGCCAGCCAACTACACAATTTCCACTACTTGGCTTCATGAGGTCGCGCTTCCTGTCCCTTGTTCCTTCATTCATTTATCGAGAAGGAAGTATTAATGTCAATGTGGTAAACTCAAGTTCTGTATTGCCTATCTTCTCTCAACGCTCCGCCTTCCTAAGGAGTAGCAGATCCTATACTATAGCGAAGGCCCTCAACCATCATCAATGGCCTCTTACGCTTGTAGTTGATGCTGAAGCCTTGTCTCTTTTGCTTTCAGTCTCTGTAATTCCGACCTGCTTCTGTTTTGCTGACGGTACAGTTCGTTCTCCTTATTAATAAATTCCGCAACTTGCTGTTGAGCTACGACGATCCGATCATGCGGATAGTTTCCAGTTACTATCGCCTGTGCAGCGGACTGTTTTGTCTGCACCTGAATTATTGCCCATTTTATATCGTTTATTTCCTTCTCGGTGGAGGAAATGTCGCTTCTCGTGCGAACAAGCTCTAACGCGATATCTGTCTTTGTAGCCGCCATGATGTTGTGGATATATTGTCAAGTAGTTGAAGTGTTTTAGTTCTTTGGTAGGGTTTCTTTACAGGAGATCGTTTAAATGCCCAGCTCGGGCCTTTTTTATAGCTTGCTGGTGTGGCATTTCACTGACTGTTTGATATAATCAGATATAGCTTGTGCGAACACAATCCAAGGATTCATCACTGGTGTCATGGTACCCCAGATAGCATCAGTGAACCTACTGCTACACCCTAAGTCCTTTGTGCTAATATAGCTCTCAGCCACAAGCACCGATAACTGATCGCATATCTAGGTTACAAATTAGACATTGTATCACGATCTACTGAGTTGCACACTTTTCTTGTTACACAACCACTATGTGACATCGTTTCGTAGCCACTGTACGACGAAAGAGACACTACACTCAACCGCTACTATGATCAAGTGTAGTGTCGGGTTTAATGCGTGTGGTGAGTGCTATCAGATGAAAACAATAAATCAGATGTCCTGTTTCCCAAAAGCTGTCGTGAAAATATTTATATAGCTATGTTCTCCTTCTTGATTCAAGCTCTCAGCCACAAGTCTCAGCGGCAAATAACACTTCTCAATAGCAAGTATTCACTATCCAGATGTGTTATTTGCAGTCGATACTTGTGGCTGGGAGCTTAAATCCGCAGACAGACCTCAGCAAGTATTCACATATCAATCGTCACAGTTCACCGAGTTCGTTTACTACAGCCTATGATCAATTCTACGCATGAGCAGTTCCAATTAACTCAATACCTCTCTGGTAACTTAAACTTTCCTCATGTGCTTTGAAGCACTAACAAGACTCAAATATATAACTACTTCATTAGATCATCTTTGCATGACATTGAACAATGGGCAAATATACCTCATTGCTTCTCCTACAAAAGGCGTGGGGTCGGTGCATGCAATAGTCTTGATGTGAAGTCTATGCCATTTTTAGTATCCTGAAACCTAACCTCTCGTAGCGATACCGTATATGATACCGCAAGGGAATTGGCCTTGATGCGTTCCGTTGCCTAGTCTGGACCTGTCCACTGCTTGTTGAAGTCTTCAAGCTCCTCCAACCTCTTCTCCAGCTTCTTCTCTTCCCTCTGGAGTCTCTCTTTGTCTTTCAATGCGCGCTCTTCGTTATTCTCGTGTTCGTAAGATTGCTGTTGAGCCATGGCCTTCTCGGCATTGTTGTATTGCGCAGGACTTGAGGTCACTATGCCCCCGGCAGCCAGCTTGAACCAGTATTCGTCTATAGCTACCCAATCCTCACTTTCCCTCAACTTTGTTACCGTTTCTAGACTGGTTTTGGTGGTGCGGATCTCTGTTTCGATCTCTCTCTTATTTTTGAAATCCTTGTTGCGCGGCATGTTGGGATGGTTGTACTAGCAAGTGTTGCGGTTTGTTGAATTTGTTTGTTTCGGGGATGCTTCATAGAAGAGTTGGGAGGGTTGTTTGTATGACTGTTGTATGGTTGTTTGTGTGATTGCTCGTAGTTCAGTTTGTAGAGCGTACCTACACCAGTTATTATAGTCTGCTTGACTTGCATTTCACTGATTCATATGACCGACTCGAACGTGACTTTTGCTGTGACTTTCTATTCAACAGCATCAGGAAACTCAGATTCAGAGTCATGTTGAGTCTTCGGAGAGTGAACATGACTGGATTTACGATCCATTCAATGCTGTTGACTGTCATGAACAAGCAACTCGAAACTTGTAACTATCGTGAATGGCTCACAGACTCCTCGGGTAGCGGAAAGATGTTTCACCATCATTACCACGATCAGTGACGCAGGACGGTTTGTAACTGATGTATTGTCGCGTTGCTCGCTTTGACCATTTTTCAGAGTCCCTGACTCTTCATGCAGAACTCTGACTCTGATCTTGAATGAGGGATAATTTCTGGTCAGCGTATCAGTTCGTCGCTCGGAAATCCCATCATGTGATTCACCTTATTTTTGAGCATCCATTTCACGGGCATGCAGCAAAAAGTCTCCCAAATGCACCAACACTCTGACCCTCGCGAAGACGGAGCTTTGCTGAGATAATACATCAATCCTTGAGCCGATAATTCTACATCGCATTAACAACGACCAGGTAGTGTCGATGCTCAAGTTAACGTCATTAGCAAACGCAGCCCCAATTTGTATTAGTGCATCGGAAACCTCGTGTTACCCGAAAAGCCCGCTCCAGAATCGGCAATCCCTTTCGCACTATCAGCAGCCATCATTCCAACCCCATAAAGGTTTCCATAAAGGGCACCTCTAGCTTCAAGCTAGTCAAGCCGTGACATCATGGTCCACGCTTAGTGAGGTCCGTGATTTGCCAGTTGCTAATTATAGCGAGTCCACTTCGTATGCTACCCGGTAGATCGGCACTTTGAGGCTTAGAATCACGAGAATGAGCGCCACTAGCTCAATCTTTGGTTGGGACTCTTTCCATCAACGTTGCATTCTCGATCAAAGTTTCCTCTGCAGCTCATGTTCTTAGTTAGTACCAAGCGGCAGTTAGTGTCGCGGGAAGACAGCGCATTATTGCTTTAGCGGGTTAGAGTTCGTAATTTCACATATGGTAGCGATGCAGGGATCGTGTAATGTCTATTCTGCGCCCGGGGACAGCGAGGGCCACTGATGGTAGATCCGCAACGTAGTTTTTACTTTAGCTCATGTCGTATTGGGCTTGAATATCAGTTCGTAACGCGTCGATCTGTGGATCATGCGAGTGCGAGGGTGGCCACGGCAGTTGATGCATTTAATAACATTTAATGTCCGCTCCATCCGCTTTGTTTCACCTCATTCCATTCATCCTTCCATCACCCTTCCATTCCTCACAATCATTCACAATGCATCTCAATACACTTCAGTGTTTGGTCATTGGCCTCGTTGCCAATGCTGCACAATCATTAGCTGTGCCGACGAAACGAGAGGCTGTGAATAGCTGTCTTGTCCAAGCAAAAGTCCCAGTCGACACCAAGGGCACGCAAACATGGACCGAAGACGGCACCGCTTACAATCTTCGCCTTCAGTTCGAACCCGTCGCCATCGCAGTCCCCACGACCGTAGCTCAAATCTCCGCCGCTGTCGTTTGCGGCTCAAAACATGGCGTCGCAGTTAATGCCAAGAGCGGTGGCCACAGTTATACATCCCTCGGTTTCGGCGGAGAAGATGGCCATCTCATGATTGAGCTAGACCGTTTATACAGCGTCAAACTAGCCAAGGATGGCACTGCCAAGATTCAGCCTGGCGCACGACTTGGCCATGTCGCCACTGAGCTCTGGAACCAAGGAAAGCGTGCTCTTTCTCATGGAACTTGTCCTGGTGTCGGTATCGGTGGTCACGCCCTGCACGGCGGTTACGGAATGGTCGCGCGCAAGTACGGACTCACGCTGGACTTGATGAAGGGCGCTACTGTAGTTCTCCCCACCGGAAAAGTGGTCCACTGCTCCAAGACCGAGAACTCGGATCTATTCTGGGCCATTCGCGGCGCCGGTGCTTCATTCGGCGTCGTCGCTGAACTCGAGTTCGACACCTTCGCTGCACCAGAACAAATCACATATTTCGATATTGGTGGATTGAACTGGAACCAACAAACTGCTCCTCAGAATCTCCTGGACTTTCAGGAGTTTGGAAAGACTATGCCTGCGGAAATCACTATGCAGATGGCCATCTCCAAGAATGGATACAGTGTTGATGGTACTTTTGTCGGTACGGAGGCTGACCTTAAGAAGGCTCTTCAGCCGCTGCTTAGCAAGTTCAATGTGCAAGTTAGTGCGACGACTGTGGATTGGATTCAGCTTGTTACTCACTTTGCTGGTGCAAATGTCAACATCAACCCTACCAGCGCTTCATACGATGCTGTAAGTCTATCTCTCCCATAATGGTGATTATTCGCTAACAATTTGCAGCACGACAACTTCTATGCTAGCAGTCTGCAAGCGCCTGAACTCACTCTCGCTCAATTCAAGTCCTTCGTCGACTACATCTCCACCACTGGCCAGAGCAGCAGTCACTCGTGGTGGTTGCAGATGGACATCTCTGGCGGCAAAAACTCCGCCATCTCCAAGCACAAGTCCACCGACACTGCTTACGTTCATCGCGACGCGCTTCTTCTCTTCCAATTCTACGACAGCGTTGCTCAGAATCAGAAGTATCCCTCTGATGGCTTCAACCTGATCAAGGGTCTGCGACAGAGCATCTCCAATACCCTGAAGGCGGGTACTTGGGGCATGTATGTCAATTACCCTGATTCGCAGCTCAAAGGAGACAGAGCTACCGAGATGTACTGGGGAAGCAACCTCGCCAAGTTGGAGTCCATCAAGGCGAAATACGACCCAAAGAACATCTTCCGCAATCCTCAGTCAATTAAGCCCAAGGCTTAAAAAAATCCATATAAAGAGTTGTACTTTTATCGCTACATATAGACTTGTTCTTTAGCGTGTTTTATTAGTTTAATATTATAGATTTGTTTTTCCTCAAGCCAGGTCCCGGGTAGCTTCTATATTTATTTGTTTCTTAAATCAACCTTTACATAATTCGGCCAACCTAAGTTACTCGAGCTACTCATATAGTATGTTACTTCCCTTTATACAGTTTCCCTACCTTTCTATTCAACGCATGATATTTTTCAGTGGCGTGTACTTTCGCAGCTCCGTAGCACTGGGGCTCCCGGTAAGTGACCTCCATGGTTGGACATTAGTTCCAACGGACTAACAAAGTGTGACTGAAAGGCTCTTTCAAATTGACCAAATTGAATGCTTGACATATGATCCAAATTACCTTTCAACGTCCCCTTCTCAGTTGAGGCATAAATAAACATCACTCCGTAACGACGACAACAACATTGGTAGAACCAACAGTCTTGGTTGACTGTTGGTTGTTACAGCTCTAACGCGGTTTGAGTTAGTTCCCCTCCGAATTGGTCAATATGATTGGCCCAACAGTCATCTCACCGTATGATTTGCCCACCTTCTGCCTAACTGTGCCCGAAATAACGGGGCCGGTTTTAACGCCAGCGAACCAACACTCGACTTACCGTAAAAAGTCTTCCCCTTTTCTATCATCACCTCATCCATTTCCTCACCAATTGTCCCTAGAAAAGCATATTATCGCAACAATGTCGGACCTCAGCGACCGGATGCTGCAGCTAGACATGGCTCTGACCCAGAACGGGACAGCAGCCACGCCCCATCTCCGTCAAGCGCGGATCAAGCGGAAAAACAGCCCTACAGACATCAGCCATTTAGTCTTTGGTCCACAACCTGGGAAGAAGCATCAATTGTGGATCACGGATCGAATCATGGAACCTCAGACAATTCCTCACTTCTTTGAGTTTCTCATGAATGGCGAACTTCCTGGGGATCGTAAAACATCTCGTCCTTTGCTTACGGTCGAAGAGGTCAAGAACTTAACTAGGCCATCCTCGGAATGGGCGCCTGCTCCACATAATCGACAAATAAGATCGACCGGGGAATGGATTGGGATTCGAATTGGCTCGTATGAAGACAGTTCAAGACTTTGGCCAATTGCAAAAGAACTTCACGCTATGAAGTCCAGACTTTGGGAAGGGATACCACCTATATCTGAGAGACGATGGCAAGAGCTGGGGTTGGATCATCCCGACAGATTCCCCGAGGCTTGTCGTTACTTCGTTGCGGTTATCAATGTCTTTATCTACCTAAACACCAAGCGCACCAAGGCGGCTCTGCGAAAGACTTATAACCTGATCTGGGAACATATTAGTGTGTTTGAGCAGGCGGTCAACGCCAAGCGAAAAGCCGAAGCAGAAGACGGTGTTTATCAGCACGTATCAGTCACTGGTCTCTGGTATGAGTTCATCAAAGCCCAATATGACTCTATCTGTGAGAATGCGCACCACTGGATAATCGAGCACATCGATCGCATACGAGAGTCAATCGTGCAAGAGCTCGCGCTACACCAGCCCGATCATCCAGATCATTACAGCGATAAGCAATGGGAATTGACAAACAAGCTGCACGACCTTGCCGAAAACACCTCTCAGGCTGATTACACCATAATGATGCCTACGGATGGGTACAAAGGCGATAGTCTCCCAGTGAAAGAGGACGATTGCCTTACAGAAGCTCATGGCGGTGGGTTTCGCACAGAAACGATCAGCTGGTCTGCGAATCTGTCATGGCGAGCGTCTGACTACACCAAACGTGTTAGATATCTTGACCGGAAGGAAATGTACAGCCATGTCCAGCATGAGGACTTTAGAATGCTTCGAAACTCCGTTGGTGTGACTGACCCAGCGTGTATGGTCATATCGGCGATTAGTCAGATTGATGCGCAATCTATGGCCAGGGAAGAACTACGCGGGCTCCCGAATCATCCAGACTTTGTGCCGTGGATTGAGTATGCGCGACGAAGGTCGAATAAACATTTGGGTTTTGTGGCGTATAGGCTTTGTCATGAGTATAGTCCTGAGAAATGGGATTTGTTCAAGGTCAAGTTCGAGGCGGATATTTCTGATTGGGGACGAGGGATGATTGGAATTAATGATATACGCAAGGCGTGTAAGATCCATTGGATTGATGGCAAAGAAGAGGATATTGCGGATGACGATATCGAAGCTGCCAGGAAGTAAGTTCAATGATGCGGAGACAGTGGAAAATGCTAACAATTGTGCAGGCATTTCGAAACCCTTTCGGATCAGTCAGTACACGACAGGGTATTCCTCGTCATCGATGAAGCAACCATGAAATCATATCTCGAACCAGAACCCGGAAAAGAGAAATTCGTCCTCGCCGTTGATGCAAACTACAAACCAACAAAGGAAGAGAACGTGGAGTCACCAGGCTACAAAGGAACTTTACGCATACTAGGCAGTCTTCTTTGGGATGAGCTTGGCGCCCTGCTGGTCATGCAAAGCGCATTCCTTGAGAATCTCTGGCCGATGGCGATGCATGATTCTGAGGGTATTTACCGCGGCATCAGGGTTACATCAGTGCTCAAGTTCTCATCTTATCAAGAGAATCTGAACTGGAGGCTTGCAAGTGAGATAGTCCCCAAGTTGGTTTCTTTCAGAAGGAGACTTGAGTTCAGATCGAGGCGGTAGATTGACGGCGCGAATAGCTAATAACTGAATTGTTGTTCCCGTGGCTATTAATCCCTGCCAGCCTTTTTGGCCGCCATCCTCGCTCGTGTGATCTGCTTCTTCCAACCAAAACACTGACTGCACGCTACATGTTCCAGTCAGAATTATGTTTTTCAATATGTAACAGCCGCGACTTACTCCCGCTGTGATGTTTATTGCAGACATAAACGCCATCGTTGTTGACGGAGGCATCTGGAGTTTCGATTGCATCGCGGTCTATAGTGTCAAACTACATCGCGAGTAAGGGTTGTAAATAAACGGGTTTTGGTTTAGGGAGAGAGATAATGGCAACGTACACCGTAGAAAGCGTCGTTCTCTTCGCGCAAATCGGCGTTGCAGTCATCGCACTACGGAGACGATGTTAGATGTTTTGATGGGCTTTGAGGAGGGAGAGTGTACTGACGATTTCTGCGAGATGCTGTTGGCAGAATACTGCGTCGTTGATCTCAACAGTGGCGGCCATAGTTGTGTCGATGAGAGAATTGAGGGATTGAGTATAGTCTAAGATGAGATGGAATGAAATTTTAGGAATGGCGAAACAGTCGTCTTATAAAGTGATGCATTTTTGGGATCACGTCAGTGGCGGGGGGGATCAGCGAGACACTACTGCAGCATTTGCGCTTGCACCGCAGCTGAAAGATGGCATGGCCCAATGGTGAGGTCGAGAGCTAAGCGTCAACTGTATGCGATCGGCGCTGGTATTCTTGTAGCAAGATCATTGGATGAAGATACGAGCTTATTAACTGGAATCCTGGAACTCAGCTGCCAAAATGAGACATTCTTTCCCTTTTACGTGTGATGGAGATGTGAACCAAGTTCCCACGCATGGTGAAGGGCGGAGCCCGGGCTGAGCGAATATTATGAACCAAGCTATATTAATTGGAAAAATACTATATAGAATCTATCTTGATACTCAGTATAAACACACACCCGTCATGCACTAGTGTAACCGTCGATTTTCCTGTCCCCAAGTCTGTCTGAATGGAGAACCGTTCGGGATCAACATCCTGGCGAGGAATCCACAGTATCCTCCTAGAACCTTTCATAAGCCAGGCCTCGGACTTTGAGAAGAATAGCCTGAGGTAACGCGGGTCCCAGTGATCCTCTGCAGTCACAGTTGGCATGTCGTATTTGAGGACACCAAAACCTGTGTCGAGTAGTGTGGGGGTTAAAAAGCTCAAAGTTGGAACGTTGCCAAATAGAGAGTACTTCCCAATCCAGGTACCATTCGTATTTCCAATGGCTATATATTCCTGGCCGGTTACCTGGACATATATCGCAAGAACACCACTAGAATCTAGAGAAATATCCAGAATTTCACGACAATCGCGTGATTGAATGTGTGCTTCAAAACGCTGGATTTCCTTATCACGCATGACGTCCCATATCACTACCTCAAAACATTCTTCAACCCAAGCGACTCGACCGTCGGCTGCAATAGTGGATGTACAGTATCTCCACCGATCTGGGATAGATAACCTCTGCAGAAGTTTGCCTGTCTTGAGGTCCCAGAAATTCATAGAAGGACCATAGCCTATAATCAGGCCTTGTCCCCAGAACTGTATGGTCACATGGGGCATCCCATCGAGCCCTTGAATCAAAGGCTCTTCAATCCGCCGCTCGCAGTAGTAAAGGCCCGTATCGTGGTCGAAGTTAAAAACATCAATAAAACCACCGTTGGTGGCCATAGCAAAGGAGTCTTCGTGACTGAATGCTAGTGATCTACTTATGGAATATGACCCAGGTGTCGAATTTTGAAGTGTCTGTGGGAGATGGTGAAGGCTGCAATCTACTGCTATGCTCAACGTGTTGAGCATTCCATCGAATATAGCGACCTTACCACTTGGCGATGTGATAAATGGCTCGACTATGCCGACCGATTGTTGGGTGAAAGGCTCTGAATGTGTTAAGATCGAGTCCAGGCTCCATACCTTGAGAGTGCCGTTTTCAAACCCGAGCGAAGCAAGCCGGCCATGTCTTCCATAGAATATTGTACTGACATGATCGCCTCGTACCTGCGCTACCAGTCCTTTAGTTCCTAAATCCCATATTTCGATGCCGAAAACACCACAAAGGGCTATCAAACGGTCATCGGCCACCCATGACACACCATCTATGCGCTTCATTCGGTCAAATTGCACAATCTTATGCAAGGTTATGCATGAACCCCAAGAGTACAATACGACCTCCTTCCATTCATGCACTACAGCACAGCATGTCCGATCATGGCTAACCGCGGCAGCGTTAGGAAATGTTATGCCCGTCAAGGACATTAGTTTCGACATTTGATGTTTCTTATCAAGACCCCAAATAGAAATACCCATTCGGCCGACAATTAAGAGAGCCCGTGGATGTGAATGAATACTAATCCAGGAAATATATTGGATACCTCGTACTGTAACCGCGTGGCAGCCATCCACTTTTGTTTGGCTCGCCACATTCCAAATTTCGACATTTTGGAGGTCGGATGCAAATGCAATGAATTCTCCGTCAAGAGAGAAGGATGGACAGAATGGCTGGCCATAAACGGCAAAAGATGCACTTTCTTCCCCGTTAGGAAGATGGAAGACAGTGAGTTTTTGTTCGTCTTCTATGTAGCCAGAAAATGTGACTAGTGAATGTCCGCTGGGATGGAATGTAAATGCAAACAGATGAGCTTCAGAAGGTTTAATTGACCTAATAAGTCCACCAGTAGACGCATCAATCAATAGCAAACTGTCTTCATTGCTGCTAATCGTGGCAATTTGTCGACCATCAGGCGAAAATTTGCATGTGAATGAGCCGTTGTCAGGACTTGCTATTCCCGGAATAGTCTGGAGGCAGGCGTCCCAATGTTGGAAGTTGGGGGATAATACACCTATAGATTGGCTGATTTCTTGATTAAAGGATCCTTTGATCTTGCTGAGTTGGGGCGTGAATATCAGAGCTGAGCCATAGAGCTGAAGTGGTGCAGCATCCATTATGGCTCTGTGCTTAGAACCGAAACGTACAGCGTCATTGACCAGAAGCTTCAGCTCATCAGGTACTCTACCATTCTAAAACAGGGTTAAAGGTCAATTAGATTCTTTTCATTCCCCTTGGCTACCTACCAACGCTTTATCAAGTTTCTGCATTGCCTTGATTGCCTCTGAGGTACATCCCAACAGGCTCATAGCCTCAAGCCAGTAAAGATATTTCTTCTTAAAGAAAGAGGTGATTGTCGCATAACATAAGTTTCTTTGATGTCGGTTATCAATCAGAAGCCATGCACAGAAGTGATCAACCCAATAGACACAGGCATATGCAACAATCGTCAGAGAGGAATCTTCCAAAATATCTATCTCATCGATCAAAACGCAACTGTCTTTGAGTTTGCAGAGATTTCGATGGAGCCTCTCACGCATGACATTCATGCTACTGAGGAAGATAGAGTAATGTTGGTATCCTACACCTGATGGCAAGATCTGGGGTGCCTTATGTAAGAAATCGTTGACTGACTGATGGACAGTGTAGACTGTATCGCCTCGTATTGTTAGGAGGGAGCCACAAGATGTGACAAGGCTTGATAGGGTTTCCTTATCTTCGATCCACTGAGTCAGAGTTTCGTCAGCTGCGGCTAGCTCTTGTAGACTAAGAGGCCTTAGAGCAACAGCTACCACGTTAAGGATGGCTTTGCACCAATCAAAGTCTCTAATGTTGATGTGGCTAATCATCCTTTTGTATAGCTCGTTCAGTCCAGGGGGGAAGCACTCTAAGATGCTGGAAATGTGGCGGCGCTTAACAGTGGAATTTTCCAGTTCTTGACAAACCAAAGCAAGCCAAAGAAATGTGTCCTTCGCCTTATTGAGCAGATGTTTGCGGATAAGCTCTCGGCTAGGCTGGTCGTATGTTGAATTGAGCCCGTCGATCTTGGTATCAACGAATCTGAGGACAGCATGTGAGATTGAATCATGGCTGAGTTCCAGATGTAATCGAACTTGACTTGGCGCTGCATCAAGCTGCGATTTTATCTCATCCCAATTGCGGCTGGATATGACCCATTTGGCCCTATAGGACATTGAACACTGGCTGATATAGCCAATAAGTTTTTCGCGACCCTCGGTGCACTCATCCAAAGCATCAATAATGATGACACAATCCGCAGATGTCTCATCTTCGAGGATAGCGGAAAGGATCCCTGATAATGCATACCAAGCGTTATGATCGGTGAAGATATTTGAACCAGCTTGATCGTATTCCTTGCGAATATAGGACTTCAAACCCGGTCGCTTGCTAACGAAAAGCCATATAACCCCGCGAAGCACGTTTGATGCAGTTCGATGGGAAGGCCGTTCGGCTTGGCAGAAGAAGTAAAAGATACCGTCATCTGACATTTTTTCTAGCTCTGTGATAAGCCCGGCTAGAAGCATCGTCTTGCCTTTGCCAGGGTCGCCTCTGACCCAGAGCAAATGTTGTTCTGGATCGTCGCGCCATTGCAAAAAGTTATCATTGTATAAAATCCAGCTGTAACAGTCTTTAAGCAGGCCGCCCTTTTCGCGTTCAATGCGTTTTTTATCGGCTTGAGGGTTGGTGATATAAAGATCTCTGAGGCATGAGTCCTTCTCTACCTGAGTCGCTATCAGATATCGCTCGCAGATGTATCTACAGGAGACCGCGTGTCCAGAACCCACTCACATCTGTCTCGTAGATATAGTTAGTCTGTTTATCGATTTCAATGTGACCGGCATTTGCAGCTTTCCCTATGTGCATGCCGTTCATTGTCAAGACCGAATATTGTACTTGAAAAGAAAATTGAGCCTGCAAGTATCAGAGAGAATGAGTATGCAGTAGGAAAGCTTCAAGCGTACCAACCTCTTGTCAAGTTTCAATGACATCCAACCCACCTAACCCTAGGGCCAACGCTCAAAAGTCCTACACTTCTGACCACGTCACATCACACACCGCCTTAATTTCAACCACCCTGCCTTTCCCTGGTTGATTTTGCTGCTGCATGCATGATTGAGCGTAATGGAGGGGGCGTTGGCCAACCAACACTCGTCATCCTCATCCTAGCCATCATTGTGTACGCCACGGCGCTAACGGCTGTCACATCTTTTTCTTTGGGCGAAAAAAAAAAGAAAGAAAGAAAATACCATGGCGGCTTGAATAAGTACTTAGGCATCGATTCGCGCTCCTTTGTATTTTTTCCCACACCATCCTAGCCACTGTTAGAAATGAACAGCAGTCTCATAGGCCCGTCCCGAGTCAATTTGCCCCAAAAAAGGACCTTTAGGAGCCTTTTGACTGCTGACGATGTTTCAAATTGTGTTTGTCCTTTTCTCACATCTCAACGAGACTCATAAAATCCCAATTATTAAATAAATTAAACAGGTTTGCGTCTAGACAGATGTTATGATCTAGAGAATCTGACTTGCTTATCAAAATACTAGAGTATGTCCATAAATGGTTAAAGACTATGCCACTAGAGGTGGTTCACTTGACTCCCAATACTGATGCTGTCGTTGGCAACATTTACAGCCTTCCCAAGTATATTGATAATCCGGCCACCCTACAATGGTTATTAGTATCCGTACCACGTAGTTTACAAAAGGCTCACCCGTGTTGGTGAGGCGCCTGGTGGTATCATGGCTTTCCGAATTGCTGCCACAACAGTAGCGTAGCCGTCAGCGTCCTTTGTCTCGAACTTGCAGATACCAATATGGTCAGCACGAATAGGCACGGCATCGCCACATCCATGAAGTTGAGCGGACTCAGCTTCGACGATCTAAACGCGTCAATCTTAGTATCTGTCTACTAGCTGGGACCAGAGTTCAAGAAGAGGTATCATACCTGGACCGATCCTATGCCCCATCTTGTTTTCAGAGTTTCATAGAAGAAAAAAGCTTCGATCCTATGGTCGATATCTGTAGAGAATCTGCGCTTATTCAGAACCTGTGGAAATGCTCTCGTGAGTTCATCTAAGCGCTCAGAGTCAACACCAAGAAGCTTCAGAGTTTGCTGCTGTGTGTCAACCTTGAAAAGGTCAAGGACTCTGCGGACAACTTCAGCGGGCCTCGCGACTGAAGATCCTCGGAATGGTGTTCCCAAGAATACCAATCCACGGATATTTTTGGCGATAGATGCTTCTGCCGAGTTCTCGGGTTTATGCTCTCCATGAACCAGAATTTGGGCAGCAACTAGACCGCCGAGGCTGTGAGCAACGAAAATTATTGGTCGATCACCCTATTTCCATGTCCAAGAGTCAACATTTGGATTCTTTCTCGTACCGCATTCGAAGTTACTAACGGTTTGTGTGCTTAGTCGCTCTGCTGCCAGCTTTGCACACACGTCTTCGGCATCACTATGGATCTCAGTTTTCGTGGCGCCAGACTGGCCAGGACTGGTGATATTGGTGTCATAACCAAAAAGAAAGATGCGAGATGCTGGAATATCGTTGGGCAATAAATCTTTAGGCCAAACGACCCCATTTTTTGCCCAGGTCTTTTCTCGATTCCCCCGCAACCCATGCAAAAAGACAATGCTAGGATTTTGTTTGAGCTGAGTGACGTGGTGAAAAGAGGTCAACTTACTCGGCTTGCGCGTTTTCTCCATTATACACTTCTAGTAAACCGTATTGGGCCATCATGAGGATACCTGCGGCCTGACTGTACTTCGGGGTTTCGTTGTTAGTCGACAGAAAATATGCGATGACAATCCTCGATGAATCATTGAAGTAAGGTGTTCACCGCCTGCAAGACTTCTGCTTTAGGTGTGAAAATTGAGTGGTGAGGCCCAATGCAAGATAAAGGTCAAGACTTCTCAGGTGACGTGTACTACCTTTGACTTACAACAAACCCCACTGGCGTGCCAAGTGCGGTGTGTCTTTATAAAATGGTATTGTGCAGGCAATGCAGGTGTCTGACCGAGCCCACAAGGCGCCTGCATTGTTAGCCAGCTGGCAAACAGGAAGAATACAGCACCACTTCCTCCTGTTGTAGCAGGGCTCATTCTCCGAAAGAAAAGTCTATGTTATTAGCCGCACTAACGGCAGTTTCTTGGTAGCTGTATTTCAAGAGTTATTCGTATACTCTTCCTTCTCAAGCTAGGTTATGATGGGTTGGCAGAATACTTCCCATCAACGCCGCTCAAGGATGTCAACCGCGGCGGGCTGATCTTTGCTGAATGGATCAAATATTGTCAGATTGGCTTTTCAACTCTCCACAATAGACGGGCGCTACGATAACAAGTGAATTCAGCCGCACTTCCCCACCCCCATTGATGAGTTTTATGCCTGCTGTTGATCCCTCCGGGGCTCACTACCCCGCTCAATCGGGCGCTTGGTCAAAGCATGTTATTTGTCGATATTGAAAGGGACTGTTTACCCTTTCAGATGTCTTAACAGATCTGTGCAACCAATAGTTGATCTTTCGCACAGCATACTTAATACGGGCCCTTATGAGGAAAAAGAGAAGAGAAGATAGAAAACATCTTAGTTCTACTCAGCACATAGACATAAAAGCGGCGAAATCTGGCATTTTCATTCTGGTTTCTATTTGAGTTTAAATAAATATTTTAAAGTTCCTATAAACTATATATTTGATATCGGGAAATAATCTAGAGGGATATTTTTAAGACCTGAATAAAGATATAATATAACTTCAAGCAAATCCTAGGGCAAAAGGAACTTGACATGCTTGGTCGAGACCTCCAGAATTTAGATATTCTCGCGTCATCTAGAGGCACTCATCTCTCAGCCCCACTGAGTATTTACCCGAGGACAAGGGAAACCTTCTCTAGATCTAAACTTTCCCACTCTGATGCTATCACTTCCCCACTTGCAACTCGATATGCAACACCGTCCTTCCACTCAACCCAGAGCACAAGATATAAGTCCTCCCTGAATATTGGTAGCCGCGTCTTCCATTTCCCTCGATCCCACGTCTTGGAACATCTTTTCAATCTACACACCGCCACTATATCAACCTGTAACCCTGCTTCATCTCCATTCACATTTTCTGGGAAGCGATCCCTTGTTTCTTCGTTAGGTAGGTGCAGTTTTCCAATCTCCTTTCCAAATCCATCGCAGAGCTTTGCTTCATTGTCCCACAGGAAGTATAGCTTATGGGAATCCTGCTGATATCCTGACAGTCTGGCTTGGACTGTCTCACAGAATAGATACGGGGTTTGCTCTGGCATGAAAGGGGGTGTTGATTCCTGGATCTCGCTCACAGGGAAAGGGTAGTACCAGTACAAAGGTGCCCCATAGCGCTCAAGCATAGATTCGTGCTGGAAGAGATATTTGCCGCAGCCATCGGGGTAAATCTGGGGCTCATTGCCGGGTTCTGGTACACGCTTCCATCCCGGTGGCAGAGGTTTGGTGAAATCCCTATATCCCTCACGTTTCTCGAACCAAGTCGGCCGAATTCTTCGCCTTCGGTTATGAGGATCAGCTGGTGACCTACTCGTGTACCACTCAGTAATAGGAAATGCTTCTTCAACATGTTCCTCTTCACCTGTGTAGTTGCTGCCAACTCGAATGCCTGTCTGGCCGCGGTCGTTGATAGAGCCTTTCCAACCTAGCCAAGACCAAGAAGGCAGATCAGAATACTCAAAGCGACTTTCGATAGGTCTACTTGATTCGATGCGACGCTGTATGCCTTCCGTGCTTGATGCTCGCCAGCAGAGACTATGCTCGAAGAACATCTCTGGAATCCCATAAAGGAACCCACCTTCAAAGGAGCGACTGAAAACCGATAGTAGACCGGACAGAGCTGGAAGAGCATCTTCCTCAAAGGTCAAAGACCTCTGGTTGTATTCGTGAAAATAACGGGAAAGAGATGAGTCATCCGGGAATCCAGCTATGACAATATTGGACTGAGGATGCAACTCGTCATCAATCTCAGTAAACAAGGCGAGCTCTTCGTGCCAGAGACTACATGAGCACACCCAGTGGACCTCGCGTCTATGAAAGATAATCTTTCTCTTGGCCATTGCATATTCCTGACAGGTCCAACCCCTCTGATAGTAATTCCTGAGCCGAGTTGGAAAAAAGATCATCTCATCCAGGTAAGAAGTGTTCCGAAGAATCAGCTTCTCATCCCCGAAAGGAATGACTCTCTGGTTCAGCCCTCGGGGGTTGGATATACTCTTGAGACCAGATATCCCCGATCCAGAGTCACCATCTGTGGCAATGATGGTGACAACTGCATTGGCGTAGATGGCCCCCATTGACCTCAACTGCTCAGAAGCAGCCTTAGGATCGTGGTGAGTGACACAAAGTGCATCAGCCCACAGGTACCGTTCGTCAATGGCTGAGGCTAGGCACATGGCGTGGCGGATAATAGGCGAGATAAAGTCTGAGAACTCGGGGGTTGCCAGAGCGGAAGGCTTTTGTAGGTCTCTGAAGGTGTTCGAAGTAATTTTGGGTGGAGTATGGCTTCCGTATGTGTAACTTATTGCCACGTAGTCAACGGGTTCGACGCCTGGGACAATGCATTGCTTCTGCACATCTACTAGCCAAGCAGGGCGCGTGGGCCAGACTTTGAGAGGATTTTCGCACCTGGCACCATGGGATGCAACGTATTTATGCTTCCATCTTTTGATAGTTTCGACATCAGCCCAGTCCGTATCAAGTACACGCCCATTGCCCGGGTGTCCAGGCACGTCATCCTTCTTCACCAACAGTAAATTCCAAAGATAGCCGGTGCCATTTAGTGATTGATTGAGACTTGCGCTGTTGCCCTTGTGTGGTTTTCGAAACCCCATGACCCTGTGATCGAAAGTTCCTCCTTTAGAGAGGACATAGTCAATGAACCTCTGCAACAGTTCTTTGTGGTGCTGACACGTAGTCGAAAGCGCCTCTCTGCAGGTTCCAAGATTGACCTCAGGCGCAGATTCAGGATCTGCGAATTGAAGCCAGATAGCCTTGCAGGTCGGACAGGTAGACGCCCACGACGGACTGCTGTCTGCAGGTGTTGTAGCCATGATCTAGCTGGCTTGGATAAAGAGAAATAATATTGAGAATAGAAAGAACTAATCTAATTACGTACACCAACGTGCTTAAATGCCGTGCGACTCTCGATAGTCATCATATAGTTTGATGAGGGGTAACTGCATATGCATAATAAGCGTAAATAAGCGGCTCCCGCTTTCCTATCCGCCTGCATGCCCCATCACGTCTCACGGATCCTTCTGTAAAAGGGCGACTGGGCCGTGCCAGCTGTAACCTACCTAAGTAGACATGCCGGTAGTTGGTTATTGCCTAAAACGTTAAGCTTTTGGCTGACAACACCAGTGAAAGACAACGGTACATCCGCACCCAAATATGAGCTTCTACCTAGAAGCATTCACCATGGAACTGGTTATACAATACAAGCCTGTTACTTGGGATGTATAAAGATGATAGAGCATAATTCTTTTCAATCTTGGTGACTCTTTGGACCTAACTCCTTCGGACATCATTTGTAGAGTTTTCGTATAGATGGCGAAAGCTGATTGTCAATCACCACGGCATTGCCGCGTTTTGCCGGGTCTAATTAGGGCCTGGTGCGAACTTCAGTTAGTTTCTGCCATAAGACTCAACCAGAAGACCGTGTCCATAATTGAGTCAACGGTTCGGCCGGCCCAAAATAAAGCCAGATATCTCTGACGACGGCGGGAATTGTGTTCTCTCCCGACGTGGGATTTTGATGTGAATTAGACTTTGTAAACCTGTTACGGTAGCATCAAACAAATACAGACTCCGGTGCTTCCGATGGCGTCCCTTAAATATTTAGTTGTGACTCCAGCAGAAGAAAACTCAAGTTTGGTGTTTTCTGAAGCATCATCTGGTTAGATTTCTTTCTTACTTCGAGTATAGCATTACAGCAGGCTTCATTCACTTGCGATATACTAAAAGAAACACCGACGTCCAAACAATTATCACTTCGTCAACATGGATGTTATCAAGAAGTCAATTCCGAAAAGCGTCTTGATCTTTGGCGCTGCTGGCCACATCGGCCAACCGCTAGCGGAATTTCTCACACGAGAAGCCCCTGATATTCAACTCTCGCTCGTTGCAAGAAGCCCCGAAAAACAGAAAATGCTACAGCACAAATTTCCCAACGCCCGGGTTCTCGCGGCTGACTACGAGGACCCATCTTCGCTCGCCACTGCTGTAAAGGGCATTGAAGGTGTTTTCGTCATATCATCCAGTGGCATGTTGGAAACCAGTGCCATGACGAACCTCACAAATGTTCTCAAGCAAGATGGCTCTGCTGTTCATGTCATCCGGTTGCTCGGGATATTCCCTGAGTTCAATCCCCATCGCGTGCCTACAAATCTAGGGCCAGGAAGCCTGCCTGTTGAACATCCGATTGCGAAGCGTATCTTGGATGAAAGCGGACTTCCAGTTACATACATCAACTCCGGGGCTTCCTTCATTGATAATTTATGGTTACAGATCCAACCCGTCCTACTGCACAAGAAGTTCATCTGGCCAGAGCACCGAGTGCCATTTGTCGACCCGCGCGACATTGCCGAAGTCGCCGGACGTTTGTTTCTTTCAGATAATGCCAAGCACATAGGTGCATTTCACACAATGAACAACGGTCATGACTGGCTGAACTCTGAAGAAGTGGCGGGAATTCTCAGTGAAGAACTGGGTGAGCCGATTCCCTTTGACGGAAGCTATGAGGGTTTCATGGAGTTCTGGGGTCCGAGGATGGGAAAGAAGGCGGAGCGACTATGGAATTTCTTCAAGTTCGAACAGGCTAACGAGGAACATTGGGCTTTAAATAGTTTTGTCGAGCGGATCTTAGGGAGGAAGCCTACTACTGTCAGGGGCTGGATAGTGGAGCACAAGGATGGTCTATTGAACGCTAAGCATCTGGTATCGTGGGGACAGTGAAGAGGAGTCTCATGTCTTATAAAAGAAGGCTATGGAAGACAATAAGAGAAAAGCACACTGTATTAGAGATATGAAGACAGTGAAGTCGCTTATAGAGCTGCTTCGATATAGACTTTTTGAGGACATATTTACTGCTTAGGGCCAATATGTAGATCTTGGTACCATCTTGAGCCGGGGATCGTCAATGGTTTCGAACAGACCCAGCCAGAAACATTTCCTAATCCAAGCTTTTCGCCATCCTCGAGCTGCGTCCTGATGAGATTATCAACCCGAGGCTTCAGTACCCAAACATATACCTCTCTCTCACTGCCTCAGGCTGCATTACACTATATCATGAACCGGGCCTGAAGATCTTAGCAGTGGCCTCAAACACTAATGGAAAGAACCCATACATCTTGGTATTAACAAATAGCCCAGTTGCACTTGGGGCTGGAGACATAGTTGATAGTAAGGATACCATGGCTCTTCTCATCGTTATCCTGCGGCCAAAAGACCGGAATACTGCCGCATTTGTTGCAGCCGTGGGCTTCAAGGTCCGAGATAAGTGTCTTGATGCTCGAGCCAGGCATTCCTCCTGTGTTCTGCAGGAAAGCACAGAGATGCTGGGCACACATGATATGCTGCCCGTTGTAGTACCAGCGGTTAGGGTCGAGGCCCCTGGCCAAGTTTACAAAGCTGGAAGTATATTCTCCCTGTGTTCCGCCAGCACACTGGCTGCTGCCCTTGCAGTTAATGCCAGCAGCTGCTTGTCCTGCTGCTAGGAGGGCGGTGGCGAGTATGGCGGTGAGTTGCATACTACAGTCGTGATGTGTTAGCATTGCCGATAGAAAGATGGAGATTGGTGCTGACCTGGCGTTTATGGAGGTATATGAGTGCTGAGTTCAGTGAGAAGAGTGAGAAGAGTGAGATGGACAAGATGAGATTGGGGTCTCAGGAAAACAGACAGCTTTATATCTAGAAACCAGTAACCGAACATGCACGGATATAAAACCCACAACTGGGTAGAGTTTGAAATGCACATACGATTTTTTCTGTCGGGCAGCGGTCGGGAATCAAAGTCGTATCAGCGAACCCGTTCTAGAAGTTATCACCAATCGTAGCTTGCCTATCTAAGTACAACTGGGTATTCCCCTGGATGTAACATGGCCGAAAACCGCAACTTGTGGGACAAGCCTTTAACATAGTTGGATGACCGAGATGATTCAGCAGCTGAATAATCGCGCTACCATGCATGATATTCGGCCGCCCGTGCAGATACGAACTCGCGGCACCTCTCCTTCATTCAGGACCTTCCAAAATTGTAGTAGGCAACTAACTAAAGCGGGACGGTCCGTCGGTCTGTGCATATAATTATTTTATTCTGAAAAGTCTGCCTAGACCGATCGAAACCAGTGCTTCCATCCTTCATCGCCTGCATTCAGACAACTCCAACTCTTCTTGAAGGAGCTACGTCTGGACTCGCTTAATCGTCGGGATAGGCGCTCTCAGTACCGCCATTCTGACTTCGATGTCTAATGCAAGGGTCTTGATAATTACTACCTCGGTCTTGCAGGCGCTTACCGGCTGGGGTCACACTCTGGTTCAACCTATAGTATAGAACTTTTCATAGTCTTATTTTAAAAGACATTTTAACGTCTAGTAAGCTTGCAATCGACTCGTTATATAACGAACAGCTGCTGCAATATGGACCAATCTGCCGAAAATACAGCGTTCACAGGGTACCTTGCGAACATCTCTATTCAGAGCCCTTATATCAGTTCGCGAGGTCACAAGCCCGGTTATCTACACAGGGCTTTATAGAAACAACCAGCTGCATAGTCAAGGGATTAATAGTTAACAAAGATGAAGTTAAGTTCTTAAATATAGATATAAGGAGCCTGCGGTTAACACCTCAGCCTTGGAGACCCTATGGCGCAATAAACCTTTCTGGGTTAGGCTCTATCGACCCTCCTCTCTCTGCAAAATATTCATCTGGAAACCAGCGGGGGATTTGCAGAAGAAAAGACGAATTGATATCTATCCAGATAATAATCCGGCGCAAAAGTCCATTCAAACCTAGTGAATCCAGACCGCGTCTTTGCTCAACCATATCATACAGCCCCTGCATGTGAATTCGATACGAATCGACGCCTCCATGCATCGCCTCAAAACTTGCCATTTTTGCAACGGCCCCAATAAGGGCGTCGCTTGTGTCATCATGCGCAGCCATCAATGCATTGATTGATGATATCGCTTGAAGTCTCAGCTGCAGAATATAATTCGATGGAATGGAGGCACCGGAGACCGATGACTTGTTGGCTGCAGAGAGTAAAAGGATTGTTTGAAAGGGTGCCTCGTCGGAAAGCACGAGTGGGAACCAGCTCGTACGGAGAAGACCTTTGTTTCCTGGCTGGTCTAACTCGGGGATATCTACTGCCATGTGTACTAAATCTATGACAGCCTGTTAGCCAGTCATGAATGTTGACGACGACATGGGAGGATGCTCACAGTGGTCCACGAGCCCAGGGACCTGCGGGTTCCACGGACCAGGATAGGTTCTGAAGGGATCGACCCGACCTCCGCCGAGCTGTTTTTCAACGGGCGGTATCTGTGTACATAATTGGTTTATGTCGTAGCTGACGCATTCAAAAACAATTTCCTGTTCCTTGTGGCGTCCCCGACGTTGTTTCGGCCGGCCAGGCTTCGTATAAGCTTTCCAACCCCGCTTCGAAATATGTGACCGGATACTTGAATCCGCTTTCAGCAAATCGGGCTGATCGGCGATAACGAACTTAAGGTCCGAGGGCAGTTGAGGGGCGCACTGGATGAGTGTAGAGCGAGACATGTCAATGACGAAGGATTTTGGCGTGGTAGATCTTTGTTTTCAATGTTGGACGGTAGAGATGAGGTCGGGGAGACCCTAGACCTAAATAGGGAAATGCATCACGGCTCACTAGTTCATGTTTAGGTTTGGAACTCAGCTGCCAAGTAGTGTGACAGCTGCTGATCAATACGCCAAATGTTCTAGCGTCAATTGTCATAGCGTTGACAGGTCAAACTTCATATCCTCCATCATCTAGAGGTACCTCCATCTACCTATGGTCCATCCTTTGTGCAGAGTATCCTTGTTATTGGTCATCTGGTCACAATTCGTTTTCACCGACTCCTGGTGCACAAGGGATTAAATGCTACTGCTAAGCCTAATTCCGCCGCTGCATCGAGTTTACCAGTCATAAGTCCGACTTCCTAACTCAACGCAGATGTCATTTTCAGTGTATCCCCCCTGGATCCTTTGATCCTCGTACTATGCCCGATTCCGTCAATGCATATGTTCAGCAAGTGCTGATGCCTTATCCCCTCCATCGAGATTCCTCCTCAGGCCTGGTTTAGTATGTATATAAACCTGTCCCTAGACCTGCAACAAGTTATCAAGAACCCCATCGTCCAAGACTCACACTACAATCCAATATTAAACCCATACTCAATCTATCTCATCACACTTTTAAAAATGTCTCTTGAAGGAAAGGTCGTTCTCATCACAGGCGGGGCCAAGAACCTGGGTGCCGAAATCGCCTTATCCCTCGCCAGCGTTGGCGCTAGCCTAGCCCTCCACTACAACTCCCCGTCTACGAAGGACAGTGCCGACGCTTTAGCAAAGACAATCGGCCAATCATTCCCCAAGGTGAAATATGCTTTTTATCAGGGCGATCTCACCACCAAAGCAGCAGTTGACAAACTGTTCGAATCGGTGCTCAAGGACTTCGGCAAGATTGACATTGTCATCAACACAATTGGAAAGGTTCTCAAGAAGCCCATCGCTGAGATCTCTGAGGCAGAGTACGACAGCATGTTTGAGTAAGTCTCGCCACTTTAATTTCCAGCTTAATCTTGCTAAACAAGACCGTAGCGTCAACTCCAAATCGGCTTTTCTGATTCTCCAAGCTGGTGCAAAGCATGTCAAAGACGGCGGAAAGATCATCACTATCGTCACAGCCCTTCTAGCCGCCTTCACCGGCTTCTACACCTCATATGCCGGATCCAAATCTCCTGTTGAGCACTTCACCCGTGGCGTTGCCAAAGAGCTTATGGGGCGCCGAATTAGCGTCAATGCTGTCGCGCCTGGACCGATGGATACACGTAAGTCGCCCTTGAAGTTTCTAGACTATGTACTGACAATGATATGCGATAAAGCTTTCTTCTATCCACAGGAGGCTGATGATGCTGTGGCTTTTCATAAGAGTCAAGCGCTGGAGGGACGGCTGACGGATGTTAAGGATATCGCTCCCCTTGTTAAATTCCTTGTCACTGAGGGAGGATGGATTACGGGCCAGACCATCTTTGCTAATGGCGGCTATACTACCCGCTGATTGTCTTATGCCTATTCATAGTGTATCTAAACTGAGACAAAATCATCGAGTGTTCATCCTACCCTGATGAGGCTGATTGTCGACAGTCCTATTCGGGAAATTCTGTTTACACCCATGCTGTATCCACTCCGCTCTACTTCCTTGCAGCCAAGACCTGCTGAAACTGCAGTGTTCCACCGTCTGCCCAATCAAATAGATGGTGAAACCGTTATTTACTGAGCTTCAAGGTTTGCGTTAAACTTGTTCTTCCACTTGGATATTTTCTCGTCTGTTGTTTCGTGAAAGCCACTGGTCACAACTTGAGCACCTCCCAGTCACTGTACTAGGCAACCTGAATCTGTCCTTGTATTTGGTTCGGAGATTATATAAAGCAGCTGGATCACGAATTTTAGCAAAATTATTTCCTTCTCAACATATATTCTTCTCTTGGCTGGTCCAGCAACATTTCACCTATTTCCACGTATCTCACATCCTTTCTTTTCTCAATGCTCGTCAACAACATCTGCCTCATTGCCTTCGCCGCTGTTGCCATGGCTGCGCCCCAGCGCCCCGACTTTAACCGAGATCCTAATAACAATGGCGACCGAACGGCACAAATGGCGCGCGTCGAGGATCTCCGAAACAAGGGCCTCACGTGTAATGAGGCTGCTCAGGAAACTTTTGTATGCT
This sequence comes from Fusarium mangiferae, assembly GCF_900044065.1. Classification (NCBI taxonomy): domain Eukaryota; kingdom Fungi; phylum Ascomycota; class Sordariomycetes; order Hypocreales; family Nectriaceae; genus Fusarium; species Fusarium mangiferae. Next base: position 247,001 of record NW_024573936.1, read on the forward strand.
CTGATGGCCTTGGTGGCGACTGGTCAGTATATCTACGCGCATTCTGCACTATATCTTTGAGGTCATTAACTAATTCCATTTCGAATAGTTTTATTAATATCTTCGGAGAAGGAAACTGCTTGATTTAGATAGTCTATCTGCAGAAAAAGCCGATGTACTTTGATATTCGAAATGCCTACAGGAATAGACAAAATCCAGTCTCCCTCCACCATTTGCGGAATTGGTTTTATTGATTTCTTCGGCTTGCTCTTCAGTCGCTACCTTCGATTGATTCTTGCATGCTTCTTCCATCAGCCTCATCGAATGACCTTTGAGAGAGGCAATGAGTTGTATATCGCTATGTCCAGCCCACTCAAAGCCTATCACGAAAAAAGGCTTCACTGTATGAGCAACAGCATACTATGTCCACCGCCTTCGATTACACACAAGTGGGGGGTTTCCTGCCCATACTGGACCTTACTCTCCGTTTCTCATGATCAAGATGGTTTGTGATTTAATATCGTTAGGTTATTAACAAAGACTTCATCCATGGAAGCGGAAAGGTCTTCGACACTTCTATAGCATTCATTCCCCGCTGAGCATTACACAAAGACCTTAACATCTACCACGGACCTTGCTGGGGTTGGCGTAGCACTTCCCTTCGCCATCAGCGCAGTCATATCCCTCCTCAGCGATCTTCCTACAAGCATCCTCCCACTGGTCACCAGCGATCTTGTCTTCAGTGGTGGCCTGGGCACACTACTCTCGAGTCAGCATAGATCTCATCCATCAAATAAATTTTCACTTACACGACCAGACGTCTCATTGTAGGTAGCACCGCCCCACTACACAATTAGTTAGCCAATACTGATGAGTGCTGGCTCCAGTTGCTTACCTCGTAGCCCTCATCGTTGTACTCTGTGCATGCAGCTGCAGTCAATCGCCAATTGTAGCTGTCGCCATTATGGCAGGCACAGTCGTCGTGAAGCTTGGCTGTCCTTTGGTCTGTTAGCGAACTTATGTGTCAAGGCCGACAGATCTATCTTACACGGCGGTGACGAGCAGGAAAGCGCTGAAGATCTTGGCGAACATGATGAATTCTAGTATTATTTGAGCAGATAGAAAGATGGAATATTAACTCGTAATCGCAGAAGTTTCGATGTAATGAATGAGTGACTGAGTAAAAAGAGTGTTGAAATGCCAAAACTGGTAAAGACTGTTGGTGATGGTTGTAAGCCATCGACTATCTACGGACGTGCAGACACTTATAACACCCTATCTCAGGGATCGTATGTCCATCTCCTCAGCTGAACAGGTTTGTCCGAGCTTTCTCCATCAATGCAACGTCACTAATATCCAGTACCGGCATCTACACGAAAATTATGCCAACCTGAAACAATACCAAGGACCCTCTGAAAGATCAGCGCCAACAACCGACGATATTCCCGCGGGCAAATAGTCCACAAACCTGCTTCTCATGCAACCTCAACGCTTCTATTCCAAGGCACACCCCAGTATCGGCAGTTCCGATGGATATAAGGATGAAACTAGTCATAAACTCTATTTCCTTGCTGTCGGTGCGAGAAATAGGAGAAGTTCATGACGCAGCCGACGATTTGAAACTTCGGGATACGATTTTCCGTGTGGAGCACCCGTTGTCCGCTGCGTGTGCACTGCCCTACTGGGCCAGAGTTGCATTTTCGCGTGCATTGATAATGGGATCCTTGTGTCATATGTGAATTTACGCATTGCCGTTTTGAGTCATGAAGGGGAGTCGAGATGAACTGGGTCCGTGATATCTGGAGATGGATGGGTTAAAAGATCAATGCGCCCCAGCTTAATGAGATTAGCTTTTAGGAGCATCGAGCTTTCGTCGTTCATTCGTTTGTGCACCAAGACGCTCTTTACAGTCTTTACCAAGTCACTCATTTATTTGGTTTATCGCGTTTGCAATCTTGGTTATTAGCCGCAGTTAATCACACCAACAACTCCTCCACCATGATCCCCTCCACGCTCCTGGCACTGATCAGCCTTGTCTCGGTCACCCAAGCCGCAGCTGCTCCCAAGATCCTTTCATCCGACGATGTCATTGTTCTCAAGACCGATGGCACCTCCCAAATCATGAAAGCCGCTGACCTCGAGCGTCTCGAGACTGCCCCCGCTATCAACACCAAGACTCCCTCCAAGCGAAACATCAACCGTCGTGGCTGCGAAAGCACCGAAGTCCAAGTCCTTTCCGAAAAAGAATTCCTCAACTGGGACGTCCCCATGTCCCCCGTCATCAGCAGTCTCGATGGTTCCAAGGCCACCGTCAGCGTCACCTCTGGTTTCACCATCGCCAACTCCCTTAAAGTCGGCGCTAGCTTCAGCATTCCTCTCATTGAGGACATTCTCACTACTTCGCTGAGCATTGACTACACCGAGACCTGGACGTCAAGCCAGCAGCAGTCACTGTCGTTCCAAGTTCCTGAGAATCATCACGGTCTCATTGTCAGCCAGCCTTATGTCCGACGTGTTCAGGGAAATGTTCTTGATGGGTGCGGTGATGATATTGAGAAGACGGAGTTTACGTCGGATTCTTATGAGAGTCAGAATTATGGGGACCTTGAGTGGGTTAAGGGTATTATTCGTCTCTGCAGCAGCGAAACTTATCCCATTCCTTTCTGCAATGGCGAGGGCGAGCACAAGTAAGACTTAGGCTTGGAGATTATGTATGGTTTGCAAGTGGTGGTGGAGCGCTTCTCGCAAGCAATGGTCGAGCTCCAATGACATAATAATTCACATAATTGATTTTGTTCTTACACTGCTGCAAACTCAAGCATGTTTGTTGAAATATAAATCATTTGTTGTATAGATTATGCATCTAATCCTCTCTGTTGAAACCACTAAGATCCAATGGAATTCTTTCGCCCATCCAGATCGCCCTCTCCAAATGATCCCTCTTCATCGAGGCCCAACGATTCACGCCCTTTTCGGGAATAACATTAGGGTGAACAAGAGCTGATAGGGGCCCTCTCCAAATAGCAAGCCACGCGACGAACGCCCCAAACTGAGCGGGTGTGAAGACATTGACTTCAAACATGGCAATCGGATGAGGTCCAATTGGCCCCTCCCAAAATTTGTAGATTCGGAGCTCGGGAACTAAAGTTGCTCGCGTTAGCTACGGCCGAAGCAATTCATTTGATTATGGCGCATCGACTCACACTCTCTTCGGATGCGTTCCCACAGTTCCTTGGCGTACTTGGTCTGCGTTTCGTTGGTTTGGAGGTAGTAGATATGAATGTCACTGGTATCTGTCAGCTTATCACGTGCAGTCCAAGGATCGATCTGACTTACAAGCCACCTTGTCTGCCATTGTCCAAAGGATCAATGAACTTTTCGTATGCTTCGCTGAGCTTCCCTGACTGAGGATTTACATAACTCTTCCCGTCTGCTGCCTTCTCCTCTGGTAGTGGTGGGGCATTCTCGTACCCAGTTAAGGGAGAGGGATATTTGAAGACTGAAACGTCGCCCATGGCTGTGCTGATTAACTGATCAAGATAAGAGGACAAGAGTTTGAATTGATGCAAACCTAGTAGTCGATTAAGGTTTAAACGATGTTACTGCGAAGCAATGTCTCTTAGGGGGCTGGATGCGGGGGATTTAAAGGCGACTGCTGGTTGCGTGACTGTTGCTATTAATAAGCTGCGTGAGTCAGCAGCTGGAGCACAAGCGGGATCGCCCGACGCGCGCGGCAATTACCCTATAACTACTAACCTGTTTTAAAAAAGTCAATTCAACCGTGGCAAACGACCGAAAGGGTCCAACAAAGCAGCATTGCACCAGCCTATATTTGCATGATGTCTAGAACACCAGCAATTATCAAGATGCCGTTCCCCAACAGAGCTTCTGTCTTTCCTCAATGGGTGTGGACAGCTAAGACTATTTAGCTGGTAATTCCAAAAAGAAAAGATTGGGAGCTAAAACCTTTCTGTTACAAAATATTACTTATCTTTACACGACGTAGAATAGGTATATTTAGTGGTCGAAAGAATAATTATAGTTGCTCAGAAACATGCCGCTTTTGTTCCAAAGCCCTCACTATTCCGAGTCTTCTCGAAGCATATCTTGCTTTCTGTCAATGTTGTAAAAGTATCTACATCGAATCCAAATAACCAGAGAAGAAACAAAAGTCCCATAGATCTCCTCTATTTTCTATCTGCTGCTCAAGGTGTCGGAGCAGCAACCGCAGCCTGGTCAACAACCAGATCAACTGGCGTCTGATTAATACCCGTGAATCCATCACCAACAATATACACCATTCCAACATCACCCTCCATGCTAAAGTGACTCAACGTGCCCGACGTCGCAGAGCATGTCTGAACTCCACGACCTTGCTGCACACAGCTCAGTACCGGAACGCTGCACTGGAGGGCAGATCCCTCAGTACCGGCCTGACAGGTAAGATGAACTACGCCCTTGCTGACATCCTCATTGTCGCTGGTGCATGCAGTGATGTAAGCCTTGGTCATATCGCTGTTGTTGAACCATGCGCAGATGGACTTGCTGCCAGATTTGATCTGGCCGGTGGCGGCATCGATGTTGTAGTGCTGCGCGGGGAGAGTGACGCCTGAGCCGAAGTAAATGGGGGTGCCGAAGGAGTTGTCTGATCTGAGGTTGCGGTTGGCGGCGGGGCCGGAGCCGGCGATGATGGCGAAGGTGGTGATTACGGGCGGGGCGTCGGATGTAGTGGTTGTTGCGTCGGCGGTGGTGGTATCGGCTGTAGTCTCAGTGGAGGAGAATTCAGTTGTAGCTGCCGAGGTTTCGCTTGTGAATAGTGTTGTTGAATCGGCGGACGTAGTGGTCAAAGCGAGAGTGGTTGACAAATCAATGGTGGTTGAGTCCGTAGCGGTTGAAGTCGCAGTGTCAGTTACCAAAGACTCGGCTGAAGTTGAGGTCTCAGCGACAATAGATTCAACAGAGCTAGACACAGTAGGTTCAGCCACACTCGATGTCAAAGTGGCAGAAGAAAGTGCCGAACCTGTACAACTCTTGATTAGCGGATCCCTTATCAGATTCATGATACAACCATACCCGACGTCAGCGGCTTGCATGGGCTGGCAGCCGCACCAATGAGGCCAATGGCCAGCGACAAGAATGCACGAGTATACATAGCTAGTAGCGAAAGACTAAAGTTGGAATTGAGATACAAAAGAAAGAAGCTGAATCCAGAGGCAATACGCAAACGGGCGCTGCAATGTCTTTATGGCGTCGGGCTTGGTGCTAGCGCCATGTCATCCGTGAACTATCGACCTCAGTTACACGCTAATACGCTTAGTTTAGGGGCTACCAAGGGAGAATACAGGGGAAAATCAATGGTCTGTCAATAGCTTCGTCTGATTCTTCGATTTACGAGCATCTAATTTCTTTATTTACAAACCGACGGATATAAATGCATCAGATCGAGCTTGATAAGTCGAGTTAGAACATGCTATCTGAGAACTGCTTGTATGTCTGGTCTCTTCTTTTACTATTGCAAATAAGTGTGAAATTAAGATAAAAATAAAGAAATCTATAAAGGCCTTATCCATTTATTACTATATTAAACTTTTTCTTTTAAGACTAAAGGCTACTTATAGCATAATGTTGTTATATCTGTCTACTCTAGATGTTTTTATATCTTGTTTAGGTGGCTGTAAGATATTGAACTTGCCGACTAAAAGCTTGAGATTATTAGAGTTTAATACTTATGTAGATCCAACCTATTATAAGGCTTATATCATGTGATATCTACTTATCACATAACACTAGACTTCTATAAGTAAGATCAAATTCCACTTTGCTTAAAATCATACTCCTAAAGGTCGTATTCATTGAAAAATAGCTCATGCTTACTACTTATTCTTTCTATTGTAACTGTCCTGTAAACAACAGATATGGGATATTGCCAAGGTGTCATTCGACAATTCGGTCCTCTCGAATTACTATCCCGACGACCTTTTAGATAACGTCGACATTCGGCTGAGGCTGCGTATAAGGAGCGGAAGAGAAGGTTCCTGCGGCCCGAATACCAGCAATGAATTCGCTTCCGCCTGATGTCGCGTCTGAGACCAAAGGCCCTGCTATGATGGTATCTATGTATTCATTCACTGCCCTTTCATGCCTCGCTGTCGTAGGCAGGGTCTTTTCGAGATATAAAAAGCTCGGTCGCTTAGCTATCGATGATTACGTTATAATCCTGTCTCTTGTTGGTCCCCTGCTCTGTTCTCTGTCATCCTAACTCTATCTACCACGCGCGATAGAAAAGGTACGACTGCTGACATCCCGATAGGGCTCCGTATTCGCCTACGTAGCGTGCTGGACGGCCGCCATATTAGCCGGTAGTGGCCGCCACCAGGCGACTCTGACCGTCGACGAATTCCATCGTTCTGTATTCTACCTAATGATCGGCTTGATCCCAGGAGTCCTGTCGCTCGCGCTACCCAAATTCGCTGTCGTCAATCTGCTCGTCAAGATCCTCTTCCCATCAACCCGGCACGTCCGGTTGCTTTGGGGCCTCGCGATCGCAAACCTTGTCCTTATGCTCGGTGCATTCGGGGTCCGTTTCTCGGAGTGCGACCCGCCAGAAGCTCAATTCACTCTATATGCCCCTGCCAAGTGTCGAAGCTCGACTGCCGTAATAGTCTATTCAGTTATTGTGGGATGTAAGTATGCCCTTATCCTCGAGGGTGAAGTGAGAGGTGTTCGATATACTAATGATCAATCGACAAACGGCAGCATTTTCCGCCGTGGTGGACTTCTACCTTGCTCTATACCCAGCTGTAGTACTATGGTCACTAAAATTACATCTGAAAAAGAAATTGGCCCTTAGCGTGGCCCTTGGCTTTGGTGTTTGGTTAGTATCGCTGCATGCTACCCCCCGTTGAGTTTTGACATTGACTGATAACTTCCCTAGTGCTGGCTGTGCTGCTATACGCAAAGTCATGATGGTGCCAGGTATGGGAGACGGCAAAGACTATACCTGTGAGCTCGCACAATCCGCACGACTGTACAACACAGGCAACCTTACTGACAAAGTCTCGCATGGCAAGATGCTTCAGGGAGTCTCGTGATTTGGATAAGGTTTGTGGTCTCCCTTTTACCATCCAACATATTGCCATTGACGTATTCCTATGACCGTAGTATCGAAACAAACTGTGTCATAATAGCCGCCTGCATCCCGATGCTGCTTCCTTTCCTTGAACTATTATTTGGGAAGAGGTTTTTGTCAGCGCCACCTCCATCGTCGTTGAGTCGAATAAGTGATTCAAAGCCTGGAAGCAGGACAGAAAGTCTCAGTGGGACCAACAGGACAGTCGAAACGGAGAGGCGGAGAATAAGAGACGAGGTGGAGGAACGCGTGGAGGCCGTCCTGCTCCTCGAGGAACCGGGCCAAGATGAGGAAGGCGGCCAGAACCAGAGGGCAGACAATGTTCGTCAACGTAGGCTACAGCATACCTAGGATGCTATCATTCCAGCCAATTAGTCGAACGATCGGCATACCATCACGGAAAACTGGGTTTCAAGACCCCGCAGATCGAGAACCAACAAGTGGCACTTACAGATGATGGCCACATGGCGCCCCCAAGATTATTACAGAATCCAGCCACAGGGAGACTCGTCAGGTTGCTTATCCAAGCAAGATATCAAACGAGCTATTGGCGTGCACCGCTGTGCTCTGCTAAGACATACCACGGCCCAGACAGGAGACGGTGAAACGAACGGCCACTACCACTCATGCCTCTGTCTCTGGACTTCAATTACCCTTTATTCGATTGCTTTCGCCCGAAATAGTTGCATGCCAGACAGAGGCATCGAAAGCAAACCGAAGCGTGCATAGTACGCGCGGAAAAGGAATTGGCAAAATCTGTGCAGCCGATAACATACATCACTATGGGAAATCGACCATCTTACATCTTGTAGCAGCTTTATGCAAAGATCATGTGAGCCCGTGTGACTACTACGGATGACGAATCAGCGTGTCTTGACAATTCAATGGAAGCACAAGTTACTGATGGGATGATGAGTCAAGGGACTGTCTGATTGGCAGAGATGCAACATACCCCCAGTTCTTAGAGTTTCACATGACAACTAATGCAGAGCTTAGGATTGGACGACATGCACATTTTGTGCCGAGCTGCCTCATTAGATTAGTTGTGCAAGGGATATTTCTTCACGTTGGTATCAGACGTGGTGACGTGTTCCCACATTATCGCGGGGAAGCCTCCGATAGGACGTGGCTGTGCGTAGTGCATAATTCGCTCAATCAAGGGTTCGGGAATAACTTATATGATCTACAGACCCCTCATTTTCAGCAACGCAAGACTCTCGAGACCTCTCTTTGATCGTTTGAACGTAACACAGGAACAAAACTGCATACTATGGCCGATAACTCTCCTCAAGACCCGGCCGCGACGGCTACCACTCAGCCAGAGAGCCACCTGGAAGTTGACGTGAGTTGTTGATGCTTCGCTATAAACATGATGCCTTTTTGCATGCTAAACAGTTCCTCAGGATGACTTGGGTGCCAATGATTCACTTTATCAATCAACGTCAGTCCGCTACTATTGATTATCTGTTTCTGGTATAATGACAAGAATGGTAGGATCGGAGGTTCGAGCTTTTTGTCGTCCCTGAATTCAAGCATATACAATTATAGGTGAGATATATGCCAAAGAGTCACTATTGATGACCATAACTGACTTGTTCTGTCATGCTTCATAGATACGAAGTGAGCTACACTGAATATACCCCGGTACACTATTAACAGCAGCCAGAATGGACGTCGATATCATGCATTCCGAGAAGGCACCTATCCCGTGGTATGTGCCAGAGCGCCACTTCTTGACACCTTTACTCAGTCATATCTTAGCCCAACGATGAAGATGAGCAAGATCGTATGGATCTCGTCCATCACATATACAGTATCCTTCTTGACGGAAAGCTTCACCTTGCCCCGATTGGCGCGAACCCTCAGCGCGTCCTCGACCTCGGCACAGGAACTGGTATTTGGGCGATAGATTTCGCAGAGTGAGTGGAAGCATGAGCTGCAGGGTATTAGCCCGCTAACATGCTCGGCAATAGTGAGCATCCTTCGGCAGAGGTTGTAGGCAATGATCTCAGTCCTATTCAGCCAGAATGGTAAGACAGAGCTTTTCACGTCGCGTATCATCGTGCTAACAACTCAGGAACCCACCGAACTGCACCTTTGAAGTAGATGACTTCGAGGACGAGTGGCTGTACCGCTCAGAATTCGACTTTGTTCACGCCCGCGAGCTGGAAGCATGTGTAGGTGACGAGGATCTTATGCTACAGCGTGCTTTCAGACATATACGCTCAAACGGTTATATCGAACTACAAGGCGTAGACGCACGTTTTGAGTCCGATGACGGAACGCTCGACAAGGCGACCAGTGCCAAATCGTGGATGAAACACCTAATCGAAGCTTGCGCCAAATTTGGCAAGCCGGCTGACTGTGCGGACAAATGGAAGGACAGGTTGATCAAGGCAGGGTTTGTGGATGTTCAGCAAGAAGTCCGAAAGGTATGTAGCCTGTCATCTGGTTGTTGTCCTGTTTTCCTGAATATTGAGTATAGTTGCCTATCGGGCCTTGGCCGAAGGATCCAAAGCTCAAGGAACTTGGCCGGTATCAAGCTATCCAAGAGTCAAAGGTCATCGACTCGTACACGCCTAAACTGTTTGAGTATGCGCTTGGCTGGAGTGCAGAAGAGATCCAGGTGTTGATGGCACAGGTTAAGAATGAGCTGAGAGACCCGGGTATTCATCTTTATCTCCCTGTCTATTTTGTTTGGGGTAGGAAACCTTAGTTGGGCTCACCTTGGGTGAAGTGGTGAGTTCTTGTCAAGCGAGATAGATGCGCTGTTCCTAGTTATTGGATAACGGCCTTTTAATAAGGCTTATGCTTTTATAGTTAAACTTGCGAAATATCGAGGGGAGGATGGATCAGCATACTGAATCGACAATAGCTTGGTCGCGTGCATCGTTACATGTCCTCTGATGATGTGGCGAGCGAGGACATGATTGAGTCTGAGTCCAGATCTGGTATTTCTATGCTGTCTTCATAATCCGAGACAATTTGTCGAGAATTGCGTGTTGCGCTTTGATATGAGCGTGTGCAATGTAGCCGAATCATGATTCACAGCGGTTGCCATTGAGAACTTATCGTAAAAGTACCCACGATACCAATTCCTGAATGCCAACTTCAAAGATAAACGTAGGACAAGGATCATACCTACCCTTCGGCTTGGCATGACACTGAGCTGTGCTGCGTGCATCATCAAATAAAGTCTAATTATATACATAATGAGGGCTTTTGGCGCCTCGCTTGTCATACACATTACATTTCCTCCAACGCCTAAATCTAATATCCGGAAAATTATACCTTGAAAGTATTACTGACTGCACTTTGTCCGCTCGCGCTGCGAGTATCATCTGGACTTATTCGCTCATGGGAAACGCGAATGTGAGTGACCAGCTCGATCTCATCATCTCTCACGCCCCATTTAGCGTACTGCGACACAGGGGTCTCGGCATTCTGGCCTCTTCCTGTGATCTTTGTGTGAACACCATAGCCACTGGGTTGGTTCGACGAAGAGCGATTTGTAGATGTTTTCGATCGCATAATAAATCTTCGAAGGCCAGGGAGGCACACGACTATAACAGCGGTACTCATCTCGGCGAGAGATAAGGTATCTGTATACTGGGTTAGCCGAAGAACATTATATAGCAAGGATTTAGAAAGACATACTGCCAGACTGGTCATCAAGCTCAAAATCTGTGGCATTATAGGCAATAAATCGGGACAGGCTGACTATCAACGTGATAGCACCTAGAGAGAAAATGCCAATAAGGGCGATCTTTTGTTTTCGGTGGAGTTTTAGATGTTTGAGCAGAAAGAAGGGGTAGAAAAAGACTATTGGCGGTCACGTTAGCTGAATTGCTCCCAGCGAGTAGCAGGCATTGGACATACTTAATAAATCCGTTGAGAAATTGAGACCCCATTGAACACAAAAAGAAGCATATGAGTTCCATGCTGACTTGAGCTGATTTTCGATAGACCTGATATCTGTTAGTCAGATGATGAGACAAGTTATGCCATTTGACTTTACCAATTGTCAGAAAACGGTAAACAGATAAGAGTGTTTACAAGTACTGATACGAGTAAAGCGCAACCAAGATAAATCGTGATTACAAGCAATACGCGTCGAAGGGATCCTGAGATCCCAGGGATTAGTTTCCAATAAAACAAGATAATGGATATCTTGGGGAAATAAATCCCAGTATCGAAGAAGTACTCTGCGACTAATACTATCTGCACTCAGTCAGCTTTACAACTCTCTTTCACGTGGCCATGCAATATCATACCTTCAAATATTCTACTGAATTAACTACAAGTTCAGAGCCAACAGCGGGATTATCGATGAGAATTCGAAGTGCAAGAGTCGAGCAGATAAACCATCCTAGGCTGAAGACCCAACCTAGCCATGCAAGAATATCAGGCAGGCTAAATAAAGCCTGCTTCATTAAAAAGTTCGCCCAGCATCGTAGGACCAGTACCACTAATGCTAAGATGAGCAGCACTGCTTGAATACCCTAAAGAAATTAGTCACGACAAGAAGAAAAGAGAGGAAAAGGCAGAAAATTACAATAGAAGTGTTGGTATCCATTGAGACGCTCGCTAGGTAGAGCGACCCGAGTCTTTGGTTCTACAGCAAGACTGAGAAGCAAGCAAGGACAAGAAGGACATGGTTTGGCAGCAGAGGTTGGACAAAAATGGGTTGGGGGACGTGCAGTATATTTAACTTTCAAGGTTTAACTTAAGCTAAATGTTACCAATCAGCCGTGGAGCTTAGAGCTGTGCTAGGCTAGTAGAGCGCTATGGTTGGGAGGGTTGGGGGCTCGAGCACTTGCAGTCTTGCACGTGGCGAAAAAAGATAAGAGGGATCAAAAGTCCAGTTTCATAATTTTAGCAGCTAAGATATCCACAGCCCAGGAAAATTCGGACTTTTACCCGATGGGCTGAGTCGCGAGAATGCATTTGCCCCCACCTCCAAAAAAGGGGAAAATTGCTTTGGAACCCACTGAGTATAACCTTAACTCCTGTGGACTTGATGTAAGACACTACAGCGTCCATAGAAATAGTGTATCTTCCTGTCAAGTGTTGAGGTGCGCATGAATCTCTCGTCACGTTCAGGTTATTACTTGAAACCATTGTCAGATCAACAGCACGGCATGCGATTGGTGGGTTAAAAATTGACCAGCATCCGGACTCCGAAATGAACAACGAAAGCGCAATCGACAGCCACGAAAAATTGTACCCGAGTCGAGATCAAGGCACTGCGAATATGGGTTAATCTAGATTAAACCTTGACTAGTACGAATATAGATAGAGTACGCGGACTTCGCGAATCGCAATTGGTGCATGTAGATCCCGGTGGCTCCGATGCAAGACCAACCTGAAAGGCGAATTACTGCGAGTCATGGCATATTGTCTCTAGTCACCAGCGTCAGGGACCTACTTAGCTAGGCAGTAGCACCGACGAGCTAACGGACGCTACACGACCAACAGCTTACGAGATCGAAAGCTTAATAACTCCAGGGGAGAAAAGCCCGCCAGACTTTGGCCAGAATTGCGGATGTTTTGCTTTATCTGATCAACGATGGACCATGGCCTCCTCGGGTCAACATTCGGGCGGGGAGCTCCGCGGCTCCACCGGCAGAAGTTGGGCGAACGAGGCTAGTGAATCATGACAGCCTACGTATGCTCGCCGCGGTAGAGCTAGCGATGGTTTAATTACTCGCAGGGTGAATTCGTATAAAAACAAACTCCGTCCTTCTAGCTCTCAGAAATGCTGATCCTGGACACTCTCGTTACCAAAAACCGCCAACATGAAGCAATCACCAGCACAGCTTCTCACTGTCCTTACAGCTTTCTTTACTGCCGCCGAGGCAGCCACCCTCCCGCCTCGAGATAAAGGCACCTGCAAAAAGACCAAGGTTGCAATTCTCGGAGCTGGTGTTGCTGGTATTGCCGCAGCCCAGAATCTGACCCAAGCCAAAATCACCGACTTCCTTATCGTCGAGCATAACGACTACATCGGAGGTCGCCTGCGAAGTCAGCAATTTGGCCGAAATGCCAAAACTGGCAAGCCGTACACCATCGAGCTAGGTGCCAATTGGGTCGAAGGCATCGGATCGCTCGAGACGCACGAGAACCCCATCTGGAAATTGGCGCAGAAGCACGGTTTGAAAACAACTTATGCCGATTACGATGCCCTCAAGACGTTCGACCACGAGGGCGCCAAGAACTGGACCGACAAAATCGCCGAGCTGGATGAAGCTTTTGAGAACGCGTCGGGCGAGTCCGGTGAGATCTTACTGGATAACCTGCAGGACTTGTCTGCTCGAGCTGGTCTCCGTACTGGAGGCTGGAGACCCGATAAAAACGATATGTATGCCCAGGCAGCAGATTGGTGGGGATGGGACTTTGAGGCTGCCTGGACCCCGGATGAGAGTGGTCTTGTTTTTGGCGTCGCTGGAGACAATGCCACCTTTGGTTATTTCAGCGACGTCAGTAACCTAGTTATTGACCAGCGCGGTTATAACTATTTCCTCAAGCAGGAAGCTAAAACCTTCCTCAAGGAGAACGACCCGCGACTCCTCCTCAAGACTACCGTTGAGGGTATTGAGTATAACAAGAAGGGAGTCAAGGTTACAACCAAGGATGGCGGCTGCATTGAAGCTAGCTATGCTATCTGTACTTTTTCCCTGGGTGTATTGCAGAAGGACGTTGTCGAGTTTAAACCCAAGTTGCCTCATTGGAAGCAGAGCGCTATCGACCAATTCGCGATGGGTACATATACCAAGATCTTCATGCAATTCAATGAGTCATTCTGGGATACCGATGCTCAGTATCAGCTCTACGCCGATCCAATTGAGCGTGGACGTTACCCTCTATTTCAACCGCTCAATGGCAAAGGTTTCCTCGAAGGATCTAACATCATCTTCGCGACTGTCACCGGCGAACAGGCCTACCAAGTCGAGAGACAAACAGACGAGGAGACTGAGGCGCAAGTCGTGGAGGTTTTGCAGTCCATGTACCCTGATAAGAAGGTCCACAAGCCTACAGCATTTTCCTACCCTCGCTGGAGCACCGAACCGTAAGTTGATCAACAACCCGTAACCCATCTGTAACTAACATAACCTGTCTAGCTGGGCGTATGGATCATATAGCAACTGGCCTGTAGGCATGACTCTCGAGAAGCACCAAAATATACGTGCTAACGTCCAACGCCTTTGGTTTGCCGGCGAGGCTTGTTCGACTGAATTCTTTGGCTTTGTCCATGGTGGCTATACCGAGGGTCGTGAGATTGGACATAGAATTGGAAGGATTATTAATGGAGAGGCCGGCGACGATGAATTTGATATGGAGAGGTATGAAGTTCTGCACGGAACCACTCACAAGGACGAGTATAACGATGAGAACGGATGGTTGTTTCCCTACGACGTTGACGGTGACAACTGATCACATCACGTCTCAGACATTTACTGTACATATTCCTAGACCCCAGTGTCTAGCATGCTTCGGGCATATACACAAATTTTCTAATATATTATCTATGACAATGGAGAGTACAAGATTTCTCATTCTGCTTTTTGATTGAGCACAAGTCGATGGCAGACATGATCCAACTCATGGACAAAACACTCTAGACCGCGTTATAGATATCTAGACACCTTCAAGTGTAGAGTTTCAAGAAGTACCTATCGATGTGACTGCGCTCTTGGAATCTGATATACGTATACATCAACATGGAAATAACGCTCTGTATATGTCCAAGAAGATACCAAATTCTTCCTACCGAAACATAACAGTAAATCGTCAGCCCAGGAACCAGACCACGGAAGTCGCCGTCTGTGTAACAGTTATTACATGGGAAGTCAACATTCTCCTGTTGAACTCCCCTTGGTGAAACTTCCCCGTCAATTTAAAGCCTCGATATTACTTGAGTAATGTGAAGGGTTCGGGGAAGTAGGAGATTTCCAGGCCCCATAGACGCAATGCACGGAGGAGGTACGAAGGCCGGACTCTTACAGTGTAGTATGCAAGTGGAAACGCCAGTGCTTTCTTATAGACTTGTTATTCTCAGTATCCTGATGCCCTAACACAATGATTATCTCATGCAAACTTAAAACGCCCTGTATCTCCCAGCCTATTCAACCACATCTCAATATCGGAAGACACGCCCCGAGCAAACTCATCATCAACCGTTCCAATTTGCCAAGCATTAGTTATAACCAATTCCCCACCTTTGGTAGAGATAACATTCAGAGTCAATGCTGCTCCGAACGAAGGCGAACTCTGAGCGAAGTTGGCACCATCGATACTCCACTTGCCCTCCCCATCGCTGTTCTCCGGAAGTCTGCCTTGGATGACGCCTAAGTTGCTTACTTCAAAGGCATGCTCGCGCGTCTTGCTAAGACCTTTGAAGTATGACGGCCAATCGCCAATGAACTTAGCCAAGCCCACCGTATCATTCTTAGTACCCTGACTCAACTTTGCCCGCAATCCTTCTCTGATGGTTCTAGCAACGTCCCAAACGGCATCCTCAAGATTTGAATCTAAATCGGGGTTTGCTTTGGCATCACTGAACTGCTGGCGGATCGTTGCAACCAGACCCTTCTCAAAGATGAAGGGCCAGTAGGCATAACAGTTCATAACCGTCTCGTTACAATCAACATCAGATTTTCCAACCTGGAATTGCCTGAAACAAATAGGCGTTCCGCATGAGAATGCTCGAGCCTTGTCTTCAGAGAGTCTCGTTGCTATTGATACCATGAGGAGTGTGTTTAAAAGTGCAGTCAAGGTTGTCTCATGCATTCGACAAGCGTCTAACACTGACGGGAAAGCTTCTTTCGTTACCCGCATCCATGAAAGGCGAGTCTTTGCTGGCTCAGCGAAAATGGGCGCCCAAGTCGCCGTGTGAGGTTGAGACGATAGTTGCGGGAGAAATTCGCGGCTAAGTTCTGATACAATGTAGCCTAGAGAGGTAGGAAGATCGATTAATTGATCCATAGGAGGTGTGTGGGGAGTAGCAGGAACGTCGAAAGATCGGTTCTCCAGAGTGATACTGTTGGATTCTGGCGTATTAAGACAAGCCAGAAAAGTATCGTGAAATATCTTGCCACTCTTTCCATCACCTGTTGAATGATCCCATGCAAATACGACATCCATGAACTTCGTGCCATGGTATTTCAGTATCACCGCCCTCCAGCAGGGCTGTGTCTCGAGGTTGAGATATGGGTTATTGACCTGCCATTCCAGGACATCACTGAGAGAATTCTCAGTGTCTTCAGAAGGCTCAGACCATGTTATATGGTTGTTAAAGTCGATGCGATCTAGGCGAACCCAGAGCGGTGATTTGGTGTTATCATCGATCCGACCGACGGTTAAAGCTGGATGTTGAAGAATGGCACGCGCAAATTCACTCTCAATTGCATGCTTGAATGACTCTGTATCTAAGGCCAAAAGTGCCTCTGGTATAACGTAGCGGCAGGATAGAGCGCATCCGATATAAATTCTAATTAAATGCTGGGCGCTTTGAAAGCATTCACTGGTGGCTGTTAGATTACCGTCAACAAAAGTGAAGATTTAACACGAACTTAGGACTTAGTTTTCTCAGGATTCTTGCTTCCTCATCCGGGCTTCTAGAGCTCTTCTGCCCAAAGAGACTGGCGATCATGTTGGCGACTGATTCTTGTTTGAGGTTAAGAAAGAAATGGATACAGATGAGCGAACAAGGCCGAGCGGGACAAGGTCATTTATATGTTAGTTTGTCGAAAAGCATATTAGAAAGCCGAGTCCAAAGGGACTGTGCTTGGGGACTTGTGAGAGGATGCTTATCTAGTCCAATCGGAACGAGCCTTTCTTTTCACTGGCGTGGTTTTTCGCTCCCCCTTTTATTAGTGCTGACGCATAATGAATCCCAGTTGCACGGCTCGGGATTCCGATTAATTACACCAGAATTCATGTTAAAGACAACACTCACAGCAGTATAACATTACTCTATGTCTCTAGAGTCGACTTTTAACAAGTAAATAAAACACTATTTTAATTAAGTCTTTAAATAAAATATAATAATAAGTAATTAATACTATTACTTATAATATATAAAATAAATTAACTTAAATTTAATAATAATACTGTATATAAAAGTATAGAAAGTAATAAATAATTTAAGATGTAGAAGTATCTTATTTAAGCTTTTTAGTATATACTACTACCTACCCTGGTGTCACTTAAAGTCTCCAACTACCTATGCAACCTATATATATCCCGGACTGTTAAGATCCTTTACTTTAAGACTCTTCTGTAAACTCTTAGGCTCTTATTCTGCTGGGTCTGGACCTAGAAGAGGTATAACAAATAACAGCCAGTTACTGAGAGGATGGCAAGTTAAATACGGCGTGAGTAATATTGTTGAAAAGGAATACCTTTAGGTTATAGGTTGTTTTTATGCCTATGAGGAATTAGGAAGGCGAAAGTAATTTTTAACAGCTGAGATAACTTAATGCGGCTAATATAGAAAAGCCTTAGCTCTACATACAGATGCAATACTTTACTACGCCAGACCTGGAGCTGAACAGGGGCGTTGAAAATTGTTATCAGGCTGGCGGTAAACCCGGCTCTGCCATGCGATATAATTACCTCCCATATGTCGGGCCTTGTTTCATGACTTGTTGTACTTGAGCCTGCTGTCAGCTGTGAGATGCCATTCGCTTAGCTTCAGCCAGAGGTGCTATGGCTCTCTATCACAAACCCTAATTGCAAACACGGTCTTGCTCCTCACATTCTGATAACGGGTCGACTAATCAAAGAAATAGCATCAATGCCATTTCAGATCATGGGTAATTTAATGACAGGAAATCGTCAAGTTACCTATGTTGATATAAGCTCTGAATGACGTATCCTAACTGCAAACAACACGACAAGAAATCATATCAATATCATCGCGCGCAGAACCGCCACAAAGACAACTCCGATCCCGGCAATCGCACTACGCAGTTAGCACAACTCAGGAAAGTAATCATAAAGCACTCACCAGCGGTTTAGCTGTCCACTCTCGCGAAGCACCAGCGTCGCTTTTTTCTCCCATTGCTAAACTCCCATTGCATCAAGAAATCGCCATCAATTCTGTATAAAGCATTGATAACTAGTTAAAACGATCATCCACAATGCTTAAGTTGAAAGATATAAATGGAGGCGCAACAGGAAAGTCTGCCAAAATCACTTCTGACAGAATGTATTATAATAGTCATGATGGGCTCCAATGCGTCTGTCTATTGAGTTCCCTGGCAAATAGCAACAAGCTGCAGTTACTAGATCTGGCAACGGAAAGCCTCAGCTATTTGTATAGTCTTTTGCTAGTTGATAAACCTCCTAGTCTTCTATAGTATTATATTCTCGAATTAAGGCACCAGCGTCTCTATGTCCGCATTCTTACGGAAACTAAACTTAAAACTCCAAAATACCAACATTGTGGCTTGATATTCTGCTCCAGCTGACCGCCTGTCAGCTCATGAACCCCGCTCAACCTCAGTTCTGAATATATATCACGGAAGAATGCCAAGCCTTTCTTCTATCTCGCCCCATAACAATGGTCGACCCCATTTCCATCATCGGCCTAGTAGGCCAAATTTCAGACCTTATACAGCGAGCCTACAACTACGGCAAAGCTGTCCACGATGCCCAAAGTGACATGCGTAAGCTCTATACTGAGCTTCTCGCCCTCAAGGGTGTGTTAGAACAACTTGAGAAACTAGATATCGCGTCAGCAGAACCGCATATAGCCGATTTAAAACGCTCGAAAGAGTTTCGCAACACTTTATCTTCGACTTCGGAGCTTGTAGGTCGTCTTGCCGACAATTTGAATAAGAAGCAGACCTCTTCTCGTCGAATGAATGCGTTTTTGTGGCCATGGGTGAAAGATGATGTGAAGGCTGATATTCAGGATCTTGAACGTGTGAAGACTTGGTTTATTGTGATGATGATGGCTGAGAATTCGTAAGTTCTTCAATCGTTCAATGCTAATGTCGAGTGTCTCTGATTGCACTAGGACGCAAATGGAAGTCTTGGTGCTTGAGTCCCATGAGATTTTAAATATTGCCAGAGAAGGTCAGGCAAGGGGGAAGCTCAAAGATACAGGTTTGTAATCATATATACCACGCTTCATTGCCGCTTACGTTTTGAACAGAAGAAAAGAGACAAAAGATCAGGGAATGGATACAACCGTTCAGTCCCAAGCAGCTACACGCTAAAGCCATTAAGAAGAGGATGGAGGATACAGGGTCATGGTTCCTGGACGGTGACTTCAAAACTTGGATAAATGGTGGTGCAGGCAGGCCAAGAATTCTCTGGCTTCGCGGCAAGTGTAAGTCAACAACCCTTACATGTCCTGAAAGTTGCACTCCTTTTAACCCATAGTTCATAGCCGGTTCCGGAAAAACAACACTGCAGTAAGTCATACCAATCATTTCCTTCTCCTAATGCTGAAGCGAATACCAGTGCTGCTGCCGTCGATCAACTCAAGTCACATCAAGACGGAAACCCCAAAATCGGATCTGCGTTCTTCTACTGCTCCTTTGATGACAGAGAGTCTCAACAGCCTCTCAATATCTTGGGGTCTATATTATACCAACTCTCGGAACAGCATCCCGAAACGCTAGAAAGTATCAACCAACTGCGTAAATCCGGAGAAGTCTTGGGCAAGAATATCCTACTCAACCTCATTTCGGAGCACATGTTAAACTTTGACAGATTCTTCATATCAGTCGATGCTATTAACGAGAGTTTTAGCTGCGTTGAAGTTTTTGAGACGCTTCTACAGATCGTTACCGACAACCCAAACGTACGACTTTTTATGACAGCCATTTCGAACTGCTCACATTGGCTAGAAGATTTGCAACTGGAAGAAGCCCCGAAATTAATCGAGGTAGATATGGGTACAGGTGATGTTGACAGAGATATCGACTTCTATATCACCAGGAGAATAAGCGAGGAGCGTCTGCTTAGACGACTCAGCAATGATACAAAACTAGAGTTGCGTGAGAAAGTAATCGGTAACGCAAAAGGAATGTGAGTACAGTTATAACATATGCGCCGTATTTACCGTTCTTCTGACACATGCAGGTTTCGGTACGCCCAGTGCCAACTCGACTCCCTCAGTACTCTCCGCACAGCAAAGATGGTTTTCAACGCCCTATATGATCTCCCAAAGGATATTTACGAAGTTTATAAAAGGATCCTCCTCAGTATTCCGCACGCAGACAGGCTTCTCGCCAGAGAATCGCTGTTCTTCCTCTCGGTAGCACTACGGCCACTTACGATACTGGAACTGGCAGAAGCTACGGTTCTGGATGACTGCGACGCACAGATCAATGAGGAGTGCAGACTCCCTGAGCCTATGGTGTTGCTGGAGATATGTCAAGGTCTTGTCGACTACGACGCAGTGACAGGCGTGGTTACGCTGGCACATTCGTCGGTTAGGGCGTACATAACCTCGAGTCACACGCGCGAGGGCGATATTGGCTGGTTCAGTTACGACATCCCCGGCATACATGCCGATATCGCCAATAAGTGTTTATCGTATCTACTTCTCGAGCATTTCCAAGACGGCTGCTGCAGCAACGATGAGCTTGAGAAGAGGTTTGAAGACTATCCTCTTCTTCGCTATGCCTCTCAATATTGGCCACTTCACGCAAGGTTAGCTGATCGCGAAGCGCGCTACGAGACGTCTGCCATGGTATTTCTTCTAAGCCATAAGAAACCTGGTGGCGGCAACTTTAGCTTCTGGGTTCAGTGCTTAATGCCCTATACATCGAGGGACACTATCACGGCGAGCCAGCCTCTGTACTACGCTTCTTCCTTTGGGCTTACGGATCTCGTCAAAAGTCTGCTGACGTCTGAAGGTGTAGATGTTGACGCTCGGGGCGGTCGCTACAAATCCAGTGCGTTGCATGTAGCATGCTACAGAGGCCATGTTGAAATAACCCGTCAGTTGCTTGAGTGCGGCGCAGATATTAATCTTCTCGACAGCGATGGTCGCACCGCGCTATTCTGGGCAAAGAAGTTGGGACGAAGCGATATTGTTGATCTTTTGCAGGATCCCAAATATGCACAAACTAAAGGACATACGGTTGTGACACTCTCAGATCTTCCAGAGTATATCGACTATCCGATGTGGTTCTGTTGTGCCTGCAATGAAGGACCCGGACGAGGAAGATTTAACAATTGTTGGGGATGTAGTCACGAGAGGTGTGAAAAGTGCATCAAAGTGGCTGGTCTGGAGGATGTTGAGAAGATTCCTGACTCACTAAGTCGCTGGGTATGTTGCAACTGTGAGGCCGGACCTTCCAAGGTTGAGATGAAAGAATGTCGAGATTGTGAACATGAGAAGTGTCGAAGATGCTGGGTCTTTAATGTTTCAGTTTGACAAGGGGGTATTATTGTGGTCAACTACAGAAACAAGGAAACACGGTGCAATGTTTAACATAAGTATTGATATTCTATTCTAATGACCGGCGCGACCTGAGATCTATTATTAAATTATGAAGGAAAAGACAAGTAAACGAAATGGCCATTCGGTGACCCGCACGACTCTAGATAATCTTAGACACTCCAGGGGCGATGATATCCAACTTCTCCAACAGCTCCTTATAGAGTGCAGCCTGGATCTTTGCGCCAGTCTTGTTCGTGACATGACAAGCGGGCCTACGACGATATTAGCTTGGAGAAAATTGGCACGTAATGAAGGAAAGCTTACTCGCGAACTTGACAATTATTCATGTACTGCCCATTGCTTTCTTGACCAGCCAAGACTCCAGTAACAAGGGCACGACTTCCCATTTCTGTTGACCGAGCCAGGAAGTCTGGTGGCGCAACGTCTTGCTTCTCTCGCATGAGACCTGATTTGCAGTAACTTGGATTTGGCGCGTTGATGATGACACTTGACTTCTCGGTGGCTCTGAGGCGAGATGCGATCTCACGAGTGATATAAAGCACTATAAGCTTGCTGACGTAGTACCGAGATTCCATGATGGACTTTTCGGGGTCGTTGAGGCGTGAGAAGATCTTTCCCGCCTTCTCATCGGGTATCAGCTCTTTGACGGGAGCCCAATAATGAGTTGCTGAGTTGGGAATGACGAATTTGCCAGGGTATGAAGACTTCCGAAGCTTAGGCAGCAGTAGAAAGAACAAGAGAAAAGTAGATATGACGTTGACCGTCATTGTTCTCTCATTATCCTCCGCCATTGAGAACTTGTCCGACGTTGCAAGACCGGCATTGGCCAACACAACGTCAATGGTAGGCAACTCAGCTATGGCACGAGCAGAAAAAGACTTGACAGATTCATAGCTTGCCATATCAAGGTGCCAAACTTCGATAGACTCTGGAGCCCTCTTCGTCAACTGGAGCAGTTCCTTTCGTGCTGTTTCGCCTTTGTCAAGACTGCGAACTGCCATGATGAGTTTACCGACCCCAAGACGGAGAAGGTGTTGACTCGCTTCGAAGCCAAGACCAGTGTTGGAGCCAGTGACGATCATGATTTTGTCGGATAGGTCATCTTTTGTTTCGGGGTATGGGAGGTTGATGAAGAGGTTGGAGTAGATGGTACCGCTGATACCGTAGAGACTTGAGGCGATTGACATGGTAGCTGTGAATGTAGAGGAGGAATAAAAGTTGGAAATAAGATGAAAGTAATTTTCTAGGAATGAATGTATTGATGCGAGTGATTGATGATGATAATACGATAAAATATTAAACGGCCATTGTCGTTCTTATATATCGTACATTGACTCTACAAACTCCATGGCCAAAGTGGGTTTAATATCTCCGCTTGCATCGGCAGCCAATAAGAACATCGCGGGGTTATTAAATCCGCCCCGTCCCCGATCTCCGTCAGCATTGCTTATCTCCCTCCATCCAACAGCACATTCCTTCAACAAGCATTAAAACTGGCAGAAGCCATGATTGGAGCAAGTAAGAAGATCTCCAGCGACTCAGTTACAAACGCTGACGATATCCAGCCAAAGTTGAGAAGCGGAACCGACCGCCCAAGTCCTGCGAACCGTGCCGCACACGAAAGTGAGACCCAGCTGCCAGGAGGTACAGACGATGACGCTGACTGGACCAGGTTAAAATGTAACAGAAGTCTACCTTGCGACTCGTGCATCAAGCGGAATAAGCAAACGCTTTGTCACTATGCTTCCAATGCTGATAGACATGATAAGCGTGTCGAGAAGGCTGAAACTGTCGCTGACCGACTTAAGAACCTGGAGAGTCTGATCGCCACGGTTGCTCAAAGGACCCAGGAATCAAACCCTACGTCTTCCGCCTATAAAAATGAGGACACGATTCATAAGGAACATGGGATAGCAGGGATTAACAACATTCAGCTTTCCGACCACTCCAGATCAGAGGCTCTCACCAATAGTGGCAGTGACAGCGTCTCTAGCGCCCTCATGGGCCAAGTCGATTCGAGCCACTGGACTTCGATCCTCGAAAACATCAGAGCTATTCGCGATGAGTTGCCTGCTGTCAGCCCGCAGGCCTCGACTCTGAGTTCAGTCACACTGAACAATGACGCGTCCACCAATGAAGCAGACTTTGACATGGGATCTCCCTCCGGGTTATCAATTGAGCATATCCTATTAGCTTTGCCGCCACGACAAGTTTGTGATACACTGGTGTCTGTGTTCTTCCTGTCTCACTACACCATGATGCGTAAGCTACTCTCAAGTTTGGTTTATTTTTTTGGTTGACGCTGACAATAGAATGGTAGCTATCCTGCATCCGACCAAATTCCAACAAGAGGTAGGCTCCCTGCGAAACGTCTGACTGTGGCTTGGCTAATATTACCTCAGTATGAATTATTCTGGGACTCGCCATCAGAAACATCACCGGTGTGGATATCACTACTTCTCGCTCTTCTCAGTCTATCGGCAGGTGTCTACGAAATCTCAGGCATGGCGCGCTCTTCTCAATTCCCTATACCATCTAGCAAAGCTCTCTCCAAGAAGACTCAGGAATGTTTGCTCCTGAGTAATTACACCGCCGCCAATGAACATGCCGTTGAAGCGTTTCTTCTTCTTCTCGTCGGATGCTGGCTACGTGCCAAAGTCTCTGACACTAACCTCTGGTTTCTCATGGGCAAGGTAGTGCAACTTGCGATATGCAAGGGTCATCATCGAGATTCGACCAAAGTACCAGGCTCTAGGATCTCTCCGTTTGACGGGGAGATGAGGAGACGAGTCTGGGTCTGTTTGTATCAGCTTGATTCTCTCATGTCGTTCCAGATGGGCCTTCCAAGCATGATACCATCAGACTTCTGTGATACCGAGTTGCCGAGGAATCTGAAACAATCGGACTTTTATCCTGGTATCGCACAGCTCCCTCCGTCTAGGTCTCTTTCTGAGAATACGACTATCTCATATGCTATCGTCAAAGCTTCTGTGATGAGCATGTTCAAGAAGGTGGTGAAACATACTCGATACCTTACCCCGCTGTCCTATGAAGAGACAATCTTACTAGACACTGAAGTCAGGGCAGTCTATGATAAGATTCCCGATAGCTTCAAGTACAGACCTCTCAGTAGCTTTATCGTCGACGACATTAGTATCATAATGAGCAGAACAACCATAGAGTTACTGCACCTCAAGAGCATTATAGTTCTTCATCGGCAATACTTGACAGACAGACAAGACAGCAGGTTTGCGTTCTCAAGAAAGGCCTCTCTCGAGGCAGCGGAAAGGTTGCTTGAGAGACAGGCTGAGATACATCAGCTTACTTTGCCAGGTGGCTTGCTGCATGATAAGAAGTGGATGATCACGTCTTTGACACTGAGCGATTTTACTTTGGCTGCTATGGTTATCTGCTTGGATCTGACTGTTGGTATACGAAACAGTATGAGAACCGGAGCCACTACGGAGGAAGAAGAAAGTCACAAGAACTTGAAGATTATCAAAAAAGCCCATGAAATATGGTCCAGTTCGTCAGAGACTTCAGAAGGACGTATCGTTTCTCACGCTCTAGACTCGACCATCCGCCGCGTGAACGACTTCATCAACACATCGTCAGCTTCAACGACTGCTCTGGGCTGGCCAGCTTCTGCAACAGACACAGAAACACCTGATTATATGATAAACAACTTCGACGTGATGGACAGCATCGACTGGGTAGGTCTTGAAGTCGTACTCCGCACATCAGGCTTATTAACAATTTTCTCAGAGCCTTCTCGATAATCAGATCCAAGATCCTAGCAGCATTCAAGACTTTGATTTAGATATGTGGCTCATGGACACGGCTGGACCTCTGGAATCGTTATGATTGGTGTTGGAGGATTCCTCCGAGAAGTGGCGTTGCTGAAGGATTATCCATTACTGAATGTGATTTGGGGCATGCGTAGTCGATATTGTGGCTTGCGGCTGAAGACCCAGAACGGGGATAACCTCAGCGCCTATGGGCTGTAGAGGACGTTCTCGGGCACTGGACGGTCCGGAGCTCTCCCTTCTCAGTCGTCTACTTACTTCAGACTATTGAAGGGCAAATTAAATCCGTGTTAAACAATCTGTGGCAATGTGATGCATATGCTCGATCTATCCAGCGATTTCGCCACTATACAGCCAAGTCGAGGCCTCGTATTCATCAGGCCAATAAATTAAGTGCAGTTCTTGCGCCATGTTATTGGCTCAATCGAAAAGCTATATATGCATGTCTCAAAGGCGTCAATGATAGTCATCCCGATTCGGCCAATGTGGCTGATATGGCTGGAGCTGAGCTGCTACCCCGGCTGGCTGGACGCGTGCCAGCCAAAGTCAGGGAGTCAAGACGCGATCAACACTGATAATTAAGAGCGCAATTGAAGATGCCATTTCATTACAGTGTCAAATTTACTCATCGTTGTTGATTTTACGGCACTATTAAAGTTCAATTGGCCAATCTACTATCCACCCTTCGTACATTATCCCAGCGGATGAGCATCGAAACAGACTAATCTAAAGCACGTTCGCTCGACTTCCCCATACTCCATCACGGCACGGCGCGTCTCCCAATTTAGCCACATTCCTTATCTCCCTCGTGGCGAGCTGACCTCCAGCGTGGCGCTGAATCACATATTGAAACATGGCCCAAATCTAGATCCACTAGTCCCCGTTCAAGGCGCTGTGGCTTACCCGAGCGATAGCTGAAAATAAGGGTCTCGGCCCATAACAATTTCAGGGATAGCTAGTTCATGTGATGAAGCCTCGAGAGTGTGATATGCCATTCGAGGTGATATGGCTGAACTTGTGGAAATGAAGTCCAGGGCGTCACATTCGGGGCTTCGGATTGTCTCACTGTCCAGCTCTCCTCAAACCACTAGTTCATCTAGGCCACCCTGCCTCCCGCGTGAAGACAGATAAGCCCCCCATCACTAGGTATATCTCCCACGATGGTCCTCGCTTCCATGCCAAACTCGAAGGCAGTTCTCATGTTTGCAGATATCTTCTTCAACAGTGATACAGACACCATGCTCAGCCAAGCCAAACGTACATCCCCCTCCCTTTGTACCTCTTTCTTAACTAACACTCTCTAGTCCACCAGCTGGAGTCAGCCCCCTCAAACGTCAAGTCCAACTGGCTCACCACCGTGCAAACACGCCCCGTCCGCTCTGGCTCCGTGTCTTCAGACGACGAGCCCACCGAGAGTATAATCCACCACCACGACACCGAAAGTATCGTCGCGCCCGCTCGCTCTTCAGTCTTTGAGTATGGCACCGGTACTACAACAGTTCTCTCGCACCGCGACTTCTCCAGCGCAACGACACGCCATGGCTCAAAGGCCATGTCTATAATCTCTAAGCGAGACTATTCCTTCTCTTCTTCCTCTTATGCAAGCGAGTTATACGACACGCAAGCTATTTGGAAGCATGGAGTAGACTACGAAGGGTTCTCATTCGAGCTTGACTCGCATATGCAAAGGGCTATTGATCGATATGCTCGCGTCTGCGGTAAACCTCTCGACTTTGGTCGCTCCATTACTTCGAAGGAGTTTCTTGCGATGGTTACGAACGAGCGTTTGCGATACATGCCTGAGAAGGGCAGTCGTCTTGACAAAACCCTCAAGAAAGCTGAGGCTTTTGCGAAGAAGTTTGACAAGATCATGACGGCGATCAAGATGATTGAGGTGTTGACGTACGATAGCTCTGCGCTTGTTCTCTCATCGTGCAAGACACTTCTAGGCTTCGCTGGTAAGTATGGGTTCGCTGTTGAGCGTTTCTTTACTGTCCTTGATGATGCGATGGGGACGGTCGTTAAGATGGTTGAGAAGTTGGAAGCGAGCCATGCTTCGCACCGAGTCACTTCCATCTTCCAGTCTTCCCTTGCTATGATCGTTGATATTGTTGTCGACATCACTGCCTCTTTTGGTACACATCGCTCTGGCGGGAGTGAGAAGACCATCGTCGCACAATTCGAATCTCGCTTTGAGATCATCATCGTCAGACTCACGCAGCTCAAAGCCGAGTTCCACATGTGTCATCTCAACCACTGGCTCGAATGCCACGGATCTGTCGACTCACTCCTCATCATCCTCCGTGGCTTCGGCGACTTTGGTCTCGACTCCTGTCCCCCAGCCTACATCTCCATCCTCATGAAAGTCTGTCTTTCTCTACACAAGTCACACAGCGAACACGCCGAGACTCTCACTTGGTTCCGCTTCCTGTGGAACTCAATTGAGAAGCATCGTCATGAGCACGAAATCATCAGCTCTGAGCAGTGGTTCGAGGTGTATCAAGAGTACCTCATCATCCTTGGTGTTCACGAACAACACACTGAACGACTACATCTGGCAGAGAGCTTTAGAGCTGTAATTCTCGCTGACTTTGGCGCTACGCATGCATACTACATTCGTGCGAGCATTGAGTTCGCCAAGATTCTTGAGATTGACACGGTTCGATACGTCGAAGCTGTTTCTATCTACGAGGAGCTATGTCAGTTCGACATTCACTGCTGCGAAGAGGGCGACTCCATCATCGCTCTCCTCGAGATCGCCAAGTATCGCCTCTCAGTCCTCTTCGAGTCCCACTGCGATCTCGGTCATCGCGCCGAAACCCTCCTCATTGACTCCTTTGTCTCTCTCAAGTGGGAACTCTCCTACTCCCATGAGAAGGTCTTGGTAGCACTGACCCGCATCGTCGACTACCATCGCAAGCAGAAGCGTCGCGAAAGTATCACCGTTGCCATCAAGGTCATCGAGGAGTACATCGTCGGTCTCCTCATTGAAGAGCGCAATGAGATCGTCCTCTTTGACATCGCTCGCAGCTTGGCCAAGATGTACCGTGAGCTATCTTCTGTCGAGTTTGGTATCAAGTTCATCCAGACTCTGAAGGAAGAAGTTCTCATGGGTGAGAAGAGCAAAGTCGAAGGTTTCTGTGGCTTCGGTCATGAAGATCGCCTTGCACATCTTGATCGACGCTGTTTCATCTTCATCCATGCTTTTGAGCAACTTCTCTGCGGCTATGAACGCGAGAACATGCTCGACATCATCATCCGCGACGTCTACACCGAGACCTGTCTCTACGAAGCATGGTCCATCTCCGTCAGAACCTCCAGCCGTCCTATCCACATGCGTCTTGCCGCTGGTGCTCGTCTCATCGCCTTCCTTGAGCTCAAGGGTCGACAGACTGAGGTGCGAAAGCTCCGTACGGATATGTGGGAGATGTTCAAGGGCTTCTGCTCAACATCTGTCTCTTCTGAATTACTCTGGCAGCTTTTTGAGTTGACTCTCTCCAACGTCAACAAGAAGGTTGTTCATATCGACATTCTTGAGCGCTTGGTTGAAGTTGGTCTTCAGGTCTACAAGGCTAAGGACTTCAAGGTCTCGCTTCAGCTGTTGAAGTGGTCGCAAGTCTACTTCCGACAACTCACCAAGACGAAACATTCTCATGTTGTCAAGCTTGCCTTCAAGATCTCAGAGTCTTTCTCGCGTCGCCATACTCATGATCATGATCATATCATCATTGAGCTCCAGCAAATCTCATCAGAGATTCTTGTCGAGGTTCTCAAGGTCGGTCGTCTTGACATTGACTTTGGCACCATTCCATTTGATCAATTGAACGTCATCATTCGTCTCCTCGGTGAGAGAAAGAACTTCTCTATGCTTGAGCGTATCCTTCAGTATCTCTGGGATACACGCATGAGCCGCAACTGGTCCGGCGCTGCGACCGTTGCTACTGGCCGTCGACTCTGTGAGGTCAAGTTCGCTGCTGGCCATCAATCAGCTGCCATGTCTCTCATCGAGAGTATCTGCTACAACCTTCGCGACGTCTACGGTTCTCTTCACCATCTCACAGTCGACTGTGAGACTCTCCGTGCGAGCTTCCACAACACGTGCGGGAATCACAGAGCTGCACGAGACATCCATGTTCATCTTCTCGAGCAGATCGGCAACATGGACAGCGATGCTATTTCAGGCCGTGATGATCTTGCCGAGCTGGTAACGGACCAGGCTAAGAGGCTGAAGTGGGCTCATCACAGCCACCAGAGCAAGGCTGGTGAGGATGACAAGGATGAGTCGTTCTACCTGTCGATTCTGCGAAATGCGCAGAGTTCAGTTGGTGGACATCATAGAGTCGAGTCAGCGTCTTTCGGGGATGCTTTCAAGTTGGATGGTGAGAAGATGGAGACCAAGTGGAAGCATCCAGAGAACTGGAGCTTGCCTGTTCGTGAGGTTTTATAAGTGCGTGATTGGAGTTTTCATCGGTTGGTTCAGCAGCTTTCTTTATACACACGTGTAACATTCAGTCATTCGACTTTCATTTGTACTTCAGCTCTCTTCTAGTATCTCTACAATTGATTTATGAACACACTTCTCCTGTCTGGCGTCTGTTTATTCTGATCGTGGCTGATCTTCTCTATGCATCGTTGACCTATGCTGCGTCGCTTTCTAAACCGTACTTTATCCTCAATCTCTAGAGTTTGGGAGCTAATCACTCTTTACCTCCTTCAGCCTCTCCTCCATCTGCTCCCTTGGACTCTTCAACTTAACCTCCGGAAATCTCGGATCCTTCGTCCAAGGCATAACATCAGCTCCCTCCAACAGCCACTTCAACGTAGCCTTCTCATATTTATCCGCCAACTCTTTATGATCCGGATCATGAGCCAGATTATGTAGCTCATGAGGGTCGTTATGTCGATGATACAACTCCGCCGGTTCGTACAGTCGGTATACGTAAGTCCAGTTTTCATCACGTAGCGAAATAGCCTTTCCAACCAACGTGGTATCCTCGTGCTGAAGCCCAGCTTTGAGATCATAGGGGTAGGGCGCTTGTTCGAGAATGGGCTCTTCAGAAGTGAGGAAGCCACCTTCTGAGAAAGAATACTGCTTATACGTTGTGGCATCGCCGCAGAGAAGAGGAATCCATGACAGACCATTATGAGCGAATGACTCTCCGATTCCAGATGTCTCCAGCATCGTAGGCACCAAGTCCACCATTTCGGTCATGGCATCAATTCTCTTTCCTTCTGGAAGTCCGGCGCCACCAATGATGAGAGGCTCGTGTACCAGAGTCTCGGAGAGACCTGAAGGCCACTTCTCAATGAGTCCATGGTCTCCAAGATACTCACCATGATCAGTGAAGAACATGGTGACGGTATCCTTCCAGATGCCGAGCTCATCGACCTTGTTGAGAACCCTTCCGAACTGATCATCTAATCTTGTGATCATTCCATAGTATGTGGCTTTGATCTCCCTCCAAATTTCATCCGTCGCACGATGAGTGCCGTACTTCTCTCGAATCGACTTCATATACCGTGGTTCATATCCCGTTTTCTTTTCGACCGTCGCTTCAACACTTGAGACTTTAGACCGATCGTACATCGAAAAGTACGGCTCCTCGACTTGGAATGGGCAGTGCGGAAAGATGAGAGGCATAAACAGAACCCATGGCTTATCCGTAGGCGGACAGTCCAGCCACGTCAAAGCAGATCTCACGACAGCTTCATCGTAGTCCAACGCCTTGTCCGCATCTCTCAATCCACGATAGAATAATCGCCCCCAGATACTCTCATCAACCTCTCGTCCACCACCAGCAAATTTTGGCGTAAACTCCGGTGTCTCTAAGAACCCGTATTCGCTAAGACTCAGCTCCGTGACAGTTGGTGCAAAAGTGTCGCCTCGTGGTGCAAGACAGGCAACATGATAGCCCGACTCTTTCAGACTCCGAAAGATATTCGGTTCCCATGGCTTGATGAGGTTCTCAAGGCTCCGATGACCGCTGACGTGAGGATATGTTCCAGTAAACATACTGCATCTCGATTGTGAACACACAGAAGCTTGCGTGAAACAATTGGTGAAAAGGCTTCCCCTTGCAGCGAATGCATCGATATTCGGAGTCTTGATCTCAGAATCGGGACCAGTTGTACAGCCGAGAGAGTCATATCTCAATTGATCAGGCATGAAAATGATATAATTCGGCCTCTCTCCTCCATTTTTGGACTCAACCTTCAAAGGCAGTGGTTTCGGAGGAAGACTATGAGATTGCGACATTGTGAAATGCTATGAGCAACAAATTCAGTCCTTCAATGTTGAGTTTGTAGTCGTAGTTATCTAGTCATGAGCTAACACCCTCGCGTAAGTTAGCTTCGGATCTCGTTCTCCGGATCTCGCCCCCTCGTCATCCAACCTCGGGCTGACGTGCTTGAAACTCTGCTATGTAAAGACCCAGCAAACCCCACTCCTCACCCAAAGCCAGGAACTCGTTCGGATCTCGTACAATGGAAAGATCGTCCCCGCAACTCGCGTGTAAACAATGTCGAGCGAGAAAGGTTCGTGCTCTTGTTACGGTTTGCGGGGTTCTCCACTAATCTAGGCCATCAGGTTAAATGCGATCGACGAATTACGGGGTGCATACGCTGTGAGCGGTTGGAATTGACTTGTAGCTATGTTGCGGGGGATGCGATTGAAGTGACGGGTCATGGGGAGGATGTAACGCAGGCGGGTATCAAGAGGCGGAGAATACTGAAGGCTTGTGCGGCCTGTCGGAGTGCCAAGTCAAAGTGCTCCGGGACATGTCCTTGTAACCGATGTCAGTCACAAGGACAGGAATGTGTATTCGGTGACGAGCCGGGGAGTTCTAGTGTCGATATTGGTATGGAGGTACAGACTTCGCCGGCGAGCACTTCCCAGTCACAATATGGATCAGCACCCAGTCAGGCATCGCCAATGGACACGTCTACTAGTGTGACCAGTGGACCACAGCGGTAAACTCCAATTTCTGTACATGTCTACCTCCCGCTGATATTCAGAAAGGGTCTTTGAGCTTGAGAATCGAGATACCATTCGCCAATATCTGGACACATACTTTGACAAGTCCGACATCGCCGACTGTGTCTTTCTTCACAAAGCTACAACAATCGCAGAATGGAGTCAGGGAAAACTTGAAAAGACTTTACTCAAAGCTATCTGCGCTTCAGCACTGCGACTTGCACCAACATATCACTCAGAGACCTCACCAGCGCATAATTGGATAAAGCAAGTTCAGCACGAGTTGGTCAATCAGATGGGCGATATGTCAATACCCAAACTACAAGCTCTCATGCTTGTGATCAAATTTCTGTTCTCCATGCGTTTCACTGGCGATGTATGGGTTCTTCTCTCAATCGCATCAAGAGTTGCATTCACCAAGAGGCTCAACTATGAACGCCCAGCTATCGATCCAGTCAAACAAGAATGTCTCCGTCGATTGATGTGGTCTATCTACTCCGTTGACAAAATCTTCTGTGGTGGCATCGAGGATCTGACTGTTTGTCCAACGCAAAGAATGCATATCCGCTTACCGTGCAGTCATCATAACTTTCAGCTTGGCTCAAGATCAAAAGCGCCGTTTTTACGGAGTAAGAATGAGAATGATACAGATTTGAATGTTTTGGCTTACTTGATGCGGCTGTATGACATTCGAGATAGAGTTCTGAGGTGAGACGCCAATCCTGCAAAATGGGGTTTTGCTGACGGGCCAAGATACACTAGACAGGTCATCCTCAGCGGAGCCAGTCCATATCTCAGCAGGGGCCAGTTGCGCTCCCTGGACCTCGAGCTGACATCTTTTGAAGAGTCACTTCCAGATGAGTTGCAACTCACTGATAACAGACTTATGATAATGTGTCATTCAGAGGAAGCACGCACATATACAACCCTCCATACAATTCTGTTCAGTTCTCGCTGCGACCTTCACCGGTTTCTCATCCCTGGTATCCGAGAAGCCGTGTCGCCAGAAGCAGTCGGCCAAACGCCACGAGAATATATCGACTACTGCCAGCAACAGTGTTTACAGACGGCACTGAAATACATCGGCATGTGGTCAAAGGTTCGACAGATGGAGACTAGTAGTCGTGTCGGGACACCAACATTTGCAGTAGTGACGTACCAATTCGTCAAGATGGTTGATCACTTGGCTGCTCTGCTTCCATTACACGGAGACTCATCGTTACCGGTGATCAAGCAGAAGTTTATGGACATTCTACTCATTGTTTCGGGTAGTCGAGTTGAAGTTGGTTGGATTGGCTCATGTGTGAGTATTCGTTCCGTCTTATGGGCGAGGAGGCTAACCGAGGTGTAGATCACCGACATCGAAAACCTCATACCACGATTAGGTACTAGACACATATCTCCTGGCTCGCCGTACGTCACAGTCATTGCTACCTCGATCCTATAGCTAACGAGTACTTCAGAAGTGGGTCGCCAGGTACACTCCGTCTGCAGGAGAAGCTGCATCGTCGTTCGAAGCATGCCTTTGCTCCAGAAGATGAGGAAGAAGAAGACCCGGCAATCCGACCACCAGAGTCCAACACTGGCGAAGAGATACCGGAGACGTCTCTCGAGTCTGCAGTTCTTGAGAACTCTGTAGGGCAAGACATCTGGTCCTTCCCAGCTCAAGGCGATGAACAAGGTCTCACAGGGTCAACTGGGGATGGATCATTGGGTTCGTTCTCGTCCCTTGGATATCCGCTCATCAACTATGACTCTATCAACTCGACTGACATGGTGTTTGGAGATCAAGAGCTTGGCTTTCCGTTGGATCCTTTTGATCTACAGATGAATGCTTATACTGATGCTAATGCACCTCAATATTAAGGAGCTAGTTGGCGATCTCAATACACTTCCCCCCGCCTCAACTTTGTACCATACCCATCCATTACTTAGACTCGCTGTTCAGCTGTCAAGGCATTATCCTTGGTATCGGATTGCACCTTGCCCAAGCCGTCTTCCTCTTGTGTAGCGCGCATCATCTCCGCCGCATCGACCTTGCCAAACTGTCGGATCGGAACACCCTGGTTAAACAAGAAGTCGACCTGCTCCAACGTCTTACCCTTGCATTCAGGGACGCAGAAGTAGACAAACACGAGAGCAGTAGCCATGATGCCTCCAAAGATGAAGCCGACTTTACTATTCAAGCCGGCGTACTTGTCGTAGATGAGATATGGGATGCTGAAGTTGACGGTGAAGCTGAATCTTTGTCAGTACTATAACAAAAGCAAGTAAGTAGCGGGCTTACTTCATGATGACATTGGTGGTGAAGCCAACTCGCGATGTAAGATCACGGAGTCGAAGAGCTGACAGCTCAGTGGTGACGACGTAGACGAGAGGTGCCCAACCCATTCCGAAGCCAGAAGCAAACACAGCCATCATACTGATCACCCCCTTCTTTCTTGAATCATCGACGGGAGTCACGATACCAAGGCCGCCCATGGTCATCATGGCAGCAAACATGGTAATAGACGAGGCCATCATGAGAACACTAGATATTGGTCAGCTTTAGTCGGTGATACAAATCAGGCAGGTCTCATACCGTCTACCAATGATATCCGTCCATAGAAGGATACATGTAATTGAAACGATGCTGATGGCTGAGGTGATCAGACTGAAGCCAAACGGGTTGATGGTCCCAAGCGACTTGACGTAGATGGTACCATACTGCGACACGAAAGCTTGACCACCAGCCTGCTGATAGAAGTTGACAGCCATAACGATCAGAGTTCGCTTGAGGTTAATACCTCTCACAAGTTCAACGAACTTTCCTTGTTCAGTCTCTTGTTCCAAAGAGACCTTCAGCTCCGTGAACTCAGCATCGATCTCTTCGTCTGTAAAAGCACCTTCACGGATCTGCTGGAGACTCTTTCGCGCCTCTTCAACTCTATTCTTGCGTAGCAGCCATCGCGGCGACTCGGGAACAAACCAGATGCCTGCGACGACAATACTAGGCACGATGTAAAACATGCCGAGAGGGATTCGCCAGGCTCGGTTGTCGGGGAGCGAGCTTGTTCCGAAGCAGATGCTGTTGATGACGAGGCCGCCGACTGCGAGGCTGAGTTGGTAGGATCCGACCATAAAGCCACGAGCTTGGGCGGGCACTGTCATTGTTAGCGATGGAAATGGCTGTTTGTTGAAGTATCACGAACCTATCTCGGACTGAAAGGTTGGAACAACACCAAGCTCCATGCCGACGTAGACATAGTTGAGGATTCGAGCTGCCATGATCTGCTCACGATGGAAAGACGTGACAGCGATAGTCGCCGTACCAAGAGCATACACGCTCATGACAAACATACACCACCGTCTTCCCCATCGCGAAGAAATCCACGTTCCAATCAAAACACCTGCACATCATCAGCAAAGCACACCCAAACCTCGCGCTATACTCACCAGCAGCAAAACCAATGTAGTTCAAACTGTTAAACAGCGAAAGCCATGACGGTTCAAGAACATACGTCCCCGTCTTCTCATTCCACACGCCAAACTGCTTATCAAACGCGTCCATCGCCTGCGTCGTAGCAAAAGCTTGGTTGTCAAACCCATAATTGAACGTCGACACAGCGATGAGCACGCACGATAGCGCGAGTCGTCGGTTGAAGAAGCGGAACTTTGTAAAGACGCCCATGATGGAGATGTGCTTGTGGTTAAGTTGTCATGATGAAGGCTGGAGCTGTGGACTTATATGGAGAGTGGTAGACTTGTGAGGACGAGGCTAGAGATGTCGTGATGGTTGGGATTGTTTGACGAATTGGGGCGATTTTGATGGTAGATCCTTGTTGGAGCCACTGGAATTGTGGTTTACCCCAGAAAATTGGGCGTGAACTCCCCGAGGGACGAGATCCGGAATTGGGTGATCCACATACGACATCCGAGGACGAGATCCGACTCAGCAAAGTAAAGTTAGAAGACAACTCTAGCGTCAAGCCATTCACTAGCAAAAGTCGACTGCGGAATTTGTTACACAAGCCAACATCAATCAAAGTCATCCATCCCTGGAATCATCCAACTCGGCCTGTTCAGTTAGTCTTTCTTGTTTCCATGGGATGCATAACTCCGATGGCTAAAACTACTCGCCGAGCTAAAACTCGTGATGCTTCTTGGACTTCTAGGGCCATTTTTCGGGACTGGGATATGCGAAGACACCCTGTTTTGGCCCGTCAGATTTTGGCAATAGGTGACGTATAGAGCCACTTACTTTGGACGAGGAGGTAGCCGGTTCTGTGCCACCGCTTCAAGCCACTCGGAGGTTCTCTGTCGCGCGCGCTTCTCCTGCTGTAGGGTCCGCAGACGTTTCCAGATAGTGTCATCTCCCAATCTCGCGATGAGACTCCGTGTTGCCTGTGTGGGATTAAGATCCAACTCTGCAAGATCAATGTGTACCATGAATTCTGTGATTGCATATACGAGTAGCGCTGGGTAGTCGTCTAGAACCTGCGATCGAGCGGCGGCAAGAGACTCACGCGAGACAGAGTTCTTGGCAGAATTTGCAATGGTACCTGTATATGACGATAAAGCACCTCCGGCAAGCCAGTCCTCGATGACTTCAGAAGGCTGCCAGGGGCGCAATGTCTTCAAACCCTCAAAACCATGTCTAGACCCCCGATTGTTTCGCTGATAATCTACCTCTGGCGGTTCTTCAGCTTCGAGATGAGCCTCCGAGCATAACGAGGCACTGGTTAGACTAGCCATGTTTACTCGTTGTCGGGCAACGACATATTCATCCAGCTCAGGGATGAACAAGTAATCGATGCATGTATTGGCAATGGTGCAATGGCAGTCCGCAAGAGGGTTGACGCTCTCCAATCCTAATTTCTGGAAGCCCCCTTTGTGTATGAAGAAGTCGTAAACAGACTGATGGATAACGCGCACGACACGAGCTGATCCCTCTTCATGGTCCAGCGATCCCATACCACCATTAATGGATGACACATCGCCATTCTTCTCCGCCAGGACATCGTGTTGCTTGGTGCTGACTTCCAATAATCCTCTCGACAAGGTCTTAATCTTTCTTTCAAGCTGATGGTCGTTCTCAGTATATGACTCTGATCTTCGCCACTTTGAAAGCGAAGCTGGCTTTGACGGTTGGATAAAAGCGAGAATGTGATGCCACTCATCCAGGCGTAGTGGTCTGTTTGCTGCAAGTACCCATTGAAACATCCTTTCAGTCATCAAACGATTCTCATATGCGGCGTTGAAGAGTAACATCCTTTCGTATAGCTTGTTGAGCTCCGAGGGCGTTTCTTCGACGCGCCGGAGGAGCCCACGCAGACTGGTGCCGTTATCATAGCTCTGGAGAACCTCATCCACTACCAAAACTACCCAGAGGAAAACCCCTGAGGACAGAGAGTTAATCCTTTCCGTGAGCTTCTGCCTCCAGGAATCTTCATGTTTCGAAATCCGTGTGCCAAGTCGCTGTGTGATGTATTTCAGGATATCGTCCTGCTTGTACGCACCCAAGCTAAGCTCCAGGCAGCCATCGACGGTGATGTTTGGAAATTCTCTACAGGACAGACATGTTCTTGGCCCCGAAAAGAATTGTTGCTGCATACTCCAGAAGTCAACTTGCTGTCGCTGCATCTCGACACTCAGCTCGTCGAGCGCATCCACGAAAATAAACACCGGTATACCGAGAGACCCTAGATACCAAAACGTCTGGACGAGCAAATTTTGCAAAAGTGTCTCACTCAACACTCTTGTTGGCATCAAGGTACTGGCGACAGTACTCTTAATGCTAGAGATCAAAGCGTCTCTCTCCAAGCTCATCTGGGTCACCGCGCTGCATATTGTGCTCTGTGATAAGATCTGATAGAGCAGCGATCGGAATATCCCAGCCGAACAACGTTGTAGAGGTTCACCACCGGCGTCGACGAAGAAGTCTGCACAAATACGGTCGCCGTCTCGTCTTTGGACATTCTTCATCATCCGCACAGTTTCTTTCATCAAGGTTGACTTGCCAGCCCCCGGTTTCCCTTTAATGAAGAGTAGACTCTCACTTCGGTCAGTTGCAGTGGTCCAAAGACGGAATTTTGGGTCTCGGAAGAGCCAGTTTCCCGTATCTATGGCCGGGGCCAGGATAGCCTCTCGCCTAGCATTCATCCCATCAAAGCGCAGTGCTGTGAGAAGCTCCTCAAATATTTTCTGGTCTAGAACCTCCGGAACGCCTCCTTTATGTAAGAGCTCGTTATTGTTGCCTTCTCTTATATTCATAGAAGATCGCTTGTCAGTACGAGCATTCTCAATTGCCGTATAGAACGTCTTGATCTCCCCAGCAACTTTGATGTAGTTTGGATCTTGAGCACCGCTGAATCGACTCATCTGCTTGTGATTGGCCTGCAGAGTCTCTGCATGTTCCCTCGGATCTCCGATCAAGGAAGACTCATGAGGCACGACCTTATTTCCCAAGACGCCCAGATCAATGCCGGTAAGACCAAAACTTTCTTGGAACGTCTTCACCTGGAAGTCATACTGGTGCCAGAGTCTGCAGAACGCTTCATGGGCGCGTTCTAAATCAGTTGTTTTTAGGCCTAGACTGTCCAAGATTGTCGATGTTGTTTGAAACTTCAGACTGCTAAGCATTGACCTTGCCCATTCACCAATAGCTGACAATTCAGGACTTCCTCGGTGGGGTGTACCAAGGAATATGACAGCTGCAGTTGATTGAACGACAGCCTTTTGCGTTGGGTTGTCTGAATTTGACGACAGTGCTAGCATCTGAACAGGTCAACACATATGTTCACGGAGGCGTAGGGAATATTTACCTCCTTCACCAATATTCCACCAAGGCTGTGAGCAACGAATATGATAGGGCGGTCCGGCACGCATTCACGCGCTAAAGAGAACAAAAAGTCTTTCCCATGTGAGAAGATACTGTTTGTGTTGGTCGGCCCCGAGGTAAACTTGGTGATCTTGGTATCATAACCGAATGTCAAAATTCGAGCCTTCTTGCAGATTTGCGGGAGTAAATCGGCAGGCCAGAAAACAGACCCGTCGCCAGTTTCTAAAGCTAAAGTATTGGTAAACGTTGAATCGGTGAGACTACTGTCCTGTCTGTTGCTCGACGAGCCTTTCAAGAACGCCTTGATACTTTGTCTAAGCTCGAGTCGTTTGGAAGTGCTCGACTTTGGTGCCTCTTTGTCAGGGTTTATGGATAGCTTATCCTCATTTTCTGGAGTTTGCTTGCATCGCCATGTTTTATATGGGTGGCCTTTCAGACCATGAACCATGATAATGCTGGCGTACATTCAGCAGCGCGATCTTAAAATAGCCTCATTCGCTACTTACTCGACTATTGCAGCATCGGTCTCCGGTACGTATATAACACTGAGGCCGGTCGAAATTATTGTCTCTGGATGGTATTTTTCCCTTATCCGGGAGCTTCCTTGGCCATCCATCATCACCCGAGGGAAGGATGATGAGATGCGGAGTAAGCGTTCTTGGGCTTTGAGATGAGGCTGAGAGCTGAGGTCACGTGGGACATTTGTGTATTTTCAAGCACCCTGAAGAGATTCAATTGGATGACAATGTCGTCCAATCAGATCCAGCAGTTCAAGAAGGACTTTGATGTTGTTCGCGAATGAGTAGACGCCGATATTTTGATTAGTGATTGTATTAGTTGTACTTGGGAAAGTTTATGTATGTCTAGTTCGTCAGTCCGTTGGCCCATTATACTCCATGATAGACCTTGGTAACAACACCAAGCTCCATCTCATTCGCTGACTTATCCCCATTCTCACTACCGCCATGCGCATTCGCCTCCCGCAAATTAATCCTTTCCAACCCAGTATGGCCAGGCGGTGACGGCGATCGTTTATCAGACGACGCCTCTTCAGTAGTGATATTAACAATAACCTCATTCTTCTGGTAAATCTTCAAAGGAATATCCTTCCCGTTGATCTCCTCTTGACTCTCCGAAAAGCTCATCCCAGGCTCAACAAAAGTCGTCTTTTTGGGTCGTCGATCCATACTGCTGAGGTTTCCGTAGGCTGATCGGAATCGAGATGTTCCTTCGCCAG
Organism: Fusarium mangiferae; assembly: GCF_900044065.1. Lineage (NCBI taxonomy): Eukaryota > Fungi > Ascomycota > Sordariomycetes > Hypocreales > Nectriaceae > Fusarium > Fusarium mangiferae. The sequence continues at coordinate 287,373 of NW_024573936.1, forward strand.
TGCGCTGGTTGGAGGATTTGCCGTACTTGGCGTGGAATGAACCGAGGCGGAAGACGCGTTGAAGGAGGGTCCATGTGAGAGGGAGGTTGGCGGCGATGACGGCGGTTGAGACTTCACGGATGTACCAATAGGACCATTCTGTGCCGTAGGGGTCACCAAGACTGTAGATTTTGCTCATCGTTGCTGCGAGGATCTTGAAAGACAGGTCAGCTTGACAGGTCGATAGGATGAGAAACGGATGAGAACTTACGGTGAAGATTCCAAGAGCAAAGACACCGCAGAGGATAATCTTTCTCTTGAGCGGCAGTTGAGATTGCAGAAAGACAGGCATAGGAAGAAGGATGATCATGATGTCAGAGGAGATGTTGACGACAGCGTTGGTGATCATATGATTGGTCTCAGCCGAACAATTCACTGCGATCCATTAGTACAAATTCCTTATCTTATCAACGGGTTGCTCACAATCATCAGGAGGAACCTGCCAGTAGTGGTTGAAAGGCCGGCACCAAGCAGCAAACCACAAGATCTGCATGACAACGAATCCAACGACGACATAGCCTGCTACCAGCTTGACCAAAAAGTTTTGCTTCAAACTCATTCTAAAAATGGTTAACAAACTTTAACTGTGTCGGCGATGAGGAACTACTCACGTAAGTCGGCCATACATGAACAGCAGACAGCCTTTGACGCCCCAAAGGGTAATCATCTGCATATGTTCTGTGACGAGTACCAGTTTCGATCCATATTCTCGGAGTTTGATGTCTTCGGGGGTGAGTACGATGTGGTCGTCGGGGTTGATGAGGTTGGTGGGAGTTCGTGTGAGGACGCTGACAATTGCCAAAAGCGCAGTATACGTGACCTGCAGAAGTCAGTATTCATGCAATAGAAAGTGGAGAAATACAAACCATTGTCACGGCCATGAGGTAATCATCTGCCAACATGCGCTTGAAGGATCCGAGCAACATACGACGTGATGCCCTGGACAAAGTCAGCAACAATTCTCAACATGCCCAAACAAGTACTCACATTCGCGCAATCACCACAATCAACGTCAAGGCGTACCACGCCCACATCTCAGCGTCGAGAGACGACATGGCTGCTGATGCTAATGCGATACCAAATCGTCGGTACTGAAGAGGGTCTTCACCCAGAACTAAAAAGCAAAACAGTCAAAATCCGGGGCATGGATGCAAGAAAAGTAACAAAAAGGAACGACAAGATCTGCAGCGCCAGTCAGGGGTGCAGAACCTCAGTAGTTAAGCCATCCAGAGATCCAGTCACGACAGTGATCCAGACCCAGGCCGTCAGGGTAGACACGTGGAAAGCATGGGTCCCCTAATCAGCCCATCGCCATTATCGGAGCCCGCACCCAATAATTCACTGGCTAGACAGGGCAGATTAGAGTTTGCTGGACGTTTGGGGCTGCGAGTCAACTCGGCCGCTATTACGAGACAAGTCTTAGGCCCGGCGTTACTGGTAAGCCACTGACCCACAAACTAGCACTCCAAGTTCCTTTTTAGAACGTTTCTGTGGAGCGACGCTGTGAAATTTCGTGATTGACAGATTATCTAGCTGGTGATCATATTGCGTAAAGCATTTCCTTCTGCGAGGTCGGAACAGGAACGCCCCAGAAGGCTGAAAATAAATTGGGGGGGTGAATCCACTGAATTTCCGTCAACGCGCAATCCATCTGACAATTGGCTGGCAGTGACATGACCCTATTAAAAATATTTCTTATCATTATAGGGGCTAACGCGCCGCTCAGACAGTGGCTTTTATTCCGCCATCGCAAGCGCTTCCAGAACGAGCATGTCGCCGTTCTTAACAGATGCGCGATACGAAGCTGAAGACGCATGTGATCAGACCCCTGGGCGCTGCATTATTTAGCCACTTCCCGGCGATGTGGTTCAGATCTGGATGCTACCCCGTGGCTGTGCGGCCGCAGGATGATCACAAGGATGGAAGGTCAATTGAATTGAACTATCAGATGAGCCCCTGAGAGTGATCCGAGGGACCGAGATAACGATCTTGTTCTCGGTTCATCTTTTCCGTTCGGCTCCGGCAAGTGGACACTCACTGGATCGTTGTATGGTCGGTGATCAGAGTGTTTTTCATCATTGGCGAATCTTCGGATATTTGCGCCATTTTCAGCCCGTCTTCGTCACTTGTTCCTGTCGATCATTCGTGGAAATACAGGGTGCCAAGGCTTTAAAATCCTTCTACACGTGGGAGCCGTCGGGAATAAGTCATTGCCGTGACTTGAAGGTTGACACACGAGTCATGGCGGAGATACAGGGTAGCAGGCAAACAAACACGACAGAGCCATTGCAGACTCGAATAGTAGTTGTGATACGTTGAAACAGTGTAATTTTGTCCTTATATATTTTTGTAATAGTCTCTGAACAGAGCGATAGTGTTTTCCGCCATATTCCGCTTGTTTTGCAACCGGCAGAATGCTTTGCAAACATAGCTGACTAAAACTCAAAGACAGACAATGGCTGAAAAAGCTCAACGAGGAACACATGGCGTAAGTAGATCAACGCAGAAAAATGGGTATGTAAAGAACCTCAAAACATAACTTGCGGTGCATGGCATTTAAGAGGGAAAATGGAACAAAAAGAAGATTTAAAAATGCATAAGCAAAAGAAAGGTCTCGGAGGGAGTCGAACCCTCGCTGGCGGAATCAGAATCCGCAGTCATAACCGTTAGACCACGAAACCGTTGATTTAACTGACAATTTTTCAAATTGATGATAACTATCATTCTCCTACACTCCTTTGGGAAAAGGTAAACAGCCTGCCCAGCGTAGTCATCTTAACAAAAAGTCTGCTGCGCCCCTAACAAGTACTCCGTGCTATGCAATCCACCCCCAAGACTTCGTAGAACGGCAATTCCGTGATTCAGACTGATGATCCAAGATTTAGGTAGGAGATTATGTGCAATAGAATATTCTGATTCCCTTCACTTCTTCTTATTGACGTCTGAAGCTCTTGCAAGAAATTGAAATCAGCTTAATTGAGAGTAATGACGAAGATCACAATGCAGGATCAGCGAAGGGCGTTGATTGGGCATCCTTATGAACATGAATTTCATTGCGGTCTGTCATATTCCACATGAGAAGTGGAGGAGGCTGCCCTGATATGGAAGAAAGAAAAAGTCTCTGCTATCCAGGCTAGCAATCAGTCGCTATAATGCAGCTGAACAAAGCTTGAAGAGATGATGACCGCAAGGTTATAGTGATCTCGCGTCGGCAATTGAGTCGATCCGCCCGCATGATGGAGAAGATTTCTTAGTGACATGAGACTTATAGAATCAGAATTTTGAAAGGGTGAAGCTAGGATATGACATAACTGAGTTTGTCGTCATACGGAGTGACAGGTCGTATGAGATTCCATATTCCTTGGGCGGCACACTTCTTGGAATCGTGCTGCTGGAATTTTCCTCGGTAGTTTGGCAAAAACTTGAGCCTACAGTTACTGGAACGACATGGTCTCTGTTGGTCAACAATGTAGGTACCTTGGCCTTTCTGGGAGTTGGAGAGGTTGTATCAAGATATCCTTATGGTGAATCTGAGAACTGAACTCTTTTCTTGTCGGATGTCCTCTTAGCCGGCTAGAAAGAAATGCCATAATCATCGATGGCGAGGGTCCTTGACCTAGCTTCTGTGGTTGCAGATGGAATTCTTGTAAGGCACGCTATTCTTGTAAGGCACGCTGATCTTGAAGTTGGCCGCTCATCATCCCCTGGAAAAATCTTCTCTTTTCTGGTTTCCAGCCCAAGCCTAATATCGTGTCTACAGGAGCGAATCAATATTGGTTTCAAGGCTTGGTGCAGACTCTCCGATAGATCACGAAGAATTCCTCGCTCAGACACGAAGCTTCTGCATACACTGCACCGTATAATTGGGCTGGCTGCACTTGATCATTAATACTTACAGTTCTAGTATTTTCCCAAGGCAATAGTGACATACTATTCTACTAAAACTTTAAATATGCTAATAAGCGGCCACTAGTTGAGGTCGGACCCGAGTGTAAGCACCATCAGATGGTACAATAAGCACCGGCACCGAACGGCATAATCTACAACCCGAATCCGAAAATTGCTCGGGAATAAAAATACCGAGCTTGTCCATAAGATAGCACCAAGCCTACTCTCTTCGATCATAAGTAGTGAAACCTACTTGAGTTTGGTGATTCTTTTTGTATTTGGTCTTGTTGATTTTTCCATAGTACGATACCTCAAAATGACCGCAGAAGAAGCTCACTTCCTGGAGAACAAGTCCATAATTGTTGCCGGAGCTGGTATGGCTGGTTTAGCGTTTGGTATCTCATTGCGCAAGAGATGGAATCAAAAGGTTTCCCCTCCCAAGATAACAATCTACGATCGCGATTCTAGGCATCCTGACCTCCGGAGACAAGGCTACTCACTCGCGATCAATGGCATGGAACAAGATGGCGGCCTGCAGATCCTCGAAAAGCTCGGCCTCTTGCACCGTGTAATTGAGAAAGCAACACCAGGAACTGACAGCATGCCTTTCAAGATATGGGATAAGGACTGGAACGAGTTGATTGCTGTCCCTGCAAAACCATATGGGGATGTCCCTGTGGCGCGGTTGCGGATTCTCAGAGCTAGCTTGAGAGAAATTTTGATCGAAGAAGCTGAAAATCTGGGCATCAGTATTCGGTGGCAATCACAGTGTTTGGGTGTTAAGCTACTAGATGATTGTCGCCTTTCGGTCACTGTTTCCTCACAGAATAAGCCCGAACACTTGATCGACTGCGACCTTTTGATCGCCGCGGACGGTGCACACAGCAAAATCAGAGCCTCACTTCTCCCAGACGACCAGTTGCATTACGCAGGGGCTACTCAAATCGGTGGTCTCGCAGTCTTTTCACAAGGAATTCCGAATCCCTTGGCCGATTCATGGGGTATTATGGCGTCTGGATACGGCAACAGCTGTTTCGTGAGCCCATTCGAGGGCAAAACTGTTATCTGGGCTTTTAGCAAAGCTGAAGAGATGCCAGCTCAAGCGACAGGCGGAGATGGACGTGCACTCCTGGACGAAGTGCGACAGCATTGCAGCGAGATAGCAGAGCCATTTGCAAGCTTGATCAACGCAACAGACCCTTCAACGGCTTTTGCTATCCCAGCGCGCGACAAGAAGCCATTCAGCCATGAGGATGTTCTTCCTGGTGTGGTCTTTATTGGAGACAGTAACCATGCTGTCAGCCCTTTTGCTGGAAATGGTGCCAACATGGCTTTGGCAGATGGATGGGACCTAGCTGAATTTCTGTTGGCCTCGGATTCAATTGGCAATGCTGTCGCGGCATACGACAAGGTGTCAGTTCCTAGAGCGCAGAAAACTCTCAACTCTTCACATTGGCGGATAAGTATTGCCAATCTTGAGGGTATCACTTTTGCTATATTCAGACGTATCCTGCAAGTGGGTGGACTTCTCAAATGGATAGCTGGAAGATGACAAAATAGGTCCAGCATTACATCTAGCTGGCATGGCTTTTGTAATATTGTTATTTCTACGGGGTGCAGAAGGTAGCTCTTGGGCAGCTATTGCGCTTTCGTGAGGCCCAGTTACAGATACTTGGTCAGGAATGGCTGATATAATGTCTGATAAAGGTGTGAGTGAGTAGGAATAAGAGAAACACCACTTGCTAATCAGATTCCGATGTAAATCTATACGACTTATGCTCATGCAGGCGTTGGACCCTCTTTCGCTTCCGGCTTCCGTGCCCAGACAGCCCTGAGACGTATGTAAACATGATGCTTCCGGTTCCGAACCTCACGTCGGAACTTGGCGATATACACATGGACCTCTTCCATCGACCAGCCCAATAGATTGGCCGCCAATGTTACAAAGCCTTCAGTATCCTGTGTGAGGAAAACTTCTCCAAACCGGCCAATCTCCTTGAGCTTAGGATCCGCGGGCCACGGGTTCAAGGGACACTGTTCGAGTCAGTCATTAAGGCCGCCGTACAATGGTCTCGTAGAATACCTTAAACTCCCACTCGTGGATATCAACGAATCCCGCCTCTTCTAAAGCAGGTCTCTGGACTTTATCGTCGACAACGGTAAAGCTATTACCGATCTTCTCGGAAGCCTGGATAAAAATCCTTCCCCATTGAGCCATTGCAGAGTCATATGCGACAGTACCATCGTCGCTTTCTGCAGTCGGGGAAATTTCGAAGCTCTCAACCCAGCCACCTGGCCTGAGAGTCTTGTATGCTTGGCTGAAAAGTTCTGTCCAGTCTGGAATACAGCCGACCAGATAACGAAGGTGAACATAATCGAAGGACTCGGATAGGAAGGTCCACTGTTGGGTACAGTCTTCAATCTCGCTGGTATCGGGGTTAGACATAGAGTATCTGTCCGGATGAAAGTAACGAAGTGGCTCACAATTTCAAGTTGGGTGGGACCCAGCCGGGCTGGATGGGTGAAATATCGGTACCAATGACCTCGCAGCCTGGGAATTTGTCCGCAAAGTCACTGAAGATTGGTTAAGAGTTGGTACATCACCATATGATAGGTAACCTACATAGCCCAAATACCTGCAGTACATATTAGTACGGGTAATCTCGCGGTTAGTAGGGAAGGCCATTTCATACCGGTTCCAGTTCCTACGTCAAGAACTTACTGAGAATTGACAAAATTAGCTCAGCAACAAGGCAGGCACAACATTGTATTGCGTTATTTAACGAACCTGTATGTTGTCTTCCAGAGGCGCAAAGTATAGTTCTCCATCGTGGGCGAGTGTCCATATGTGGTGACTGGGTAGTGTCCTGTTAGGCGAGACGTAGCACAACTTTTGTGGGAGGGGTACCTCACGCGATATCCATGGCATCACTTTGACGCTCATCGTTCGACCCCCAGTAGGCTGCGTTTCCTCTCTCACTGTGAAACGTCTGCCATTGATCGTACGATAATTCAGAATGCTCGATGAAATGGAAGCCGTCGAGCTCTCAGCGTCAGATCCCAAAGTTAAGTCTTCCTCCTCATCTTGAGGCTCGTCCACTGCGATTATTTCGTTGACTGCTATCGACGGATCCTGGGGCGATCGTGGAGACCGGGATGACCGGTTCTTCGGGCTGCTGGTATTGGACATTGTATCAGTAATGCAGATTACCAGAAGGAACAGAAGGCAAAAAGAGCAGACGACAAAGTAATGGAAACAAAGGAGCAGGGCCAATCTTTCTAAGCTGTTGGTTGTTTATAAAGAACACGTCGGCGTCGCGCGGGGGATTTCCGGAGCGAGGCCAGCAAGGGAAGTGACAAGGAACATATCATGACATTATTGCATGTTCTATGCATAGGCGACAATTTGTTGACCAATGGTATCTGAGCGTTTGCCAGGTTGTTGGTTGTCATCCGTTTGCTGTTACATTTGAGGAGGGGGTTTCCAGGTAAGGTGGATTTGCGCGAAAAAAAAGATGATAGGTCCTGTAAAGAAGTTGGACAGTCGATTGAAACTGATATAGACTGCTCCTGCTGACCGACTGTAAGAAAGAGCAGGTTTTAGAGTCTGGCAGTGATCCAATTGGTACAGGAGCTGGTTCCGTACTGTGGAGGGTCGATAGTCTTGGCTCCAGACCAGTAGATTGTAGTGGAAGATGAGCTGAACGAACCAAGGCCATCTTGTTGCTGTTTGAATCTAAATCTCCCAGCAAGTTCCAGTTCCAAGTGCTGAGTCGATGGATATGATTTTCAACCAAGACGAGCGAGGAAATAACAATTTACAACTTGAGGAGCCGCCGACCTCGCATTGGGTGTTTCGAACCAACGAGATGACTGCTTACACCACTTGACAGTTTAGATACTAGAATGACCAATTGACAGATCGATTACTTAGCACTACGCGATGAGGTTTATCAAGAAGTCATTAAACCCGATATCTGCCTCTATCTCGGACTAAAGACCCTTGCGCGACCTAGACACTACGGCCTTTCTGATACCAACTATATACCTATCAGTGGTACAACCGAGACCAAGCCAGCTTCCGTCAAAACTCGAGAACACTCAAAAAGGCCGGGCAGTCAAACTACCGAGACTCTCAAGCTCACAGGCAACGCGTATTCCGATTGCGGTAGCACGAGCTATGAAACAGGTCCAAGACCAAGGGCAGAGGAGGCTATCACTCGATGCCGGACAGAGAGATGGCCCACTGATTAACGGTCGGCGTGCTAAGCTTCCAGTACGGTCATTTCACCCAGACAAGGAATAATATTCGATGCAATATATACAGATCTTTTATCGACGATATTTACAATAGATAGTTCATAGAAATTTAATGTGTTTTGGGCCACGCATCCTAGACTGGTATCCTAGGTCTTTCCGGAAGACCCCGTTGTGCAAGATTGTTAAATATTTGGAGCGATTTACTACAAAGGAATGTCAGTTTCTGGCTTCGGTGGGATTTTGGACATGACTTACGATGAAGCCGAACCACTTGAGATCGTTGTCGTCGAAATGAGGGTTACCGTGTCCAATGCCCTGGCCCAAGAAAGCCTAAGAATGTCAGTTATCACGTCCACCGCATCAGACTGCTTTACTTACCTGGAACTTCTCACCAAAGACCTGGCGAGTGTAAGGGCTGGCGGGAGTGTTGGGTGTGGATGACTGAGGGTTGGAAGAGTATCCGAAAATGCCAGTCCACTGCTTGATCTCCTCATAGTAGTTCTGGACATTGAGAGTAGGATCGGCGGTTCCGTGGTAGATCTGGAACTTGGGGCGAGCACCGTTGTAGCCGGGATACATGTTCTTGACGACGTTGGCCCACTGAGTCTGAGTGTAGATGGACTTTCCTTGGGAGCAGGTTGAGTTCCATGCAGCGGCTTGGTTTGCCTGGCTGACGAAGCAACCGGCGGGAACACCAGCATAGGCGCTTCCTGCGGCGAAGACATCGGGGTAGGTAGCAAGCATGACGTTCTGTTCTGTTAGTCGAAGCCGATTGAGTGACAGGGTTTGCTTACGGTCATCATGGCACCGGAAGATTCACCAGTGACGAAAACCTTCTTGGGATCACCGTTGTACTGCTTGAGGACATACTTGGCCATGTTGGCAACAGAGGTACTGCAACCACCACCCTCGTGGGTCAAGGTCATCTTGGAAGAGACATCCCAGCAGCCACCGGAATAAGGAGTCTGAGGATAGACAACAATGAATCCGTACTTCTCAGCATTGGAAGCCCACTTGGTACCCTGGTAGTAAGCCTGACCTGTACCACCACAGTAGTGAAGAGCAACGACGACAGCAGGGTTGGCCTTCAAGTTCTTGGGCACGTACAAGAACATCTTTGTGCCGGTGGGATTGTTGCCATAGCTGTTGACTTGGGTGAGCTGACCTCGCGGCACGGGCTCTGCAGCGAGGACGAGGCTGAATAGGGCTAACGCCCAGAAGCTGATGATGGAAGTCAACTGCATGATGAATTGTGTCGAAAGAATGATGTGCCAAGAAGTATGGGGAAACAAAACATGATGGGATGGTGTATCAGCCAAGATATATACCCATCCCCCCAAAAGTAAGTGGAGGCCCAGGGATCGATCTCATCTCCTGACCATGCTCCAATGGATCGAACGGACGTGTATCCTCCGCCAGCCGTTGTTTCTAGTAGCGAACGAATCTCGTTCCTGAACGAACTCCACACCGCTAGGTCCTCAGCCTGGAAATGTACGGATTCGGCACATGGCGGATATGCCGAGGGGCCATTTTGGCTAAAGTCGTCCCCGCAGTGAATTCATGCAGAGGCAGAAACGGATCATTTGACGAGGATAAAGGGCGAGTTTAGCCTGGGATAATAACCGATCGTGGTGTGTTTCAGTGGGACTTGAAACCTCGAACCTTTCCGGATCGAGACGCGGAGAAAATTGGAGCGTAGCATTGATGGGTGAAGGACTATTCCACCAATTGGATGCAGGGGAGAGCTGATGGTTTGGAAACACCAGTTAAATTACACGGATTATGTTTCCTGTCAATGCGACTATATTTCTTTGTCAGGTCATCGATAGTTTGTGTCGTGTTGTGACCGTGTCATTTCAGGAGTGAGTCTGGGCCGTTAGTGGAGCCTATCCCAAATGACAAAAAGACTTAGGTAAAGGCACAGTCGATTTCAGAAGACTTTAGACTAGATACTTTGAGTACCTTGCATCAAGGCCAAATGTTTCAAGTGTTTAGTCGTGTCAAATAGTTTTGTTTGCTCCCTAGCTGCCTGGTATGTCTGTGGCTTTGACCCGGATACACGGCAAGGTATCGTGATGGCCAGACAAGTATTAATTAATTCGCAACGTCACTTGTCTTCTGACAGTCCATGAATGAAAACGTCGAACATAACAGCAGCACCGTGCACAGACGCAAGGCCTCAACTACTTCTCAATTAAGGAAGCGATATACATAACCAAAGGAGGACAACAGTTACCAGTCAAGTTGCATGTTGTGTGAGTTCACAAAGGTGAATCAAGAGAGCCATTGAAAGCTCGATGATTGATTGAGCCAAGACTTAGACCCTGGCTATACTAACGACAGAACAAAGTCCGACGAGAATGGAAACGAGAAGACCGTCGATGCAACTGCACAGGATCCCTGCAAGACAGGTCCATATCCTCTACCACTATTACTTCACCCAGACTCTGAGTCAATTCCACGAGCACCCTGTTCCTTCTTATCAGAGTCTTTGGCCTTGCCATAAGCAGAGTTGAAAGTCATCAACAACTCATTAGACTCAGGTCCCGATTCATCCTCATTATTGGCGACAATGATCAGGCATGCCATCGTGGACAACTTTGCATTTAGCGGCCTTACCGCAGGCTTCCTTCATGGCGGTTGGAGCTTGAGAGGGGATCCATCAGAGAGGGAGTCGCACATCCCTTCCTCAACTGAACCCACCACCACGTCCTCAGAAACAGACAGGTGAGCAAGGGCATTTCGAAGGGTGACAACACAATTGCTATGGCGAGCATAGGGTGGCTGGATAGCGTCGAGACGCTCGTGGACCTCATCCACAGAAAGGTTGGCACCGGCCTGGCATTTCAATACGTTAACGAGATCCACGAAATTGGGGAGTCTTCGGTGAAAGGTGGACTCACAGACTGAAGGATAGACAGATTCAAGGTCTTGCGACTTGCAACTGACTCTTGGAGAGCAAGTCTCGCTAGATTGTTCGGATTCATGAGATGTCCTTCCAGCTCGCGCCATGATGACCCGCAAGCCTCAAGCGCACGACGAATGCGCCAGATTTGACGTCTGTTAAGGGAAATTTCTCGATCCTGCAGGCGAGTCACAAAGTTCCAGTACCATTGGGCCGCACCTAGAAGCTCTGAGGGGATCTATGGGAATAAGTTAGATGCATTGCCGAGCACTCGTGAATGAGACTTACCGAGCCACATTTCTTGTGGTAGTACTCGCAGATAACACAAAGAGCGGAATCATCATTCGTGACACAGATGCAGGAGATATCGCGATCGATTTCCGAAATACAAGCAAGACAGGGTACACCGTCACTGCTTTCAGAACCAATGTCCTTGTCGTACTTGTAGTTAGAGAAGACAGCCGCGATGTGGTCAAGGGAGGCCATCGCGAAAGTGTTTGCGCAAACAAGGAACTCTTGAAGAGTTGAGAAGGGAAAAGAACGCGGCGAAGATGCAGAGAAGAATTGAAAGAGAGGGCAGAGGCAGAGATCACGAAGAGATGCTTGAGGGAGAAAAACAAAAGTGTGAAAACTTTTCTTGATTGTTGGCCTTGAGTGTTTGCCAACGATCCACTTGACCGTGTATCACTGCCTCCGGTCTGGCTGGTGGGCTTGCGCTGGCAAACAGCTGCCTACAAAGCAGCAATAAATCTGAGAAAACCACAGTCGTCAACACTCAAACTGAGCCAGATGATGCACTAAAATGGGATAAAAGATGTTATAAAATTGGAGGAATGATATGATTACCTCGAATTCATACATGCCATGGCCTTGGGCAACCCTGGAAAAGGTGCAATTACTCTTGCTCAGGGATGTCTTGCTGTGATCTCGAATTTCTGTTTGATCGATATTGTTGAGTTGAAATTTCTATAAATCCCACGTCCTCAATCGCTCCCAAACTGGATACACCTGGCTTTCGTCAAAAGCCTCGCAATTTGCTCTCGCAAGAGCACGGCGGGAAGCAAACCACATAAAGAGGTTATGATCCGCCCCTACTTCCTCAGCATGAGACATCACATCCTCTAGCCAGTCTTGAAAACGATGATCTTGTTCCTCTTCCAACCCTTGGTATTTGTTCTCCAATTCATCAAAAGACGCCTTCTCCCTCTGTAGCAGATCCCATACAAAGCGAACCGCGACGTCGAGACTAACTCGAACAGCTGTTTCTTCCTCTCCAGGACCGCCAATGTAGTCGTCGCGGTTCACATTGGATGCTAGCCCTGCCTCGAACAGTGGAAGAAAATTGATGGGTGAAGACAGATGCGCATCATCCCCTGTTTTGACGAGAAGAACTGTACACGGTTTTAACTGCTTCTCCACTCGATGATCCAATTTGTGAATCCTGTCATAGCCTTCCAACCCTGGCGGTTCATAGTATGGGCCTGTAGTATCTGGCAACGATTGATTATCAACAACCAGATACAGGGCGCGGAACAGATGGGACATGTGGTGACCATGCTCTCGCCAAGATCGTATGTCGCCTGGGCTTTCATCCTTAGGTGGCTCTTCTCCAGGATAACTCGAACACCAGTTTCTCCCAGGCTTAAACTCCACCAAGTGCTCTACATGAGTGGATACGTATTGAGATAGATCGCCATGAAACGTTGACAACTGTTCGAGATTTTGAGGACCGTTCTCTTGCAAGAGTAAGGGTTTGCCGAAAAAGCCACCGCGCTGGAAGACTGGTCGGCCGTTGTGGAGTCGTAGCCACTCTCGGAATATATACCGGGCGATCTTTTGACTATCAAAATTGTCAACTGCCCTATGTTCGAAATAGACCATTACTTCTTTATTTGACCAGTCGTCAAGATGATAGGGTCCAACTATAGGCTTTGAGAGATGTGGTGTGTTGACCGTTTTCATGCAGTGGTCTGCACGCCATCCAATCTTGAGATCTGAACACATCCGTATCTCTGCTGCAGAATGCTCGAAAAAAATTATTTCAAGTTCCTTATAGATAAGATGTGGTATTTCTTTGAGGGTCGCTCTCGCGGGCTCGAGATACTTCTCATTGTAGCCATCTTCAATGGAAATGGAAGCTGGGTTAAATACCTCCTTTGATAGGAGACGATAAGCAGAATCTCCAGGGGTACTCATGGAGATGATCTCCTGTTCGTTGCTCCCAGGAGCCGACATGGTCAATGATGGGGAGTTTGCCATGGCTTTTGGAGATTTTTGATCCTATGAGTTTTGGCGATAGAAGTTGACGAGAATTTCAAATATTTGAAGATATGGCTCAAAAGAACAGGAACAGGTTTATACTCAAACTCGGGAGGCTTGATGAGTCACCCATGTTCTCGACTCTCAATTTTGACTTTTGGTGATGAGTTCTTCGGAACTTTAAGCCAGTACATCGCTCTGTTACTGGTGGCACCAATGACAGTGCATATACTTTACATACTATGGCGTATCAATTCGCCGAAACTTACATTTATCACACCAACCATTGGTTAATTCTTCATGTAGTCTGATTGAAACCACAAATATAAGGTGGAAGTGTATGACTTGGTCCGAACTGCGAACCCAACTACTTAAACCATCTCAGGCGAGGCGGCTTAGCAACGATAATCCCTAATCTTGGACCCGGGTTATGGAAAATGAATCTCTCCGTCATGCATTTGTTGCACAAGGCGCAAGTGAGTCACACGAGAATTCATGTTTGTGTAACGGAGCCTTGATTTGTTCAACTTGATTGAAGCCGATGGCAAGATATAGCGATGTGATTGGGTCTAATGGAACCAATCAGAGGGATCTGGTGCCGGGCTTGGCTCTGATCCGAACTGCCACGGATGCCTTTGCGGACTCAAGATGCTGGCATCTGGTCTGCCAGCTGTCAACAGTGTCTGCCTGACATCACGCAAAAGACATCATCTCCTGAGAGAAGTCCTCTTCTCGCCCTCCTATATGCTACTCTTTCTTCCCCACCGCAGTTCGTTCTGCTAGACCTCGCCTCGCGGTTTTAAATCTTTTCACATTCGCAATACCGTCTTTACTCCCGCAATCTTAAGAGCTTTACGCACTGACCGCACTGATCGCCGACTCGTCCTCCAAAAATGTCCACCACTGCCGCCGTCACAGCTACCCTTCAGCAATATGAGTTTGACGAAGAGACGGGGTTTAATCGTCTTGCCGACTTCGAGGTTCCTTGCCTGCATTGCGTCCTGTCCGCCCATCGCTACCTAAGACTTGTCTGTGTGGTTGATGACATGCCAGAGCGATGCACTCTGTGCAAGCGAGACCACAAGACATGCACTGCCGTATGTATCATCATCGATGGTTCTGTGTACCTTCGCCCGACAAAATGCAGATCCCTCCCGAGCTGAAGGCTGTTGTGCAGACCTACTGGAACGCGCTTCATGCAGAGTTCACCGCCGATCGATCGCGTCTTGAGAAGTGGCGCGTTATACAGTGTGTTCTCGAGGCTGCGTCTGCTCTCCGATCCCTCGTCGCTGCTCTCTCGAATCCCTGCGGTACAACTCCTCGTAATCGCACCGGCATTGCTCCTGTTGTCCAAGCTCAGGAACTTGCTTCGAATCAGGAGCTTCTTACTCTTTCCTACCGAGGTCAGGTTAAGATCTCCGTTGCTTTGTTAACTTGTCGGCTCTAACTATTTACCCAGGCTCGCCCCGAGATCCATAACACAAAACATTTGCCGAACCGTCCCCGCCTACGTCGCCCAATGTCCTGAGGCTGATGCGTTTGTTGCAGTACTTGAACGCCTCCCTACTGCCTTCGAAATGCCCCTGGAGGGAGATAACAGTCGGAAGAGAGCCAAATTCCCCTCAACCGAACTCCCTGACAAGTTCATTGACGATATGGATCGCCTCGTCGCCGAAGGTGGCTCGGCTGCTCGCAATGCATGGCCTGGCCCAACCTGCAAATCCCGGCACTTGAAAGATCTGAGCAGCCTCAAATCTGATGGTCCTGGCCCCAGCGACGAGGAAGATAGTGGGGGACTGCAGGTTCTCGGGGGCTTTAGTGTATTGTAGCCTCTGTAATCTTCAGTGAGATGCTGCCCGGCCACGCACTACCAACGCCAAGGGAGGGATGAATCTCGACCCTAAGAGATGAAGAGATTTAGGTAAATTATCAAAATCTTGAAGGAGTTTTAGATGATTTTAGATGACTTTATTTTGAGAATTTGTGGTGTGAAATCTTAGGGTCTTGCTTCTCGTGCACAAGCTTTGCAAGCACCTCACTGACGTCATGTTGCTTCCCAACAGGAAATACACAGCAGAAGTAGCGTCGCTCTGCCTGCTCCACTCCTCACCGTTTCAACAACAACATCAACCGCAGCATTCTCTGGCATCTTCACCTGTTCAGCCAACTTCTGCGGGGTTTGCTATCAAATCTATTCGAGTTTTCCCTCTCCCAATCATCCTCGATTGTCTCATCCCCGGCGTCGACGATGCCTTGCCTCAACTTATCACTTCATTTCAGCCAACAAATCCCACCGTCCCGTCTCCTGTGGCTTCTATCCGACCTATTGGGCATCTCTTTGCGGTCACCTCACCGCTGGCCATAGTTGAGAATAGCTGCTCCAATCCGAACGGTTGCGACTCGCCCCGAATCATGACGCCAGACCCTAGTCGGCCGACAACTGGCCGACAGGCTTCATCACCGAACGTGCCCCTAAGGACTCACCCGCCTGTCAAGCACCGCTGAAAGGAAGATCACGGTCGATAGAATCCCGAAGCAAGCACGCCCTCGGGCCGGCCAAGCGGCAACAGAATCAGAATTATCCAAGTTGTAGCTCGAAACGTCTCCATCGCCAAGCCCCATGGACGCACCGACGCCGTCACCAGATCTCCTTAAAGAACTCGACCCAGACACAAGTGCCCCGGAGCAAACGCATGCCCGATATAAGCTCTACCAAACTGCATTGGAGAAGGGTCGCAGACTGGTCGCCGACCGCCAAGGTCAGAGGAGTGCACCCACCTCTAGATCATAAATACGAGATAGTCTACAAGCAGTACCGCAGCACAGCTCGCCCCTTGAATAAGGAACCGGCGGCATATCTCTGACGGGAAAACGTTGATACAAATGATCTCAGTTACTGCGAGGTAACTAGCAAGCCAACAATGTACAATCACTGCGCCTTGGTCAAGATAGCTCCCCAAAGCGGAGCATTTGTAGTGAGCGAACTTGAACGCAGGTTCGACTATTGGTATGTCTGGACGACATCTCTGGAGGCCAGGATGTCTGAGATTCTGTTGAAAAGCTGGGAAACAGCGGTGAAAGCCCAATCCCTTTCGCCGAACCTTCTCCGACGGGTCTGGATTGACCATATCGTCAATGTCGAGACGAAGCTCGTGGTTTAGGAGGCCATCCACCAATCGATCGCCGAGCACACAGAAAAGAACGACAAAGCCAAGCAGTTTCAATCCATTTCTACGTATACCCGACACCAAAACGCATTTTATGCTATTCTGGGGAGTTGCCTCGGGCGCATAATCATGTGCATGCTTTTCGACCACCAAGCAGAGCACCAAAAGTATATAATTCACTGGGTGGTAGTTCTTGGCAAAGCGGCTTTTGGGTTAAGTATTGGTAGCTTTATATAGATTTTATAAAATCATAATCAGGTTTGTTAATTCTTAGGGCAGTTTATAATAAACTTAGACCAGGTAATTTATGATAATTTTGATGAGTTTAGGAAAGCTTAGATTAAGCTTTACCTAAGTTTATATTCCCCATATAATTCATTTTCCAAGTCTTATGATCAATCGCATCGTGGGCCACAGCATCTGAGAGCCAGTAAATGGCCGTATGTTTTGTGCCTTTCGGTCTCGTGAGACTGGTCTCTCTGCTGCACGAAACTCAGTTTCTCGACCGTTGGTGCATACTCGTTTAGATATTCCACAGAGGAGTAAATCGTTTTCAGTATATGAGCGATACTATTGGTTGAATCAAGGAGTCATTTTGGACAACAGGAGAATGACCCTCTTATCACCCTTGATGCCTAAAGCTAGCATAGATTCATCAAACTTCAACCTACGAGAGTCTTCCATTTGAGCACATATAAGAGGAAGAATGTAACAAATCTCACCAATTCTGACTTTATTTAAACCACCATAAGTCCAGTCCTTCCTCACCCCCAAACAACCATAACTCTATCAATCCAAAGCTAAACCCTCTTTTTCTCATCGCCTTCATTTCTCCTCAGACTTACATAATATCCCCCTTTTAATCTCACAGCAGACAATACCGACCATGAATTTCCAAACGGAACCCGACGCCATACCTACCTATGAATCCGAACCACGCATCATCTGGATCGGGGATGCTGAAACCTTATACACTCTCCTCGACGATCTTCATGATATCCCAAAATTTAAACCACGCCTCTTCATCACCCTTGAGGGGAATTATATCGGACATGAAAGCAGAATCTCCATTATGCAGATCTACAACGCCATGCCCCATCGCGTCTATCTAATAGATGTATACTGGCTCAGTGCCATAACATTCTGGCGGGTCAATAGGCGCATGACTTTTCTCAAGGGTGTTTTAGAGTCCGAGGATATCATCAAGGTTTTTTTCGACGTTGAGAAGTACTCCGATGTACTGTACAGCCAGTTCAAGATCAGGCTTGCCGGTGTTCACGATCTTCAGCTCATGGAGCTGGCGACTAGCGGGAATCCTCAAAGGCTCGGTGACATTGACAGCTGTTTCTGGAAAGATGCCTCTTGGCGGTCGAAAAATGGGTGGTTGTTTTGGGATCGTCGAGGAGCGGTTCTTTCATGGTGCTCTCATCGAGTAGGCTCCCGATCCGTGCAGATCTTCCCTACGCCGTATTCTTGTTACGACGAAAAGCTACGGGCTCAACTTGGGCAGCGGGAAAGTATGATTGCTGCTTCGAAAAGCGTAATTGAACTGCCGCGGGGCATGATCTGTGCCACCGAGGAATCGCAACGGGCTCTTATGCGTCGTGAAGTCGACTGAGTTTGGGATTGTGTACTGGGTGTTTCATCATGAATATGGGAGTATATGATGTTTTGCCAGGGATTTCCAGAGTTTCCAAGCTAAAAAAGACTTGAGATGGAAAATTGTTGTTGGAAGTATAGTGGAATAAATAACGGAAATAGTACTACTACCAGAAGAGCATTACTCTATTGTATACAGACGTAGTCAGAAATAGACATTATTCCATCTACCCCACTGCATCATAGCGACTATGTTCTCCATGCGTTCCTATTCGGGCGGATGAAAGACATGCACAAGTCCCGTTAGAGCATGTCGATTCTCGGAGCCGGCACTTCTAGCTCCGCTTCTAGACACCCGATTACGGTATTTTTCTTCCGAACACTCTCTCACGAGGTTTGATCGTTCATTAAGGAGCGCTAGACCCATGCCGGAATAATTGGTGAAACATCCTTCATCCGAGCTGTGATTGGAGGAATAACGAATATCCCTGTACGGATCCTACACAGCTCCGCGTATTTAGCTGAAAGTCATGCTTGGGCGAAGGTGCTACTTAAGAGAACGCTGTCCCGCGAACTGAGGTTGACTATTTTGAGCTCCCTCACGATCGTCAAAATGGTACTATTTCGGTTTCTCGCATTCCTGTCCTACTGCTCGGTCGCTTTGGCCTTGACCTACAAGGGCGTCGACTGGTCTTCTGTTCTGCTCGAGGAACAAAAGGGCATTCAATACACTGCCGGCGGTTCCGCTCAACCTCTCGAAAAGATCCTCGCCGCAAATGGCGTCAACTCAGTCCGCCAGCGAGTCTGGGTGAACCCATCTAACGGCGACTACAACCTCGACTACAATCTCAAGCTCGCCAAGCGTGCCAAAGCTGCGGGCCTGAGCGTCTACCTGACTCTTCACTTCAGTGACACTTGGGCTGATCCTGGTCATCAGGCTATTCCCTCCGGATGGCCTACCGATATCGATAACCTGGCCTGGAGACTGTACAACTACACTCAGCAGGTCTCCAACGCTTTCCAATCTGCTGGTGTTCCTCCTGCGATTATGTCTATTGGAAATGAGATCACCGCCGGGCTTCTCTTCCCAACCGGCTCGACGAAGTCTTACTACAACATCGGCCGTCTTCTCAACTCTGCAGCCTACGGTATCAAGGACTCTTCCATCAGCCCCAAGCCCAAGATCATGATTCATCTTGACAAGGGCTGGGACTGGGGTACCCAAGAGTACTTCTACACCCAAGTCCTCAACCAAAAGGGTCTTACCCTCGGCGCCTTCGACGCCATGGGTGTTTCATACTATCCTTTCTACGGATCAGGCGCTACGTTCTCTGCGCTCGAGACGTCTCTTACCAACATGGCCAACAAATGGGGAAAGCAGATCTTTGTTAGCGAGCTTGACTGGCCTACGTCTTGCCCTTCGCCCGCTCAGCCTTTCCCTAGCGATATGAAGAACATTCCTTTCTCTGCTGATGGTCAGACGCAGTTTATTAAGAAGGTTGCTAGCATTGTTAGCAAGGTCAAGGGAGGAGCTGGGCTGTACTACTGGGAGCCTGCTTGGATGAACAACCAGGCTCTTGGTTCTTCGTGCCCCTCCAACACTTTGTTTTCGTGGCCTGGAAAGGCTCGGTCAAGTCTTTCTGTCTTCAAGAGCATCTAGGCTGGGCTAACTTCCTTCAAGTTACCCTCACGGTTATATACTTATAAGAACAAGTACATATAATTTTCCAATGTCAAGACAATCTTGCCTCATGTCCAATATGTTTTAACTTCATCCAATGTGATAGGAGCCTTATGTAGATGGGAGAAAATAGAACATGCCAATGGTATCAATGGTGCATAAAAAACAACAATTCCAGTACAATAACAAAGTGTCTGCCTTGCTCAGCCGCAATCTGGTTCGCCTTGACACGTCACCCCGCACTCGGCCAGCTCACCATTCTCGTTTTTCTTTTTCATTCTTCCACTCTCAAAAACGCCTCTAAATCAAATAAGATTCTTCAAATATTCTACAATCCAATAACACACAAAAAATGTCCGGAGCCGAGGCGGCGATCGCTGGCATAGGATTTCTTTGCAATGCGATGCAGATCGTCACTTTCGGTAGAGATATCCTCCAAGTTTACCGCCAGGTTCGGGATAAAAGCAATCCTGACCCAAGATTGGAGGCCTATCTTGGAAGCGCGAAAGCTTGCTTCGATGATATTAACAGCTCTGCTTTGGCGACCTCTCAGGTTCTGCCGTCGACCCGAGACCAACAGCAGATAATTGACATTGGCAAAAAGCTGGAGGAATCCATGACCCAGCTCCAATCCAAATTTTCAGAGCTTCATATCGATGATGCATCTAGACGTGGATTCCGCGGGAAGATGGAGATGGGTAAAAAGAGTCTGGCATCTCTTTGGCAAGGAAAGGAGCTTGAAACTCTTGAGGTAAACCTCAAAAGATACGAGAGCCTTCTTCATGGTGTCGTACTACACCGTATATGCAACCAGTCTCAGGCCGCAGAAATCAGTTCACAACAGTCCTTCAGCGAACTTAATACCAACCTACAGTCAGTCATTAAACAACTGGCAGATGGCCGCACATGGATGTCCGAGCTTTCAATCGAGTCACTGGAGACGAGGAACCGAATTACCCAGGAGCATGAAACAACACGTGCAGCTATCAACACAGGGTTCACTACGACAAATGGCGCCCTTTCGAGTTTCCGCGACTCGGTGTCCCGAGAATTCGAGGATATGGCTCGACGCGACCAGAGCAAAACCTTCGAGCAAGAGCACGACCAATTACTCCAAAGCCTCCGATTCTCTGAGATGAACAGCCGCAGGAATCACATATCTGAAAACTACCCTGGCACCTTCAATTGGGTCTTCAAAAACCCCGTTGACCGCAATCGCGGCAACTTGTTAAGGTCGGCCAGCACGACATCGGATCCCGATTCATTTCCTGCGTGGTTAGAGTCTGATGCCCACCAATTTTGGATCAGCGGCAAGCCGGCTTCTGGAAAAAGCTCGCTCATGAAATTCCTTGCGACAAGTCCCCTCACACTACAGTATCTGCAAGCCCAGGATAGCAAGTTTCAAATCCTCGCTCACTATTTCTGGAAGCCAGGGCAGCCACTACAAAAGAACATAGAAGGGATGGCACGCTCTCTGCTCCATCAAGTGCTTTACAAGAACCGTGTTCTCGCCCAGCGGCTATGGACTGAGCAGCCAAATGTTCAAGATAAGCGAGATGGTGGAGACTGGGATATGAAGGGGCTAAGGAAGGCTCTCTGCTGGGCAATCGAGTCTTCTGGCAATACTTATTGCATTTTTCTCGATGGACTGGACGAGGCTAAAGAATTCGAGGACCTCCCGTGGGGTGACCATCAAAATACCCAAGTCATCTACGACTTGCTCAAACTCGACAATATTAAGCTATGTGCATCCAGTAGGGAAGAAAGTCCTTTCTGCCAGTTCTTCGCAGGCCAACCCCACCTCAGAACCCATCAGCTCAATGAGTATGATATTTATCATTATGCGGAGAGTATGCTAGAAGTATCTGGGCTAAGTTCTTATGATCGATCTCGACTTCTATTAACAGTCGTAGAGAAAGCAAACGGTGTGTTTCTCTGGGTGGTCTTGGCCGTCAAGAGCCTCAATCAGGCAATACGTTCAGGCGGTGCCAACGAATTTGAGGAACGACTCGCACAGACACCATCAGATTTGCAAGACCTCTTGGTCGATATGTGGAATCGCCCAGGAGATGATACCAAGTTGCCAACTTACAGCATCGAGTCTTCTCGCTTCTTCAGTCTAGCCCTTTCGGCAATCAAAATAGACGAGTACTGTTGCTATGGCGGTCTTTCTCCGAGACTACCTCTCCATTCAACGCGATCATTACTCGTCATGACTACAGCCCTGGAGGATAAGTCATTCACGTCAATATTAAGAGAAGGCCGAGAAATCCTTGCAGAAGAACTTCAAGCAAGATGTGCGAGGGTAAAAGATCGATTGCGTTTGGTTTGCCGAGGTCTCCTTGAAGTAACGACACTAGATGATGTCCATCATTCATGGGTTGGAAATAGAGCCCTTTATGACTATGCCATGACAAAGGTCGAATTCATACACAGATGTGCATTCGACTTCATTACCGACACACACTTTGGACGTCAGTGTCTTTCACTTTGTCATTGGTCATCAATTGACAAAGTTGAAAGGTTGCTTGTCGGCCACCTAGTCAAATCCCGATTTCTATGCTACACGTCAAAACGACACTATTTGAAGGTAACGAACGGAAGGACATATTTAAGATCCGACGTTGACTACCACCAGCTAGTCCCAGCCTTACGTATTACCCTAAACTCATTCAAGGACAATATATCCCGCCGAAATATCATTCTTGAGGAAATGAGGGATTGGCAGCAACGTGGCTTATTTTACAATCACTCATATTGGCGTTATCCAATCTTGTTCAAAGCTCATCCCCTCCTGGGAGAGTTGGAGTTTCTTGAATATGTTGCAATGGTGGCCAGCCCGAACATCATCGTTATTGAACTGTTAGACCAATTGTCTATTGATCGTCTGGCAGTCGCTGTTCCTGTTCTGCTCTGCGCGTTGGAGGATACCCTCGGGTATTGCTTGAATTTTATTGACTACCTTTTAACCCGCTTACAAAGCGCGACTGACAAAGGGTGGCAAGGTTATCCCTTACAAGTTCAACATGACGTGAGAAATGCAGTGCGTCTGCTGCATTCGTGGTTCGTCATGCAGTGTCTTTGTCTTTTACATGACGAATGGACTGAGGATGGACATAAAATCACAGATCTACTACACCGCTTTGGCCGTACTCTATCTCCAATGGATTGGCTGTGCCCGTTGATTTTGGAATTTGGGGTGGATCATAAGATCGACTTTATTTCAATAAACAGCGAAGGGGAGTTCTTTGGACTTTGGCAATATACCCTGGCTATTGGCAATTTCGTTACTGCCTACCACTTACTTGGTCAACTTTTACCAGATCGGGTAGGTTGTGCTCTACACGTCCAACCTCCACAAGACGCCAAAGAACGGTTTGAGATACTTTCCGTCAGACATGATGCAGATTCTCTAAATGGTGACAAAGAGTTTTTTTCACCTGCAACAGAGTATCATCTAGATATTGCAAACTGTATAAAAGAGAGCTTATTAGAACGCGATGCTCAGATTAGACAACAAAAATGGTCGCTCTTGTTGGAAAACATTGAGACGGGCTTGGAATGGATAGGCAAGGACACATTGGGATATTGTATTAGGGAGGTCAACAAGCGGGGCTTGGAACTGGTACATCCATGGGTGAATGTTGTCATAGACGATTAAGATACTGTAGCAGTGAATCACAACTGGATAGGTCAGTAAAGAGTGTTGTCCATCTCTTAGACCGTCGAATGATCTCCAATAAATTTAATGATCCAGTAACAATCTAAGTGAGCGGTAGTCCATTCAAACAATCAAGATGTCTACCCTGAACTCACCCTTGTAATTGGCTCATCCCAATCCCAAACCAAATTTAATTCAAGGATCGTCACCGTATCACCAAAAACAACAATAACCTTCCTTCCTTATCTCCTCACGAACTTTTGTCGCTCTCCCAAGAAACCAAGTCTTGGCCAACGCAACATAACACGGGGAACTTTGTAAAAATGGTCCAAAGCGGCAGGTCTAACACCCCTGTAGCATTCCACATCTAAACCGCTGCGGGAAGGCGCCTATCTCACTAGCCCTGTCGATCCCCGGTATAAGCTTAATCTCGTCCCGGAAGTTAATCCACTATAAGAACAGCGTAACACCGAGCAACCTTTTTCTTGTTCTTTTTTCTTTCTCCTCAAGGTTTCTCTTCTGCAGCCTCAGTTCAATCGTTCATCATGGTCGCGAAATTACTGGCCGCTCTTTTGGCGCTTGCCCCGTTGGGTCTGGCGATTGATCCTCCCAGACAGCCTCATCA
This sequence comes from Fusarium mangiferae, assembly GCF_900044065.1. Lineage (NCBI taxonomy): Eukaryota > Fungi > Ascomycota > Sordariomycetes > Hypocreales > Nectriaceae > Fusarium > Fusarium mangiferae. The sequence goes on from NW_024573936.1 coordinate 311,457, forward strand.
ACCTGTTGGTGAGGGTGATCGCCTACTCACTTTTAATGAGACGAGTCCGAGCGCTAAATTGAGACCTACTACCATGAGCGTAGAGTGGTCATCCGCTGGTCAAGACGGAAACTATATTGTTCTCAGCGACGACGGCGATCTCGTTCTTGAAGACATCGTCAGCGAAAAGACAACAAAGTTCGCCACAGCCGATAAACTCCCCAAGGATCTTCACGAGTACTGGATCAGCAGCGACGCCAAGCGCGTCCTCGTCGCGTCAAACTACACCAAGCAATACCGCTACTCGTATTTCGCAGATTACTTCATCCTTGATGTTGAGTCTGGCGAGAGCGAACCTCTTGTGAAAGACCAGGTTGGCGATATTCAGTACGCACAGTTTGCGCCGAGTGGAGAAGCCATTGCGTTCGTGCGGGGCAACAATCTTTACATCCGTGATGGCGAGGGCAAGGTTGACCAGATTACGACTGATGGTGGACCGGATATGTTTCACGGTGTGCCTGATTGGGTGTATGAGGAGGAGATTTACGGCGGACGCTCGGCGCTTTGGTGGTCGCCTGATGCAAAGTTCCTTGCGTTCCTGAGCTTCAATGAGACTGGTGTCGGTACCTTCACAATCCCCTACTACATGGATAACCAGAAGCTTGCGCCGACATACCCTCGTGAACTGGACCTTCGATACCCCAAGGTTGGATCCAAAAACCCCACTGTCGAGCTCAATATTCTTGATCTCTCGGATCTGGAGTACAAGCCTATCCCTGTTGATGCTTTTGAGCCTGAGGAGCTCATCATCGGTGAAGTCGCTTGGGTCACCAAGGATCACAGCGCCCTTATCTACCGCGCTTTCAACCGCGTTCAAGACCATGATGCTCACGTTGTCGTCAACCCTGAGACGCTCAAGTCAAAGACCGTTCGCGAGCGAGACGGAAGCGACGGATGGCTTGAGCATACTCTCTCCATCTCCTTCGTCGGACCTTTGAGTTCCAAGAAGAAGGATGCTTACTACGTTGATGTTTCAGACGAGGATGGTTGGAACCATATTTACTTGTACCCCGTCAACGGCGGAAAGGCTACTCAGCTTACGTCTGGAAAGTGGGAAGTTTCGACCATTCTCAACATCGACACTGCTAAGAAGCTTGTTTACTTCCAAGCTTCGAAGCGACACTCTACTGAGCGACATGTCTACAAGGTCTCGTGGGAGACTAAGAAGATCACTCCTCTCGTTGATGACAAGACTCCTGGTTACTGGTCTGCGTCGTTCTCTTCCAGCGGTGGTTACTACATTCTTCACTACCAGGGCCCTGACGTTCCGTACCAGGAACTTTACACCACCAACACCACCAGCAAGCCTGTTCGTACCCTCGTTGACAACAAGGCGTTCTACAAGAACATCACGCAATACAGCTTGCCCAACATCACATACTTTGAGCTCAAGCACCCTGATGGTTACTCCCTGAACGTCATGCAACAGCTCCCTGTCAACTTCGATCCCGCTAAGAAGTACCCCGTTCTCTTCACGCCCTACGGCGGCCCCAACTCCCAGCGTGTCGCCAAGTCTTTCCAATCCCTAGGTTGGAAATCCTACATTTCGTCTGATCCTGAACTACAGTACATCGTTTACACCGTCGATAACCGCGGGACCGCCATGCAAGGCCGCAAGTACCGCTCGCTCGTTACATCTCAGCTCGGGAAGCTTGAGCCGCTTGATCAGATCTGGGCTGCCGAAGAGCTCATCAAGAGATATAGTTTCATCAACGCTGATAAGATTGGAATGTGGGGATGGTCGTATGGTGGATATCTCACAGCCAAGACGGTCGAGGCAGACTCTGGAGTGTTTAGCTTCGGTCTCATCACCGCTCCTGTATCGGACTGGCGCTTCTATGATTCCATGTACACGGAGCGGTACATGAAGACCCTCGATGAGAACAAGGATGGATATCTCGAGACGGCAGTCCACAAAGTCGATGGTTTCAAGAACATCGCCGGCAGTTTCAGTATCCTCCATGGTACTGGTGATGACAACGTTCACTACCAACATGCCGCTGCCATGATTGATCTTCTTGTCGGAGCTGGTGTTTCGCCTGCGAAGATGAAGATGTTTGCGTTCACGGATAGTGATCACAGCATTGTGTACAATGGCGCTTCGCCTTGGATCTACAAGTATCTTACTGCCAGGTTGTACGATGAGGTTAAGAGACAGCCCAAGGCTAGAGCACTGACGCACCAGTGGAACAAGAGACGGGTTGAGATTGTGGCTTAAGGGCTGTCATTGTTTGTGTAGATTGATAGAAGAATAGAAAGTCTACGCGATACAATGATTCATCGCCTACAACCGTGAGAATATGTCGCGTGATTCAAACTGCTCAGATTCTGGAAAGTGTCAAGGCTTATGATCATCATAATGTTTACGACTCTTTTTGATGATCTCATCCTAAGTCTTAGGGTCCTTAGGATAAGCCTTAGGCCTAAACTTAGGTTAGGATCCTAAAACTCATCATCAAGTTTTCTGAGACCAATCTGAGAGGGGCTATATGTCGCCCTGCTCACTACTATGTTCCTCTTCCATCCTTTCGCGACAGCGCTGTGGAGTGGCTTGGGCAGGCCCACGGCGAGAAACACCTTGCCCAGCAAAGCGAACGGCGATGCGAGGGGTCGGATTACTGGCGTCGACGCATCCCTGCATCACAGCGAGGAAGTCGACGGGGAATCACCCCGGCCAATCCGCTTCATTGCGAGGGTTTTCGTTGTCGAGAGGATTACGAAAGGCAAGGGGCAGCCGTAGAGCGTTGTAGTGAAACGCCAACTTCACTGTACTCCCGGGCGTACCCCGGGGCAGGGCGACTGATATTGTCCTTGATCTCATAGCCGTGCCGCTCACTACCTGCCTTGATGGGGAATTGGTTAGCGACGAAGCATTGGAGACTGATAGGCGAACTAATCTGGACTCGGTAGATAAGGGAAAGGTATTCCCGATAGAGGCAAGTTCTTGGACTTGGAGCACAGGAGCAACACCTATGTGGTTTCTCGAGGAGGCTCGGCAAGGATTCAAGACGTCGACGAGGGAGCGGAGCGCGGAACTGAGTTCGTTGAGGCATTGTACGAGTCACGACACGCCAGCGTTGGAGAGAGGAGAGCTTCCGATCGGCGGTGGCTTCGTGGTCAACCTGATTCCAGTAGTAGTGGACTACACCCTTCAGTTCCGGTGGGATCTAGGAAATATCAGGCAACCGCTCAGAGAAGGTGCGAAGACAGGGATACTCACAGCAGTGCACTTCTTGTGGTTATGGCTGCACTAAGTGCAGCAAGTCTCTGTCTTGTCGATGACGCAAACGAGACGGTTTCTTCAGTGGATGGCGAGCGCGCATCCAAGGCATTGCTGGGACTAAGATGAGCTAAGCCTTATTCGGGGTCAAATTCATACTCCTCAAGAGCTGCGATTGCCGCAGAGGAGATGGACATGGCGAGGCGAAGCGCTGGCGATCAGGGAAGATTTAGGTATCGTATAAGAAAAGAGGGATATTTTTGTTGCGTAGAGGCGAAGCTGAGGAGAGACAACGAGGGTGAGAAGGAAAACTCGATAGTGAATTGGAGGGAGCTTTTTACCTTCCTTGACAAGACGGTGGGAGTAGCGCGGAAGAGCTAGAGAAACACCCGATACTGTCAACACGGCCAAAATAACTGCTTTATTGATTCCATCATGGTTCACATATGAGAAAGCTCACGTTAGGCGATGGCCCAGACAGCTCCTGAGTGGCGAGGATACTATTCTATATGCAGATGTCCAAAACAAGTGGAGATTTAATACAACATCTGAGGTAAAAGGTCAACTTCACGATGATGAGCTCCGTGTCTCCCAACTAAACACCCGTCCCAAAGAAAAAATGCTTCTCGTCGTGCTCGCGGTTGCGTTACTCCCTCTCCTCTCCGCTCTAGCCTTCTTCTCCAACCTCTCCAACTCCCCTGCAGGATCAAGAGATAGGAACTTAATCACCGCCTTGCTCGACGAGTAAAACCTTCCAAGTTCCTTCCTAGCCGTGTTTCCATCAATGTCCTGCTGGTCCGGATCTGCACCCTTGACACGTAAGCGTAGGATCATTCCTTCTCGACTCGCCAATGAGATTCCAGTGGATGACGAGCAGGCTAGGATAGGGAATACTCCCGTATTGTCTGTTATGTTCACACGTGCTCCTGCATCGAGCAACTTTCTCATGATTTTCAGGTTTCTCTGCGCACAAGCTATGAACAAAGCTGTCTTACCATATGCATCTTGTGAGTCGATGTCAATAAGAGATGAAGCGTCGTGACTGTTTGGATCAACGTGTGTGAGGCTTGAGCGATGTCTGGATCCGTTCAGAGCATCTAGAAGGAGATCCGAAGCCCTGTGATCATGACACCTGCGAAGCGGTGTCATCCCTTGTCGATCCCGGATATGCAATAGAGGTGGTACAGTTAGAAGACTTAACAAGGCTGCTGTGTTAGTCCTGTCGACAGCTAACAGCAGTGCTGTATCCCCACTCGCGTTCTTGACAATTAGGAGATCGTTCTTCATCAACTTTGGGAGTATCTTCACATCGATGTCTCTATTCAGGGTCGCTTCGTGTAAAGCACTGTTACCCCTGGAGTTGAGTCGATGTTTGACCACCAGTTGATCTCCTTCAATAAGCACATCAAATCCTTTCAGTTTGCCCCTGGCTTGGGTGAGTGAGCAGTGCCAGTGAACCAGAGACAGATCTGACCAGTCTAGGCCCAATCCCATTTACTTTGGCTTCTGAGAGGCAATTACTCCTACCCGGGACAACAAAGTATATAGCAACACTAACTTGACCAAGTCTCCCGTCATTTCATCGTGAAGCGGTAAGTTCAACCCAGATCCACTATCAACCTATCTAACACGATGCAGAGTGCCTCAGTAGCTATCAGCATGAATCTCTTCTTCGCAGGTCTTTTGTCAATTCTGCTGCCAGAGATCTGTGATGCTTTCCACGCAAGAGGGACACTGGGCGTATTATCTATTCTCAACGTGATTGAGTTCATCCTGGCCCTCTTCTCCATTGAAGAAACGAGTAGTTGGAGTTTGGTGGACCTTGAAAAGGTCTATGAGCGCCCAAAGATCCAACTGATGATGTGGGTATGGCATGAACAGCTCCCTTACTTTATCCAGAAGTGGATCCTCTGGAGGAGGAGTGTTGATGAGCCTGTGCCATATAATAGCTATGGCGAAGAGGGACACGGTGGTGAATCGGAAACAGAGATGTAAAGCTTGGGAGAAGGGCGATAAGTGTGGATTGTCACTGGTGGCACATCACACGAGAGCATCGATCGTCCTACCAAGACAGATCATAGCTGAGATGTAAGAACAAAACCATGACCCTTTCACTTAGCTTAACGAATGAATGGAGAGGATTGTGGAGATGAAAGAAGTGCCCAACAAGCGCAAATAATAATCCAGTAAAACCCACAGAGAGACTGCTAACGACCACCACGGCTTCGACTACTCTCACCGCGCCCTTCACGCTTACGGATGCTGCAAGAAAGACTAGAGGAAGGACGAGTAAGACGCCTTCTAGTAACGAGCTGAATAGAGGAGGGGTCAGCGAAGAACAATCGGCGAAGGTCAGGCGGCCTTTGGCTTACGCGGTGTGGCCTGGGAAGACCCTCGACTGACGGGTACCATTCCGACAAAGGTAGGAGGGCAGACAGGAGCATTACGCCCACTATCGCGAGCTTCGTTCATCTTAGTAATACCTAACAGCTTCCTGAAGCTCTTGAGGTCGGTCACCTAGGTCCCCATTGATAGGCCCACAGGGGGTCTTGACGGCGTTGGGAAGGCGATGGAGCGCTCGCAGACAAACAGCCTTAGAGCCATCGCAAGCGTATTACGGTGTCACGGCCGCAACGCGAGCGCGAATTTCCTCTAGGGGAGAAATTGGCACCAGCCTGAAGAGTTATCAGCGGCCAATCAACGCTAAGCAATCGCTATGGCTTAAAGATTGGAAAAGTTGCAGGGAGAGCAACTCGCGGTTCGACGCAGCGTCACGATCGTTGCTCGATAGTTTCCGCGGGTCTGAGACCTGTTCGGCAGGCTGCATTCACTGACGGTTGACAAAACACGCCAGCGTTATCCTGAATTAAAATTGTAATAAAGAAATTAAGATCAACAATAAGGTGATTACTTACAGGTAAAATGATTTCAAATGATTTTTAATAATAAAATTATATAATAGTAAAATAATAAAATAGTAAAATAATTAAATAGCAAAATAATAAAAAGTTTAATTATATTAATTAACTATACTTTAATAGTAAACTAACTAATAGTTAAATTCTCCAGACTCAACTTACTTTCTTCTTTCTCCTTACCAAACTTCAATTTCGCCTCTCCCACAATCTCTCTCCCGCACACGACGCGAAAGTGCATGTATCCCAAGTCGTCCTCGACCACCATGACAATCAAGATAATAACTCTGTGGATCTTCAGCTTTTTCCACTGCAGCGGTGTGGTGATCTCCTTTGTCTCAAAGTCGCTCAGATCCACGTTACTCAAGTCAACATGAAGCTCGCCTAACTCCTCAACGGCTTTTCATAACAACTGGTGAGAAGAGTACTAATAAGGAGTATGGAGTGACTTACAGTGATGCGACTGCTTTTCTGGAGCCACAGCTAGCGAGCATTGATATAATGTTTCGACCCATTTCTTTTCTCTGCCCTCCAGAAAGTTCAGGGAGTATGGTCGAATGACTACGCTGTCTGGTGTTATTACCTCGCCCTGATGATGTTGTAAGAGATGGAATATTAGAGGCCCAGGGTACTTGAAGACTTACCCTATTTACCATCCAGTCCATGAATCCCCCGATGCGCTTTGACCCGTCGAAAGGGTCTAGGTAAGAATCATCTTCGTCATCGATACCTTCTCTAAATGGTTTTGCCACTTTGGTCCCAAGATGCCTCCTACATTTCTTCTTTATCACAATTGGGCCGTCAAGACCGCGAAGGGCTGCGCCAAGACATACAGCTTCCCATCTAATAGAGACCTCTGTTATGAAAAGGCATCTCCGGATGGAAGTGGCTGACTTACGACCTTGTTGGGTTTAGAAGTTCAATACCTGGCGGGCACCACTCTTTGAGCTTGTTAAGGAGGTACACCGATTCACCAAATCCACCAACAAGACATATCGTCTAAGCAGTATCAGGTAAGCAACACTGGTTTCTATGTTAGAGTTAAGGAGATAGTACCTTTACCTCAAGTTGGCTTTCGGTAAGTGTCGCTTGGATCTGCTGTTCCAGTAGGACGATAATTTGTTTGACAACAGGGTCAAAGAGACTCCTCATGTCTTCTCTGAGAGTGTATCAGTTTCTTCTTGTACAGACTTGAAGAAATATGCGAACTCACGTCGTGATGATGACTTCGTTATCATCTCCATCGTACCATTGAGAATCAGGGACCTTCAATCTGAGGTCGAGCCGATACTTCCTGGAACGCTTTGACACGCCAAAATCACGTTTAGCTGACTCGAACTGGTTCATGAACTTGGTGCCTCCGCCTTTCTTTTCATAGGGCAGAGACGAGAATGCGGAGCCAAACCGTTCTTCCATCAACTTGTGTAAAGCACGATCTATAGTCGTCGATCCACACTTGCCACCTATCGCGATTGATCTTAATATGAATACTAGCTTATAGCAAGGCAACGGGATAATAACTTCACCTTCACTGACGCAGGCTTGATCCAAACTCGGTTTTGGATAGGCCACTTGAACTTTGTATGAGGCGAGATCCTGGCAAGGGATCTTAGCCTTCCTTCTTGCAATATAGTTTCATTGCGAAATTGGGTACTTACCACTGTTCCTCCGCCGCAGTCGCATACCAGAACACCGTCTCCCACCTGGGTAGTCACGTCAGAGTTAGCCAGGATTGGCCTGTAACAGCTGCTTAGAAGACGAACTGTACCTGGACGAGCTTACTTTCACCATCCTTGATCAACTCACTCAAACAAGCGATCGCTGCAGCTTCCGGCTCCCGTACCATATGGACAGAGTCCTTTTCTCGTGATCCAAACCCAGCCTTCAGCGCAGCGTTTTTTGTTGCATCTTCTGCTCTGAGACTCCAAAGGGCCGGTACAGTGAACCAGAATTCGATCGGGCTTAGTTCGACTAATGTGCCAAACTTGTCGACCAGAAGTGACATAACATGGGAGTATAGCTGTGCCAGAAAGTCTGTTACCACATCCTCAGGTGTCTTGTTTCGAGGAGTAAGGAGCAGGCCCGGCCCGTCAACCTCAGTGAGGGACGAGTCGTCAAAGTCGGAAGGCTTAGTGAACCTGTCAAGTAAAAGTTTGGTCCAACAGTATGTCGTTGCACCAGGGTCAATATCGTAGCCCCAAGAGAGCTCAGGGGAATACGAAATCTTGGACGGCACGAGCCTTTCATAACCTACTCTTCCACCGCTTCTTTCTCCACTACCCCACTGGTCCACAAGCTCAATACTCTCTATGCCCACAGCGGTGGACCAGACAAATGATACACCTATTGATGTCAGAAGGTAGTGAAAAGCGAGGGCACCAGCCATGGCATACCAGAATACGTGGTTCCGTAGTCTACCCCAACGATAAGCTTTCTCTCGTCGGATTCAGACGTCATATTGGAGGGCGGGGTCTGGACGCGAAAGAACGTGGAGTGTATGGCTAAGTGGTTTATCCCTAACTCAAAAGTACTGATACAGGTGATCTTGGTGAAGAGCTAGCAGATGATATGGGTGCTTTAATAGACCTTGCTCGGGTGATGTTTTATTAAGCAAAAGGAGAAAGCTACCATGCCCAGGTTCCCAGTGGGCCTTTCGGAGTCCTAGAGTCCTAGTCTCATGCATGGCAAGGCAGCAGAATCCAAGTATGCCTTGGGGGCTATTGACGCAGCTGAGGTCCGGTGTGACACCCCATGCATGACTGACCCAGAGACTAAAAATGCACCTTTTGAGACCTTTCTCTGGCAAGTTACCATTTTGGAGACGGAAGGAAATGGCTGCTAGCGGGAGCTGGGCTTATAAGGCCAGCCATTATCTTCATAGTCCAACCTGCGATCTCTTTTGTTTGCAGAACACATAGAATGCAAAATGTTTTCAAGCAATCATCAGGTCCATCAGGACAATGAAAAGAAGGCCGACTGCTGCGAACGCCCCAGCCAACGAGGTATGCAACCAGTCAAGATACGTAATTACGACAGGAGATTGACCGTTGGGTAGCTGATCACCAAATGGAGCATGGATCAAGTGACGCTTCAGAAAGAGAGAAATCTCAAAGTCCGGGGGAGCCCAGACTCAGCGAGGATGCCAGGGAAGACCTTGATATATCCCTCACATCCCAAGATCAAAAAGGCGAATCGGAGGATATGGACACTGCCAAAGCTCATCTCAATTACAGCTTCAGTCCGTATAGTAACAGCCCCATTGAAAATCCTGGGGGCTCCGCAATGAGCACAGGAGCTTTATCTACTGTGGCAACAAGCAATGAGCGTCTGGTGAATACCTTACCGGTACATCCTCGAAACACCTACTCAACTCAACCCGGTTCGCAACACGCAACAGCATTCAATGGTCAGAATAAAAGCACTGCGCTCACCAGAGGACTAGGGAAAAGCCCACAAGACTTTTGGGGCGAGTCCTACCCTCCCGGGATAATAGCCAAGGGGCCGGGAGCCGGGGTATCCGCCTCTACTGTGACACACTGGCTCAACTTGTCGCGGCACTGGAAAAGACTATGGGTGACGTCAAACACACAAAATGACACCTTAATCGCCAAGAACAAGGGTTTGAGTGCGGAAAACGAAGCTTTACTCAACAGGATCCACGATCTTGAGTCGAACATAGAGCAGCTCAACTTGAAGTACGCGCAGGAGCTCACCAACCGTGAAAGACAATACCGAAGATGGGAGAGCAATCTTGATGGCAAGATCAAGAGGCTTGAAAACGACAAGGAGGCGCAGGAAGAGAGCATACGACGTGCTCAAGTGGCCGCACAGGCCATGATGGAGCAGTGCAAGACTTTTGCCTCAACTGATAGCGAAGTCGAGGCTTGGTTCAAGACGAACAGCGACAGCTGGTACGATTGGGCCAAGTCCTTTGCACATAAAGACCCCTCGAACCTCACCAAGCTTCCAGGCGATGCCTGGAACGACCCTAGTGTGTTTGTGGCTTTACAAGATGGCAGGCTCCCGGTGGGGTTGGCGGCCGACCAAAAGTTGCCATACTTGCTTCTGCAGGGCATGATGACCAACTTCATCTGCTCGCATGCGTTTGGGTCACCATGGTGGATTTTTGAAGCACTAAACCAATATGACCCGGACCTAAGTGAAACCAGGCGCCTATTAGACAAACATGTCAACGATGCGGAGGCAGCCCAGAAGATCTTAGCCTCAATACGTACAGAGGTGCCCACCATGCGTCAGAACATTGACCGTCTTTTCCAGCAACTACAAAACAGTACGCCTTTGGTAACACGCTATGCATCGAGATATGTGCTAACAATTATGTTTAGTTCCAAAAGACTCTCGCCATAAGTTTAGAGTATCGCTGGTGAGGTTCTTCTCTGCTCATGGCATGGCTGCTGATGCAGAGAGCTCGCTTCGAGGTGGGGAACAGGCTCTACTTGACGCGCGAACCAGATTTGCAGGACACTTGACCAGCAGGTTCCTCGCTGGTCCAGCGCACTACTTGCTCCGCAATCTATCGGAGGAGGAATGGCAAGACTGTTCGAGTGGCCTCGAGGAGCAGATTAACCAGGCCCTTCAACAATCCCTAGGCCTTTGGACTCACCGGTCTTACATGCGCTGCTACGACCTTCCTATCTTACAGCAGCTGGGGCAGGATGTATTCGAGGCGGGTTCAGAGCTCATGCAGCCTCATCAGGCTCACCAACTCGGTCAGCTCAAGCGGGCGCAACACCACGGCACGCCTGTTGTCATGGTTGTTCAGCCAGCCATAGTCGTTTGTGGTACTGAGGAGGGTCAGGATTATGGCCGCATCAGACGTGTCTGGATGCCAGCTAAGGTGTTGATTGCGGGCGCACCAGTGTCTCATGACAGAAAGGAGGGAGGCCGTCTGCATGGCTGATATGTGATATGTCAATCGCTTGGACATTATTGCAGTGCATAACTAGCTATACCGAATCTGTTTAACCAATAAGTATGGAATAAATACGAATCTGACCTGTTTGTTGTCGGATGCATTTGCATGTTGGCCATCCTTTTCAATGCCCCGCCATGGTCTCAAGCCAATAAGGCTGCATTGTTCTCAAGACATTGGCTAATCAAAAATCAGCCCAGCAAATAGTTCAGCCACGATGCGTCATTTAGGCCGTAAGGCTTTTATGCATAGAGCCACGACTGGCAGGTTCGCCTCGGCCGCATTATCGCCTCTTTTGAGGCTGACATGATCACGCAGTAGAAGATGGGGAGGGGCTTGCCCACGTTCAAGGAAATCACCTTGGACGAACAACCCCTGCCGTCTTGGCTTTCTACAAATCGATAAGCTACAACGCCATGATGATCAAAGGGCAGCCAACAATGGTGATTGGGGTTATGGGTGTGACTGGTTCTGGCAAAAGCACTTTTGTTCGCACGGCAAGTGGTAATAATAACGTTATCGTCGGACACTCACTGGAGGCTTGTAAGCATCGCCCCTAAATGTTCATATCATCTAGATTTACAACTCTATTGCATAGGCACTCAAGAAATCACCGCGTTCGAGTTTAATACCAACGGCCAAAATATTATCTTGGTTGACACGCCTGGTTTCAACGACACTTACAAGTCAGATACGGAGATTCTTCTTGATCTAGCAAAATGGCTTGAGGTAACTTACCGTCAGAATGCTAAACTAACTGGCATCCTCTATCTGCACCGCATCACAGATGTTCGTATGGACGGGAGCGCTATGCGAAATCTCAAGATGTTCCGTAAGCTGTGTGGAGAAGATCCAATGAAGAATGTTATCATTTTGTCTACCTTCTGGGGACAAATTGACAGCCAGAGAGCCATAGCGCATGAGGCTGAACTGAAGACAAACCCTGACTTCTGGGGTACTATGATTGAACATGGCGCCCAGGTATCGCGCTTTGATGGTACTCAGCAATCTGCTGTCGACACTCTCATGTCTCTTGCAACAAAGGCCAAGATGACTCTCGATATACAGCGCGAGCTGGTAGACGAAGAAAAGCCCTTAGGTGAGACTGCTGCAGGCAATGCTGTCAACGAGGAATTGCATCGCCTCGAGAACAAGTACCGTGAGAAGCTCGACGAGATTCAGCAGGAAACTGCCGCAGCTCTGGCAGAGAAGGATGTTCAATATGAACAAATCCTCAAGGCCGAACGTCAGAAGATGGAGCAGAAGCTTGAACGAATCCACTCAGACCAGGAGATGCTACGCCAAGAACGGCGCGAAGAGATCCGCCGTATTGAGGCTGACAACAAGCGCAAGATCAGCCTCCTCCAGAGGGAATACGATGGAAAGCTCCAGCGGCAGCAGCTTGAAGCAGATCGACTTCGTGACGAGGACAAGGCAGAGATGAGAGAGCAAATGCGTGAGGCACGCTTGCAGAGCACAGCCATGCTGGCCCAATTCCGCGGGCAGGTCCAGGAGATTCAGGACCGTAGTGACGAGCAAATCAGAGAGATCAGGGATGAAAATGAGGCTTTGAGGACGGAGGCAAGGAATAACGCCACACAGGGGAACTTTGGGGGAAAGCTGGCACAGCTGGTCGCTTCGGGAGCTCTGGCAGCAATGGACCCCTTGGCGATCCCCGTGGCGTTGGCCTCTCTGGCGGATTTTGTGAATGAGTTTTGACATATCAGTACTTGACTCTTTTTTGTACTGCAAATGTCACGGAAGCAGAACTTGTGGTGGTCAGAGTAGTCAAGTCGCAGACAATGATGCTCGAAGTAAGTTTCGATCTGGGTCAATTAGGCAGAGAGAATTACGAATTGGGATTTATTTTTTATCGAGACTATGCGCTTATTGCCTTCCAAAAGCTGAAGGTAACTGGGATTTTAAAGTGTCATTGCTTGGTAGGTCTCGGTTAGATGCCATGAGCTTTAACTTATCAATTAAGGTTAATAAAGCCACACCGATCCTCGATTATCTGGGCCTCCATGTCTGCTAATACTTTCAAGTGTACAATTTTTAAGCCTTAGTGGTCCAACACGTTCGCCGTACGTATGGGCCTTAACTCTTCCCTGTCCCTCCTCATCCCTCTGTCCCTGAATGATAACTACTGTCATGTCGTGAAGGTCAGTGTACGTGTGACTCTTTGAATTCCCCAATACTATACCTGTCCATGACTCTTGCATCAGTGATGACACAGACATGGAGGCCCAGATAAATATGTCAAAACTCATTCACAAAATCCGCCAGAGAGGCAGGCAGAACCGAGGTCGATAGCGAAACATGACGAGCACATGCCGGTTGTGCTATCTACCCACTCGTCGATATATTCCTGCTGCTCCTCCAGATATAAGTGGCACTCCTTGAGGAGAGTTTTCTGTAGTGTATCAAGTAGACTTCCTGTGATGCTAGGTTGGTAGTAAAAGTCGGACTCATCGCTAGAAATCTCACTTTCTTGAGATGATGACGGGCATGTACGCTGTCGTTCTCGCCGCTGTAGTCGAACCTCCTCAAATATAGAGTGTGCGTCAGGCCAGATGCCTTCCTCAACGACAAGGTTCGCCTCAAGAGAATGAGGTCTCGTAGATTTGACCGACTCACTGGCGCCTCTCGTATGCGAAAGCGCTATAGTTTCCATATTCCCTATTTGTTTGGCAGTGTCCAATGGGCTGCCAAGGCCCCCAACTTGTGGTCGATTCACGTCAAGATCTGACCGTGAGAGGAGAATCTCGACATACTCACGACCTTGGTGAGACGTAATGGCTAGAAGCAAAGCTGTAAAGCCATCATGCTCCTCGACATTATGATCAACGTCTGGAATTCTTAGCAGCTGCAGCAACACGGCTTTCCGTTCTTCTTTTTCTCACTATCCTAAATACCATTCTTCCCGAAAATCCACAAAAGCGAGCCTCGTCCATGGGTATCCCGCGCATTTGGGTCAACGTCGTCCCGTGCGAGTAGCGCATTGGCACTTTCGATTTTACCATCCCTGCAACGAGAGAAAGTGCCGTCCGGCCCTCTTTGTTAGGGAGACTAAGCTTGATCCCTGAGTGGTCGAGAATCGCGCTCATTATCTCGAATTTCTTGCGTAGCTCAGAGCAGTGTTTCTCCTGCGATCCTGTAGGTTTGGATCACCTCCAGATGTCAAAACAAGCTTGACCATTCCCATTGTGCCTTGAAAAGTAGCCAGCATCAATGCTGTCAAACCATAATCGTCCTGGGAGTTCGCATCGATACCGGGGAAGGATAGTAGAACTCGAGCTGTACTTTCGTGTTCCACTTAACCGTACTGGGCCACGTCTATGAGCGTTGTTCTTTTATTCACCTGAATTACGACGCTGTTAACGTCGACCCGCCCTTTACTTAGCAGTGCCTGAACCACATCCGCATGGCCAAACAAAGCTGCTGCCAAAGGCGAGTTGTGCCCAGGCCCAGCCGCCGAGTCAATCTGAGGATGCTCTAGAAGAGCCATGACGAGCCCTACAGCGCAACTATTAGCCGCGTACCATAGCGTCGTGCGGCCCTGTGAGTCCCTAGCATTAACAGCAGTTTGTCTATTGGCCAGCAACCTGCGGGTCACGCTCTCATGTGACTGCCGACCACCAGGACCGTATCCTCTCCCCGAATTTGCGGCCCATATAAGCGGCGTTCTAGCCCTGGATTCTCGGCCGTTCGGATCGACGGCTCCGGTTGCTAGCAGTTCGTCCACCACAGCCTCGGAGCCGCTCTCGGCCGGAAATGAAAGTGCATTGCGCCCAGCACCACTTTCACAGTCAACTTCGAACCTGTCATCAGCAATAAGAGTCTTGACAACATCAGCGAATCGTCCCTGGGCAGAAGCGGTGTTAGCCGTACCGCTATGCTTCGAACTGACGCCCGATCTGGTCTCGTCCATATCTAGCAACAAACGGACAGTGCCCAGATCGGCGTGCCTGGACGCCGCCATTAGTGAGCTGTCTACAACCCAGCCTAGTGCTTCTCCTACGTAGTATACATGAACCGCGTTAACATCAGTGTCGTGTTTGGTCAAAAGCTCTTGAACAATACTAGAGCATCCAGCTGCCACAGCGAAAACCAGGAGCTTCGATGCAGGCTCAACAGTGTCCCTGGTACCATTGTTGTCAGCATCTTGTGAGTCGTGAGCAGTATCGCATTTATCCAGCACAGATAACGCCACGTTTTCGAATTTACCACGAATAGCGAGGCTGAATATGCTGACTTTTTCCCTGTAACGTTGCATGGATAGATAAGCTGTTAGGCATGGGTTGATGCAATCTGCGCGTGAAAGTAGCTCGGCTGTTTCTTGATGGACCTCCTTGATCGCAATGGAGAGGGGCGTGTCCATTCCATGCTCGTGGAGGTATGAAGGCCGCGGCTTGTCATCTGACAGCTTAGTGCTGCTATTAACAGTTGCACGACAGATATATGTCCATGCCGAGCGGCCTTTCATAACGGTGTGACGTAGTCGAGGTCGCTCAAGTTGGGGTTGGCGTCGTGTTCAAGCAGTCGCTCTACCACAGTGCTATGTCCCTTTTTGGCAGCTAGTGCCAACGACCTGCAGCCGTCGTATTTGCGTGCGTCGATGTCGATGTCGATGTCGCAACCGTCAGTAAGAAGCGTTGTAAGCGTGTCGATGTCGCCGGCCTCTTCTGCACACATCAACGGTTTACAGCCTTTCTCCTGGCTTGGGCTACTGCTGGTATCGAGTAAGCATGCCATCTCACACGCCCTTCTCCCGTTCTCAGTCGGTTCGTCCTCTTGTAGTATGAGGTATATCTTTAGGCGGAAAGGGGAAAGGTTTTCACGGTAGCCTTGAGCGTCTCATGACTCTCAATAGAATTGTCTCATCTGCGAGGGAAATAGTGACTTGGGTTGAGAACTTGAGCGGTGCAAGGAGCAAAGTTAGCTGAAGAGGGTACCGTGCCTCTTGACGCGACAAGCTGGAATGGTCCTAAAACCTCGAAACTTGATTAAATATATGACTTCGTAGCTACTGTGACTAACAATTGACTACTAACCTCTTTCAGAGGCTGCAAAAGCTTTATATATCATGAACGATTCATCCCCAAGCTGAAGCCAGGGCAGATATGCCGCCACTCTAAGCTTTTAGTCACAAGTCTAGCTACGATCTGTCGGAGTAGTACGATCAACATTGTTCTCGGGCGTCTGGCTCTCGGCTGTAGATTCACCAGCCCCAGTGGCAGTGGCATCAGCCTCAGTAGAAGAAGCAACTTCCTCCGTAACAGGATTAGCTACTTCAGCTGCAGGAGCATCAACAATCACCGCGGCATCAGCCTGAGTCACAGGAGCACCAGTCTCCGGTGCGACAACCTCAGCCGCCGTCTCCTCAACTTCACCACTGCTTATCCAAACAGGCTCCCTCTTCTCCAAAAATGCAGCAACACCCTCCTTCGCATCCTCGCTCCTCGCATGCAAAGCCATGACCCTAGCCGCCCATAGAGAAGCCTGCTCGTATCCATCACCATTCGATTTTCCAAATTCAAACTGCGTCCAATACGCCCATTTTCCTACCGCTTGCTGTTGAGGCGACATAGAAAGCAGCCGCTCAACCACATCTAACACACGTTTCTCGAAAGCCTCTTCTGGATCTTGCCCCGGTGAGACTTTGACAACATCGATAACATCTGGGTGGTCCGATGCTTTGATTGGCTCTGCTGTGGCGAGGAGTCGATATGTCGTCGCGGCGGGCAAACGTCGTGAAACTGCGGTTGAGGGGCTAGTGCACGGCAATCCGATCTTTGCTCCTGGGAGAGCAAATTGAGTATCTGGTAGAGCAATCGGGAAGTCGGTGCTCATGGCAAGTTGGAACCCAGCAGCTGTCGCAATGCCTTGGATCGGACAAACAACCGGCACAGGGCTCCTCCGAATAGTCTTCATGACATCGGCGCAAAGTTCAAACAGAGTCCTGACATCATCCCGACTCATCTCGGAAAGCTCTTTGAGATCATGGCCCGATGAGAATACAGGCCCTTCGCTCCGAAGTACCAGAACATCAGGTGCTCCGGCACGTTGTTTCTTCCACTCAGATGCGCTGACGAGCCAGCCCCAACGTTCCCAGTGCTTCGACTTTGGGCCTTTTAATGCCCATTCGAGTTCATTGAGAGCCTGCTGGCTGAATTTGGGAAGAATGCCCATGCGACTGGCAGGTCGTAGCGCGAGGGCGCTGTCGAGCTGGGACTTGAGGTCTCTGAGCACGGGGATGCTGAGGGCGTTGCGCTTGGTGGGGTTTGAAAGTTTGATGTAGGCGGCTCTTGGGGGGAGCTTGGGGAACGGCATTTTTGTTGAGTTTATGATAGGTTCGTGTTTATGTAATGAGAGATTGTGGGTTGGGATGATGAATTTGGTGGTTGATGTATGATGTGAGGTTGGTGGGTAACCCCGCATTTTCTGTTGGCCACTCAACCTCGGGCAATACATTTCTATAACCGTGACTTGATGACATGATGTAACAAGAAGTTAAGGATCAACATATAAAAACTACCAAAAATCAATCTTCATCTCTGTCCTTCCGTCTTCCCTCCCTTCTCTTCCTCATATCTCGGATTCCCTCTTCCTCTCTTCTCCATAATCGCCCTAGTCTCCCCTCTCGTCCCCTCCGTAACCTTCATCCCCATAACCCTCTCATAAAATGGAACACTCTTTTCCCAATCACCCGTAGCAAGCATACTCTTTCTCAAATGGGGCATTGACTCGGCAACTTCATTTACGCATTCCATGAGCCATGTACCTAGTCCTTCGCTCCGGTAGGCGGGGGTGACCCAGACGTCGGTTATGTAGAGGACTGTTGTGAAGTCTGTAACGCAGCGCGCGATGCCGATGAACTTTGGGCCGGCGGCCTTCTTTTTTACGGGATTACCTGGAGATGGGGGTGGTGAGTCTGTGTCTGTGTCGTAGAGACCGAAGCTGAGGCCATTGTCGAGCATTTCTCGGGTCGCATCTTCTGGGAGAGGCTTTGCCCAGTAGAATTCGTCCGAGGTAAAGATCTTGATGACATCCTTGACTGGAATCAGTGAGGGGTCGGTCGAGATGAGAAATTCATCTCGTCTCCATGACTTTAGTCGTAGCTGAGAAGCTGCTATGGTCATTGCGCGAATTTCAAATGAAGTTGGCGATGTTGGCTTGAAATTGAGAGCTTTATTTGTTAATGGTCTGATGTGACTTTGATGGGCCCACCTGTCATATCCCTGCACTAACTCATTCCAACCGAGCTGAATGCGGCACAGGGCAATTCCAAATCGCTATTTCGAGATGGTTTGATAGTCCAATCAATAAGTAAGAATTTGTCATATCTCGTGACTACAAACGCTGTCAACGAGCTGGCATTACCAAGGCTTTCCAGACAATATCAATAGACAGAAGCCGCGTCTAGTACGGAGAATCATGGACTGCACTAACCATCCGCTGTCGTTCAAATAATAAAGACACATGACCTCTCTCGTGCAGTACAAGAATTCACAATTAGCGAAAGAGTTGAATCAAAACGTTGAGTTCCCAATCAAGAGCCTCAGATAGCGTTGCTGAAGTCGTTATTCTGACTAAGCCCCAAGAATGAAATTGCGCCATTGTTATCGATATTGAGCAAGCAGTTGATCAACATCGGAAAACATCTTCCCCTCCACAGCGTGGCATCTCATGCGGAGAAAGTCAATCACGACATCGTTATTCCCATTGATATGTCAGCATACTAAATGTCGCGCATATATATCTACTAGCTGTCTTTCTTCAAATTCTGTAATTCAAACCATAATCTCCGTGTATTTCGTTGATATAGAACAACATGCCTTCTGCTGTCTCAGATATTCCCCATTACTCCTACGTCCCAGAGACAAAGGAAGATCTCGACTGGGCAGACTGTACTTCCCCTCGTCCCCTGTTCCTCATCCATATCTAACATTTACAGTGGCAAACATTGACCTCTCTAAATACGGTACCCCCGAAGGAAATGCCGAACTCGCCCAAACTCTCATCGAAGCAATCCGCACCAAGGGTTTCTTCTACGTAACCAAGTTCGACATTCCTCAATCTGCCATTGACAGACAATTCGCTCTTGGTAATGCCTTTTATAACCTCCCCATCGAAGAGAAGCTCAAATATGTTCCTGATCTTGATGCGGGGGAGTATAATGGGTACAGACCTGGTGGACGAAGGATTCTGTCGGGTGGTGTGAAGGAGAAGACCGAGGTTTGGAATATGGCTAGTAAGTTGGTCCCAAACTCAATAGACTGCAGTACTGACTTAATGTAGCGGATAATGGAAAGATCACGCAGCCTGTCCCTAAGCTACTGAAAGACCATATCGAAGAAATCACCTCTTTCGCAAAGGTAAATCCATTCACTCTTGTGGACCCCAACCACACTAACACCCACCTCAAGGACCTACACGAAAAAGTCCTCGACCCTCTCTACCATCTCACAGCCCTCGCCCTCCAAATCCCAGAAGACCACCTCGTCAACCTACACAAATGGGGAACCCACAACGAATCCCACCTTCGCTACATGAAATACGGAAAGTTCTCCCCCGAAGAGATTGAAAAGCTCGAAGACGGTCTTTGGTCTCGCGGCCATACTGATCTTGGCTCATACACTCTTCTCTTCCGTCAACCTGTAGCCGGTCTTCAGATCAAGGATCACAAGACTGGTGATTGGAAGTGGGCCAAGCCTCTTGATGGAAGTTTAACAGTTAATGCTTGTGATGCATTGAGCTTTCTCACAGGGGGTTATGTACAGTCTACCATCCATCGGGTAAGTCGTCGTCTTGAACCTGTTTCAAAGACTAACAGGTTAGGTATCTGTCCCTCCTAAGGATCAGCGCAACGTAGACCGGTTGGGTCTTTTGTACTTCTCGCGCGCAGAGAACGATCTCGTGCTTAATACAATTGACTCACCTCTTTTGAAGCGTGAGGGATACACGCAGAATGAGTTTGAGAGGGGAAATCATCGTGTTCCAACTATGGGAGAGTTTACGACGTTGAAGCAGACTTGGCAGCAGTCGCAGAAGAGGGGAATCACGTATGATGAGCTGGAAGGACAGCAGATTCTTCCTGGATTTCACGGAAGAAGTTTCAAGTAGTTCGTCTGTAGGGGCAAGAAACATCAAGCCTTGACATAAGGTATAAACCAAACTCAGTAAATTCTATCCTAAATTTATCCTAAGCTTATACTAGGTTACCTAAGTCTTTGAATTATTGAGGATCAAGGTCCTAATTTTTCTTTTCCCCTTCTAGTTGCCGTAGCTCAAAGAGAGCCGAGAAGGGTCTGGCTACGGATTGCAAATAGCACATTTAGCTTGTAATTCGTTTGATTTGCACAACATCGTTAACGAATATGTTTCTCTGTTCTTGGTGATAATGCAACCTCATGCAACGTTCTCTACCGCTTGCGAACCTTGTTATCAGCACATGTGGATAACCCATACACCTGCCCATCAGAACCCGTTGACTCCGCCCACTTCGCAACATCAACATCCCTCATCCCATTACTCGCCACAGTCTCCACCACAACACTCGTCTCTGGGGAAACGATCTGCGACACAGCATGCCATGCATTCCCAAGGATAGAGCTCTTCGTCGAAGCCATAAACATGATAATAGTTATCAACGTAAGAACCAAGTGCAGGATAACTCCTGACAGAATAACTATCAAGCCCGTCCATTGATTGGGAATAAGCACATGTTTGACATTGATTGTAGTAACCGACTGTTGTTGTGTGAAATACGGTAAGATATCGTGGAAGATCATCTGGTAGAACCGAAAGAATAACTCCTGGACCGCTCGTGCTGGATCATCCGTTTCTTGGAGAACACTCTGAAAGAGATGCGAATGCTCTGGGTGCGCCGGCCAATTCGCTAATGTATCAAACCATCCTTGCAAAGCATCGTTGTTGAAGGTCCATCCACCGGAAATACTATAGTCGAAAAGGCTGAAATGAATCATTTGGTAGACCCATTCATCCCAGTCAGCAACCCCTGTATCCGCCATAGAAGCTGGCCCTGAGAGCACTTTCAGATCTAGAATGCCTCTTGCTTCGTTGTCAGAGGGCGATACGCCTACACCGAGCTGTTTGAGAAATTCTGTCCCGTTCTTGCCCTGCAGTGTTTTCCACTTTGCTATGGACGTTGGCTCGGATGGTATTGCTCTACCTGTCATGGTGACGTTGTATAGAAGTGGTGTGTTCTGAGTGAGGAAGCATACACTCGCTTGGAAGAGCTGGGTGTTGTTTTTATTCGTTGCTGTCGTCCATGGGCCTTTGCTCGTTGAATTCGCCATTTGCATACCTTCAGGAATCGTCACATTCGACCAAGTTTTTGTAGCCCTGTCATACATGGGTCTCAACTGAATCAGACTATCGCTCGCGTTGAGGAGAAGTACTGGGTGAAAGTTGTATGGATGACGAGAAAGCGGGTTCGTGAAACTTTTGTTCTTGGGAGCTAGCTCTTTCATGTTGAAACTGCAGAATGATATGGGCCAGGACGTAGAGTTCGTTTGGTCCCATTCGTTGTTGATGCGGCACGAGAGTGTCGCTGGATATGAACCGTTTATGCTGGGCCCTGACTCCCAACCAGTCAAACTGTTGAATTCTGCTTGGAGATAAAGACCCTCTGTAGCATTGCTTCCGGTGTATATATACTTAAATGTAGCATTATTGAAATTTGGTGCTACACATGCTGTCCTCATGTTACTGACAATCGTAGGTCCAGAGTAATACTCCAGTGAAGTTCGATTATCAACATTAGCCATCGGTATCATGGCTCGATAAACGTCTCCAGTGTCTGCCACATCCTTAGGCGCAAGTCTCTGGCTTGAAGGCCGCGTCTCTGCAAATCTCCAGTGTGCTGACGGCTTGGACTGCCAGTAAGATACACCAGAGAACACAGCTGTATCCTTGGATATATCGAACCCAACATGAATTGACTCCGAGACCATCGGCGCAGCGATCGGAAGCGCCTTAAAGTCGAAAAGCAAGATCGTCGACGTAAAGGTCATAGCAAGACTTAGGATAAAACTAAATAGTAAGATGATGCAGTGGAACAAGGTTTTCCTGTTGCCTTTTGTGATGAGGAAGATATCCCACGGACTTGCATCACAACTAGAGGCTCTAGAGATTGACAATCGGGCCAGATCAGAGAGTCGGCAACCGGCGGTTTCCAGGACAATAGCTGCCATTGAAGCAGCAGCGAGACAAGTCTGCAAATCCATCGATACTCGGATTGCAGCGGAGCAAAGTGTTGCAACTTGCGCTGCGTAGTTGTCAAAGATGATTCTGTCCCATTCTTTGCCTCGGGGCTGTCTGTTGCGCGCTTTCTCGGCACCTTGCCAGAGATAGACGAGAAGAGCGCATGAGGTAATAATGACGATTGTTCCGAGGATGATGATGGTCATTCCCGTTTTGCCGAGTCTTCGTCGCAAAGGCTGGCGCTGTGCTGGTCGTTGGAAGCCTGTCGGGGCATTTTGGTGTATGAGGCGTTGGCGGTCTTCGAACTCGGTGTTTGTTGGAAATGGCGCAGGTTTACCGCTGGGGAAGTAACCGTAGCTAGATGGATCATTGGGGTTTGAAGTTTGATGATACGTTGAGAACCCATCTGATCCCATCTCGTAGACGCCCTGGTGGACTTGACTATACTGCGCCATGATAACTCCCTTTCCCTACAATCCCACAGAAGCATCAATGTTAAAGCGACAGGAAATTCATGCACTGGGGAAAGGGACAAGGATATTAACCCAGCTGTCCTCAAGGGCAAACTCGATGGCATGCCTGAGGCTGAATCGGCCAGTCTAGCTAACGCCATTTCTTTATTTTAAGCTTATTCTGGTAGTACAGCCAAGCGTCACTTTTCCCGATACAGCCTTTTACCTTTTCAGCTCGATCAGCCATTTCTTGGCTTTGGATAGAATTGGGATGATGGCTACTCCGATTGGGCTATGTCGCGCGTGGTCACGATTGATTCGGGGGTCTGGATCTGTGGTGAGCGGACGCAAGAAAACTTAGGCCTTCTGATCTCAGTGATGAAAAAAGTTAGGTAACCTCAGTCCCTTTTAATCCAGCTTTTAGACCAGTTTATTCTGGCACCCCAATTGAATGCCACATGTTTTTTTCTCCCTGTGTTGTGATTTGGTGATGATCTCCGTCGCTTACCGGAGGGTTGGACGCCACTGGGGCGAATGATTTAGGGCTGGATGGTTTATTAGGTAATACAGCAGTTATGTTTGGAGCATCTTGTAATGAAATAAGATTTGTAGCCCGCGTTTATAATTTGATAAATTAGTTAATAGTCAGATGAATATCCTGGTGCTGGCCTTGGTGTTCTCGCACAAGAGAATGGGTGTTAGATTGAGACGAATCAGTGGGCAGTTCTGCAAGCCAAACCTCAACATCGAAGATACATACTTCAGCACATCGGCAGATAACTTTAGAGTTATTGTTTAGTTACGGAATATGCCTGTTGAAACCATAAAAGAACCGGGGGGGGGGGGGGGGTTCTCTCAAAGACGAAATTCAGGACAGTCCACTGTTTTGATCTAAGGTCCTGGCCGAGAGCTGAACAAAATTCGTGGGTCTTTGAATATTACTTATTTACGTATGTCTATTCTTTTCTCAACTTGACTCACCTAGAGTGTTCTAGTCCCAATTGGTTGGTCAGCGGAGATGCCGCCCAGCGGTAAATTATCAGAGCATGTCGAGCTTTGGGAAGTATAAGTACTTCAGCTTCTGTAATCTGCTTAAAGCGGCTCACTTGAGTCTGCAAGACCTTTTTATTTCTATAAATTAACCGCTTGCATCTGACCAATTTCCCAGCTCTGCCTGCGTATTACTCTCCCAGTAGCAGCTTGTTGTCCTCTGATTACGGCGTAGGCGAGATTCACGCATGAGGTAAACTTCTTTTGTGGCTGGCTGAGCTTGAGGGGGTGAGTTCTGGACCGGTCTGCTTATTTGCACTGACTCTTGTTGGTTGCTGTTGGTTGTTGGTTCCAATCTTCAGTTCTGATTGGTTCATGTAAGCGAACTGATGGGGCTTTTGTGCTCCCCTTTCTCATCATCTCTCGCCTGATGAAACTCCTCCCTCCTGAATGCATGATCCTTCCCGGCAAATCATTACTTGATGCGCGTCGCTTACTGGCGCAACTTGCACTTGCTTCTGTAAGCGAAGCGCCAGGAAATGTCATCGCCAATACTTACTTTGGTGAGGGATCAGGGTTGTCCTGAATCCTTGAAGCTCCAATAACAAATGGCAAGTATCCCAGGGTTCCCTGGTAGCTGAACGAGAGCTGAACGAGTTGAAGACATCACTAAAAGGCTTATGCTCATGGTTGAGGAGTTACAAAGCTCCAGTGGCAGCAAATGATCAAAAATACCGCCTTGTGAGATCCAACTAGACGGAGGATTTACCTTTGCTTTGTGTGAAGTCTATGCACTAGAAAAGGAGAAACGAAGATTCGGACAAAGTGGCAGTGAGCCAGGCGGTCAAGATGAGAATGGTCAATGCAACGAGTCATGGAAGTCCTTGTAATAATAAGGTTGTTGGTGGACGTTGAGTGAAACCTTAAATGAGTCTGTACTGTGCGAGATCAGCGTTAAACACTGTGTGTCTAGATACTATTAGAAAAAAGAAAAGACTATTTTACTAGCCTATTTGCTAAAGCTTTAAAAGGAACTTGCAGCTTAAGCTTTTAAGCTATAGATTAAAAAGGTTAAGGAAAGTAGTCGGCTTGCTTATCCGGTTGGCTTGTCAGCCCTGGTCAAAATGTCAACAGCAGGGCCACTGGCCCACCCCTAATAGCCCTGATCGCACTAACGCAGGTACTGAGCCCGCCCCGCCAACAACACACGATATTTCCAACAATATTGCCAATAGTTCAAACACAATAGACTTTTCAGCTGCGCTACTTAGATAAACAAAGAAGCCACCAACAGATAACCTTAGTAGAGCGGAAAAGCAAATATCCGAGAGGCCTGCGATTTGGAAATAGTGTTAGGGTGTAAAGAATCTAGACAGGATGGATAAAAGGAGGTTTCTCTCCGTGTTGACTCGTGAATCTTCATCCCGATTTCTACTCCTTTTTGCGCAGTCACTCGTTTACCTGTCATTCATTTTGCGATGCTGTTTCACAGGGTATTGCTAGCCGCGGCTGTGGTTGCTACATCGTACGCTGGGCCTTGCAAGCCTGTGAGTTCTAGGGCGTCTGTCTCTTCGACTGCCGTCACTGGCATTCCCTCTTCGACTGCTTCGGTTGAGTTCTCGGATACGACACTTACTGCCACTTCTGTGTCTTCCGGTACAGAGAAGGCCACTTCATCTGTGACCATTGGCTCTGAGACGGTCACGTCAAAGGGTTCCACCACTTTGGCTACGTTGCTGTCCAGCTCCGGATCTGTTTCTGAAGGTCTCTCTATTTCTGAAACTGGTTCTCAAAGCAGTGATGTCTTGGTTTCAACCAGTGGGACAGAAACCCTTGGACCTTCTGCTAGTACTACTGTTACTGGTACCATGACCTCGGGGGGTATCACGACTGGTACTACTGACGTGGATCAAACGACTGAGCCTACTACCGCGCCAACTACCGATGGTACCAATGATGCTACTGCAACTGGTACTACTACGACTGAGCTATCTGGTCAGGCCACTGTAGACCCTCCCACTCAATCTTCGACTGAGACAGCCACTGGTCCTACTACCGAATCCTCCGATCAGCCTACGACGGGCACGACTACGACTGATTCTCCCACGACGCTCCCGACGACCGAAGACACAACTGGGTCTGGCACTCAGCCAACAACCGATACTACACAACCCACCAGCGGCGCCACCACTGACCCTTCGACAACTCAGCATACCACAACCGAGGGTACAACCACCGAGTCTACAGCCGCTGCGCCAACGTCCACATCTGAGTTCTGTTACGACAATGCAGATGTCATCTCAATGCTAGCCTTTGACCCAGTTGCCTCTCCCTTCTGTGTCAGCTACCTTTCCATGACCACGCATACAATGTAAGTTCTTTGCCTCGGTGAACTTAGAACGTTCACTAATTACATCTCGCAGCACTGAGTATGCAACAACCGATCCCACAAACGTGTACCAAGTCGATGTCGTCACCATCACCGCCGACGCTCTCACGCACATCGAGACTAATTACGACGGCGTAACTGCAATCTTGACAGAGTTCAAGACCAATACCGAGGTAAGTTCTACTGACTATACTTGAGAATCGTGTACTAACATTGTGGTAGTGGTCTGAGGCCACGGTTACGTCGACGCGATCGATCGAAACAATTACATGTCTTGACAGCGCATACTCCTACGTTGCCCCAGTTCCTACCATCGATCGAGGCACTCCGCACCCAGAGAAGCGTGGCCAGGACGCGGTTGATGTCCCTGAGGCTATACCTTCTGACTGGACTGAGGCTCAAACCTCTGATATCTGCTCGTGTCTTGATATCGAGGAACCTACGACCCATACAACCATCCAGACAGTTGAGCCTACGACGTTCATCACAACTTCGACAGATGCTGTGACTCCCGTTGAAGAATAGTACGTCTCGTTTCATTTGTTTAACTCAGTGCAGACCTAACTGTAAATAGTACCAAGATCATCACGACTACATCAGTCAGTGTCTTCACATCAACCGTCACTGAGAAGAAGACCTCTACTGTCACAGCCTGGGTCGTCGAGACTACCTTTGCTGACAACAACGACATTGCCTACCGTCGATTCCAATGCCCTTTCAACGCTAACATCTACGACGATGGATTCACAACCAATTACTTCAAAGGCAAGCCCGTGCTATCGTCAGGCAACGCGCAGACCCTCCAGTTCGGCGCCTGCAGCTCCCTCACCATCCCCGGCAGCGGAACATTCGATGCTTCCCAATCAGCGCTTCTCTACAACGCATACTTCTATGCCAAAGAAACAGGAACGTATACCTTCTCTGTTCCAGATACCATTGACAACTGGGGTTATCTCTGGGTTAAGGATGCAGCGTATACGTGGAATTACGGTGCTTGGGCTATTCAGGGGACGCGAACGGGACAGAACTCTGCTTTGTGGAAGGGAGGTTCGTACCAGATTCAGTTGAAGAAGGGCGATGCTATTCCGTTCACTTATCTTTGGGCGAACGGCGGTGGTTGTGCTGGAAATGATTTGAGTGTCAAAACACCAAGTGGGAAGTCCATTCCTGGTATGGAGGGGTCGACTGTCAAGGCTTGCCATCTGAACAAGTTTACTTAGGGTTGGTGGTTTCAATTCTTCATCTGTATATCTTTTATGATAGACTTACTCCTGTGCTTAATTGCATCTGAATGGCGTCTCTGAGTCTCCAGATTCATTGTCTTGCACTATGCAGTTAGAATTCCTTTACCAAACTAACAGCATCGAGATTAACACACTTTCGGCCTGAAAACTTGCCATGTGAGCGAGCTCCTAAGAATTTCCAAATTGTAACACCCCTTATGTCATTAAAAACATAGCTTCACGAACTGCACTATCCTGATTGCTCCAAGTTTGACTGGTTCTACTGCTCTTCAATCTCAACTGTATCTAATGGCTAGGTAGCCTTGCATGTCCTACAACCTGACTACCGTACGCCTATCTGACCAACCTCAAATTAATGCTCCATCCATATCAACAGACTACTCTATTGCCCAACAATGCTTCAACGCTCAGGAAGATTCGATGATTCTAACACATTAGACACAAGTAATTATCGCAGACTTGTCAGTCTTGTTTCGGGGAGAGTATGTATTATTTTTAATGAATGATGATAGCATGCCTGAAAGAATGACAAGTGAGTCATCTTGAATTCTTGATTCCTCTCAAAAGTCACCGAGAGGCAGATCCAGTGACACATAAAAGAATACAAGTTCAATTTCGCCAAGTCAACTCAATAAATCGCACCAAGTAGAAAGAAAAGTCCGCGTCACTGCAATACCAGTCCTAGTGCTTCCAAAGCTTGAAAGCCTGGTTCGCACCACCATGCCCATTGTAGGTTAGGAAAGCGGTGTGATTAGCAATGTTTCCACCAGACAGATCAAGGTACGTCCCATCCTTAGCATTACGAAATCTAAATCATTCGTCAGCTTTTATTTCATATGTAAGATGTTGTGCCACTTACCGAACTTGCGTGTTGTCGTTGACGTTGTCGACTGTCGCGCCTTCAAGATCCCACTGAGCTGCAAGGTCAGAGACATCGCGGTTTCTCTCGCACTGGACATTCTTTCCGTGTCCTATATCCTTCGTAAGCAATCTGGTCCATTATGTGGATTCATGTACTCACCAGTTGAAAAGAGGACAAAGCTGTTGCCCGCGTTCTTGATGATGACGCGCGTGTTGGACCCAGGAACGGAGAAGATCTCCCAGATCTGGTTGGAGTTCCACTTGTACGTTCCATCGGAACTAACAGAGGTCAGCTACTATCATGTATTATGGACGGGATGACACTTACATGGCATGAACTGGAGGGTTCTGGCCACCTGCGCCGTTGAGGTCGAAGAAGACATGACTGCTGCCTCTGGAGCTTTCACTTCGAATGTTACACTTGAAGTGAAGCTTAGGCTCAGGAACAACAGTAGGGGCAGGGGCAGGGGCAGGAGCAGGAGTAGGTGTAACATGACCCTCATGCATGTGAGTCCGTAACTCCTTAGCCTTCTCATTCATCTCCTCCTGGAGCTTGAGAAACGCCTTCTCCTTGGTCTCGATGACGCTGTTGAGCCTTTTGATCTCATCACCTTTCTCGCCGATCGTCACACCCCTTTCTTTTGCAAGCTTGTCGAGATCCTTGGCATCATCCTGGGCCTGTTCTAGCTGGCACTGGAGGTCATTTTTGGCCTTCTCAAGCTTGGCGATGGTCTCATCCTTCTGCTTGTTCTCACCGCGGAGTCTCTCACCCTCTCGCTTCTCAATTTCGAGTTCTGCTTCGAGAGTGGCGATACGAGCAGTGAGAGCAACAATCTTGGCGGCTTCAGTCTTAAGGCGAGCCTCGGCGGCTCTGAGATCAGTAATCGCCTGGTCAAGCTTTTTCTGGACCTCAGTCTTAGAAGCTCGCTCGTATTCAAGCTGGGAAACCAATTTCTCCATGGCCTTGTGGTCCTCAATATCATGACTCTTGCTTTTGGCGAGCTTTTCGTCTCTCTCCTTGAGATCGGCAGCATGGGCGGCTTGAGTGTCAGAGAGTCTCTTGGTCAAATCACCGGTCTTGGTCTTTTCAACGGTGAGATCATCGGTGAGCTTCTTGATCTCCTTCCTGAGCTCGTTATTCTCCGTGTTAGCAGCGTTGAGCTGCTCACCTCGAGCATGGAAGTTGGCATCAAGGGCTTTGAATCGCTGTAGTCATCAGCTAATGCCATGGCAAGTCAATAGTTGGCACTTACATCCTCAGCATACTTGGCGAGATAACCAGCCTGATCGGCAAAGGCGATGGTATGTCGCAGAGTGTCAATGAGATTCTTGGGGAAAGGAAGGGGTCCAAGAATGCGAGGAAGAGACGGCTGAGGCTGGGGAAGACGGACTTCGACCTCGGCCTTGTCGGGGGTTGAATACTCTGGGGGGGTCCAGTCACTGAATGGCGGTTAGCATTGGAATGAGCCTGTGGCCTCAAACTTACTGGGAGTGGCGATCAATCAAAGCGGATAAAGTGTACTCGCCAAGATCCTGGTTCGCCTCAGGTCCCTTCATGTGGACAGCAAGCTTCTCTGTCTTCTCATCCCAGGTACACGTAATATCATAGTACGAATGGTAAGAGAACTTGACGCCTTTTCCAGCACCAGAAAGCATCTTCTGGGACTCGGCGCGGAAGGACGGAGACTTTTCAGTACCAGTATCATCATGAGTCCACTGCCAAAGCGACAGAACAGGCTTTCCATCACCAAACCCCTCAGGGACGATGAAAATGCTCATCTCATCACTAGCATACTTGGACCAAGAAATCTTGCCAGTCCAGATCCTAGCAGCCCCAGTGGCCTGCTCACTCTTGGACTGCCAGATCCGCTTGAACGACATGTTGCTCTTGGCACCAGCTGGGTTCGACATAACGACGTCGAGCTTGCCGTAGACGTCGCGGGAGGTGATCTCCCAGCTGTAGTAGGACGCCTTGGCGATGAAGATATCATCGCCGCTGGGAGTCTTGGAGACTTTTTCGATGGCGGACTTTTGGAAGAAGTTGGCCTTCTTGGTGCCCTGCGCGTCTTTGGTCCATTGGGAGAAGAGGTAGGCGGTGTCACCGACGCGGACTGGACCGTCAGGTAAGATGATAACGAAAGTCTCGTTATCACCGTAGGGCTTCCAGTCGAGACGGCCTTCGTAGACGAACATTGTAATTACTAAAGTGGAAAGGGTTCTGGGAGAATAGAAGAGGCAATTGGTGGGATTGAAGGGTTGTTGCTAATGAGGATGTTAGGATATGGCACGAGGTGGACCAGCAATATATAGTTAACTCTCAGACCTTGTCCTCCTCCATTTCACAGGTGAAGCCTCACAAATGAGTTGAGAGTTCTTTGATGTCTGTTCCCTCTGGAATTCACTTCGATAATTTTCTGCATGGCTTTGCCTATCACCAGCTGAAAGTCCAGTGGCTACCTGAACATTAGGACCCGACAATTGCAAACTTACAGCAATCGCCAGCAAATGAAGTCAAAGCGCCATCACCTTCAACTCATTTCACACCGCGCAAACTCTGTGATATCGAACGCCTTGCCGTTATTCAGGGATGATTTTCATCATGATTTAGACTCAAAGGATAACGACCCCCGGAACATGGCCAACGAGTATCGCACCATTGGAATTTCAGCTCGTGCGCTTGGTCCCCGTGGCGGCGACTCGGCATTCATTTGATTCGCCTCCGAACGGGACAGTGAGCCGCTTTGATGATATAGATGGATCTGGACCATGCATGTCGCTCCGGGCCGATCCCTGGGGTCCTGAAGATGGAAATCTCGTGGGGAAGTGGAGAGCTGATGTTTTTGTTTCGGGCTGGCTGAGCTGAGACGTGCAGGAGGAATGTAGCTAGCGTGTTCGCTATCGAACCTGGAATGTGTGATTAGCGCCGTGGCTTGCAGGGATTCATAGTCGTATCTGAGCAGGAACAGGATCGTAACTGGCCACTGTTGATACACTGGGTCGATTCAGTATTTGAAAAGTGATGCAGGTTGCAAGCCGTTATTCTGTTATGTTGATCCCTGGGAGGAAACAATTATTCTTAGAACAGGGAGCATATAGAACCGGTTCTTGGCATTTGAAGTATCATATCCTGTAAACGGAGTAAATAAACTCACAATAATTTTCTTAAATTTCTTAAATTTCAGGCTTCAAAAATCTACATTGCTTCTCGAATCTTTTCTCTTCCACGAGTTACAGCCCTTTCTTCCTACTGATGTACCTAATTCAATTTCCAGCTCTGACTCAGAGGAACAGTCCAGCAAGTTGAAAATCATGTTTATCTGTCAGTCCATACCACAAGATGTTGTTGACTTTTATCGCCGCCAAGCTATAACATAAGAAAATTGTCTATTCAACCTAAACGCCATCTTTATCTGTTCTATTGAACCCAAGTCTATCCCAAACCCAAACAAAAGAAATCTTGCCCTTTCTTAGGCAGCCTCAGCAACAGCATACCCAACCCTCTCTCCAACCTCCATCTTGCCCTCCCTAGCATGCCTCTCCCTCTCCTTAACCTCAGCCATCCTATTCAAGAAGCTCAGATACGTCTGCCACCCAACCGCCACAACACCATGGAACAAAGGCCGCCACCCAATCGACAAAAACGAAAAACTAAATGCCGTGACCATGGGCCATAATTTGCAGGAATTAATGATGCTGGTTGGTACTGTGTCTTTGACACGCTCGATTGTGCCGGGGATGTCACACCCGGAGAGCAGGGCTTGGGCGCCGAAGAAGTATGTGTTGAATATTGGGGTGAAGACGGCTTGGCCAACGGTTACTTTTGTGGCGAGGGAGAGAAGACGGGAGGAGTAGTTGAAGTTATGTGAAAGAAACATGAACCTGAACAGAATATCAGTACGAAACTCTAACCTCACTCATACTCTCTCACTGAAACTAAGAAGAAAGACTCACCACTTATAATTCGGTATAGCAGCAACACACCCAATAACCGCATTCCTCAACGTCCTCACAGGATCATACTCATTGCCACTAACATACTGCGCACTCAAATCCCCCGCGATGTAAATCACCACCGCAGTAGCAACCTGCGTCTTATACGGACTCTTATTCTGCGCACGCGCATAAGCCTGCACAGCTGTTGTCAAAGGGCCGAGGCGCTGCCATAACGGCAGGGGGGCGACGGTGGCGGGTACGGGAACGGGGTCTTTTTTAGGGGGTGAGGATTGGAAGCGCCGTTGGATGTGGCGGAGAGGATGTTTGAATGCGGGACGGAGGATGAGTATTGTCATTATGAGGGTATATGTGATATTATGTGTTAGTGGGTGATGGTGAGAGAGTCTGGGGTCTGGGGAGTGAAAGGGATGCGAGATTAATGAGATGAATTTGGATCTTGATAAGCGGTTTCGAGCGGCCGAACTCGGACGGTAATTCCGAGTGAGTAAAAAAAAAATGAAAAGGAGGGTGATTGATTAGATTGGTTTGGTTTGGTTGGTGTGGAGATCGGTATTCGTCGGCTATCGAATCGGTACTTACTCAGAAAGGCAAGTCATCACGGCCAACCTCACACTCACTCTCACTTTGAATATGAATATGAATTAAATAATAATATGCTAAACAAAGGAAAATGCAATGAATGTCTTAGCCATGTCTAAAAGAACTCCTCCTCCTCCTCATCCAACAACCCCATCCCACTATCCCTCCCCCTCAACCTCTTACTCACCCTCCTAACCCCCTGTCCCTTCACAACATCTTCCTCCTCCTTTCTCGGCGTCAAAAACTCCTGACTCATCTTGACAACCCTCTCCAACTCCTCCTTCATCGCATCAATAACCTCCTTCGCCTTGACCCTCTCCTCATCAACTTGCCTCTTCAAACCACCGTTTTCAACGCGCAGGCCGCAGATTTTGTCATGTGCTGAGCGCAGAGATTCATTCAGCTTGTCGATTTCACTGCGGTACTTGAGAACGCTTGCGTCGCGCGCTGCGAGTGCTGAGCCGTGCTTTTTGTTGAGTTCTGAAATGGTTTGTGTGTTGGTGGTTTGGAGAGTGAGCATTTGGGCTTGAAGATCGGTGGAGCGGGTGAGCGCTGATGAGAGTTTGCTTTCGAGAGAGGCGATAGTGTCTTCCTTGCGGGTGAGGATCTTGTGCTTGACTTCTAGTTGCACCGCATACTCGTCATTGGCATCATGGGCTTCGTGTTCCATTCGCTGAACGAGATCTTCCAGCTCTGAAATATCGCGGATATACCCATCCACAGCACCCTTAAGCCTCTGATTCGCAACCTCGAGCTCTCTAATCCTCGCAATCTTATCACTGATAAGCTTCTCAGCCTTTCCCATCTCTGCTTTAAGCCCGTCCATCACCGTAACTCTTGCGTCCAACTGCTTCCGTAGAGAGAGTTCGATCTCGTGATACTCATCTATAGCATCCTCATCTTCTTTCGCGCGCTTCGCCATGTCGCGTAAACGCGTGAGCATGAGATCCAAGACCTCTGCGCCATGGGATGAAAGGGGGAGGGTGATTTCGCCGGGAGTTAGGTACTCGAGCTCTAAGCGGGCGGCGCGGAAGTTGGTGATGAGGGTTGTTATCATCTCGCTGGCGTCGGAGCCGGTGAAGCCAAGTTTTGTGATGGAGGATGTGAGGGTTTGCAGGGCGCATGTTCTATCGGACATTGCTTGGAGCATGGCGTCGATCTGTGCCTCGAGGCCTGACTGATCTCTAGGTGTAAAGTCTGATAGCTTGTCGGAAAGGCGTCCGCTGAGAGTCTTGTAAGATTCAAGAGTGTCGGTCAACTTTGCAACCTCCAGCTGAAGCGACGACACTTCCTCCTCCAACTGCAGCTGCTTAGGGTCCGGCAGACAAGCCTGAACGCCAACCATGGCCGTTGTCTCCATCGGTTCAAAGATTGGTGTCCCAGGTACAGTAGGACTCGTAGCAGGCGGCGTCATGAATGAAGTGCGCGCCCTCGAAGGCGTACTACAAATAAACTGCGCCATGGTCTCATCCCCAAACTGATCCTCATCAGGCGACATGTCCATAAAGTCCTGAGAAAACTTCTCCCGCGCTGCAAGAGTCCAGTTATACCCTCTGCTCTGATCCATAGCGCGACCTGATCGTTTAGTCAGTTCATCCTGAAGATCTTGGATCTGCTTCTCAAGATCCCAAATGCGATCTGTGTCAATAACGATAGTCGCATTCTGCAACTCATAAATCTCGCGATCACGCGCTTTCAGCTCATTCCTCAACTTTTCAATCTCCTCTTTTGCTTCTTGGTTCCGACGGCGCTTTTCCTGTTGAATTGTGTTCATCTCCTCGCTCAGACCATTGCGACGAATTCTGCGCTGCACGCGACCGTCGAGGACTTGTCGCAGCGGCAGAAACGTAACTTCGCCGCTTTCAGGGAGCGCTGGACTTGAGCGGATTGCGCTTGGGGTTGTTTGGACAGGTAAAGATGAGTGGCGACGGCGCTTGGGTGTTGCGACGGTGAAGCGATTTACCATGGGAGTTAAGCCGGATGAAGAGGCGCCTGGGTCGGAGAAGCGAACTCGGCGGGAGGAACGCTTGGGAGTTTTGGAGGGCATTGGGGATGAGGGCATGTCTGGTTCTGGTTTGATGCTGCTGCGACGGGAGCGTCTTATTGCGATGGGGAGATGAATGTCGTCCATGATGGGTGAGTATGTCAATTGAATGGGACGTCAAGCAGTTTACACAGACGACTCATAAAGACCACAAATATGAACAAAATAAGTCCAATGAGCTAAACAAGTATGAATAACAAATCAACAAAACAGCGAACCCCTCGCATTTAAAAAATACAACTCCAGCATAACAAAAACATCCCCCAGGCCATCATTTACACGACCTCCAGGCATAATGTTTACCTTTTCCCCCTTACAGCCTAGCGCGTAACCTCGCAGCGAACGAGGACCAATGGTTCTCAGAACATGCAGGGTCTCGCAAAACGGCCACTGGAGAATTGTTATGGGGCCGTGAATTCAGGCCATGTTTTTTGGTGGCAGCGGTCGTGTTTTTGGGCCTGCGCATTCACGGTGCTTGTTTGTTTGGGGGGGGTCCACTATAGCTTTCGGGGGTGATTGAAGGGGCAACGGGTGATCTGTTGATGTTGACGATGATGTTGTGCGACGATATTGTGTCGCATTTATTGAATGATTGTTGCACAACGAATTGCAATTATCGAGATATTTACTGTTTGTATTATGCCCACGTTTGGTGATCGTGAGGGTGTTGAGATACGGGATGATCCGCCACCCGGTCGATCTGACAGCCAAGATCCATCCCTCCCTCCGTAAATGGCAGGGCAATCGAAGCCATTCCCAAACTGCAATTACAGTTCAATCACAATCTCCTTCTGGGCGCTTACCCAGACTCTCGGGTCCCAGACCTCCTCCCACCGATCAGTCACATTTCACATCCTCCAGCATAGCCATCACACTCCTAACAATACATTCTGAACATTTCTTGCGCTACACAAACCACCCCATTCATATTCTCGTGATACTCATCTCATGGTGTTGTCCTCCAACCAAATCTTACCGAGCTGACTAATCCCCTTCCCATTCCTCACCGACGCGTCCTTCACCTTAATCCACTAACTTTAAGCATCCAATCCTCTCACTGACGCACTTACTCACATGCTTCAGACGAAATGCCCACTCCTTCAAAACATGTCAAATTCGTCGCCTCAGACCCTTCGCGCGGCGGTCTCCCCGTGAAGCGCAAACAGGTCCAGCACGCCTGTGCTTCATGTCGCAAGAAAAAGGTGAGCACTCACTGACACACCCCGGGAATAGTGAGAGTGAGAGCCGGGGGCTGATTGAGTAGAGGCGCTGCGTTCATGCTGAGGATGCAGTCGATGAGACTTCGCCTCCCGTGGAAGAAGATGAGACATCCCGGTCAACGTGAGTGGGCCACCACTACTACTCTGGGTACTCCCCCAATTGACACTCACCAGATCACTACCCTTACAAACACAAAGAACTGCTCTCCCAGACTCATCGCTTCAATATGCAAACTCAACCGCAAATGCAAGTCCTGCTGCGCCAACTCCAAGGCGCGAATCAGGAAGCACGCCGAATCAATCCTCCCGCTTCGTGGGGGATCTCAACCCTGAGGGCATGTTCATGGAAGCTACAGGCTCGGCATCTGTCCGCGAGACCTCACAGAAAGGGGATGTAGGAATATGGCTTTCTTCTAATAATCCTGGCCAAGCCAGCCAATTCATCACTTCTCGGCCACCGCCTATAATGGACCAGTTTCTACTACCGTTTGTCAAAGAGCATTGTCTATCGTGTCTTCCGCCACATCAAGACTACCTCAAACTCAAGGCGTTGTATCTGGAAAAGATTCACCCCATCATGCCGATTATACCGGAGACTGCGCTGGACGGCGATGAACCCACGAGTGTGGTGTTGAAACAACTCATATGTCTCGCTGCATCTACAGACCCAGGCATGGCGCTGTATCTACACCTCCAGAACAAAGGCGACAATCTCCTCCCCTGCCAAGACTTCATGCAATCCGTCTCCTCCGCCGTCCGCGCCATCCTCGAAACAAGCATCATAACAGACAGAGTCCTTCACATCCGCGCCCTCATCCTCCTATCCCTCTACACCCAGCCCAACTCCTCCGAAGAAGCAGACCTCCCCGCCCAACTCGGCGGCCGCGCCATTCACCACATCCAAACGCTGGGTCTTCACTTGTTGAGATACGACGGGCCCAATAGTGAGGAGCTGGAAACGCTGTTCTGTGCGGTTTGGGCGGTTGATCGGATTAATGCCGCGGTGTACGGGAGGCCTTGTCTTATGCATGAGAGGGATATAGGCGCGAATCTGGATGGGTGTATTAGGAAGAGACCGCCATGCTTTAGGCTGTTCTTGAGTGTTGTGCAGTGGTTGGATCAGGTTATTGAGCTGTATCGCCCGGGACCAAGTGCTGAGGCGAGCGGCTTGGACAAGATTGCTTATATCGATCTTCC
Organism: Fusarium mangiferae; assembly: GCF_900044065.1. Taxonomy (NCBI): domain Eukaryota; kingdom Fungi; phylum Ascomycota; class Sordariomycetes; order Hypocreales; family Nectriaceae; genus Fusarium; species Fusarium mangiferae. Next base: position 348,723 of record NW_024573936.1, read on the forward strand.
GGTTCTCGAGGCCATGATCGTCAATGCCGATGCGCTTAAAGTACCAGGCTCACTAATCGGTAAGTCTCCCATTCAGTCAAGTTCGCGGCTAATAATCACAGCAACGATTGAAACATTCTATCACGCCGTCATCATCTTATCATGTCGTCTCCCACGACCAGGCACACTCACAGCAGCATCAACCCTCCCTCCCCCATCCGCCAACGCCCGTCGCTCCCTCGCAGCAGAACGCATCGCCTGCGCCGTCCTGCGCGACCACCTCTCCCCTATGCCGTTCGTCCCCTACGCCGTCTGTCTCGCCCTAAGCGTGGAGTACCGCAAGATGCGCCACTCCCGCCTGCCCATGTTCCGCTCGCGCGCCATGCACGCATTCCGTCGCAACTGCGAGATGCTCCGCAAATTCGGCGACTACTTCTGGAGCGCCAACGTGGTGGCGGGGCTGGGCGAGCGGGTGCTCAAGGAGATGGAGCGCGCTGCTAACACGCTCACGCGGGAATCACCGCCGCCGACGGTGAATCCTGTGGCTGTGACGAATCCGGTGGCCGTGACGAATCCGAGCATGGTCAACGCTGTGCCGAGCGTGGAGCAGGCCGTGGACTTTTCACTGATTGATGCGATTTCCGGGGCGGATGTGTTTGGGGCTATTGATCCTAGTTTTAATCTGGGGGCTGTGGAGGATGCACTGGAAGCGAATCTGGATATCGGGCTGCCGATGAACTGGGTTGATTGGGGGCAGTATGCTACGCTGTCGTGAGATGGACAGCTCAGAGTCAGCTACGTCTTTGATGACTGGTTGGTGATTCGGTGTTGTGCGCCCGTTGGCGACGGATGAAAGCTTACTTTGGTGGTGATACTTGGCGCGGCTATTTCCAGAGTTTTTGGTAAGATGATGACCACGGGTGGGATGACAGAAGCTCACGGTCAGCGACAAACGTTTGGGCTATAAAACTGGCTTTATTGCTGGTCTGGAATGCATTTCGCTCGAACATCAGTCACCATGTGGAAGACATCATCGAAAGATACCAGCATCGAGATCGTCCCTCTTCTCGACGACACTACGAGTACACATACCCAGCACACTACGCCAATACTTCGTCGATTAAGGCGACACAGGGTGAACATGGAGAAATGGGGACAATTATCGGCGTTAATTGGGAAGGATATGAACATGGTGGCGTGTTGTCTGCCGTGTAATCCGTAAGATGGACATGGATTTTGCAATAATAGACGATTCAGCAATGAAGGAAAGACATGGAGCGTTAATCGGTATAATTGGCAGCCCGTAGGCGCGGTATTGTACAGTAAAGCAACCGTTTCTGTTTCCAAACGATCTCGCTAATGGCGCAGACAGATAAAGAGCCATCGACAAGAAAATCGGAGTCTTTTGCGACGTGTCGGGCCAGATCGTCGTGCTGAGGCAAATGGCTTGGAGGGAGGATCAAGTAGAGGTGTCTGCTCGGATCGACCGAGCGACTTAGTCGTCCTCAATAAATACTATCCATCTCCTCGTGACCATCTCAAGATCCTGCGACGTGCGTATGGTTGTAGCATTCGAGGTTCGCATCGTAGGGACAAGTGGGCAGGTAATCGCCTGTTCCATTTCCCCCATCTACATCTCAATCCAACTCGTAAACCTCCCACCATCGCATCCAATCGTCAATCATCACAGTTAACCAGGGTATCATAAAAACATCAATCCATCTCTTTCACTTCCTCGTTATATCCGTCGGCTTCCCCCGAAACTGATTCTTAATCTCATCCAGAAAATGCTTCGCAAACTCCGAGTTCTTCCCAGCTGTATTCGGATCAGCTGTTGCTTCGCCCGGTGCCAAAGGCTCGTGCGGATTTCGTCCGTGTTGCTTCTCGTGGATGGTCTTGTGAATGCGCGTTACTGCGCGGTGGAAACCTGGTTGTCGTAGGATCTAAGTCGTGATTGTTAGTGAAGAACGTAGAGGTTGAGGCCGGGAGGCGTACGGATGCGACGATGTGATCCTGAGATTTGTTAGTGATTGGGAATCAGGGCAGGGAGGGCAGACGGACTTCGAAGGATTGGATTGCGCGGAGGAGCCACCAGTGTGCAGCCATTTTGGTGAAGAAGACGGGTGATTGAAGATGCTGAATTCAAGATGGAGATGGAGATGGAGTGGCGGCGTTAGTGCGGCGGGAAATGGAGGGGCGAGCAAGGATGACAAATGGATCTGATCTTGTGTGACAGCTTGACTACAGTTTCAGCTACTCCGTACAGCTACCCTGAACTTATCATGAACCACTCAAGTACGCATCAACGCAAAAGCTTGAGGTCATCAAAGAACTTGGAATAATCGATCAAAATTATCTCAAGCTTAATACAAACTTGTTCTAAAACCCAGTTGTTATAAGTATTTAGTCTTGGTCGCTTCTAAAAGACACCTCATTACTCTCATTCATGCAGCCTCAGTCAACGTCAAATCACTTTTATTAATCCCAATACATCAGCTCAACTAGTGTCCAGGCTTAGAAGTACTGGTTCATGAAAGAACCGATATAGTCCTGCTTCCCCAACTCAACACCCTCCTTTCTCAAAATCGCATACGCAGTCGTCAAATGGAAGAAGACATTAGGAATTCCATATCCCTGCACATAATCCCTAACCTTCATATCCGCACTCTTCCCGGGTCCAAGCCCAATAGTCACAACCTCAGCACCACGCTTCTCAACAAGCTCCCGATCAGCCTTCTCAACGACCTCGAGAACCTGCGCGATACGAGCTTGGAACTGCTCAAATGTAGTGCACTCGTCGCGAGAAAGAGTAAGAGGCTCGCTGCCGGTTGTGCGCGCGACAATCTTCTGCGCTGTGTCGGTGGTGAAGAAGACCTGGAAGCTGAGGTCCAGCATGTCAGGGGCCAGTTTGGCGGTGGGGAATGAGGATGCGTTGGCGTGGGTTTCGGCCTTTTTGAGGATCGAGGACAAGGAGTTGAGGGCTTCCTTGGTGTGGAGGATGGCGGCGTCGTAGAGTGTGTAGCTCATGATGGGCAGTGAAACCTTGATGGTAGTAGTGAAGAGTGAAGGTAGAGTGAATTGGGTATAGTAGTGTATTGCGTGATGAAGCTTGTCTGTCCGAACAATCCGAGGGGCGATGTCTACGGGGTATATATATCTCTTCCTCTCCCCGTTTCAAGACGACCTCAACCCTTCCCCACCGTCTTCACCGCTTGCCTTGCTTTACTAATGGAACCTTTCCAGTTTCCCCCTCAGATCGACCCGTTTGAAGACTCTAGATGCTTCCTCGATTAGTAATGGATCCATTGACGACCATTGAGGACCATTGCGGAGACTGGCAGTAACGCTAAACGTCTCCGGATCATCGCTGTCCGACATCCGTGCGGGTTAAGGGCCACGGGTGCTTTCGTTGGACGTGCGTTGAACAAGTGTTCTGAACGGTCGAATATCGCACGGTTCATGAAACATCGGCTTACAAACCAGAGTTGATTACAAACTACCTGATCAGAGTGAGACACGGAGAACCAAAGAAATCGGCAAATACGGCTGCAGAAATAACCGGTGTGAAAAAAATAAATGACAGGTAACCGAAGAAATGACCGTGACGGACGAAATAACCATGATTGAGGCCACCGCTTAAAACCCAAGGATCCGATTCGCCTCCCTAACAACCTCATCCTCCCCCTCCGTCCTCAGCGCGCTCAGTCCCATCGCCCGACGAGCCGCTCCGTCCAGCATCTCCTCCGAGCCCCGCCCCACATGTCCGGACTCCCCCGCACCGCCTGGGAAATCCGGTCCCGGCGTGCCACGGAGGAAGGCCTCGCGCTGGCGCACCATGTACTCTGCGTTCTGTGCCGTGATCGGACAGATGGGGATGTACATCACCGAAGAGTCTGCTGTGCCGGCGTGTACTTTGTCGACTGAGTGGATTGCTAAGTGCTGTTAGTACTGATTTAATAGGCAGTGGTGTTGCGGTAGAGGAGGTAGTGATTGGTGACAGGAGGGGACTTACTGTCGCAGTGCCATGCTACGAAATCTCCAGGCCGAATCTCAGGAACGTGAACCATCGTCTTCTCAAGCTCCAAATGCGGATGCAACTCTCCCGTCAACTCCTGTCCCGTCCCAGGCGTCGCGCCCTGCAACTCACTATCAACATCCCTCATCAACTCCCAATTCCCCTCATCCAAAAACCCCTTCCCCAATCCCTCTCTCCTCGCCTTAAAAAACGGCCTCAGCAGCACATAAGCCATAGAAAGCTTCACCAGCGGATTCACCAACAACGTCCCCTCCCCAGGCTTAGTATGGCTCATGCTCATCCACCCCTGCCACATCCTAAACATGGAGCAAGCACCCAGTCCATTGTACCGATTGTTCACAGCGTCGACACGCCCACTCGCGTCCCACGGATCGTAGGATTCCCAGTTTCCCTGGAGGATGGAGTCAAAGACGTGTCCTGCGCCGTAGCCTTCTGGCTCCCAGCGCTCGACGCTTCCGCCGTCGATGTGGGGACCGAGAGCGAAGCTGGCGTCGCCGGGTTGGCGGATACGAAGACGGTCGGCGTAGCTGAAGGGTTGGGAGAGGGAGATTGAGGTTGGGGAGGTGGTGTGCCAGAGTGACATGAGGTTGTGTTGGACGGCGAGGAAGTTGGGGTGTGAGCGGGCTTTTAGTTGGGGTGGCGACCAGTATAATTCGTAGACTTGAGGATCGTGAGGTGGAAATGCTGTATTCATTAGTCTATGTCAATTGACGAGCGGAGTGTAGGGGTAGATACCTCGTGTAGATGGGTTCCTAGCAACATACTCCTCCACCTCAGCCTTATACGCCCTCGCCTCACCCTCTGGAACAACACCCCTCACCACAACAACACCTCTCTTCTTAACCTCCTCCCTCAGCGCATCACTACTCCTCTCAAGATCCTTAAACTCAATCTGTGGTATAACACCCGGTCCCTTCCTGGCCACAATCTCATTCTCCCGCTTCAGCTCACGTAGTAGCTTGTTCCACGACTGAACAATCTTATCTTCCCGACCTTGCAGGAGTTTAAGTTTCAGCTGCCGATATCGATCTGGTAAAGGCTCGCGCTTGGCCCCGGACATCGACGTAAATGCATCAGAGATGTCGCCTTCTTTTTTGGAGGCTAGCGATGTCATGCAGCGGCGGAGGACAGGGGGCGAGGGCTTGGCGAGCGATGCGCGGAGCATTTTGATGGTGCCAAAAGATATCAGAAATCGATGGAATTATTGTGCAGAATACGATGGGAGTGGTGAGGAGATGGTGATAAGATAGAGGACGATACAGAATGGTGACAAGATAATGGTGTTGGATCTTATATCGAATTGAGGAGAACGCGGTCTTACTCCATTCGGAAATTCCGCATTACACCTCGAAAAGCAAGAAATATTCTTCCCCAGCTTCGGGGAATAAGAACCTTGTTCAGTGTGGGGTTAACCTCAGAAGGTCTTTCTTGACCACGACATTCAACTGTCTGCAGTAAAAGAAGGCATAAGGTGCCAGTGACTGGGAAAAAAGCTCTGTTTGGAGACCCAAGTAAAGTACCCCAAACCCTCTCGAGCTGGCTTCAATCTACATAAGTGTTCCTATTGCTTATATCGCGTCCCTAACTTCAAGACCCCAAGAGCACGTCACCCACTTACTGCCCTCAAACTTCTGACATTGAATGGCTACTAAGTAAACTGGGTCTCGTCTTAACAAGATAAACTTACTCAAGTTTACCAAGGTCTTCATCACTTAGATAAGAGATCCTCAGCTTTCTTGCCTCTCTTCAGTGTCGCCCGTACTCACAGCGCTAACCCCACCAGGGGAGGAAAGAAAACACAGGTCCTTGACCCTAAGCGATAGAAATACTTAGGTAAATCTAGCCTAGACTTAGGGGACTCTTTGCTAAGTTTAGGATAACTTTTAATGAGTTTATTTTCATACCGTATATCAAGGTCTGATGTGGATGTTTTCTTGTCCCCCGAAGCCCCAGTACTAGCACACCTCACTCTGTCAATAAATAAATCACCATCACCACTTCAGCTTCACCAACATCAATAATCATAATACCCAAATATATTCCCCAACACCAACAAAAGAATCCTCGTACTTAGTTTATACAAGCAATGCAGTCCATGCAGTCCAGTTATACACAATCAACACCTAGCTCCCATCTATGCTAATAATTAACCGCCCTTGCACCCATCAACTCCACGCTTTTTGTTCAATCCAGGTCCCCTAGAGCCCTCTTCATCCTCTCCTTCAAATCACGATTCTCCATCTCCAGCCCTCCCAGCCTCTGCCTTGCAGCATGTCTATCCTGGTTCCGACCCTCCCGTTCCATCTTGAGCTTATACTCCATGTCGCGCAGTCTAAACAACCACCTGTTATCGTTCGCGGCGCCGTTGTTCTCCTCGCTTAGCGCGGCCATGTCGCGGAGTCCTAAACCTCCCGCTGAAGAACCTGGTAATGCGGTGGTGGTGTGTGCGCGCGTAACGGTTGAGCGAGATTTAGAACGGCTTGTGCGTTGATCATTAGGACCGCGGGGGACGGATGGTGATGGTGAGTGAGGAACTAATTCGGTGCTGGAGTATGAGGCTCGGGCGCGCACGTCGTTTGCGGTGCGGAGCGTGGCGTTTTCGACTTTGAGCTGGCGATATGCTTCTTCCAGGCGGGAGTACCTTGCGTCGTGGCTCAGAGATCCTGAAGCGACCGAGTTTCTAACCATGGTTTCAAGACGGTCCAGTTTCTTGGTGCGCACTTCGAGGTTGGACTCGAGGGTTTGATACTCCCTGTGGAGGTCGCGTTCGACGGACTTGATGCGCACTTCGAAGGAGCCGATCATGTTCTCGATGGCTTTGACGGCCGCCATCAGGTTCTTGGTGAAGCTGGGGAGGCGGTTGGCGATGACTTCGATTGAGGGGAGAACTTGGCGGTCGATGAGAGAGTTGCCGTGAACCCATTCTCTTCCGCACAATTTACTGAGCTTGTGCCAAAGCTGTAGCAGTAACTCATTGCGCTCTTGTAGTTGATCGCGCATCGACTGCTCAAGCTGCGCGATCCTCCTGCGATCTTGACTCTTGTTCGTCTCGAGCTCAGCGATGCGCACATCTTGACTGCTTGCAGTACGGGTAAGGTGTTGGTGAGACTTTTGGAATGTGTCGTACTGCGATTTTGTGTTGCGGTGGGCAATGCGCTCCTTGTCGAGTAACTCAGCAAGTTTGCGACTCTCGAGGGCATGAGACTCAAGTAGTGAATCGCGCATCTTGATGATACGATCCTTCTCCACAAGAGCTGCCTTGCTAGCATCCAGGTCGCGGATCGTATTCTCAAGCTCCCGCTGCAACTTGGCAATTGACTAAGACTGTTAGCGTAATCACCCACAAATGCAAGCTAAGCCGACTCACCTTAAGGAGCGAAGAGCGGGTACCGTTGAGGTCACCAAGAGCTTCACGAAGATTATTCTCAAGCTCCATCAACCTCTCCTTCCACTCTGTCGCCTCAACCTCTCTCGACGTCAAGTTCTTACGCAGACGACGAGCCTCATCCTTGGCCGCTGACGCTTCCCGGTTGAGCTCGTTGACAAACTGCTGAACCTCCTCCTTCTCCTGGTCCGCCACAATCTCTCGCTGGTGTCGCTCTTGTTGGAGACGGTTCTCCAATTCCTTGACTCGTTCCTTTTCTTCGCGGATGCTCTGTTCGGCATTCGCCATTGCAGCTTCGAGGTCGCCGATGCGTATCTTGTCGGTCTCTTGCTCTTCTCGAAGGAATGCAATCTCTCCCTGTGACGACTCTTGCTGTACTGAAAGTCGCTGGTTCTTGTCGTTCGCTTCCATGAGCTTCTGCTCCAGCTCTTCAAGCTCCTTGTTCGACGAGTCCAATTCCTGCTCGAGCTGTTGGATGCGTCGCAATTTGTTCTCCTGGTCGTCTTCAAGTCGTATCAAGGCTTCGCTCATCTTGCGCATCTCTTCCTGCAAGGCGTCAAAGTTTTCTGAGCGGTCCTGTAAATCTGCTTGCACTCGTTGCATCTCCTCAGCTTGTTGATCGGCTTCGGACTCCAACGCATCAATCTCCTCTTGAGCCTCCTTCCGTAGCGCTTCAAATTCGCTCTCCATTTCGTTCTGCTCGCGAAGAGCTTCGTCGCGTTCGGACTGCAGAGCAACTAGATCGTTCATCGCGTTGTTGAGGTCCTCCTGCAGAGTCATCGCTGCTTCTTCGGCTTGTCGCTTGTCGCCAATAGCAACCTCAAAGTCCTCCATGCAAATCTCAAGCTCGCGCTGCAACTCTTGATTCTGCAGCTTGACCTCACTGAGTTTGTCGCGCATCTCGTTCATCTTGTTCTCCAGCTCTTCACGGTCGGCTTCCTCCTCAATTTGCGTCCGTGTCTTCATGCTACCCCGCGATTGGGGTCTCTCCATACCACCAACCTGTGAAGCCGATCGCTCTAGGAGACTGTCAATTGTTGAAGGGGCAGGCCGACCTCGTCGCTGAGCCATCTTGAGATCCTCAATCTCCTGGTAGAGGCGCTCCTTTTCGCGGTTCCTCGAAGTCAGCATGGATGTTTGCGCACCGACCTCGCGTCTCAATTCGGCATTCTCATGACGCAGCTGCTCACTCTCGCGACGTAGCTCATCAACGAGTGTGGTCGCAGCACTGAAATTGCCATTTGAGCTCTCCATATCGCCTGAGAGGCCAGATACAGGTCGACCTGGTGATACATTGCCGTCGCGATGTTTCTTGGTGATGTTGTAAATGTTTGTCGTGTGGTGTAAGCCTCCCCCGCTAGTCAGGCTAGACATGTCCTGCTTTAGCTTGAACACCTCCTCCCGTAGTCTCTTATTCTCGTCATCGGCTTGTTCTCTGCGCGCAGTCTCTTGCTCCAGAAGATCCTTCCACACATCGGCCTCTTCTTCTCGCTCCATGTTTCCGCTATTTCGCTCACCAAGAGATCGGACGATATCCGCAAACTTTCGTCGCTCATTCTCCTTGGTTAAACTTTCGGACCGTAAACGCTCAATCTCAGTGGCATACTCCTCAACCCGCTCCCGCAAAAAGATGAGCTCTTCTTCTCGCTCTTCATCTCCCATTCGGGCCGTTTGATCTGTCGATGATGCACCACTGTGCGCTGTGCTTGGTCGCTCTCCCTCGTCTCGGACTTGCTTCTCCAATTCTTTGACCCGCCTCCGCAAAACCTTGTTATCACGTTGGAGTACCGCAAGACCAGTCTTAAGGTCAACATTCTCCGAGATCATTTCCTTGATACCCTCTTCTGACAGCTTGTCAAGGCGATCGCTCAAGAACATAACTTTGAGCTTGAGATCGAAGTTTTCCTTTGACAGCCTCTCAATCGTACTGCTCTGTTCTTTGAGCGTCAAGTTCTTGCCCGATCGGGCGGTATTGACGGAACCCATGGCGATTGAGGATTGTTTCCGGGGTGTTTCGAGTCCGCCCTTGTACTTGTACTCCTTGGCCAAAGATTCGGGTACCTGGACGTTTCTAACATGCCGCGCGATGACCGTATCTGTAGGCGCTGTAGTGAACCCTTCCTTAGAGGGCTTCGGTGTCTCCAGCAAATCTTGTCGCTGCCGTTCGGGACTATCGACTTCATGAAGCGGTTCGAGTTGCGGTAATGAAGTATCAGTGTAATCCTCAGCGCCGAATGCTGATCCAACACTACCCATGCTCCCTATGCTGATGGATCGTAGCATGGGGTTGCTGGGATTTCGTAGCATTCCAATAGCGGGGACTGCACCGCCAGACTGTAAAGCGTAATCGGTACCAAGACCAACGGTCATGTCGCTGCCTTCGTGAGACTCGGGGTTCGTAGCAAATGAGGATGTCGATGATCGTTGGCTTCCAAAACGACTACGCAGATATTTTGGCCGTCGGCTTCGAAGCGATTGACCAGGGGTGCTGCCCGCATTGACTTTTTCTGACAAGGAATGTGTTCTCGATAAAGGGGCCTCGTTATCGCCAGCGCTGGATACCTGTGAGCTCTCCTGTTCCGTGTCGTCCTTTTCGCTCTCGTCGTAGCTTGTGTTGCGATTGTCTGGCTGACTCGCCATGCTAACAGCGCGCGAAATAGTTCTTCGTGTTGCAGCTGCCGTCGGCGACGAAAAGTTCTCAAAGCCGGACGTATTCGTGCTGGCGACAGTTACATCGTGATCCTCCTCTTCTTCTTCTTCTTGATGTCGTTGCAGAGGCTGAGGAGCAGGCGCAGGCTTTTTTGTCGGGGAGTCGAATTGGTACGTGTCGTCGACGCCGCCGTCCAGGTTCGTGGATGCAGTTGGAATGGGCGACAAGGCGGGTAAGAAGCTAGACTCCACGTCTCCCAGGTGGCGTCTAACGTCCTCCTCAGTCAAGGAATCGTCATGTCCCCGTGTGACATCGACGGAAATAGGATCGAAGTAGCTGGTTTCAGGGGCAGAGTGACCAGGCAGGTGCAGCATCGAGTCTTCGTGGCCTGTGGGGGGATTGCTCGTGGTCTGGGGAATTGTCCGGGTCTGAGATTTTGCGTGCGTATCATCAACGGTTATCGCAATGTCGTGTGGAGATGTCGCTGTGGTAGGGTTTGTTGGCTGGGCTTGCGACGTGTCGGCGGCTGTATCGTCAGTCATCTCTGATGTCTCAGTGGCCTCGGTGTGGTCCAGCAGATCATCGCTGCCGATGTGTGAGACGCGATGGGCCGTCTGTGGACGCGACCCGTCCTTGGTGCCGCTTGGACTCGGGCTTGGGCTGGGAGCCTGAGCCTTTGGGCTCTGGCTGTTTTCTCGCTCATCGTTGGCCATGATGCATTGCGGCGACCGCTATGCGAGGCAGCTTTGGTGTGCTGTGCTGGTGGACTTTGATTGATGCAGATGCGAATGTGGATGGAGATTGTCGGGTATTGAATGGGGATGCTGAATGTTTTGTCTTTCTAGGCATCGCCCGCCATAAGCTCTCACTAAAGAGAAAACCTGACTGCGCTAAAGTCTATCCCTTCAGGGCACCGTTGCTGGTGTATCTGTCCAGCCAATCATAGCCTCTATCATCCCCCCTGCGCAGGTTGTTTAGCGGCGGTTGGAGGGGAAATAGCGGGGCTGATCCATGTGGTCGAATTGAAGCTTGGCCCGTTGCTTGGGACAACCTGACCTACCCGCGCTTTATGCATCAGTCAGTCTATGGGTAGAAGAATTCAATGACAGCGATACTCGGATTCACAGCGAAACCCCGTCATGGACGCAAAGATACGAGATAATTTACACTTTTGATTCAGCCTGAGACAGTAAACTTGCTTCTGATCGTTAGATCGCAGGTTGAAACAAGGGTTTGAGTTGGAGAAGAGAACTAAATTCCTAAGCGAGTAAGCAATTCGTATCGAAGTGAAACCATCCTTCAGGTTCGTTTATTTTGTGGATTGATGATTCGCAGGAGTTTGATCTACAATGCCCCGTGGCAGTGATTCACGTCAACCTTGATGTCACTTTAGACCCATGAAATTGAAGTAATTATGTCATATTTATTCATGCTCACTATTTGAGCTTCCATCATTAAACATTATCCCTCTCTCTAGTTAGAGTACTTGGGGTCGACCTTGTTGCTGGAGGATTGTCAGCCACAGTTCAAGCCACGATGAGTGATAAACGCCACTTACCCAGTCTGCTTCTCGTACTGGCCGCGGGCAAAGTCGGTGGCCTTCTCCTGGTTGTCGCGGGAGATGTTGAAGCCGGCCTTCTTGTTGAGGAAATCAACACCTATGAATGTCAGTCAGCGGTCTGTGGAGGTCCATAGGTATTTGAGGGGTATTTACCCTTATCGACGTAGTCCTCCTGGTTCTTGGAGGCATCACCAGTCTTGGAAGCATCACCAGACTTAGAGCCACCAGACACAGCGTTCTTGATGAAATCCATTGTGAGTTGAGTGTGTTGATTTGGGTTGTAGATGTAAGTGAAGTAGTTTAGTGTGATAAAGAACTCAATCTAGCAGCGGCATTCCGTCCTTCTTATACCTCTCAACCCGCAGCTAATAATAACGAACCATTTCCAACTTCGTTCAAGTCTCTTTTGCAGAATGGAGAAATAAAACCGGCAGATCCATTAGATCTCACCAAAGTGCCAACATCTGCATGCCCCCTCTTTCGTCATCTCCCACTTTGCAGGGGTCCAGCCTACGTCACTTCAGACCCTGAGTTACCAAGACCGATTCCGAAACTCACGGCACGCATTGCCGATACTTATTCTAATTCCGGTATATGACTCTGGGTATTTCATCATGGATGTTTCAAAGACGGAAAGCTTCTTGGCTGATTGTCGCGATGCTTTCCTGGTGAGGGGTAGGTAAGTGAACCTTGGTCGAGGCCTTGACGTGAAAGCTGAGCTAGTGACACCGCCGTGCAGAGGGAGCTGAAAAGATAAGAGGAGGGCTAATGAGGATCGAGCAAAGCGTCGGGGGTCGAAGGGTCCAGAGCTTCTCTCAGTTAGCTTGAAGATTGAGGGAGCCAGGGGAGACAAGAAAACTCCTTTATGCTAAGGGATGGAAATGTGTACTGAGGTAGTCTGCAGCGAAACCCAGGGAGCCCGCGCTCAGGCCTGGTTAAGGTAGTCAGGTATGAGTCCCCCGCTCTTGCTCTGGCGGATCGCAGGGACATGGCCTATGAGCAGAACGTTCTGACTTGGCGTAGGAACTGCCCATCTTTGTTTACTGTGAAGCTTCGCAAACTTCATATCTCTAACATCTGACACATTAGGAAACCACCAACATCTCAAAGTGTCGCTTAGACTCTCGGATTGCAATGCCCAGGCCCTTCTTTTGGCTTTTGGTCTGAAAATCACGAACTATGCCCTAATGCCCAAGTTCTCGACGTGAACACCGCTCGACTATACCATGCACGGTACCAAAAGAAAGACAATTGCCTTTCTCTCTCGCGTCGCTGCTTGACCTGCGAGCTGACTAGCACATGCTGAGGGCTCAATGCTCGAATCCGGGGATCTCAGTCGTGCAAGGAAATACAATTTGCGTTGTCGAAGCTTGCAATAACACCAGCCATGTCCCTGGGTCTAGCCACTGCCCTCAACATTTGGGCGAGATAGGCCATGAACACCATGCAAAGCAGAAAAACGTTGACTTATACGCATTACGCGTGAAGTTTCAGGCTGCAGCCGGAAGGAAATGGGTCTCAAATCGTCAGTATGATGACCTGGTCCAAACTCGCGTAGCAGAAATCCAGGCAGGGTCGCGATCAAGCTCTCATCTCGCGGTCCCAGATGACGAGTTTTCACCCAAGACGCACGACCTCTTCGAATCCGCTATCATTGATCGTGTCTTTGGCAAAACCTTGATCAATACCCAGGTGAAGTATTCCCAAGGAAAGCAAACAAAGCAATCGGCAGGTCCAAAGTGCTCCTTGTAAGACGCCTTAAACTGGCTTCAGAGGCGATCTCGGCCCGCGTCCCACGCTGCATCTCGGCAGTGTACGTGTAAAAGCCTCTCCGGCTGCAGAAGGACGTTAATGGATCGAGAATAGCCTCAATAGTCGGTACTTGTAAAAATTGATAAGCACGAAGCAGATAGCAAGCGAAGAATAGAACAGGACAGGCATCGCGTCTAGAGTTTAAGAGAGTGAAGAGCGAAATGCTCGTTAGAGAGAAGTAGCTTTTGCTTCGTATCCTTTCGAAATCTCGTAGCTCGAATAATCAAAGCCTGATCCCACCTCGTTTCTCTTTCTGCTATCGAAACTCGGGGAAATTTGCCGCCTCATCAGGTAGTTCTAGATACGTGGATCCGGTACAGCGTCATCCGTCAATTGCTGCTCGGACTAAGGTACTGAAGCGAAGTCGGAGCGAGGGTTGACGGGTCAAAAGCTTCTGTGTGTCATTGCACGCAAAAGTTTGGCAAACAGGGTTCCTCTGGTTGGTTCGATTGACGGTACAGGGTCCCCACCATTACTCCATACCCCGCGCACCGAATTAGGACCTTGACTCATGGAGGGGGGGGGCCTTAATTGTCCATGTCTTTGGATAAAAATTTCTAGTGGTCGCCAACCTCAAACCTCACCTCTTCACCCATTGCATTCTACGACGACTATCCTGTTCGCGACATTGCTTTTCTCCCTGGCTACGATACCTAAAGAAAGCCCACACGAATCTCCAAAGACCCAGCCTGGCACCATGTGCGGCACTGACAACGCTTCAGCGGCGGCTCCCGCGCCGCACCCGGCCTCGACTGCCCACCTACCGTCGTCCTCGCCTTATAGCCAGGTCCAAGATTTCATCTCCCAGACCCAATCGTACCAGATCATCGAATCAACTTTGCGCGAGGGAGAGCAATTCGCCAATGCCTTCTTCACTCGTGAGCAGAAGGTCAAGATCGCAACCATGCTCTCGTAAGACAACCCCCGCGTCCGCCAAGCTGTTCACGACGCCGGACCTTGTCGTGACTGTCTCGTGAAACTATTTTAACGAACGACAGTGAGTTTGGATGCCAGTATATTGAGCTTACGAGCCCTGTGAGCTCCCAGGCTTCATACGACGACTGCAAGTACATTTGCTCGCTTGGACTCAAGGTGAGGCCGCTCTTCCGTGGTGCGGAACCACTTGACATCATTGCTCACACTCTACAATAGGCCAAGATCTTGACACACGTTCGATGCAACATGGAAGATGCCAAGCGCGCAGTGGTAAGCCAGTCTCATCAACGATATCTGCATGGGGTTGTTATATAGCCCGCAGGCAGGATACGTCAGCCTTTGACATCACTGCTGGCTATGGCCCTTGACGCTAGCCTGCCGCGGTGCTGTGCAGCCCTGGCAGGCGTACGATCGCTCAACTGACATGATCAGGAATGCGGAGTTGACGGTGTAGATCTCGTTATCGGCACTTCATCCTTCCTTCGCCAGTACAGCCATGGAAAATCCATGGCTATCATCAAGGAAACGCATGTGCCCTTTCCTGAGACCAGCGGATGGCATTGTTATACTGACTGAATTCCTCAGGGCACTCGAAGTCATTGAATACGTCAAGTCGTGAGTTATTGCAACCTGCACAAGTTCTAGACGCACCAATTCCTAACAAACGCAATAGGAAGGGAGTTGAGGTGCGATTTAGTTCCGAGGACAGTTTCCGATCCGACCTTGTCGATATTCTTTCCCTTTACCAGGCCGTGTACGTTGGACAACGCAAGTAGCACGACGATATATGTTGACCATCTCTACAGGGATAAGGCAGGCGTGAACCGCGTTGGTATCGCCGACACTGTAGGGCATCCGTGTTTTCCATTATCTTTGTGAGCCGCATGAAGCTAATCTTGGCGTCCTTGTCCAGGTCGGAGGAGCTACTCCCCGAATGGTCTACGACCTCGTCCGCACGCTCCGAGGTAAGGTTTTGCGAGCAAGGACCAAGAGATGAATATGCTAACGTGTCCTAGGTGTGGTAGGCTGCGACATCGGTGCGTATTTGAACCCGACGTCTTCTTCACTCACACTCCTTGTCAATCCCTCTTCTCAAGCTCACATACAAGTTGCTTCTTATGATGAATACTTTGCTAACAACTCTAAAGAAACCCACTTCCATGACGATACTGGCTGCGCAGTCGCGTAAGACACTCCCAAGATTGAGTAATGTATGCTGGCTGACAATCTCTTCAGGAACGCTCTCACTGCCCTCGAAGGTAGTCCTGTCTTTGGCATCGTGATGTAAACATCAGCTAAATCAACTGTAGGAGGAGCCACGCACGTGGACACGTCTGTTTTAGGTATCGGAGAGCGTGAGTGCTTTAATTCCTGGCTGATTGAAAGTTGTGCTGACTCGAGACTTTGACAGGAAACGGCATCACCCCTCTGTATGTATCGCAACGCTGCACAGTGGAGAACACTTACTGATAAGCCTTCAAGTGGTGCTTTAATGGCTCGCATGGTCGTAACTGCGCCAGAGTACACTAAGAAGACATTTGATCTTCCACGCTTGAAGACTATCGAGGAGTACGTTGCGAGTGTTGTCGAGATCAACATTCCATTCAACAACCCCGTTACAGGTAAGTTGTCAAAAGCGGTGGGAGCGGCGATCGAGTCAAGACTAGGACTGACCCTTCACAGGCTTCTGTGCCTTCACGCACAAGGCTGGTATCCACGCCAAGGGTAGGCACAGTGGAATTACCCGGCCCTTTCTGACTAGCACTAACCTTGCACAGCTATTCTGGCGAATCCCTCTACTTACGAGGTACGTACAATCCAGGATAGCTTCCAATACGGCTAGTTGCTAACAAGAAATAGATCATCGACCCTGCGCTATTCGGACGTACGATTTATATCCCTTTCTTCTTAAAGTCTCAAGCAGGAGAAAGCTAACGTTATAGTGACTCGCTACGTTAACATTACCTCAAGAATTACCGGATGGAACGCGGTCAAGGGCAGAATGTTCGTTTTCCCTACTCCTCCAACCCATATTAGTGCCCCTCTGCACTAGTGTGCTGGGGGTTCAATTGATTAGGCGCCACTAATACCTGTTAGTACCCAACTCGGCCTGGACGGACCCGGTGGCTTCGAGACCGACGACCAAATCAAGGAAGTGTAAGTCCATGAATTAATGAAGAACATCGAAGGAGTTGAAGCTGATATATCCGTTATAGTACTGCTAAGATCAAGCAACTGGCTGACGCATGTGCCCTTTCCACTTGGAAGCATGACCAGAGTAGATTTAGCTAACAACAATGTCTTTTAGATCCGACCACTTGCCATCGACGATGCGGATTCTATTATCCACGCATACCATCTTCAGCTCACGGGTAACAGTAAGCAGCAGGAGACCGCTGCTTGAGTTGGATGAAAGCAAACGGGAATTTGGAAACACAAGATGCAGAAGAAAACAACATGTAGGAACTGGTAGGGTTGGCGTTACCAACAAAAGCAAAAGCAATAGTCGTTATTTTCTCCGTACTTTCGTACTCTGACATTGAGAGCGTGACACAAGCCGCGAGCCAACATGTGATGATCCCTTCGAGGTCATTTTGATGATATGCCTATGTAGTGCCAATTAATGTTCTCGTCTATACTATTCCGACAGGATGCCTGCGAATGCACCAATGTTCTGTTCCGTTCAATCCAACTCCATCCAATGCAAACAAACATGTTGTAACAATCATGCAACTCCGGGCGTCATGCCATGCTTCGTAACTTCGTCATTAATCCAATTATCCCCCTCTGTATTTCCCTCGGTGGTCGGTTATGAGTTGACAAAGACTTGGTACGCCATGATCATAACCCAGACGAAGAAGACAGTACCAGTAAGAGCCATCGCAAAGACAAGCTGCCATGATTGACCTGCACAAGTTAGCGATGAAACTTGACCTCGAACGTGAGACATAAAAACGTACAGATGTTTCGTTGTTGAAGCCACGCCATCGTCGCCATGCTCGTACCCTTGGGATTCCTTCCAAAGACCTGAACATCGCACACGCTCTGAATAGATCCATCAGGTCCGAATAATTGTATCGCTACGACGACAAGTCCCACGAGCCAGAGTACGAAGAACATGAAACCGCCGACCATTACGATGGCAGGGAGGAGGCGTCGTTGGGCGATGAGCCAGAAGATACCGAGAATAAAAATAATGGAGAGAGAGCCGACGGTGATAAAGTAGGGAAAGTACCTGCAGACATTAACAAACCATCTCCCGATAGGTAGTAGGTAGTGCAATGGGGGGCGTACCATGGAATTCCAAGCTCAAGTTGAGTTTGGATCTGTATGAATGTCGCGAACACGCCGATGATGCTCGTCGACGCGAGGAGGATAACAAAGATCCAGAAATTCAGTTGCCAAGGAGGCCAGTTGTATGTTCGAACATGTGTAGATGGCGGAGGCCCGTCGTAGGTCATTGATGATCTCGTGAAGCTCGTTCCCGTCCATCCTGTGGTGCCGGTCAAACCGGTAACCGTTGATTTGGCGACCATTATGCTGTTTCTGTTCTAAGGACAAAACGTGAATAAGAAGCTCAATATGTCGTCGAGGTCGTCAAGATATAGTATAAGTCGTCGAAAGCCCCAAGAATCACGCGTCGCTGGTTGTTTCTTCCTCAATGCCAAAAAAGACTGCCACGTCGCAGAACAAGCCCCGCCGATCGGCGACCAGTTGATTCCAGCGTCGCCTCGAAGGGAACCTCAATTCGATTCCCCTCGTGAAGATAGTTTGGGTGCCTCAAAATCGAAGCTGCTGCGTTGATGCCTCACGCGTTTAAATCTCTCGTCGATAGGGGATTCTCGGTGTTTTCTGCGCGTCCAGTTGGATCGGAGCTTCCAGGTGTGGAGATTGTGCTGCGTTGGCTGGGGATCTGACGTCGGGTTGATGTGCCAAGAGGTACCAATTGAGGCCTCTTATCAGGTATTAATCACACGATAGCGATTGTTGTCTTGGTGTTTTTTGATATTCCAGAGGAGAGATGGAAGAAAAGCAAAAGGAAGCAAAATAGAACAAAAGTCAACAAGACAGGGGATGGAAATGGTCCATCCAATTGAGGTCAAGTGTGAAATTACAACAAAGCGTTTTTTGGGTGAGGCTTCGGGTAGAGGGGGTTGGTTGGTGGCTGGGGATGCGACGCAACAGGGGACGATGACGCTGCGATGGCTTCTGAATGGTTACACGTCAAAAGACAAGATCCGTTTTCCAGCCTTTGAGATGAGTTCTTTACGATTAATCAGAAGATCGGAGAAATTATTTGTCATGTTTCAGTACCAAATGTGCCGGAATTGAACAGTAAGTCGGTGATGGTTTCATGTGGTAGGCATCAAGTCCCGAGGAAAGAAAGACATTTTATTTCGAGAGTGATCTCGCAGCGCAGCCAGCGCTTGTATGTTATGTACCTAATGCATATGCACCGACCCAATTCCATTCATTCAACTCAAGGATATCATCAATCATCGCACAAAACCCCCCTAATTTACATTTACAAAAGAGTCTCGCCAAGAGCACACCGCACCAGCGAGCATCCAGCGTGGATTGTGTTCTGCTCAGCTTGCTTACCATCTGCGAGCTGAGGGTTCACCTCGACGAGATCAATGGCGACAAGGTTTCCTGTCTCGTGCACGCTCTCGCAGATGAAATCTCCCTCGCGGAGAGTCAGACCGCCGCGGACGGGTGTGCCGGTGCTGGGTGCCCACATGGGGTCGAGAGCATCGACGTCGAAGGATAGATGGATGGGGGTGTCGTTTCCGATGTGAGCGAGGGCCATCTCGACAACGCGACCGATACCATGTCTGTAAATGTCAGTAAAGCTCATGAGCGTAGAAGTGAAAAGCTTACCGGTCGACATCGTGCATGCTAAAAGCCTTGATGCCATGCTCACGGAGAATCTTCTTCTCGCCAATATCAACAGATCGAAGACCAATGTAGACCAGTTTCTTGACGCTCAAGCGCATGTCATCCTCGAGCCAGCCAAAGTACTCCTCGTTATCCTCCTTAGCAAGACCAGTCAAGAAAGCAACAGGCATGCCGTGAATGTTTCCGCTGTCACTGCTCTCAGGAGTGTTGATGTCCGCATGCGCATCAACCCAGATAACAGCAATCTCACGGTTCAGCCTCTCCCGCGTAGCCTTGGCAGTACCAGCAATAGTACCGATGGCAATGCTGTGATCACCGCCGAGGGTGAGGGTCATGCGACCCTCGCGCGAGTGCTCGTATGTGTGCGATGCGATCTTGCGGGTCACGGCGGAGGCGTGACGGGGCTTCTTCATGCCGCGGTAGTCAGGGTCAGACTCGGGCACGAGGTCCTCGAACTGCTGGACGGACTCGTCGCCAAAAAGCTTGTAGCCGAGCTCGTCGCGGATCTCGGTCAGGAGGCCGGACTCGATGAGGGCGGCGGGACCGATGTCGACGCCGGCCTTGGGCTGGCCGCCGGAGAAACCGACGGCGACGATGCCGACTTCATCGGGCTTGGAGAGGAAGCGGCTGTTGACGAGACCGGTGTTCATGATGGGCGGAATGTGGGGGGTGACGTAGAGGTTGAGATGTGAGATAAGATAAGAGGAGGTGAAGTGAAGATAAGAAGTGAAGATAAGTGGGAGAAAAGATGAAGATGGGTTGGGTTGGGTAGAGTTTGAGAGAAGATTGAGCAGAAAGAGATGGATGGGAAGAAGCCTCCATTTGTATTCGGAGGTCAATGACATTTCTCATCCTCTCTCGGCCTCTTTGAACCCTCTCATGGCTGCAATCGGCCGGCGGCACAGACACACATTTCTCCTCTGTACCTCTCCCCAAGACAATTGAATATGGATAAGGTAATAGCGTCGGTTTCGGGCGGGCGCGGGGGTTTCTCTTACACTCTCCAAAGGTTATCAACAGCCTGCCACTGGCACATGTCAAGGGTCATCAGACAGCCCTTTCGAGTCTAGACGAGATACTTGACAGATACAGTACAGATGCTGTGATTCTGTTGGTCCCGCTCATCTGGGTTTCTCTTACGCACATCTTCTCCAGTTTTTCCCTCACTATGTGTCCATTCAATTCCCGCCTGCTCCAAAATCCCCGATTCCCCAATTCGAACAGGTCTCCTCCACTTTGAGTCAAGTGCCGACGATGTATATCCTATGTTTTTCGCCTTGTCCAATACCTCTACATCTTCTCATCAGACATTATCTCTCATTCTCATTGTTTCTGATGTCTTTTGCCGCCGGCCATGGACGTGGGATGCACCGCTCACAGCCGTAGATAGCCTCTATTGATCTTATGTAATGTTAGGTAATACCTCTGGCGCATGCCATGGTCGTGGTCGGCACTCTTTACCCCTAAGTTACTAGCTGTGTTTTCGACGGAGGAGTGGGCGCATAAGAGTCGCGGGTCTGCCTTCCCCTAAGTTACTAGCTGTCTCTGCAACTTTCCCCTAAGTTACTAGCTTTCTGGAGTTTGTGTCTTGTCTCTGTTTTTGCGTCCCACGCTCCAGCGCCCGCAAGACTTTGCTCATGGTTGGGGCTTGTTATCAAAGCCCCAGAAATGGACCGACGTGACCCGGTTGAGATGGAACTTTTTACGCAAGACAACGAAGGTCGTAGACCGATTTTACGCCGACGAGCAATGTTCGAGAGGACACGATGCTGTCAACGGTCATCGAGCGAGGCCGGTTTATTTCCTTGAGCTGGGGAAGCTCCGGAGCCGCACCTTTTACCCCACCACCAACAATTCTCACTGAAGCCGACGATGGTCTCGACGCTTTGTTCTCGACAGACCGCACCGCACACATTCAGTAAAAACACGGAGATTCAGGCGAAGGGATTGTTCGGCCTTGGCGACACAGAAAAGATCCTCACATGACGGAACGCGGATCTCGAGACGGATACGGCAGGTCACAGAGGGATTTAATATTCTGGCAATTATTGGCGAAGTTGACAGATCACTCTGTTGGACAAGTGAGCCGGATAAGCAGTTGGGGTAGGACAAAAGATCCGAGGTCATTCGCGATATTCTCCAGCCCAGGCGAACCAATGGACTTGGTCACATCATACACAGGTCGCGAATAGAGCAATTGGTATGGAATGAAGGACTGACGTAGGCTGACTCAGTAGATCAGCTGACTATCCATATGGAAAATTCCATGACAGCTCGTATTCATGACATCGGGGTTTTTAGACTCTCGTTTGTTTCGGATGGGTTCTCCACTGGAAAAGCTTAGCATCTCGATACCCTGAGAGTATTGAAGATGGAGGAATGTATCGAATTGCTGCTTTTACGAGATGGAGTAGCGTTCACTCCCGGTATTCTTGTGCCATGAACCGGCAGTCCGTCTGAGGGTGAGTCGTGCCAAGCCGTCAGCTTCGAGGTTTGCTTCTATTTGTGATTCAGGCGCAGGATCCCGTGAATCTGTCTCTGTTTGGCAGATCTGTGTTCCAAACACTCACTCCAGTGTTTGTCAACGCGATCAACTTGGTGTTGTTACAGTGAGATTGTGATAGCCAAACATTCAGCTGTGATTAACATTGACAAACGTTAACACTAGCAAATACTCTCCTGCAAAGGCACGCAAAACAAACAAACAGGCTAGGGGAGGAAATAAAACTCAGGACCTTAATCCTAAGTGACAAAAAGACTTGGGTGAGTTTGCATAAATTTAGGATATCTTTTGCTGGGTTTATTTTGACACCCTACATCAAGGTCTGATGTTTTCTTGCTCCCCGAGGACAGGCAATACAGGCAAATTCGATATCCACTTGATCTCATCCAATATTCAATTCATCCATGGATCTTTGGGATAGATCGCGTGCCCGGGAGCGGAGACTAGCAGCCACACCGTTCAGGGGCTCAATTCGAACCGCTGCATGCGCCGCCGGGAGGATGGGATAAGATCGATTCCGTGCGGCTGAAATTAACAAACTATTTGGAGAAACATAAAAAGCTTGGCTATCGAAACGCCGTTGTGAGGCAGGCATTTAGTGCTGCGTACCTTGCAGCACGATAGTCCGGTGGGACTTTGGATTGTGACTTGATTAATTGAAGCTAGAAGTGGACAGGCTCATTAATTACCTGTTTTTTTTTTAACGGTGAGGAATGATAATATTCATCGCCATGTTTATTATGTTTATTATCCAAGTTGCAAGTTGATGACAGAATCCCTGTAGTTGTAATCAGAAACAGCTCTGACACGCGTCCCCTCATGGATCATGTCCCAATGAAACTGTGCAACTCGCATCAACCCGTCTTGTCCTCATCACAGGCGACGTTGCAAAAGAGGACACTGTCCTATCCCCCTCTCCCTTGAACATGTCTAACCGATACATACTCCAGCAATGAGATTGGCTGGCTCTCTCTGAGACACCAAACACGTTTCCCGTCAGATCAATCACCTGTGCTCTCAAATGTACCTACTGTACAGAGAAACAGTGCCACCGCAGAATACAACCTGACGCGTGTAAAGCGTCTGATCGACCCCTGATTTATCCAAATTTAATCCCAAGATGCAACAGATAATTGTGGATTTTTTCACCTTTTATAGCGCCTACAGCACCTGGCTCCCCTGTAGGCAAGAAAAAAAATAAGAACCCCCGATGCAAAGACCCACAGAAACGTCCCCTACTCCAAAATCGCCCGCCCGAGCCCCTGAGCGTCTACTTGCATTCGCTAGCAGATTGCAGTGTAGGGGGAGGTACATACTGCCCGGCAGCTAAATTGGTTGATCCCACATTTTAGGTTGGGCTAGTCTGAAGCTGGAGCTGTTCCCTGCTTGCTATTTGAGATCGCACGCAAATTGATTGCTTGCAAGCTCCTTTCAATTCTAACTAAACTCCTCCCTCATTCCATTCCAGCGATTCATGTTCCTTTCTCTTCATTCTCCTAAACCTCTCTCTCTTGTCTCTTCCACGACTAGGAAGAAAAAAAAAGCCTCACATCGACTCGACGTGGATATCTTCTTCTTTCTTCGAGAAACCCCCTTTTATTTGACAATCCTTGTCTGTCCAGTCTCTTCCTACTGTGCAACCTTTAAACCCACCCTCCCCACGTTTGAACACACTGCAGATATACCCAAAACGAACGAACTTGGCATCTTCCGTTCCCAAACGGCCATACTCACAGATCGATTAATCATGTGTTGAAAAGAGCGACTGCTTTTTATCATCTTCGACGTTTTCTTCCTTTTTCTTCGTCGCTAGTCTCACATAAAACGTCACCGTCTTCCTGCCCCGCGATCGACATCTTCTTTCCACTACCGCATTCGTCATCCCTTTCGCTCTCTCGAAAAAAACCCTGCGCATTTCGATTTCTGTCGCTGGCGTCAGATTTCTGCGCCGTAATCGGCTACGACCATTCCTGTCGGGCTGCTCGAATACCGACGACATGCCCAAGATGCTTGCGCCTGGGTTCAGGACGCGGCGCAGCTCCTCCTTCATTCGATTCGGCGCCCTCGCTGCTCTCGTTCTCTTTGCGTTATGGTCTTTTAGCAATCGCTCTCCGGCGCCGTCTCTGCTGCCGATACATAAATCACAACCTGCTGCTGCTGATGGCGCTGATTCGTTTCCTGTAAAAGCAGCGGAGCAACCTGTATGTTTTTAGCCTGCGGGCTTGGTGACACGTGCTAACTTGGGAAGTTCTCAAACAAACCCGTGCAGGGCGCTCATCCGATTGACAAGCTCATTAACGACGGAGGAAAACGATACAAAGATATCCTCTCCAGAGAATCGCATACCCTCGAAGACGCAGCCCAAGCGTACCGTAAACGTCGTGGTCGTCATCCCCCGCCAGGTTTCGACAAATGGTGGGATTTCGCCAAGCAGAACGACGCCATCGTGGTGGAGGAGTTCTGGGATCAGGTTTATCATGATATTGACCCGTTTTGGGGCGTTCCTCAACCCATCATCCGAAAAGAGGCGTACAGCTTTGAGATGTCGATCCACATTCGCAACGGTAAAGCCAATTCAACGAGTGATTGGTTCTGGACGCTCATTTGGCTTGACATGATTCGCTCTATTGAACATATGGTTCCTGATCTGGATATGCCGTTGAATGCGATGGACGAACCCCGTCTTGTGGTGCCGTGGGAGGATATTGATGGGTACATGACCAAAGGCGCTGCGTCGCGAAGTCTATGGCCTGCGAAGGAGGTTGTCTCGGAGTTTCAGAAGCTTCCTACAGCTGGGCGACATGACAGGGACGTCAGAATTCCTTTCAAGCGATGGGAAAAGACCAGTACGTCAACCAGAGACTTTCATGTTGACGTTTGCTAACAGCCACAGGCCCATACTGGCCAATTGCCCGTCGAGGATGTCCCCCAGACAGTCCAGCCCGCCAAGCACCTCTAAAAGAGTCCTTCAACCATCCCCCCGAAATCGACATCTCCAACGCCGAGAAGCACTCTTTCGCAGGCTACGTCTCCAACTTTACACTATCGAGCGAAATCTGCCACCAACCCGACCTTCAAGGCCTAAACGGTCTTTTGATCAATCCCATCTCAGTGTCTTCTACAAAAGTCCTGTTTCCTATGTTTGGCGGCTCGAAACTCGCTATCAATAATGAGATTCTGCTCCCGCCGCCGATTTACTGGAAGGGAGAGGATCGCTTCACGGGCGGTGAGGATAATGATGTGGAGTGGCAGAATAAGGGAAACACCGTGGTCTGGCGCGGTGTCGCGACTGGCGGCAAGAATAAGCCTGAGAATTGGCGCGGTTTTCACCGCCATCGATTTGTCTCGATGCTGAACCAGACAAAGGTCTCGGCTGTTGAGCACGGTAAGGAGAAACCTGAGAATTTCGTCCTTCCGTCGGAGCAGTATCATCTTCACGCCCAAGCTGATGGTCGGCTTGGGGAGTGGGTTGGCGAGTGGTCTGAAGTAGGCTTCGTCGATCTCATGTGCTCGCCCTCTGAGGAAGACGGACGGTGCTGGTACACGGATCATTACTTTGCCAAGGTTGACGGCATGGACATGCACGAGCAGTTCGACTACAAATACGTTCCCGATATCGACGGAAACTCTTTTTCAGGTCGTTACCTCGGCTTCCTCAACTCAACGTCCCTCCCCATAAAAGCAACCCTCTTCAGAGAGTGGCACGACAGTCGTCTCGTGCCGTGGGTGCACTTCGTCCCCATGGACAACAGATTCCAGGACTTTTACGGCATAATGGAGTATTTCAGAGGGTATGGAGAAACAAGTGGTCACGATAAGGCTGCCCAGCGAATTGCACTCGAGGGCAAGGAGTGGGCGAACAAAGTACTTAGAAAAGAGGACATGCAGATTTATGTCCTGCGGCTGCTGTTGGAGTACGGGCGGGTCATTGCGGATGATAGGGATAAGATGGGGTGGGTTGATGATGCGCTCAAGGATCCGTCTATTGAGAAGACGTGGAGCAAGTTGAAGATATGATACATCATTGTGTGGAGTTGGCCTTGATTTGGTAGGCGATGGCGTTCTGGCGTGGTTTTATTTTTTTTATGTTTTATCTGATGCATGTCGTTTTGCTCTACGGACAACGACCGGGGTTTATGGCATCTAAGTCCAGTACAGTACAGTACATACAGCTCAGAATGAGTTCTCAGTTCCTTGTATCAAATATCATGATATACAATTCTATTTTGTCTATGATGCTATGATATAGTACATGTAAAATATTTTGGTGTCGCTATATTCGTACAATCAATCAATCATGCAACGCCGTCCATGGCGGTACCTTTGGCCTCGTCGTCTGGAGGTGGGTCAAGATCATAATCATCCGTCAATCTCCCCACAAGCGTTGTATACTCTGGAGCAAACGGCCACTCCAGAAACGCTTTAATAATATCCGCCCATTGATCCTCTGTAACGCAGCGCGCTACCAGCGCTCCATGTCCTGAAAGAGGAGATCCGCCCAGCTTGGGATCATGAAGCGATCGGATATTAGCTGCACAGTCACCGAAGCCAGGCCACACGCCGTCCATTGAGCTCGTTATTGGCGCAAGCATTTGCTGGAACCAGTAGCGAAGCATGGTCTCTGAGATGGTGCCGTTTCGCGCTGTCGGGCCGTGCTGGCGCGTGTACTTGTTCATGGCCTTGGGCTGCAGGTCGAGGAGAGCGAAGGGCATGCGGGGATAGAATTCATCGGCGCGTGCGGCGAGGGGTTCGAACGGGCGACGGTCCCATAATAGAGTTGGTTTCTTTTGTCGGAAGAGGTGGTAGTTGTCGCGGACCATAGCCCATTCTTTGCGTGTGTTTTTCTTGACGACATCGAGACGTGCGTCGAATTCTGCTTCGGCGGCGTGGAACTGCTTGGGGGATTTCTTCCAGAGCTTGTTGAGGGCCTCTCGCTCCTGGAGGAGTTCGAGGAAGAGCTGCGAATCTACTGCATCGTACTTTTCGCGGTAGCGCAGCATTTTTAATCGGTACGATGCCTCTGAGGCGTCGTCTTCTGCGAACGCTGTTTCTAAACCTTCGAGTTCTTCACGGAAAGGTCGGTTGTGTCGGGGCGGATGAATGCCTGCGAGCTTCTTCTTGGCGAATTTTTGGTTGGCGCTGAGATTGTTGTACATGATGGTCTCGCGGCCCTTGGGCATCGTCAAGCCAGCTTCCTTCATGCGTTTGAGGCAGCTGTAGCCCGACTCCATGTTGATCCACTCATCGCGGAGCTCATAACGATCTTCGACTTCGACGTCATGGCCGCAGATTTCGTGGAGCCATTCGAGGGAGAGTTCTGCTTCGAAGGCGCTGCGTTTTCGACGGATGGCACTTCGTGGGAGGAGGCGCCGTTTGCCGTCGTCGGAGATCCATACTAGCATGCGCACGAGACCGTACTGCTGGAAGAGTGAGGCGGTGCGGATGCTGGCCATGAGCTGGTAGAGAACCATTGTGCTGACGCATTCGAATGATTGGTACCTCTTCGGTGGGCAGTAGCACAGGTTGACGTTGACGAGGAGTGTGTCATTGCGTTCGGGCTCGGCGGCGGGATCGCGGATGGTTTGGTGGGGGAGGGCTTCGAGGATGGAGTTTAGGTCTTTCCAGAGGATACCGGCTTTGGGGACGGCTTCGACGTTGGGTTTGTCGAGAAAGTCACCTAAAAATGGCCTGTAGACCTCAATATCGGGTTCCATAAGGATGTGTTTCCTGGGTTGGACGAGATCATGGAGAGTGCGACTCCAGAGGCCGGGGCCGGGGTTGATATCGACAATGTCGCATCCTTTATGGCGATCCAACGAAGGGCCGATGTATTGAGCAATATCGTCTACACAATAAGCTTCAAATCAACAAATTGATAGGAATCCATACCGCAGAGACTTTGGCTAACGAGGTTGGCGCGGTGCTTTTCACCTATAGGCGCTTTCGGGCGGCCAGCTTTATGAGTCCACTGCCATAGTCCTGTGTCTCGTAGGCGTTCGGAGAGTTCGTTTGAAGGCTCGAGTTGTTCGTTTGTGATCTTGTTAGAGGCGTGGCGGATTAGGGCGGGCGAAGGGCGGATGCGCCGTGGGAGCGATGAGCGAGCATTTTTTAAGGCGATGAACATGGGAATGTGTCTGGCGTTTGGGTGGTCATTGGGATGGTGGGATAGCTGGTGATGGGGATGAAATTATGTTTTTGCCGTGGGATACCGCTTGATAAGATGGATAAGATAAAGATAGTGGGGAATGGCGTCAGAGTGGTTAATAGACAGACTCTCCAATCGAGTTGAGCTTCTTATGACCATTCCTATATTTACTAAGATATATTTTCTCGAACCTCACCCCGTGGGGATTTAATTTCCCCTCTCTTGTTTCTTTTGTTGAATATCAAATTGCTTCTTCTAACGTTGAATATACGGCGACGACCAGTTGGAGGGCTGCACTCATCATGAAAGGTGTAAGTTATGATCAACCAGGAGCTCGAGGTTGCCGGCCAACTTCCCACTGAGTTTAGGATTGGCTGAATTAAATCTCGGGTACCTGGATTTTTTAGAACAACTCTAGCATCTGCCAAAAGTTTTGTTGTCCTTCGATTATGAAGCTGCAGTTTCTCAGTGACTCAATGAACTGGGCTTCTTAACTTGGTATAAGAGACCATCATCTTGACGTCTATTCAGGCAAATATGCAATTCCACCGTATTAGATGTTCCCTAAACTTCAAAGTTAGCTCGAGCAGAAATTTCTAAGAATTCCTTTACTCAAAAATTATTTTTCCTCGGGCCTTCACATGGCTAAGATTGATGCTTCACTTCAATTGTCATTCAATTACCCTGCACTTCGGCATTCAAACATCCAACGCTAACCCCAATCTGTACAGCTCTCCCACCATCATCATTCACGACATCTGCAAGGGTTTGCTCTCCCTGGACCTGTACTCAGGATCGTATATATATCAACATTCATTTCATTTACCCACACACCATGTTCCCAAGTCAAGCCAAGCTACGAGATAAATAAAAACTCCACAAGACGCCGCCATGCTAAGACATAATCCTGTAAACTCGCTACCTCCCTTGTGTTATATATCTGCCTGTCTCCCCTATCATGCGCCCTCGCTTCCAAACTCATTGGTCCACTCAATCTGCCTTGCAATATCATCCTTGGAAACAGTCGGGTGCGAATCGTCAAGCGCCATCTCGAAATCCTTCAGCGCAACATCTGGTGCAAGTAGCTCGTCGGATGAGACGTCGTCATATGTCATCTCGATCTTTTCCGGGTCGCCTGGCGAGCAGGGCGTCAACATGCGCTTGCCGTCTTTCATAACCTGCATTCGTTAGTCAAGATCCAACTCTACTCGAGAGAAACTTACAGGTTTGAAGTGCGTGGCTTGCAGAATCTTGCGGACTGGTCGCATAAGGGCAGATTGAACAACGTTGGCGATATCGCTACCAGACATTCCATCCGACTTGGCTGCAAGGATATTGTAGTCGCTCGCCTGGAGTGAGGTCTCAGTATCGCCGATGGCTAGCTTGAACATGCGCGCGCGGCCATTCATGTCGGGAAGACCAATATGCACACGGCGCTGGAAACGTCGGCGAATAGCAGCGTCTAATTGCCAGGGAATATTGGTGGCGCCCAGGACCAGAATACCCTTGCTATCGTTGCCTACACCGTCCATCTGAACAAGTATCTCGGTCTTTATACGACGTGAAGCCTCGGATTCGCCTTCACCTCTTGGGCCGCACAGGGCATCGATCTCGTCGATGAAGATAACTGAGGGCTTGTTTTCGCGCGCCATGGAGAAGAGGAGCTTCACGAGTCTGGAGGGGTTAGATATGGTACCAAATGACTGCAGGGAACGTACCTTTCACTTTCACCCATCCATTTGCTGACCAAGTCGGAACTGCTGATACTGAAAAAGGTGCTGTTTGCTTCTGTCGCTACAGCCTTGGCGAGGTAACTTTTACCCGTTCCTGGAGGTCCGTACAGCAGAATACCCTTCCATGCCTGTCGCTTGCCCTGGAACAGACTGGGGAACTTGATGGGGAGAACAACAGCCTCCTTCAACGTCTCCTTCGCACCCTCAAGACCAGCGATATCCTCCCACCGCACGTTGGGCCTCTCCTGGAGAATAGCACCGGACAGCGCGTTGCGCAACTTCTTGCTATCGTCGTCCTCACCAGCCTGCGGCTTCCCCTTGCCAGTTGAGCTGCCGTTAGCGCCCATGATGGCCTTTCCGCCGCCGTTTGCGTTCTCGTTCTCGGCGGCGAGGAATTGCTTGAGCTTTTCTGCGCGGTCGAGGTACGTCGCCATCTTCTCCTGCATGGTGACTTTGAGGGCCTTGTTCTTCTCCCACTTGAGCGCCTTGACCCAGAGCTCCATGGAGGACATGTATAGGTCGAAGGCTTTTTGGTACTCCTTGTTGTGGTCGGCTGTGATCGCCTTCTGCACCTCTGCGATGGCGCGATCGCGGAAGTTGGTCGACATGGTGACGTTGTTTGGGGTCGATGAACGTGGGGGGAGGGGGTGACGAGACTCGAGGCTCCCAGAGGAGTAAAGGGATGTCGAAGAGAGGATCGAGGAGGGAACAAACAGAACCTCGAGACGTTAAAGTCGTTATAAGATAGTGGATGGTGATGAGGCAACAGTGCAGCAGCAAGCAAGCAAGACAGTAGGTACAAACGGACAGGTACAGGCTGTGGATTGAATTGGCGGGGAAACATCAAGATCCACGGTTGGATTGGATTGATTGAGCGCAATGCTTATAGCGGGGCAGAGAGGGGCTGCACAACCTTTACCTCGACCTTCTCGACCTCTGCCTTGGCGATTTAGGCGACAGCTACAGTACACTCCAAAAAAGACGAATCAGAAATAGGCAGGAGATTTTTTTATCTGCTTAGTGATAATTTACCGCTTTTTACATCATCATGTCTGATCCCCAAGCACGGTTACAGGCGCTGTCTGAGGACTTCCAGAAGCTTCAAGGCGGTATGTTTGGGTACATTTGGAGGGGGAATTATGCTGATTGGGAGTAGAACTTCAGAACGCTGTGGCGTCGCGACAGAAGCTGGAGGGTCAGAAGCAGGAGAATGTTGGTGTGCAGCAAGTAAGTATTGTTCAGAGACGTCGCATGCATGGGCTAATGAGCATCAGGAATTTGAACGACTACAAGAGGGAGAGACAATCTACAAACTCGCTGGGCCAGTGTTGCTCAAGCAAGACAAGTTTGAGGCCGAGAACACAGTCAAGGGTCGTCTGGACTTTATCAGTAGTGAGATGTAAGTGTTCTTCCCCTCACTACATGCCGCATGCTAATATCCTCAGCACACGACTAGAAGACACAATCAAGGAGACACAAGAGAAGCTTGAGAAGAAAAAGACAGAGATCATTCAGATCCAGACTGCAGCTCAAAGCCAGGGCAAAGAAGCACCCCAGTAATGACAAGAGAGATGAACAAAAAATAGATCATGAGTTGAGTTATATTCTACAGTACGCGGATTATGATAATGCAAATACCTGGCACTTTATGAGCGCCGCGCTAATCGGAGAGTCCCTTAAAAACGCCAGTCGTCAAGTTTGAAGTTCGTGATGTGGTTTAGTTGATCGCCATGATGCTGAAGCCCCACGGAACGCCCATGTTCTTGTGGTCTTGAGCTGCGCTGGGGGAGAACATAAAGTCTTGCTTGTCATCTGCAGCAACGGGCTGAGGTGTCACAGCGTCTTCGTCTGCATCAATAGCAGAGAGGATAGCTTCAGCAACGTCGCTCTTCCGAGTACAGTTCTCAAACACAGCATCGCCCTCAATGAGACTCTGCATCAATGCGCGCTGATCACTCTCCGTGAAGAGCTGCACCTCACGGTTAAGAACGCCATAAGTGACCTTCTCGCCAGTCTGAGCCAAGCGCTGGAAAATTACAGTGAAGGCAGCGATGGCCTGTGCGAGAATACGGGCTTTTTGCTTGGAGCTTAGGTGGGCAAAGATCTCGGAGTCTTCTTCAAGGGCGGATTGGGTGTTGGTGTCGAAGATGGACTGGAGGATGCGGTGCAGGATGTTGCGGCATGTTAGGTCGAGATCGGCGCTGACGTTGAGCTCGAAGACTGAGGAGATGTTGCGGAGAATGCTGGAGAGGGCGTCGAGAGGGCAGAGGTCGTTGGGGAGGGTGACGTGCCCTTGGTCAATTGTGAAGATGTCAATTGCGGCGTTGACAGCAGCTGGGGATGTTAGTTGAGGCTTTGAGAGGTGGTGAGGGTTGTTTACTTCTGCGGGTGGTGTCGATGTCGATCTCGACACTTGAGACAATAGAGTTGTTCTTGATGGCTTCCATTTTGAGATGTAAGTGAGTGAGTGATATGAGTGGTATAAGAGGTATAATGAGCTTGAATTGAGATATTATGCTAGACTTTACAACCGTCAAGACCTGGGGGATACGCCGGCTTTTAAACTCATCAGCCCCTTACAAAAATTCTTTCCAGGAGATGCCCAACTCGTTGAGGATACGGCATAGTATCCTGGCAGCCTCAATAACAAAGGCGCTCATGGCCACACCGTGGTCAATGCCCCCCTTACCTGAGGTGTCATGGGCGTGGATAGATGGGCCGATAACCGTCTTCACCGTGGGGTGTATTTGGCCGACACGACATGGTGGCGGCATGATCATGATGAAGCCGAGATATGATGGGAAGTTTGGGGGCAGACCAAGAGATAGCTTTCTCTTGGCAGATATATCACATTCTATACTTCATGATGAGATCTTGCCTGATCAAGCACTCTCTAAGCATGAGCATCTCTCTTCCGTCGTCTGTCTTGTTGCCTCTTCTGGAAGTATCTCGTCAAGGATCATGACCCGGTTTCCCCGAACCTAAACCTTGATTGCTGGGGATTTTTGCTGGCGAATTCTCCCGATGTCGAGAGAGAACAAGCCGGAAGATATCGGGATACAAGGACAAGTGCTCGAGTTACTGAGGAAACTTCCAAGGAATATCCGACTCGGTGAGACGGCGTGGGGATTGCATTGCAGATGGGAGATGGAATTGTACGATTCACAGGAACTAAACACGCCATCTACTCCATGATTCGAGAAGTGGCTGCAGCGCCACAGATATGAGGCTGATGTTTCAGAATTTCGGCTTACTTGCATATTCCTATGTTTTGGAATCAACATCGGGTAAATGAATTCCCCGCCATTGGGCATGGAGGGGCTAGAGGGGCAATCAATCAAGGTACCGAACAACGGGCGCGTCGTCACAGGACCCGTCTTTCTCAATGATTCCATCACCAGGCAGGCAGCTCTAAAACGTTGGACTGTTTTGAGTAACAAGCCACGCGGCGCCCGACCATGAACTGGATATAACCCTCGACGACTCTAACACAGTCATTTCCAGCTCAATAAAGTCCATACTCGTCTTTTGTATTCCGCCATGGACTCGAGGATTGCCATGAGGCCGACCACGCCGCAGACCGTCAAGGAGCTGGTGGCTCAGGCGGAGAACTTCAAGTTTAACACAAACATTCCGGTTAAGCACTGGACACGTGCAGCTGAGACGCTGTACCAAGAGGTTTGTTACATATGCCATCTGCATCTTTGTTTGTGCGCAGCTAACGGTGTAGGCGTCGTTTGCAGTCTCGGATGGCGATTTCGGAAGAGCTTACATGATGCTGTATCGACACTCCGTACTGGTCCTCCAGTACATCCCGACACATCCACAGTTCAAAGACCCCGAGAATAAAAAGGTGTACAAAACGCTATCGCGACGCATACCACGTGTCATCCAAGACCTAGAACAGTTGAAGCCCGAGATCGAAAATGCCGTCAAAGAATGGGAGCGAATGGCGCTGTCGTCAAAAACGAATGCCGGGCCCGAACCGTCGTCACAATACGAACAGTTTGCAGCGCGCGATCCGAGTCTCACGGGCAATGCGAAGATCCTGGATGCGTTTGACAACCAGGACCTGGCTGTTGATCTTGCGCAGAAGGAATTGATGAGGAGGGATACTGCGAGGAGGGCTACGAGACAGGCGGGGATTACGGATGAGGATATCATGTCGAGAAGAAGAGGCGGGAGGTGGGATCAGTGGGACGGGGCGAGGATGGGCGATGATGAGGATCTGAGGCGGCAGATGGAGGCGACGAGGCATGCTCTTGACTCGGCGCAGGAGAGACGGACTGATGATGACTACCGACCGACGTCGCATACGTACAGTTACCCATCGATCTCGAGACCAAGAGCCGTTGACTACGAGGGCCAGACTCCAATACCTTCAATACAGCCGAGTCGACCACCGAAAGAACCGGTCGCTCCACCGCCAAAAGAACCTCTTCACACACCATCATTACAAGGTCTCCCACCAGCTCTTCCTCAAAAAGTCCCTCTACCAGGCTACGCACCTCTCATCCCCTCACCATCCCCCCAACCCGCCCGTCCCGAAGTCCCCCGCAAAGAAGCCCTCGACACCCCGCCAGCACTCCCCCAAAAAGAGCGTCTCACCTTTAAACCAGGCGCATACCTCGAGAACGGCGACCCAATACGCTCGCTCTTCCTCCCAAAGAACCTGCGCCAGAAATTCCTCGACATTGCAGCGGACAACACCCGTCGCGGGCTAGAAATGTGCGGAATGCTGTGCGGAACACCGATCAACAACGCGCTGTTCGTGCGGTGTCTCTTGATCCCGGACCAGAAGTGCACGTCGGATACGTGTGAGACGGAGAACGAGGAGGTCATGTTTGACTACTGCATGAAGGAGGATTTGTTGCTGCTGGGGTGGATTCACACGCATCCGACACAGACGTGTTTTATGAGCTCGAGGGATTTGCACACGCATGCTGGGTATCAGGTTATGATGCCTGAGAGCGTTGCGATTGTATGCGCGCCCAAGTTCCAGCCATCGTAAGTCACGCGATCAAATTGAGTTGAAGAAGACACTGACACTTTTTTAGGTATGGCATCTTTCGATTGACGCACCCGCCGGGGCTGGACCATATTCTCAATTGTAACCATCAGGATACGTTTCATCAGCACTCGATTGACAATATTTACCGGGGCGCGGGACAGCCGAAGGGTCATGTATATGAGAGCGATAAGCTGGACTTTTATGTACACGACCTAAGGACGAAATAGAACATGCGTAGGTACAATAGAGCGTGCATAGCATAAGGTACTTACATAGCAATGGAGTTATGTGAAGGCGTACAAACAGTGTCACAAGCCGTTATTGCACAACCTCCAGTGTCTGATTTTGGCGAGAGCTGCATTTGAGGCCTGGGGTATTTTCCGCACCTCCACCACAGCGAAAGGATCAATAAAGTGTCTCCCTACCGCACAGTGCAAGCGTCACAGTGTTATAACTTGTGCGATGCAGATCTGCACCCTGCCCAAAGTGGACATTGGGTCGATCTTTATCCCGCTGTGGAGAAACAGATCTAGGGATTAAGATTGGATCTTGGGAGGAGTGGGGACGTTTCTCTTGGGCTGGGGACGATCCGATAATGAGGAGGTCGAAAAGGGTGCGGGATTGACGTTAGGGGTAGGGATCGGCGAGCTGAAAATGGGAGCTTGGGTGAGGGACCGGGTGAGTGGTTGAGGGATCGGCGAGGACTGGGAGAGAGAGGGGAGAGGGTATTGTCTTGCAAATGAGCTGATGCAATTGCGTTGTCTCAAAGGGCTTCGTCAACATTGAAACTTGTCTCAAGGCTGATCCAGTCTACAGGAGGCAAAGGGACACAAAGACTAGTGCAATCTACGGTAATCTCAGGATGCCCTTTGTCAGGGTTAATTTGACATCCTGTAGCCGGTGTCTATAGTAGAGTCAAGTAAGGGAACAGTATCAAGACAATATGTATCAATAATCAATCTCAGCCCTCCAAACAGAATAAACCACGTCATTTTGTCTCTCCCACCACCTGCACAGACCGCACTCTTTTCCCAAAGAGGACTTTCAGCTCTGCATAAGCGACCACTCACACCGTGCTGATTATCAAGTGTCTCAGTTGAAGGGGACCACGCTAAAAAAGCTTAGGGCCAGATTTTGTGAGTGCCGTGGTCGATCAGCCCTGTTAGTTCTGCCGTATTGGGACGGGCTCAGCTTAGCCCGGGTCGGTCCGCTATCGATTGGGCTTTGTACCTAATTTATTTGGTCGGCCTTTTGGTAGCTGTAAGCTTGAGAGTGAGCTTGGGAAGAAAGTAGTGGTGTGAATTGGAGGGGGCTGAAGCCACGACATCATGCGAGCGTCAGTTCTCTTATGAGGAGAGATTGCAGTATTGATTCGGTTAACGTGGGTGCATGTGCACTGACATTGTGTCTCGGAAGCAAGACAAAGATCTCAGACATGGCGGAGAGATCTACTGTGCCCTCACTTACAAATCGTCTCGCTGCCAGTGGCGCTGTAGATCCATGGATCTCCAAGGGTGATAGACCTTCTTCTGGAGCTAAGGGGGTGTCCGGCTCCGCGTAGGTCTTGTTCCACGACATCTGGTTTGTCAATCTCTGTGTTTATTGGCTTCTGGGGTGAGCGGAGGTTTGGAATGCCGTGTCGTGGGAGCTCTGTACTGTGCAGCTTGCATGTGCTCGAGAGAAGAGACAAGATAAAGAGGCGTACGTCCACCCTCCCAGCTCCTCTCTTTCCCCGCTCCCAAGTTTCTTACTGCTCCTCACTATCTGGTGTTTTGTTTTGAAGCTTCGAATCTAGTGCTTCTTGTTTTGAAGCTTGAGCTATAGCAATCATGGCGGAACAGAAGAACGGGGTAGCTACAAACGGCTACGAGAAGAACGCCTCTCCTGCTTCGACGTCTACCAAACACGAAGCTAAGCCTCTTCCCAATGGCGATAAGAAAGATGGTATCGTCAAGAGCTTCAAGCAACTCCGTGTCGCGAGTAAACGACCGCTCCCGAAAGAGATGGGCGATGGGTCGTATCGCGTCGTGGAGAAAAGACCGGGTTTGAAGGAGGACATTCGTCGTCTTCGTGGAAGAGGTATGTTCACAAGCTCTCCCTACGTGTGAGACGGGTAGAGTGTTTGGTGAGTGAAGCTGACCAAAGTAGACCTCAAGACACTGCTCGAGATCGTCAAGGCCAAAGTCAAGGGTGAAACTCAGCAGGATGACAAGACCATGATCATGGAGCGCACGATTCAGCTCGTTGCTAATCTGAGCGATCACTCCAAGGTTCAGGAGTCTTTGACGAATAGTTTCATCTCGCAGCTTTGGAACTCGATTGATCACCCGCCTATGCTGTACATGGGAGACAAGTTTCGGTTCCGACAACCTGATGGATCCAACAATGTAAGTCTACGCTCTCTTTATCCACTGACTGGGTTGAGGTTTGGGACTGACGGTGTAGAACCCGTATCTTCCTCAATTGGGCGCCGCGAGAACTCCCTACTCTAGAACTGTCCGCCCAAAGGGCATGAGTCTCGGTGCGCAGCCTGATCCCGAGGCTATCTTCGAGAGTGTCTTTGCGAGAGATGCTTTCAGAAAGAACCCGAATAACGTGTCGAGTATTCTTTGGTACTGGGCCACTATCATCATTCACGGTAAGCTCCCCCATTCACCTCGTGTCTCGTCAGTTGACTAACATGCGTAGACCTCTTCTGGACAAACCTCCAAGACCCTAACCAGAACGACTCCTCCTCCTATCTCGACCTCGCCCCTCTCTACGGCTCAACCGAAAAAGACCGTGACTCAATCAGAACCTTCAAAGACGGTCAATTGAAGCCTGATTGTTTCGCTGATAAGCGTCTCATCGGTAATCCACCCGGTGTCCCCATCCTTCTCATCATGTTCAACCGCTTTCACAACCATGTCGCCACAAACCTTGCAGACATCAACGAGGGCGGCCGCTTCTCCAAACCAGCTGAGCATCTCTCGCCTGAAGCTGCAGAAGCTGCTTGGAAGAAGCGCGACACAGAGCTCTTTGAAACAGCGAGACTTGTCACGAGCGGGCTGTATATCAACATCACGCTCATTGACTACGTGAGAAACATCATCAATCTGAACAGGGTTGACACGACGTGGACTCTTGATCCGAGACAGGAAATGGGTGTCAGTGTTGGTACGAAGGATCTGTCCGAGAGCGGCACTGGAAACGTCGTCTCTGCTGAGTTCAACCTTTGCTATCGCTGGCACTCATGTCTCTCAGAGATGGACGACAAGTGGGTTCAGGATTTCTACACTCAGCTTCTTGGCGAGAACTACGGGCCTATGAATCTCCAGACCATGATGAAGGCGCTCAAAGCGTTCGAGGCCAGTGTCGCTGATGAGCCGAGTGAGAGAACCTTTGGTGGCTTCAAGAGAGGTCCTGATGGCAAGTTCAACGATGATGAGCTCGTTGAGGCACTGGCTACGGCTATTGAACAGCCTGGCGGTGCATTTGGTGGACGCAATGTCCCTCGCATCATGAAGCCCATTGAGATGTTGGGTATCATGCGTGGTAGGAAGTGGAACTTGGCTGGGTTGAACGAGTTCAGGAAGCATTTCGGCTTAAAGGCGTATGAGACATTTGAGGACATCAACTCTGATCCCTCTGTCGCTGATGCTCTGCGCAACCTGTATCAACACCCTGATTACGTCGAGTTGTATCCCGGCATCGTCGCCGAGGAGGCAAAGACTCCCATGGTTCCAGGTGTTGGCATCGCCCCAACGTACACCATCTCTCGCGTCGTCCTCTCCGATGCCGTTGCGCTGGTCAGAGGTGATAGGTACTACACCACCGATTACAACCCCCGCCATCTGACG
The DNA here is from genome assembly GCF_900044065.1 of Fusarium mangiferae. NCBI lineage: Eukaryota > Fungi > Ascomycota > Sordariomycetes > Hypocreales > Nectriaceae > Fusarium > Fusarium mangiferae. Next base: position 387,212 of record NW_024573936.1, read on the forward strand.
AACTGGGGCTACAAGGAAGTCGACTACGATCTCAATGTCAACCACGGCTGCGTCTTCTACAAGCTCTTCCTGCGTGCATTCCCCCAGCACTTCAAGGGCAACTCCGTCTACGCCCACTACCCAATGGTCATCCCCTCCGAGAACAAAAAGATCCTCACAAACATCAAGCGCGCAGACCGCTTCGACTTCTCCCGTCCCGAACCCACAGCCACGCGCATCAACATCGTCGGGTACAACGCGGCAAAGTACATCCTCGAAGACCAGAAGAAGTACCGTGTCTGCTGGGAAGAAGGCCTCAAGCACCTCATGGGCGAAGCAGGCGGCCGCTTCATGCTGTCGGGTGACACGGCGCTACACGCCCAGCAGCGCAAGTGCATGGGTAAGCTCTTATACAACGACACGTGGCGCAATGCGGTGAAGTCGTTTTATGCGACGACCGCTGAGAAGTTACTCGCTGAGAAGTCGTATAAGCTTGCGGGGAAGACGCAGGTTGATGTCGTACGAGACGTGGGTAACGTTGCGCACACGCATTTCGTCGCGAGGATGTTTAACCTGCCCCTTAAGACGAGCGAGAATCCCAAGGGTGTATTCTCGGAGCAGGAGCTGTACATGATTCTTGCTGTGATCTTTGTGTGTATCTTCTTTGACATTGATCCAGCCAAAAGTTTCCCTCTTAGACAGGGTGCGCGAGAGGTTGCACAAAAACTCGGCGGTATCATTGAGATGAATGTCAAGTTGGCGAACAGCATTGGTGTCAAGGGGTTGTTTACTAGCAAGCCTGATAAGAATGATGATCCGCTGGCGAGGTATGGTGAGAACATGGCCAAGGGATTGAAGAAGGCAGGTTTGAGCACAGAGGATATTGTCTGGAGTCAGATCCTGCCTACGGCGGGTGCTATGGTGCCCAACCAGGCTCAAGTGGTAAGTCAAAACTCCCCTCCTCTTCAATTGAGCAAGTGAGTGCTAACGAGTGTAGTTTGCGCAAACACTGGATTGGTATCTCTCACCAGCAGGTGACAAGTACCGCCCCGAACTAGCCCGCATCGCCGCCCTCGAAACAGGCGACGAGACAGACGCTCTCCTCCTCGGCTACGCAATGGAAGGCATCCGCATGGCCGGAACATTCGGTCTCTACCGCGAAGCCACAGGCCCCGACACGATCCACGAAGACGACGGCCGCAGCATCCCCGTCAACGCCGGCGACCGCGTCTTCGTCTCCTTCGTCCAAGCAGCCCAGGACCCCAAGATCTTCCCCAACCCCGGCGTCGTGGACCCGAAGCGTCCGCTGGACAAGTACATCCACTACGGCGTCGGCCCGCACGCCTGTCTGGGGAGGGATATCAGCCAGGTTGCGCTCACGGAGCTGTTTAGGGCCGTGTTTAGGAAGAAGGGTGTTAGGAGAGTGCCTGGTGCGCAGGGCGAGTTGAAGAAGGTTCCGAGACCGGGTGGTTTCTTTGTTTATATGACGGAGGATTGGGGAAGTATTTGGCCGTTCCCTACTAGCATGAAGATTACCTGGGATGAGTAGGTAACTGGGAGGAGAAGTGATGTAATGGTGGATGTAGGTAATGAGTAGATTGTAATCAATTCTCTTTGTTCATGCTCTAAAGTGGCTGTCGCACTGATCTTCTACCCTTCTGTTCAAGCATCGCTCTGTTCCTTGGTGTAAGTGAGACAGGTCCAACTTACACGAACGTCTCCACCCACGCTGACAAAAGTCACCAACCAGCCTCACAGTTCTTCACAACTCACCACTGACTATTCCTTTATGTCACTGAAACGTAGCACCGGCGCCAATCACAGCCCCTTCCACTCATCCCCCCCTAAAACAATGCCGAGCTTCCGACTCCAACCCCTGCAGATCCGCATTAATTGGCCGCAAGCAGTTCGTTTCACATCTCATCTGTTTCACCATTTGTTTGCCTGCGCCTCGACGTGGAATGCCATTGGGTAACATGGCTAAGGATCGTTTCTACACGAATTGTGCCTGGGAAAATGTATTTAGAGGCGACTTGTTCCCTGAATCTGTGTCTGTTCTTGGCATCCTTATTCACTCCCATTGATTGTGAGGCCATTCACTCCTTTTCTCTTTTTTCTGTTCGTGATACCTTGTGTTTCACTCTCGTTCTTTTGGCGGTTAACAAGTCCCTGGTGGATTTTTACTTAAACACTCGTTCTTTTAGATCATTCCCTCGACTCAACATCAATCAAGTCTTGACGCTGCAACATTCATCACTATGAAGTTCACTACTGTCTCTCTCATCGCCTCTTTGGCCTCTCTTTCAGCAGCTTCACTGTCTGCAGTCCCCATCATCGAAGCCATCGCCCCCAAATCAAAAGTCTGTCCCACCGGCAACAAAGAATGCCGCACAGCTACACAAGCAGCCCCCTACATCATCTCCAGCTTCCAGAGCCAGGGAATCTACTCCCCCGCTGAAATCGCCGCTGTTCTGGCTCTCATGGCCTTTGAGTCTGGAGACTTCGAGTACAAGCGGAACCACTACCCTGGACGTCCAGGTCAAGGCACTGCGAATATGCAGATGCCCAACTACAACCTGCTCTACGCCAAGAGTATTCCCGAGCTGGCCAAGGGATGGCAGGGCATTGAGAGTGTGGAGGGACTCTCGGATCAGGAGCTGGGGGATTTGTTGGATGATGTCACGGTTGATAAGTACAACTTTGGAAGTGGTCCTTGGTTCTTGAGGACTCAGTGCAAGGATGATGTTCGACAGGCATTCAAGACGGATGTTGATACGGGCTTCCAGAAGTACATTGAGGAGTGTGTTGGAACGGATCTCCAGCCGCGGTTGGAGTACTTTCAGCGTGCCAAGACGGCGTTTGGTTTGTAGTTGGTTCATGCGGTCTGTTTTTCATTCTGTAACTGGGGTTTGTGGTATGATGACCTGCTATGGAAGTCTTACTATTCAACTCATTAGAAAGGCTGGATGGCGTCTCGCAAGGTTGAAAGCAAAGGGGAGAAATAGAACAAAAAAAGACAAACGTTCATTCTGCAAGAGTTGGTGTCTCCAAGTCAGGTTCATTGAGGGTTATGGATAAGCTGATGCCCTTGTTTTCGAATTGACTGTTCGTTTTCTCTATATCTCATACCGGTCCAACTTGTCATGCACAGGCCTATAAACAAAATAATCAAACTGCGCCTCCTTCGCAAGCCCATTAACATCCGAACACGCCATCCCCACAAACGCACCCGTGAAGCTTCCATCCTTAGGATGTCCTCCACACTCATCTGACAAGATCGAAGCATCATAAACAGGCCCAATCTCCTTCAGCTCCTGCCCCTCAAGAGCATAGTAAAACTGAAGCGTGCTTCCCGCGCGAACACTAACCGCAAGTCGAACCTTGCCCTCGTTGGGGATTTCAACAGGCTCGGCAAAGGGACGCTCTAGACGGCCTATCGGGAATGACTCTTCTGAAGAGATGATCTGGAGCTCGCGCTGGCCGGCGGCGGTGGCGGTCACGGTTAGGTAGAAGAAGTTGAAGCGGCAGTAGTAGGCTGTTAGACCGGCGAATTGGCGCTCGTCGTCGGGGGAGTAGGTTATCACTGTTTCGGCGTCGTAGGAGAAGTGTGTTTGGCGACGTGCGACGAGGGCTTGTTCGAACCATGAACCGACGGACTCTCGACCGACGAGGCTGAGCTGGTTATTCTTGATGGTGAAGATGCGCTCGGGTTCAGGTGTTCGTAGCCATTGGAAGTCGATGTGGAGTTTGTCGGTAAAGGTATACCGCTTTTCTTTCCAGTATTCTGTGTCGTCGCGCGCAGCGGGGAGATCAACGTGAAGACTTGGGACGGGGCCGTTCTTGATGTACAGCCAGTCGTCATCGCCCCAGTAAGCTTCTTGGATAGCTGTCTCTCGACCCAAGACTGAACGTCGCTTTTGAGTAACAGGGCGGCCGGTTAGATGCACGATGTAGGTCTTGCCATCGGGTGTATCTACGATATCGGCGTGTCCAGCTCTTTGGAGCGCTGCGTTGGGTGCATCTTTTGAAGTGACGACGTGCTTCTGAGGATGGACTTCATAGGGACCCCAGATACTGCGTGATCGTGCTAGGGTCATGGCGTGGGTATAGCCTGTGCCACCCTCTGCTGTAGAGAGGTAATACCACCCATTGCGCTTATACAAATGTGATCCCTCAACATAAGCCAGGTCTGTACCTTTGAAGATGTTCTTTTTCGGTCCCACGAGTTTACCCTGCTTGGGGTCAAACTCTTGAAGAAAGATACCAGAGAATAGATGAGGTCGAGCGCGGTGATCCCATGTCATGTTGTTGAACCACTTGCGGCCGTCATCATCATGAAACAGCGATGGATCAAAGCCAGAGGAATTAGCGTACACAGGGTCACTCCACGGCCCCTCGATGGCAGGCGCAGTGATGATGTAATTATGCGCATCCTTGAAGGAACCGTCCTTGCGCTTGACGTCCGTGTACACGAGCCAGAACTTGTCTCCATCGTGCGTCAGGCACGGCGCCCAGACACCGCAGCTATCAGGCTCACCACGCATGTCGAGCTGACTCTTGCGGTTCACTGGACGCACGATGAGAGTCCAGTTGGCGAGATCTTTGGAGTGATGGATCTGAACACCGGGGAACCACTCAAAGGTGGATGTAGCGATGTAATAGTCATCGCCGACGCGGCAGATTGACGGGTCGGGATTGAAGCCCGGAAGAATAGGGTTTGTGACCTGTGGCATTTTGACTGATGCGATGAGATTGAGGCGAGAAGTAGGTACTGTCGTGAATGAGTGGTGACTTTTTATAATTGCTGGTCTGTCGTGATGGCTGTCATTGCATTTAGCCTGAATGCAACCGCGGGGAACTCAGCTCACCCACCATTCACTATCATGAGGTTACGATGGGGCCTCAGTGCCGATCGCCGTACAACATTTCCCGGCTTGGCAGCGGTAAGAAAACCACTCAGTTCTCCATGACCATGTCGCCCGTGATGTCCATACTTCCAGGGAAACTCTCCCAGAAGCCCTGCGTCGCGTCAGCGAACGTCGCGTACATGTTGCTGCCGAATGCAAAGTCCGTGTCGAACAGGTCAATGTCTGCGGGCGCGATGAAGGAAAAGTCGACGTTTGACGAGGTCTGGTCGTTTTCGCCGTCTGTAGCGCTCTGGGAATTGTTAGCGAATTGATATGAGAGCGATGGGGTGAAGTACTTGTTCGTCGGTGCTCTCTGTGTCGGGTTGACGGACGGGATCGGGCTGGAGAGCGCCATAGTCGATGATTGCGTTGCGCATTTCTCGTCTCTCGCTGGGCGTTACTGCGAGATCGCCGTCGGTCTTGATGTTGCTGTAGAATATCTGCATCGCCTTGATCTTCTCGCGCTGTGATCCGTCAGTACAGTTACTGACATGGGCCGGGCAACTTACCCAGGTGTCAGCCATCGGCCAAGCTTGTCGCATGTCTTTGAGGAACAAGAGACCCTCGACGATATGCTCCCTTCGCTTCTCAACTTGATGCGCCGTGTCACCGGGATTAGGGAAGTGGTAAAAGTACAGCATCGTTCCCACTGCTGTGTAAATAGTGAAGCCGATCCATGGAACGAGACCGCGTAGGAAGTACAGGCCAAATGCGCGGATCTCTTGCAGCATGTCGCACACCTGCTCAGCGACCTTCTCGAGCTCTTTGCTTGACCATGTTGACCACTGATCCCAATCCTTATCACCAACTCTGGCCTTCTGCATCTCAACTTCGGGGAGATAAGACCGATAGAGAAAAATGACGCTCATGAAGTAGATGCAGTGCATGTAGCAGTATGCCTGGCCTTGGTTAGACACGCTGTGCGCTCGTAGGAGGAAGAGTTCGTATCGTAGTCGTTCGGGCAGCGAATTCTTCCAGAGTTCAAGTCGGGAGAGCAGCATCTGGAACTCGGACTGAGGCTGCCATGGTGGTACAGTGTTGTCGTGCCGTGTACAAGCCCATTTGGCGACGGCGCCCCAGACATCAGCAACACGCATGCTGTTGGCCACGATGCCTAGACTGCCGTGGACAGTGCCCATGGCCCCATCCGGCATTGAGCCATCCAGTCTTTCACACAGGACGATTTGGCCAAAGTTGAAGCTATCCGACTCACATGGGAGTTGGATCCGCATCTTATCACCCGACAGCATCCTGTCGCGACCCTTTCCTCCACTGAGGAGGCTGTCCATGAGGAAGCATGTCCAGGCAGTGCGACGCCTCTCTTCAGCGTCGATAAAGTCCTCTCGAGTTGTCGCTGGTGGCGGTTCTTCAAATAAACCGAGGACTTGTGCCATGCGCACCGCCATGCCGAGATAAACCCATGCTCTTCTGCCCTCACCGGCGCCCCACGAATGTCCGGTCAGCATGAGAAGAACCTGAGCGCGATGGACTGTAGGTTGGTCCACAAGTGACAGAACTAGCGATCGCGCATGAGCAGCGAATGTATTGCTTGCTTCAACCTGTGTCGCATACCCCGGCGGTGCAGCCTGTGAGAACCTGCTCCATGTGAGTGAGATGATAAGCGAAGGAATCATATGCCGCACCTCACAGTGATAGCCAGCATCGCCCAGACCAGCAAGGGATCCAACATCCTCTCACGAATAGCAATGAGAAGATTCGGAATATGGTGGAACGACCACTTGTACGAGCACCGCAAATAACTGTTCTTGACCTCATCCGTCAGGAAGCCGAACGGGTCCGTGGTGGCCAAGTTCCCGGCCCGGATGATCTCCGAGTCAGCGCGGCTCCCAGCCCCGGCTCCGACTTCATCCCGGTGACGTTCGAGACGGCTCCGGCGGAAGATGAAGGAGGTGCCCTTGGGCGGAAAGACGCACTCGTCGCCGCGGTCGCGACAGCGCGTGCAGGGCGGACCGCCTGAGTGGATGCACTGAGAGGGGTGAGTCAGTTGTTGTGAGAGGGATGGGGAGGGGGAGGGGAGAGGAGCACTTTGCGCTTGGAGGAGCGACATGCGCCGCATGCTATTGACTTCTTCATCGTTGATGAGTCAAGTGATGGTGACGTCTGTACGTTGACAGGGCAGTCAATCAGTAGTCAGTCAACGTTACTGGTATTTTGGCTGAGTGAGGGTCAAGACTGATGGGGTAAATTTTCCAATGCTGGGCCTTGGATTGGTCAGCTTCTGGTGGGTGCAGTGAGAGGCACTGAATAGAGAGCCTCGACACCAGAGGGACAGCGATTGTGAATGGCAACTTGCACGAAGCCATTTTTATTGTTATCTTCAATAGAACTCGTATAAGTATGATCGGTAAAGTTTATTGGGATTAGAACTGAGGCTTGCATCACAGTGCTTAACGAGGTAATTGACGGCAGAGATGAATCGGGCTTCTGCTCCCACTTGACATCATTCCTCGCTGTTTGTCGGTGAGGTTGGGGGACTCTGGGCGCTGAGTTCAGGCGACTATGGGGCAGCCAATGCCTCGAAGATAGTGCACTGTCCACTAAATTTGATCGTCGTAAAGACCCGACCTCTCTGAACCACTAGAAAGAAGCCACGCGTTAACAGGGGACGACTTGTGCATATGTGTTAGTAGTATTTGCTTACCTTTCTCGTGTATAGGTAATCGTTGAGCCCAATCTTCTCTGTCCGACATTGTATCAACATGGCGGATTGAGCACGTGAAAGGCCCTCGTATCGCTTCCGGTTGTCGCGCCCCCAGTTCTCGATAAGCGCCGCGGGTTTGTGTCGTGTTCGATGAGCTCGCGCTAGGCGATACTCATCCCGTCCTTTGCAGCTGGCAGTAGTCGAACGTCGACGTGCAGACAAGCTAATGGCGTCGAAGCGTTCCATGGGGGATTCCCACAACTGCTCCCCAGAGACCCCGCCTTTGCGTATCAGATCGTTGCGAGCAGTATGTCGAAGGAGTTGCGCTTGGTTGTCCATAACCTTGAAGGAATGCCGTTTGCCTCTGGTGACCGTGCCGCTCTGTGTAAGGTCGCTTCGGACGGTCGCCAAGAACTCATACTCCGGTGTATCAAGAACCTTGGCTCGGTGTGTCATTACATGTCGAGTTAGCGTCACTTCAATATCATCGATCACAAGCCCCTTCTCAAGAACCCTGGCGCATGTGCCTTTGAGAGTTCCAGGGATCCTCAGCAGGCACTTATACTACAGGTTCTTGAGCCTGTCAAGATTGTACTCGGGGAAGCTCCAATTCGGCTTCCCATCTCCATGTTCCTTGGCCCACTGGGGCTCGCCCAGTCCAGACAAGCACAAGTCAAGGTTTTCAGAGTCACCATAAATGAACCACGCGGGGCACGCGTAGGTAATTGTTGAGCGTATCTTGGTTGCGTAGAGTGTAACCAGGTCCAAGAGATGGGTGGCCCAAACAGAACCGGAGAATCGGGTCAAGATGGCTAGCTGACGTTCGACCTTGGCCTCGATCTATGTAACGACAATTTGTTAGATGCATGTCGGGGTGAGGCTTGAGTTTTAACTTACCTCGGTACGTGCGCTGTCCATCGCAAGTGACGACCGACAATGACCCCAAGAATTTTGAGCTCGTCGACAGGCTCATTTTTCGTATCGAACCCTTCAATGTTGACTGTGAGTCTGCAGTCAGAGTCGCGACTCTACGAAGGCTTGAAATGCATCATGTGGTATTTCCCAGTCGAGAATGTAACACCCATTGGCCTCGCCCATTTGAGAATCTCCTCGTGAGCAAACGCTAAAGCCCTGCAGTTGGTTCGATAGGATGAAGATACAACCATGATGTAAGTGTCATCAACGAATGCAAAACAGTAGAATTGCACTGACTTAAGCCAGTTTGGAGCCTCAGACTTCCATGCCTGTTCCGACACCATGCGGAGCAGGGGCGCAGTGTAGAATAGAAACAAAACCGGGGACAGAGGACTGCCCTGTGGAATGCCAATGTTGATCCAATATCGCTTCGAGGTCAGACCTGGAAGCTTTACAACGGTGCTACGGTTACTGAGAAACGAGGCGACAAATTCCACTAACCACTCAGGTATACCGAAGTCAGTCAAAATCTCGAGTAGCTTTTCGCGGTTCACTCTATTGTAGGCGCCTTTAATATCGATGCTCAAAATTGAGACATACTTCTTTGGAGCTGTACTTTATGCCGCATAAACTAGGTTCAGAAGGAGCTGGAGGGCTGTGGTCTTGGATTTCCCCTTCATAGCGTATTGGGTCCTGGGGAGAATATTACAGTGTATCACGAACTCCTGAAGTCGATTTATGACGACTCTTTCAAGGATCTTGCCAATACAAGGTAACAAGGCCAAGGGGTTCTTGAAATAATTGTCGATCAACCGGACGGCAAAATCACATTGACATCGTGTATAAGGGGATTCTACAGCTGCTTGCGCCAGCGAGAATTCATCTCTTTTTGATCAATCTCATTACCGGGCTCGTGGGGAAGGATTGAAATCTGTAGGTTGAACATTATGGAACATGAACTGAGGTTATGATATCGCCAAGCTATGATTGTGATGACTAATGCTGAAGGATTCTTGAAGGGCGCCATTGTCAGCGAGCCAGCCAGGTATAAATGCAACCTCCGCTTCTTGGGAGGCAGTAAACAACTTGCTTCTTACAATTTACTATCAGACACTATTATTGAATATCAATCATGACTTCTTTGAAATCACGTTCTGAGCTTATTGATCTCCTCAAGACTATCCTCAAAGTTCGAAATGAGACAAAATGGGAAACTCTGGAATCTTTATTTCAGTCGAGTATGTTGATCGACACAACCTCTCAGCCACGCGAGAACTTCATCGCAAATCTGCGTGCCGCTAGTGGAGTATCAGTGAAACTCGATAGCTGTGTGGTGGACGTCAACGCTCAAGCCGTTGCTAGGCGAGTCATCAAGACTGAAACCCTCCCAGATGGTGAACGGCATGAGTGCCAGGAGATTATCCTCACATGGTTTGTCGATGGTCGCTTGGCAACTCTCAAGCGACTCAGAGACGACGACTCTCGGTCTGCAAAACACACTGCAACTCCTTCGACGTTGGAAGCACTGAAACCTACCTCTCTTGATCTTACAGCATTGTACCGCGACTACATCAAGAGCATCAACGATAAGGCCATGGATGGTAACTTTGACAAGTTCTGTCAGCCTTTAGTGACACATAATACCGTGAAAAAGACTATCTCAGAGTACATATATCTGATTTCCGAGAGTCAAATGGCAATTCAAGGGTTGTACTTTGACATTCAAGATCTCATCGTCGATAAGGATGCAGGGAGAGTTGCGGCTAGATTGGAGTTTACTGGACTTCCTGTGAAGGCATGGGCTGGCGCGGAGCCTAATGGGAAGAGTGTCAAGTTTCATGAGCATGTCATGTATTGGCTTGATGAAGGCAAGATTCACTGGGTTTGGTCTGTCGTGGATTTGGAGACATATCGAAAGCAACTTAAGCAGACGGAGTAGAGATGGATGAGAATAAAGCTCTACTCGCTCCAGTCGTGGACTATCTAGTAGTTCTAAGTGAATTAGCTCACGGCCCAGTCCCAAGGAAATGAGTAAACTCCTAGAGTGCTACGTGTACATAGGTCAGTGTCATTAAATTTCAGTATCATGCATTCAAACTCTGGCTGTATCGTATGTACCACTTAATAGTCCGCTCACAATTACAAGGAAGTTGGCCTTTCCACTGACACCGCGATATGCAAGCTATATCATTCCAGTTATCGTCGCTAGGATTGCTCAGTGCCGCTAATAAAACAGAATTAAACCCAAGCACATGTCTCAGAGATGTTTTCTCGGGTAGGCTGATCCGGGGCGGCTAGGTTTACGTTGGTGGCTTGGGCTGCATGATGCAGTCTGCCTCACCCAGAGCCTGATTGGAAAGTCTGCCTCGCCAGGCGGTGAGAAACTGGCGGACCCCCCAGATTGCATTCTGACGTACCCGACATGACGAGGCTCTCCGAAAATTGTTCATCTCTTTTCACCTAACTCTCGTACTTGTCCATGACTCCCAAAAGTGACAAGAGACTATGGCGTCCAGTTCGACCGATCAAGTCAGCGAGGTCTTTGAAAAGGCCAAAGCTGATTTTTTGAAAGGAATCAAAGATCCGAAGCTGCGCAATGAGCTTGAAAAAGCGACCACAATTGACGACATCTGGGACTACACCGAACAGCTCCAAAAGGACCAGGCAAGCAATAAGCGACTCCGAGGCATGAAGAGGATCGGGCCTTATATCGAGCGACTGCAAGAATACGCTGGTGTCATCGAAGTCTTTGTCCAAGTTAAACCGGATATTCTGGCTCTCATATGGGGACCGATCAAGCTCTTACTCCAAGTGTCGAGTAACCTCGTTGCTTCTTTCGATGCGATTCTCGGCGTGATGAAGAACATGGGGTCCATTCTTCCTCGATTCAACGAATTTGTTCCGTTATTCAAAAACAATGAGCGCATGAAATATGTTCTGGGGTTGTTCTTCCAGGATATTCTTGATTTCTACCTCGTTTCTCTAAAGTTCTTTGGACTTACTCGTACGAAATCACCCGCCTTCTCACAAGATAGTTCTTCAAGCTGATCGTTACAGGCTGGAAAGTGTTTTTTGAGTCGCTGTGGCCAGCACGCCGAGCTGAGATACAAGTCATTGCTGAAAACATAGAAAAGCACAGACTTTTGCTTTGCAATGAGATTACCCTCAACGACATTTTGGAAGCTCACACGGCAAGGAAGAAGGCTCTTGAGCACTATGCGGAGACAAGAGAATTCCAAGAGCGCCAGGACTTTCATTGCATGGAGACTTATATACGCCCTCCTTCTTACGATGAAGACCTGGATCGTATTTGCAACAGTCGATGTCAGGGCACTGGATCATGGCTAGTTCAGGACCAGCAGTTTGTGAGTTGGGCTGAAGGAAAGGAGAAATCCGCCCAGGTTCTTTGGCTTCAAGGGATCCCTGGAGCAGGCAAGTCAATTTCTTCGGTCTCAGGATATTTAAAGCACACTGGAAGCTAATAGGCTGCTTAATAGGGAAGACATTTCTAGCATCGACAGCGGTTGATAGGACGAAAGATTTGGGTCATTCGCTATTTGCCCTTCTCAGTTACAGAAACGATCTGAAATCCCCCATCCCGATCTACCACTCCTTGATCTTTCAGCTCGCATCGCAAGATCGAGATTTGCGAACTGTGCTATGCTCAACCATCATGAGCACCACTAAGGATTTGAAACGCGATCTGAAAGGCGACTCCAAATTTGCCTTCAGCATCTTCTCAAAGTTGCTCCAAGCGGCAGGTCCAACATACATCGCCATTGACGGTCTCGATGAAATTGATGAGTTTACCCAGCAAGCCTTTCTACATCTACTCCTTGATGAACTCAAAAGCTTGCCCCATGTCAAGCTTCTTGTCAGTAGTAGAAGAGTTGAAAGAATCGAAAGAATTTTGAAGCCAGTTGCGGCGATACTACCAATTGACCAGAAGAATTCTGACTGCATCAAGGCATACGTTTCCCGTCGAGGTGGGGAATGGCTCGATAACTCATATTTCGAAAGTGACGCCCGCTCAGAAATTCGGCGATTGCTCAATCCCTTGGCTTCGAAGGCAGATGGTAAGCTTATCTTTAGTCCTATTTCTATTATATTATGTGACCTAATATCGACTAGGTATGTTCCTTTATGCGAGGATAGTATTAGAAGATGTGGAAATGCTACAGGATTTGGATTCCATCCGGGATCAGCTTAGTGTCCTCCCAGAGGGTCTTGACGAGGCGTAAGTCGCTTATTTATTCCTACAAATCTTACTGAGAACCAATGTCCAATTAAAGGTACGAGAGAATACTTCAAAGAATTACAAAATATCCATCGAGCGCTCAGAAGCAATGCAAGAAGATCTTGTCATGGATAGCCTGCGCTCCTGTTCAGATCACTCGTCACGAGATGGAACAGGTTTTGATCATCAAGACAGATCATAGAAGTGTTCCTCCAGTCAGATCCACCCTGAATACTCTTCCCCTATGTGGTCCACTAGTTGAAGTTGAGGATGAGAAGCTGAAATTTGTCCACTTCACTGTGAAGGAGTAAGTGACCCTGAAATGATTCTGATCAGTTTTAACAGTTGTCTCAGGTATCTTCTTCGACATGAGAAGAATAAGCTTTTCGATGAGAGAGAGGCACTTCTCGAAATCTCAACCACCTGCTTGGCATATCTCTGCTCAGACCTGCTGGATGCGGACATCAGCGACGACGATATCCAGCGTAATTTAGTATCTGGGGCATATCGGCTACTCAACTTTGCACATCGCCAGTGGGCAGAGTGTCTTAGACTTTGTACGAGGCATTTCCGAGATGAGTTGCCGCCACAGCTTGTCCCCTTGCTGGGCCACATTATGCAAGAACTCGCAAATCCATACTACAGCGAGGACTTGGACACAAACTTGGGGCTCTGGAGTCTTGATAGATTCAAGTCAAACCTTGAAGAGGTCAAAACTATTTCTCGTAGCCTTGACTTTAGAAGTCTTATGGCTACTTCTTATGACTGGCGTCTGGACGAAGGTAACATTAATGCCCCAATAGATCTGCTGAAGGCCCAACTAACAGGATCTTAGGAGAAGCTTGTTGGTCGGATTTTGATTCCACAACTATCTCTGCGACGACAATACGTGTCCATCGCAAATTAAAGAGCCTTCTTTGCAGCGGCAGCAAACATACAAAAGATTGTTACTGTTCAGAAATTCAGAAGCATTATGGTCCTGCTGTCAACATATGCCCCTTCTTGTCTTGTCGATTCCATCAATTCCCTTTGAGAAATAGGGATCTCCGCGACAAACATATCAGGCAGCATGAGCGCCCCTTCAAATGCGCCGTTGAAACTTGTGAGTACTCAACTCTCGGTTTCTGTTCTCGGGGCCAACTCGAACAGCATCGAGTTCAGTACCACCAGAGGCCAACTGAGCTTCATATTCCCGGAGACCTCGATACCCTTCAGCACGAGAACCTCAACTCACTCGTGATGGAGTACATTATGAGAGATGAAGTTCAAGAAATGGAACGGATTCTTCCCTCGATTATATCACGATGGGCTTCCCAGTCAGCCTTCAGATCTTCCTTCGAGGGCTTGTTAGCCTCTCATGGTTCTGTCGCAATGGCCCGCCTTATATTGAGTGAACGACCTTTGATTGATGACCCATCATCTTTGATTGATGACCCATCATCTTTGATTGATGACCCATTTTGTAAGTCGTTTGTGCCTCACGCTATCAAAAGTTGCAACATTACGGTCGTTGAGTGGGTTTTCAGCAACGGCGTAATCGCTTTACTGGAATCCCGTGTAGTCGAGTCTCGCTTTCTCCCAGAAATACTGGCCTCTGATTCTATTGAGATTTTCAATATCTGGCGAAACTATGCACTCTCTTTTGGCTCCACCGACACCATATTCTCCCCTAGACTGGCGTCTAGCAAATTGAGCCCAGTGGTAGAATTACAAGTAGCATCTCTCTGGATCGAGCAGTATAGACTCGGAAATGTTCTTGGAGGAAACTCAAGTCTGGTCCTGAACTGGCTGGCCTCTGGGAACTGCTCTATCGTGCTGGCTAAGGCTTTAGTGGCTTGTGGCGCCGACGTTAACTTCGGGCGAAAAGGAAGTTGCTGGCTTACGTTGCATCAGGCGCTCAGGAAGACTAGCGCTGAGGCAGCTGACCTAGTCAAGTATCTTCTGCTATCAGGTGCAGACCCTCATGCATCTATTACACGGCGTTCGGGGAAGAACAAGGGGCAGACAGTCTTTCCATCCTCAATGCCTGGTGTAAAAGGCATCTTCAAGTGGTTGGGGAAGACATGGGATGAACTAGTCGAATGGGCAGCAGAAGAAAGAGGCAAAAATGCAAAAGATACATTGCCACCCGCGTCTTCGACATTGTCAGCAGATAGGGGGTGATGATATACATATGTACGGGGATATATAAATCAGGGATATGGTATTGTTGAATCGGGTGTTTCTTTTTGTGGATATATGTTGATGATGAGCTATTTGTGCAAATGGAAGTCTAATTTGTGAATTATATGGTATTCAAATATGACGCCTGTAGTTGCACTAATTCTTGTTATCACCTAGAACGGTTATGTGACCCAAGGAGCTATTGATGATATCTAACTTTCTCTCCTTGACATCTTTAACCATCTAAGTTGACTGCATTAGCACGAAGAGGCCGAGTCTAACGAGAGATGAAGCCACTCACCATCTCTATCGAGTCATTCGTAATGTAACGGGTCGCAACGACGTCTCTTTTTTGACCCATTCTATGCACTCGGTCTAGTGCTTGCTCCTCAAGCATTGGGTTCCAATGCGGCTCAACCAGATGTACGAAGTTGGCGGCGGTCAGGTCGACCCTGGTCATGAGAGATCAGCTGACGAAAACACATAAACATACTCAGGTTGAATTTACCCCTCGCCGATACTTCCTATCGTGGCAATCATCACCGTGCACCTGTCGTCATCGCGAAATGATTGTAATGCCAAAGTCCTTTCTGGCAAAGACTTTTGTCCGTCTATTCTCGCAAACTTGAAGCCCTCGCCCCGTAGGGCAATTTCAAGCAGGTTTAGCATTTTCCTCCAAAACGTGAACACAACGCTGTAAGTTTATCAGCATTGTACATTATTGATACCAGGGCCTGAGAGAATAACCTCTTAATAGGTTTATCACCAAAGGTGGGCAGGTTGTCCTGTTGCTCAGCACGAAGACTTTGTATGACTTCTCTTATCTTGGCAGACGGTCGGTAATTCCGCTCTTCAGTGGCTGCGTCAGTACCTACTGAATCCCCATTCTTGGTACAGCTTGGACAGAGAACGCTATCGAGTGACAGTTGATAGGTTTCGTCTGAGTCTGCGCATTTGGAGCAAAGGAAATGAGAACACGCGAATTCCGATTGCATCTCGTTAGTTGATGCTTCCATCCCGCAAGAAAGGCAAAGCCCAAACTTGCTTGTAGGAAAATTCGAATGCGAGGCTGGGTTGTGCCGATGGCTCCAGGCCTCAACCGCAAAATTCGGAAGAAGCCTCTCTCCATGATTGCAGATGAGTCTTAGGGTGTTGATGATCGGAAGGATACTCCCCGTTCTTTGAGCAGCATTTGAGTCGCCAAGCCCTCTGTTGGCAATCAAGTGGGAAGCGTGTCTCCCGAAGAAATCATACAGCTCTCTGTCGTCGGGATCCAGCTGTATGACACACTCGTGTACCTTGCGATCAGGAAGATTCAGGGTTTCACTCACACTGTCTTTGGTCCTGCGGAGACAAGTGGAACTAACAAGTAGTTTCAGCCTTCTGAGTCCCTCAGCAGTGCCCTGGGCGACCGGCTTCATTATCCAAAAGTCAAATACTGATTTACTGATGAATGGTGGGATTCCGATGAAACTTAGTAAAGCCCCGTAGTCGTCGAGACGGTTTTGTATGGGCGTGCCAGTAAGGCACCATCTTCGACTGGTTCGTAAGGCAGTGACGGCCCTGAACGTTTTTGTGGACCGCTCACGAATATGATGGGCTGGACCCTGTTAGCTGAATCCACAAATGAAGAGCGAATATGTATGACCTTCGTCGAGAACGACTCGTGCCCATGTCTGTGTGAATAGAGGAGAATCTCCTTTCTTTGACCTCCATTCAGACTGTAGTGTTCCGTAAGTGGTGAGAACAACATCGTGCTCCATCAGAGACTTGGCCAATCTGTCTCTCGTATGGCCATGGAAAAGCACCACTCGAATCTGTTCCGGGACTATGTGGCTACGATAGTTGAGTTCAGAGGCTGAAAAGAGCACGAGTATGTTCTTACCTAATGATCTGCTCCTGCCACGCGGGAATAGATAAAAGGATGTTAGAGTGCATGTTGCATTATAATGGTAGGAATATACTTACTAGAGTTTGGTGCAACGATTAGCGTCGTGCGACAAGTCTCGGGGACACCTGCATTGTCCATGACATCCAGAAACCAACTGATCAAAGCGAGAGTACTCAAGGTCTTTCCAAGTCCCATATCCTGAGATGTGTCAGCGAGGTCCCGAGAAGAAGTGTATAGACTGACATCGGCGAGGATACCCCCACACAATAGTGCGGGTTTCACTTCATTTCGCCCCGTGATTGCATGACGATACCTTCAATAAGCTATTAGCTCTGATAATCATCTGATAGAGATTCGCCATACTCTACGCGGCCATTTGATGTGGTAACGGGATCCCACAAGGAAGGAAACGTCGTATTATCAAGCAAGCCAAGATCCTTTTCGACCATCATTGCCAGGGCCTTCTTTTGATGTCTTGGCCAGAGTTAGATGACGTTTATTCCGGCTACTGGGACCTTACTCTTGTAGACACGTTCTTAGCCTGGAACTTGGTTGTACTTGCGTAAAAGTCGACGGTCCACTGGCAGAGTCAAACACCCGATGGACTTCGCTCTTCGCCTTTTCCGCCATAACTTGTTCAGGTGAGTGTTGTTTTTCAATTGCTTGGAAGGCCGCACCATCAGCTCTGGGGATAGTTGAGCCGGGTCTCAGAAGGTACTGAGGATTCAAATACTCCAAGCGAGTGTCGTATTCAGTGGGATGCTGGAGAAAGAGTTCGGAGCCTTCCAGGATATCACCAATTTCGTTCATGTCCTTTCGCAACCCGTAGACGACAATGTGGAGTGTTTTTGGTGTTTGAAAGGAATCAGCGGACTTCTTCTTTTTGACAGGCGGACATTCTAAAGTGGTGGCAAGGGTCACTTGGTAGTCCTCAACGAGATCGACTATAGCCTTGGATTCTATACGACCCATATAGTTACCAGAGCCTTCAACATGAAGGCTTATGACGTGGCCTGAGAATCGGAGCTCAATGGGAACATGTGAGAGATCTTCACTCAACGTGGCCGGTGACAAAAATTCGATTAGAAGCTATTTATTAGCACATGGACTCGTCACAGCTGCAGTAGCTTACGAACTTCTCCAAAACAGCACTGATCAGACTCATTGTCCGATAGCATGACGGTATCCTCGTTACCAATTGGTTGATGGCCAAGGGGAGATAGCCGCGAACTTCCTGTATCGCTCAATGCGAACGGGCTGAATGAGTTTCGCTGGCTCGGATTGGAAGAAGATATCGGATTCAGCCAAGAGGGCTCTTGAAGCCTCGAGGTGTCGAGAAAACTCGGCTGTTCGAGACAGGCTCTCTTGGCCAAGTCACTCTCGCCAAGCAAGGCATACGGGGTGTGTTGGCGTTTATTCGGCGGTTTTTCTGACATAGCTGCTTTAATTGACAGATGATTTGAAGTGAAGAATGAAGATATGTTGAACGGAATAGCGAGAAAAGATTGAGGCTGTGGATGAGGTAGCCGACATGCAGCCAGTCAGCCTTACGGCAAGGGTGCCTTACAGCAGGGGTGCCTCAAGCAAGGGTGCCTGAAGCGAAGATCTTCCAAGGCATTCACCATTGAAAGTATTGCTGACCGCCCAAAATGGAACAAGAAGACAATTACATCTGGTTTATACCCGTTTTATATGATATAGTTAACAGATAATAAAGTTGACAAAGAATAGAGCAATTGTCACGATTCGTGCCCCATAACAGCACCGTAAAACTTCGACAAGGCAGTTGCAGCATACCAATAACCCTTGCATAGCGATTCTGGGCCGATCTTTTACCCTGTAGTTTAGGCTTGTACAGCTGTTACAGTACGGAGTATATTTTCTCATTCTATACGAAGTAGAAAACTTAATAGCTATACACTTTTTGCGGTGTACTAGCAATGTAATCTTATAGAACTACAGAAGGTCAAAGAGAGAGATTATACAGTAGTATGTCATGGTAATTGCCGGCTTGATGTCCTTGACTGTACTAATACCCGCTGTCTCGCTCGGCCTAGGTTGGCTAATAAGTAATCTGCCATGTCGTATTTTATATGACCTGAGGTAGAGACATGGAACCTCCAGTGAATTCACTCCTCCGCAAACTTTGACCATTGTCTGATAGTGCGGCCATATCGCCAGAAAAGAAAGGAAACGGGCGAGAGCGCGAGACAAATGGAACCGATAACCGTTCCCCCAATACCCAGCCCCGCATCCACTAACAAGTCTGTAGCATACAAAGGAAACGTCGCGGCGATCACACAACGTACAAAATTATTAATTGCCAGGGCGCTATTGGCGTGGACGAGATACACCTCAATCAGGTAGACCACGCCGGACATCAAGACCAGGATGGAGCCGCTACCAAGCAAGACCCCGGCGGAAGCTTGTGAGAGCCAATGGACTGACCTGCTAGAGGTCCATCCGAACCAAAATATTCCTGGAATATGTAAGAGAGCGAGTCAAAACAGGACAGCCTGGGGTGAGTACCTGCGGATAAGAGGATGGACCCGGCAATCATAGGCGGCAGACGTCGTTCCGGCACATGGATTCGGCTCTGTTGGATATAGTAGATGCTATGTAGAGCAATACATATGCACGCCAGGACTACGCCAATGGTCATTCCGATGAACGGAAGACTTCCATCCATACGGGACCATCCGCGGACTGTGACAAATGCAAGAGGATACATAGTAAAAGTGAGGTATATAATTCCATAAGCGAGACTCATGTAGATGGTGAAAAAGATGAGCTGCAGATCATCAATAAGGTTTCTGAATGCTGGGGTAGCTGACTTACTATTGGCTCCCGCACAAACATCCTGACAGGTTTTGTAAGGTAGCTCTGCACGAATATCGATATACCCCGTTCTGGACGATATATCCGAGATGGGGTAACCGAGGTATTCCCTTTGGATCTTTGGCGCAGTATCACCACCTCGGACGTTTCAGGGGTCAGAAGAAATGCGACGCTCCCAAAGATGACACCTCCTATCAGAGTAAGCCACGCCGTCCAGCGCCAGCCCAACTTGAGCGTCGCCAGATTTCCAATGATAGGCCCAACAGTTGGTCCGCAAAAAGTCGCAACGCTGAAAATTGCCGTTGATATTCCTCGCTCGGCCGGTCTACTGAGGAAGTCGACGTACATGCCACCTAGGATAGCCAAGCTCGAAGAACCCGCTAAACCAGAGAGGAACCTAAACGTCAAGAGTAGAGGCATGTTCTGCGCGAGTGCGCAGGGGAGTTGGCAGATGCAGAAGATGGAGTAGCCTAGAAACAGGGGTTGTCGCTTGCCGTACAGTTCCGAGGCGGGACCCCATGCCATCGGACCAAGGGCGAAGCCGATAACGTAGAGTGTTATGCCTAGTAGGGCGGTATCGGGTGTGACGTTGAATCGGGCTTGGATGTGGGGGATTGCAGCCGAGTAGACGCTGCTGCCGAAGGAGACGACAAAGGTTGCGAGAGAGGTGCTGACTACTATGGACCATTTCTTGGAGGAAGGCCAGTGCACTGGTCTATCCTCTTCTTTCAGGCCTTCTGGACTAGACGGTGGGCTTTGAGAGTCATCGAGGGAGATGGAGTTCTCAATATCGTTGGCGGTTTGATTGTGCATGTTTGTATGTATTGAAAACAAGAAGAGCGGACTTGCGACTTGATGAATGACAGTTTGATATCAACCAAACAATACCCTCAAAGTCAACGTGTTTGTATATGGCCCTTTAAGCTGCCCAGATACCCCGGATTTCCCGAGTCGCAGCGCTAGGGACTACCCTTCCATGTGGAACCGACAAATCCCGTAATCTGGGGTCATAGGCGAGATGTAACCTCGACCAAGAGTTTCGCGAGCGGTCTAGTGCTGACCCCATGAAGTGAGCCTTTTATGTTTCGTGGATGAAATCACATCTCGGGGAACCTCCGGGCTGTATCTCCGTGAAGTCATGGGTGCTGTGAGAAGATCTTGTCATTTTTTGTAAAATCTAGCATCCTCATTGACGTCAGGGAACCACTTCATTTCTGTTTTACAATTTGGATGTGATAGGAAACTGGGGGTTTTAGGTTATTGTGACCATATTTAACTTAGTTATCATGTAGGTCGCTATATGAAGACGAACTACAAGTCTTTTGAGACGCTTACTCAACATTTACGAATCTCAGGTGTAGATCTGCAACAGACTAGAATGATTCAGGCCGGATGGAAGATGCCCGACTCTCGGCAGATTTCTTCCCATTCTTGAACACTTCCGTCATATGAGCGTACATAAGTTGATATGTCCATCTCGCGCCTGATATCCTAACCATTGCAAGAGACAGCCCAACACGAACATTATCAAGTCTGGCTCTCTACAATGTCACTGCTAACATATCTCACCAAACCCTCATGGGCGTTCCCCATCCTCGCAATTGTAGCTATAGTACTACACTGCATCAACCGCCTCTTTATCAAACCCCATTTCAGCCCCCTCAAACATCTCCCCTCCGCCAAACAAGGCCCCCTTCTATTCCGTCTCATACACGAGCCCAAAGTCTCCGAGATAGAAGCATGGATGGATGAACTCCCGCACCAGGGCCTCATCAGGTACATGGGAGTCTTCAACCAGGAGCGTATCTATGTTGCTTCTCCTGAAGCAGCACAGGAGTTGCTGTCTTCAAATGCTTACAAGACTGTCAAGCCTGAGCTTCAGTGGATTCTGGCGAATAACATCGCTGGCCACGGGTTGCTCATCCAGGAGGGTGATCAGCATAGACAGGCTCGCAAGAGATTTAACCCGGTGTTTAGTCCTGCTCAGATGAAGAAGTGGTTTCCTACTATCTGGAACTTGGCTGTCGACGCTGTTGATGTACTACCGCAACACGTAAAGAGAGAACCATTCTCCCCACACGACGTTGTAGGAATCATCGAACTTGTCTCGGCAGCAAGTATCGACATCATCGGTCGTTTCGGCTTCAGCACTGAGTTCCAGACCCTGCAGAGAGTCACATCGGGTCAGAGCACCAAAGGCTCTCCAGATCCAAAGGTTGGCTTTGGCAAAGCCTACATTAAGATGTTCAAGACAACGAAGCGAGGCCAGACTACTCTTCGTGCCGCATCCCTCATCGGGCCACAGCTCGCGCTGAAGCTGCCTCTGCGAGCGGTAAAGACAATAGATAGTATCATGGCTCTGGTCCGTGCCACTGCCGAGGATATAACGACAGATCATGAGCGAAATATGGAGAAATATGTGGGAAGCCCAGATCCGGATATGCTCACCCTGCTGATGCAGACTGGACACTTCTCGCATCAGGACCTGGTTGAGCAGACTGTTCACTTCTTTGCTGCTGCGACAGAGACCGTGGCTGGTTCTACATGCTGGGCCATCCACCTGCTCTCCCGGCACCCTGATATCCAAGACCGTCTGCGAGCGGAGATCAGGGAGAATATAGCCTCGCCTCGATCGGATGTCAGCCAGTCTCAACTGCACAGCCTGAAGTATCTCAACGCTGTTACAAACGAGGTACTGCGATACCACTCGATCAACACGCTGCTCTGGCGCGAACCAACACAAGACATCACGCTTGCAGGAGAGCAAATCCCCAAAGGCACAAAGATTGTCTTCTCACCCTGGGCGCTGAATCGTGATCCTGCACACTGGGGACCTGATGCGCGAGTCTTCAATCCATCGCGATGGCTGGATAATCCCAGCGGCGGATCCGACCACGCATACTCGTTTCTGACGTTTGGGGGTGGTCCGCGTCGTTGTGTTGGTGAGCAATATGCTAGAGACCAACTGTCGTGTTTTGTTGCTGGTCTTGTTGGACGGTATAGGTTTACCCCTATTGATTTGCAGAATGGGTCAGATGAGGGCAGGGAGATTGGTGATGATTTTGCGTTGACGTTGTTCAAGATCCTTTCGGGGTGGAAGTTGAATGTTGAGTTGGTTTCTGGGTGGTGAACTGGCTGTTCAAGGTCTATGTAGCAATCAACTACGGAAACATTTGCTATGGTCTTATTGTCCAGCCAAGGCTCTTCATGTTTCCATCCGGGCATTTGACCAGCTCGGCACCAAGGTATCTGGTACTCAGCCTGACACAGCATATTTATATCTCCACTGCTCCGAACCTATACTATGTAGCGAAACCTGAGACAACCTGCCAGGTCTAACCGGCAGAATCATCGGCCAAAATCCGCCCAAAGCCACTAACCAGAAGCGGTCCACGTGGCTGTGCAAAACACAATTCCAATCAGGTTCTGTCCAGCGCCCAAGGCATCAATCCCCGATCAAATAAAACCCAATGCCATTGGAATTTTCCCATGATTCTCGAATACCGTATCTTTTACCCACAGAAACCTCATCATGACTTTCCAACAAGTCAAAACTTCCTGGTTCTCTCTACTGATCCTTTGTTTAGAGCTCTCTGTATCTTCGGGTATAGTTCACGAGGCATATTTCTACCACTTTTACTTTGCATTACTTATCCACATTCGCTTGAACCCCCTTTTGGCTTCATTATGGAAAGATGTCTCCGAATCCAAGGAGTTCATCCCTGTCGTTAATCCCACTTGGCCAATTTTA
The DNA here is from genome assembly GCF_900044065.1 of Fusarium mangiferae. Taxonomy (NCBI): domain Eukaryota; kingdom Fungi; phylum Ascomycota; class Sordariomycetes; order Hypocreales; family Nectriaceae; genus Fusarium; species Fusarium mangiferae. Next base: position 410,555 of record NW_024573936.1, read on the forward strand.
TTAACATATTTCTTGTGGTACGCCGCGATACTGGCCGTGCCGTTAAATCGCATGGAGGTGTTCGTTCCAGTAGCGGGCCTTGTGGCACTCCTTTTACAGCCTTTAATAACTCTCTTACCGCCCAAGATATCTAGACTATCGCGCTCAGGCTTTTCATTCTACGACACTTGCCATTGTATCACATCACGACAGCCATACAACCATCAAGCCCTCCCTAGCGAAGCTCATATCCGCCTTGTGACGTTGCGAGGTTTTCTATTCTGGCGTGACGTGCAGATTCTGGCCTATCCATTGAATGCGTGCCCTACGTATGAAGCTATCTCATACACATGGGATAATCAAGAACCAACATGTCCTATTGTTGTCAATCGTGGTCGCTTGCTAGTTACTAGAAATGCTCGACAAATACTGTACGACTTTACACCTGCCTGTGGACAACGAATGATTTGGATAGATTCAATATGCATCAACCAAGCTCAAGATGATGACTCCCTAGCGGAAAGGGCAGTGCAAGTTGGGCGCATGTCCGAAATTTACAGAAGGGCTACCGCAGTGAGAGTATGGCTATCACAGCCCTCGGTGCCGGAAACACTGATTCCAGAAAGCCTTGATGTGCTGTTCAAGGAGTCGCTTGCTGAATGGATACATGAGCATTTAGTATCCGGAGTCTCCTTTCCACGATTACATCAAAGAATATTCACCCTGATTGCGCTGGCTTTGAGCGTAATTTACATTTCCTTCCTTCATCCGCCAACTCTATCTAGCGGATCTCTACAGCACATTCTCTCACACGACTACTGGATTCGATTGTGGATTATCCAAGAGATTGCATTTGGCCGAGAGGTCACCATACATTTAGGCCCTATGTATATCACTTGGCAGTCAGTTTCCAATTTTGCACACAAGGTACTGCCTGAGTGTTCCAAAGATGAATATGGTTGGGGGATTACCGCCTGGTTAGGACTGCATAAGTTCTACGACATATCGCCGTCTGATGAGGTACTTCGAGGCCTTCGGCAAATAAAGTTGATAACACAGCTTCGTTCCAACATTTCAAAAGGAAAGCTCGAAGACTTGTTAGCACTATTGTCGCTCTTGTTTCATACCAAGGCACGTGATCCCCGCGATAAGGTTTACGGCCTCCTCAGCCTCGTGCAAGAAAGGAGAGCTGGTCCAGATTTATGTCAGGATATCCAGGCGGACTACAATTTAACAACAAGAACTTTGTATGAGGGACTAGCTGAAAGGTATTTGACACAGACGGCTGCGGAATTCAACGCTAGGATCTTGCTCTATGCCGGAGTTGGATGGCCGAGGACGGTCGGTGGACTTCCGTCATGGGTTCCAGACTGGACTTCCATTTCAATGGCTCATACAAGGGCTTTTGCGACAGAAACCTTTGACTTGCAATGGTCATTAACGCTTCTGAAGTGTCAGGGAGCGTTTTCCTTCGAAGGCAGCACATTGAAAATAGCCGGCTGTCATGTGATAGACAGTATATCGGCCAAAACACAGGTCATTGATCATGACGACGACTCAAGACGATGGTTTAACGAGATTTGCGATGTGGTGGAAGGACAGTTGAGCTATATTCCAAAGAAGGAGATCGACCTTTTAGGAGGATGGAGTTGGTGTTATCGAAGGTGCCCCGGTCGATGGAGAGGGGCTATCTTTCGAGTCCTGATCGGGGACATCGAATCTTACTGGGGAGAAGCACCCCATCAAACGAATGTCACAACATTCGTACGGCCAGACACCTTCCCAACAGATATCCCGGGAGCTGGTTACGAGAACCCAAATCATGCTGATCCAAGAGGAGGCCGCATCGCGCTTGAGGCTAGTTATGATGAGTGGCTGAAGCTTCCACATCGTCAGCCAAGGTATCCGGACACGGTTGAGAAAGAACATCCGGGATGTATTCCGTTTGTTTCTCTCTCCAGACGAAAGACGCAAGGACTGAGGTTCGCCGTCTCTCAAACAGGTAGAATGTGTCTAGTTCCTCCTGAGACGGCTCTTGGAGACAAACTCATGCTTTCTGAACATTTGCGAACCCCTTATCTGATCCGGCCTATGAAAGGGGAAAAGGAATATCAGCTTGTAGGACACTGTATCGCGTTGGGCCTTATGGGTGATCGCGACTGGAATCATTACAATGCGACTGGGGGCGTTAACCCAGAAGGTTATAACTTTGAGGCCTGTAAAAAGGAGGTCATTACGATTTATTAAAGTTTTTCTGGGACCTCTACTAGCTTTAAGAGAGTTTTCTCCCCTATTTGCATTAAGCATCAACATCCCACTAGCTGCATCGAGACCTCTGACTAAAGCTGCCATGACTGGTCGTGTCATTGGATCTCAAAAGCGCTCTTGCCATCTACGTCAGTGAACGATACGCATGATCTCCAATTCTCTTCCAACCAGATGCATCGCAACAAATGGAAACCAATTGTACGTAAATCCGTCACCGGCCCGCCTCCCGGATCACCAGTCGGCAAAGGCGGGTTGTCTAACGAGCTAGCCCAGCCACAATCCACAAGATAATTAAAGATTCATTGGTCTGGACCAAGCCACTCCTCAGAGGCTGAAAAGAGACCAATAAACTTCAAGCCGGTCTACATATGAAACGTGGTGCAATTTACCTAGTGTTAAGCTATGAGGTAAAATTGTCAGGGTGGTCGAGTCAAGATTCTGGTGACTCTTGACCAGAAAGTTGTTGCAAGTCTGGCTGTGGTAAATTGAATTGAGTGAAGATCATCGGCTTAACGAAGTCAATTACTTAACGAGGCAAAAGATATGGTTAGGAGCTCTGTTGATTACCCGTTTGGGCATGTCGATCATACAGACATTACTCAATTGAGAAGCTTATGAGTCAAAAGTGATCGATCATGAATCGATCGGCTTATTCTCCGCTTTCTCCCGCGATCTAGATTCCCGAGCGGAGATCCATGACTCGCCAATCCCGAAAGAGATCGGCACTCCTCAATCGTGAGGAATTTGTTTCCTTCACTCGTGAAACAAACGCCGCTTCAAAGAATACTTACTACCAATGTGCATTTCATTCATAAGACACGGTATGGAAATGTTGTTAGGGTTGAGTATTACACGGATCATGTGCGCAGTACAGAGGGTGAAACAAATCTACCTCTGGTCGGACTATCAGCCCTATTCCTTTCCGGGCTCTAGTCATATGCACCCACGAATCTTTAGAGCCGCTTGGATCCGATGTGATAGGGGCATCTGTGTTAGCTTGTAGTCCATGCAGCTCTAGCTTCTGTAATAAAGATGGAGGTGTCCTCTCTTTTCTTCCGTTATTCCCCTGCTCTGTTCTGCTTTTGTCAGTCTGGTTGTAAAATATGCCTCAGATTGAAGATAGGCCGTCGGTATGTTACTTTGGCTATAGCTGTTGGAAGTGGCTGATGTGATTAGTTCATCATCGAGTCGTGGACGCTTTATGTCTTCGGTACGCTTATTCTCTTCTCGCGCTTCGCAGTTCGTTTCAAGACTGTTGGGTGGAGGGGTCTACAAGGCGATGATTTCTTTTCTGCTCTTGTCCTCATATTCTACGCTGTAGATGCATTTACGGTGCATCTCATCTGTAAGACTCCATGACTTACACCACCAGTTTTTTCTCTAACTGTACAGACTACCTCGGCACTAACATCGAAGCTGGCGTCGCAGCCAAGTCACATAGTTAGTCCCTTCAAAATCTTACAAATAACTGTAAGCTAACAATCCAAAGCTTTGACGAAAGATGAAATCCACGAATACGAGACCGGTTCTAAACTCGAGCTTGCAGCTTGGTACGCATACACGGCACTCATCTGGTCTCTCAAGGGAACAATGCTATGCTTCTTCTCGAGAATGACGATTGGGACGTGGCATAATATGTTTGTCAAGACTGTGTCGATCCTGTGCGCTGTCTCGTACCTTGCTGTCTTCCTCACAGTAAGCATGCTCCCTATCGAGGTTGGGTTCAGGATAGAGCTGATTGTTTCCAGATTACGTTTGGTTGTTTCCCCACTCAGAAGAACTGGCAGTAAGTCCATAAATCGATGTTGGTGAGTTAAGCTGACGTTATTACAGGGTTGTGCCTGATCCTGGAGGTATGTCACACTGAGCTACACGATATTGACTACGTAAACTAACAGCTCACACAGAGAAATGCTCCTTCAAAATGCAGAACTTTCTCGTAACAACAGTCCTCAACGTCCTGTACGTCAAACTCCCCCTAATTCCATAAACCCTCCTGACTCTCCAGAACCGACGCTCTCATCCTCGGAATTCCAATGCCTCTCCTTTGGAAACTCCAAGTCCCCTTCCGCAAGTCCGTCTCCCACCCCCTCCCCAAAGCCCTTCTAACATCCCCAGAAAACTCGTCATCGGCCTGCTTCTCTCTTCAGGAGCATTCGTGATAGCAGCAGCTATAACCCGCGTCGTCCTTACACTCTCCGCAAACCCATCTGCACTGACCATCAACGCATGGGGCGTTCGAGAAACCATCGTTGGAATCCTCACCGTCAACATCCCCATTCTGAGGCCGATCTTCTCAAAGTCCTTTTGGAATGGCAATGCTCCGAATGAGGTTACTTCGTCTTATCGGACCACGACGCACGGCACAAGGGGTGGTAATAGAACGCTTACGCAGGATATTTCGGGCCCGTATGAGCTTACGCCAAGTATTAACGACGGATCGAAACCGAGCATTCGGGGGAGTCAGGACTCGATCGTTTCAAAGACCGTGAGGATGGCTGATATTGTTGTGTCCAAGTCGTATCAGGTCAGTCATGACGTGAATACTTATGATGGAAGATCATGGTATGGAGACCGAAATGGAGCTTCGAAAGCATCTGTGCATGCAGAATCTCCAGTTTAGTCATTATGCAGTTGCAATAAAGCCATCCATGCATAAGTGAGTTCAAGTTGCTTGTGATTCAGACGGGCAAGATCAACACCATTTACTTTCATAGGTCTCTTCACCACATCTGAGCAACATTGGTAGCACCTTTCTAGGCTGAGATTGCATGCCAGGCATAGTTCTCTGTAATGAAATGAATGGTGGGTATCCATTCTAAAATATAACCTTTTGCGCTACATCAAAGTGTCTTTAAGCCGAAGCCAGATCCAAAAGAGTTTTCCCGTTTTTATCCCTTGTCAATGGCTTTGCATTGCCCTCTTTCAAGAGCAGTTCGACAGCGCCTAAATGCTCCCACTTTGCAGCATGTCCCAGTGCAGTCATCCCGGTATCATCTTCGACATCGACGTCAATCCCGGGTTCACCAAGTAGCATCCGGATTATCTCTTTATTTCCATACTGAGCCGCATGAGATAGCGGGGTCAGCCCGTTACCATCCCGCACGTTAAGGTCAATGTGATCCATAGATATCAGTTGCCTGACTATGTCTGTTTGTCGGTGTATGATAGCCCAGATCAGTGCTGTCCTTCCTTGCCGATCCTTCATGTTAATGGCCTGTTCGTATTTCAACAGCAGAACTACGATTTCCCATTGACTCCGGTGAGCAGCGAGCAGTAGTGGTGTATACCAGAGGTTATCCACCACGTTGAGGTTCACTTTACCTGTGTGCAGAATCAGGCGCAACATATCCACATTTCCCATCAAAACACAGTTATGAGCAGGTGTTCGTCCGTATTTGTCCTGGGTGTTGATGTTAACCTGCGAATGATGAAGGAAATATTTTGCTAAGGTTGTGTTGCCGCTCAAACACGCTAGACAAAGTGGTGTGCGGCCGTCTTTATTCTTCATGTCAACTCTCGTCTTCCCCATTGCGATTAGAGCGCCGGTGATAGGAGCTGAGTGCTCCTGAACGGCGTGATGAAGTGGTGTATACCCTTTGATATCGGCTATGTTCACGTCTACTGAATCGTTTTCCAAGAACGGAGACACTGCGTCCGAGTCTAGGGTCAAACAAGCCAGGGCTAGAGGCGTAAGCCCACGGCTGTCTCGGCTGTTGGCAGGCGCTTTTGCTGTTGTGAGAATCTCCTTGATCATTTGATATGATCTCTTTGTGACAGCTCTATGCAAGATAGTTTCGCCCTTGCTGTCAGCCAGATTGATATTTATCTTCTTTACTTCCAGCATAACTTTTAACTTGTCGGCCCAATCCTTGTCGAGCCACTCGTTGTCAGTCTCAAGAATGGCCATTGTACAATCTTGAACGCTAACGGCATCATCATAAAGATCAAACATCAGTTTAAGAGTCGAGAAAGAACTGTATCGAATAACCCAAGAATACGCAGGATCTTTCCCGTGTACTCTAGCAGTGACGTTGGCCACCCCTGTCCTCAATATCAACTGAGCAATATCGTCCTGTCTCCAACGAGCAGCCTGGTGAAGGGGGGTCAGTCCAGTCAAATCTTCAATGTTAACATCAGCGCGTCCGGTTTGCAGTATCACTCTTGCCACTTCGAATTGGCCGTATCGGGTAGCGAAGTGAAGGGGTGACATCCCAGCCCTGTCTCTGATATCCACATCTGCATTGTGTTCCAGGAGAAGTTTGACGATCCCACTGTATCTGTAGTTGATAGCCCACATTAGTGGAGTCCAGCCTTCTACATCCTTGAAATTGAGGTTTGTTTCTTTAGCTTCCAGAAGCACCCTCACCACGTGAATATGACCATACTTGGCTGCGGACAATAGAAGCTTTTCCCCTTCCGTACGATTTCCGTTACTAGGAACATTTCCCCGCACAACCAGATTTTTGATTTTCAAATTTCCGCTCGTCACTGCGTACGAGGTTGGTGTTGCTCCCAAGACATCGGGAACGTCAACCCACGCGCCAGCTTCGACCAAGCGGCGAACGACCGACAGGTGTCCATTCCAGATAGCATAGGTAAGTGGCGTTCGCTTATCTGAATCCAACTGGTTGATTTTGGCTCCTCGTCGAAGAACAATTTTCAAGGACCGAGGGCCAATCGATAAGCCACGGATTAGACGTTCCACAACACCCTCGTGGCCATTACCCGCTGCCCAAGACAACGCCGACCTTTGGTAAGTCTCGTCTTTCATGTTCAATTGAGAAGATTCAGTTTTGAGGATGTGTCTCACAACTGGTTCAAGTCCAAAATAAGATCCCACCATCAAAGTTGTGAACCCTGGAACTCGTCGGGCATGCCGATTTCTCCAATAAACTTGGAACCAAGCTAAGAAGCAAGAACCTCGAGCATTACAGATCTCTAGAGCTAAGCTCGTCAATTTTTTCTGATCATGAACTGACAACCGATTGAAATGATTGGCCCAGTGTTTAGCAGCATAGTTGACAAATAAGTTTCTCGAGGTGTGTTTTGAGGGACTTGAATTGGCACTATGCCGCCCTTTCGTCAAGTGGTCCAATTGAAGACACCAGACGCAGACATAGGTGAGGGTCAAGTTAGGATCCTGCACGAGTACTGATTGCTTCCAGCTTAGACTGGTAGGCTCGGCATAGTCTATAGAAATCAGAAACTCTTTAACAGTCTGATGAAGAAGGAATATTCGTGATTCGCTAACAGTGACCAATCCGCAGATGTCTCTAATCTTTTCTCGGAAGCGGTCTTCGGGCTCTATTTCGATATCGTCAATAGACTGGTGATGCTGCTGAAGCTCGAGGGCAACGACCATTTCCCCCACTGTAAGAGGGCGTTCTGCAGCGATGATGAGGTGTAACATCCTGGTTGCCTTGTCTTTGCTAAAAGTTCTGCACAGTATCCTTTCGTAGGCTTCGTTGACGTTTTGAGGGAGATGTGATGTGATGTTGACAATCTTCTCCTTGCTGATGTCAAGCTGGCGCTCGATCAAATCCAATGTCAGATGGGCCCAGAGATATGTTCGATTCCGAACACACAAAAGTTGTGTAATCAGTATCAATTGCTCGTCATCTGTGAGTGCCTGTTGGATACTGATTGTCTTGACTCTTTCCCTTATGGCAATGTCTATTTCTTTGGCAATCTTTCTCATCTCGGAATCGCTCTCGCCGCTGAGATGAATGACTGGCAAGTTCAAGTTCTCTAGTGGCTTGAAGCCCATTCCGATTTCGCGATAAGGTCGACTAGTGATGAGAAACTTTAGGTTCAGGGTTTTCTTGGAACCACAAAGTTCACAGAGCGCCCTAAAGAGCTGACTCCTCTCGTGCTCGTTGCATTCGTCAACTGCATCAATGAGACAGATGATTTCTGTAGCGGGATTGCTATCGGCAACCTTGATGAGAATTTGCCACAGTTCAACAAAGGACGCAGTTAGCCATTGGGCGTTCGCATCAAACTGTAAAAGGATCTCGTCCGATAGTAGCGTAGTATCCAGCATGAAAATTTGCTGAAGGATGCTGCTCAAGGCGCTGAGAAGACTCTTTTGATCGGCGAAATCATCTTTGAAGAAGAAGTAACAGACCTTCCTGGAATCTGTAGTCTGGATAACAGAGTCGACGAGATGTTTGACGAGTACTGATTTGCCGCATCCAGGATCAGCCGAGACCCAGAGAATCTTTGAAGCTTCTTGGCCAAGCCATTCGTGATAAAGATGATGAGAGATAAACCACTCGCAGGTTCCATGGACAGCAGAAGGATTCCGATCCTTCCGGCCACAATATGGAGAAGTTGCGAGGCGCTTCAGAACCTGGGCTTTCCTTTTCTTTCGGGATTGATCCTCTTCGTCGGAAGGTCAGCAAGAAGAATTTGAGGCAAGAACGAAGGAGGTTCCTTACCACTTTCCCCATTCCCACCAACAAAATTTACATCGCCATGAAATTGACTACCGAGGAACTGATTGCCGTTTCCTGTGTTATTGTACTGAATTCCTCCGGAAACATTGAAACTGTTCCCCCAAGTCGATACAGGCGTATCATTTCTTGGGCTGTCATCAACCTTACATGCTCCGACTGTTGCCGTCGTTTGTGTTGCTAGCTTGGTACTGCTTTTCACTGGTTTCCGAATGATGACATCAGGTTTGGGCCTTTCCGTGAAGGGGTCATCTTTAATCAAGACTACACTCGCCATACCTTGCCTGGCATGTCACGTCATGTGCAGCGAGGTAAGGTTGACAGCCATATAGCGAGTGCGGTTGCAGGCAGTCGGTACCTTTTGCTTTCCAAAGGTATTTCTGACGTCTAGGTATGGAACTGCCTCTGGGCGAGGGACGAAGCCTAAATTGCGTTGTGCGTTTATTCTAATTATCAATTACACTAATAAGTAGGAATAACATTGCATCGGTAGATCTCGATGAGCCACAGCATTTCAAACCTTAACAGCTATTAGCATTCAACAAAACCTGTTTTTGTCTTGATATTCGTTTAGCGTCAAGGCCTTTCAGCTGGAATCCTAGAAAGCCTTTGCCCGCTTTCAGAGGCAAGCACTTTGTGCGTTGTCATCGCAGGACGCCTTGCCGTGATAGCATCGATAGCCTGCCTTAGTGCTGTTTGCTGATTGGATCACCAAAGCCTCTTTCAACCCCCCTCCTGCGGTGTGGCACGGCCTCTTGAACAATGGCGAGCCGACAAAAGGAATCTTGAAATGTCTCTATAAAAATAACTACTTGTTAGACGGCAAACCAAAATAGACTGGCCCGTCAAAATTTCCAAAGAACTGATTCCCCGCTCCCGTGTTGTTATGCTGCGTCCCTCCACCCACATTGAAAATGTGCCCAGTTGTCGTTTGGAGGGATGACGTTGCATTTGGCGTTTTTCCATTTGACTCTAGCTCAGCCACAGGGCTGATAGTTGAGTCTCCCGTTCCAAGCATGGCATCCCACCGCACCAACTCCCCCAGTAGTCTCTTGAACCCGCTTTCCTCGGCTGAACCAAACTTGGCTATGTCAGAGTGGTTGGCGTGGATGCTAAAGACACTATAGCCCTCGAGGGAGGCTGATTCTTTGCTGACGATGGTGCCAATTCCAGGCATGGGCAGTTCTTCGAAGAAACAGGCGATTTGCAGAGGCCGACCCTTTTTGTCAAGATCGCGTAGCATTGATAGGAAGGAAGTTTGAATGAATTCGAGATATTGGTTGTTTATCTGTAAAACATCCAATATGTTGCGATTTGTCGATTTGACTTGACCCAATGCCCAAGCCGGTATCTTTGCCCAATCAGCAGCCCACGAGCCACGGTGCGGAGTTCCAAGGAAGGCGATTCCTCTGGTACAGTTGAAAATTTGCCCAAGGTGAGACTCGGTACTCTGGCGGGAGATAATCAAGGCTGTTTTGCAAACAATACCGCCAAAGCTGTGCACAACGAAAATAAGAGGTCGATCGAGTATGCCAGAAGATGCGCGTTCAGCGGCCAGGTCGTGCAGTAGATTATTGGCGTGGTCAATCAGCCGATTCGTTGAAGAAACAGACTTCTTCAAAACGTACGCGTCGTAGCCGTATGTGAGGAGACGAGCTTTGGACAGTCGGGATGGAAGCAATTCGGCAGGCCACGGGTTGGGCTGACCAGGAGCTGTCCAAGTTTTATCGCGATTACCTGACAGACCATGTATATAGCAGATGTCAAATCCGGCGTCCTCAGGACTGTGCCAGATTTTGATACCGTCGGGGAAGTCGTTGCGCGTCGTCTCCGGGGTCGCTACCCTATTGCTCGCTTGGTCAGGTTGATCCATGGTTTGTGGCTTGCGCCATACTTGTCTGAAACTCTTCATCGTTTCGAGGTTGATATTTAGATACTAGTAGTGACGGCCAGTACCGAGTATTTAAACGCTATAGCGCCTGGGGATGTGGCTGATCAACGAGCTACGGAGTTGCTACAGGAGGTTAGGTGCTGAGCCACATTGGAACTTGCATTTCAACATAGCCTCCAAGCACCTTGCCTCTGCATGGTAGCTCATTGACCAACCTCGGTAGCCTCCAATGAGCGATAGCTCCTTACGCTCCTCAGTTGAGAACGTAGATATCTATGCACAATGAGTATAAATTTAGCAGGCAATTAAATCAGTTTTATATTTCTTGGGTTGAAAACTAGCTTTACTTTGATTCCCGTGATGCTATACTCAAAATTCAGTCGTTCAATCTGGCAAAACTCCCAACCCTATAACTAAAAGAACAAAAGCATTCGCAAGCAGGCAACATTGCTAGCTGCAAACCCATCAAAGCTTCTCAACCTATCTCAAATACTTTCACTTCTGGCTGAAGATCTATTCATGCTCTCCCGCTCCTCAGTATTCTCAAACCAAAAACCATCACCTTTCTGATGATACGGCTTAGCACAGTCTTTACAGTAAGGACGGTACTCTCGTCCACACTCCGGGGCTGTCTTGGGAAAAGACTCGATAGCAGCCTCACCACCATGCGTGGGAATATTTACCTTATTGCAAGCCTTACGGCAAATAAAACATTCTAGTAGAGTCTCACAAACCGGGCACTTGCGACAGTCTTCGTAGAGGCTGTGCAATGGGTCGAAAGTCTTGCGGGGCCAGCATGCAGGACACATGATGTGGCCGCAAGGTGCAACAATACCGACTTTGAGTTTTTCATTGGGTGAGGAGATACTTGTTACGTGCAGTTCGTCCCAGCACACGGAACAGATGGCTTTCATAGGTTCAGCCTCTGCATCATCGGCAAGCATGTGCTTCCGGATGTTAGGCCAGAAGCTTTCCTCTACGACATCTTCATCCTCATCAGATTGGGAGCCCCCGATGTACTTTTCCGTTGGAAACAGAGGAACAGGAAGCTCCTTGAGTTTCTGGGCGATGTTCTTCAAGGTATTCATTATGAAATATTCAGTGAGAGGATTCAGCGTATTGATGGTGTTGATGGGGAATTTAGACACGATTTGCTGTTGATTGATGGGTCGGTGATATCTTTCAAGTTAGGAAAGGCGAAAGGGATTATATATGCTATTTAGCAGCGAGGAATATAGCTTGGATGTTCATTTGTTCAACAGGGCATTTTAATATTTCCTTGTGTACTTGATAACTTTCTTTTTGACCTGAAACCTTCTCCTTCTTCAGCAAGTGTTCCAAGTACATTGCATAAAATGGGTTACAATTCCGTTTGGACATTCTGCGATACAGGATGAACATTCAACAGTGTTCAGTTGAGCTCTATGTTCTGTCTGCCATTATCTAAATAATTACTTTTGACTCCGAGTTGCTTTACTCGTACTCGTCATCCACAATGCCCCTGCTATCAAACAAACCTAAACGCACTCCAGATTTCGGCCCTCTGGAACTCTCAAATTCTAGATCAACATAGTTCCACTTGCAGCAGACTCTCTTGTCTCTACGCGATAATCACATATTTCCTAGATCACTCGAATAAGCACGTGCAAAAGGGATAACTGATGGAGTTGTGCAAACCTTTCTCCTCGCTCTAAAGTCAGTATAAAGCGAGTTCCAAATTATCCTCGCGGTACAATCCTCTTCCCCGATTGTCGTTTGTGTACAATTTGGTTGTGCTGCAAGTCGGCCTTCGTCAGGCATAGGCTTCCAGGGCTTTGGTAGCGGCCAATCCGAAAAGTGAATTAGCTTAGCCTCACTATAAACCGCAGCAGGATCCCAAGCTTCAATCTCTGAACCAAGGTAGTGAACATGCTCCTCGTTGCGAAATTCGCCGCTGAGGAGGGCGTAGCGGCGGTGGGGAAAGATCAGAGCGCTATCGCCATAAAGCTGGTTAACAATTTCCATGTCGTATTCGCCAGGCTTTACTGATTTAACTCTTTCCATAATGCGGAAAAGTTCCGTCTCGGAAGGTTGGATGAGCATGAGATGGGATGAGAGGATCTTCTCGGGGGATATCCAGTATGCTCGGGGCATAGCCACTGGTGCAGTGGGTAGGAAGAACAGCTCATCCATATGTTGCAGAAGTGCAGAATCCGAGTCTATGGACAGTACGCGGTCATACTGCGTTTGGTTGAACGCCTGAAGCTTCGTGTACGAGTCCGCCCAAGTTGCTAAAATTGTTAGTACTGTGGTCAAGATAACGAAAGTGTTTCTTACCCTCGCCAGCCCAATGGGTCTGGATAGTAATTGGTACAATCTTAACACTATACTCATCCCGTGCCTTATCAATCAAATAGACGTCGCTTGAGTTTTCCATATCTGGCTCAAGCATGCTTGCGGGGACCATCATGACTCGATCGGCTTGACTGCCAAGACGCTGTAGAGCTTCGAAGAACATGACTGAATTGCAAAGATATTCGCTATTAGTGACATATTGTGTATATGCGAAGCGTGACCAGTCGACACCAAATGAAGTTTGGCGTGATGATTGAAAAGCTGATGAGGCTGTGAAATCTTGGTACTGGTTGAAAAGGGAAAAGAATACAAAGATAGTGAGAACAGCGATGGGCGTCAAACGAGTGCGTTTGGATGCCATGATTGATGATGCAGAGGAAATAACAAGATCTGATGAAGTTGGGTTAAACGAATGCCATTTTTCAGAGGATAGTAACCCTGGGTTGGTATAATGAGTTCAGCTCTTTCACTTTAAGGAGAAGGATGCATAGGCACATATCTTACAAAGCGCCTTTATCAAAGAACAAGGTTTCAATTAAAATTTGACATTTCTAAATTAAAACACCTAAGCACATGAAAGAGCTTAGCAACAGCGCAAAAGTACAAAGGAGCCTGTCAATCACAAACACCATCCATGTTCACATCCTTGACGTCGTGACTGTAGTTGACCATTAGCGCTTGCAGCGGGACATAAAACCGATAAGCGCCAGGTTGACCAATCATCTGGTGGTTCATCAGATCATCAAATGCGAGTGTTCGCTGATCCACTGTTGACCCACTGCGGCCCAGCGCCCTATCACTGTGGAAGATTAGGCGCCGGCGGGTAAAGAGTTTAGTTATGGTTCTTGGGGGCTGTTTCAGGTTGTGCTGTGAAGGGGCGGGATCAGCCGCGTTCTTCGGCTCTTAGCTCGTGCTGTCTGCACCGAGTCGGTATCTAGCTTGGTGAACTGGGCGTAATTTATCTAATCCGCTCTTACTAGAGACTTGAGTAAGAAATGAAAATGCCAATGTAATGTCTTAGAGGCTCCGTGTAACCCTCAAGAATAGCCATTCCAAGTTTACCCTTGTGAGACAACCTTGTCTAAGCAAACATCTTCTTCCAAGATATATATGCAGCAAGGACTCGGATACCCCGGTAGTTATTGCGGGATAATCACCCGTACAAAGTCCCTAGCGCATACGGGATTATAAGCCTACAGCGCTTTTATGCATGTTGGTCATTCTCATACATTACCAAGTGGGCCAATGCAAGTTCACCAGCCCGCGATAGGCTCATCCATCGGATAGCCTTCCATAACCCGGCCACGATGTTGGCTCTGCCTGCAGCACCCATTTTCCACTTCCAGCTCCAGCCGCCCATTCTCTTTTATTCTTGTTTTTCTGAGCCTCTCTCTTTCTTGCATGTTCTCATCGTGTTGGTTCGAACCATCTTTCATTTCCTTTCTGTCTTACTTCACGAACCAACACAATTCTTTCGCTACGCCGCGGGTCATAGACCATGGTCTGGACACTCTTTCTTTTTGTTACTCTCGCACACGCTATCCGCACTCCAAGAGAAGTCGAATGGTCTGATCAAAGTTACGGACCAGATGGACCCTGGAACGCTGTAAAAGTTCAAATTGGAACAAAAGATCAATCTATAGCGCTTTTTCCTGGGGCAACATGGGAAACGTGGATTATCAGCGATGATTACTGTGAAGGCGAGACGTGCTTTGCTTCGAAAGCAGGGACTATTAATAAGAATATGGGATATCGAAACGAGAGAGATCGTTCAGTTGAGCTGGATGGTTTTATGCAGGGTGTTGACCTCGAGGGTGATGCTGGAATTCGGTACCGAGATGATATTACTATCGACGGTATCAACATCGCCAACGCTAGCGTTGCCATTCTAGACGACGCAAAGATGAAATATCCCGGCGGCAAAGCGGTATCCTTGTCTTTGGGCTGTCTAAGTGTAGGCGCCCCAAACGCTGTCAATCAATCCTTCGCGCAATCCGATAAAAAGTCATCTTTCAACGCGAGTCTTCTGCCTGGATTTCTATGGGATAGGGACTTGACATCTTCGAATAGCTTTGGCATGCACATTGGGTCACCTGATCCTTGGATTCCTGGGTCTCTTGTGTTTGGCGGTTATGACAAGGCCCGTATTATTGGCAACGTGCTCATCACACCAGGAAGCCTGAGAAACGAGGGTATTGAACTCTATGATATCGCTATCGAGGGCTTTGGGAGGAACCCGCCAAAAGCAAAAGAGGGTCTTCTCGCGACGGGAAATTCGACATTAAGCAAAGGTCTCAATGTCACGATCGATGGCTGTTCACCCTATCTTACTCTACCAAAGTCAACCTGCGACAGCATTGCCGAATATCTTCCTGTCACGTTCAATAAAGATCTCGGTCTTTATCTCTGGGACACAGAGTCGGAAGACTACGAAGGAATCGTCAACTCCGCTACAGCTCTATCATTCTCATTCCCTAACATGGGTGATATCACCAAGATCCGCGTTCCCCTCATGCATCTCAATCTCACACTCTCCGAGCCCATCGTCAACAGTCCAGTTCCCTATTTTCCTTGCCATGTCAATAACAATGGTCGATATGTTCTCGGTCGCGCTTTTCTTCAAGATGCGTTCCTCGGTGCGAATTGGGGCCCTGAAGTCGAAAGATGGTGGTTGGCTCAGGCACCAGGTCCCAGACTCCAAGGCGCTCGAGATATCCAATCGACTGGGTCTTCTGACATGAGCGTTGAAAGTAGCGATGGCCAATTTGAGACGAATGCTTGGGAGATGTCATGGGCTAGTGTCTGGAACGACGAAGCAGCGCCATTAAGCACTCCAAGCAAAAAGACTCAACAGCCGGAAAAAGACGAAGATGGGAAGAAACCGTTCATGCCGACGGCTTCACAGGTTGGGATGGGCATCGGATTTGGCTCTGCTTTTGGTGTCATACTTGTTGGTGTCGGTGTTTTCTTCTGGCGACGGAAACGCAGAAGTTATCCAGCGAAAATCAGGATAAAGAAGAAGCCGTTCGATGGGTTTTCTATAGATTGGCCCCCGAGCGATCTTCCACCGCAGGAGATGCATGTTCCTAGACATAAGATGCCGCCGTACGAGATGTCGGCTGATGAGAGGCGGATATATGAGATGCATGCTCATCATGTTCAGCAAAAAAGGCCGCTGATAGAGAGATATGAGTTGCCTTGAGTTGAAACGGGGAAAAAGAAACTTATTTTGTTTTTTGAGTTTAATAACTACATTAGAATAGATAATTATTCATGGAATTGGATTGCTATGTTTTGTCGCAAATGCTATTGTCAGCCGACCATACAATCATTGGAAATTTAACCCGACTTGAGTCATACTTCTGTTACAAACTCCGTTCGCCTCAGTTAAAGTAATTATTCAACCCAATTTTATGCATTATGAACTTCTGCTAAACCCCAGTGAGATCGTAGGCGATCGACTCCATCATGCACGTATAGCGCCTTTCAAGTTCTGAGGCTTGAACAGTCAAAAGTTAAAACAGGGCCAGGGTAGCCAACTTAAAGCCCAAGCTTAAACAAGAAGGTGTGCTTCGGGATCTTTTTCGAATGGATGATAAGAGGTCATGGTTACAGTTACATCCGCGTTGTTGCAATCAAGTAACATCCCCGCACTTGTTGCGGAGTCAAGACCCGGATCTCACCAAGATCGGCAAACAACAAGCAAACAATACGATAACCTCGATTAATTTGTGATGGGAGTAAAGAACTTGCACTTTACATCTTGGCCTTGAGGATAGTCGCATCATGTTGAAGGAATATCTGGTCGCAGGCATTCTGCTTGCTTCGCCTCTGCTGGCTGTAGCACAAGATCTCATCCCTCCGATTCTTGAAAAGGCTGATTCGTTTGTGGAAGAGACTTGGTCTGCTGATCCAAGTCCAAAGGTCATTTACATCGAAAAGAAGTTTGCGTCGGTGTCGGATAAAGATGGTCTTACTTTGATTCCACCTACCGCCCATGAGTTCGCGACAACCTTTCAAGATGATCTTGCCAAGATCACAGGATCCAACTGGAAGCTGAAGCGCGTCGATTCGCTTCCTACTAATGCCAGTGGAATTTCACTCGGCTCCTACACTGGGGAGTCTTCTGATCTCACATACGAGAACGGAAAATCAACATCAGAAGGCTACGAGATTATCATCAACTCCAATCGCGTATTCATCGGTGGCTCAGGCGCTCGAGGAATGTGGTGGGGAACCAGAACATTTCTTCAGCTCCTCCTCGCTGGCAACGGGACGATTACGAGTACTCTTGGTCGAGATGCTCCGGCCTATGCTACTAGAGGATATATGCTTGATGCGGGGAGAAAGTGGTATTCGAAGGACTTTCTAAAGGAGCTGTGCAGTTATGCCTCGTTCTTCAAGATGAATGAATTTCACTATCATCTTAGCGATAACTATCCGCTGAATCGCGGCAAGAATGATAGTTGGAGGGATGTTTACTCTCATTTTTCGCTGTTGCCAGAGGATAAATCGCTACTGGGCATTCTTCATGGACGAGAGAACGAGACGTTGTCGAAAGATGATTTCGCAGAACTTCAGAGCCACTGTGCTTCGCGAGGTGTCACCGTCATTCCAGAGATCGAGGCACCAGGTCATTCTCTATATCTCACCAAATGGAAACCTGAGCTTGCCCTGGCCAAAAAGGACTTGCTCAACCTGACGCACCCGGACACCTTACCAACGGTGCAGAGTATCTGGAAAGAGTTTCTCCCATGGTTCAAGACGAAAGAAGTTCATATTGGCGCTGATGAATATGACGCTGAACTTGCTGATGACTACATCACCTTCGTCAACAAAATGAGCCGTTTCATAAACTCCATGTCCAACAAGAGAAGTCGAATCTGGGGTACTTATGAACCGTCAAAACTAAACCAAACAATCGATAAGAACGTCATCATCCAGCACTGGCAGTACGGCCAATCCGACCCCGTGCAACTCGTCCAAGATGGCTACGATGTCATCAACTCAGAAGACTGGTGGGCCTACACAAGTCTCAAAAACGACCACATGCCTATCCTCCCAGCGCGCTACCCGCAGTTCTTTAACGAGAGTCGTGTTTTCAACTTTGCGGATAAGGAGGAGTGGCAGTGGACGCCTGCTGATTTCAACCCTGTGAATACGAGTTTGCAGCTGAAGAGTGATGAGAAGAGGTTGAAAGGTGCGACGTTGGCTGCGTGGAATGATAACGGTCCTGATGCGAGTACGCAACTTGAGGCGTATTACTCTATGAGGAGGGGTATTGCGGTGGTGGGAGGGAGGGCGTGGAGTGGAAGTCGAGGACCGAAGTTGCTGGAGGAGACGAGTGATAGCAGTGTTGACTTTTACTCTCCTCGAGCTCCAGATCAGAATCTGGATAGGGTGCTTTCTCTCGGGGGTAATGGTACCTTAGTATCGTGGACTCGTTCAGACAATGATGGAAATGAAGTTCACCTTGGTCATGGGAGCAAGGGGATGAACTACACCCTTGCACTCTCCATCACAAGCCCATTCATCCTCTCCGGTCCCGATAATACCCTCTCTCTAGATAAGGATGGAGCCATGGTCTTCACCGCAGATGGATGGGAGTACCCCCTTCGCAAAGTCACCAAAGACGACGCACTCGATCTCGACCCCGGAGCTCCAGGTCGTATCTGGGCCAACACTTCATCCACGCACAAACCCGTCAAAGTCACTGCTCCAACCAACATCACTCTGGTGACGGACACCCTGCATGGAACGGTTGTGTTCAGCAATGGCGAAGTGGTAGGAAGATTTGAGGTCTTTGTGTATGGCGGGAGGAATACACAGTTTAGTTGGAGTCAGATGGCGTTTGTTGCACCGCTGGAAAATATTGAGGGAGGCTTGGAGCGTTTGGAACTTACTACATCTTCTAACTTTACGGAGGCAGGTGGAACGGGTGGGAAAGAGAGTGCTGATGTTCCGAAAGGGAATGATGCTGTTCTGTGTTCCGTTTCTTTAGCGATCACGCTAGGTTTAGTCGCGGGAGGCTTGTTACTCGTATCATTGTGAGATACTGTACATGTCAATTAGTTCTCCCTGTTCTTATTCATTGAAGCACATCAAACCGGTCAAGGCCAACATACCAACGAGGGTGATAGCTTTATGACACTGACAACGTTACATCTGCATCTAGACACCTTTATCTGCTTTCTCCATATTTTTCAAGCCCAGCAAACAGTTCTGTCTCCTTCTCGTGTCAGGCGGTGTGTCTCAGGCCTGACTTCGACCAGGAAAAGGAAATGCTGTGATATCCATTTCGTCGAGCAACCGGCAAGAGCTCATCGCGAAGCCCACGCCACTCCTCTCTATCGATATATCATGTGCGCAGGACGGAATCACTCTTCCTCGCTCGTTCCTCAACTAGACACTTCAAGAATAGCTAAGCTTGGCGAGGCACTCAACGTCACCAACGAAGGGTGGGTTGAAGGCATGTTACTTCCTTTCGTCGCGTCTGGCTCTTAGGTTGTTCCAAAGGACGTCTGCAAACAACCTGAACGATGCCCGGTATTCTGCCCCGTGGATACAACGGACGATTGCTTCGTGGGCTCTATCCGGTGGCTTTTCTAGCAGCCTACGCTCCATCATGAGCAGCCCTGATTCGGACTACGGGTCGCTGTCCCTTGACGCTGACGGTTCGTAGTCGTGAGGTGTCCAGCCTATGAGAAGAGCCATGCCTGTGTCTTGATGATGCCAGGTCTGATACAGCGGTTGATATTTCGCTAGTCATTAGTCCCATGATCGATAAGTACAGCATGTCTAAAAGCCAGGACCAGACTACGTAGCCGAGGTCAAGACTATGTTCCGGCGGTGATCTGGTGACACTTTTCTTTGAGTCGGCTTTGCAATTGACGGACTCGTACAGCGCAAGACCGACGACGGAGATGTGCTAGATGTTATTTTTCTTCTCTGCAGCTCTCATGTTTCTTTATACACCCCTCTTGGCTAGTATCAGGCCTCGGTGGCCGCCTAGGACATCTCGACTAGTGTGCTGGGTCATCAAGACACTCCGACCACTAACGACGAAACAACTGGCTGATACACTGCTGACACTATATTTGGCTTGGTTGAGACTTTTGTGTCTCTTTTTCTCTATGGTAAGGCAGAGTATCTGAAGCCAGAGAGACAGTTTTTAAGTTAATGCCGGACGGACACCTCTATCTCGATCAAAGCCCGACCAATGCGTCCGGCACTCTCTAGCTCTTTCTCCGCCGCTCATACGCAGAAGACTTCTGTGCTCAACACGCATAATATAATCTGCATTATGCTTCTGCAGTATTTGAGGCCAACGTGCCCTTCTTTCAGGGCATCAACACGCCGCTCGCCCGGTGGCGGTGGCGATAGTATTGTCGGAGACGAGCTGGGTACACGTGAGGGCTACAGCGGCGTCACTCTTCTCCATGTGTACAGAGTCCTACGGATGCTTCTCTATCTCGAGAAGCTTCTCTCTGTGTCAAATTCGAGAGCCACACCAACCAGGTCGATGCCGACTTGCAAAGCAACAGGACTGTACCACGCCTCCAGGTCAGCCTCTGAAGATTATCAATCTCCCTCACTCAGACGCTTGTTGCCCTCGGCGACTGTTTGGCCCAGGCGATACTTGCTGTATCTCGTATTAATCGCATGTACGCGACCAGGTGAGGGACCAAGCACATGAACCCTAGTGCACTGAACCCTAGTAATATAGCACCAGATACCAACCGCAAACTTGCCGCACCTTTTTCTCAGCTTATGATAGGCAATTTGGCTACCTCAGCTTTCCGTTTGGCGGTTTGCGAGCCGTAATGATGAGTTGTTGAGGGAAATACCTGTGACTGAAGCCTCCCAAAGGCATGCTGAGCCAATCGAGAAGCTCATTCCGGATGGAGCTGTTCTGGGTAGCGACACGGCAACCCTATATCTCATCATTTCATACTACACTTCTTTAGCATCACCTCACTCATTTTGAACAAGGTATCGTACGCGCGAATAGATGTGGCTAGTACCACCTGGCTACGATTCATTCCGCAAGTCACCGCCCTGGCTCTACAGAGGGTCAACGTTTCCTATACATATTGCCCCGACACGGTGGAGGCATCAAATAGTCGTCCAAGGCCCCTCAACACATGCTAAAAGCCGTTGCGCAGCCTTGTGGTACTGCAGAGTACCGCATCCGACTTGCTGCTTGACACCTGCAACTCGGAGCTGATGTAAATTGCCTGGACCCATCTGGCAATCAGACTCTCCATATACATGCAGAATCTTGTGTGCGCTCCTCAAGCATGAATGGAGGCCTCTTGTATGCATTGCTACAGAAAGGTGCTGATCCCAATGCTCTAGAGAGTAATGGAGCCTTCGTCCTCCATCCCGCCGCGACGTACCGTGACAACGCCGCAGTCATCATCCTAGGTCTTTTACGTTACGGCGCTGGCTCGCGTACCGAGCAACATGATGGTACGTATGTGCTGTACTATCTTCAGGTTCATTGGCCCTCTGATCTAGCCAAACAGCTTCTCGGCCCGGGACTCAACCCCGAAGCCGGTGACGAGAACGGCCGGACTCCTCTAGTTCATCGACGGTAGTAGGCAATACTAAGATTATGCGGCCTCTATGCTAATATGGCGTCTTTGTGAGTACTTCTATCTCTGACGATGAGGAGGTCACCGTCTTTTGCGTTACGAGGCAGAAGAACGTCGATGTTGTGGCAGCCCTCCTCCAACACAGTCCTGATCCCTACCACTATGATCACTCTGGCAGGATAATCCTGTACAACCACGCAATAGTGTATAACGCCAAGAGTTACGGCAGCACCATCACATCATAGCCAAAATTAGGAACTTGTTTATCGCACGCAGCACTAACCTCAATGCTAAACGCGGCTGTCACGGAAGTCAGCGGACTGTGCTAGTTCTAGATGTAGGCAGTCTCACCTAGGGAATTCGTTGTCATCACACACCACGCCCTAAACTTTTAGTCTTCAAAGTTATCACTCGTTTCCTATGCTCTTGAACAACACCCTAGCATGGAGAAGCCGTCTACCCACAGAATAGGTGCATTTGCAACATGGTATGAATACACATCACGTAACGAATGACCCGAGGATAGGTGGTCTCGCATAGACTATACCTAATAACTACTAATTATGGAACATTATTGCGAACCTCTACTCGCAGGTAATGCCAGTCCCCAATCAGCGGCAACTTCTTTCACAGCTTTGACTTGGGCTTGGTGACGACTCCGACACACTTGATCTCGATATTGGCGTTCATCGGAAGACTCTTGACAGCAACGCATCTAATACCGTCAGCATACTTATCCGAGACATCTCCCAGTTTACTTACGTTCTAGCAGGCTTGACATCGCCCCAATACTCAGCATACACCTCGTTCATCTTGGCGTAGTACTTCATATCAGACAAATAAATGTTCACCTCAATCACATCATTGAGGCTTGAGCCAGCCTCGTCAAGAATAGCGCCGAGGTTGGAAATAATTTGGCGCTGAGATATCTCAATTAGCATCTGATTCTAGTTTTAGGAGGAATTGACGTACCGTATGAGCCTCAATGTCGCCGTCGATCATCTTCCCCGTCTTGGGGTCCATGGCGACGCCGCCGGATGTGAAGACGAAGCCATTGGCGATGATGGCCTGGTTCATCAAGTTCTGCGGCACAGCAGGCGCCTTTTTTGTAGAGACTGGAGTTCGTGCCATTTTGGGTGAGTTGTCTTTTGTTGGTTGATGGATGGTGAGGCGTGAGGGAATGTCGAGATGAGGGCGATCGCGGGGTGTAGATCTGTCACCCGAAGACCACGGATATCCGATTGGAGCCGATGGGTCTTTCAGCACTGTCGCCAACCAGTGAAATGGAGTTGAGATAATTCAGGGAATTATATTTTAATGAGCATGATTGTTACAAAAATGATGTATACATTTTATAGAATGGTATGGACGGCGTCGTGATTGCAACGCTTACTTCCTAATCAGGCAGTTTTGGCACTTCGCCGAGATCGGACTGGCAGCCATGAGCTCTTCCATTCATAAGAGGGTGAAATCGTCTCTTCTTTAGTAACCAATGCTGTAGAGGAGAGTCTTGGACCTCATGTGATCTGATACTGGCTAAATAAACAATACCGAGGCTTCCCAAGCGTCGTCTGTTGTAGGCTCCGTTGGCCATATCGGCCTACAACAGTAGCGTCACCATCAATAACTCCTCGGCAACTCAAGAACCTTCTCACTGATATAATTCAACATCATCTCCCTACTAACCGGCGCAATCCTCGGAATAAGACATTCCCTAAACCACCTCTCAACATCATACTCAACTGCATACCCCATCCCCCCAAGCGTCAACACGGCCCTCTCACACGCTGCAAACGCCGCTTCAGCAGCCATGTACTTTGCACTATTCGTCGCGATCCCAATCTCATCCTGCATCACCTGTCCGCTCTCATCGTACAGCCTCGCCGCGTGATATGTTGCTAGTTTCGCCGCTTCAAGCTTCATGTACGCATCGGCCAGCGGATGAGCGATTGCTTGGTTCATCCCAATCTGCCGTTTAAACACAACCCGGGTTTTTGCGTAGGATGCTGCTTTAGAGAGGGCTTAGTCTAGACCGAGGGCTTCGCCGGTGAGGAGGCAACATTCGGCGTCCATTCCGTAGAGAATCATTTCGAAACCTTTGTTTTTTGAGCCGATGAGGGATGAGGAGGGGATGGTGTAGTTGTCGAAGAATACACTATTGGCGTCGACAGCTCTGCCCCCCATTTTCTTGATCCGTAGCATCTCAAGACCTGGTTGGTCACAGTTGAGATCAATGCAGAAGAGGGAGAGGCCTTCGCTTGGCTTTATGACTTTATCTAGTGGTGTCATTCTCGCGAGAAGTATCATCTTTGACGCTACTTATATACAGGTTATCCAGATCTTCTGGCCCTTAACGTTAAATAAACCATCAGATTTCTCCCTCGCTGCCTTCTCTAGATGAAGTATATCTAGCCCAGCATATGGCTCCGTGACTCCAAAGCACACTCTATACTCCCCCAACACAATCTTCAGAATAGCCTCCTCCAATTGCTCTCTCGACCCAAACTTGGCAAGAGGTTAGGTCGCGTAGACATTAGCATGAATGCTCTGCGCACCCGCCATACCAGCGCCCGATTCTACGATCGTCTGCATCATCATCGTGGCCTCTGAAATACCTAAATCTGAGCCCCTTCATCATTCTAGAAGTGCAATATCAAGCCAACCAGCTTTTGCGAGAGCGGCGTGGAACTCCTTTAGGCCTTGCTCATCTTGGTCATGGGACTGCCAGTATGTGTTGGGAAATTCAGCGCATATTTTGCTAATGGCGTCGCGGACTGTTATTTGGTTGTCTGAGAAGCCTGTTAGGCTCACGAGATGTCTTGGGGGTGTTGTTGAGAAGGCGTGTCGTTGGGCGGAGGTGAATGAGACATCGTGAAGCTAATCGCGACATTTTGAGAGTCGGGTTACGGGATTGAGTATGTTCTTCCTTATGTTTTTGGGCCAATGACTGATGTTTCAGTAAGCTGTAACTTCCAATAGGTAAAGCTTGATGATGTTGAAGTTTTCTTTGTGTTGAATGATGATGTGATGTGAAGAGAGCTTGGGGCAAGGTGCCAAAAATATCCAGTCGACAGCCCTCTCAATAACCACTAAGATTACCTACCTTCTTTTGTCGGCTGGGAGAGCCTTCACCAAGCCCCGAGGAGCAACAAAACTCCTGACATTGGCTCAATGTGCCAAGCTCAATAGCCTAAAGGCCTCCTAAGATACCTATACTCAACTTACCTAAATCTTAGGACAAAGGTCCCAAGTTTCCCTGTCTCTCATAGCCAAAGGGTCAGTGTCATGAGGTTCAAGACTTTTACTTATTTCCAACATCTAAATACCCTCTATATTACACAAAAATCACACTTTTCAAGCCTCAATCTTGGACTTAACCCACTTCTCCAGACCGCCCTTCGCGATAATCTCCTGCACATTAGCAGGCAACTCTCCGACCTTCTGCTCCCATTGCTTGCCATCCTTCTCCGTAACAACGACCTTTGACCTCCTCACATCCCAAACAAACTTCCACCCTGTTCGTCGAGTGAGCGGCTTTTCGGTGTCGTTCTTGTACGTCTCGCGGAGACGCTCGACGAGGCGCGGCACCTCGACGCCCATGAGTGCGTTGTTGATGCTGTTACGGCTGAAGATGTTGCCGAAGCTGCCCGAGACCACGAGGGGGATCTTCTTGGCGAGGATGGCGGTCGCGGCTTGTTCGCGGGACGAGCCGCAGCCGAAGTTGAAGCCGGTGACGAGGATGTCGCCTGGCTGGGCGATCTTGCCGAACTCGGTGTCGTAGTTCTCCATACAGACTTCGGCCATCTTCTCTGTTGAGATGTTATCCTCATATGTGTACTTGCCTATCAAGCTGTTAGTTGCGCCGTGGGGAATGAGGAGGGTTTGACGAACCAGGGTAGATTCCATCAGTGTTGATGTTATCGCTGTCGCAGAAGACAATTTCACCCTCGACCTTCTCAGGGAACCCGGGGAGGATCTCAGTCAGCGACTCCTCCTCGGACGCAGCAGGGCTTGCTTCCTCAGTTGCACCCTCAGACTTCTCAGCAGCGGCGATCAAAGCGTCAGCCTCGTTGATGATCTTGTCGAGAGCATCCTCGATAGACAAAGCCTTGTCAGCAACAAAGTCACCGCTTCCCTCGCCAATGATGACCTTCTCAACACCCTCGGGCTTCTGGTACCAGCCAGGGCCAGCGATCTTGCCTTGGAGAGCACTTGCAGCAACGATCTCAGGGCTGGAGAGGTATGCCTTGGCTGATGTAGAACCCATGCGGCCCTGAATGGGTGTTAGCTTTAGGTTATAGTTCAACGCTGATAAGAGCTTCTTACCTTGAAGTTACGGTTACTGGCACTAATACCAACCTCACCGGGCTCAAGAAGACCCTTGCCCAAGCCGATGCATTGTCCACATCCTGAGATCATGGGAATAGCGCCAGCTTCAACCAACACCTGCCAATCTCCAGCCTCCTCGGCAATCTTTTGCTCAGGGATGGATGCCGCGGAGATGTAGAACTCGACATCAGGAGCAACCTTGGCGGGCTTACCCTCCTTAGCGGCCTCACGGAACACACGAGCGGCAGCCGCGATATCAGATGCTCGAGAGTTGGTGCAAGACACGAGGTAAGCCTTGTTGACGGGAATGTTCTCAGCCTCAAGCTTGTGCAAGGGGGTGGCGACCTTAACAGAGTTGGGTCCTGAGACAATCGGTGATAGAGTTGAGAGGTTGAGGTACAGTTCCTTAGCATACGTGGCACCAGGATCAGCAGACAATCTGTTCTGATCGAGCTCATCGATTCTCTTGTGGTTGATACGATCCTTTGAAGAGCCGTTGAACATGGCGTTGGTGGTGGCCTTGGCGCGGTACCATGAGATCAGCACATCGTCGACAGGGAAGACACCAGCGAGGGCACCCCACTCCGTTGTCATGTTGCTGATGGTCAAGCGCTCGTCGATAGTAAGGCTTTCACCACCAGCAAACTCGATGGCGTGGTTTAACACTTGATCATCACGGAAGAGGCCGCAGAGAGCAATAATGACATCCTTGCCGGTAACTCCAGGGGGAAGAATGCCAGTGAAAGTGACCTTTGCAACGGGAGGGACCTGCCACCAGGTCCGTCCAGTAGCCCAGATAGCGGCTGCGTCTGTACGAACGACAGCAGTGCCGAGACAACCTATACCTACATGTATGTTAGCAGCCTTAAAGTTTGGCTTTTGCAGTGTGTCATACCTCCGTACATATTACTGTGGCTGTCACTAGCTACGGAAACTGTCTCTGGCCAGGCGTATCCTATCTTGCGTTAGTAAAGTATCTCTCCAAGCTGGTTGAGTCGTTTCATACCCTCCTCGATCATGATCTGGTGTCCAATTCCCCTTCCAGCAGGATAGTTTGTGACCCCGTGCTTCTCAGCGAATTCACGAATTAACGAGTACTTTCGAAGGTTGGACTCTGAGGTGTTTGAGACGTCATGATCAAGCGTGAACACTGTTGGGGGGTCAGTGAGGCAATTCCCATGGTACAACGCATCCCGTGGAGAGAGGTAGATGCCATTGTCAGTCCACAGAACACAACCACCACTCACCAAGTTGACGATTGTCATATATCTTAGAAGCCCCAATTTCTTCAATGAATTTTCGGGCTATAGGCCAGGTATTATCATGTGACATTATGTGTTTCGGACTTGAAGTTGATGTCAGTGCTCTGAGCTTCATGTCATTGTGCTCTGACAACGTACGCCAACGACAAATACGAGCCGCTCTTTATTTTCTTGCCTTCAGGAAGACCGACGGCATGTTTTTGCGCTATCTTTTCGACAAGAGTTTGGGGATTCTCTACCACAGGCGCACGCTGGTACTGGAAGGCTGAGGAGGTAGGAGTAGACGAGTTCTCGAGTTGAGTGTGAAAGGCATATTGGCGTCGGGCACTCGGCGACGTGTAGGCGCGATGTTGTGTGGCGATGGCGAGGGATCGAGAGCGAGATATCAAGGTTCGAGACTGGAGCCGCGCAACCGCGACGGCGTTCAGAGTGACTGCTCTTCTCTGTACAGAATGTCAGACTGCGTTCGAGAAGACTGTGGCTAAGGGAGAATGCACATACAAAAGCAACCATTGTGAATGCTCAATCAAATACCAAGACCAGATACCATACCAGAAAGTCAATTCTGGATCGAGACGGCGACGGTGTCGGGTGGATGGAAAAGAGTGCGAGTTTTAGGTTGGGGATAGCTTCATGTTTTTTGTTTGCGAAGCCGGCCTCGGAGGATGGGTCATAAAAAATTCCTGGGGAAATGTGAGCGGAATAATAATGGCAGCGGCGTGATTGGTCGGAGATTGAATACCCTTGTACCCGGAAGTTGACCGCCTGCCGAAAGTGGAGCCGGATGTTTAACTACATCTCGAGAACAACTCAAAATGTTGATGTTCAATTGCAAGACATTCCTCTCTTTTAGAGCTGTAAAACAAATACCATCTATCTTTAGAAGATACTGCTATGATCTCGTCCTAAGCTTATGATTAATTATTCCTGAAATTATGCTAGAATATCCTAGGTTTAGGATCCATGGTCTTTATTCGGTGACTGTACTTCACATGCCTGTGTGTAGACTCACCTGTAGCCTCTCGATTACAGCAACAACTGGAAAGGAATTCGATAAGATTTATAAACAAGTCATGTTCAATGTCAAGTCGTGAATTTTATCCACTTTCTGGGATATCGGCAACTTGACCAATTGGCCGATCACTGATCATATAT
This sequence comes from Fusarium mangiferae, assembly GCF_900044065.1. Taxonomy (NCBI): domain Eukaryota; kingdom Fungi; phylum Ascomycota; class Sordariomycetes; order Hypocreales; family Nectriaceae; genus Fusarium; species Fusarium mangiferae. The sequence goes on from NW_024573936.1 coordinate 438,828, forward strand.
CTGCTCACGTTCCCCTCCAAACTTCACCCCGCATCACTTACACAAGCCATCATGTCTCTGCGCAACCTCAAAGCCACTGCCGCAGACGCAGCATCCCACCTGCTTGAGACATTCTCCAATAAATCAATTGTCCGCCGTCAATTTCTCGACGCCAACCAACTGCAAAAACTGGCCCTTACACTTAACCGTCCAACACTGAGCGGCAAAGACGTATCTGAGCAGCCGCCAATTGAAGGCACACCTGTACCAGCGGGTTATCATCTCATATACTTCACACCAAATGGGACTGAAGCTGAATTAGGCGCCGATGGGAGCGATACCACTTATAATGCCTCTAAGCCGTTCACGCGGAGGATGTGGGCTGGTGGTAAGATGACCTGGGCTAGTGATGTGTCGCTTCGTGTGGGTGATCAGATCGAGGAGAAGACGAGGTTGCTGAGCGCGACGCCGAAAAAGAGTCGATCAGCAGGAGAGATGGTTCTTGTGGAGGTAGAGAAGGAGTTTTGGGGGCCGAAAGGTTTGGCGTTGACGGATCGGAGGTCCTGGGTGTTTAGACCCGAGATTGATCCTAGTACTGTGAGAGAGCAGCCCAGAGTGCTTGAGGATGTTGTCCGTGGGCCATCGATCATCAGAGATCTGGATCTCAAGAGTGAAGGTAAGACGAGCAGAAATGTGCAGACTGACGTTGGCTAAGAGAACTAGGTGTCCCCATCAGAGAACTGCGCTGGTCGCCAGTCGGCCTCTTCAGATTCTCAGCCCTCACCTTCAATGGGCATATGATACACTACAACCAAGACTGGACTCGTAACGTTGAAGGTCATCCAGCTGAAGTTGTGCATGGGCCTCTCAACCTCATCAACCTGCTGGACTACTGGCGAGACATTCATGGCAATGGTGGAAGCCCAAGTGGTATCACATACAGAGCTATGTCACCTCTGTATGCTGGCCAGACCTACAACATACGGACCTCAGCTAAAAAGGAAGCTGAAAGTGGAAAGGCTTGGGAAGTTCTTGTTGAGAAAGATGGAACAGTTTGTATGACGAGCGAGATCACGGGCTAGAGATCCTAAACTTGGGATAATCAATCATAAGCTTAGGATGAGATCATTAAAAGTCCTCTAATCAACATTCATATTTCATCTTGATCCAGTGACTTTTGTTAGTGTAGAGTACAGTCCATACATTGCAGAATAGGAGCATTACTCCGGGTTCAAAAAAGATCTCTCCTTTGTACACATTTCTAGATCTCTTCATCTCAATCACATGATAAACACATGCATGCGACGTAGTAAGCATCTGCATTAGTCCATCTCTACAGAAGCGCCAGCCATGCAGAACAATGTTCATTCCTCCGTCTAAACCCAATCGCTTTAGCATAAAAATGAACTCTCTACTCTAACACAACAACTTTTAAACGAGGAGCATGCGCGAAGGATCCTCAATATACTTCTTGACGGTGTTCAAGAAGGTGACGGCCTCTCTGCCGTCAATGAGGCGGTGGTCGTAGGTCAAGCTGATGTACATCATCTGCCACAGATTAGTCTTGGACGATGGATTGAAGAGGAGCAGACTTACAGGTCGGATGACGGCCTCGCCCTTGATGGCGACGACTTCTTGGCGGATGCCGTTCATGTTGAACACAGCGGCCTGGGGATAGTTGATGACGGGAGTTCCGAACATGGAGCCGAAGATACCGGGGTTGCTGATGGAGAAGCTTCCGCCCTCCATGTCCTCCATAGTAAGCTTGCCATCACGAGCCTGTACGCATTAGCACTATTCTCACCAGCAGAGTCATCATAAACATACCTTCTTAGCAGCAGAAGCAACCTCCCTCTCCAACTCAACAATGCTCAACTCATGTGTATTCCTCAACACAGGCGTAACCAAGCCCTTAGGCGCCGAGACAGCAATGCTCACATCGACATAATCGCGATACGTAATGATCTCCTTCTCCGTGTCGATCATAGCATTGATCTGAGGAACCTTTTGCGCAGCGAGGGTAGTAGCTTTTGTGAAAGCGCCCATATAACCCAGACGCACGCCGTGCTCTTCGGCGACTTCTTCCTTGTACTTGGCGCGCCAGGCGATGATGTTGGTCATGTCGACTTCTTGGATGGTTGTTAGGGATGCGCAGGTGTTTTGGGACTGCTTGAGGCGCGCGGCGATGGTCTTGCGCATGCGTGTCATTTTCTCCTACAAGATTGTGAGCTTGGGATAACGTTGCTGTGGTTTGGGCGGACTTACGACTCGCTCGCCACGGGAGGGGCCGCTTGATGATCCTTGGACGGGAGGGCTGGGCTTAGACTCCTTGGGCGCGGGCTTCGATTCAGCGGGTTTTGAAGCCTTGGGAGCTTCAGCAGGAGCAGCTTGCTTCTCCTCGGCCTTGGGTTGCTCGGCGGGCTTTGACTCTTCCTTCTTAGGCTCCTCCTTAGGTTTTGACTCTTCGCCCTCGCTCTTCTGAACGGAACCAGCATCCTCGCCCGTCACGATGCGCGCGAGATCCTGTCCGACAACAACGGTATCGCCCTCCTCAGCAAAGTACTCAGCAATAGCACCAGGCTCGCTAGCATTGACAAGAACATCGATCTTGTCCGTCTCAATACTAGCAATCTCCTCATCCTGCTCAACCGCCTCGCCGATCTTCTTGGGCAAGCTAGCTAATGTTCCTTCGGTGATGGACTCTGCCATGGGCGGCACGGAGACGATATACGAGCCATTGAAGATGCTGGAGTTGCTGAAGAGTCGTCGTTGGGGATCGCGCTGGCAGAGGATGGCGCTGTGTGTGAGGCTGGCGCGGGAGATGGCGACGCGTGATAGGCCGGAGAGGCCTGTTGCGGCCTTCATGCGCATAAATGAAGCCATTGTGAGGGTTTGGGCGGGATTGAAGGTGGAAGGGATGGGGAATGATGGGATCGTGGGGAAAGGAAAACAAGTTCTGAATTAAGCGGGCCGAGCTTTGAAGGTATCGCACGGACTTGCAGTACCTTTTGGAGGTGTTTGTACGGGCAAAAGGGGATGGATCAATATTTACGGGATATTATAACTTAAACTGTTATAATGAATGCTCAATTGCTTTGTAACTTCGTGTTGCGTTGTTGAATTGCAAGTATTACAGCCAAATTGAATGTTTTGCAATACGTCACTTAGGGTGAGGTTCAATTGGACATCAGCAACTTACAAGCACTCACCTTGAACTGCGACAGCTGTGGTCGTCGAGAGCAAGAAAACTACTGATAGTGAACTAGCGTGCCAAAATAAATTGGTCTACAGGTCCCCCAAATTATCATAAATTTACCTAAATATTTTTATCATTTAGGATAGAGGTCCTAGGTTTTCTTGCCTCTCCTTTACGGCTCGGTGAGTGAACCTCTCCGTAAACTTCCTCCCGCGGGATAGGCGGAAACACCCGGACGCTCACCGGACATTGAAGCCCGACGCCAAAGTTCGTGAAGAATAACATCACGAGCAGCTCTGCTAACCACTCAGCGGAGTGATTTAAAATCGGTCAGCTTAGATCGCTTCATCGGCTTGACAACTGCAACGCCGAAAGCTCATGGCCAGAATGGGTTTGCGAATCACATAATTCCTCATTTTGGACCATGGGCTCCGTACTTTGCGGAGCAAGTTGAGCAATAGCTGCGGCAATGTTCGGCATAACGACTCCACGCCATGTTATGCCTCAGGCATGAATATTCAAACTCATGATATTTAACTCCCCAGCGCCCATGGCCTGGAGCCTGGATAATTCCGTGCAAGCGAGTGCAAATGGAATGCTAACAAGGTTGAGGCTGGCGGGCCGACACCGTTGTGCTGGTACAGAACCCAAATTCGACCGCGCATGAAGCGACACGCAGATGACACAGCATACGACACAATGGACGTTTTGCTTGACAATTAAGGTTCAGTTGGTATTTATCCAGTGGTATCTAAGGTGAAAAAAGAACTCAGCCTCGCTGATATCATATCCAAAACGCCGAGGGTCGCCGCCCTGTTTCATGCACGATCATCACGCCGTTGTACAGCAACAGCCGTCTCTTCGTCAACACGGATCCCCGTCTCACTACTCTCATAGTCCTTCGCAGATGTATATTTTCTAAAGGGGCTTGATATCGTGGTTTGTGTCCCGTGTGGCCATTCGCCTATGTCGTATAGATCTGGTGGGTTATTGGATAGTTCATGTGTTGAGCTTCCGCCGTCGTTTTCGCCGGATCGCGTCTTGGATACGCTGGTGAGGCGGATACCGTTGCTGAATGGTGCGCTGAAGGGAGCGCTGATTTGGGTTGATTGGCCGCCGCTGTTGGAGGTGAGGAATGAGCCTGGGAGGATCTTGCGGGCGACTGGTCGAAGCATGGGAAGACAAGCTGTGAAAAGTCAGTACAGGTCAAAATGGTGGTATTCAGCATGGATATACCAGCAATTACGGCAAAGTTGCACTCGGCGATTGACCAAGCGTAGTGCTGTCCCATTTGTAGCGTCATCTCTTTTGAATCCGACTTGAACTTGAATGACTCAATGAGGACGAAAATGGAGGCCAGACAGGTCATGGCACCAAACGCAAACAACGCAATGACAGCAACCTTCTGACCCCTGGGTAAATGAAGTTTTCCAACTTCGATGGCGGGCAGGATAAGAATAGCGCAGTCGATCAAGACGTGCGTCAAAACCGTCGAGAAGAAGAACGTCGATTCGCGGATATGGCATTTTGCGTCCCTCGTTGCTTGGTCTCCATCCCATAAGGCTGTGAGTGGTAGGCATTGCAAACACACCATAAAGAGTCGCAGCAGAAACCATGCCACTGTGATGCATGACAGGACTTGGATGGGGATTCGGATATCGGAGAATTGGAAGAGACGCCAGTAAAAAGCGAGGATGGCGAATTTCGAGAAGGCAATGGCAAAGGTGTAAGTGAAGCTCGTCGTCCACATATGTATCCAGGCCAGTCGGTTTTTATCGTGAAACGTAAAGTCGTCTGTAAGTCCAACCTCCATTGGCTTTCCCAGTCCATCCTTGATCCATATAATTCCATTCGTCAACAAGGCCAATGAGCCCAACTTCAGCCATGTCAGAACACATCATTTCCATTCAAGAGTTGAACATACCCAGCCAACAACGGCCAAAGCATCATCAATGCCATATCCAGCTTTCGTGATCTTCCTCGCAATAAGTCGAGCAATAAGAGCCAAGGTCGCAAGAGGAAGAGTTATGGCGGCCGAAGCAATGATATTGGGGGTATCATCCCTCATGATGCATCGTCGGTAGTATTCCTGAGGTAACAGAATGGAGTCCCCCGCAAAAAAACAACAACGATTGAGAAGCGGGAACCAGATCAAGAAGAGAGAAATGGGGAAGTATTAAAGAGTCGATGGGGCAAAAAAAGGCAGACCACCAGCTTGGTTAAGCATTTTCCCCAGACACCGACTCATGCAAAAAAAACCGGACCATGGATCCAACGGTTAGTTAGGCTTGAAACCATTTTGTAAGGGGGGGCAAGAGACGAAAAAAACGCACTATCAACGCCCCTGGCGCCCCCCACGGGGAGAACTGATGCTCATGATGATATCGACGTTGGGTCTGGGGAGTTTGAGAAACTCGACCCATTTTTGAACTCCACTGAAACAGAACGACGAGCGTTGTGATTAGACCAAGTCAGGTGCTCAATAAGACGATCTCCATTTTGACTCTTGTTTTTGGAGAATCGATATGACGATCCCAGTGGCGAAAAACTCTTCACCGCGGCAATTGAATGCTCACTGTGAGGCATTGTTCTACCCTGGTTAATGGCGCCTCATGCTGACTGTGAGCTGCCGCTTCTGGCACTGTCATGGAACCAGAATGTCACGCATTGATCGCCTGTTGCCTCGTCTTCAGCTCGGCTTCCATGGGTTCCAAGAGGCTTCAAACAACCTACCTATTCAGGCGTAGTTCACCTCGACGCTCCAGTGAACCAATGATGAGGTGAACCGCGACAACAAGATGGTGTGGGATACATACATTCACGTGCATGCATTTCAATCAGCATCATGCATTTGATAATCATCCTGTAAAAAGAAGGGTCATGCATGTCTCGCGATAGGGGTCTCGGCCCTTGCTGTAGCTTATCTCGAATTATGGATCTGTAAGCTTGGTGATAAAGCCAAGGAAGCTATTCGGACCTTTAATATCCAGGGCTGCAAATCCGCTAGGGGTTTTTAATATAAACTTGCATATTCCGAGGCTGCCGACCGGTTGGTTACTCGGTAGACAATGAGTTTGTAATCATCGCGAAAAGTTTGACTGAGAAAATTTAAGCTATGGTGATAAAAATTGGACCGTTGCAGAACTTGTAAACTCAAATGTCTCGGGGAACTTTTTCGGGATGACGCGTGCCGTTGAACTTTGAAGGTGGGATCCCGAGTCTCTGTCTGCTTACCAACGTTGTAACTTCAAGGATCAAACTGTCGAGAGGCCATGTTCTGGAGACGGACGACATGCTCCTTGGATCAGCTCAAGGTCAATGAGTTCCACTGAGCTTATCTAGTTCCACAGTCGAGACCCTGAGGAGGATCTGCTTCTTCTTCGTTCTCATTGGATATGGCCGTAAACCCGGTTCATCCCCGGTGGTGGCGCCTCACTGTTCAGCCCCGTCTTCGGCAGACGCTCTGGACCCGGGAAATTTGTTAGTGAATGGCCCAAGACATTATTCTCCGAGACGCGGCGTTCTGATGGCAGAGGACAGAAGAGGAAGAAGAAGCAAAGACAGACATGCGCTTTTTGTTGACCTGCTTTCACCACTGTTAAAAATGACCATATAAACCTCTTTACTTTATTCTGACGCTTGCAGTCAAAGTCCCAAACTCATGCAGTGGTTTTCACCAGCTTGGTATTTGAACCCCCAAGCTCCCTTTCTCGAGCTGCGAGAGACATCAGAAAATAGCTAAGCTTGCAAATTTGTTTCCTGAAAACGCTCATACGATGGGCAATAATAATAAACCATGGCACGTTCCAGGTCATTACATCCATGTTCTCACTAGGAGCATTTCAGACTGAGGCTGAACTCATCATTATACCAAGTCTCGAACGTTCTAAAATGACTAAAATGACCGAGTAAACGCCTACGCTATGCATGACCATCAAGAACATGACACGAATGCCAATAGCTCTCTATTCAGCATGTCCATTAATTCCACCCTTGATCCCCTCCAGGATTCCAGACCATTGTCCGCCATGTCGGATCTTCGTCACATCGGAGAACTGATCGCACGCAATCTTGCGCATGACAAGCGTGTCCTTTGCCTTCTTATGCGTCTTTCCATTGCCATGAAGAAGATACTCCTCGAACCAGGCCTCCTCAGATTTGTCAAAGGGCAAAAAGGTCAGTTGGCTGGCGCGCTCGGAAAGCTCGTCGTGTGGACTGTCCAATACAGAGGCGATCAATTGACGGAAGAGCAACTCGCGAGTATGGGGAGATCGGGTTCGGGAATAGAAGAGCGCTTCCGAAATGTTGGTTTTCGCCATCGCACCGAAGAGAAGCTCGAGAGCAGCTGAGGTCTTCAATTTGGGCTGCACGGTGTAAAAGTATGACAGTGCAATGCTGTAATCGCCATCCTGAGCAGACTGGACGAGCACGGTCATAATATTGTCGGCAAAGTCGGGGATCAGAGAGGGATGCGAAATGTACTCGAGCGCTCGCTGCAAAGTTATGTCAGTCTTGGTTTTGGGAATCGCAAATGCAATGCATACCGAGTATTCCTGACGATCCAGATACCACAAGCCCTTCATGAAGATCTGATATTTCTTGGGCATACCAGACGCATCCACGAATGCGTCAGAGGCGCTCTCGCGGCCTGCTGTTAGGTCGAAATCGAGAAGGATGTAGTAGAAGATCGAGAACTTGTGCTGCATTGACATTGTGGATTCACAGATTTGCTGATGCAATTGCTTCAACGCATTGTCGGTCTTGGGAGGGTAGATCTTGGCTACAATCCCGAGTCAGCACCTCGAAATCAATTCGTGAGACAAACATACCCTTTGTTATGCCCACAGCCTTTAGGACTCGATCAATGAACAGAGCGCCATCAAATTCCTTGCGCGAGTGTTCGATGTCTCGCTGGGTCTCGCGATCGTACGGGTTCGCAAGACCCTCCGCGAAGACCTCGTGCAAGTTGGTGTAGTCAAACATTTCGGCGACAGGATACTGGACTGTTGTCGTAACACAAACCAATGTTTTGATAACTCGTCAAGAGCTTCAAAGCTATCGCGAAACGGGCAATCAAGGCTCCGTCGCGAGATCACGTGATGCAAGCCGCCCCGCGGCCTGTGCTGGTACGTATTGTTTACACGACCGATTTGGACATTTCTAAACAAACCAACGCGGGGCGCAACCAATCTAATTTGTACAGCTTCCCTCGACACAACAACCCAGTCGACATTGGTTACACCGACCCAAGCTGTCGCTTATTTGTACTATTCATTGTTTGCATACACTCCTTCGCATTTTTCTCTTGTCTGTGACGAGAGTTATTCCTTCACAATGTCTTCCCCTGTCCGGCCAAGGCGCGCAACAAGGCGCACCGCCATTATCGATTCTGACGACGAAGACGATGTTTCCAACCGCTCTAGAGTCCAGGATGAGGAGGAGGACTTTGAACCTGAGAAGCCGGCGCTCCGAAGACAGACTCGGTCACGCAAATCGACGACTCCTGCGCCTGCACCTGCGCCTGCTGCTGCACCGAAAGCGAGAGGGCGTCCTAGAAAAGCGCCTGCTCCAGCTGCTTCGGCGGAGTCCAGCGAACTTCTGGATGCTGATACGACACTAAAGGCAGAGGCGAGTTCTCCTGCAAAGGTTGCGTCGCCTCGTAAGCGCAAGAGCACAGCGAGATCATCGATCTCTTCAGTTCCCGACCTGGCCCCTCCTACACCAAAGCCAGATTCACCGACAGCTTCCCAGGAAGCTTCTGCACTGGCCGATATCACTGATTCTAGTGTGAATACTTCTGTTGTCGACAATACACAGGCAACTATCAAGCCTATCAAACCCATGGACACCATTATGGAGAAGCCAATGGATATTGTGCTCAAGTCACGGACATTAGCTGTCCCTGTTGTTGAAGACACAACGCCCAAGTCTCGAATTGTTTTGACGCATCTTATACTCAACAACTTCAAGAGTTACGCAGGCCGGCAAGAAGTCGGTCCTTTCCATGCTTCATTCTCATCCGTTGTCGGACCCAACGGTTCCGGAAAGTCAAATGTTATTGACTCTCTGCTGTTCGTCTTCGGTTTCCGAGCTAGCAAGATGCGACAGGGCAAGATTTCTGCTCTCATTCACAACTCAGCAAAGTTTCCGAATTTGGATCATTGTGAGGTCGCCGTCTACTTCCAGGAGGTCATGGATCAGGTAACGAAATTCTTGTTCTTTTGCGTCACATACTGACTTTCCCAGCCCGGTGGTGGCCATGAGGTTATCCCTAACTCCGAGCTCATCATTTCCCGAAAAGCGTTCAAGAACAACTCTAGCAAATATTACATCAATGGCAAAGAATCCAACTTTACAACAGTCACCACTCTTCTTCGCGATCGGGGCGTTGATCTTGACCACAAGCGATTCTTAATTCTCCAAGGTGAGGTCGAGTCGATTGCTCAGATGAAAGCCAAGGCCGGCAATGAACACGAAGATGGCCTCCTCGAATATCTTGAGGATATCATCGGCACCTCCAAGTACAAGGCGCCCATCGAAGAATCCGCCACCGAGGTCGAGACCCTCAATGATGTCTGTATGGAAAAGAGTGGTCGCGTTCAACACGTCGAGAAGGAAAAGAACAGCCTTGAAGACAAGAAGGACAAGGCCATTGCCTACATTCGTGACGAGAACGAGCTGGCCATGAAGCAATCTGCTCTTTACCAATTGTTTCTTCACAAGTGCAATGAGAATATTGCTGTTACAGAGGAGGCAATCAGCCAGATGCAAGCTCAATTGGACGCCGAGCTGGAGAAGCATCATGGAGGTGAACAGATCATCAAGAGCCTTGAGAAGGACTACGCCAAGGGTGCTAAGGAATTCGAAACACAAGAGAAGTCAACACAAGCTTTGGTGAAGGAGATGGCCAAGTTTGAGCAGGAGCGTGTAAAGTTCGATGAGAAGCGAAAATTCTTGGACGACAAGCGTAAGAAGCTTGAGAAGGCTATCGCCAACGCCGAAACGAACTCAGCCGAAGCCGACGAGACCATTGAGCAGTGTGGAGAGGAGATCGAGAACAGGACCCAGGAGATCGCAGAGCTGGAGGAACAGATCCAGACTGCAGAGGCTGAGCTTACTCGAATTAGAGAAAGTCTCAAGGGCAAGACACAAGCTTTCTCTGATCAGATTGCCGCCAAACAGAAATCTCTTGAACCTTGGAATGAGAAGATCAACCAGAAGCAGTCCGCCGTCGCTGTCGCTGAGAGTGAGCTCAACATCCTTCAAGAAAAGGCCAACGCCGGTGCTGTCGCTCTTCAAGAACTTGAGACCAAGATCGCTTCAATTGAGGAGGGCAAGACTGCCAAGCGCGCCGAGCTCAAGTCCTGCCAGACCGAGAGGACTAAGCTTCTGGAGGAGGCAGAGAAAATGAAGTCGGAGCTCAAGGTCCTTTCTGAGCAGGAGCCCAAGATTCGCTCCAAGATCTCGAATGCGCGCCAAAAGGCTGACGAGGCTCGCTCAAGCTTGTCTAACACACAGGCGCGGGGTAACGTGCTCGCTGCCTTGATGCGCATGAAGGAGTCTGGTCGAATTGATGGCTTCCATGGACGTCTCGGTAACCTTGGCACGATTGATCAGAAGTACGATGTCGCCATCTCAACAGCTTGTGGTGCCCTCGACAACTTTGTCACTGAGACTGTCGAGGCTGGTCAGCAGTGTATCGAGTATTTGCGAAAGAACAACGTCGGACGTGGTAACTTTATCTGCTTAGACAAGCTAAGAGTCCGAGACATGTCGCCTATCCAGACACCCGAGAACGCTCCCCGATTGTTTGACCTCGTCACTGCCAAGGAAGACAAGTTCCGAGCTGCTTTTTACCATGCCATGCAAGATACTCTTGTCGCTGCCGACCTCGCCCAGGCGAACAGAATCGCATATGGTGCCAAGCGATGGCGAGTTGTCACTCTCGATGGTGAGCTCATTGACAAGTCCGGTACCATGTCTGGTGGTGGCTCAACTGTCAAGAGAGGTCTCATGTCTTCTAAGCTCGTCTCAGACGTCAGCAAGGAGCAGGTCGCCAAGTTTGAGAGTGATCGCGATGGCTGGGAGCAACAGTTCAAAGATTTCCAAGATTATCAACGCGAGTGCGAGACACGACTCAGGGAGTTGGGCGAGCTGATTCCTCAGCTGGAAACCAAGATGCAGAAGATTGCTCTTGAGATTCAGAGCGCTGAGCGAAACATCGCCGACATGCAACGACGCATGAAGGAAGTCAGCAAGGAGCACCAGCCCTCGGCCTCCGACAACAGTCGCATTGCTGCTCTGCAGAAGGAGATCGCAAAGCTCAACAAGGAGATTGAAAGACTTCACGAAGAGACATCCAGCGTGGAGGATGAGATCAAAGCTCTGCAAGACAAGATCATGGAGGTTGGTGGTGAGAAGCTTCGTGCACAAAGGGCCAAGGTCGACTCTATCAAAGAGGAGATTTCCTCCAACAACGAAGAGATCTCCAATGCTGAGGTCCGTAAGGTCAAGGCGGAGAAGCAGAAGATCAAGCTGGCGAAGGATCATGCGAAGTCGTCCAAGGAGCTTGAGGCTGCTACTCGGGATCTTGAGAAGCTTGAGAACGACATCAACAACCAGGGCGAGAGAGCTGAAGAGCTTCAGGCACAAGTTGAGGAGGCTGAAGAAGGATTGGCCGCTAAGAAGAAGGAGCTTAAGGCGCTCAAGAGCGAGCTTGACGAGAAGACGACTGAGCTCAACGAGACAAGGGCGGTTGAGATTGAGATGCGCAACAAGCTGGAGGAGAACCAGAAGGCTCTTCTTGAGAACCAAGCACGACTTCGCCACTGGGACGATAAGCTGTCGAAGATTGTTCTACAGAACATTGACGACCTTACGGGAGGCTCATCGGGCAGCCGCTCCAAGAGACCCAAGCCGCAACCCAAGCCTCAGACGGATGACGATGATGATGTCGACATGGACGATGTTCCTCAGGATGATGTCGACATGACCGACGCTCCCCAAGAAGAGGAAGAACAAGAGGACCAAGAAGAGGATGAGGATGAGGAGGAATCTGTCAATGGGCAGCCAAACGAGCTTCCGAGATACACACCCGACGAGCTCGCCGACATGAATGAGAGGACACTCAAGGGCGAGATTGCAGCTCTTGAGGAGAAGACTCAAAATGTCAACGTCGATCTCGGTGTCCTCGCTGAATACCGAAGACGAGTGGAAGAGCATGCTGCTCGTGCCTCAGATCTCCAGACTGCCATTGAACAGCGAGATTCTGCCAAGAAGCGATGCGATGACCTACGCCGTCTACGCTTGGAAGGTTTCATGGAAGGTTTCAGCGCCATTTCCCTCCGCCTCAAGGAAATGTATCAGATGATCACCATGGGTGGAAACGCAGAGCTCGAACTTGTCGACAGCTTAGATCCCTTCAGCGAAGGTATTCTCTTCAGCGTCATGCCCCCCAAGAAGAGCTGGAAGAACATCAGCAATCTTTCCGGTGGTGAAAAGACACTCAGCAGTCTAGCACTCGTCTTCGCTCTGCACCACTACAAGCCTACCCCTCTGTATGTCATGGACGAGATCGATGCTGCGCTGGATTTCAGAAACGTGAGTACTACCCTAACCCAAGACACTCGGCTACAATTCGACCACACTCGCGTGGGCATTCCACATGCGAATTGTTATCAACTCTGATTGAACCACCATGCTAACACTCAGTGCAGGTCTCGATCGTCGCAAACTACATCAAGGAGCGTACCAAGAACGCCCAGTTCATCGTCATCTCGCTGCGCAACAACATGTTTGAGCTTGCGGCGCGGTTGGTGGGCGTGTACAAGGTCAATCATATGACCAAGAGTGTCACTATTGAGAACAAGGACTACATCGCGAGACCGCCGGGACACTCGTCGCAGCAGCGCACGCAGGTTGGGGGTAATACGACGATATTGCCCTTTCGGTAATGGGTGAGAGGGTTTGTATATGACGATGATGATGACTATGGATATGGCTTTGGCTTTGGCGGTTATTTTAATGATATGGAGGCTAGATTTATGATATATCCAATGTTTGGTGTTTACTGATCTCCTTCATCTTTGACCTCTCCTGGACTCACCGATACAGAACCTCATCCGATCATGTTGTGTCCAGCTAATATTCACATGCCACGTCACTCTCACTCATCTTCCCTTACCATCTCCCAATACACCGTGAGAAAGACTCAGCCTGAACCCCGTCCTCCCCTCGTACCACACTCGCGTCCCACGATCCAGGAACCAACTCCCGTGTCACCGAGCGCGTCTAGACCTGAAGACCTAGGACATTAAGGATCCCCAAGCGAACCCCTGCAGACACCCGCCCCTTCGATCTCGCAGCCGTCGATGCCGTACCACGCACCAAGTGCCGGTCTTTCTCGGCTCTGTATGCGTGTCTTGCACGTCACGATGTCGTGTCTCGGCAGATTATACGTGGGCGGCCTCGACACTGGGATATGCCTGCTGTACGTCCTATAAGTAACGCCTACAGTCAAGCCAAGCTTTAGCTATTCTCGTTCATCGCTATACACTCGTTTACGCATCATGTTGATGCTACTCCCCCTCGTCGTTCGCTTGGTCACTGCTTTTCCTGCAAACTGGAACGAATCGATCGCTTGTCCACATGATGATCTTTACTCATCGCTCATTCAAGATGATGGCGAGTTTTGCTCGAGTGTTATTGAGGGGAATCATTGCGGTGCGGGATATAGTACGCCTGTGGAGTATGTGAGGTATAATCAGACGAGGATAGCTTCATATGTGAGTGGCTCGTGATGAGTTTGGATGATTGCTTATGAGTTGCAGTGTGAGTGTATTGTGACTAGTGCGTATTCTAGCACTACGGAGTCTAGGACGAGGGGGTATTCGGATTCGACGGAGGCATCGGTTGGGCAGCCTGGGTCGGGGACGTATGCTGAGACGACCGAAGGAGTGTATTCGACCACTGAAGGGTCGTGGAATCAGACTGCAGCGTCTGGAGGAGAAACGACGGCAAGAGAGACGACTAGAGACGCTCCGAGGACATCATACGCCAACAGCAGCAATCCAACTACAGGAACAGCCAGAGAAAGCTTCACAAGATCAGATTCAGCAGCTTCATGGAACACCACCACAGAGTCACCAGCAGATACCCAAGGTCCCTTCTCAGCATCCTCTTCAAGCCATACTTCATCTCATTCTCGATCTGGCAACGGCACCCAAAGTCTCTCGGGTGTAACATCACAAGCATCGACCCATTCATCTGGGATGACAAGATCTGGCGCTACAAGCGATTCGCTACCGTGGTCGATTCCCGGTAACTCGACGTCGAGTCCTGTGGAGAGTGGGACACGTCTGACGGGGACTTTGACGAGGTGGAACTCGAGTATTACTACCCCGAGCGGCGGTATATCTGGGACAGGGCCTATCCCTACTGTGTCGGTTCCAAGTATGTCTTTAACCACTGGTTCTGTGACAACTGGTGGGAGTGTAGGTCCAGCTTGGAACACGACTTCGGCGTCAAGGGGAAATGGCTCGATTCCAACTGTCAGTCTCTCCAGTGGAAGTTTTGTACCGTTTCCTACGGGATCGGACATCATTAGTTCTGGGAGTTCGTCGATTGGTAGCGTGGCTCCAAGTTGGAACACCACGTCTGCTTCGAGAGTCAATGGCTCAGTTCCTACAGTCAGTATCTCCAGCGGAACTTTCGTGCCCTTCCCAACAGCCTCGGTTTCTACCGTCACTGGGGCCTCGTCTAGTGGCACAACAGGGCCAAGCTGGAATGGAACTACCTCCGTCTCGATGAGCAATGGCTCAGTACCAACGATTAGTATCTCCAGTGGGACGTTCGTACCGTTCCCAACAGCCTCGGTGTCCACAAGCTCTGTCGGTTCAACAAGTGGGAGTGTAGGTCCAAGCTGGAATAGTACCACGTCGAGACGGAACAACTCAGTACCGACAGTCAGTATCTCAAGTGGCACATTCGTTCCGTTTCCAACATTGTCACTGTCAAGTCAAGCAAGCTCGGGGAGCAGCTTTGGTCCCAGCTGGAATAGCACGTCTCTTCCTTCTGGGGGAAACACGTCGGCACCGGTGACTAGTGCTTCCAGCGGAACCTCGGTGCCTTTTCCAACGACTTCAGGGGTGTTCACTTCAGGGAGCAGTGTTGGTCCGAGCTGGAACAGGACCTCTCTCCCTCCTGGTGTTAACACCTCGTTACCGACTATCAGTGCTTCGACTTCAGCGCAACCCTCTTCAGAAGATATCACTTTGGGTAGCAGCTTGGGCCCAAGTTGGAACAGCACTTCCCTCCCATCAGGTGGTAACGTATCGGTACCAGCTGTAAGCACATCGAGTGGGTCATTTGTGCCATTCCCATCGGTATCATTACCGAGTCTCTCATCCACAGCAGAGGTTACAACAGGGAGCAGTTTGTCTCCAAGTTGGAACACCACTTCTCTGCCTCCAGGTGTTAATACCTCGATACCGACTGCCAGCACCTCCAGCGGATCATTTGTCCCGTTCCCCACAGCATCACTTCCAGGTTCATCATCCTCGGAGGAAGCAGCATCAAGGAGTAGTGTCTCTCCGAGCTGGAACACAACGTCTGTGCCTCCCAGTGGTAATACCTCAGTACCAACCGTCAGTACATCCAGCGAGTCCTTCATACCGTTCCCGACGGTATCACTACCCAGTCAATCCTCGTCAGCCGAAGCAGCATCAGGCAGCAGTATCTCGCCAAGTTGGAATAACACTGCTTTACCATCTAGCGGCAACATGACAATACCAACCATCAGTATATCCCCGTCGCAAACCTTTGTCCCATTTCCAACTCAGCCATTCCCAAGCGATACTCTCACAACAGGCCCAGAGACAAGTGGAAATCAGTTCCCAAATCGGAACAGTACTACTGTACCAGGGGTTAACTTCACTATACCGTCAATCAGTATAACTCGGGGTGGGACATTACCCTTTCCGACGCTGCCACTGCCAAGTGAGTCGATCACGACTGTATCTAGGATTGAGACAACCTCAGTGCCAAGTAGCAGCGAAATTCCGGGCTGGAATGGTACCACTTCTGCGCCTGGAGGCAATGCCTCCGTCCCGACAATCAGTGTATCGCACACTGGGACATCATCGCTGGTTCCGTTCTCAAGTGTGTCTTCGCCGACCGTTTCTCAAGTAACGTCAGGGTCGGCCCGAAGTGAGACTTTGGTGTCTGGTTGGAACACAACAACTTGGGGATCTGAAGGCTCTGGTTCTGTTGCGACTGTCAGCTCCTCTGAGACTGGCTCAATTGTAACTCTTCCTACAGAGTCAGAAGCTCTTTCCAGTTCTCAGAGTGGTGATGTTGGTTGGAACATCACGTCATCCATCTCAGGCATCGTCTCCCTCCCAACCATCAGTGTACCAGCCTCTGAAATCCCAACTCTGCCCTTTCCGACAGCCTCAACCGAGGTTCTCAGCACTATTGCTAGCGAAAGTGTTGTCCAGAGCGGTGACATGACGGGCTCTGGGCCTGGGAGTACTGGAACCGTTACATCCTTCTCGAGTCCTGTGGCTGCAACTTCAACGTCCGGCGCCTCCAACGGCCCCGCGTCACCAAGTAGTAACGCAACAACAACAACTGGCGTTCCCGAGTTCCCTGCCGCCAACTTCACCCACGTTACACGCACCGCAGCCATCTCGCAAGAAACATGCTACACCCTCCCCAACCCAGGCGGTGATTGGACCCGTCGAGCGTTGCTGTACAACGCGAGACTTCGAGAGAACAACGTCTCAATCCCCATTCCGTACATTGAATCTGTTGAGTTTGAGAAAGATGGCATTAATCCGCTGTATCTCACTGTTCGCGATGAACAAGGCGGGATCTACTATGTCGACATTTCTCATCGGGGCAGGCTTTCGGTCGTTGATCCTAATGGGTACTTGGTCACGCTTGATGCTAAGGGGATTCACTTCTCGGGGAGTAACTGCACGTACGACATATCGATCTCGATTGACGATATGTACGAGCAGATTGCCGACTTGGCGGGTGTACAATGTGCTGCACTCAAACGCAAGCGCGCCGAGGACTTGGACTTCAGTCAGGTTCTGTACCTGCATGACCAATGCGGGAACCCCGTTGACAGGTCGGTCAGGCAGTATCCTCAGCTTCTTGTAGGCGATACAGTCTGTGCAGATGTCGCTGTTGATGATGAAACTGGTCGCTGGGACTTTGAGTGTACGTTCCCGGGATCTGAGTCTGGCTCGTTGAGATGTCAGTTGGCTATCAAGAATAAGATCGTCGACTTCATCAGCACAGATCCATTTGGTGGTGCATGTCCAGACTTGTCCACTGTCGTCACCACGCTTGAAGAATCAGGACAGGATATCGTTGACCCTGAACAGCTTCGCAAAGATCTTGCCAATCAGGGTCTGACCAGCGACAGAGCCAAGCAAGAGGCTGATGCAGCTGTGGTTGCGTACACCCAGCTCTGGCAGGCTCTTGGAGCAATCTTCACCAAGAACACAGAGACTTCACAGGGTGCGTTGGAAGATTACATCGACGTATACAACACCCACCGAAGTTTCGAAAACGACATCTGTCAATCCCTCCACGAAGGCGAAATCCCCCTCAACCTAACCCTCATCGCCGGCGCAACAAGCATACCCGCCATAACAACCCTCAACTGGGCCCCCGAGACAACAAAACCCTACAACATCACAGTCCAAGACTCATCACGCATCGCCTGTTGTCCCAATAGCGCAGTCGCAGAGGGAGAAGGCGCTACATGTTCGTATCCCCGCGACGCCATCATCCCCGGCACAGGGTGCGTCTGCGGTAAGAGTGCGGCAGGTGTAGGGATTGCGTTTGAATGGACGGAGTGTACGAATTACAAGGGGGGCTGTGAAGCTGATGGGGATTGCGGGGATGGGTATTTGTGCCTGACGGGAAGTTGTTGTGGTGGGGGTGTTTGTGTTGATGCGTTTGCTTGTTCAGAGAATGGGACGGATTTAGTGCAGCAGTTCGATGGAGGGTTTTAGGGTAGATTGTGTATATTATTGACAGAGCAATCAGCCACGCGATGAGGAGTAATTCGTTGGATATTCTTATCTAGACATCGTCGACTTGTTCGGGGAATTTACTTAATGTGTCGATTAACTTTCAACATTTAACTGACGGTGCAAAGTGAATTGGTTGTGGCAAAAATGTTATCTGGAAGTTGATCATAGTCTCATGTTGGCTCATCAAGTTCACCATAACGAACTACTAGCACTTCAATCACAGCACATTACCATGAAAATTCAAGCACAAGAACAGACGGCTTTAGACCTGATCCCAGAGAAATAAATGACATCAAAAGCCACGGCCAATTTCACCAGCGATATGAATCTGACAACAGATTACGCAATGAGATCACTTCAAAGCACTTCTACAACAGGTCATTGGAAGCGACGTGACACTCGGTCATATACATTCAACATGAAAGCCACTACAGTCACATCAATCACACACAGCAAAGAAAGGAGCAAGCAGATGTTTGTCAATGACGTGTGGACATCAAACGTCGTCCGATTGAATTTTGGAATCTCTTAGACTCATAATCCCAAAGGTATTCATCCCATCCGTTATTTTTTGAATGATGCTATCATAACCGGACTCCATCCCAAGACAAGCCATATCAACCCATTTAAGCCTTAGCGGCAGTAGGGACGATCTTCTTGCCGTCCTTGTTGTAGCGGACGCGAGGGGGAGGGGCACGGTTGCGTCGGCCAACGACGGATCGGACACTGTAATATCCTGGTCAGCTTCAAGGGTCTGGGGCAGAAACGTACTGGGAGTGTGGGCATCAACTGCGCAGCAGGCTGGGAGTGTGTATGGTTTCAAAAAGTACTCCAAGGCTCATCTGAAGCACATACGCAACCAGGGCGCAGTTGTCACACTCCCGGGGAGGACAACGTACCGGACAATCTTGCCGTGAATGGCGCAAGAGACGCAGTACTGCAGCTTCAGGTACATCTTGGGCACGGTGTACTCCGCGAAGACGGAGGCATCCGAGATGTCACCTGTGAATTAAATGTAAGCGAACATGACCGAGCGAAGCGAGGAGTCAAGAAGACGTACGAATAGCAGCAGACTCAACCATGTTGCGGATGGTGAATCTCTTGATCGCCTTGTCCTTTGGGGTGCATCGCGAGCAGTTGCTGCATCGGATGGGCTTGACGTGGCCGCGGCCCTTCTTGTTTCGGCCGCTGCAAAAAAGCTTGTTAGCAACTTGTTCAAAGTGTCAAGGTTGAGCCGTTCAATCGTTGTCGAGCATCATCGCGACAGTGGCTGTTGTTTCGTCTGCGTCGGCGATGATGGTGTGCGATGCGATTGCAGGCGGGGGGAGGAGGGAAGTCGTACTTGTTCTTTCTCTTCTTGACCATTTTGACGGTTGCTGCTGATATAAATATTCAGGTCCACGCAAGTGAAGAGAAAAGGAAAAGAAGAAGAAGAGGCGCTCTTGAAATGTGCGTTTAGTCGATTGACGTTGAGGGCCAGTCCACTTTTTTCCGGGTCGGTTTGGTGGGCAGTAGGGCAAATCTCAAAGCGTGGCCTGCAGAGACGGCTGAGGTCAGCGGATCCACCGCACCAAAAAGTGAAAACCCTGAATCATGTGATCAGACTCCACTGGATGGACTGGTTGTAATTTCTGAACGGGCGCTGCCCTCCACCAAAAGTCGATCTTCTTCAACCCCAATTCGCACCATCTGAGGATTGCTTAGGAAGGCAATAGTTCTTATTGTCGAGGTACGTCTGAAAGATGCTGCAAATACCCGTCTCTGTGAGGGCTTCATTGCCTTTCACTTGAGAATTGCTCTTTTGTTCTTTTCGAATTCGCAATTCTCTGCGCGCACACTCGACGCTTTTTATCGACTTTGAGCCTTCTTTTTCGTTCATCTTCGAAGAAAGACTAGAGTCGTCGCACAAAAAAACGAGACAACTCTCCGCCCGAGGCAGCCGGGAAACATGCTTCACACTTCGGAACCTCGATTCTAACCGTCTCAGTTAGGCAAGATGCAGATTTTCGTCAAGACCCTCACGGGGAAGACGATCACCCTTGAGGTGGAGTCTTCCGACACCATCGACAACGTCAAGTCCAAGATCCAGGACAAGGAGGGCATCCCCCCTGACCAGCAGCGCCTCATCTTTGCTGGCAAGCAGCTCGAGGATGGCCGCACCCTGAGCGACTACAACATCCAGAAGGAGTCCACCCTCCACCTGGTCCTCCGCCTCCGTGGTGGTATGGCCAAGAAGCGCAAGAAGAAGGTCTACACCACCCCCAAGAAGATCAAGCACAAGCGCAAGAAGACCAAGCTGGCTGTCCTCAAGTACTACAAGGTCGACTCTGACGGTAAGATCGAGCGACTTCGACGCGAGTGCCCCAGCGACACCGTAAGTTTCCCTGCAACCCATGATTTGTATGGACTGAAAACTGACTGACTCTTTCAGTGCGGCGCTGGTGTCTTCATGGCTGCCATGCAGGACCGCCAGTACTGTGGTCGCTGCCACCTCACCTACGTCTTCGACAAGCAATAAATGCATGACCAAGGGACTTGAATTGGGAATTGATGACGGATCGGATTGGGTGCCAAAAATGGGCGTTGACGGGCTTTTGTAGCATAAAGCACATCCGGTTTCTGAGATAATGCATGCTTGATTGAGACGACAAACTTGTTAAATCACACAACCTGTTCTCCCCAGTGACTTTGCTTGTTTCTGACCATGTTTGTCTGTTCGTCATGGTGATTTGCCACTTAAATCTGCACCAGAATTCGCCATCTGGGATGCACTCTGTGCGCCCTCATTGACCTACCTACTCTACAACACCCCAAATTCATTGCAAAAGTGTCAAGACCCTTGTAATCGCTCATTCATATCAGTCCTTATCAGTTGAATTTCGCAGCCTCGCATGAATTTCTTGGTGTCCACTGGTGAAATTTTCATCTCGCCAGAGCCTCGTTTGCCCTGGTGGGGCATGTCATCAACACCAAGCGATCCGACAAGGATGAGTCGAGACCACAGCAGAAGGTCTCAGATAGCATACGGTCGTTACAATGAATGTCCCTCATTTGGTTGCTCTATTCGGTCTGTCTGTTTTGTGCACGACCGACTATGATGTCTTCATCAATACCATGATTGGCATACACACACAACTGTCCAAGCCCTTCATTCACACTCCCAATCACGGCAAATGTAGTCTTCAGTGAATTTGCATGTTTTTGTAAACAAAGGGTATGAGTTTTCCCTCGTAGTGAAAAACAGTCTTTTACAATCAAGCCAAATGCCCTCAAACGCCCAAAAGCCATAAGCCAGAGATCAAGATCCTACAAAAACTCCTCAAACAGTTGCGCAAGGGCCCTGGAAGCAAAAGTCTCCCGCACCATCCATCGCTTTTCGCCATCTGAAGGGAGGGCGGCGCTTCTGTTGGAGCGAGCCGTGTGAGACTCCGCGCGAGGGCGTTTTGCTGGGGCGGGAGACGTTGACCAGAGTCCGACTTGCCCTTGCGCAACGTCTATCATGACTGAAGATGCATCTCCCATTATCCGTGTTCCTGGAACGCTCTGCCGGGGGCGACAGCATAAACCAGACGCTCTCAAACAATAGGAAGAGCTCTACTCGTCATCCGCAGCCTTGGACTTTCTCTTCTTCTTCTTTTTCTTCTCGCCGTCTTCCTTCACAGGCTCGGCATCCTCCTCGTCCCTCTTTCGCTTCTCCTTCTTGTCCTTCTTCTCTTTCTTTTCCTTCTTCTCCTTCTTGTCTTTCTTGGACTTCTTGGTCTCAGGCTCAGGAGCGTCAGCCATCTCCTCGTCGGAGCCAGCATTGTCACCGTCGTCAAGGAGGTCCATAACGCCCTTCTGTAAAATAGTTAGCATCGATCAGCCATTGCGATTCGAATACACATACCATGACATCGGTGTTCTTGGCGGGCTTCTTGCCAGTGGCGTAGAACTCTAATCGGTCCTCGACCTGCTGCTTGAGAGCCTCACCGAAGCGGGTTGAGGGCTCCTCGGAGAAGTTGTCGATACGGCTGGCCATACTGCACTTGTTGGCGAGGTATCGAGAGATGCGACCCTTGTTCTTGGGACCAGCCTTGCCAATGAAGCTGCTGTGGTAGATGAGACCGTACTTGGGGGTGTTGCTCTTGGTCTTGAGAGCACGGAAAAGAGCCTTCTCGGCACCGAGAATCTGAAGAGTAGAGGCAGGGTACTTGGAGAGGTTGGTCAGAGAACCAGCGTGAGAGATGAGGCGGGCGGCAACGGGAGTGCCAATGAGAGTCTGCAGGTTGGGGGCGATGTCGGACATCTTCTTCTCGAGGTAGGCGGAGGTGGACTTGCGGTTGTCGGCCTGCTTGACAACAGCCTCAGCGAAGCCGTGGACAATCTCGAGGTCAGCAGGAGAGATGTCGAGACCCATGGAGACCTTGGCGGCGTCAATGATGGCCTGGGCCTTCTCACCATCCTCACCAACGAGAGCGGCAATGTCGTGGAGCTTATCATCGTTCAAGCTCTTCTTGTCGCCAATGGCCAGAACAAGCTTGCAGTAGGTGTAGTTGTCGGAGACAATCTTGACCAGCTCAGGGAAGTGCCATCCGTACCACTCGCGAACGCGCATGAAAAACTGGTTGACGCCCTTGTCCTGGAAGTCGATGGTCGCGCTAGCCTGGATGATGTGGTTGTCGTTGCGGGTGACGCTGAACTTGACCTTGGCACGGGAGTAGGCGTGGCCCATACCCAGACCGGCCTTCTCAACATCGCCGTACTTGAGTCCGCCGAGAAGCTTGTCGGCGTGGAGTCGGATACCGCGAATAACGTCGCCGACAATGTCAGAGGTATCGGCAGTCTCGCACTCGAGGCCGGGGAAGAGGCCCTTGATCGCGCCAGCAAGATTCTTCTCGGAAACACCAAGGACAACCTTGGTCTTCTTGCCGCTGGTCTGGGGGAGGTTGAGTTCGAGGACAGACTTGAGGTAGTCCGAGACGATACCCTCAGTGACGAGGTTAATGTTCTCAAGAGCCTCGACGTGGCCCCTTTTTTGAAGTGTCAGTTATCGCGCATTCATCGGCATCGCACGTCCGAGATTGAAATACCTGAAAGGGCTGAAGTTGGCCAGCTTGACCATCTTGCCGAACTTGGCGAGGTCGTTGACGGCGGCCTGAGTCTCCTTCAATTTCAGGCCCACCGCATCCTGCTGATGCACCACCTTGAAGAGGGCATAGCCCACGGGGGATTCGTATAGAGCGTAGTCGATGTGCGACATCTTGTCGTTCCCTGCCGGTGCCGCAATTGGGAATGATTCCGCGTCGAATGGGTTTGGTGATGGCTCGAGGCTTAAGATTTTCACACTTTTTTTCCAGGTGGAAATTTTCTGGCAGCTTGCGCACGGACCAGCTGAGGCTGGTGTGGCTAGTGATTGGTCACGTGGATGTCTGTCCAGCATCGATTGATGAGACATTATGAGATAAGGCATGCATGAGTATTTGTACATTTAATACTGTGTCTTGATTGATTCTTCTTGAGGCCGTAATTTATTCATACTGTTCGTTTACTTGTGTTATGTTGTTTCATGTAAGTGAGTGTTCAGTCAACACCAACGCTCATCTTACTCCTTGACCCACCAAGTCCACTTCGCCTCAATTGTTCGGAAACCCATTTCGCAAGTTATCATACTTGGTCGCAGGATACTCAATGCAATTATCCTGCCTCATGAGCGCACCCTGTCCACCAAACCCATTCACAACAGTCGTGATCAAGCTCTGATCGCCAGTCTTGTCCGCACTGCTCTCCCACCACATTGCACCACCGAGCTTCCACTTCTTGACATACTCGGCCTTGTCCCAGGCAACTCGCGGCGTGTCGTATGTGACCATGGTTCGTGTCTGGGGATTGTAGCAGTAGCTTGCGCAGCACGCTCTGTCCCCATACTCTGTAGCACCCTCGAGGGGAAGTTTCTTGTAGTCATGGACACCAGCCTCCCAGGTTCCTTCACCGGTGCCCTGGTAGGGTCGGCCTGGGCCGTCGGTGTTCTGGAAAGCTCGGCCGTAGAGGGGCATGCCGAGAACGATCTTCCCGGGGGATACGCCGCTGCGAACATAGAAGTCAATGGCGGCGGATGTAGAGAAGGGTGTTGATTGGGGGTTGTCGGGAGATGGGTATAGATTCGCCTGGTGGCCAGCAACAGAGTCCCAAGATCCAGCATAATCATAGGCCATGAGGTTCCAGAAATCAAGATATCGATCCATGCCACGGATGTCAAGCTTCTGAAAGTTTGTCGCGCCAGCAGGGCAAGCAACAGTCAGTTCGAAATGATAAGGCTGGCTCAAAGTCTGGGCATAAGCATCCATCTCACGTCGAACAGCACCTAGCAGCTCAACATAATCTCTGGCCTCATCTGCATTCTGAGGGTACTCCCAATCAATGTCGATACCGTCAAATCCGAGGTTCTTGATAAGGTCAACGCAGCTCTTGGCGAAGGTATCGCGTCCTTGGGGCGTGCTGGCAGGAGCCTTGAAGTTGCTGCTGTAGGTCCATCCTCCAACACTGAGAAGAATCTTGAGGTTGCGGTTGCGGCGCTTGAGGAGGTTAAGCTGCTTCATGCAGCCATATAAATTGGTGCCTTGGTCATTCCAGGAGTCGCCGTCCCAGTGAATGTCGGTATCGGCCCATGAGTCGGTGAGATGGCTGATCATGTTAGCGGGGCTACATTGAGACGAGAGTTGGAGGTGACTTACACTTCGCCAGAGTCGCTTCGGACATTAGCGAATGAATAGAGAACGTGTGTGAGGTTCTCGACGGGGAGATCTTGAGGACGATGCTGTCGGGCATAAATGGCCCTGTTCTCATTAGCTGAGTTCAATGTCTTGGTGCAGGGTAGTTTCGTACCAGTTGACAAAGTAAGCGACGGTGCGGAAACCTTCAGGACCACCACCCATTTTGACTGAAGTAGTAGACGTAAAAGTACTTGATAGAAATACTGCGATCAAGGCAGTGAGAACAGAGGTTATAAGAAGGACACTTGACCAGGTACAATGCCCAGCTCGTTGTCTCTGTGGAATATCCGTGATGATGGAGGGGCACTAGAGGGGCTGAATGTGGGGAATCACTTCAGCTGCAAAGAACAAGTGAATAGCGAAGCGAATTGATGAGGTTTTGAGGATGTAGCAAACAAATAGCCAGATATAAGAAACGTGGAGGCATCCAAGCCTCTTACTCAGCAGTTCACTGACCAGTTTCAGCTCTTCATGTCCAACTTCCAATCCATGTTTTTGCGTCGTCATCTGCGGCTTGACTTGGTTTGGGGCCAAGAGTGGCGGTGCTAAATCGTGGCAATGCTGCGGTGTACCTGGCTAGAGGTAAGAATTCGATACCGAGCGACAGAAATAATCCGGTAATTGTAGGCCAAGACGCGGGTGAGTCTGACAGTTTATTTTTAGTATCCAGGCTCTGCTTCCCCAGTCCTTTTTCGCGCCCTGAAATCTGGGCAGCTGGGGTGGCTGCATGAGCTAGACAACGCACCAGACGACGGGACTGAACGGCATTGGCAGCTTGGCGGATCAGTCTTTGAATAGCTCCAATTTGAATTGTCAAAGAAAGACGCAAGTTGTGATACTGAATCTTTGTGCCTCTATGTGAACAGTTGTAACCTCATTGAACATTCCTGTGCCAGGGTATCAAAACACAAACAAGAAATCCTCATTCTCCAAATCCGTGATATCACCAAAGCCTTTATCTTCATCCTTCCGATCCGCCCTTTCCCCTTCCAAATCTCCCCCTTCGGCAACCCTACCATCCTCGCCCTCTTCTGCCTCACGTAGTACCCCTCCACGCAATGATCTCTCCATGTGCTCTATCCTCTCCGCTTCTTCCGCCGTCTCCAGACTCCGATCCACCAGCACCGCACTTTTTCCGAGCGCGACTCGGCGTTGGCTGTGAAGGCGGTTCAATCGAGCGAGGTGCAGAGAGGTGAGCACCACGAGAGCGATGACGACGATGTAGAGTGCGAGGTTGGACCGAAGACCACGGGTGTAGGCTGGTGCTTCGTCAGGGGAGTAGAGGAGAGGGCCGACGATGTTGCCGGCTGAGGCGCTGATGAAAATGAGTGCTGATGTGGACTTGCGCTTTGTGTCGCCCGCTGTGTTTTGTGATGACCATGAATAAATCAAGGGTGCTGAATACTGTTAGACGAATTGTGATAAGAGATGAGAGGATACTTACTGATACCAGTGTATGTGCACAAACAGAAATAGCCAGCCAGCAAGACCCCTTTGTTCTCAAGATTATGCTCAAAGTGTAACATAATGGCACACCCAACGATGGGAGGTACACACAGCATAACAATGACCGGGCCCTTGAGCTTCCACTTCATGGCGATATAAGCACTCGCCGACACAGCGATGATGTGCGAAACCCCAACAGGTACATTGAACAACATCGTCTCAAAGGGATCCGACACAAATGACTTGATGATCAGAGGCCCGAAAGTCGAGATGCCATTTGAAGGTACGGATATGCAAAAGATCATGGCAACCCAGCACCATGTCTTGAGGTCTTTTAAAGTCTCAACGACATGGGACATCCTCCACTCGCGTGACATGACACCCATCTGGTTGTTGCGAAGACGCTCGATTGCAATGATCTTGTCTTCGTCAGTGAGAAACTTGGCCTCGGTGGGTGAATCGGGCATCCAGAAGAACATGACGAAGGAGACTCCGACTGTGATGGCGCCGAAGAAGAGGAAGATGATCTACCGGTGTTAGTCTAGAGATATATAACAGAGGCAGTGGAATGTACCTGATAGGGCTTCATCTTGGAATCAATACGTGCAAGTCCATAAGTAATGAGACTCCCAAGCTGTCAAATATTAGCTCAGACCATCAATCAAGAACATCGTACTCACCACCCACGTCAATCCATTCATACAATACCATGATCCAATCCGCAAAGTCTGCTCTCTTCAAACCATCAGTACCATCTCACACCACCACTCATCAAACATACCTTCTCCTCCACCACATCTGCGTAATCGCAATGAAGCTCGGCCCAATGCTAGCCTCAAACGCACCCAGAAAGAACCTCGCAACCATCAACGTCTTGAAATTACTCGCCCAAGTCATGAGAACAAGCGTGACTCCCCACGCCAGAACCATGGCGCTCGTGAGTTTTCCAATGGGTAACTTGACCAGCGCGAGGGCGAGAGGCGGCTGCATTATTAATTGCGCAAGGTAAACGATACTGCCGAGCCATGAGTACTGATCGCCTTCGAGATTGGTGTCTTCAATAAGGCCAAATATTGAGGCATATGATAATGTTGCTTTGTCCAAGGCTTGCAGGAAGTATACTGAGAGCATGAGGGGGAGTAACGCAATGTCAATACGCCGCAAAATCCGGGCATCGTCAGCTGGAGAAATGGTGATCTGCTCATCTGGCGAACGGCCCATTTTGATGAGCAGCATAGCCGCTGCATCGCGATGATTCTCGGCTCTGGCCTCTTGTCCCTCCATGGTGTTGGTGTTGTTTTCCGGTTCATCGTTACTTGGGAGGGGTTGGTACTCTCCGCGGGACGACATGGCGGCGGCATACGCCCGGTTGAAAAACCTTGACAACATGGCTGCTCCAACCCCGATGGGCGAGTCTTTTTTGTTGACAAAAGTTTGTTCTGTTTGTTTGGGTCTCTTATCGCAGGATATCGTGTAAGATGGTTTGGTGGAACGACGAGTGACGTCGGTGTGGCTGTGGCTTGGGGAGTGTGGCCCCTGCAGGGTCTACAGGTTATGGCGTGCTGGACCCTGTAATTCGGACCAACTACGAAAGGCGTGTGCTGATTAGTAGGGACCATTGGTCAAATTGACGCGCTCTCAGGGAGTAGTAGGGGAAAGAAAACTCAGGACCTTGACCCTAAGTGATGAAAATATTTAGGTAAATCTACCCTAAACTTGGGGGACTCTTCAGTAAGTCTAGGATGTCTTTTGCTGAGTTTATTTTGACACCGTATGTCAAGGTCTGGAGTTTTCTTGCTCCCTGTGGCGTCTTAGGTTTTCTTGCCTCCACGACTCAGACCCATTCAAGTGAATCAGTTTATATACGGAGGTATTCGTAGAATCTTATCATCCATGGATAGATTGACGTGTTCCTTCAGATCCCACTGGCTGACTGGCAACTGAAACCCTGACCCTTAGATTCCGATAAAGCACATTTGATGTCCTGAATCGGAAAAGTTCATCCGGTGGGCTTGTTACGCCATCTCGAAGACAATGTGTTTCTCTGGCAATCTGATTTGACATAGATATGTTATGTGCCTTGTCGAAATCTAAAGGATACGTGATCCCATCTCACCAGCTCGGTTCCGTAAATGCGACAGAACATAGGAACCAAGCATGCCACTCAGATCTTCCTACTGACCCTGATTCTTGGCCGTTATAAGCTTTTGCCTCTAGCTTGATGAACCGACTGAATGTGGCATATGTCCAACGTATGGCACGCTATGAAGGCATGCATCAACGCAATAGTATGCACGTACATGGCGCATAAAATCGATAGATGGAAGATTTGATGTGAGCTGAACCAGATATCGAAATGGCCTGGTGCAAAGCGCTCAGGGATTCGGAACTGCAATGCTAGGTCAGCGATGGCTCTTCAGGGGAAGGGAAATCAAGATGTTCGTACTGCATAAAGGCAGCAGCCTCCTCCATACAGAACAAGTTCGATAAGGTACCATCTCATGCCTGAATACTCGAGTATATAGTCTAGTCCATAGACCCATATGCCGTGCAACAAGGGGATAAAAGTTGATGCACCGAGTGCAACGTAGGCCCCGACCCTGACCTTCTGCCATCTCAGCGTCCTGAACTTAGGGATGGAGATAAGAGCCGCTGTGGCAGATCCGCAAAGAATAACCTAAAGACCCAGTTAGCATTCTTTTTCGCCTCTCACAGCTAAGGGTATCTCTTAGTGGTCAGGGTAGCTAACAATAGTCCAGTAAGTCTTCTGCAGGAATGGCTTGCAGTTAAATATGTTAAAAAGTCAAAATGTCCCTATAGCAATACGTGAGGTATAGCCAATTAGGGTCTTAGATAAGAAGATAATACGATAAGATGCTTATTTTTTAGTATAACATAATATAAGGCGTTATACACCACGCCAAAAAATACAATAACCTTAATAATAAGTCTTAAGGTTATATAGCTGCTGCTATAAACCTTATAATCTAACTGAATAAGTGGCCTTAATCTATAAGTATAAAAAAGATATTTCCTCTAGCCTTAGCAGGCTAAATGCCCTTTCTATTATTACCTTATTAAGGTAATTACTATTAAGGCTCTAACCTTAAAAGACTAAATTATAATAACTAAGAAATTAAGAATCTAATTAAAAGATATACTGCTATATAATTAACCTTAATAATAGCTATAACTATCTGGCTATAGCAGTTATTAACTATATAAATGGTCCTCTAATTGATATTAATAACCTTAATATTGCAGTAATTTTAGCGTTATATAACTTTCTTTAGTATTAGAAAATTATAAGTAGAGAGCTTTTATATATTAATAAGTTAATACTAATATAGAGAGTTAATCTTATAATTTTAGATTATTAAGTAAGGCTCTTTAGGATATAACTAAATATACCTTAAAAACGGTCCTTTATTGCATATATTATAAGCTAAAGGGCAGCCTTAGAAGACTTGACTAATTGCCTAAAATAGGGTTAAGGCCTATTAATATAGCAATAGGCCTTTATTGCCAATATTGTATTAGGCGGTAGTAACGGTTAATACTGGCTATGGTTTATAGAGTTAAAATGCGCGGTTGCAGTGGTCGAAATAATGATGTAAATGTTTTGGCGTTGGGGGAAAAACTGTAAATGTTAGCAGACTGAAGCTGGCTCGGTGGGTTAGTAATAGATTGGATCAGGTCGCAAGACAATGCAGTATAAGGAACACAAGTTGAGAATAAACACAGATAATCAACACTTAGGTTAAATATATAGTAAATCCCAGGGATAAAGGTGCCAACGGTTATAATAACAATCCCTAGTAAATCCATCTAGTGCCAGAATTATTCTACCTTGTGTGAATGACTTCCGATAAGATGATATATAGCGCTAAAGATTAGGCAGCTTTTAGCTGAATAGAAGAAGACACTAAACATAATGAAATCGGTTCTTATAACGTTAATATACTGTGGCCTATATATAGTTCAGAGAATAGTAATCGCAAAGAGTGGCAGCAAAATAGCGCCAATTAAATGGGTGTATATATTGCAGGTCTTATTGTATAAGAAAGTGAGACTTTTAACAACTTGTAGATAGTCTGCTTCTAATGGGCGATATCCAGCGAGGATGTACTTATTATCTTGCCGCCATTCGGGAATATCGTGCCATGTGACGGTCCGTGTTGTGGGTGATGGATTGGCCATGGGCTGCTTTTGGCCGTTCGAGTTCTGAGGGTGCGCGCGACGTTGTTTAGTGTTATTTGACCCGATCATGATCACTGCGCGCAGTTCTTACGGGTTGCCCTGAATCCTCTTCTGATCTGAGGAGTGATTCCGTCAATGTAGTGATGGTACTGGAAGAGGAGGAGGCGCAGGGCCTTGGGAATCGCTCAAGGAGAGGAGCGACAGAAGGCAGCTAGGCGCGATTCAATCATGTTGCAAGAGACTGAGCGCCTCGGCACCCCACGGCACTGCACGGAGATGGTTGGCTTCTATAAGGCCAAACTTGGCCATGCTGCCATGGTTTGCGTAGACGCTAACCGCATTGTAACTTTCGAGGGAAGCTGGGTCTCGGAAATGACACCTCTGACCCCAGATAAGGGCAGTTCTCCAAAGGAACGAGGAACCTTGAGATGGCCGTCCTTTACTGCTTCCGAACTATGGAGTAGAACTGAGCCTAAGTTGACTGGAGGTATTCAAGTACACCAATCTAACCACTGATGAAGTTATCGATGGAAGAGGAGAGAGCTCATGGGAAGAGAGATGGAGTTTCCTCAGAACATCGATGACACCTTTGGGAATGAGAAACATCACGGATTTCACGGTACCAAAATGAAATAGGGGCTCTTCTTCAATCAAGATCTGAGGTATTAAAAGACCCTGATTCAGGAAGATTAGGTAGTTCAAGCCAAGGCCAGCAACATAATCAAGTAAACCCTCAGATATGTTCGCGTTGGAGAGCAAGAGGGCTTCTCGGGGGTTCAGAAAACCCATCTAAACTCCCAATAAATCTATCCAATATTCAACTGAAGTATTTCATCACTTAGAAGGGGGGTCATAAGCTTTGGTTCCTTACTTCAGTCAGCCTTAGGTCAAGTGAAATTACACACATTGTGTCGAGTTTGGGGCATGAAGTCAGGTTCTGGTCTTACTGACTTACGAACTGACTATGAGAACCGAAATTGGACATGGAGGTTGAGAAGACGACAAGGAAGCCGAGATAGCATTGCGAGATAAGAGGAGATTGTAGGCGTCTGATCGAGTAGAGGGTAATTTGCCCACTGTTCACATCCCCTCACTTCTAATCATGCTCGGCCACCAACTTCGATATTGACCATGAACTGAACGCACCCCAAACATTACTGCCTGGCTTCTCTTCAGTTTGTATCATCAATCTCCACCCAATGGTGTCATCCTCAGAATTCTGCTCGTGAATTCCTCCCGTCCAAGTCTAAAACCTACCCCCTGAGGGCATTTGAATGATGTGAGGGCTTCTTGCTAGAGCAGCTTCTGCGTCGCCCATCCACCTTTCCAAAGAAAACATCACTCTTGTAGGACTTGGGAATTCCGTCGTAGTTATGGGCTATCGAATTCTAGTTGTATGTACCTCAGTTCGATTCATGGTTGGAGTGTTCCACGAATGCGACGCACCTAAACGTATTCCTACATAATCTTGAGGAAGACTGTCTAGGGTAGGCAAAACCCCTAAGATCTTGATCATAAGCGACAAAAATATGCATGTAAATCGAATCTAAGCTTAGGGGAGTCTCTACTAAGTTTAGACTGGTATTATCTTTCAAAGTCTTGAGTCTTGCTCCTTGATGAGTGTGAATTCAGACCCCTTCCTAAATATTTGGAATGAAGAATGGCGCTATCGAGTCCCTTTTCTGCGATCTCCCTTTCATTCGTTTCTTTTGGCGTCCTGAGACATGCGAAGATTTGACATGGTGTCCAATACGACAAACGACATCAATTAAATAGTTCATGTCTCTAAATGCCATTGATCGACAGAAAGGATGTTGATTAGTTGACTGTGAGACATGGTTTCACATCAGCCTTGCAAAGGGTCGTGTTCATCAAACCCAATCCCTTGATACTTGGCTTTTGCCTCCCTTGCCTCGAGTCCCTATTTCCTGTCCACGACGGCAAAAATGTCATGATCTCAATTGTTCTTCTTTTCTAAGCTGCCGCAAGATAATTTTCTAAGATCTAATCGTGCGTGTTGCGTAGTTAGGTATACAAGATGGGTGTGGCCTCAACCCTCATGTCGCGATTCTGCAGGATCTTACCACCGGTTACCATCATCACGATATGCTTCTACTTCCTTATTAAACTCTCCCTCTTTTCCAACGCAGTCGCACCCGATCCTGCGAGATGGAAAAATCACGCCTTGGATTTTGTTGAAGAAGACGAAGATGGTTACACTCCGACATTCGAGACGACTGCCGTCCCAACACCTCGCCAAACCTCGGCAGCGCATATCGAAGATCTTGAGAATAAGGGAGAGATTGGAGGCTTTGCCGATGACGATGAGTTTCTTCCATTTGTTAATATTGAGGACGATGGGGATTGGGATGAGGAGGATCTTCAAGAGATGAGTGGTGGGAAGTATGAGAATGAGACCGTTGATGATGGTGGCGACTGGTCTAGATTCGCTTACATCCAGTATGTCACGAATGAGGACTACCTTTGCAACTCTGTCATGATATTTGAAGCGTTGCATCGGTTGGGAAGCAAAGCAGATAGACTCTTGATGTATCCGCAGGAGATGCTTGACCCAGAGGCCGAGTACTCAAGCTCGCATGGTGGAAAGCTTTTAATCAGGGCAAGAGATGAGTATAATGTCACTCTTCAACCCATCGAGATCCAACACCGCGATGGACAAGACGGTACGTCCATCACAATGTCCAGCTTCACGTTGTTATCTGACCCTTCTCAGAAACCTGGGCCGATTCCTTCACCAAGCTCCTCGCCTTCAACCAAACCCAATACGACCGCGTCCTCTCCCTCGACTCAGACAGCACAGTCCTCCAACA
The DNA here is from genome assembly GCF_900044065.1 of Fusarium mangiferae. Taxonomy (NCBI): domain Eukaryota; kingdom Fungi; phylum Ascomycota; class Sordariomycetes; order Hypocreales; family Nectriaceae; genus Fusarium; species Fusarium mangiferae. The sequence goes on from NW_024573936.1 coordinate 472,279, forward strand.
CATGGACGAACTCTTCGAACTCCCCCCTTGCCCAGTCGCCATGCCTCGAGCATACTGGCTCTACAACGACAACCCACCCAAGAAGATCCTCTCCTCCCAACTCATGCTGATCCAGCCCGATGAGGTTGAGTTTGAGCGTATTGTTCAAAAGATGAATAGCATCGGACCAAACGACTATGACATGGAGATCGTTAACAGTTTATACCTCGACAGCGCCCTCATCTTACCTCACAGGAAGTACGATATGCTCACCGCGGAATTCAGAGCCAAGGACCATTCAGCATATCTTGGCAGCGAGAGAGAACATTGGGATCCCAATGCTGTGCTGAACGAGGCCAAGTTTGTGCATTTTTCTGACTGGCCTGTGCCGAAGCCGTGGATTAATGATCCCGAGGTGAGATTGCAGAACCAGCCGGATTGTGCTACGAACGAGACGACTTGTGTGGAGAGGGAGATCTGGAATGGGTTTTATACGGATTTCAGGGATAACAGAGAGGTAAGTTTGGTGCTTGTGGGTTTCGTGACCCAGTTTGCTGACAAGATGCAGAGAGTTTGTGAGTCGTTTGGAACGCAGAAATGGATACACTGGAAGAGAATGGCGAAGAGGAACATGTGACGGTTCATGTGTACGTAGAGATATCATGGGATGATCAGTGTTTTAGGTGATAAAGGAATAAAATGAGTATTATTAATTGCATTGACAGTTTACAATTAATCTTGATGAGTGGTGCTGGTCATTATAGCACCGTGCGCGAATACACAAGTGGGAGGACCAAGTAGAAACACACTTGTCACCAATAAGGGCAAGAAGAACGACATACCTAAATCTCTCCTCAGGAACAACAGTCAAAGCACCTTGATCATGAGCTAGGTGAGTTTCAATATGCTTGTTGCCGATACCAGAGACGGACAGTTTGCCAGCGCTCGCCAGGCAGCTGGTAAACTTGTTAAAACGCATCGTGAGCCTGGCTTTCCGAATCGATGGTGAAAGTGAGGCTAGAGTGAGCATGCACTACAGCCTTCTCAGGTTCGGTCTTAGACTCCTCCTCGTAGAGAAGACGGAAGCGTAAGGATAGTATTATCTGGTCGGTAAAGCTTCTGGTGAACTTCTCCACAGACCACCGTGGGTCAGAGAGTGTTGGTGTTAAAAGTGGCAGTTGGGAGAAGGGAGTTAGGTAGAAGTGAATGTAATTTGCTCTAATCAGGGTTAAAGAAGAGATTTGACAATAATTTACTCGTTGGTATGCCGCCTTTAACTAATCTCTGTTAGGTGCGAGAAGAGAGAAAGGATTTAATTGATTATGTTGAAGTGAAAAGGAGCGACTTTTACTACTGCTACTTGATCCACCGCAGCTCAATATCAAGTTGTTCGTCCCCTTCCTCCTTCATCATCACCCCATTTACATCCCCTTCTTCATCCTCTCGGCCTCCTGAACCTTCGCAAAAGCCCTCTTCGTCTGAACAACACTATGAACCACACAAACCGTCGGAATAACAATCCAGATCGCATTACAGAAAACATAATACATGTAAAAGTAAAACTGCTCCGGGCGACAGTACACAACGCTATGAACAATCTCGTTGAAGTAGCAAGTACCAAAGTACAGCACATCGCCGTAGAGTTGTCCAACGCTGATTATCAGCTGGATCGGGTGTCGCAGAGGATGTTGCTTGACGATACTCCACGCGCAAAAGAACGACATGGGACCCCAGAGGAAAGCGGTTATGGCTTCCATGGGGACGAGGAAGGAATCTTGGGTGAGGTAGCGTGAGTCTGAGAGGGAGTATTCTTTCCAGAGCTGGGCGAAGAGGAATTGTCTGTTGGAGATGTCGACGAAGTTGACGACGTAGTAACCTGGTCCCATTAGTACCATTACCAACCTGATATTGGAAAGGGAGTGCATACCCTCGAAGAACAAATGGATGCACCCGCAGAGGGCAAACCACAGTGTCATGAAAATCTCCGTCTTTGATAGTTTTCGACGAGATTGTTGGATCAGCGATAGAGTCACTCCGAGAATGGCACTTGCGCCAACGACGAAGGATGCTACTAGAGCACGGGAGGATAGTGTGTTGGCGGCATATTGAGGAAGGGCTGCGTTCAATGGCCAGAATGGATGAAGGGGGATTTTGGCTGTTGCGTTGACGCTTTCGACGAGAGTGTCCATTGTGTCTGTATCTGCTGTGAAGTCAAAGTGGAAGTTGAGGTGAGTTTGTTGTTGTTTGTAAGACGAAGCTGAGTACGCCTCTTTTAAATACCCCAATCATCTACAGCCTGAAATTTAGGACACAAAGCCATTCACTACAGCCTTACTCCTTCCCTCCACCCAAACATCTTACACCGTTTTACAGTGGAGGCTTGGCACATCGGAAACTCCAGATCCGCCATCGAACCACTTCCATCTCCACGACAGAAGGATTATCTACAAACTCTCCCATTGGTTAATCTTGAATGAATACCGGAAAAATAAATGGGAAGCGGGAATCTCGGGGCCCGTTTGGTGATCTTACATATTCGTTGAGACTCCAGATGCGAATACGAACGCGTCACTCGAATACGAAAATGTCGATACGCTGCTGTGATTACTACTGGCTCTTCTTCTACCCAAACACCACAGTCTCGGATTTCACTTCTCCAAAATTCCCGATATCATCGCCTGAACTCATTATAAGCGACAGCTCAACCCTCTTCTCAACCGCATCCACCATCACCAACGTCTCCCTCATTCTCATCATCTCAGGAACCCTCTCTATACCCGCCCAACTCGTCCTCGCAGGAATATCTTCCGTCTCCGCCCACGCCTCCCACGGAACATCCTCCATCGCTTCCAAAGGAGAAGCCAAATCGCTAGCAAAGTACTTCTGTCCTTCAATCTCCATTATTCGCTGACCTACTGCTGCTGCACCGTCGCTGTGCCACATTCCTTCTTGTCGCTTGATTTTGTAGAGAAAACTAATCGCGCGACGACGTAGCCAGGGATGTCGGCAGCGCTGGGCGACCATGAAGGCGGGCACGATGAAGCCTGATTCTAGGGAGAGGGGCGATTGGACTTGGGAGGGTGGTGCGTTGGACCACAGTGTTTCTGCGAGTGTGAGGATGCGTTCGTAGTGGCCGAGGAATCTGTCCCATCGAGTTTCTGGGCCGAAAGCGCCTCCTGATAGGAACATGCGTAGCATTGTGTGGTACAGCCTGATGGACACGGCGCCTGTTTCGTCGTGCGGATTCGGATGCTTCTTCTCGAACTGGGCCATCTTGTGCTCCCACGAGCTAAGGTCCTCCATTGTAAGATGCAGCATCTCAAGGTCTTTCGCAGCACCCTCTTCATCTCCTGGATCCGTCGTCTCAGACAACATCATAAGTCTTCTCATCATACCAAATAACGCTGTCCCAGCTTGTCCATAGCTCTCTATCTCCGCGGTCTTCATGTGCTCATCAATCCACACCGTCCTTGGCGCAAGCTTATAAGGATACGGCGCTGATGAATCAGAGAATGTCATGGCCATCAAGTCCAACCGCGTCAATATCTCTGCAGCACCCGACGTCTCGGAGCCATGTCCTGCTTGACTTAGCAGCCGATGACCAGCAATGATGTGAACTTGACTTTCGGACCATCGACCCATCATGTTGGTCACTGATAAAAGCGCAAGACTCAATGCGAGCAGCTGTGTTGGATCCTTCACATCTCGGGCACACGTTATCGCTCTCCCGTAGTTCTCATTTGCCTGCGACCACAATTTCTCTCCGCTGTGATACCCACGGCCTTGCCAGAAAAGCTCATGCCGCTGATGCAGTGCACCAAGCGCAAGGGTAGCGTGCCATACTGCTGGTTCAGAATGCGCCAGCTGTAGCAACTCCCTCGTCCAGAACTGCGACGGTATAAACGATGCAGTAGAAGGCGCTGTTAATGTACGAAACACATCGAACAGCGTAAGATTCGTCGGTGACGCTGAACGACTTCTATCCCGTGGGTACTGCGAAAGAGCCTGTGAGATTGGTCCAATTACTGACATCTGCCGAGCTGCCTCTGCAAGTTGACGTCGTGTAACCGTCGAGTCCTCAGGGAGATACCCATCGCATTGTCGTTTAGAACTTGTACATCTTTGACACGAAGGTTTTGCCAAGTCGCATTTCACACGACGAATGCTGGCCCGATTAGTCTAGTCAATTCCTTAGACTACCACGAAAGCCAACACTTACCGACATGTAATGCACCCATTCCCTGCTTTTCTTGGCATGATGTTAGCGAGAGGCTCAAATTATTGAAGAGATTGAGATTACAGGCTGGGCTGACACATTTGTATTTAATCATCAGCACAGCCACCCATCGCCGTGAAGTGGGCTTTGGACCAGGATCTGGCACATTGACTCACTGTTATGCGTCGTCATATTTAAGGCTATGCTGTGGCTTTTTAAGCATAAGTGCATTGTGAAGGTTTCAATATGACGCTTTGGACTTGGAATCCTTGCCCCAAGGACTGGAAATAGGCTTAGCAAGGAACATTTTTAAATTAATCTCAAACAGCTTAATTGTTTTGATCACCAAAGACTAAAGCCCCAAATGTCCTCTCGTTTCCTTGAACTAGCAGTGATCTACAGTACAGATTGGCTCAGCCCTACCCGTCCGTCTAAAGCAGGGATCAAGATGAGGAGGATATGTGCCGTGCAAACTCATGAAAATTTGTACCGCCTCGTAGATCCAAGCTGCTACCCTGATTTGACTAGAGGAATCAATAAGCGTGATATTAGATCTTTACTTTTGGCCATGTCAATTAGAGCTGCAAAACAGTAAGAAAAGTTTCCACAAGGCATTTCGCATCTCATAAGTGTCTAGGGTATCTTGCTTTCGTCGCGCAATGTCTCTCCACAGACCAAGAGACCGTTACGGGTTGAAAGCCTTATAAACTTGCAAAGCCCCCTCAATAGACTGTACCAGTCCGAAGAATACTGTTAAAACAAAAACAAGAATTGCGACCCAAAACGTATACCACTGAACCGCATTCCTTCGATCGTGCCACCATTGCCGAAGAGTACGTGGCCGAGACTCATCAAACACTTGTTTCAATATAACCAAACGATCATGCCAATAAGTGAAATTCTCAATTTGCCGTTCATCTGCATCTAGTTGCCCAATCTCGACCAGCCGAGTATCGAGGCCGCGCAAGGATGCCTGTGTTTGATACCAAGCTCGTGTGTCCCCATCCCACTTGGGAAATAGTAGAGCCATGGTATTCAGGGTCTCTTCGATGAACTCTTGTGAAAAGAGTGTTGTGTCGCTGTGAGCTGCGTCAAAACCACGGATGTCCCCATCTAGGCCCGCTGTAACTCACCTTTGTTGACGCTTCAAGAAGGAAGCGTGATGAAATACTGCCACTGCCTGATCGTCTTTCAGAAGGCGGAGATGGTCAGCGAGGCTGTTGGTCCAAACGACTTCTATGCCCGCTATCTTGCCCAGATTGTTGGCGTTGAATATCTTCTCAAGCTTTACTTTACTATGCCCAAGGACCGGCTTGCTTTCGAACCGCTCTGTGACCCACTGCTTCAGACTGCCTTTAACCCACTCTATCTGTCTAGATCCTGAGTAGGCAAAGGGAAGATTGCCAAATTCGACCATGAGCAGAATGCGAGCTGCAAGATCAATGGAGTGGCTACAACAAGCATCGCTGTCAGGAAGACTGCAGGATAGTAACAGCTGCTGGTGTATCTCTTCGCGTGTGCGGGAAGTTCTCAATAGCTGAACGATCCTCATGATGTCTGCATGGGTTGCTAGAGGCGTACGGCTCCCGCCCTCGTGAAGCGCAATCAGTTCACACTGTCTGATGTAGTACTTGAAATAGAAATTGAGACCAGACTCGACTTCTGAACGTGGGGTATCCCATAAAGCAGCGGCTATCGCCTGCTTGGCCGGGCCAGAGAGAGCAGTACGGATAAGTGTTCGGTCGAGCATAGTTACGAGGCTGGATGATCGCTTGCGTTCTTACTGCGTGGGGGCTGTATTTATGGACTCATCACTCGCTGAGGCTGAGTCAGGTATGCCAAATTTGCTGGAATACCTTTCTGTACTTTGTGAGAATCGCCCGGTCGTCGATGGTGCACGCCCGCTGCATCATGCTGGACTTAGGTAGTCGATGCATACCTAGTGGGCTGTCTGGAGGCGATGAATTCAGCACGAGCTTGAACACCACTACCAAGATGCAATAAAGAAGCCAATCAAAAGCAGTAGAGCCTGACAACTGATTTCGATTCAGCCTCAAGCCCACAGTCGTACAGGGCCTGGCTCACCTTGAAGAAGCCCAGGTGATAGGATGAGCGATCTCCGGCATGGTTCGCCCTCCACCAAATTGCGCGACTGGCTACCTAGGTACCTTACTTACGTAGGTACCTACTTGTTGTACAAAATATAAGCCCTGTTGCCTTAGGCCCCTAGTGTGGGTGCCCTACATTTTGCAGATCTTTGTCCCAGCGGTTCTGTTCAACACTACGAATCTAGGAACGATTGTTGTACATTTGTAGGTAGGTAGTGCGTAATGGAAACCCCAAATAACTCGGCGGGATGTTATCGACAATAAGCAAAGTTGCTGCATTTTCGTACCTATATCAGTGTCCTACTGCCATGATTCTAGGCTTGGGGTCGAGGCCTCCGAATGTTTGCTGCACCGCCACTGCATGTTGAGAGGTACAGGCCTATAGGATCGAGTCACGCGCATCACCCTTGAAAGAGGCGTCTTAACTCTTGGTCCTGCAGCATCTCAAAACTACACACCACAGCAACTTGAATGATATGCGGGGTAAGATCAGATGGCATTACTAAAGTCAGACGCAGGCCCTGTTCCTGCTGAGGTTGTCTGGCTGGCTCTGCCATAGAATCTTTTATCCGCCCTCTTCATTTTCTCACTATTTTCTGTCGCAAATGATGCAAGATGCCACTCCCTAGAATCCTGAGGCTACAAGATGACAAATGGGAAAATCCTGAAGACTCTATAGGTACTTTCATTGGATATTTGAGTGGCGGCCGGTATCGCTGTTGGGAGGCAGCTGGTCCGGCTCGTCAGGCGTTTAGGGAACTGAGCCCAGACATCAAAGATTTCCTTGAGACTTCTAGCATCCCCCCTACTGATATCGTGTCATGGTCGATGTATATGATCGGGCATAACGAAAGGAACGCAGCACCCAAGGTTTTGATTTGCTCCACGGATGCGAAGGCGCGCAAGAAGATCAGGCAACTTATCAGAGACAGTAGGATTATGGAAAAATACCCTGGCATAGGACTCGGGGACGTTTCAGCACTACCTGATCGCCCTGTAATTAGAGAGCTATCCCGAGAGGCTATCGAGGCTCTTCTCCCTTTTGGTTGCGATGTCGAGGGAGCAGTTCTGGCCGACACACCAGAACCCGCGTTGGGAAAGCGAATTTTTGTCGTCAATCCACACGACTTCTCCCTACGCCCAGCAATGACCGGTCCGATCATCTTGCGTGGCGGAAAATGCTACCAACTGACTGTTGCGCACGTATTCCGGCAGACGAGGGAGCTCGACCATTCATCCGGCCAGCAGATGGCTGAAGATGACTGCGATTTCGATGGCATGAGTGACACTGGAAGAGATGAAGAAAGCCAATACGATGAGATCACAAGCAAAGGAAGTGCAACCCCGGGAGAGATTGATTCCGACAAAGCGTCATTCGAGGCCAGCCTCGACGCTTTCTCTGGTGAGAAGCACTCGAGTTCAAGATCCGAAAGCCCTTCAAGCGACCACTTAGATACTGGACATGATCTACGGCCGAGTGTCGAGTACCTAGAGGACAATCCGGGCTTCGGTGAATTTGATGTATCCCAGCTTCAGTTCTTTGGAAGATTGGCCTTCAGCTCCTTGACCGGGAGTAATCCATCATTGGACTATGCTCTCATTGAGACCTCAAAGATGCCAGACAACGCGGAGAGGTCATCCATGATCACAGGCTCTCTGGTCTCGAATGTTGGGGAGATAGAGGCAGACGACACCAGTATTGTTGCTGCAACATCGCCACATTGTCTAGTCGAAGGCCGACTCACCGCCACGCCGTCCTACGTCCGCCTTTCTGGACAGCATACCTTTCAAGAAGTCTACCCCATACGACTGGGTAAGCCTTTACAAGATGGAGATTGCGGAACCGCGGTCTTTGGCAAAGACGATAACCGCTTTTATGGTCACATAGTTGCCGGTGGCCCTGGGACTAGTATCGCCTTCCTTATTCCAGCTGGGGAGATTTCCAGAGATGTTCAGGCTCGTATTGGCTTTGGCCCTATCTGGATGCCGCAGCAACAACACTCAAAGTATCATTCGCAGCGCAGTGCGGAATTATCCCCTGACACAAAGAACTTTGGTGTAACGCCGATCAGAAACCTGGGTATATGGGACCAGGAAAAGACCCAGAATGACCGGCGTCTTGAGTCCATCGAGTTCCAGCAACAGCTCCAGCAATGGCTCCAGAAAAAACCCAACTCTCAGCCTTCCCAAAACACTTTCATCAACTCCCAACCACTCATTAAACACAAAAGTCGTACAAATGATCTTATAGACCATGTAGACGATGTATTGGGTGCCATGAGTGAGCCGTCATCTGTTCAGACAAGTGATTCTTCAATACCGACAGCTTTACATACACGAAGCCATCCAACATCCAACAATCTGCTCTCAATCGACGAGCGGCTACTGAGACCTAGAGTCGTACTGCCATCCTTATATCCAACCTTAACTGTGCCCGATCGCAAGATAATCTACCTGGGTGATAAGAAGCATGATAAAGGAAACTCCGCAAACCCACTGCCCTCTCAAGACTCGTCAACTATTTCAGCTGCCTCATCCGGACCTCAAACACGCAGTCAACACAGAGGACCGACTGCTTCGCCAGGGCAACAGTTTAGTTGGTCCCGAGCTGGCACAGATGCTTCATCTGCTTCAGATAAACAGCCCAAGCGCCAAAACAGCCATACAATAGACGACATGGAACACGGATTACCAAAACGACTAAGAGTTATACATCAGAGTCTCGCTTTACCTCACACATTTCCAGCTCCTTTCGAACCGTTCCAGCCAGCTACAGGTCTCTCACCAGAGGCGGCGGTTAATGCAACACAGGGGATTGAACGCCGAGCTCGTGATGCTCCGACATCTCCTTCCCATGGCGACATTGTCTCATCAAGTACACAACGAGATGGGCCATCAGGTAGTTTTGCACGCAGATCAGTTCTACCTGGGGATTTTGAAGGTGCCACCGAAACCTGCTTCTTTTGGCTGTTCGACTCGAAGCGACTCTCATCAGTTGAGAGGCGTACATGTCTCGGCCGCAAAGACGAAATATCCCACATCATCACACATGCCGTCGATCACCATGGGCTCATTCGTGGACGTGATCCACAATATACAGCTCGCAAGTACTTAGCAAGCTGTCAGAGCCATGATCCATTTGTGAAGGCGAAAGGCAACTACTGTGAGAAATGCCGTTCGTTACATGAATGGGACGATAGTGACTTTGCGGACCTTACACACCACGGTGTTGTCATTTGTTTACGTTGCTGGCGCAAGTTTGACAAGAAAAGAATGAAGGAGCATATTGCTGGACCTTTATGTGACTACAACGCGGAGCAGCCAAAGGCCAAGAAACTATGGATTTTGTATACCGCATTTTGCTCGGAAACTCAGCTGCCTAGCAAGCCTCCTAAGGATACAGCGCCGCGTAGGTCGGGTTATCTACGTTCTCCGCTAATCATTCGCAAACGTCCACGGCTTGGTAAGCGTCCACGACAGATTGGTCAGGATCGAACGGCAGCTTCAGTCGACAATCTAGACACAAAAAGATCCTCACCTGATACAAAACCTTTACTACCGCGATTGGAGCCTGGTTCTTCACTGCTTCCACCTGCCGCTGAAGAGTCAACGGAACTTTTGTATTCGCCCAAACTGGATGCATCGATGCGGTTCTGGGACGAAGTTGGCGACTCGTTCGTTGATATAGGCCACTGGGACTACATTGGGAGTAACCCAGACACTCAAACCAGAACTGATGAAGCAGATCCTCCGACTACTCAGCTCACAGATCGACAGCAAGAGCTTGAGCCCAAAGGTGAGATATCGCAGCTTTTGAGTGCTGCTCTTGAGAAGGACTTAGGCTATAGAAGTGCTGACAAGGAGTCTGTGTGACGAGGTGCGCCTGTATAATGTGTTTTTAGACTTGTTGTGATGGTTTAGACGGACGCCTTCTTTATTACACTGTACTCACTCGATGACTGGGCTAAGCTGACGGCGTATGATGCATGATGAGGCGAATGATTTGAATACGGATATTTGTGTTCTTCAGTCCGGCTCACGCCAAACAAATTCAGAGTGAACTTTTATTTTTCTTGGATAAAATCTCTTAGTTGTTGGAGGTAAAACTGGATTCAGGTTGTGTTGTAAATATTCACTGCGTTCTACCAGCCTCTCACGCGCTGTTCAAATTAGAATTTTTACTCAAGTGATTTTATATATCCTTTTTATTGACTTACTGGCCTGTTTACTAGAAGAATCCCTGATTCTACATCTTTATTTCCCCTTCTACAGTAATAACTACAAGGCAGTCTCTTTGCATCCAGTCACACAACACACAAACTCAAGATTCAATGTAATTCGTCATTCATAAATGGGTATCAAGTTCTATAATTCACTCTGCTTCTCCTTCTTCTTCGCCCTCAAAACAGCCGCGTGCTGCTTCGTATGAAACTTCACATCATCCGGATACAGCGGATTCCACACAGTATTACACACCTTGCACTCCGAAAACGCAGCTTGCGACGATAAATTCAGTGTCGTTTGTACAGTTGGTGTTTTCACCTTCCCCCTCTTTCCAGGCTTTGAATCGTTGGTGCTCTGTTCTTGGTTTAAAGAGCTCTCTCGAGCAGTTGGTCGAGCGGATTTGGTGCCAGAGTCTTCGGCTTCTGTGTCCTCGCCTTGTGTGTCCTCTCCCGTGTTGTCGTCGTCTAGTAATAGTGTTGATGCACCGCGGAATCGTAATAAGCGTGGTTTCTTTCGGGGTTCTATCCTTGGCGGCTGTGGTGGCGAGGATGGGGGTGTCGATTCGAGTTGAGGCTCGTCGCTCTTTGGACTGGAGGTAACTGTGGATGACGGAGGTACAGGTTTGAAGAAGCTCAAGATTGATCCCTTCTTGACTGGCTCGGTAGTGGGTTTGTTCGTTGTTGTTGATGATTCGGGTGCATTCTTCGCCTCTTCCGTGACCTTCGTCAAAGGCGCCGTGTCTGTGCCTTGAGATGCTGGTTCAGGAGCCATCATTTCTGCTGATACCCTTCGTTTCTTGGTGTTTGGCTCCTTCGGCGAGTCGTCTCGAATGCTTCGTTTGCCATATGTTCGTAATGGTTTGACCCGCGATCGCGGTGCCGATGGCGCTGGACTTGCACACCTGATTGAGTTAGTACATTTCTAGTCCTGCAAGAAAAGCTCAAGAATCATACATCATGGGGGTTGTGCTTCAATTAATTACCATGCTGCCCGATATAAAACCGAACTCGTGATGTTGTCGCGTGGTGATGCTCGAAAACAAGTCACACTGCAATGCCGTATAAAGGGTCGGGGGAGTAAAAAAGGTTATATGAAATTAATATGAGGGAGAAAAGACCGCAAGAATGAAAGAAGGAAGTCAACTGAATGAACAATGGATGAACTCTTGACCTCGAAGTTGAGGCGTGCCGAGGAGAGAAAACAGTTAAAGTGATAGAAGCCCCACTGGACTGGGAAGACGCGTTGAGACGCGTCTGGCGCGCAGTCACATGGGCCCCAAGCCATGATATCACCGCCATCATGGCTGCTAGCCGATGGCCGTGCATTTGCTCCAAATCATGGTCATGATATTATCTGACCAGGTATGAATATGGCTATATCGAATTTGTCGATTGCTTTGAACAATCCTTGATATTGATGTGAATGTCGCACTGCTATTTGTAAAGCTGATATCCTCATCCTCTATTAATTAAATATTACAATATTATGGTATATACTTAGATCATGTCTCGATCTTCGCTTCTGTCTTTCGTTTCCTCACTCCATCTTCCGTCCTATCCATCTCCCTGATCAAAACACTCTTCTCATCTTCATCCTTTCCCAGCACCCAACTCTCCACAACCTCCCTAACCTCCTTAACCTTCCCATGCTTCTTCCTCCCCTGGTCCATCTTCCAAATATACGCATTATACACCACGACCTCCGCAATAGCAACGAGTATACTCCCCCCCATCGTCAGAAACATGCGTGCCGGCAAACTCCACCACCGCGCTGTAACCCATAATGTCCCCGCCACGCCGGCGATGCTGACGAGGAAGTTGATGATTAGCGTGACTTGCTTGTGCACTTCTTCCATCGCCATGTCGTCGCCGCCGAGGTCTAACGCTGATGTTGGGCGGTTTGCGGCGGCAAAGGAGGCGGCGCTGGAGGGGAAGTGGTCTTTGAAGGTTTCGTGTTGGGGAGGAGGGTTTATCATTCGTTCGTAGCTGCGTGCTTCTTCTTCGCGGCGGAGACGGGCCATTAGGGCTCTGTATTCGGGGGACTGCAGTTGGTCAGTATGAGGTACGAGGAAGAGGAGATCTGGGATGATTTACGGGTTCGGGCCTGGGAGGCGGAGGGGGGGTGTAGACGGATGCGCCGCGGAGGAGTTGTTCAAGGGTGAAGTTGGAGTTGCCTTGAGCTTTCAGTTGCTTCCACAGATCGACTATTTGGCCATGCGATATGGGGTTTCCAAGTTTCGGGTCGTCTAAAGTAGGTTCTTTGGTGGGTGGTTGTGATTTTTGTTCCTCTGTTTCGTCGTGATCTTCGATTTGTGGTGTTTCTGTAGCTTCAACAACCAAGAACGCCTCCAGAATGGAGGACGTCATTGTGAGTAGCACCATCTTGTTCTGTAGCACTTCCTATTCAAACTATCGTGTTCGAAAAACCCGTACAAGCGCAGCAGTGATGAAGTCGTCGTAAACTGTGGTTGATGTCAAATTGAAACGTATCAAAGGCCAAAGCTTGATCAACAGGCATCTACTATTTCCAGGCCAGTTCCGTAGCGATTCATCCGCTGACGCTTAGCTCAACGGCCCCATACCCAATCCGTCCAATCACATTCCGTCTCTCGACGGCCTGTTATCGGCTGCTCGCCGAACGGACCCGCAATCCCCCCGGCTTAGCAGAACACAGCTAGAGCTGGAAAAGTTTAGAGAATCGGATCAATCGAGAATCCAGCAGCCATCGATCAAAATTTCCCTCGCCATTGACGATCTCGAAAACTGCCAACCCGCCTACGAACGTCTCGGACAAGACGATATAATCAAACGAATGCCGTTATAACACTCGATTCATTCACTTCGGGAATTATCCATAAAGCTCCGCTACGATGCTCCGTCCGGGGGCCTCGGTGGTGCGTGGCACTATGAACAGACAGGTCTTGTGGACGAGGACAAGCACTGCTGCTCCGGCTTGCGCTCTGTGCAGACAATTGACCGTCAGTCGGTCTCCCTCGAGGATACACAGCGCTTCGTTGCATACCAGTCCTCGAAGGGACTCGGCCTGGGGTGCGGCTGTTCAAGTCGCTTCCAATGTTGTAAGCAATGTCGTTAAGAAGGCTTCCAAGGATGCAATGCATGTCGATCCTCTGCGGACTGTCGCCAAAGAGATGAAGTTCCTTACGGGCAACATTCGAAAGCTCCTTGGTTCCGGTCACCCTTCGCTTGACCGTGCTGCCAAATATTATACCCAGGCTGAGGGCAAGCATGTCAGGCCATTGATCGTTCTCCTCATGAGCAGAGCTACATATCTCTGCCCAAAGACTCCTCCTACGGCTCCTATAGTTACTCACCGTGGCGTCGACACTTCGATATCGCCAGCTCAGATCCTCGCCGATGTGAACCCCTCTGCTCAGCCTCTATCATCTCTCGAACAAGAAGTCCCCGATGCAAACTCCGATATTCTTCCCAGCCAGCGACGACTTGCCGAAATCACGGAGCTCATCCACACGGCTTCTCTTCTACACGACGACGTCATCGACCACTCTATCTCCCGACGTGGCTCGCCCTCGGCAAATTTGGAGTTTGGCAACAAGATGGCTGTTCTGGCGGGTGATTTCTTGCTAGGCAGGGCATCTGTTGCGCTAGCTCGTCTTCGAAACCCAGAGGTTGTCGAGCTGCTGGCCACTGTTATCGCTAACCTCGTGGAGGGCGAGTTCATGCAGCTCAAGAACACAGAGCGGGACGAGAGGAATCCCAAGTGGTCGGAGGAGACCGTCACATACTACCTGCAAAAGACGTACCTCAAGACCGCATCGCTTATCTCAAAGTCTTGCCGAGCTGCCGCTTTGCTGGGCAACACGGATGCTGTGACAGTCGACGCCGCTTACTCGTATGGACGAAACCTGGGACTAGCCTTCCAGTTGGTAGACGACCTTTTGGACTACACACAGAGCGGATCGGATCTGGGCAAGCCTGCGGGGGCAGATTTAGAGCTGGGACTCGCGACGGCACCACTGCTCTTTGCTTGGAAGCAGATGCCGGAACTCGGAGCCCTCGTTGGCCGCAAGTTTGCCCAGGAGGGTGACGTACAAAGGGTAAGTTGGCTGCATTCAGTCTTTGTCCCCGCCAACGAATCACATCTGTTGGAGATAATCCATGCTAACAACGGTCCAGGCACGTGAGTTGGTTCTCCAGAGCGACGGTATTGAGCAGACGAGGGCTCTCGCGCAAGAATACGTGGATAAAGCTATTGCATCAATTGCGGAATTCCCCGAGAGTGAGGCTAAGGACGGATTGATTGAGATGGCGCATAAGTCGCTCAAGCGACAGAAGTAACGGACATACCTACATGAACGGAGGTGGAAGGGCGATGAAAAAGGCGGGATACACGCCGTGTACGAATATCATATCACATCACATCGCATCACATTTATTTTTTTCATGACGGAGGACGAGAGAGAGAAAAGCAACATTTTGGTCAAAAAGTCATGGGAGGGATTTTGGTCAGCTGAGGCTTGACGGTGTACTGTATGTATGATTGTGCTTTAGACTCCCTTTGTTACTACAGAACGAGAACGTCTAGACGGGGACAGGAAAGTGATGCATGTATGATTATTACCTGTTTCTTACTGATTTACTGTACTTGAACGTTGTCATAAGAGGGCGTGGGAGCTTGGCAAGGGGGAGTTAAAAGATGACGCTTTAGACTTTTGGTAACCTCGGGTATTGAGGGAGAATTATGTGTGTATGCTGAACTTGGTGTTTTGATCGAGTAATACCCATGTAATACTCGCTGCGATGATGGAGTGTTGCCGAATTAGGTGATCGAGTAATCCTCAGTTGGACCTTTTCCGCGGGGCCAACACCACGACACGAGGATGGATGGGCTTTTTGATCGAGTAATGAAAACGTGTTCTGCAGTCATTCGGCCCTCAACACGAGAACACCTGCTGACTGATTGTTTGTCGTAGACCCCGAATAGCCTCAGTCCACCGAGGAAAGGGATAGAAAAAGACGAAAACTAGCGAATTCATCCGAAGCCGCACTGCCTATCCCAAGATGGCATTACTCGATGGTTACTCGATTCAATCACCATCGGCGTAGAGGTTCAGTGTCTGATTGGCCAGGCGGACGTCGGCAGTGTCCGATGGACCCTGAAATTCTCGATTTTTTCGAGGTTCGATAAGCTAAGCTTTCCTGTAAGTGGGACCTTGGTTTTGTTGAAAGCCGGAACTGGGATCAGGAACGGGAAAACATGAGGTTTTGATCGAATAATGAATTCGATATTTTCCCCGAGCCGAGAAATCTCGATAAGAGCGAGGCCATTCCCAGATTCCGGGGGTGGCTTTTTCTTCCCTTTCTTCTTCTTCTGTGTAAAGAGAACCAATTGCCTCGTCCTCTTTGATAAGGAAATTCTCCGATCACTCGATCTTAGCCTGTGCTTGCTCTTATCTTGGTCCTCATCTGACGTTTGTTCTTATCTCTGAAGCCAGGACAACCCCACCAATCCCGTGCTCAGCCCCTCCATCAAGTGTAGAGATAAGAGGATAAGAGAACAGGAAAGGCCTCGGCGAGAAGCACGAGGACGAAAAGGGATAGAAACTAGGATTCCCCGGATTTTTTGATAAGCTGTAGCTTTATCTTTTTTGTTTGAGATTGAGTTTCATTCTCTTTCTTTTTTTTCCCCTTCTCTTTATTCATCCCCTGTTTGGTATATCAATCACTGTGTCTGGCCATCATGACAACTTCAAACGCTGAGCAGTACCCTGAGGGTCCTCTCTCTGTCCTTGTCTCCTCTCGAGTCGTCGTCACTCTTCCTGATGACTCTCTTGCTGTCACTCCTGCTTCCATTGTCGTCAGCCCCGTCACCGGAAAGATCATCTCTGTCATCCCCGAAGTCCTCCCCTCAACAAGCTTCCCTGCTGGTACTGAGTATGTCGACCATACTCCTAAGCTTCTCCTGCCCGGTCTCGTCGACGCTCATGTTCACTTGAACGAACCTGGTCGTACGGAGTGGGAGGGCTTCTGGACTGGTACCCGTGCTGCTGCTAGCGGTGGTGTCACTACTGTTGTTGACATGCCGCTGAATGCTATTCCTCCTACTACCACCCTCCATGGGTTTGAGGAGAAGTTGAGCGCGAGTCGGGGACAGTGTTGGGTTGATGTTGGGTTCTATGGTGGTGTAATTCCGGGTAACGCTGCTGAGCTGGGACCCCTGGTCGAAGCTGGCGTTCGAGGATTTAAGGGATTCTTGATCGAGTCTGGTGTAAGTTTTCTGTTTTGACAAGTCGAGCCGCAAGCTGACATTCATAGGTTCCGGAGTTCCCTGCTGTGTCTTCCAAGGATATTGCCCTCGCCATGGAGACCCTCAAGGACAGCCCTACCACTCTCATGTTCCACGCCGAAATGATCCCTCCCATCACTCAATCAGTCGGCGATGACGTTCAGACCTCAGAAGCTCCCCTGGCTCCCAGTGGTGAACTCACCGCATACAAGACCTTCCTCGAATCTCGACCCCCTGCCTTCGAAACATACGCCATCGAGGAGATTCTCAGCCAAGCACACATTGCCCCTTCGCTGCACCTACACATCGTTCACCTGTCCGCTACCCAGTGCATTCCTCTTCTCAAGGCAGCTCGCAAGGCAGGCATCAACATCACAGCCGAGACCTGCTTCCACTACCTCGGTCTCACAGCTGAGGAGATTGAGAAGGGCGACACTCGACACAAGTGCTGTCCTCCTATCCGAGAGGGCAAGAACCGCGATGGTCTCTGGGAAGAGCTCGTCGCTGAGGACTCATGCATCAAGACTGTTGTGTCGGATCACTCACCCTGCACACCTCAACTCAAGCTCCTCCCTCAACATCTCGACGCCGACCGACCCAACATCCCCCACAACGACTCGGGCATCGACGTAACACACTCCGAAGCCCAGAAGGCCGTGAACGCCGACAAGGAGCGTGGTGATTTCTTCGCAGCCTGGGGCGGCATCTCATCCGTGGGTCTTGGTCTCCCCATTCTTTACACCGCCGCCAAGAAGCGCAGCGACTTCTCCAAAACACCCAGCATCACCGACATTGTTCGTCTCTGCTGTCAAGCCACAGCCGCCCAAGTCGGTCTGTCGCATCGCAAGGGCGCTATCAGAGTCGGCATGGATGCAGATATCTGTGTCTTTGACGATGCAGACGAGTGGACGTTTTCACAGGGCGATATGCGATGGAAGAACCGCTGCTCACCGTGGGAGGGCCATCAGTTCACGGGTCGCGTGAAGGAGACTTGGCTGCGTGGAAACAAGGTTTTTGAGCTTGGAGCGGCGAATTCTGGGTTTGTGGTTGGCAAGCCTTTGGGGGAGAGCATCACTGAGAAGCGAACATTTTAAAATGATTGATGATGAAATAGCATTAAGGCGTTCTTGGATGGGCGGATAGAACTGTATCTATGTATCGGGTTTTGTGTTTTTCTTATTGAATAGCATGAGTAATGAGATTGGAGATTGATGAGATTGTGGCGTCATTGGGATTGTGTTTGCTGTGCATGTGAGCTTTTGATGCGTCTCGAGTGTAGCACGAAGAGAGATGATTTGGAGAAATTGTGGGGTTTGACGATGCATTCTGTGATTTGGTGTGAGGCATTTGGAGGTTCTACTCCGATCAACTGAAGGCAATTAATTGATTGTTCTATTCTTTTGTTCTAGTCTAGTCAGTCGGCGGAATGAGAGGAATCGAGAACTCGATCTAGTTGAGGAATATTTACAGAGTACAAATTTGAACAAATTAAGCAGCTCCTTAACTGTCTCTCTTGGCTTCATCCCCTCGTCCGATCTCACGATCTTGAGTCATTCCCCCAATGCAATTCCATTCCATAGCATCATCATTCGCATTATCCAATTGAAGACTCTTATTAGCTACCCCGTATAACATTCTTAAATGGCTAAAGATTACCGTAGCATCATGCTATACGAAATAAACCTTGCCTCGCGAAAATCGTTAAAGAGCTCGCTTAAGTCGCATCGAATATTAAAAAAACCTCGGCTTAACTAGGCGAAAGAGACGGTTGCATCGTTTAGCAGCCGAAGTGGACGCCAAGCGCTAGACATGTTTTCTTTGGGACATGTTAGCGAAAGTTCTTTTTTGCATGGATCATGGGAGTGATAAGCGAGGTGTAAGTGGTATTGATCATGAAGGTTAGAGTCTACAGTGAGATTGAGTTTCTGAGTGGTTCATTCATTGGGGACTACTGCTGACTATGTATTGCTGAAGGAGTCTTACAGTATATTCTTTATGACAGTGAGATATAGAAACATGTGAATTGACCTCCCTCTTTGATCCGATCCTTGCCCGGAACTGACCAGCTCCGAAATGTCAACCCTCTCCACGTCAGCAACAATGCACCCTCCACCGCCGCAATTCCACAAATCACGCGCTTCTGCCCTCCCCTTCTCGATCAATTCTCTCGGCCTAGACCCTTGCCCCCGCAACCTCGCTTCCATTCCCCGATCTCCACTGTCCACACCCATCAAAAGACCTCACCCGACTCTAGAACAAACCCAGCGAATCAGACCCTCTTCTCGGGTATTAGCCTTGGAAGCTCGTCTATCCAGTCTTGACCATGAATTACCTCTTTGGGAAGAGGACCGTTGGGTCTTATGCGGTGGGATTTCTCGTCGAGTGGTTATTGTCAGATTTCGCTTCTTGTTCCTCTTTTTGAAGGCTATTCTACTTGGCGTCATAGATTCAACCAGCCTGAATACTCTGGATAATAAGCACGGAGTTAATGTTCAAGAGACATAATGTCCCGGGCTTGGACAACTAGATAATATTCCGTCTTCAGTCGCGCTTACGACAAAGAAACGCAGTCATGTCGCATCACGGCCCCGACGTTGAGAAGATGGACAGAACCAGTTCCCCGGATCTTTCGATAGATCCTGGCATTCACCATCTTTCAGGAGGCCATCTTTCTCTCGACGATGTTCAAGCTGTTCATGTTCAGCTTCACAACTTGGCTGTGTCCGTTGACACTGCGCCGTCATGGCTTGCGCCCTCGACATATGGAGATTTGTTCTCCTCAAAGTTCAGCACCGCCCCAAAGATGAAGCCGTTACTCAACGCCGTAAACGCCGATCTTCAGCCAGGAACCTTAACAGCTATCATTGGAGGTAGTGGCTCGGGAAAGACGACACTGCTCAACACAGTCGCTGAAAGAGTGCTGAGCTCGAGATTGAGTCAAGAGGGAGTTGTGACGTTTAATGGAAAAGTTGGCGTTCATAATGTTCGAGCTGCGTATGTTATGCAGCAGGATATTCTGCTACCGACACTCACTGTCAGGGAAACGTTACGATACTCAGCTGATCTGCGACTCCCGCCATCGACAACCGCTGAAGAACGCCACAGAGTTGTTGAAGAAGTCATTCTCGAACTTGGACTGAAAGAATGCGCTAATACACGGATTGGTAACTCACAGCATCACGGATGTTCAGGCGGTGAGAAGCGACGAACAAGTATCGGTGTTCAACTCCTCGCCAACCCATCAGTCCTCTTCCTCGACGAGCCTACGACCGGTCTTGATGCGACGAGTGCATACCAACTTGTACGAACGCTCAAGACCCTAGCGCAAAAGGGGCGCACGATCATAACGACCATTCATCAGCCGCGATCTGAAATCTGGGATCTTTTCGACAATCTTATTGTTCTCACGAAAGGCAGCCCTGTGTTCTCGGGTGCTATCAAAGACGCTGTTCCTTGGTTTGCAGATCTAGGTTTCCAACTTCCGCCTTTTGTTAATCCTGCCGAGTTCATCATTGATATCGCGGCTGTTGATAATCGTACTCCTGAGTTGGAACAAGAGACGTCTGCGAAGGTGGAGAGGTTGAAGGGTGCTTGGAATGAAGAGACGCTGAAGAGACATCATCCTCTTGATACGGTTGATGTTGGCGATGGGAAGAAGAAGGACAAGAAGGCAGAGGAACATGCGGGTTTTGTGCGACAACTCACAGTTCTTACAGATCGAACCCTCAAAGTTACATACCGTGATCCCCTCGGTATGGCAGCTACTCTCACCGAAGCTATCTTCATGGGTCTTGTCTGCGGCTACCTATTCTTCGATCTCGGTCGCGATCAAGCCGGCATTCGCTCTCGACAGGGTGGACTATACACTGCAGCCGGTCTACAAGGCTACCTCATCCTCATCTTCGAAGTTTACCGCATGACATTCGACATTCCCACCTTCGATCGCGAGAACTCTGAAGGATGCGTCGATGCCCTCCCCTTCGTGCTCTCACGACGAATCGCACGGATGATTACAGAAGATGTCGCTGCGCCGTTTCTCTTCTCAGTTATCTTTTACTTTATGGCTGGGTTTGATCGTGATGTCGAAAAGTTCTTTACCTTCTTTGCGATCACGTTGTTGAACCAGTACATTGCTGTTACGTGTGCCATGACATGTGTTGCGACGGTCAGACACTTTGCTGGAGCGAGTGTGATCGCAAATCTTGTTTTCACACTTCAGAGCATGGCTTGTGGGATGTTCATCAATGTGAACAGTCTTCCTGTCTATGTCCGATGGCTAAAATGGCTTACTTACACGGTATGATCCTACACCCACTCATATATCTAATACTGACATGCGCAGTTCTACGTGTTTAGCGCGTACTGCGGAAACGAGTTCGAGGGGAGTTTCTACGATTGTCCCTTCGGCGGCGAATCCGACCCACGATGTAAACAGTACACGGGCTCATACGTGATGGCATCTCTCGGCTTCCCCAAAGACTGGACTGCCAAACCTATCCTCGTATGCCTCGCCTTTGTCGTATTCTTCGTAGTACTATCAGTTATCGGGCTTCATATTCTCAAAGTCGAGATGACGATTGCTCGCGCTCGTGTCTCAGATACAGATCTTTCTGCTGGAAAGGAGAAGATGACAGCACGATCTGTCGCAGACGTTCGAGCTATTGACCTGGAACTCAACCAATTTTCACTCGCTTTGGATAAGAGAACTCAACTTGGAAAGAAGCTACCGACTAAGACGATTCTTAACCCTGTGAATGCGACGTTCAACGCTGGAGTTCTGAATGTGATTATGGGTCCTTCGGGCAGTGGAAAGACATCGCTTCTCAACTCGATGGCTCTGAGACTACGGAATTCAGTGGGGACTAAGTATCGACCAGCTGGGAAACTCACCTTCAACGGCGCTGTTCCCTCCGACTCAGTTATTCGATCAGTCTGCTCTTATGTCTGCCAAGATGATGATGCGCTGCTGCCATCGCTTACAGTTCGTGAGACACTCCGCTTCGCAGCTGGTCTTCGACTGCCATCATTTATGAGCAAGGAGGAGAAGAACCGCCGGGCAGAAGATGTGTTGTTAAAAATGGGCTTGAAGGATTGTGCTGATAATCTCATCGGCGGCGAACTCGTCAAGGGTATTTCTGGGGGAGAGAAACGCCGTGTTTCCATCGCAGTACAAGTCCTCACTGATCCTCGTATTCTTCTTCTGGACGAACCAACTTCAGGATTGGATGCTTTTACCGCGAATTCTATCATGGAGGTTCTTCAAGGTCTCGCTAACGAAGGTCGTACTCTCATTCTTACAATCCATCAAGCTCGCTCCGATTTGTTCAGAGAGTTCGGAAATGTATTGCTTCTGGCAAGAGGTGGTTCGCAGGTTTATTCTGGTCCTGGAAAGGATATGCTTGGATATCTAGCCCGCCATGGATACGAGTGTCCGACACACACCAACCCAGCTGACTTTGCACTCGACATGATCACTATCGATCTCCAGCAGGAAGGCAGAGAGTTGGAGTCTCGAAAGCGAGTTCAGAAGCTGATCGACCATTGGAAAGAAGAGAGTTCCTCTCCAAACGAGAAGGTAGTTGGTCCTCGAGATGAAGTCGCCAAGGATACCCTTGAACAACACAGCACTCAGAACACAACACATCGCCGCTCCTTCAACAAAGCCAACCTCTCAACCCCCGCCGAACTCGGCGCCCTCATCCGCAAACGCGCCCCGATAACAACATCCCTCCCCCTCCTCCTCCACCGCGCCACCATAAACACCTATCGCCAACCCGAGCTCATCGTCGCCCGCCTCATGCAAGTCATCGGCCTCGCGCTTGTCCTCGCCCTGTTCTTCGCCCCCTTCGATAACGACTACTACTCCGTCCAGAACAGAATGGGCTTCGTGCAGGAGATTGGCGCGTTTTACTTTGTCGGCATGTTGCAGAACACGGCGATCTATCCGAATGAGCGCGATGTGTTCTACAGGGAGGATGATGACGGGGTTTACAGTGTGCATGCGTTTCTGGCGGCCTATACGATTCTGGAGGTGCCGTTTGAGATTATCAGTTGTATGATCTTTGGTGTGCTGGGGGTTATTGCTGTTGATCTCCCGCGGACTGCGACGCTGTACTTTGTTTCGGTGTTTGCCTGTTTTGGAATCGTGTCATGCGGTGAATCGCTCGGTATCATGTTCAACACACTCTTCGGCCATACTGGGTTCGCCGTCAACATCATGGGGGTGTTCCTCGCGCTGGCTAACACAATGGCTGGTATTCTCTCCATCGACATGCCGGAGCTCTTCAAAGCGTTCAACTACCTCTCCCCCATTCGGTACGGCACACGAGCTGTGGCACCGTATTCGTTGAGGGATATCAAGTTTACGTGTAATGACGAGCAGAGATTGCAGAATGGAAAGTGCCCGATTGAGACAGGGCAGCAGGTGCTGGAGTTGTATAACTTTGATGTTGATCCTGTTGTTAATGTGGCATGTTTGGCGGCTTGCGTGGTGGTGTACAGGTTACTGGCCTGGGGGTTGTTGAAGATTGCTAGGACGCATTGGAAGGGGAGGAAGAAGAGTGATGAGCGTGTGAAGACATAGAGAGGATGACTAGTGTTCGAGGACTCTGGATCAGGAGTCGAAACAAAGGAAAGGGTCATATAAGTTGATCTCAACTGATCATAAGTTAACCGACATTACACAGGAATATACCCAAGACGTTTCATAACTATCGGTAAATCGCTGGTCACCCAGTAACGTCCCATCTTCCATCTCCTAAACACCAACAAGCACCAAATATCTCAGTAATCCTCAGATTATCCGCTTCATGCTCGGAGAACTGTTAGGAATCGTCTCTGTCCGAACAACACGTGATATTTCCTGATGCAAAGGCGGGGAACATGGTGTTGTGTTGGTCGTGTTCATTGTAACGGTTTAAGTTCAACTAACATGCATTTGCATATAGCTCTCACCAATCATAGTCTTCGCCAAGCATGTATGTTCACAAGCAGAATCAGTCCATGTCTTGCGTACTATAATACCTCAACTGAAGCAATTCATTCATGCCAAGAACAAAATGGCCGAGACGAACGAACAACCTGTTGTTGTGCCAGATGAGCAGGTCAGTGAGTACATTGAGCTTTTAGGAGTATATCTGACCACGGCGGTATAGGAGGACAATGAGTCCACGCTGGGTGAGGTATGTTAGCCATTCTATCCACGATATGTCTCAGTTGCTAACATGCGTGGCTTTAGGACTCTGCATCTACAACAGCAAGTGTTTCTGAGTCAATCTTTAACTACCGCTGTGAAAACGGCAGAACATATCATGCG
Source organism: Fusarium mangiferae (assembly GCF_900044065.1). Taxonomy (NCBI): domain Eukaryota; kingdom Fungi; phylum Ascomycota; class Sordariomycetes; order Hypocreales; family Nectriaceae; genus Fusarium; species Fusarium mangiferae. Next base: position 496,385 of record NW_024573936.1, read on the forward strand.
TACAAAGACGGCAGTGAGTTGAGCTGTCTCCAACATCCCCAGAGTCTTCTAACTCCGCCTCTAGAGTATGTCTTGCCGAATGATGAGAGGGAGAATGAAAGATTAGGTATGACCTGGATCTCCGAATGTCTATTAGTTGGCTAATACGTATGTCAGATCTTCAACATAATCTGTTCCTTCTCACCTTTGGCGATAAGCTTGGTCTCGCACCGCCTTGTTTCCCAGACACAAAAGTGAATCATGTCTTGGACCTGGGAACTGGGACCGGAATTTGGGCCATGGACTTTGCGGATGAACATCCTGAAGCAGAGGTACGTTCAGTTCGGACCTACCTCTCCATCGATTTGGAGGAACTGACGGTTTAGGTCATCGGCGTCGACCTCTCACCGATTCAACCAAGCTTGTTAGTTTTCATCCGTGCCAGTGCTCATGTATAGGCGACCTAACACACATTGTTCAGCATCCCTCCTAACGTGGCCTTTGAGATTGACGATATCGAAGACGAGTGGACCTACTCAAAACCATTTGACTACATCCACAGCCGCTTCATGACATCTTGCATAAGCGACTGGAAAAAATACCTCACCCAATGCTTCCAGTACACCTCCTTTCACACCCCAACAACATCCCGTCTGACCAAATCTCAGAAATTTAACCCCCAACGGCTATCTCGAGCTCCAAGAAGCAGATCTCACTATCAAATCCGACGACGACACTGTGAAGCCTGATAACGCACTCCTCAAGTGTCTCAAGCTTCTCCAAGAGGCATCAGAGCGGTTCGGCCGTCCGTATATAGATATCCCAGCGCTAGTAGACGTCATGACGGAGATTGGGTTCGTGGATGTCAAGATCGAGAGATTCAGGTGGCCGAGCAACTCGTGGCCGAAGGATAAGAAGTATAAGGAGCTGGGGACTTGGTGCTATGAGAACTTTTCGAGTGGGCTTGAAGCTATCACCATGGCGGCGTTGACGAGGGGTCATGGGTGGAGTGTGGAGGACACTACTGTGTTTCTGATGGATGTGAGGAAGACTATGGGGGACAGGAAGATCCATGCCTACTGGCCGATGTGAGTTGAACCCTCTGGGCATATTGTTACATTTCAGGACTAACCGAAGTTTAGTTACTCTATTTACGGGAGGAAGCCGTAATGCAATAGTACAATGAGAGTCGTTGGTATTGTGGTACCTGAGAACGTGAGGCTATGCCCCATGATGGAGTCATGCAACGTTAACTCGTCTTGCTTTTGGCCGAAGCTGGCCGCCCATTTTGTGATTCCATTACATTCTTATCGGACAGTTTATTTTGTGTGACATCGCACACGGCGTTGAAATAGACTTGGTACCTCGTGCAGATCATGCAACCAAAACCTCTAACGTTAGTACAGGGGTCCTAGCGTCACGACATCCGATCAGCATCTTGGCGTAACCAGAGAGTTTCCTGGATCTACAACATCACAATCCGAGATTGATGAAGAAATTATCATGGGAAAAATTCAGACGTCTCAATTGATCTGCGTAGCTAGTAACTAAGCCAGCGACATGAACCATAAACTCCAATGCTCAAAGATGAGTACCTAACGTTCCAGCAGCAGAGAACAACAGTAACAGAAACAATAACCAGCAGCTACCTTGTCCCAAATCATCATTTTTACCATCAGGCAAAATCAGCTCTTGCAGAACCAGAGACAGACAACAGGCTTCTCTCCCTTGTTTCCAGTCCTAGAAGAGTCCCAACCGACCTCATCCATGGTCTTTCCGATCTCATCCTTGTCATCACCAGTGAATGAGTATCCCTTGTACCACTTGCCATTCCCTCCGCTGTAGAGCTCGAAGCAGATGTTCTTCTTCGCCGAGGGATTGGTGCAGCCAAATCCCTTCAGGAGATCGCCCAGTTTCGTCGATGTCGGAACGTGCGAGGCGATGAAGGGAATCTGGGCGTTCGCCTGCAGCTGCCACGGAGGAGTATCGCTCTTGAACACATGAACCTTGGTATGGTTCGCCGGGAAGAAGTAATTGTACCCGGGCTCACAACCAACACCACCAGAAGAGTTGGTCATCTGCGCAGCAGGCATCTTCGGATCAATCTGAGGAATGGACTGCGCCTGGCGAGGAAGAATGTTACCAGTCCCGTTGGGCTGGTGCGCATAAGTCTGCTGGGTCTGAAACCCAGCAATCGGTCCCTGGGGTGGGAATCCGTAAACGGGCTGGCCATATGCAGCTGTGCCGGGATACATATAGCCATACGCGGGGGGAGCTAGACCAAAGTTATACCCGGGACCACCAAGATAAGGAACGTACGGCTGACCCTGCGATGGGATCGGTGCACCAATGGGTGAGTAGTTTGGTCGTGAGCCTGTGGCATCACGACCGTTGATGGGGTTCCAACCAGACATGGTGGTTGATCGTGGTATGGGAGGGGAGGGGAGTCAGAGAGGTTGCCAGGTATGAACCCAGCGACGAACGTTCGGATCGAAAGATGCTTGCCAGAAGCCGGGAACTTGACCTTGGGTAGCTGGATCCCAAGTCGGTGGGATAGCGTATGGCGGAGATTGATTCCAATATGGAAAGACTTGGTGGACTGGGGGTGCTTGATAGTTCAAAGTTTGGTTGTGATGAAAAGATTGTTCTTGGAAGGAAGAGAAGATATCTGAGGAGTCAGAAATACGGAAGACACAGGGCTTCATATAGATCATTCCGCGCATGAATGTCTGCAGTAAATCTTCAAGGGATCAGTGTTTACCTGAAGAAGCTGCCTCCTCGGTGTAACTCTCCGCCACAGACTCAGTATCACTAGATTCGTCTTCAGAGTCCGAATCGATGTCAAGTCGACCAGCAAAGATCTCAGCGCTCCAGAGGATGTTGTCTTGTCTGTCGTAGAATGCCCCAACAATGATCCACGCCCAGAAAGGTGATTCTCGTGAAGCTTCAAGGTGTTGGGTAATGATCAGTTTGGAAGCGGGATATGGCAGCGGGACGTCCTCAATAGTCCTACAGTGAACCCGGCTTGAGTTGGACATGAGGACGAGTCTGAAAAACGAACTGGGGAGAATGATGGACGGCTGGTTGACAGGAACAAGTTCGAGAGACGATGGGGGTGTTTATTTATGCTATTGAGAGACAGAGATCCGGGCATGATCAACTACATCTCTTGGCGATGAATCAGGTCCAAAGCAGAGGCAGTGTATGCAAGACGTCGAGTTGTTCGTGAGTATATCTTCACAGAGACACAAGAGTCTTGAGCTGAAAGTGATTCACCAGTCATTACGTCCAGCTGGCCATCATTGTGAGGCACGGGTGCTTCTTGATATGTCTGGGTGAAAAGACGTGAGGAAGCTGCTAGAGTCCGTAAGCTGCGAAACGCCAAGCACGTTAACAGGTCCAACCCAGGTGCTGAAGGTGCCATGCCGATCCAGACGAGTTCCATGCATGATAATTGCGCCTCTGGGAGGACAATTGATGGGTTGATTGTATATGAATCGTACAGTGAGCCGTTCAACTCGGTATGCGACGAGCAACCAAAGCTTCACAATAATGCACATTGTCTGCGTGGCGTGCGCCACACATGAACCTGCTACACAACTTGGCTGATGCCTGTTACACAATCACTTGACTCGGTCGGTGGTGATTGTCAGCCTGAAAATGGTATTGAATGTTTGGTTGGCCGAGACAACTGTGATTGTTGTATTTGCGCGTGTGATTAGCGGGACATGGTGTGAATGAATGTGGAACACCACTTGCATCGGGCGACAGTTGATGGTAAACGTATCCGATGAAAGGCAGCTGACGGGCAAAATGTTGATGAGTCAGAGAAATTCCGTTCAACTGCGCGACGCTTTGTTAAATACAGGAAAGTTAAGTGAAATTGGCAAAAGATGATAAAAGGCGGACGATGGGTCCGGCGGGGATATTTGGCCCCGAATTGCTTCCCATTTTGCCAAAGCTCCCGAGTCGTTTGACTTCTTCAGGCTCCTCGATACCATTCGGTGTCTTTGTGTCACCCGAAATGGAGGGGGCGGGCAACACTTGTGTTACCGCTGTAAAGCAAAAGATGTGAGAAAACTTGTCTCTCGACCTGTCACGCCAAAAGCTGTGTGTTGACACATGTTGGTGTTGGTATCTGGTAATGGTAGGGTCAAAGTGGTGTCGAGATAGCGAGGTTTGATTAGTATCGCAAATGAAGTTTACGTCCACAGAAGCACATAGACATTGTTATCCTCAATGGCCAAGATCTCGAAGGCTCGAGGTCTGTTTTCCTGTTACATCAATCAACTTCGCAACAGGAATAACGGTATGTTGGCTTTGGAACTCCCTATAAATAATAGGCAACATGGTGTTTCCAGAGTCATTGAGGATTCTGATGATCCATGTCCTTGATAGTCTGGAGACCTCGCTAGGTGCGTCTTCTGATGGTGCAACAGGAGAGCTCCCGCAAGCGAGGGGGGGTTCATATACGGAGAAGGAATCGGATTCGAAGAACTCAATACAGGCTCGGAGGAGTGGATTATTATTCGGTCTTTGGATAATAACAGTGGCGAGGAACCATTGATGAAGGAGATGATGGTGGCATATTCCCTGGTACTGAACCTCGTTGTGCAGGTGGTGTCCGTCAGATCTCTGTAGGCCCACAGATCGTGCGTGTACACTGCTCTGCTGCGGGCGCTGAACAAATGCAAAATTGTGACAGTTTAAAAGAAAATTAGTTAGAACAGAAGAGTTGGGTGGCTTTCTAGATGGGAAATAACTACAGAGTATAGTTTGGAATTCCCTGTCATCTGCTTGCTACGCCTGTCCTCGGTACCAGCTCCCTTCATTCTGAGAGTTGCCTTCCCAGTCTACCTAGTGCAACATCTGCCGGTGCCAAGCAGACGGCGATGAGCCACTGGTATAGGTAGTGAGGCTTTGCGCGTTACACAAAGCTCGGGCTTGTACTCTCAGTGGCTCCCCACTCCACTGCTATGTTATTCTTAACCTTCCCTCAACATCGCAACTCTCCTCTCTTCTCTGCCTCACACAACCATCTCTTACAAAACGGCACTCAGTTCTTGCATTTTACTTTCTTTCCTCCCCTTGCATGGTCTTGACGTTATTCTTTTGCTGCATAAGAGTGAATTGCCCTTATACATCAGACGACTCTGAGTAATCTGAACCATATTTTGCCAACCTCACTTTCTCACGGAGCCGCACTGCCTTCTATTGAGGCATAAGAACTGTGGCGTTGTCTACAATAGACCTCATCTCTCAGATAGGCCGAGTTCCCAGTCCTCACTAAACAGAGTCCGTCATATCTTGACAACCAGCCACGATGCCGATCCCCGAAAGCGACGAGGAGATCATGGCTAGCTGGTCCCCTCAAGAATGGGGATTTCATGACTGGGGGGAAAGGAATAGCGAAAAGATTCTCGACACCCAAAGCCGGGACGCTGAGTGGGATGCCCATAGCAAGCTCATCAAACACGCATGGCCAGACCCTGACGACCGCAGAAAATACCTGGAATGGTCACACACCTGGAACGGACGTATTTTCGTCAGAAAAAAGTATATTATGAACACTGAAGACTATATTGAGATGATCTCTCAAACCGACTTTCTAGATATGGACAAAGTCGATACGCTTTCTCTCAATATCTCTATCTATCAGAATCCTTTTGTTGCCATTGGCGAGACAAACTTTGGACATGTGTTCAGCGGTTATGCTTTCACGCCCATGACCGACTCCCTTGAGCCAAAGTACCCTGACTCTGATTCCGATGTCTTGGGAAACATGATACTCGCTTTGAACTTTCCTCTTCCGCACTCCCCCCTTTTGTCTCCGGAATCTTCTGTTGGCTCATTCGACACCGATAGTGATTCAAACTCGTCTGTAAGCACAGAACTTTCACCCTCATTTCCAAGATCCACTACCAGTCAACCGCACTCTCCTCTCTGGGTAGAGAGCTGCGACATCACCCGAGATAACACGCCTGACTCTGCTGCGTCCATTGTCGATCTCCAAACACTGTTGGGCGTACGCTTGGGCTTCAGCAATAGCCCCTCGTCTTTCAACGCTATCCATAGAAAAGGAGGCCACCTCATGGCCACAATCCCCTCTGCAACGGGAGATATGCACGCAAATACATTCGACTCTGGTCTTCAGGATTTCGTCTTCGCTCAGTTAGGATTGCTCTGGACTTTTACTGGGGACTGGAAGAAAGCTCGTCACGGAAATCCCAATGACGACAAACGGGGAACGATGGAACCCGACCGGCTTTGCAGTGGTGGTGCGACTCAGCCCCAAAGGCGAGCTTGGTAAAGTCTATGCGCTCCGCCATCCCGACGTGGTACCTCAACTAGAGAGGATTGAGAATGACCTTATCGAAAGCCGAAAGCCGAAGGCGAACAAAAAGACAACCCACAAGCGAGGATTCATCCTCAAGCACTACAAGCCCGTGCATCCCCACCCGAAGAGTGATTCTTCTTTCTCTATTGCCAAGATTGCCGATAGCATCCTGGAGCTAGGATCCTATAAGCGCCAGTTTGATTTTGAGGTTCTCCTGTCTAACGAGCCCCAGATCGTCAATGCAAAGATGTGGGTTTACGGGCTGGATGGACCTGCGCTTATGCCTGTATGTGAGCCGAATGAGATTGACATCTGAGGCAGAAGGGGTTGGTGGACAAAGGACTCATGGCTGGAGGATGTTGGAAAATGTCTGGATTCGGCTGCTGAGGGTTTTTACCACGAGTGTAAAGCTAGATGCTCTAGTATTGTATTTACGTCCTGCGTATGCTACTCGCAGATCAAGAGGTCAGAGTACCGAAACTCAGCAAGTAGATGGCCAATTACCATCAGGGGGAGGTCTCTCCGCTGGGATTGGCCTCCGACAGGGTATCCAGGAGCAAGGGCATAAGATTCTTCCAGGACATCGAAGGTTTAGAGAACATACTTCTCAAAAAGGAGAGAATAACTCAACTTTGACGACAGCTTCAGGACACCCAGGAAGTAAAAAGGGAAAGGCCTCACCGTCAAACATGGCACAAGCATATTTTCAGAGGTACAGCAAGCCATTAGTATGGGAGTCTCTACCTAGCCAAGATAGGATCACGCAAAAAGTCGCAAACCACTTCATCTTCTAGGGCGGATCATCTAATGTCACCTGCTCAAACCTACGTATTTTCAGGTCTTGAAGAGGGGTCCCCAGGAGGGACGGTATCCGCAACTTGGGACTCTTCTCCATTAAGCCTTTCCATAACGCAATAATGGGAAGCTACTATCTCAGCACAAGAATGCGGATTGTGTATGCGTTTCCAAATTTTAAACTCCTTGCTTTCTTCAACAATATTCTTCTCTAGTTCTTCGGCTGTCATGCCTTCATCATATCCAAGGGATATCTTACATCCATAGCAACATGGCACGGATATGATCATATTCTTGTCCCTGACAGCACATCCAACATGATTACCAACTGCTCGGAGAGGGTTTAGCAGTTCTTCCAAAGCTGGGAGCGCCGAAATTATGTCAGGGATTGCAGTGCCCTCAAGGGTGAACTTGGAAACGGCCTCTCGAACAACACGTGTCTCCAGGCCAGCCTCATTAGCCTCGTCATCTAACTTCTGGAGATTCTGGTAAAACTCTCGCCAAGCTACAATATTTGCTGCACCGATGTGGTTATTTCGTGCCGCTGTACGGATTGTGTTGAACTCCGGCCAGGAATCTAGGCGTACAATGGAAATAAAGGTGAAATCAAGGCTACGTTGGTCGATCAATGCTTGCAGGGCGAAGTTCAAGGGATTGATTGGTGACATCTCCGTGTTTTCATTCACTCCCTAATTGCTTGTTCGCTTGTCTGTCTTTTGTTGACTTGCTTGTGGCTTGTTGACCTGTTTGTTGTTTACTAACTTGTATATTATTTGTCCCGGCGCTTCCCTCTTGATCAGCCGCATGTGATGTCACTGATAGGAGGCAATGGTAGCTGATGAGGCTCATTGACAGTGTACATACAGTTACACTCCGTGTGTAGGACACGTCGAAGTCAAAAGGATCTGCTACCTTAATTTTCATCCTAGAGGCAGATATTGAAACCTTGAGCAACTTTCATCTGCGGTTCATGGCACATATTCATCATTTTTATCGATTGTCAGTACGATGAAAGGCCATAATTTACCATAAATCGAGGTTTCCTTAGCATATACGAACCGCTGACCTAGATCTATATAGGTGGCGCCATATTGATAGTTCTGAAGAATGGCGGCGGTGATGGTCAGTCAATGTTTGGAGAATGGATCAAGGTAGGGGATGGATGGGTAGAAGATGTTGTCGGTAGTTACCTACGCGCAAGGCTTGTTTCGGTCGGGAATAGCAGACTTATGATTCGCAAGGGTTACTCTATTCTGAATCCATCCCAAGTTGTCTAGATCTCTACTCATGATAGTCTTCAGTTAGATGCTCTTCCTGATTTGGTTCATGGGAAAATCGCCGACAGTAGACGGTGGTCATATTCACAGAACAGCAGAACAAAGAGTCACAATCATGGAAGAGATGATATGGCATGAAGGGAGATTTTCGAGTGCTTCCCAGCTTGCTGATACTAGCAAGCGAGTTTGACCTCTTCAGCCTCCACGTTGCCAGTTGTCGGAGAAGTAAACATGTTGCTTATTGTTTGTTGATAGCCGCAAAGACGATTGGCCTTTGATTCCTATTTCAAATGTTATCTTCCAACAAAGCGGGCCCATTTCCTGAAGAGGCAAGTTTCCCAATACCTTTTGCTCCAAAACCGTAACAAAGGCTTTGTCCATTCCATTCTCCCTGATAGCACGAAGGTACCAAGGTTTGATGACTTGCAACATCGAAGGCAATGCAGCCTGCTTGCAATACAAACCATCCAAACAAACCTTCTCATGTTTTGCATAAAGCAGGCTGTATTGTTGACAAGAATTGCTAGCAACGGAACCACTTCAAACATTGTGATGAAGCTTGGCTGTGTGTGAATGGAAAGAATTTATGAAGAAGGGTGAGTAAGCAGGTCCCAACTTCCACTATAAATTGCAGTCTTCTTCCTCCCAACCTCTTTTACTTCTTCTGTCAACTTTCACTTCTACTATAACTATATATACACTCTCTCGTGGGCCTACACATTCACAGCCACGGAAGTCATACGGGGGTTTCTTGGACACCGTATTGCTCTGTTAAAGACCCTCAACCAAGGAGGTTTGGTGCACACGGAGACCACTCTTCTGTCCCTTGATGCCAGCCCTGCAGCTCTGAGGGGGTTCGAGAATTACCTCGGCCTACCTACCCTTCTATGTGCTCCCAGGTCCCAGCAAGTCCAGTGGCTGCTGCTATGGTTACCCAACCCTCCATCACCTACATGGAGTCCATGACTGAAGGTCGAAGCGACGACTAAAATAATTATCGACAGCACAAGATTCGAACACTGTGATGAGCCATGGTCATGTTCCCACTCAGTCACTTGAAATAAAACATGCCAGCTACTCTCCTAAGCATATCAATCCCTATCACCATCTCACCACTTGGATGGTAGAAACTTCAGCAACATCTCCACAACGTTGGCAACTATGTTGAATGGCCTTCACTGGTATTCTCAGCATGATAAACAATCGGATATGTTACGGTCGGTGTGGCAAGGCAGAACACATACATTTTCTGCTGGCATTGGGGGCAGTCGCTATTTCTGTATAGAAAGTCTCAACTGCGAGGCAGTTATAGCATCTTATTTCCTACAATCCCTTTAACCTTGGCTTCTCGCTCTCTTTACATACTCCAAAAGCCTATCAGCCTTTGATCGAATTCGTTGGCTTCAGTTATAAGCCGCGTTTGCCTTCTGTCACAACACTTGTCAACCTAACTGTCTGCTTGACCACCAGAGTATGGCTTCCACGACATATACAGGAGCCTTCCAAAGAGGATCAATATATACATACATATATATATAAATATTATCAGATGATAACACCGCCATCACAGATATATTATATAAGCCCAAGATTTCCATGTCAACCCACTGTGAACAACAACCGGCACAAGGGCGTACGTAACCTGAACGTTGCGAAGGAAAACAAAGTAGCCAATGCCTGCACCCAGGCCAAGGAATCGGTGAGGGATGGGTCATCTACGGATCAACCCAATGCAGACGACGAGGAGTCATCGCTCTTCCGAGGCAACCCGGAGAAGCAGAAGCAGATGGACCAGCTTGAAGCTTTTAGCGAGACTCTTGCAAAGCTCACTACTAGAGCTGAACTATTTGTCAACTGGTTCCACAAATTGTCCGGCTCGGGATCAGACTCTAAGAACTCGATCACGTTTCAGGTTTCAGCCGCCAGGTTCAGCGGCAAATTGACTGCCTTTACCTTCGATGAGGACGGCGGAGACAACGAAGACGGTAACGATAACGGCACCAACAAGGCAGACGTCGCCAACTCTCCCGGCCTTGAGTTTGCTCTCTGAGGCATCACAGTCCTTGCCACTCTTTTGACAGAATAAGCTGACCAATGCTGCCCCTTCAACACTCGTGGTCTGGGAGCAACTCATGATTCCTCTTGGCAACACTGGGGACCTGATTGGCCTTGGTTTATATACAAAAACGACGTTTTTCGGGCTGTGCGATGTCATCACGGATGCAAAGACTCAATATATTGGGTTCGATGCTCGCAACTCGACTCGCCACAAGAAACACACACGTGGGCATGACCGAGCAAGAGTACTGGAATCACTCCCAAGGACGACTCGATCAATTTGGCAGAGTCTCCCAGCCTTGGGCCTCCCCGTCACTGAAGACGCGTGCGAAGAGCACGCTGTGCCTCTGTGCTCTCTATCCCATCCTCCAAATAACCTGACTTGAGAGAATTCCGTTTCTTCGATCCGTATGCTAGAAGCATCAAGTAAGCAATCTTAGCTTGTCGCTTTGGTGACTTCTTGAGTCGCATGGAGCTCCGAGGGATGCATTGGAGCATATAGGCCTGCCCTCTAGTATATACATAGACCGGTTCAAGCCCAGCGGCTGCTGTTATGCTTGCAAAGCCACGGTTCGCTACATCGAAGCGATGACAGCCAAAGTACCAAGTTATTATATCATTGACACAACCAAATCTACAAAGTTCGATCACCGTGTTGAGGCTTGGTCCTGTGCCGAGGTTTTATCGTCACGGTACTGTGAGAATGCAGAAGCGTGGGAAATCAAGCAGAAGAAATTTGGTGTTCTTTACCTTTGTGGCCTTGAGGCTGAAGACTCTTTTGACCCCTCAACCCTATCACAGAACACAAGAAATCCGATGCTCGCTGCAATGAACTCCGGCAATTCTCTGTGTACCAAGGTCGTCGGTCTGCAGCCTCCCGTGACTTCGAGCGAGACATCATTCCCATGTGTCAAGGGAATGACAGGGGTGGGCCATCAGGCACCGCCATGAACTACTTGGCAGCAGCTTTTCACATTCAATATAGTCACTATAAGAGTTCAAAGACCTCCCGGAAGTCTCGCTAGATGATGTTGAGTCAAAAATCGAGCCAACAGCCCTGGTCTCTTTCAGAGGACTGCCACCTTCGCAGCATGAAGGAGGCCGGCGAGATCTGTGCCTTCATCTCAGGATCTCTCTGCAAGACAAAGGACAATATCTAAGCTTACTGGAAGATACTCCGGAGTCAGTTATATGCTAAAGATACTATTAAAGATACTGGTATTGATACTGATAATACCACTAAGGAGGGGCCTATTGATAATATTACTGAGTTTAAAGTCAGATCACATCGATAGGCCCATACACCCTACTCATCACCACCCACAGCCTAATGCCCCCCCTGGTGGTAGGGGAAAGATTGTGTAGCGTGTAGTTGCATCCAGTCTCTATATCACATGCACTGAAGGCACCAGACCTTACCCAATCAGACTAAATCATCAGTCTCAGTCTTTGACACTGGAGTAACCTCTTGGTATACTGCTCTTGCCCTCGAGTCTTGACAGACGACCAATTTTAACAAGTCTACTCTAAGCTTATCATAACTCTTTAAAGTTTATCCATACAACGATCTAAAATTATTGTTTCTATATTGTCAAAGGACCGGTGATATCATCCCTGTTGGAAGTGGAGGCCCCTTATGGTTATGTGTGTGTCGACGTATATTGGTGTTAGTATCTGGTTATGGGTATTTTGATACCTGTTGGTGTTGGTGTTGGTGTTGGTGTTGATATCTGGTAATTATACAGTGGGAGTTCATAAGTATAGATACCCTTCAATATACTTGCACACACATCTCGATCTAAAAGTGCTAAGTTCATTTATAATCCTGGCTAGAGGTTTATCAGTAGAAGAGACAGCGATACCTATCTATGAATAGAAGAGTAGTCCACAAGCCGAAGTCTAGTCCCTGGCCCATGCCTTGTCAGAAGGTCTCAAAATAAAAGTGGCAAAGACTATCCTAAATGTATACTGAATTCATCGCTAAATTGCACTGAGTTGTTTAAGTCTTTTTGTTACTTGAGATTGAGGTCCTGAGTTTTCTTGCTGGGGAGGCCTTGTTGTCAATGTCGCACCAAGCTCGGGAGCTAAAAGCGTCAAGCGGGATAACTTCGAACCGGGCTGATCCTTCAAAGGATTATGCTTAAAAGATGGAAATTCGTTTACAGATGACGACGACCCCATATGGGGTAAAGTTAAAGGTAACGGTAAGATAGGTCTTGGCTAATACTACGTTTATGAAACCGTGAATCGTTGATCAGCGGCTGGGGAGCGTTGTTTTCGGGGCCGAGACCAATAAGGGATGTTTGATGTACGAGTAATGGGAGTTGGGGGTTGTGGATAGCATCCACTGAGAAGTGCACATGACTACGGTAGATGTGCTGATAGACAAAGCACTCCACTGCCATCTTATGCGCCATGAAACGTGCTCACCGTTAAAGTGTGCATTGATGAAGCTTTTGTTGGTGCAGTCATGTTATACACGCACGCATCACCAGCTTCAACTTCAAAGAGGCTATTTACCAAATCATTCTCAAACTCCAGATGATTCATCCAAGCCAAATAACCATTATCATGCCTAAAATTGCTTCGCACTCGCATTCCTTCAACATCAAGCCGTCATTAAACTGACGTACCAACCATCCCACCTCGAAAGGCCTTCCCAAAAACAACTTAGACAGCTCGAAAGCGTTCCCCCAAAGGGTTTAGCGCTACAGGGGTGTCATCCTAGCTTCCGAGACTCAATTTACTGGATCTGATAGCGCTCGGGGAGTTTGATTGGTCGAGAGTTCGGATTCGCTTGTCGCAGGGCTGAAGCGCTTGGCGAGGTGATGGATTTGGGTAGTCATTCGAGGTGGTGGCTATTACACGCGGTGTTGAGACAATTTGAGTTGATTTGACTACTCAAGGTCCCACTGACGTGCAGGGTCGAATGGATGAGGTGAGATGTATAAAGTAAAACAATCCTCCGACTCCAAAAGGCTATTCCCCTCCTGGCCGACTTCCATCAACCTTATCTCTCCTCTTCACCCCTCACCTCCCTCTCTACCTTACGCCTCTGCCTCTCAACATCAACAAAACAATCATGTCGCAAGTACCACCACACAACTTGGTCGTCTTTGGCCCCGACGCAAACTGCACTCTCGCTCTCTGTCCCGTAGAATGGAGCGTCTACAAGTACCGACCTTCGCTCGCCGCGAACATCACATTCATCGTCCTCTACGCCATCGCCATGGGGACACATCTCGTTTTGGGCATCAAGTGGAAGCAGTGGTTCTACATGAGCTTCATGATGATCGGATGTCTTTTGAGATTATCGGGTACATTGGAAGGATTATTATGTATAACAATCCCTTCAACTTTGGGGGATTCATGGTGCAGATTGTGTTTATCACAAGTGGCCCTGTCTTCTACACAGCTGCTATTTACGTAACGCTTTCCAAGACGTAAGGCCCCTCATCCCAGCATATCATGACTTCACTGACAATGCAGGATTAAATACTTTACCCCAGAAGTCTCCCGATTCAGACCCCAACTTGTCTGGTGGATCTTCATCCCCGCTGATGTCGTCTGTCTCGTCCTCCAAGCCGCAGGCGGCGCACTATCAACAGTCAGCCAGGGCTCCAGCCAGACCGGTATCGACATTGCCTTGGCCGGTCTATCCCTCCAAGTCGTCATCCTCGTTCTCTTCTGCGCTCTTCTCGGCGACTATCTCTGGCGATACTTTCGTAGTGGAAATGCCAGTGCCATGGGGAGACGTATGAGAATCTTCTTCGGATTCCTAAGCGCTGCCGTTGTTCTCATTCTCGCGCGTTGTGCATTCCGATGCTATGAGTTGAGCAAGGGGTATCGAAACTCAGACCTCATCACGGATGAGGGGTTGTTCATTGGTCTCGAGGGAGTGTAAGTTGTAAGTGCCTCTGTTGATGATACTTACTAACTCTGGTCAGGCTTATTGTTATTGCGGTGTTCTTCTTGTGCATCAGCCACCCTGGTCCTGTGTTCAGCGATGCGATGACGACGGTGCCGGGTACGTCGCAGAGCGATGCCGATGCCGAGAAGTGAGGTTGAACGAAAAGTACTTGATCTTTTGCGATATCGATGTCAAGAGGGCATATGTGTTTTCTTTGCGAAGGATTAGAATAGAAAGGACTGTTGGATAGAAACATGCAAGAATAAATGGCTCTCAGATCCAGCACATGTTGAACTAGTGACTCGTCATAGAATGCTCTGTTGAATGGACCAGAACAGAGATCCGTGGTGAACACTGGCCAGATTGGACAATACTACTTCACACACACATCGCAGTTCTGGAGAACTTTTCTTTTGCAACCCATGTTACAGGCCTCCTCACCTGTAGTCCAGAGCTCTTTGTCGGGGGCTACATATTGGTTCAGATGAGGGGAGGTTCAACGGCAGTGCTCGCTTCTGAAGACTGGGTCCTTTACGTCGTCACAACAATCACAGTCACAAGCAACATCTTACAGTTTAGCATCAAGTTTCGGACGAAAGGAGTTCACATTTTCTCTAGCTAGCGGGCCTAAGCCACCGCTGATCAAAAGTCTAGCTCAACAGAGCGACTACATCTAAAAACAAAACATTATTCTCGAGCCCACAGATAGGGTGAACATCGAGTCAACCACCATTTCTTCCTTTCGTATCCAACAACCTTCGCCCTGGTCCGTTCATCATTCCGATTCGGATGCAACCCCAGTGATCTTGTCACGATTACCTGGAATCACAGTTGCACCAGCAGTTCTTTTCACAGTCAGGGTTCCATCCGCGACGACGGAACAGACCGTTGTCATCGCAGGTGTAGCCCCAGGGGCGGTAGTAGCACTTCTGGTACCAGAAGGTGCACCGGATGTCGCAAGAGGCCATCTTCTCACCCTTGGCGATGAAGGTGTCGGGGGTGGCGACGGGAGTGGGAGCCTCGACAGGATTAGTAGGCTCAGTGGTGAGGGTGGCAGCGTCAGCGGGAGTGCGGACAACCCCAGCGTTGACAAGGCCAAGAAGGAAGAGGACTACGATGGTGAGAGAGGTCATGGTGTTGGGCGTGGTGGAGTTGGTGGACTTACGGAAAGCGATGAGCTTCATCATGGTGAATGTCTCTGAGAGAAGAGGTGATTGATTTAGATAGGGCAGTGTTTGTTGGTGTAGTTGAGTGAAATTGTTCTGATGTGATGTCAAGTGTGAAAAGGTTGACGGGTGGGGTTGAAAGATTCAGGATCGAGGGAGAAGCTCGTAGCTTTATAGCTCTGAGAAATGGTTACTGCCCCTCAAATTAGTTCTAACAATGGCAGTTGTTCAGCAATGATTCACTGTGAATAGCCTCCATTCTGACCTTAGTTCGCCCAATAAGTCCATTGATTGGCCATGCATGGGTCGCGGTTCGGCTGCTACTGTGCCGGGCAGTGTGGTTCATAGCTCACAGCTGCCAGTGACAGAAGAATGGAAAGAACATCGCCATTGGTCTCCTGATATCGAGTGTACAAGTATATCATCAGTGGTGAAGATGAAGAGGTAGTTGTTCATAGTACAGACATGGGGGAGAGATGAAGGGGGATGGAGCAGAACAACTACCACAATATGAACTCAAGAAACGATGTGCAAATCCCGGCGATATTTGTGATATATCATTCCCTCCCAATTTCTATCATCTCAGGACACTGATATATGCAACGATCACACTCGCGAGTTCATTTTCTGAAGCAGGGTGGTTGTGTGTCTCGCAATCCGCAATGAGTTAGGCTTTCCCGTTGAAGCCTAAGCCTTGGCTAGTCTACAAGTCTGGATCAACAGCAACACATAGTACTGCTGTTAGAATATTCTTGCTTGATTCAAGGAAAGCCTCTTGAGAAAAGACAGTCGGTACTCAGCGTCTATCTCTCCAAGCATGAGAGTGGGATCTGCCTGCTGGGATGGCCTTTCTCCTCTATCAATGAACTTCACGGAAAGGAAGTGACAGGGGTTTCATCCAGCATCATTGAATTCTTATTCTAGCTCACAATTTTATGAAATAAGGGTTTATTCGCTGTGGTCTATTGACTCTTTTCACTGTAAGCCGGGTACAGAGCTTCAACATTCAGGGAGGCAGGAAAGCGTGGGTTTTCTGTCCTAAGTGAGAAAAGTATTTGGCTAAGTATGAATGTCTTATGATACCTTTTAGCCAATTGATTCAAGGTAGACTAAGAGCAGCTAATCTTAATAGCGGTCGTCAATGGGTAATAACTTCTGACTTGAAGCTCAACCAGATTTACTTCTGTTATTGATAATATACCGGTATAAGCCGCTTATCATATGCTCTAGAGGTAATAAAGGAAGTGCCTAGTTGTATAAAATGTGGAATTGATTCATTGGGTATCATAAATATTTTCATTGTCTTTAAACTAGCTAGCTGTCTCCTTCACCTGCTCCCTAAGCTCTGATCTAACTCACACATCATGATCCGATTCCTTCACGGGCTATGTTCATCGATCGCACTGGTAGCATGTCACGCCAACGAATGTTTAGGAGCTTGAAAGGCTGCAGTATGTACTGCTCGAGCGCTGAACCAGATACCACAAACATTTCTGCAAAGCTCGTCGTGGCAAATTTGGCAAGGTACTGATGGAGAGTCCGAATTTGCTTAACGATCAGAAACCTCAATGGTATCATCAAGCGAGCCTGCAAGTTTGGAGTTGCTACGCAGGGTAAGAAAAGACTCCATGTTATACCGAACGGCAAAAATATCCCTTTTCAGAGGTTGTAACCTACCAGTCATGTAATAAACCTCCTGGTGATTGTGTAATGAGACAACGGCCCGCCTTCATGTGACAAGCCGTGATATAATTTTGTATGCTTAATCGATTGTAACACTATCCCACGTGCCTTGCCACTGGAACCGGCTCGGGGAAGACAACACATTTTCCCGCATGTGGTGTGTGACCGTGAAGATGGTATAACACCAGGTTCCGTTTAAGTATTAGTGCCACAAATCTTGATTGCCTCGCGTTTGTAGCCTATAAAACACCTAGTACAACTAGAGGTATGAAAACTTCGCGAAAGTGCACCATTGATTGATTCACTATTCACGGGCGCCTGGAAACACAACCTTTCCAGGTTTTCATTGGATTAACGTGACACATCAAAGCTCGGCATGCTTGTGCCTATTGTCAAACCTCTTGGTCGCTAATATTTTCTATGAACGGGGGTTCAAATAGTAATGGACCTTGGCTGATGGTCTGTTCATTCGACAAGTACCAGAGAACCCATATCCGCTCATTACAGATAATGGAAATCTTTAGATACAATTGGTGCTGAGCGTCTCATTGTGTCAGTGGCAAACCTCTTGGTAGAGTGAGAAAGAAAGTATCTTGCTCTTCAAACATCGCAATTCTCTCCAATGGGGCTTTCGCGATAATAATCCCGCAGAAGTCGGACAGTGAGGGCTGTGAGACGTATTACAGCCGATAATAGCGAGCAAAACTTCGCTGCGCGCCACCGAATTCATTCGTTTGCTAAATCTGCTACATGTTTCCGCGATATCGCAACATTTACGTAGTAACATTCACAGCAAAACCAAGGAAGCAAACATTTTGGTAGTTTCACAAACGGACTACCTGTTGGGAAACTGAAATCCCAATGGAAGATTGACAAATGCATCACAAACCAGAGGCGGTTAACATAAGGCCCAGATAGATTCATGTCCTGCATCATAAGCAGAAGATATGGAAGATGGGAGGCTGAGGTTGTGTGGAATCACCATTGAGACGCAGTCACTGTACAAAATCTAGTTCAGGAAAGGCTGACGATGATTGAAAGGCAATGTATCTACCAAACAAGCCATGTTACTGATTTCTAACATCTGTCAGCGACTGGGTATATTCACAGCAACCGTTGTACAGTGAAACAAAGGAAAAGGACCGAGCAATAAGCCCAGGTGCTCGCCGTGCCGAGCAAGCGAAGGAACAGGTGAATCCCTTGCTTGTCCGGACGCTCAAACAAACGAGAGAAAGTTCTCGGTAGATGATGATCACCATCAAGATTACTTCCTGGCATATACATCCTAGGCCATGCCACCTTCTTGATCTGATCCCATTGCAAAGAACTTGATCCGACAACTTCTCCTGCCTGAAAGTCAACTTTGATCGACCCCAGCTGTACTTCTAAGCTTAGGATCATTATCCTAAGTTTAGAAAACATTGAAGTAAGTTTAGTATACCTTGAGGAATCTTTAGACGAATTTAAATTGACGTCCTATCCTAATTTCAGGACCTTCATCGTCTCCGGAGAGCTAGTACCTACGAACCTATAGCAGGCAGGTGAACCGCCGATATGACTGAACTAGAGGTACCTGATCC
Source organism: Fusarium mangiferae (assembly GCF_900044065.1). NCBI lineage: Eukaryota > Fungi > Ascomycota > Sordariomycetes > Hypocreales > Nectriaceae > Fusarium > Fusarium mangiferae. The sequence continues at coordinate 515,170 of NW_024573936.1, forward strand.
TCTGGTGGTGGAACGGTACACTATGTGTCTGTGGCCAAAGATTTTGCTGCCAAACTCAGATAAACCTGTCACTACTGAAGGTCGTAATCATCTCACGAAAGCTCTGGGTACCGTCATCCATCTCCTTTTTCAAGCAAAGATTGAAACAGCGGATTTCCAGCGATCTGAATGCTGGGATGATATGACTGAGTGTTGGAAGCCATTCGGTATTGAGGACTTTGTGGCGATGTTGCGCTACACCTATTCCATGGCCATCAGTGTGTTCAGGGACTTCGAGCAGCTGCCAAAGCATTACCAAGAGGCTGATGCCTATCTCCAACCGCTTAATCCGATGGCTTCTGGAGACTACACGGGCAACACCATGCGTGGGATGGCAAGAATGATCCACATAACAGCAACATCCTTGAACCATGTTGTTAAAAATCTAACCAAGAAGATTTGGGCAAGTAAGGGTGGAGTTCCTACTGATGAGAAAGAGATGCCTGCTGTCCCTGACCAGGTGGTCCCGGCCATTGATCTTCGCTGCCTTCGTCTATGGTGCGTATTGAACACCAAGAAGAAGCGTCAAGAGTTTGAAAACCCCCAAAACACATTGGAAGATATGGCAAAAATCCTTAGTAAGTTCATCACCATCTTTGGGCAAGACTTTGACACTCAACCTCAACACGCACTAATCAATGAGCAGGAGGGTTGAAGGTCATCATTGATCCGTGCTACAAAGAAGCCGGAGTTGGTTTCAGGCCGTCAACAGCGCGAAAGCTTCAGAAAATTACAGAGGGTCAGAAGAATGTGCTCGACTACAATGTCCCACTTATGATCCATATCTGTACAGGGATGGGTAAGGTAAAGGGCAAACCATTCTACGTCATCCACGACTCGACCGCCATTGGCGGCACCCAAGAACGCCTAAGCGGTTTGCCTCACTACTACGATATCCGATTGAACGCACGCCACCAGCACTTCGGCAACGTCGATGTTATGAAATGGAGAAGGGCTTTGGAAGACCTTCGTGAGTTTGACGAGGCCGACAAAGGCATCGAGGTCAGCGACGACAGACTCAGAGAACTTAAGGCTGACGGACTGAAAATCACTTGCAAGGAGCATGCAATCCTAATGATGGGCCGAGCCTATGTGGCTAATCTAGCCATCGGTTTGCCCGATACGCGAGAGCCTCCTCCTCCTACACAGCTGCAAGATCTCGACATTTGCAAGGCGAAGCCTCTCAGAGACTGTTCCAATCACATTGCCCGGCCCTTCTCTACCTCGGATGCAACTAAAGCAGCCTATTGTTGTTGGATGTGCAAAGTGACTTTGAGGTACGCAGAGCCAACGAATCCTACAGAGCTGCATGACGGCCTCAACATAAACGCCTCCAGCCAAACCTTCTTCAGAGACCGCAGCCAAATTCCCCATTCTTGCGCAGAAGTTATTTGCTCTAAGTATTGTGTTATTCTGGAGGAACACAAGAGAGCAAGGGATAAGGCAGAGGAGAAGAAGGAGGAGAAGAAGAAGAAGGAGGAAGAAGACATGAAGAAGAGGCGGGAGGAGGAGCAGAAGAAGAGGCGGGAGGAGGAGCAGAGAAGGAGGATGGAATACTATCAAAGCAGGGGCAGGTACAGTCATGTTACTCGCAGATGATGGTAAGTGAATGAGGACTTCAGATGGAGGAAAAGCATATTTTGAGAAAATTGGAAAAGAAAAAAAACCGGAAAAGGATAAAAAGATAAAAAAAAGGGGAAAAGACAAAAGACAAAAAAAGGTTATAATTCATGTATTCCTCTTAGAGGAAGGAAAAAAAGATAAAAACTAGATACAAAACATAAATAAAAATGGGCGCTATGGGAGGAAATCCTGATTGATTCTCAGTGATGTTAGACGCAAATGGTCTAAAGGCTTCCTTAATTCACCTAAACTCATACAAGTCTCTTGATCACTTAGAATAGAGATCCTAAGCTTTCTTACCTCCCCTTGAATGTCGAAGTTTCACCAGTCGCTTAAGGCTGGCTTGGATTCAATGTGAACTACAAGATCCATCCTGCATCATTCTTAGTTTTCTCGTTCGTACGAACGGCCTAGATGATGCAATTATCAAAGCAGCTTGTTGTCATGATGCGAATGGCCCAATCTTCAGATGCGAGCGCTGGCGCTGAACAGCACTCATCCTAGCCAAAACATCGCCGATTCAAAATCGTCTGATGCTCAACCCTCAGGATAAAATTCCAGCCTCGCGTTCAATTTCCTCCTTACTAGGACACCACTTATCCTGCAACTCTTTATCCGTCGACTCTTCAATAACACTCTTCTCCCACCACTCACCCCAACTCGTCAAGAAGATCCGATCACGATCCTCAGGGAAGTCACTTCGCGTCATAGCCGCAAGGACACTCTGTGCGCCTATCACACAGTCAGTTACACGTTCCAATACAACGGTACACGACTTACCCTCGGGGATCGACTTCGCGTCAGCCATGTCAGCTTTGATGCCCATACGGTTCGCGAGACCTGTACCAGGGATAAGGCCCGGCGAAACAGCGACCACGTCGTTGGTACCGGCGAGTTGACGGCGCCACCACTGTGCGCCTAAAAGGCCGGTGAATTTGGTGTTGCAGTATGTCGTGCTGGCGGAGGCACCAGATCCGGCTTTGAGTTCAGTATCGAGTACACCTGTGCGAGGTCAGAACATGAGACTTGAGCTTGGGTGTTTTGACTTACTGGGATCAGAGACTCGTCGAATGGCGCCGGAAGAAACAAACACGATCCTCGACTTGGACTCGACTAACTTCTCCCTCAAGAGATGGACGAGATAATGCTGCGCTACAACCCATCAGTATCTCATACCACTCAACTCGCAGAACATACTCACAGAGATGGTTTACAACATGGGATTCACACCACTTCGACCCATGTGGGCCCGGTCCTTCAGCAGCGACACCTCCCAGTCCAGCATTAAGCAGCAAGTAATCAATCTTCTCTCTGCCAATCTTATCAAGCGTCTGCTCCGCAAAAGACTTGACGCCCTTCAAATCATTCAACTCCAGTGGAAGAACGGTGACTCCATGAGATTCACGGTCGAACTTAAGCTCATCGTAAGCTTTCTGTGCATTTTTAGTGTTGCGTGCGCCGAGGATGACTCTGTATGGTTGGCTCTGGCTGAGGAGCTGTTTGATTGCTTCGAAGCCCTGTAGATGTCAGAGTCTGTCTTACAAAGCGCTGGGGCTTGAGGGCTTACGATGCCGGATGAAACACCGGTTGCTATGATTGTTTTCGCGAGGGAAGACATTTTGGCTTGTAAATTGAGAATAAGTTGGATGAATTGCTTGTAAGTATTGGGTGCTTACGGGTTGTTATCAAGGGAGGTTTTGGCGGGGTTATCGTTATCGGACATAGGTGACGTAAACACTGCAGACTTGACTTCAACCTTGGGCAGATTGTATTGTGTAAGCGGACAAGACAATGAACAGGGTTCCCAGCGAAAACTGGTCTTAAATCTGATGTAATTAAAATATAATTATTAATTTTCTATTCAACTTTTCAACTTCCATCTCTGTGCAGCCTTCGTTACGTCTTCATGCGTTATCATCTCGGAATTGGCCCACGGCCCAACCTGTAAAACTGTCAGCTTCATCACATCACAATCTAGAGCTTCACTTACTCGGCTTTCTTCCACCTAGAGATAGTCCTCCTCGGAATCCGAAACTCTTTCTCCGCATCCATCGCAGTAGGCCGCACAATGTTTTTCCCCCGCCAAACGAAAGCAGTACGCATCCACGTGATAACTTCGTCCTTCTTTCTCTTCGAATGACTAGCCTGCTTTCGTAGTACAATCGGTGTAGCCGAGGGAGCTGGGGTGGTAGCGGCGGATTGAGGTCCAGGGGTTGGAGTTGGTGTGGCTAGTGGTGTAAAGAAAGGAGATTGCTCGGGTGCCATGATAGGAGTTCCCTGGGGTGTGAAAAGGGGGCTGTGGGTAGGAGCATGCCCCGGTTGAAGATCATAGTGAGGGTATGGCGTGTATGGGATAAGCGGCATTTGAGGATGAGGACTCTGTGGTATTTGATTCAGAGACTGTGCCATCTGATTGTGAGGACCCTGTGGTATTTGATTCGGAGACTGTGCCATCTGGTGCGGCGAGTGATACATATAAGATGAATGCGTAGCCTGATGAGGATGAAGATAACTCATATAACTATGTTGAGCCATGTGCGGAGATTGCGGCATGTGATATGGTGGCTGCGGCATCTGAGGATACAGAGACTGATGCTGAACCATCTGAGCATGTTGAACCTGAGCTGGAGCTGGAGGTCGTCCCCCAGTTCGATGTGACTGAGCCACCTGCAGTGATTGTGGAAATTCAGGCTATGAATGAGTCACCTCGGAGGCTTCATCACCCTCAATGGACTCAATGTCCGTACCATTATTGTCTGAAGAAGCCATCGTGGCTATCAGACCGTTTCGATATAATACGCAGACGTTGAAGATGGCGATTATCAGAAGCTCCAATGACCTGGTGAGAAACTCAACGAATTCGGTCAAAGTAGCGTCACGCTAATTTTTGGGCCTTATAGGTCTCAGGACCAACTCTGTACTTCACCGCCAGCAAAGTTATGCCTATGTTGCAGATACCCTTGCTCAGAATACTTTCCACCAAGAAGAATCTACCTATCAGCTCCTTGTCTGATACTTTGATTGAGCGCGGGTGTTCAGTTTTCTGTTGTCCGACTTTTCAGCTTCGCAATCGTATACTTCGGAAGCAATGCAAATGCGTCTTGTTGAATTGCAAGGGTTGTGGTGAGAGACTCGGGTCAAGAAAGATAGTTTTGTTCAAGGGAGTTGAACGAGATGGTTGAGTTAAGTAAGTGATGGCTCGTTTAATGTCTTGACTTCGATTCAATTGTTTACTATAACTTAAGTTGTTGGAAGAACCATTGTGTGTAAAGAGGTAAAACCTGAGATACCTGCCTTCCTTGATGTGAAGGTACCTTCCGTTTTGGCACAATGGTATTTTCTACTTTGTGTCGTACTTACCCTGTAGGTTTATGTCTGTAAACATCATCTGTTGAGCAAGAAGCACCCCAACTCAGCGTTCACCCTCAAAGCAAGTGTCGAAATATGCCAATCAGGCTGTTCTTTTAGCCTTCCTTCTATTGCGGTCTATGTAGCCAACTCAACTACAACATAAATAGCACTTTTAAACGCTCTTGGTTCTCAACTCCTCGGGCAACAGGGCAACCTTCTCATGGAAGAGCTTCTCAGCATCAGCCCATACCCGCGAAGTCTCGCGATCCTTCAGCGTGAGCAGAGACTCCTTGAGACCCTCACTAAAGGCCTCGCTAGCCTCGCGGGGAAGCATGGAAGGGAGGTGGTCAATGCTGATGACGGATAGGGGGAGGTTGTTCTGATCGTCCTTGATCTCAACGGGGACGGTTGGGTCCTCGAAGGTGGTGTTGATTGAGTAGATGGGGATAGGGTTGTGAGGGTTTGTGGTGTCACAAGAAACGTCGATGACAACAGCGAGGTTGCGACCTTGCTTGGCAAGGAGTTCTTGGTTGATGAAAGGGGGAATGGGCTTGGAGAGGTAGATGGCGTTGAGGAAGACGTCAGCCTTGGCAATTTCCTCGTAAGGGCCTGAAGATGTTAGTTTCATTATCGAAGGCACACACATAAGCACATGTATAACCTACCATCACGGTCCTTAGTCTCGTTCAAGTCCCAACGAGTTATGTTCTCATCAGGCATGCCGGCCTTTAGGAAAAGGTCCACGGCACCCTTACCACATCGTCCAAGAGCGCCGAGAACGAGAGCAGTGGGCTTACGTCCGAGAGCCTTCTCAGCCTTAGCGAAGTCCTCGCGAATCTGGTTGACGAGCTCGTCCTCGTTCAGGTAGTATCCGCGGCCATCAGTGAATGTCTCGACGGAGGGAAGCTTAGAGGTCGGGTTCTCAAGCTGAAAAGCCAGGGACTTGACTCCTAGCGCAGCTCCACAAAATCCAGCCGAGAATCCAAATCTAAGTAAGGTTGTTAGTAAATTAAAAAAGGAAGAACTTGTTGTATTGCATGTTCAGATGTCGATAGTTGAGGCACCAGCAAAACCTGTGCTGGGTCTCGAAAGTTGGGACCCACGGCAAAGGCCTGAGATCCTCAACGTTTTGGTGTAGACCCAACACATGAATCTCCGAACTTTCGGGTTTGTCCCAGTACTCATACTGCTTCCTTGAAATTGGCTGGTGCAACAGTGCGAAACGAGTTCCAGTTCCACCATTCACCATGCTCTGCGAGGGTGGGCGGTATGAGAGCTCATTTTCAGAGCTCGTACCTATCGAATCAAACACCAAAATAATCCCAAGTATCCCGTAAAAATGCTGCTTGGCTATCCATACTTGAAGACTTCATCGTAAAACTTGGGCTCCGGTCTCCACTGAAGAGGCCGTGTATGCACAGCTTTTTCGAGGTTATCAAAGCTAAGATAGCAAGCACGACACCTTTCGGAAACCGAACTTGTGACCTAGTCACAAGAACCCGACCGTTGAGCCTCGAGGCTCCGGGTGCGTTGGTTGTGGGGTGGCGCAAACCCGCCCTTTCTTCAACGATTGAACTCTTCCCAGCAAGGGCAAAATCGCCGCATCTTGGGCTTCTATTTGGAAAAGACTTACGCAGAAACACGTCGACCTTGTTCGTCCACAAGAAACTCGAGGTCGTAAAGCCGGCTGCCACCGCGTGCCCAGCGACCGAGGACCTGCTCCCACCCGCCTTGGTTCTGAGATGGAGTGTTAGATGAGATTTCGCTTGAGTTGCAAAGCATCTACCTTGTAACAATGTGCAAATGTCTAAGTCTAAGTCAGCAAGTAGCATGCCTTCGTTCAAAACACTCAGCGTACAATGTGGTCATTCTTGAGCGGGAAGTCCTCAGAAGGTAGCTCTTTTAGGCCGAGGATGATTGTTCCAGGCTCAGCGTTGGGCCAGACACCCGTATCGACAAGACGAGCACCAGCAGCCTCATATTCTGAGTCCTCAAAGATACGCTTGAACTTGGGGTCGGTGGACGATCGCTCGACGGAAATGGGGTATCCAGCATCAACGAGTGTCTTGATAATTGCGGGGGAGAAAGATCGGTGCTCGAGAGGCTTCTCCTCAGCGCGAAGGAGAATGTGGGGATAGTCAGACATGATGGCGGCGGTTCTTAAGCTGTCGATTCTGAAGTTTCGAAAAGGATTAGCTATTTGCTTTTTATGTTGCGATCGAATTGCAAAAGTTGAGTGCGAGTGGCGGAGAAGCGTGCGGCGGGTGAAAAGGCTCAATGAGGATTCAATTGACGCGCATGAAAACATAGAAGAGAGAAAACGCACAGAACAACGCGATTTTTTTTATAGAGGGATGATCGAAATAGGAAGGCTATCGCGTACCTGGTGTATGGGATGTTTTTTCAATCTGAGTCACAAAAAAGAGGGTGTGAATGTTGAAATGGTCTGCTCCTGAATCGGCCTCAGATTGCGACCCCGGCGAAATATGGCCCCGCTCCCGCAGCCGAACAACCCCGCGGTGGGGACTTTGATTGCTCTTTTGGGTTTAGCGAGGGGAATCTGGAGCTGTTTTGACGATTGCATCATCAATTCAGGTCTTAGCTCTGAAGCTCGAATGCAACTGCCGTGAATTCATTGTGGAAGTATTTCACGAGAAGAGCGTGGTAGACCTTGATTTTGAGAGAACAATATCTATAAGTTCTTCAATTTTGTTACTCGAACTGTAATTGCTTACGAGGTTGGCACGCAATATCGGGGCTTAGATACTAAGGTACAGTAACAAGGACTGTAGTTACTTTCCTTCATCTTGCCCGTGAATGATGAGAAGAAACTCAGGAGAGGCTAATTCAACATTGGTACCTATCTTGGTATATTGATACCAGTCAGGGGTAATTGCTTGATTTTAACCATGATGATAGAAATTGAGTATTCATAATCTGATCATTATCCATATGGTGACTCGGAATATTGTGAGTCATCAAGATGCCTTAACAACTTGATTCAGCTCATGGCTCCCTGCAGGCCGACAAGAAGAGCACCAAAACAACCAGTTGTACAGAACTCATCCTTTACCTCCCTCCCATCATCATTATTCCCCTTAGTCCGATTAAGCCCTACCAAGCTTGGCCAAAAATGATTGATCCGTCTCACTTCCGTTCCTGGCCCACTTCCCAGCCAAGCAACCATCGATCGCCGGAAATGATGCGCTCATTCAGCAGATCGGATCGCGTTCCTTGGACGACCACATCAGATCGGTCCAACCTTGTTCAGCTGAGACCATGCACACACTTAAACGTCAGAGTCAATTTGCTTTTTGATTAAGCTGAATCGATCACCGTAAGCTGTTTGCGACGCATTGTTTTACGTTTTTTTTCTATGACGCTACGATTAAGAGATGGCTGGAATGACGACACGGCCGAGACCAAAAGCAATAACAAAACCTGGGTGATGGTTTAAACAAATCCGTAATTTTCCCATCAATTGATTGTGCTTACTCAAAACTCTCGATATCACACATATTTCAATCACACAGCTGTAAACAAGACCGCAATCATGAAGGGTAATGATGAAGTTATCCAAGAGTTCAACGATGTCGTCAACATGACGGCCTCAGAGCTCGAGAAGTGGCTCAAGTCGGATGATTCCAACAGTGCTGGTTGGCCAAAGGAGGATGAGAATGGAGAGACTGTTGGACATGACAGCGGTCGCAAGATTGTTGAGATCTTGAAGGAGAACCCCAAGAAGGAACCTGAGAAGTACACCGATGAGCAAGTCCAGCACATGCGCAAGGTTGTTTCTTACTGGTAAGTCTTTCACGCTGATTGCGACTGATATCAGAGGCATTGCTGGTCAATTGGATGTTAACACCCCGCAGTAAGCGACATCTTGCTCAGGAGACCAAGGCCAACAACAACAAGTCCCCCGAGGAGGTCAAGAAGACCAAATCCTACGCGTCACTCAAGAACTGGGGTCACGATTTTCTCAAGGCTCAAGGCAAAGAGAATGGTAGTGAGAAGAAGGAAGAGAAAGAGGATAAAGAAGAAGAGAATGACGAAGCCGAGGAAGAAGAGGGCGATGATGATGATAAGCAAACTGGCGAGAAGCGAAGAGCGACTCGAAGCCAGACCGGTTCCAACAAGAAGCGCGAGACTGGCAAGGGAGAGTCTACAAAGTCCAATGATGAAGACGAGGAGGAGGAAAACGAAGATGGTGATGAAGAGAAGAAGCAGGGACAAAAGAAGCAGTCCAATGGCCAGTCCAAGAAGCCCAATGGATCTTCAAAGAAGGATGAAGATGCTGAAGAGGAGCAAGGTGATGATGAGGGTGGAGATGACTCTGGCGCAAAGAAAGGACCCAAGAAGGGAGAGACTGTGAGCTGGAACTGGGGACAGGGACAGCCCGAGGGTAAGGTCTTGGATGTCAAGGCTGAAGAGTGAGTGTTCAATTTGCTGCTGATGAAATTGTTTGTTTATTAACATTGAGTGCAGTACGACAATTACGACAAAGAATGGTAACGAGGTCTCTAGGAAGGGTGATGAGGAAGACCCTGCCGTTGTATTGGACACGGGCAAGAACAAGGCTATTAAGAAGGCTCATGAGCTGAACTAGACGGTTTCTATCGGGTTTCTCATTAAGGGTTATAAGGGTTAATAAAGGAAAAGATTTATTTATTTTACTAAATCTTAACTGCAATACCATATTTACATTAATACCGAGCCACTTCTGACTTGTTTGTAAACATGACCCATTCACCAAAACTCATCTATCTACACTGCAATCATCAAATGACAGTTAGAAATTGACAAGAATCGCAAAAAAGAAAGCACATCTCAATCATGAATATGTAATTTATAGGAACAGCCCGATGCGGGGGTCGAACCCGCAACCTTGAGATTGTGAACTCTTAAGAGTCTCACGCTCTACCGATTGAGCTAACCGGGCGTGCTTCGCTGGGTGATCAAGCCCGTTTGATGAGATCGGTAGCCACAAAGTGGTATTATATTCAAAAACTGCAGTGATCTCGCTATGAAATGATGGGATACTTATGTTTTGTTGCTGGGCGCTGGTGAGATTGTGAATCAGATGGGATTCTTTGAAGAAAGCGGGACGTGACGATTCAGCGAGTCGGCCAGTAGAAGCTTGAAACAAACAAACCATTCACTGAGACAAACCCGGCTTACTCTTTGGCCATATCCCTTCCCTCGGGGCCAAGAAAACAGCAAACCTTACTGTAGGCTGTTAAAATAAACTTAGCAAAAGTCATCCTAAACTTAGGCTATATTACCTAAGTATTTTTGTCATTTGGAATTGAGGTCCTGAGTTTTCTTTCCTCCCCCAGCCCTTGAACTCAAGGGCCTGGGCGATTAGCGTGTTGAACCTTGGTATAAAGTAAAAAGATGACAAAAATCTCTCAGAATATTTTGAGGGCATATCTATGGAGGACCACTACGAGTTCTATAGGATAAACTGTCTCGATGCAATACTATATGAACAAATAGGAATTGCCCCATTAGGGTAAATCTGACGTCAATGAAGCTCCATCGTCACCAGCAAAAGACCATGACAGCGCTTAGAACAGTGGGTCTTGATTGAGCTTTAACGGTTTCATGATACCAATAACAAACCATGATGACCAATGCTTTTGCAGTAAATAGGTCATTTTCTGGCTTATATCTTGAGTCAAGTAAAAGCAGGTAAAATTACTTATTGTAAACTGCTCTTACGCACCTCTTCTTGAGTTCTCTCAGGCTCGTGTAGCAAACAGCGGGTAAGCCAACTGCAGTTAGCGGATGTCAGCGCAATGTGGGGTCCGCGCCGCCTGTTTCATGAGGAGCTGCTTGTTGCAAGCGGGCGCAGAGCATTTCCTCGCCCGAGTTAAGCTTTCTTGGAATCTTATCATCAACCTACGGCAACTCTGTTGCTTGCTTGCCTTGCTTCCATTCCCTTCCCCTCTTTCATTGCATTACTTCAACGACAGCCTCATTTAGCGTTTCCTTTCTCTAAAGTGTCATTAACATCATCCATCTTCAGCTTGTAAATTGCCTTTCGTTTCTTTTGTTCTATTCGACTTTCGTTTGTTTCGCGATTGCGCGGCATGTTTCTTTCGCCTGAATTGCAACCGTCATGACCCGCCGTCCCCTATCATGTGAGAGCGCCAACTCGAGATTATCATGCTCAAGACTAATCAGCTGTAGGATCGAACCTTCTATTCGCGTTCGTCGGGCAATTCATGCCAATGATGCGACACTCCTCCGCCGAATTCTGAAGTCACACCCCACTCTCCTCCTCAACCCCGACTCTTCACCATCCGGTCTCTCCAATTCGAACATGCACCTAGCAGCCTCACTAGGCCATCGCGAAGTCTGCGAAGTCCTCCTACAGCTTGGTCACGAAGATCCAGTCCCTGCACTCAACGAGACCCATCAAACAGCACTTATGCTCGCCTCAGCCGAAGGCCACACCGAGGTTGTACAACTCCTCTGCGAACACGATAAAACATGTATACTTCGCCGCGACATCCGAGGTCGCGATGCCGTGATGGAAGCTAGCCTTGGCGGACACGACACTATCGTCCAACTCCTCCTTACGTTTGTCCCCGGCGGACCTTACGATGCAGTCCGCCGCGCGGACGTTGAAGGGAATACGGCGTTGCATTTTGCGAGTGGGAACGGAAACCTGTTAGTGCTGCGAACGCTGCTGGCGGCGGGCGCGGATATACATAAGCGAAACATCTGGAACTGGACACCAGCTGCGTACAGCGCTACTGTTCAGGCCGAGGTCTATCTGAAGGGTCTGGTGAATGAGGTTGGGAAGAGACAGCAGCAGCAACAGAAGAGAGAGATTGAGTCAGCCAAGAAGGGGGGAGGAGTTCGTGTCGTTGAGGCTACTAGCGACGAGGACTAAATCAGGCAGAACTTATTCAAAATCATTGCTATTCCACTATCGGTGACACACCCGTAGAGGGAACCACTCCAGCATCCTATATCCATGTTTAGTGTTTCCTTGCTCCCCACGGAGGACTTTATAGAGTCAATTGCTAATCTCGATCATTAATTGGCCTTGCTGCCCACAGACACTCAACAGACCAAGCAAGTACTCAGAGGATGCACATGAGCTATTTATACAATTATTTCTTATCGGAAGATCTAGTCTTTTGTTCTTCAAGACTCCCGCATGCTACAGAAATTATGCTGTTGGTGTAAGTTGCAGGACAAAGTCTGACTGTCTTCTGTTCACGGGGCTTGTGGAGGATTAACAGTAAGATTGCTTGCATCAAAATCGAACAAACTATAGATAAACAGTTTGGAAACTTAGTCGGAGTAAGTCTAGCAAGAAGAAACAAGGCAAGCGAAGGCGACCTCGGCCTGATGCTAGACATAAGTCGAACATTATCTTTTTAACGATAATAACAGTCTTTTTACTGCGTCTTACCCAACTTGCTGAGGTAAAGAACAACTAAGGCCAGTCTTTCGAAAGCAGACACTCTTTGGGTTGTCATCGAGACCCTTTCCATCAGGTACTGTACGAACTTGCCTCGTCCTCCCTGTGGTCATCACATAGATCAGACCTGGCCCAGCGCAAGAGACGTCTTTTGTCGAATTATGAGAGGACGAGGTGCAGCATTTCCAGTGACTGCATTGGTATTGCGAAAGAACATTGCCTTTGCCTTTCACATACTAGAAACAAGCTCCAAGAAGCAAAATGAGGTAGGCCTCTCTCAAACAAGATAATACTAACAACAACACGGTAATTATCAGTAAGCATTCGCCTCGCTCCATGAGATTAACACGGTCTCGCTCTTCCAGATCAATTGTGTGGATTCCATCTACTGCGAGAGATAATAGGTGTAATTAAGCTCTGGTTCTTTCTAAGACTACTCCAACAACAGAAGCGTCGTCCTGTTCTCATGATGAGAAGCTTTCTCAATACTCTTCGGTCACCTTAATTCTTTTCCATGGCGTATACGTTTCCTGCGATGTTGCTTGGTAGAGATCAACAATGACTTGGCTGCAGGGGTACATGGGAGTGATTAAGAACTTCAGGTTGCTAAGCTCGCTTTACGAATGGAAACAGAATTTAGCCACTGAAAGGAAATGGTTTTTATTAGAATAAATAAAGATAAAATGATTGCTAAAGTTTTGGTTTTCAGTTTTTATGGGCTAATCCCTGCCGAAGTACTAAGAAAGACAAAAGAGTAAAATGCCAGTGTCCATTCATCCACGAATCCGAGATCCATCAACCATATATCGCCATGAATCCTTCTCAAATATATTCACTTAGCACCTGAAGGTGCTTGAGAAGGACTGCCACTTGCAACGATCTTGGCAGGGGTGGCATGAGGGATAAACTTCTTCCCAGTGGTCTTGTCAGTCTCAATCTTTGTGGAACGAAGCATGCGTTTATCCTTGGCGATTTCCTTAAAGACGAACACGTTGTTAAGGTTTCCAAGGCGGCCAAGAGAGTCGGCAATCTTGGCAACCGTAAATTTCTGGTTGCACATTGGGTGAAGCTTTCCAGGCTGATGGTAAGCCGCGACTCCTGCCGTGTCTGGAATCTCCTCCGGATCAACAGCAGTTTCATCTTTGCCTGTAATATCCTTTGGACTGGCATCATTGTACACAACGTAGACTGGTCCAGGCTGGCCTTTCTGGTTGAGAAGAACAACAACGGAAAATCCGTTTCGCCACCAGGGACCTTCGTTGATGGTTTGGATGGTGGCTGGGGAAGGATCAACGTAGCCCCCCCCATAGACGTAGAGAGTTCCGATCTGAGCGAATACAATATTTTCATCCACATCAGGAGCTTTGTTGGGATTCTCTTTGGTGGGGGAACGGTTAGAAGCAGTAGAAGCGCGTGCGCGAGCATAGGGGGCTTCGCTAACAGAAGTTGACCTGATGCTAGGATTGAACACGTTGCTTGAACTTGAAGCAGGTGCAAGACCAGACGCTGCACGAGTCTTGGACTTGAGATTCATGGTGAGAATGTAGTCACCAACGACATTTGGACCAGGCTCAACAAGATCAGGTTTAAGAAAATTGGTGTTGCGTTTAAACGCATAAAAGGTTCCGACACCTCCGTACTTGGACTTTCCAATAGGGACCCAAGGCATATAGTTCAAGGCGATCGTCCGCAAAAGGTCGCCAGTCGAGTTAGTGTCCGTGAAGTTGGTCCTACTGACTTGAGTGAGGAATTCCCCTGGTTCCATCCTGTACGTCATCCTCGCAGCGTGGCGGCCCAACCACTCTTCGGCCCAGACTTCGAAGGCCTTTTGATCTTCTTCCTTTGGGAAACTCATGGCGATGAGCTGGTTGAATGCATCGTAATCGGCACCTGGCCTGTGGCATTGACGGATTTGCGCTTTGTTCGCTTCGTACCATGCCTCGAACTGCCGCTGCAACGGGGTCCAGGTCTTTCGGATCTCCTGGTCGGTTTTGGGTCGCTGCATTCTTGCGGTTTGGTACTGGAAGATGTGAAAGAGGGAGAAAAGAGTTGACAAGTTTGATGTCTGGGAAGAGAAGTTTAGCGCAAGTCAAGGAGAGGAGAGGACAGGGCTGCTACTTTATACCTCGAGCGATTTGAGATTGCGGCAGTAGAGTTTGGTAAAATGAGGCTCAGGAACTCAAAGGCAATAGGATTGGCAGATGAGGAGCACAAAAGGTTTAGTCGTATGCTGTAAGAAAAGTCTCAGTAAGAGTCAAAGTGTCGGTGATTCACAGGTACAGTGAAAAGTTAGAGAGAGTAGAAACAGAGTTAATGTAGTTGATGTAAGGGAAACTGTGAATCATAGGCAACAATGTGAATAGTTTCACAACTCTTTGGTTGTCACACCAAGGAACACACGTGATAGGAAATTAAGCCTCACAACCAGTGACTCACCGCAATTTGTTTGATGCTGCAAAAGCTTAAGGCCAATTACTTACATGTATAAGCGAACTCGATAAAAACTCTGCATTCGGTGCAATGATACATATGAATGGGATGCTTCTATACCCGCTGGATACACACTGCTCTCACAGATTGCGGGGCAACAGGGCAAAGAAATGAAGTTTGACCTCAGCTTCCGTGTATATTTCCGATACGGGCCGTCTTCTTTGAGGATGTGTATCATACTGTTTGATGCAGTGTGTTACAGAACGCGGGAATGCCTATCCCAAAGGCTTTGTGGAACACATTTAACGAAGATATTGCGTGTGGCATTAAGCATCATTGAAACAATTAGACACTTTGCGAGCTTGAACCATTACACAAGGTTGGGCAAAGGCGGATAGATCGCTTGGTTAGGACAAGTAATTATTGGATATCTCCAAGATGAACCCGATAGTGTGACAAATAGGTACGGTGTTTAGCACTTAGGAAAATACGAAGACCATGAGTCTTCTGTCAACACGTGATCACTGTCGACCAAACTTAGTTGTGTGACACCTGGACGGGATTGGTTAAGCAATTGATGAGCGAGACCAGTCATCCGACAGAGTTCAAGTGGACACCGGCATGGAAGGTTTAGTAGCACACAATACATACAACACCATATCATTGGGTGCATGGATATGTCCAAACTTTGAAACTCAAACACTACACTGTAACAAATCATCAACATGAATGTTACGCAGTCTCAGCATGAGTCGCCTCCCTCTCCTCAAGCTCCCCCTTCAGACCACCAGTGCGCCTCGCCTCCTGAACCTTCTCATCAAACCCACCACTAGCCTTTGCACTTCGCCAAGCAGGCACGTTACTATCAAACAAAACATCAACTTCCTCAAGGGTCTTGCGTGCTGTCTCAGGATAAGTGAAGAAAGCGTGGAACGTCATGGCGATACAGAATGTTCCGAAGATCATGTATGTCTGCCACTGGATGTTTGTGAACGACGGTGGGACAAAGAAGGCGAGTGCCAAGTTGAAGCTGTGAGTTCATATGTCAGTACATGTGATTGGTCTGGTAGTGGGGGGAAGGACTTACATCCAGTTACCAGAGGCGGCGAGGCCAACACCCTTGGCTCGGTACTTTAGGGGGAAGACTTCACTGGCGTAGATCCATGCAACAGGTGCCCAGGTAAGACCGTAGATGCCCACAAAGATGTATGCCAGGGCGATGACTGCTTTGGCGGGAGCTCCTGAAATGGCCCAAGTAAGGATGTCGTTACCTTCGATACCGTCAACGGGGTAGCCGTGAACAGCCATGACAGCCCCACTGGTGAAGTGAAGGACACCGCAGATCAATGCTCCGCTGATGAGGAGAGGTCGGCGGCCGAGACGATCGATGTAGGGCAGAACAATGCCGGTTGTTACGAGGAAGATGACGTATTGGATGATGGAGGATGTTAGAGCGGTGTTTCCAGTCATTCCAGCCATGTTGAAGATGTAGACGAGATAGTAGAGCATGACATTTCCGCCCCTGGTCTTATTAGTAGCTATTCTCACGAGTTTCAGGGGTACACTTACAGAAGTTGCTGCCAGATCTGGACACTCACACCAACAACAGTGCGCTTCCAGACTCCAGGCGCAAAGAGGCCGAGATAGCCGATATCCTTGGACTCACGAGCGATGCGTACAGCTTCGCGGACCTCTTCCATCTCGGCGATCACAACTGGACTGTCGAGGTCGCCGCCAGCGTGGAGGTGGGCAAGGTTGTAATGCGCCTCTTCCCAGCGATCGTGCTGGGCAAGCCATCGAGGTGACTCAGGAAAGAAGAACAGGCCAGCCAGGAGGATGAAGCCTGGCACGGCTTGGATTCCCCATGCGATGCGGAAGGCAGCTGGTCCATCAACTCCAACGGAGCATCCGTAAGAGATGAGATACATAATCAAGATACCTGGTTACATTAGCACAGAACTTTTCCATAGAATGTTGTGGAACTCACCCCATTCAATAGACCACTGCTGAATTCCAACAATTCTCCCTCTAATATCCGAAGGCGCAAGTTCCGCAAGGTACACAAGGACCTGCGAACTCGTAATACCAACAGCAACACCGCTCACAACACGACCAACGATAAGGTGCGCCACATTCTGCGCAGAACACTGAAGAACAGCACCCGCGATCCAGAACAGACAAGCGATCATGAGAGCCTTTCGTCGACCAAGCTTATCGGCAATACCTCCAGCGACGAGGGCGCCGACGAATGATCCTGCTGACATGGAGGCTGTGATGCCGCCTTGCTCGGTTGAGCCTGGGCTGTTGAAGTAGTCAAGATATTGGTCGGAGCCGATCCAGGCGCTCATAGAGCTGATGTCGAAACCGAAGAGCATGCCGCCGATCGTGCCAATGGCAGCAAGCGCTGCATGTATTAGCTACAGTCCATTATCAAGGAAGAAGTGACTGTACCGTAGATGTTCCAGATCCGATACATGGTGGATGTTGTGAATGACACTCAAAGAACTGCAGTCTCTTGAACGGTGAAGTCCTCAGTCGGGCTGGAGCTGTTCTTTATATAAGAACACCCTCGGGAGCATCGTCAAGGATGGCGTGGAGAAGGTTAGAAGCGCGCGAGTGAGGGTTTGCGATGTGAAGGGGGCCCGCTTAACGTCATGCACTCGTGGAGGTTTGCCCACGGGGTGATCGTCGCTTTGTGGTTGATAGCGTTGGTGGGCTTGGCTTAGCCTCAGAGAGCAAGAAAATACCGGATCCTTAACATAAGGTGGTAAAATAAACTTGGCAAAAGGTATCCTAAATTTACCTAAAGATATCCCAAATTTATGCTAACTTACCTAAATATTTTTGTCATTTAGGGTCGTCACGACTTTCCTTTCCCCCCATGACTTTAGCTTGGCTTGTGATATTACAGACAGTGTTTCATTCACTCACAATACCACACGAGTCCAAGATTCGATACCTCAGCGAACACATGAGCGGCTCCGCGAACAGACGTTCCAAGAAATGATATCATCGAAAAACGAACATGGGGGACCCTGTCTGGATGTCACACCGGGGTACTCCAACAGCGCCATAACGGTGCAGAGTTGACATCCGAAATACGATTTCTCGAAAGACTGTGGAAGCCTTGGCTGATCATGATTGGAGCGCATGTTATCCTGTTGCGAGTGCAGCAAAGCAATGATCGTCGCTGTGTTTGTATGTGCCTGATTTCGAGGCCGTGTTGCGGCTCCACTGCCTCACTGATACCGGCTGCATTCTTGGAGATGGATTGTAATGACCGACTCAATCATATTTATTTCTATTTTGCCTAAACTCAAAGTCTGGGGCTTTGGGCGTCGAAAAGACGGGAAATTGTCGTTGAAGTCGATATCTTGGAACCATTTGGCTATGTCATCAGCGGCGGCGTGTGGGGAAAGTTTCTCTCCATTCCCCGAATTCTTCCCCAAATTCCCCCAAATTATTCGGGGTATGGGCCCAGGGAATACGATAATCGGGGGAGCAAGAAAAGCTTGTGACGTTATCGTCTTACGCTAATTGACCTCCCAGCCAGTGGCCTTTCTTGAAAAGTCATTAGAAGGATCGATGCGATACGAGAGTTCTTGTATTCCGACAAAATGATCAGTTCTATGCCGAAGCAGGTTTTACGGGAAGACAATGAAATTGTCATTTGAACAAGCCCATTTGCCAAGTCGGTCGTCTAACCCAAGACGGGTAAATTGATAGTGCAGACGAGAACGGTAATGATCTGGGGGTCTCGGCCAAGGTTACCGACACTCCTGAACTTAAAGTTCAGCGGGAACAGTCTTTGACGGAGATCATGCTGAGTTACATTTCCTAGCACTGAGCCAAGCGTCCTTGTAGTCTCATACCCGAGCCAACAGTATCCCATTATACCTCAGCATCACTAGAACAAATTCTGAATCAGCACGGAACGTTTTCTCTGGAGATCGACCAGAGCATCCCCCTTGATAACCTGTGCCCTACCCGCACCTGTAGGAACGCGGTTCGAAGCTTAGCTCACAGTCGGGAATAAAAAGACCATTGGGCAGGTTGGATTTTGTTCAATGATGTCAATGATGCGGGCTAGAAAGGCTTACATACGTGTGCACGGCATGAACAATACCTCACTGAATGAGCAAGTGAATGGAACAAGATGTGGAGACCTCTATGTTTGTCGCCATCCTCCAGAGGTATGTTCACCTTGTGTGTGTAAGTGATATCTCCTCGTATCCACTACACTCGCATCCTGCAGCTTCAAGATGATAGACTGCTTCATTCTGCAACGTATCATTGTTACATTGTGAGATAATTCTAATACGCGGACGCGTCACTTCCTTGCCGAGCTTGGTTCACCACCAATTCATCTGCGATGCGACTAGAGCGCATCAGAATTGAGTCTGAACTTTGCTTATCTCATGCAGATGGTCATTTCAACTGTTGTATGGGCCTTCATCTCTGCTGACAAGGCAAGAGGACAAGATTTCCAGGGCACGTGATAGCTTCAAAACAACGGCGTGAAGGTGATCTCATTCTGCAAATAGCAGAGACAGCGATTTCGCAAACTGGTGGATCTTTCACCAAGACTTTCTCAATACAACTGAGGAAAAGCACACTCAAAATAGCTCTTTGAGCGATGGAACATAAATCAATCGACTTCTAGCAGTCTCATTCTGGTCTGGAAGTGTTCGGACGTCCCTCAAGTGATGTCAGCTGATGAAACGCAAGCTGGTTCAGGGTAGGCAATTTCAACACAGGCAAGACTCTCG
Organism: Fusarium mangiferae; assembly: GCF_900044065.1. Taxonomy (NCBI): domain Eukaryota; kingdom Fungi; phylum Ascomycota; class Sordariomycetes; order Hypocreales; family Nectriaceae; genus Fusarium; species Fusarium mangiferae. The sequence goes on from NW_024573936.1 coordinate 534,823, forward strand.
ATTCACTCTATCACGCGGTTCATCATAGTGGCGGTCATGACTGGTGAGATAGACGAGACTTCAATTGAAAGAAGAAAGAGTTTCTCTCCATAACAGATGAATCGCAACGCATCCACAAACGAACTGACGTATCCCAGCAGAAACAGTTTCAGTCTTGGCGTTTCAACGACTTCTGTTACACTCCACGTTTTATCCACCCAAGTGATGAACCTTTCCACTTCTCGAGGTGCCAGAAGGGCTCAAGACGCTAAACAAGGGAAAATAACATCGAAAAGGGGCTCAGTAGTCATGTCCTGGGATATTCTACATGTACTTCCTATCCATTAGTTAAAGTCTTGAGAGCCTTTCGTCTGGAGAAGAAACAAGTGCCGATGAGTTTCAGAATTGGTAGCGTCAATCAATCAACCGGTTCCCGACCACGATGTAACTCTACGATCTCCCATCTCAGACACACAGACTAACTCACGCAAAAGATCCAATAACAGCTCATACCAACTCTCGAACAATTCCTCCGTGAAATTTCTCCGTCTCCCACCACCGCATGAAACTCTAATCTGTCGATACACCCACCAAATCACCACCACCATCACCACCACAATCTAACCAACACTCGATCCTCTCGGTTCGATCGGGCCATTCCTGACGGCCCCTCGCACCAATCGAGTTTGGCTCGACCGTTTTCCATCATGTCGCCCCCCGGCCGTTGGCGTGGTCACCCCTGTAAGCACCCCCGGCTGCGAAATTAGAGGGATCGTGGAAGCGTGTGTCAGCCCTACCGAAGGAGGCTTCTAGACCTGTTTGTCTGTTGTCACCAGAGGCGTTCATTTCATGCTGCAGGAGTGAGATTGGATGATGTGCCGGGGATCCGGTTAGTTTAATTGTACGGAGTAGAGTGCTAGATAATAAGCTCGTTCTCCCTCTTCGATTTGGGATTGTTAGCTTTGACACTTTCTCTCATTCTCTCATTCAGTCACTCATTTCTTGACACCGAATCTCGACGGTTCCGGTTCAGTTCGTTCGTTCATTCATTTCAAGTAAATTCACTCTTTTTGTACCAAATCTCAGTTCTTGGCAAGCCCCAAGACAATCACTTGGCATCCATTCAACATCTGAAACTTGTTTTGTCGATCACGATGAAGTTCTTCCTCCCCATTCTTCTCGCAGCTCCCGCTGTCATGGGCCGAGCCTGCAAGGTCCGACACTCGCACTCTTCTGCGGTTGAGCCCGTCCACACTCAGTACCCTGTTCCCGAGCCTGTCATCTCCCAGGCCCCTCAGGTTGTTAGCCAGAAGTCTTCTCCCGTCGAGGTCAAGACTGCTGCTTCCAAGCCCAAGACTACCAAGTCCAAGACTACCAAGCCGAAGAAGGTCTCTAAGCCCAAGGCCTCTAAGCCCAAGACTACCAAGCCCAGCACCACCAAGCCCAGCACCACCAAGCCCAGCACCACCAAGACATCTACTCCTAGTACCGGCTCCGGCTCCGGCTCTGGCTCCAAATCTACACCTATCGGTAACGGTGCCTCCGTCTCTGGATCTTCTACCTTCTACGGTGGAAACCTCGCTGGTGGAAACTGCATGTTCTCAACCTACACCCTCCCCTCTGATATCCTCGGAACTGCTTTCTCTGGCCAGAAGTGGGACAACGCCGCCAACTGCGGTGCTTGTATCGAAGTCACCGGTCCTTCAGGCACCATCAAGGCCATGGTAAGCCCTCCACACTAACAAGAAGTTACCAAGCTGACTCCATCAGATCGTCGACAAGTGCCCCGAATGTGACCCCGGCCATCTCGATCTCTTCCCCGACGCCTTCAAAGCCGTCGGCGGCACAGACGGCATCGTCAAGACCTCGTACAAGTTCGTCGAGTGCGGCATCTCCACTCCGCTCGTGCTCCATAACAAGGAGGGCACTTCCGCCAACTGGTTCTCTATCCAGGTCGTCAACGCCAACGAGCCCGTCAAGAGCGTGCAGGTCTCCACTGACGGCGGTAGCACCTGGAAGAGCACTGAACGCAAGGACTACAACTTCTTCGAGAACCCTGCTGGCTTTGGCAAGACTTCTGTTGATGTCAAGGTTACTAGCAGCACAGGAAAGAGTGTTGTCGTTAAGAATGTTGGCGTTACTGCTGGGGCTCAGTACAAGGCTAGCTCTAACTTTTAAGTTGTTGGTGTAAGCCTTGTTGAGCTGGCGAGAGTTGTGTATCAGAATTATGTGGCGCGTTCATGTGCTGGAGTGTTTGGCGGCAAGTGTAGGTTGGGCGGCTGGCTGCTTTGACCGGGAACTTGTTGATGAGATACTTGAGTACTGAAAGAACGTGTCACTGAATGATGATGTGAGATGGGAGTATAGTTTCTTCTTCAAGTACATATTAGACGCGAGGACTACCTCCAAAGAATTGAATCAGAGTGGCAAAATAAACTGGCCTCAAGGCTTTGTAAATTATTCCAAGTTTACCCAAACCGACCTGAGCCCTTTCTACCTATAGAAAAGAAGTGGTTAGTTTTAAGGCCTCCCCTTGTGAACTGACGGTGCGATTTTACGGATGCATAAGTCTTCAAGACACTCCAGCAGAGTCGTATTCAACCAGCTCGTAGACGCCAGCCTCATCATGATACCAGAACGGTGAGTTTTCATGACCGCTTCAAAGCCCTGACAATGGGTATATGTCCGATCACATTTTAGAGTTCTGTAGAGGTATTAAAAAAAGTGACCGGAACTTTGAGGGGAGAACAGTGGGCTCAAGGTGCCGGTCTCGGCTGCAAAGCGGACGCAATGCAACCTCAGACGCCGTGTGTCCGTAAACGGCAATTAAAGCCTGAGAGTGGTTGAGAGTTCAATGCTGAGGCGGACTTGGAGGCTCTGAAATCCGTTTACTCTAGCCACTTCAATTGAGTATGTTCGGAGACAACTTACAACGGCGTCGGACCTCAATTCTGACCGTGTATTGCTGGAAGAACACATGGGGCTATCAAGACATTTGAGTAATGTTCAGGATGAAAGGAATGACATCATGCATGAATGTGCCTCTCGTTTAATGCAGATCAGATCGGAGAATAACTTGACATTGAACTATCGCCCGGATGCTACAAGACGAAGCACGACCATGTCGACTCTCAAGATGACCCAAGAAGGAGGAAGAGAGTGCTTACAACCACCCACAAATACACAGCCGTGACTTGGCTATGATATTACCTGCATTATAGTCCCTTCAACTGCCGAGTCTGCCCATTGATTGGCGATGACAATCCATGTCACTTCGGCCGAGAGATCGGGTCCGGAAGCGAAGCGAAGCGTTTACCATTACCGCCTCCAAAGATCCCCATCGTTATAACCTTTCGGCCAAACGTATGTACGTCCAGCGGGGTCCCGAGGCTTGCGTCTTAAACAAACGTCATCTCTACCGGTGTCTTCGAATACCAATCACATGAGGTACATACACGTCCAGTATTACGAATCCTCCGGACGCAGTTTCAAATACGGCACCGACGGATAGCGAGGTTTTGAGTCTGTCCGTCGGAGGGATTACCAAGACAGAACAAAACAAGAGACGGAATTGGGAGAGCCAAAAAAATAAAAATAAACTGCAAAATGGCATAGTGACGCACCATTGGACGCCCAGCATGAAAGCTGAGTTTCAATCAAGGCCCCAATTACCCCCTAAGGCGAAGCGTCCGAACCTCGGCACTGCACTGCTGCTTACGACCGGACACGTTTTCTCAACATGGACAGAGCTGAATCACATCCTCCCCAGCTTTTTTCTTTCTGGCGGCCGGTGCGTTCCCCACCGCCGGTCGATCCCCGAGGGCGCCGGTGCCGAACAGTTTTACACTTGACGGGGATATGTCCTCATGGGAATAGCGTCCCGCGTCCTAGCGCCTTTTTCTCAGTTGGCAGTGGGAGAGCTGACCCAGACACCGCTCTAAACCTCACGGAGATAACAACCCCAGAGAGACAAGACATGCCGCACTAGAGAATGTGCTAACTTAGCTGTCTGCTCAAAGGACCGTGAGTGAAAAAGTGAGGTACTAAAAGGCCTGAGTCCCCGGATTGTTGAGACTGATCCGAACTACTAACTAACTAGATTCTTTTTTGTTTACTTATTCACAGGACGAAAAGAAGTGTGATACGCTCTGTGTTTATCATCGTGAAAAAAAAAGATACACTTGCTACTGGTATAAATACTGGAAAGATCGACCTACTGTCTTACAACTTTGAGAGACACAAACCTGCTGCTCAACATTCCACAACACAACCACCTTACACCAACACCAGCATCAACACTACCTTACCCCAGCACCAACCAACCCTGCATACACCAAGTAAACAACACCATCACAACTGTTTCACAATGGCCCGTGATAACCTCTCCATCGTGCTCGCCGAGCGTCCCACCACCGACATCATCCCTGGCCAGACCTTTACCCAAAAGACATCTCCAGCTCCCACACCAGCTGATCTCCAAGATGGTCAAATCCTCGTTGAGACCCTCTATCTATCCCTCGACCCCGCCATGCGAGGCTGGCTCCGAGGTATACCTCCCCCTTCTCAGTAACCTCTCGTCGCCACTAACAACCCCAGACATGCGATCTTATCTCCCCCCCGTTCAGATCGGCCAAACCATGCGTGGTTCATGCGCATGCCGCGTCCTCGCCTCAAAGAGCAAGCAGGCCAAGGAGGGCGACATCGTCTCCGCCCTAACAGGCTGGACCGAATTCGCTATCCTCCCCGAAGGTCGTTTCGAGCCTGCGTCTTTGTACCCCGGCCTCCAGGACCCCAAGGACATGCTTTCTGCTCTTGGAATGACCAGCTTGACTGCTTGGGTTGGCATGTCCAAGATCGCTGACCCTAAGCCCGGTGAGCTCGTCGTCGTGTCGGGCGCTGCTGGTGCTACCGGAAGTGTGGCGGGCCAGATCGCTAAGCTCAAGGGTGCGAGGGTCGTGGGTATTGCGGGTGGTGATGATAAGTGCAAGTGGCTCACTGAGGAGTTGGGCTTCGATGTTGCGCTGAACTACAAGGCGGATGACTTTAAGGAGAAGTTCGCTGAGGCGACAAAGGACTATATCGATGTCTACTACGACAATGGTCAGTCTCACCTCGAATCTTGAAACATGACAGAACTAACATATCTTAGTCGGTGGCGATATCCTCGACATGTGTCTCATGCGAGCAAAGGAACACGCTCGCTTCATCGAGTGCGGTCTCGTCAGCCAGTACAACGCCGCCAAGCCCCAGGGCCCCCGAGCATTCTCCCAGATCGTCACCATGCGCATCCGAATGCAGGGCTTCATCGTCCTCGACCACGTCAAGGACTTCCCCGCTGCCCGTGCTGAGCTGGCTCAGTGGATCGCGGAGGGTAAGCTCAAGAAGACCGAGACTGTTGTTCGCGGTGGTCTCAAGGTTGCTGAGCAGGCTCTGGTCGACCTTTACAAGGGTATCAACACTGGAAAGTTGATCGTTGAGATCAAGAACCACAATGAGACCCCCTCGAAGCTGTAGAGGGTAAACTCAAAAAGACAAAGGCTGTCGTTTGTGATATGTATACATGAGAGTTGATTGTTTAGATCAGGAATGATAAGATCCCCCGAACGGGGAGGGAATGGGATTGTTTATGAGATACTCCATACCTTGTCGGTAGTTAATGATATGCCATGATTTATGGACAGACTGTTCAGTGTTCACTGCTGCATGTCGCTAGGTGTTCGCTCAAGACTGCGTATCTGAGCAACTTCTGTCGTGTATTACTGCCCGTCTAGACCCTCCGCAACTTTTCTCTATCCCTGTCTATTGATGCCCCATTCTATCAGTAAACGTAACGAAAGTAAGGGTTCTCCTTATCAGTCAAGTCCTGGAACGCCAACTTTGCTCTCTCACTCTCATCTCCCAACCCCAAAGCATCCCTCCTCTTGTTCTCGTTCTTCAGAACAAAGTACAGCGTAGTCGACGCACAAATACAAATAATGTAACTAAAACAGTTAGTAACCACGAAGAACAATGTCAAAAAGACTTACCAGATAATCAGCCCCAGCCAAAGAGCAGGATAGTGATCCTTCTTCGTCTGACTCCAAACAAGCTGCGGCCCAACAATATTTCCCACACAATACGCCACAAATATCGTAGCAGCCATAAAACTCTTCTTCGTATGACCCGCCACATTCGACATTCCAATAGTGATTATCAGACTCACCGTCCCCCCAAAGAATCCTGTAATCGAGTATCCCACCACCGGTGCAGCAGCGCGGTAACTCCACTCGCTCTTCCAGATGATGGCACAGCCTGCGATGACGGGGAGACATGTAAAGATGAGCATGAAGATGCGGATGTTGGTGAACTTAGAGCCCAGCCAGCCTGTGAGGAGGATCACGATGAAACACAGTCCGCCGAGGGGGAATTGGAACAGGATGGAGTGCAGGGTGCTCCAGCCGAAGGTTGAGACGATGAGGGGTCCGAAACCGCTTACGGCACCGTTGACGGTGTATGCTGATGCCATCATAAGTGCGACGAGCCAGATCTTGACGTCGAGTATGGCTTCTTTGAGCTGTGAGCTTTTGAACTTGGTGCAGCGAACGCCGGTTTGTCCGTGTCTCAAGCGCTCAACAGCAGCGAAGCGTTCTTCAGAAGTGAGGAACCAAGCTGACACAGGCGAATTCGGCATGATGAAGCAGAACAGTCCAAAAAGAAAGGTGAGAGATCCAGCGAGGAGATAGATGTACTGCCATCTCTTCAACCCACCACCCGTAATCTGCGCAAAACCATAGTTCATCGCTCCACCAATAATGGTGAACAGTCCCGTCGACGAGAACCACCAACTCTGTCGCAGCGACTGCTCAGATTGCGTATAGTACCCCGAGACAATACACATGAACCCAGTGGGGATAATGCTCTCCACGAAACCGAGGAAGAATCGCTGCACGTATAAACCCTGGTAGGATGTCACCGCAGCAGTGAGCATGCAAATAGCAGCCCAGACAACGACCACGCCGCCGAGAACACGACCGATGTTGAATCTTTGAAGAGCGAATGTCATGGGATACAAACCCGCCAGCATTCCAAAGTAGAACAGCGACGTCGCCCAGCTTAATCGACGGGTATCGACTGTTGGCGGCGTAGTCGTCGCATCAACAATGGTGAGGTGTAAGTCCGTCGTCATGCCGAAGAGAACTGCTGAACCGAGAATAGCTTTGTCGTAGTATACGAGGCCATCTATGCATGTTAGAAGAGCAGATGAGGATGAGGTGGAACATACAGCCTATGATCATGGCGGGGATGAGAAACAAATCAATCTTTCGGACTGCGCGCGCCGCGACAATGGGATCAATCGAGTGCTGCTCCTCGCCTACAATGGCGATGGCTTCATCTCTCGTTCCCACCGGCGCCTGCGCGGCATTTACTTCACTTTCTGTTCCCATTTTGCTCTTGTGGCGAAGATATCACGAGGTTGCAATGAGCAATTGAGTTCTGAAAAACTAGCAATCAGCTCCAAGAATTGGCTACGCGGTGTCTTTTTAACCGCAGCCAAGCAAATCAATCAATGTCATATGATACCTTATTAGCATGCATAGCTTCAATGAGGCAATTTTTTCATCACCATTGATAGCCGTTTTAAGCCTCAGCTGCATTCAAACACCCTTGTAGCTCGTTGAGCTAAAGTGAACTACACTACTACAGAGTTTTCTTAGTTGGTGTTCTGGACCTGCGGATGTGAGCCGGGATTAATGGTTCGTGGGGGTTTGTCGATCGATGAATGGCAAGATTTCACTTTACGGCCCGTTTAGATGCCTCGCTTGGAGATGCTGCACTGTATTCATGATATGATGACTAGTATACCTAGCAAAAGACTCGCCTACAAGATACCATCGCTAAGCTAGGAATGCATGTTCTATAACCTGTGATGCCCTTAACCCCCCCCCCCCCCCCCCCCCCCCCCAACGCCTGGCTAACAGTATATTCAATGACCCTGGTATCAAATCAGAAGATTCTCTTAGTACTGGGTCCAACCCATTGTACTTCTGAACAATTCCTGTTCGACCTCCACTGCTCAATTCGCTCAGTCAGCCATCCTGACTTGAAATCCACCCATCGATCTTGGCGATCTGGCGGTGGTGGTATAACATTGCCTTTGTCGTCTTTCACTTCGGGCTCGATGATCTTCTCGGGTTGTCGTGGCTCGCCAACTCGAAAAGACTTGGAAGTAACACACTTTTTCTCGTCGCGACCTCGCCAATTGTACTGTAGACAATCGCTGCTGTCCTTGCAGTACTTGTCGCATGCTTCAAATGAGTCGATTCTTGCTTCGGGCGGTGCAACTGTGAAGTCCCATTTCCCATTGTCCCAATTCTCTGCAACTTCACGATCGCCGGGATGGTGAAACTTCCACACGTCAGAGTAAAGCAACGGGCGCTATGACGGTTAGAAGGCTAAACAAAGTTTCCCGGTGTTCAACTTACCCCGAGCTGTCGTTGCGCAAACTCCCATCGCCAAACGTCAACCATGTCTTTCGGCGACGTCTTGTGTAGCGTCATGACAGGCTGGCACCAATACTTGTCGCTGAAAGGAATACTGTGCAGAGGATGCGGGTTGAACAGTGGCCAGTATCCCCTCAGCGGAACACTAACGTTCCACAACGCCCATCCCGTAACGCTGTCACCGCAGCAATCGTCCCGAAGCATGGGAAGCCACTTTTCCGTAGCTGGCGGTTCGACGTACTGCCCGTAGGGCGTTGTCTTACGGACGAGGAGGGCCCTCATCGCACCACGGCTGAGAACAAAGCCTGGCCCGCCGTTTGCGAACCATGTCTTTATGTCTTGTTTAACGTCGTGCATACCCGGCGAGGGTGAGCCCATGTATAACGGCGCATCGGGGTCGAAGGTTTGGAGGAAGCGGAAAGCGTTGTCCCAGAAGACGTAACTGTAACCGTTAGTGGCTTGTCAAGCTGCGCGGGTGTGGAAACTTGCGTATCTGTCTCGAAGAAGAAGTAAAAGTCTTTGTTTGGCTTCATCTTCCATGCGCGCTCGATCATTGGGAGGAATTTGAACTTGTCCATTCTCCAACCTTGGATGCGCGCTGTCGCTTCCATGTCCACGTCGAGGGTGCCATTTGCCCGCATTTCCTTCTGCCACATGTAGTTCACGAAATCGGGGTTATCGTGGTAGTAAATGGCGGGTAGATCGGCGAGGACATCGATTGCTTGATGGTCGTGTACCGACTCGTCGAGATCCGAGAAGACCAGCAGCTCGCCCTTTCCAAAGCAAGCGCTCACACTATCGAATTGAGCATCGAGTCTCTCTTTCGTATCGGCGTGGCCCATCTTCAAGACAGGTTGTATCGTCTGTAGCAAATGCTTGGGGAACGTCGCGCAAAGGTCTTGGGTTGTCTTACCCTCGGGATTGACGGACACGGGGCGAAAAGAGCTCGTCGTCGAAAAGGAATAGTACTGAGATACGCCATAGCTACCGTGGATAGCACCCCAAAAGACAAGTATGAGAAAGATGACGGTGCAGAGACCAGCAATGGCCATGCGACTGAAGCGTTTGTTCAGCATCAGTCGCCGGCTGGAGGAGGACCAGCTTGAAGGCATTGCAGCTGGAGCTCGAACATGGCACTAGGGCCTTGTTTTGCTAAGAAATGACGATGTGAGGATTATTTTGGGTTGTCGCGGGAAGAGACATGATGGAACGGATGGAAGTGGAAAGCCGGGATAGTCTTAGGGTGACGTTTTCAAGGGGCTAGGTCCACTAAAAGCAAGCCCCTGTCGCGGAAGCAGGACGCTCTAGAATGAGTCTGGAATCAAGTCTTGGGAGCGCCAGACTTTTGAGTTGACAGTAGGAAATACGAGAGACAATTGACAGTTCGTAAGCTTATGGTTAAGGTTATAATAGCCTAGTTATAGGTGCAAGACATGATTCAACTGGTCAACACAAGCCAAACCGACACAGGGCGAGGGACATCTCTTTGTCCTGTGATGAATTTGAGCAGTACAATTCGCTTTATGGCAATAATTTTAGAAGCCATCGTAAGATTCTAATTACATGTTTTGAGGCCTTTTATGTCAGGCAAATCTATAGTTGGAGGAGACTGCTCGTTTCCTGACCATGCTCACTCAACATCTTGAGACACACGATGTGCATTCCTCGCCCTCACGCCATCTCCATTCCCACTCACAGTCCTAAACACTGAACTCGAAGAAACATTCTCATTCATCATGACCCCGTCCCCTGCGCTCTCTTCACCTTCGGCCCTCTTACTCTCACTCCCAAACCTCTTTCTAACCCAGGGCAAAAGGTTGTAATACCCACCGCAAGCAAACACACCACACCACAGAACAAACTCTGTCGCGTAGATGACAATACCGAGAACATCAAGTTCAGGCTGGAAGAACACGGACACAAGTGAGAACACATCGCCTGCTGCATCAATGGCGACGAAGAGAAATGATATACCACGGACTGTTCGGTGTTTCCAGATGTCCCAGTAGTGGGTGAGTACACCTGCTGCGAGTAAGGCTGCGGATAGAGATGCCATGAGGATAAGAGGCCATTCTAAAGAGCCGGCTTTGGCGATGCGAAGGGCGATGATGAGACCGGCCTGGATACCGCCCATCACGGCGGCAATTGGGACGACAACGAGGAGAGAGCGGTACACACTCCATTTCTGACTTTGTTAGCTACCTGATCTGCGAATTGAAATGGCTTCCATACTCTTTCGTAGTAGTAACATTGGATCCAGGTCACAAGACTCAAAAGCGTCAAGATCTGAGGCTGTATTCGTAAGGCGATGTTGAACTCTTTGACGATGTTGTACACGCCTAGCGGAACACCTGCCCATGCCCAGAGCATCATCATCGATGGTTGAAGACCCGTTGCATTGTGCCTTCGATAATTGACGATGATTTGAGGAATCAGCTACAGAGTATCAGTGCTGGTCTTCGGCGTGGGTGAGAGGACGAACCTGGATTGACCAGCAGACCTGGCAACGTTAGCACACAACTTTCAGCAGGACAGGCAAAGTACTTACAGCCCCGAGGGTACCTAAGATATTGGCTGCGACAGGTACATCCATTTCCGTATCGAAGGGAATCCGGTGGTTGTGTCGGGAAGATGAGTGAGGATGGACGGTTTGGATGAGCATGCCAAAATTGACGCGCCAAGAATGTTAGTGTATACTAGCAAATTTGGTAGGGATGCTTAACAGCTACCTTCATCACAAACAGGCAAAGTCATAGTTGCAGAATTAAAGCACAAAACTTGCAAGAACTGAAAAGACGGTGGGGATAAATTCATTGCATGTCATTCAGCTGCTCCAAGAAATGAGAAATACAAAATCTCCCCCATCGCACAGCCAAATCACGAGTCCAGCGTTTATGGAATATCCATGACTCGAAGGCTCTTATGGCTCAAAGTAATGCAGACTGGAGCCGGCGCCGTCAATCCCTGAGGCATGAAAGGACCTTGATCTTTGAAAGGTATGGCTATTCATGTTGTCGGTGCTAATTCTTGCTCATCCACTACTTCTCATAAACATTACACACAAAAGGTCTTCAAAATCAGACGATATGAGAAAGTGGCTAAACGATAGCATAACTCAACGGAGGCCTTAATCATCAATACCCATTCGATATAAACGGTAGTGAAATGCCAGGACATCAGCACAAGAGTGAGCGTTCTGAGACATGGGAGAGGCGTGGAGTGAAACCTGTAAGTTCTTCTCAGAAGCGACTCCGAGGCAAGTAATGTGAAGTCCCCCCATTCTCAAGCAATTGGGTAGCATTCTTTAGCATACAATTTTACGTATGTATCCTTTGAAGGTATCACCTTTATATAGAACAGAACTTTGGGTAATACTAAAAGATCGTGACTGGAGAGTAACTAGAAGCAGCATGTAGAAAGCAGACCTGATATACAGAGCGGCGATAATGAGGTCGGAACACGCATAAGAGCTCTCACCCTCAATCTGTAACTCATACCCTCAAGAAGCAAGAAGATCACTGACATTAGACAAAGGTGCCAAGACTAAGTGGTCTCGAGATCTACTATGTTTACCTAAATCTTTCCATTGCTGTGATTAGAGATCCCAAGTTTAGGTTTCCCACCTTTCTTAGATAATGCGGTAAGAGTAAGGATCAGTGCTCTCGGCAGTGAGTATTTGTCATACATATAGTCCCTAGTCCATGGACAAGAAGTCCGATCAATTCCCCTTGTTGTCGGGTAAGACCTTCTTTATCTTCTTTAAGTCTATTCCGAGTCCTGGTTCTTCTAGATCACTCTGTTCTATCTTCTGCTTAATGTTGTATCTTTTACCTGTCTAGTGTGTATAATTCCAAGAATCTTCCCACTCTCCCATCATTTATCGAACCTGTCTCCAAGAACAAACGAAACTCTCCCACCAAGACCATTTTAACTGCCATTCGTATTGCCAAGTCTTCGGCAGCTGAAGTGGAACGCACTCCGTTCTGAAGACTATAATTCGTAAGTACTTGAGGCTGCAAGAGACTTCCGCTTATCTCAATGGCGTTTACGAGTGAGTTGCCGTTGCGGTGGGCGCAGTCATGACGTTGAGACTCCTCGTATTCTGAAGCACCAACATGTGATATCAAGTAGCCTGTAAACATATAAGCAAACAACTCCAAAACATCAAGAAACACTTGTTTTGTTTGATAATTGGTTATTCAACAAGCCAAGATGCATTCCAGCCCAGACTCAGACTCAGAGCTCCCCTACATCGAGCCCCCTTCCAACGAAGCTCTCAAACCCATCCGCAAACCCCCTCCCTATACAGGAACACCCCTCGTTCTCTTCCTCTCCGACATTACACTCTTTTTCCAGAACTTCTTCTATCTCCCTTACCTCTTTATCCCCCTGTATCCCTGGAAGTCCGGTCCATTCTGTGAGCTTTACCCATCTCGGGAGAACCTCATTGACATTACAATCCACTATATTCTCTCAGTAACCCAGCTAGTTTTCGTAGTTTCTCTATTTGCACTGGCGTTTCTCCCGAATTTTGTGTATATTGGTTATATTGCGGTATTCTTTGCCATAAATGAACTTGTTTGCTGGCATTTTAATAGGGGAATTCCCCGTAGTGGGTTGAAGTCGAGTGAGGATGGGTTTACGAGGGCCTGGCCTCGTCATGACGATGAGGCTTGGATATTCCTCAACGGTATTTGTGTTGGGTGAGTTGACTTCCCTCATTTCCTTGACTTTACTGAATGTGACCAGTAAGAATTGGTTCCAGAAAAACATCGACCGGATCTCGCGCACATTTCATCGGCCGGTAGTTGGTATTCACAACCGAACGTAAGCCCCCAAACAACTCTTCACAAAGTCTTCTCACCCATTTTCGTAGTGCCGGCGTTGTCTTTGACCTCATCCAATGCCTTATCCAACGCGCCCTCCTCTACGCAACCCAGGACGTACGCGAATGCTACATCCTCGTTAAAAACGCTCTTCTCGACGACCACAAGAAGAAAGTAATATTCATACTCCACTCCCAAGGTGGAATAGAAGGCGGCATGATAATCGACTGGCTTCTCGACGAAATGCCCCTCGACAAACTTCAGAAGCTCGAAGTCTACACTTTCGGCAACCTCGCCAACCACTTTAGCAACCCCTACCGCGGCAACGACACAAAGTCTCCCGTTATTCCTCACATTGAACATTATGTGAATGAGAAGGATTTTGCTTGTCGTTTTGGGGTTCTCAACTTTACGAGGCATTATACGCAGAATGAGAATAAGTTTGCGGGCAAGGTTTTTATTAACAGAGGAGGGGGACATCAGCTGAATCAGCATTATCTTGATGATATGTTTCCTTTGGATGAGACACTTCAGAGGGCGAGAGATGCTACAGCGGGAGACTTTATGCATAGAAGAGTTCGGGTGAGAAAGGATGGCACTGTGAAAATGACCACCAAGGCGGAACTGCCCCCGGGTTTTATCGTCACCGAAGATGAGGGGTCCAAGAATGGGATTATGAAGCCAGATGAAGTTCCCAGGATGGGAGATCTGAGTAGACTGTGGAAATATCGGAATGGTCAGTTGCCAGACTCATTCAAGAGTGTCTTGGCCGATGGTCTGTAGAGTATACGAGGGTAGGATATGGTGGTATTGAAATAAGAAGAGACCGTAGAATAACATCCTGTCCAAAACGAACCTCGGCATGAGAGTACAACGCAGCAATGTCACAGTGATCTGAAACTTCGTCATTGTAAATGTCTTTACTATTCGTTTCTTCACAGATGGGCACACTTCACGCCGCCCTTTTCCGATGTACATGATCATATCATGATAAATATCCCGCTCCCGCTCTCAGTTCCGACCTTCTCCCTTAGAAGGTCGTCTGCATCTTGGGATAATCCTTAGCCTGGACATGCAAGTCGGCATAGATAGCTGCAGACTGGTCATCAGCAAGATGCTTCATACGCTTCACATCATCATCCTCAAGATGTTCAAGCACTGTCTCCGGCTCCTCCTTTCCGTCCTTCTGGTCCTTCTTCTGGGGCTCAACAGCCTTCTCAATACCATCTGATTCGCCGATGAGAAGGATCTGGGCGTTGGGGTAGTCGAAGTGGGATGGCTTAGATGGAAGCCAGCGCAGAGAACGAAACTCATCAATGATTCTACTCATGTTAGTAATTGATTCACAATAATAGAAGAAGAAACTTACTCTTTTGGAAAGTCGGGTCCCTCAGGCAATTGAGTGTTTTGAGGTCCTGGATACTGAGGGTTCTTGGTGCTGATGATGAAGCTTCCCTTCTCCTTTAGTCCCAACTCCTTCTGGACCTCCTCAAGCTTCTCAGGCAGTGTCGTCAAATAAGCCAAATGACTCTCGCGACCAGTCGACGTGATAGCATACACGCCTTCTCCAACAGGCTTAGCAGGTGGTGTACGGCGTGTACCAGCAGTCTTGGTTTCATACTCGTCTGCGGACAAGAACTCCTTCTTGATCTCATCATATGAGGCGCCAGACTTTTCGACGAATACCATGTATCGCTCTTTTCCACTCTCGGGGAGGGTCTTCTTGGGAAGAGCAAGGATGCGAGTGTTTCCGGAGTCAGCAATGGGACCGTCGCCGAGACGAGCGTCTTTTGCAATGGGTCGGAGCATGATGAAGGAACGGGCGATGTCATCAACGCTCTCGGGGTCTTCGAGATTCACGCGACCGCGGATGAAGAAGTAGATGATGCCCTTTTCGAGGATGCTTGAAGGGACGTCAGGTTCCTCTGAAGGCTTGACAGCATCTTTGCCGTTCGTCTCCTGCTTTCCATTGGTCTCAGAGTCTTCGCCGTTGACCTCTTTCTTGTCATCTGACTGGGAGTCTTTGCCATTGATTTCCTCCTTCTTGTCGGACTTGGCCTTAGAGTTGTCTTCCTTTTCCGTAGCGCTATCATTGTCCTTAGAATCATCCGAAATGACCACCACATCATCAAGAGTCGTCTGACCAGCCTCTTTCTTGGTACGCTTCGCATCAGGAGAGTCATGCTGAATCTGGTGCTTTTCACCAGTTGCAGCCTGTTCCTCGCCATTGCTGGTCTTTTCGACGTCGTTGTGCTTTGAATCAGACATTCTGGATAGTCAATGGTATTATAGACAACAAAATTGAAGAATTGAGAGATTGTCGATGTCTAGAATAAAAACGCTGAGAAATCGGAAGATTGGCTGAAAGTGGTGGACGCGTCGCGTTGAGTGTCGTACAGGTGATGTCATAGACATGTTGTCTCACCAACTTTCGTGTTTGCTTCGTGTTTTAGTTGAGCCACACAAATCATAGCGTCATATTGATTCACATTCCGCTGTGGCTTGGTCCTTTTGCAAGTGGGCTCACTCTTCATGAGATGCTATCATTGGCAGTCTTTACCATGCCGAGACCACCGATATCGCGCTCGAGCAGCCTCAATGCTTCTCTAGCGAAGGGAGCCGCTGCACCACGGACTCTCAATGCCCATCTGAGCTCATCGACTCGAGATGCACACCACGCCATCTCATCGAATGAGTCTGCAGTTGCCCAGAGTAGACCGGCCAGAGATCCTATCTCGGCCGCTTGATATGCTGCAGCACTGCCCCAGAATGCAGCAGTGTGCTCGGGACGTAGAGATCCAAGCAGTTCAATGGCTGACTGTAGCTTGGCTCGAGCTGTAGATCGTAACACTTCATAAAGAGATGCGGGTGTGTCTGGTGTTGTGATTCGGACCAAAGCACGATGGAGTGCGATTTCGACAGCTGCGTGGGCGAGATGAAGAGCTCCATTAGCACATAATTCTCTGAGCTGAGTGTTTTGTAATTGCAGTCGAGCTGGTAGATTCGCGTGCCACTCTCGAAGACGAAAAACGAGAGGCTTCGCCAGTTCAACAGCAGCGACGACGCCCATCTGATCCAATGTCCCTCCAACGCGAGTGGCTGCAGCACTGTAGAATGTTCGAATCACATCACTCAGAATCTGCGTCAGCTCAATGTGACGAATGAACAAGTCCCATCCGACAATGATAGGCGAAGTATGATCTGGGTTCGCTTCAGGATCCATCTGGCCAAGCTCGGGATAATCTGGTGCAGTGCAAGGCCGGACATCCCAGTCGTTGTCTTGGATGAGAAAGGGTCGTCCGTGAACACATGCTCCCCAGCGATCTTGCATGTACAAAGCCCAAGCAAGTCTTCGCCGCAGACCGACTTCCCATGCGGGTATTGACCAAGAACTACAGTCGATGTGAATGCCCAGATCTTGAGCCATGGCAACAATCTGAGCTGTGAACATGCGGTTCGACATTGGGTGCGTATGAGATCCAGACTCGACTATCTTTCGGTTTCGTTGCAGGAGAAGTAACCCAGCCTCCAGCGTACTAAGCTTGGGCCGTCGCATATCCTGGTTGATGGTTCGTTCAGCTAGTTCTTCGAGAGCTGCTGGATCCGGGATAGATTCAACTTCACGTCCTGCAAGTTGACTGTCGTAGAGTTGCCAATCGAGAGCTACCAGATACACTGCAGCGAGTAGAGACGGCGCAAAATGTCGGTGAGATAAACGATGCTTGCTGATAAAGACATCTTTATGCAAGATCGGAAAGCTGGGGTGGACAATTCGAAAGTAGAGATCGACCAACGTGCGGCCAAGGGGGTGAACTGTCGCTTCGATGGCATCCAGATCTGCAATACGCATCTTCTCCGAAGCAGTGGATTCATCAGGATGAACAAGGAAGACAGTCTGATAGTCCAATCGTCTAGCAAATGTAGAGGTCGTAGACAGCGGTGGAGCCTCCTGGTTCAACAGATTTGGGCGATGGAGGTCGAGAAGAACAGGATCACGATAGTCGGTTGGTCCGATATACTCAGCATGAGTCTTCAAGTCTAGGCCGAGGGTATTGCTGAGAATACTAGGGCGGGACGGTTCAGGCATATTATCCTCAAAGGGCATCACTTGCTGTATCTGCGTGAACTGCTGGTTACTTTCCACACTCGCGGGAGTTGACGCAGCATCACCATGTCGACTCGACGGAGACGCCCCCGTCTCAAAGCCCGCAACAGGCGATGTCGTAGAGTTTCCCTGATTCTCATCCCCATCTCGACCGTCATTCTGCTTCTCACGTTCCTTTTCCCGATTTTGTCTTCTCTGGCGAGGTGTAGGCCCACGCAGGAACGTACAAGGCTGGTTGTGAAAAGTACATAAAACACATCTCGTCTGACCCTCCTCCTTTACACACCGCGTCTTACGAACACGGCACGTGTCACATGGCCGCGCACGGGTGTTAGCATTACCGACAGACGCCCCGGAGGTAGCCATCAAAGAACGGCCAGATCCGGAGCCGGACCGGGAGAGATCAGACGGGCCGGCGCCGTGAAGCGGGTGCGAGAACATGACCCCACTGGACGCGGGCGTTCTATGTCTGAGTCTGGCTTGTGATAAGAGACAAGGGGCCCATCTTCTGGCTGTGGGCCGACCAGTTGACGAAGCGGGAGTCGAGGTCGTGTCGTGGGCGTACGGCGTGATAGTGAGCAGCCATCCATTGTTGATGATCCGCCATCGGGGGCCGCGCCTTATCAGTTCGTCCTGCTACGGTAAGGTCGTAATACGATAAGGAATCATCGGAGATGGGAATGCCCCACGGGGTCGGAAATACGGGGAAACGGATATACCGATGGATGTTCGTTCATTGTGAGACTTGAGTTGATCTGGTTCAAGAGAGGAATTGGCCATGTCTGAATAACTTCAACTCGAGTATATCTTCTACGATACTCACAGAAAGTCGAAAACATGTCGATCCGTCGCAATATGACAGAAGTCCCTCCACTTTAAACCAGCAAGCCGAGGATCCAATAGCATAAGCCATGTCTCAATCACGAGCTTGCCTCTGCATTGTCCTTGCTCCCATTGCCTCAGACATGCATCAACTCTCGAAACGATATATCCTTTTCGCGTAAATTGACTGGTAATATACGATCTCGCCGCCGGCCAAAACAGATAGTCCATCGTGGACCAGGTTGACAACCACTTTAGCCGCCGGCGAGTGCCATGATTGGCCGAACTATTTCTGGGTCTTCTTATCGTGGACTATGAACTGACGATCTATGAAACAAACAAAATTAGTAAAGAATTCAACTTCAATTGACTTGGAAAAATACGTTGAGCAAATGAATTGAAGACCATTGACTTGCCTGTTATTCCCGCACCTGAAGACGGGGTAAACGTCCGGAAACAACACGGACTAAGAGCGGACTTGTAAACGGCTTAGACTCGGCGATAGCGTAATTTTCCACATAATCTCAACCCCCAGACTCAACCTTGACTCCTTCTCACACTCATCCACGTGCAAGTCCAGCACTCAATTCGTATAATACCGTACAGCCAGGCTTCAGTGTTTGGCCGCCGGGCCTTCGGCAAGTTCGCCCTCTTGAAAGCAGAGGTGTTGTTGTGTTATCAGTGAACATGAAATCGTTTGGCTTCGTGATCCTCGAGGCTATGCAAGTTTACGAATCTCGGAAATTCGAACCCGTTGAGACGATTCCGCAGTGTTACCTTCAGGCTCATCCGACTTGATCTGTTGGAGAAATTAGTATAAATATTGTTGTTTGGCTGTGCAAGAAACTGCTTCGATAAACAGCTGTCTCGTTCTTACCTTGCTTATAACCTCACCTAGCTTCCTTTGAAGATCTCGTTCTTGCATCCCCCTGACATCATGGCCAAGCTTGATACTGCCATCAATGGCGTGGAACATCTTCCGAACGGCAGTATGGGTCCATCCCCTTTGACTATTTCTCAGTGGAAATCTGCCCAGGTTGCTGGAGATGGCCTCGACCGACTCCTCTCCCTCGTTTCATCCGAGAGAGCAGCTAATCCTACAACTAAAGCTTGGATATCGCTAGCTTCTTCTGAACAGATCAAAGCCCAATGGACGGCCCTTCAGGCTTTAACCACTGACATCACATCCCTTCCCCTGTATGGAGTCCCCTTCGCTGCAAAAGATAACATCGATGCCGAAGGCTTCATCACCACCGCTGCATGTCCAACGTTCAGCTCTACCCCAGCTACTTCAGATGCCACAGTGATTGCGAAGCTCAGAGCCGCCGGAGCAGTCCTTATCGGAAAGACGAATCTCGACCAATTCGCTACTGGCCTGGTGGGTACGAGATCGCCATACGGTGCTGTTCCTAATTCCTTCGACCCCAGTCGTGTCAGCGGTGGCTCCAGCTCTGGAAGTGCTGTCGTTGTCGCTCGTGGCATTGTGCCCTTCTCTCTTGGTACGGATACGGCTGGTTCTGGTCGAGTTCCGGCCGGGTTCAACAACATCGTGGGATTGAAGCCGACTCGTGGTGCCTTAAGCACTCACGGCGTACTTCCGGCATGCAAATCTCTCGATTGTGTGTCCATCTTCACTCTTACGGTCGATGATTCAGATACAGTCCTATCTGTCACCGAAGGATACGATGTCCAAGACCCATATTCTCGATCGCGACCTGACACTGATATTGCCCCATATGATGAGTTTGGAGGTTCAGCAAGTACCACCAATCCCTCTCTTGCAATATGTGCCTCTCCAGACTGGTTCGGTCGAGACGACCATTATCCAGCGTACGAAAAGGCTCTCGCCAAAGCAGAAGCCTTGGGGTGGGACCTCGTTCAAGTGGACTTCTCCCTCCTCTTTCGACTTGCGCGACTCCTGTATAACGGTCCGTGGGTTGCTGAGCGGTACGAAGCCATCCGGGGCTTTATCGAGAGTGCTGCTGCTGAAGAAATGGATCCTGTCGTGCGAAAGATTATTATTAGAGCCCAAACTCTTTCGGCAGCAGATGTCTTTGAAGGTGAATACCTTAGACAGGAACTTACACGTCAAATTGAGCGGGAATTCGTTCAGTTCGATGGCCTCTTGGTACCCACATCCCCAACATTCCCCACGCTTGATGAGCTCGTCAAGAACCCGGTCGAGGAGAACTCGATACTGGGTACTTATACGAACTTCGTGAACTTTCTGGACTGGTCGGCGCTCTCTATCCCCGCGGGCTTTCGACCAGATGGACTTCCATTCGGTGTGACGCTCATCTCGACCCGCTGGCAAGAACCATTTCTCCTGTCATGGGCTCGAGAGTGGTTTGGTGACGAAGAAAGGTTGCTGGGTGCAACTGGTGTAAGCGCTTGCGAGTCTCCCGCTGCCACATCATCGATCCCGTCGAATTACATCCCCATTGCTGTTGTTGGTGCGCACCTCACTGGGTTTCCTCTCAACAAGGATGTAGTGGCTCGTGGAGGAAGGTTCTTGAGTGCCACGAAGACATCATCGTCGTATCGGCTGTACTCCCTCAACACAACAGTCGGTCCCAAGAAGCCAGGTCTGAAGCGAGTCTCCACTGGTGAAGGCGCAGAAATTGAAGTCGAAATTTGGAACCTGCCCAAGACCTCTCTCGCAAGCTTCATGCTCACAATTCCTCCTCCTCTTGCAATAGGTTCAATCGAACTCAAGGACGGGTCTTGGGTCAGGGGGTTCGTATGCGAGCCCTGCGGCTTCGTTGAAGCTGTCGATATCACTAGCCACGGCGGCTGGCGAGCTTATCATGCTTTTCTTGAGAAGGAGACCAAATCGTTGACAAACGGGTTTCGTAAGCGTACTCTCTCAACAATTCTTATAGCCAATCGTGGCGAGATCGCGGTTCGTATAATCGAGACGATACACACAATGGGTCTTCGAGCTGTTGCCATCTACTCTGAGATAGACTCAGATGCTGCACACGTTAGCAAAGCTGATATTGCTCTCAAGCTTGAAGGATCTTCAGTGTCCGAGACTTATCTGGATATGGATCAGATACTGAAGTTGGCAGCTCAATCTTCAGCTGACGCCATCATCCCTGGCTACGGCTTCCTCTCTGAGAACGCCGAGTTTGCTACCGCCGTTGAAGAGAAGGGAATAATATGGATTGGACCAACTCCAAAGCAAATGGCCGATCTCGGGTTGAAACATCGTGCCCGCGCTATTGCAGTCGAAGCAGGAGTTCCCACTGTCCCAGGGTGTGACACTCTTCTCACGTCGCTGGAAGAAGCTCTCGTGGAAGGCGAACGAATTGGTTTCCCCTTGATGCTGAAAAGTACTGCTGGTGGCGGCGGTATCGGTCTAAGCTACTGCAAAGACCGACAGAGTCTAGCCACAACGTTTGAGAGCGTTCAACGGCAAGCAGAAGCTAATTTCGGCAACGGAGGCGTTTTCATCGAACGGTTTATCCAACGGGCTCGCCACGTTGAAGTCCAGATTCTCGGGGACGGTACAGGTCGTGTCATTGCTGCTGGAGAACGGGACTGCTCTCTACAACGGCGCCATCAGAAGGTTGTTGAAGAAAGCCCCGCGATATTAGTCCCTGAGTCAATTCGGGCGGAAATGCGAGTGGCTGCAATTCGCTTGGCGTCATCGGTGGAATATCGCAACGTCGGCACTGTCGAGTTCATCTATGATATCGATTCGATGGAGTTCTATTTCTTGGAAGTGAATACTCGGTTGCAAGTTGAGCATCCTGTGACTGAGTCAGTAACTGGACTTGATCTTGTGGAGTGTATGATCAACATTGCCGATGGGAATGCAGCTCAACTTTTTAATATGGAGCCCCAAGTGTCTGGTGCTTCGATTGAGGTCCGTGTATACGCTGAAAGCCCCCTTCAGTCTTTCCGCCCCTGCACTGGTCGTATCACTGCTCTTGAGTTCCCTTCCTCCCTTCGAGTCGATACCTGGATCCAACTTGGGACTGAGATCACGACTTCTTTTGACCCCCTGGTGGCCAAGCTCATCGCATCTGGGTCCGATCGCGAAGAGGCTATCGAGAACTTAGCCAAAGGCCTTGCAGCCACTCGTATCGAAGGCGTGCAAACCAACCTCGAGTATCTTCGCCAGATTGTAGCGTCTCCCATGTTCAAGTCTGGCGATTATACGACGAAATCTTTGGACTCCTTCCAGTTCCGCTCCTCCTCTTTTGAAGTCCTTCGGCCCGGGGCTTTGATCACGGTTCAAGACTACCCTGGCCGTACTGGATATTGGAACATCGGTATCCCTCCTGGGGGCCCAATGGATTCTTACTCCTTTCGACTGTCGAATCGTCTCGTGGACAACCCTTCAGGCGCGGCGGGGCTAGAATGCACTCTTGGAGGCCCTTCCTTGAAGTTTCATTGTGATGCTGTCATTGCCGCCGTCGGTGGTGTTGCACAAGTCGCAGTCGACGATGTAGCGGCCCCCATGAACCAAGCCATTGGTGTCAGAGCAGGTCAGATACTGAGTATTGGTGTCGTTGAGCACGGTCACCGTGTATATCTTGCTATTCGGGGAGGAATCGAAGTCCCAGTCGTGATGGGTAGTCGAGCGACTTTCGAACTTGGGAAGCTTGGGGGCTTCAGCGGTCGTAAGCTCCAGGCGCGAGATATTGTTGCCATCGGTTCTGCAGATCCCTTGGTTAGTGAAGTTCAAGCTATACCACCAGTGCCTGTGCCAACTCACCCCAAAGCCTCATGGACCATCAGAGCTATCCCCGGTCCTCACGGAGCTCCAGACTACTTCACCCCTGAAAGCGTCAAGGCGTTGTATCTCAGCGACTGGAAGGTTCACCACAACAGTAACCGCCTCGGTGTTCGTCTCACTGGCCCCCAGCCCGAATGGTCTCGCAAAAGCGGAGGCGAAGCCGGCTTACACCCTTCCAACATCCATGATGCTCCGTACTCGATCGGTAGTGTGAGTTTCACTGGGGATGAAGCTGTCGTTCTGGGATGCGATGGTCCAAGTCTCGGTGGATTCGTGGTACTGTGTGTAGTGTGCTCTGCCGATCTGTGGAAGATGGGACAGGTTCGGCCTGGGGATACAATTCGCTTCGACCCTATTGATGTTGCGACTGCGGTTGGGTTAGAGAAGAAGCTCGATGAAGTCATTGAGACACTCTCACCTCTCGAAGCTTTGGGACGCGTCCCGTCTGATGAGGCAGCTCTGGTAAAGAAGTTGGGAAGTATTCCTGCCACCGTGGGCATCATCGAACATGACGGCCAAAGAGTTACTGTCCGTCAAGCAGGAGATCGAGCATTTCTCTTGGAGTTCGGTGATGCCTCCGCTTTCAATCTCCGTCACAACTTTGAGATATCAGCGTTCTGTGAGAATCACGAGAAGTGCTCCATCCCTGGCGTTGAAGAACTCACTCCAGGTGTCTTCAGCCTCCACGTCACCTACACTCGCGGTCTGTCTCCAGAGCTGATGCTGTCACGCTTGGCAGGTCACATCCGGTCGTACAAAGTCCCCTCCCAAGTCCCCTCAAGGAGCGTCCGTCTCCCCATCGCATTCGACGATAGTGTCAGCCGCGCCGCCATCGAACGATATACAGCAACAATCCGTCCAAACGCACCCTGGCTCCCCAGCAACATCGACTTCCTCCAAAAGCTCAACGGCATCGCTGATCTGACCAAAGTTTTGAGCGCTGCGGAATTCGTAGTCCTTGGTCTTGGTGATGTGTTCATGGGCTCCCCGTGTGCAATCCCCTTGGATCCGCGTCACCGTCTGTTCGGAACAAAATACAATCCTTCGCGCTCTTTCACGCCTCGTGGAGCTGTTGGTATCGGGGGTCAGTATATGTGTATCTATGCGACGGATTCGCCTGGAGGGTATCAGCTTGTCGGAAGAACAGTTGAGATATGGGATTCTGGCCTTGTTGACACTGAGGCTTGGTTCTTTCGGCGCTTTGACAGGATTGTTTTTTATCCCGTCAGTGAAGAGGCGCTGGATGGAACGTCAAGGTCTGAGCTTGTTCAGATCAGTGACGGTGTTCTTGATCTTGAACAGTACGAGACGTGGCTTACCATGAACAAAGAGGACATTGCTGCTGCTGCGGACCAACAAGCAAGGGCCATTTCCAACGCGCCCTTTGTCAATGAATTGCTTCTTCCGTATCAAGTCGAATCTGTTGTCCATGGACACAGCCCGAGTCTGGATAGTTCGGGTCTTCATGGTGAACGAGTCAAGGCGACGATGCCAGGTCGTTGTTACAAGGTCATGGTGAAAGAAGGGAGTGTTGTAGACAAGGGCGATGTTCTGGTCTGTATTGAGTCGAGTAAGATGGAAGTTGAGATTCGCAGTCCTGTCGGTGGAAAATGCTTGGTTGTTTTGGTGCAGGCTGGGGATTTGATTGACGTGGAGGATGATCTGGTAGTCATTGAGTGAGAGAAAACCGTGTTTCAGTAGAGTTACAATGATATGTGGCGACGAACAGAGATTTCACAGTCACAGATTCACGATGATGAGCGGCAAGTATTCACTGAGTGCACGAGTTATGAGTATCAAGATAGAAGTCAAGATGGGTTTCAAGTGTTTGATTGAGTTTTGTATTGCATCCAAGTATCCTTTCCAAGTCATCCTTGTCTGAGTCCAAGTCAAGCCAAGCCAATCCTCCCAGGCGTTCCCATGAGTGCGTGCGGTGAAGAGTGAGTGAGTGTGAGTGCGTGGGTGTGTGTGGGAGAGAGAGAGAGAGACAAGTGTGCTCAGCCATCAAGGTCCCGGTTGCGTTGGAGTCGCAGCTCGAACGAGTGTGCAAGTTCGACACTGTATGCATTGACTTGAACCCCGTTCAAACCAAGACATACAGTGCAGATCTCGCACAATCGGACGAGCTGTGACTCCAACGCAACCAGGGCCCGAGGCGAGTCCACGAGAGCCACGACCATACCGGCCGGCACCTCGACGCGGATCAAACCTTCCGAAGCCGTTTGGGTTCGTGAGTGCCAGGGTGTTCGACGCGCCTGGGGGACCAAACTGCTGCCCAGTGAAGAACTGCTGGAAGCTTTGGGCTGTAAAGAGATCGGATGTTCTACAAAGGGTCAGAGTCGAGCTGTCAGCGTCGTGTCAAAATAACATACCTTGCACACTCGTTCGAGACTGTTCGAAGTCCCTGGCAGACCGAAGTGCTGCCCAGTAAAGGGCTGTTGCTGAAGGCTAGTGGGAAATGGTATGCTGGCAGCGCCAGCTGCGGCAAATGGGTTTCCTTGTGGAGCGTTGAGAGCGAAGAAGCTCTGGTGACGACCTCGGTCGACACCGCGGGGATCTTGCTGGAGTGCCATGTTTCCGAAGGCACCAGCGATTTGGTTGTCGGTGCTAGATTCAGGCACACTGCCTACAAAGGCATTGCATATTCTACAAAGAGTTAGAGTCGGGCTGCTAGTGTCTTGTCAGAGTAACATACCTTGCACACTCGTTCGAGACTGACAAGCCGTGCTCGTCGTTGGCCTTCGCATCTTTCGCGAAACGGCGGCGGACCTTGATCTTGGCCTTCTTTAGTCAGCCCATGAAGGCCATGGTGACGGCAGCCGAGGGCAAGTGTGAGTTACCGCAAGGCGCGATGAAGGGAAGGGAGCAGATGAGGAGATGAAAGGGCATGACCAGAGGAAAAGTGAAACTTACCATGAAACGAGCCACGAATGGCTCGGGAGACTCCCCCGCTGGGCAGGGGGTCAGTCCGCCGCCACCACAAAGACAACACAATATGCCCAAGGCAACACTCTGCGCAGGACTTGTTAGATTGGCTCTTGAACCTGAGTCCAATAACCAACCCCACAAAGCCGCGGGCAAAGTGCCGCATTGGGCATATTGAGTGTCGACGAACGTAGGCTTGGGGATCGAGGGTGCCTTCTTGTGTCCGGTTGATGAGGACTGATGGTGGATATCGAAAAGAGAGAGTGGAGGGGAGTGAGGAGGGATAATGATGTTGGTGGTTGGCTGAAGAGGAAAGGAAGAAGAAGAGGGAGATGAAGAGGAGGGAGGATGGATTAAATACCAACAAGAGTGGATCCGGCTGATCTCGTGTGTGCGCAGAGCTCGAGTTGCCTGGGACAATAGCAGAGGGCCAGAGCCCCGAGCCCTGCCTGAGCTCAAGAGCGGACCTTGATTCACAGGCAAGTGGGCTCTCCAGAGGTGCAGAGATCTTGAGAACCTCTCGAGCCAATCACATAATTTACACTGCCTTCCATTTAATTCCCCTCGTCTGTGGAGCCGCGCAGAGTGAATCTGCCTCGACGAGCTCACCCAATGAAAGGGGGCAAGCTTGTAATCTGGAACGGTTCCAAGCTAAACTTGGGCAACTTGATCCAAAGACCTTCGGAGCTGCACTAATATTTGCCAAGACTTGTTGTGCTTTGGGCCAAAAACGTCCCGGGCTTACGTGGATTGCTCACCTCGCCACACTTGGTTCTCCTGAAGAGGCCAAGCCACTCTGCGAGTGCTCAACCACCTCGAGTCCATTGGTCCTGTAATTATTGTGCGATATTCATCGGTGCATTTGAACGCTTCGATGAGTGTTCTATGCATTCATTACGATTGTACTTGATGTAATTCCATATCGTAGCTTCGTAGTCAATACAATCCTCAATGCATGCACATTGCAATTACTCATTCATTTTTGCATCACTGCTGTTGACATGGATTACCTCGCATATCAATACCAGTGTTCATATCATCAAGTCACCCACTCTGTTGTTGCGGTGCAACTACCGCCCAATGACGCATCGCTGTTCCCCAAAACCCCCGGTGGACGCGGATGAGGCTCAAAACGCACCCTCCAAAATACTCAGGGCAACCACAACAACAATTAAAAATACCATCAAAAATATCTCTCGGAAGCTAAAAAATGCCCCATCGTCGCAAAAATGGTGCACCATTTTTCCTATTGTGCGTGGTCGCAAGATCACAGCCGAGTGTCCGGCCTCGTCGTTGATATAACGTCCAACCGCCCCGCGCCACTACACAACGGTCCCCTGCTTCCCGGTTTTGGCGGAGCATTTCGCTGCACGTCACCAGCTGTCAGATCGCACGTCTCCACTCTCCCGTCTGATCTGCTGCTGGGATACTGCCGCCTCCCAGATCACTCGGCCCCTCATCGCCCGGGATCCTGGGTATATAAACACGCCTTCCTACCAGGCCAGACCTCTTTTCTTTTCTCTTCTCTCATGCCAAACATCCAGTGGCTCTCGGGGATCAAGAAGCCCGGGGGCTGGACTCATCCTGTCTCATGGCAGCTGGTGAGGACGCCGTTCGAAGCGGCCTGGACTAATTTTTTGATTCCGCCCTATGGGCAACCACCTTTTTTTCATTGGGTTCACGGCTTTATGCGGTGGCTTGAAGAAGAAAACTTTCTTTGAATGTGACTGTTGTATGCTGTGATGTTGTGATGTTGTTTGACTTTGTAGTTTGACTCGGTGGCATGTTCTGATATACGCGTAGAGGGGAACATTGCGTGCGTAGTATGAGTGTACGATACGACGGAGGTGAGCATAGCGTTCGTGAGATGTGTGTGAGGTATCGCGAGATGTTGTTTTGGTGGTTGGACTCGACGTCTTGCGCAGTTGCTCGAGTGACGGCGACACGCCTCCAGATATCATGTCACTCGTGAATATCTTGACATCGATTACAGATTGCTTCGCCACATTATCCAAGCATTTGCATCGCTGTTCCTCGTGAATGCTTTCGTGGTTTCCCTGGTGACTTGGCTGCATCTTGACTCGCCAGTGAGCATCGTAGTAAAACAACACGCAGGGAGGATTCAGGACGGAATGAGACGTATTTCTTAGATTAAGGATGATATTACGGATACGACACGCTCTTCAATGACTTCACCGCCTCTGTTCATCTTGTGTTTTGCGCTTGGTGGCTCGCTCGCATCGTGGTCCGCCTGTGGCATCGTAGCAAAACCACCGCAGAGATAGCGCAGGACCAGATACAAGATATTTACTACGTAGACAATGATCTTATCGATTTTGCACGCTACATGAGGACTAAGGCATCTTGTTTCATCTTCTGTTGTGCTTGGGAATCGTGTTGAGGCAATCACTCGGATGCGAGATCGTTGCAGCTCGACAGTCACATCGGTGCCAAACCACCATACAGCGGATACAAGCTTGGATACGAAGGATACATCATATTGAGGACTATCTCAGGGATATTGCATGCTATTTGAGACTGAAATCGTCTTGCTTCATCCAGTGTTGGGCCTGGGAATCGTATCGAAGGATGCACTCGAGTGCAGGATCGTCGTAGCTCGTCCGTGATATCGAAAAACACAATATATTCGCAGTCAAATCGTCTCGCCATGTTGTAAATGCCCTCTTTACACATTCTTCGCACTTCGAGGCCATCTATGCCGGAGGTTCTGTACCGCCATCTCTCGCACTGGCCCGTCAGAGGGCGCCCGCCTTCGCGCTCCTGCTCCTCCCACTACCTTAAGGCAACACTCCCACTTCTTCCCCTCCTGCTCTTTTCTACCTCCCACACAACCACCGCACAGCAATTTCGCCTTGTTCATTTTCGTGTTCCGCCCGCGTTCTTTCTACTGCTGCAAGCATTTGAACATTTGTTCTGGTATGTCCTTTTCATGTTCTTCTTCTTCTTCCCCTGAACATACTGAACAGTAAGAAACTGACCTCGCCGTTGCTGCTCAGCTCTTCCACGCTTTCCCCTCTTCATTTCTGCACTTCAAGCACTGCTTCTTCGTCTACCGCAAGACGCTCTTCAAGTTTTCGTTGATTCCAAGATCTGTTCATCATGGCCGTTGTCATTGACATTCCCCTTCCCGGCGGCGCTGGTATCCGCCTTAGCATGCCGGACTGGCTGGTCGTCCTCATCTTCATCATGGTCTTCCGTGTCTGGGGATGGCCCATGGTCGTCCGTCACTGGCCCCTTGCGTTCACTTGGCCGTGGCACGAGGACGATTTTGCCTTCTAAGCACCATATTCACCAATACCCAAGTCGGTATCTCGAGTACGATCTCTACGAGCCATTTTTGAAATGTTTACGGTAAGTCACCTCGGAGCTTAGAGTGTGTCGTCTCAGGTCTTCGTCATTTACTGACCCTCTCCAGAATCTGAATCACAGGACATTGTCACCTGTAACCAAAAAAAAAGGATGTTATATCATGATCATCATCGGCGGCGGATTTATGGAACCGGACTGGTGAATTATTAGGCTCTAGTAATGAATCGAATCTCGTTCTAAATCTTTTGATGTGTTCGTGATCGTGTTCTGCCCAAGTCTATCCATCTGCCACTCGACAATATTTCCATCTTCCCGCTATTCCAAGTCTTCTAGTTGACAACCGCTGATTTTTATCTTGCTCTAGATTCTACCAGTTCCTCCAAAAGCTCCGAAGCTCGTTCCGCGCCGCCAAGTTCATTGAGTTCATCTCCCAGATGCCCCGCCCTCTCCACGAACCCTGGATCGTCCAGTATCGTCCTCGCTGCCATTCGAACCTGTTCTGTTGAAGGGTTGTCCGTCTTCAGATCGATGCCCGCTCTTGCCCAACTGACCCGAGCTGCTGTGTCCTTCTTATCTTCTGTTTGCCCAGCGCAGATCAGTGGCACTTTATGCGACAGCGCCTGCGTTATGCTTCCGTAACCGCCATTGGTGATGAGGAGGCAGAGCTGAGGGAGGAAGAGATGGTACGGTATCCATCTGATGAAGCGCACGTTCGGCGGCTCCCCTATCCTTGATGTGATCTCTTCTACATGTGGCGAAGCTACTACGAGAAGCAGATCTGGATCATCAGAGAGCGCCTCGATCGCAGGTATGATCAAGGATGTTGGGTCCATGGCTAGGGTGCCTTGAGTAATGCCAACAACACGAGGGTGCGCAACTATTTCATCCCACTCAGGGGGTAGCTGGGCGAGACTGGTCGGTACTTGGGTAACTACTGGTCCGACGAACTTGGTATGCTCCCGCTGTTGCGACGGCTTCGGCAGCAAGTTGAACTCCAGCGTCGGAGACGAAGCCTGAATGTGAAGATAGGGGCTGTAAGTGAAAGATTCGATCGGCTCCCCGAACTGTAGGTTCTTCAAGCCCAATTCCCCCCTCTGGGCATTTATGATCGGCCTCAAAAGCAACGGTAGAAGAATCCACTGGCTAATAAGATGAAGAACATGATTCCAGATCAGTTCAATCCACGACGTCGCCGGACCCTCCCCCGAAACAGCCTGCGGTGCTCCCCAACTCGACATGTACATTGGAATCACCCCCAGCGTCGCATAAGCCGGAATTTCGCCAAGTTCACACAAAGCCCTCGCTCCATATGGCATCACATCGACGAGCAGGACATCTGCTTTAAAGTCCCTCAACACCCGGCGGTAATCCGTCACCTGCGCCAGAAGCCTGATCTGAAGCCGCGAGTACTCCTTGTCGAGAATACCAGTTTCATTGGCGGCGATAAGGGGCTCGTCAATGATGGCTATGGCACTTGTTGGGACGAAAGCTGCCCCTACGGCGAGGACGCGGGCTTCGTTGGAGGCGCTGGTGAGCCATGTTACTTGGTGACCACGACGGATGAGGGACTGGGCTACGGCTTGCATTGGGTAGGCATGGCCGGCTGGGAAGTGAGAGTGGAGGAGGATCTTCATGGCGGGTTTGTGAGGGCGATGATGTGGTGAGTGTGAGGTGAGGTGAGGTGTTCTTTATGTGAGGTTGCATGGATGATCTAAGTGGGCTGCATATAAAATCTGCACACTACTGTATACGAGCAGATCGGGGGCTTGGCAGCGATGGAGGAAGATGAGGGCAATGGTAGAGGTTGAATATTCCACTTATACTGCCTTCAGCCATGTTGTCCATGCATCACAAGCAAAGTGAGAGCGAGGTGTTATGGCTAAGGTCAAGCTTATGTCTCATCGGCTGGTGTCGATCCCTGTGTCCGAGTTCTAACGTCGACCGCTTCCATGTGAGGGGTCAATCAATAAATTGCAGACGAGTTCCATTCACCCGATTCCAATAGTTCGAGGGGTCCTCCTCTATCTCAGCAGCACTGGACATGAAACAATTTCATCGGTCCGTTCTACTTTTGCAATTTTACCAGTTGTGTCTGTAATCGTGTGCGACATTGCTCAGACGCAGATGCGAGGTTCGAGGTTCCGAGTGGAAGAGGGCTACCCTGTACCATTTGTGAATTATCGTATTAAATCAGGCACAGCCCTTGGATGACATTCTGTAACGTAGATTATGAATTCCTGTTCATTTTATTGTATATATCTCAAAGCGGGTACTATTTTGACCGTTGGGGTGTCAAAGGTCACTCTTGTTCAGGATCCTGGCCCAAGGACTAGAGGTTGTGCAGTTGAACATTTGCTGAGATGCGATTTTATGCTCAGCATCACAGACCAACTTCGACAACAATCAACGTCAACAATGAAAGTCACCGAAATCTCTACGCTATGTCTCATTTGAGTTCCAGACTGTTACGATTTACGCCTTGTTCTTTTGTTCATCATCGAAGTACCAGTTGCACTATCGCCCTCACTCAGCTGCTCATGTTTTCCAGTATCCAACTTCGCGAATGCTGCGCACGGTCTCGTATCTTCACTGCAATGAAGTGTTCTTATGAGAGTACGAAGGCCTTGTGATAATATTCAAGCCAGAATTCCAAGAGTTACGGGGGACTGGTACGAAGCCTGGCACCTTGGTCACTGATTTGTTCTGAGTATCAAGGTGCGAAGTTCACGGACACCCGAAGACCTCGCGAGCTTCTTTGACTGACATTTGGATAGATACCAAGCCACCGCTATCAGGAAACACTTCAGTCGCGACGGCGGTCTCTCCCCCTGAACTACAGAAGAGGCCAAGAGATGGCAATGACCAGAGGTCATGAGCCCACACGCGCAGAAAATCCACTCACGGCCAACACTACCGAATATCACTACAAGCAGCGGACCTGGGATGGAAGCTTTGTCGTTATTGTATGCCATTCCATAGTGCCGATGCGTTGGTAGATAACCCGAACCTGCTCAAGGATCCTGCCGAAGGCGATCCGGTCCTAAACCTGGGTCTCAGAGAGTGTGGCTTGGGATACCAGACCGCGAAGGTGGTGGGCAATAGTCTCTTGCCGAGCTCTTTGGTGGGAGGAACCGACAGGAAACACAATACTGAAAGGTATCGCGTCGAGAACAGAGTCCCATTCATAGTTCTTACCATCAGAAAAAGTGCCATGTTATGGCGCTGCCACTGATCTGAAAGCGACCCAAGACTTTTCAACATCCTCGCAGCCCAATGCCGAACAACACATCTTCTTGACAAGCGGCCCGTCCCGGTTGAGATATGTCGTACAAGATCCCCCACAATCGTCCTGCAGTCAGAAGAGCGCCGCCTTTTTCAACGGCACACAAGGAGCTCTCTATGGTCGAATTCAGTGAGGCGCTCCAACACCAGGTTCTGAGTGTCTTCCACAAGACGTGAACATCGACTGCTGACGATCAACCCTCCACTCAGGCGAAAGCCCAAAGCCTGAATACCAAGGAGCGCAGTGTCGAACAGCATACTGTCAAGTCAAACACGGTTCAACAAGAGTCAGTTCATGGTGAGCTTCATTTTACTGAGCACTTGGTACACAGCCAACACTTCCAGCGCCACCCCCTGACCGCAACTGCGTTCCTGAAGTGGTGGATTAGTGACGAACGCCCTTCATCAAGAAGGCCGCTAGCCTGTTCAGTATTCGCCAGTCTTCTTGCACATGGGCCGCCAACAGCTCACGAGCCGAATGCTATCGAAAACGAGTTCCAGAAAAAGCACACTGCACACAATCAACCTCAACCTCAAATCCAGATCGACGACCAAGTTCGAGTTCGAAACGAACCTGAGCGCCATAAGACTACCTGGGAGGGGATTTATCTTGTGCTGGTCCATAGACCTTTTGGGAGCTTCCTCAGTCTTCAACTAACATGTACACGACTGGATCTAAACTCTGGTTTAACACTACGGTCAGTAACTCAGTACAGGGGGCGGAAGTGTTCCAGCAGATATTGCGAATACAAATAGATCCGGACTAGCACCAAAACTACGGCGGAACGAGAATCGACCAAACTTCTTTGGGTACACAAAGTTGATGTATTTCAATGGTTACTAATGATCAGTCGAATATAGAATGAATCGCGAACGTTAGGCTGCGAAAGTATCGATAGCAAGAACCGATTGTGCAATCCCATACCTCGAGTCCCTAGAGCCCCTTTTCTCAACATGAAACGAAGGCGCTCTGGGCTCTCTCGCCGCTGGCTCGTATCGGAATAACATCGCGACTTTGCCAGTGCAAATGCCGGCCAGAGACAGCATATCTGTTTTCGACGGCGCCGTTACAATACCTACAGTCTCGGCTCAAGAATTGGATACTGCAGGCCCGGACGAGCCATGAATGAAGTGAGCAACCCCAGAAAGGTTGGGCAGTAGATACGCACATACCTTATAAACTCTGCCGGTGGTATCTCTTTACAAAGCTAATGGATCTTGACGCAGTTGAAGGCACCTCGGTCGTCAAGTCGTACTGCGCACCCGTTATGTCTACCAGGCGCTATAACCAGACATTTCTAGGCGTGTGTCGAAGCTTTAGGGGATCTCCTCTGTCCACACGGAGCCACTCTATTTCAGCAAGTTGATCTCGGTCAGCCATGTAAGAGGCGAGGCTAAGCTTCACACGAATGTCAACTGAGCAGTTCCGATGGGTGAGCAAGTCCCCCGGGCTTGTCTTGACCTTGTCTCGTTCTACGATTCTCAGCGATGGTTGGCATTCAGATACGAACAACGACCGCTTTATAATACAAGTTAAACAAATATGGGATCGAGTCTCTGAGGATGTCAAGGTCTCGGTGCACAACTTTAATCTTCAAGGCCAAGCTTGCCCTCGTCAATGTCGCCTTTTCTAGCCACAAGATTAAATCCGGTTTCGCAAGGGGAGCCCGGTTTAAACTGTTGATCTTCTTGCTTTGGTAAGTCCAGCTCCTTCATCACAATGTCATGAATGCTGATAGAAAGATAGCTGGAATCAAATCTACTGCCACGACCACCCTGTAACCCCTTTCCACCCGATATGACAGAGCAACTATTGTTTAGCGACTTGGGTTCAGTATGAGAGGACTTTGGCTCACACACCAGGTACGTTGTACAACAATTGATACTGAGGCTTTGCGGCAACGATCGGACGTAGACTACGGACTCTCAATGGCCAACACTCGAACATGACGGATTCTCACTCTGTCCGACCCGTTTTGAACAGCAAAACCTGTGTGAACAAAGGAAAGCTCAAATATCGATGTCAAGGTCTCGTCTTCTGAGCTAGTATCTTTGCCATCTTCTGTCAAACTGTAGTAGATGCTCCCCTACAGAACTCGGTAGCAATAATCTTCCACTTGTCTCAACACGGCTGGATCACTTTATATCCTGACATGGAAGTGGTACTGTTTCTGAGTTAACTTGTATCTCAACAGAGCCTTCAGACTGCCAGAGATACGAACGTCGAACAAAACCTTCACAAGCCAGAGTCAGGCCCCTCCCTTCCCGAAACCAATGAGTTCCAGCAAGTCAATCCGCGCTTACGAGCGAGAGATATAACAACTGCAACGCACAGTATGAATACATCAAGGAATGCCACCTGTGGCACGCTACTGCAGAATCAGCACCGAAGAACTGGCGCCAAAGCGTTGTCTTTCAACAGGCTAAGATGTAATCGACAAATAGCCTTGTGCCTTTTCAAGATCCAACAGGGCCGGCCACGGCTTACCTCACTCCAATAAGGCAACGAAGCGACAGGAGCGTCGACGGTCGATGGTGTCACTTCCAAAGTGACTTGTTCCTCGACTTGTAAGTCATCCATGGGGCCTATGCCCATGGCCCTCGTGTATCTGCGCTATAGGCAGGGCTCGACGAGGACAGTGCTGTACAAGAGCTGAGCGGCCTGGCGTCTGGTTGTCTCGTTTGGTCTTCAAGGTGCCTCTGGACAGCCGAGTGACAGTGATGAATGGTCAGAGAAGCCCGAGCTTTATATAGCCCTTCTTGGCTCACCTACCGACGAGCTTTCCAGAGCGTGGGAGTGACCTTCGACATCTTCCACGCCCAATCCGACCTCTTCAAGTGGCGACAAGTTATACACTTCAAGACTATCCTATTCTCCGCCATTGCAGACAGCAATTACTCATTACCTCACGCCCGACTCCAACAGAGCATGTCCCTCTTGATCGATGATATCATTTACATCATTTCAGTGCTTCTTGCGGTAAGGTTGAGCTGTATTCATCTTGCACCTTGTCAGCAGCCGATCAAGGCATGTGCCGTCTAGGGGCATTATATGCTTAATTCTTCTTCTGACCATCACTCTCCTCCTCAGCCTCATCCTTCTCATTTCCATCCTCCTGGAATCTCGTCTCCTGGGCTGCAACATTGTTAGCAAACGAATCACTCGAAACCATTCCAACTTACCACTCCACAACTCGGCGTAAACGCCATCACGATCGATCAACTCCCGATGAGTGCCCATCTCCGCTACTTGTCCCTCCTTGAGGACAATAATAAGATCCGAGTCAAAGATTGTTCGGAGACGATGAGCCACGAAAACACTTGTTCGGCCCTTTTCTCTAAGGATACTGTTGATGTTCATCATGAGAGCCTGCTCGGTGTGGGTATCCAGAGCACTTGTTGCCTCGTCGAAGAAGAGCAGAGGAGGATCCTTGAGGAGGAGTCGACTAACAGCAAGGCGCTGTTTCTCTCCGCCGGAGATCATGAGACCTCTCTCACCAACCTTGGTGTCGTAACCTTCGGGGAACGACTGGATGGTGTTATGGACATGAGCGCGCTTGGCGACGGCAACAACCTCGTCGTGGGTGGCGTTAATGGAGCCATAGCGGATGTTGTGTTCAACGGTGTCGTTGAACAAAGGGGTGTCCTGAGGAACAACACCAATCGATCGTCGGAGAGACTCGAGATTCACATCTCGAACATCTTGGTCGTCAATCAAGATTCGTCCACCCTGTACATCATAAGATCGGAATAGGAGACGCAAAAGAGTCGACTTTCCGCAACCGCTGGGGCCGACAACCGCGACCTTCTTTCCAGCGGGGATGGTCAACGACAAGTTTCGCAGAATCGGGCGGTTGGGATGGTAAGCAAAGTCGACATTCTCGAACTTGATCTCGCCACCCCTTGCAAGGACTAGGGGCTTCGCATCAGGCTTCTCCTTGATGTTGGCATTCACCTTTTGAAGGTTGAAGAGTGTCTCCATATCCAGGAGAGACTGTCGGAGCTCACGGTAGACGGACCCAAGGAAGTTGAGGGGTACGGAAAGTTGAAAGACAAGCTGGTTCACCATGACCAAGTCTCCAACAGTCAAGGTACCCTCAGCCACACCATTGGCGGCAAGGTACATCATACCTGTAAGTGCCGACGAGAAGATGATATTCTGTCCACTGTTCAGGAAAGCCAGAGATGTCGCAACCTTGATGGAGTTCTTCTCGTACTGCTGAAGAGCCTTGTCATACCGCGCAACCTCAAACTTCTCGTTGTTGAAGTACTTGACAGCCTCATAGTTGATGAGTGAGTCCACTGCCACAGTGGAAGCCTTGTTATCAGCAGCATTCGCCTGTCTTCGGAATTTTGTTCGCCAAGCTGTCGTCCAGATGGTGAAAGCTGTGTAGCTGACCATTGTCAAAACAGTGAGAGCAGCAAACTTTGCGCCATAGTTGTAGGTGAGAATTCCACACACCATGCTGATCTCAAGCGCGGTCGGCATGATATGAAAGACCATACTGGACAGAATGAAGCTGATTCCCTTTGTACCACGATCTAGGGCCCGTGTTAAACCACCAGTCTGTTTAGACAAATGAAACGTCAAGTCGAGACGCAGCAGATGGTCGAATACGTTACACGCTACCCTTCGGATAGCGTTCTGCGCAACAGACGCAAACACGGCGTTTCGTAATTCCTGGAATACCGTTGCGCCTATTCGAGATGCGCCGTATGCAAGGATCATAGCTCCAGCAACTGTCGTCGCAGTACCTCCCACAGCAGCAATATCGATGTTCATTGAATCAACAATACTTTTGAAATAAAACGGCACTTGCACATTTAGAACCTTTGCGCCAATCAACAAAGTCACAGCAAGGCCGACTCGCAGCTTCGTACCCCAGTCATCTTTGGGCCACAGGTACCGAGTCATCTCTTTCATGATAGCCCAATCAGCCTTACGCTGCTCAGTCGCAGATTTATCAACCGTCGCAAGAGGATCATTTTGTTTCGTCGGTTGTTTCTGCGCAGGAAACACGGCCGTGGGTTTCGTCGTCTTGGGTTTTGATTCTGTGGGTGCTCGTTCGCGACGCGGGGCACATGTCCAGAAGGTCTGCGTCAAACCAGGTCGCTGAGACACTGACGACAGTCGGTAAAGTGCCAGACTCCTCTGAGGACATGCCCTCGACGACCGTAGGAGTAATTGAGGTATCATAGTGACTATTCGGCTCAGATCGAGCTCATCATGGGATGTGTCTGGTGGTTTATGGCGGGGTGTAGCGGGATGGGATAGCGCGTCGATAAGAGGCACGAGACAACAAGGTACCGGAGCTGCCAGGGGCCTTGGCTGCGATCCGGTAGCTACTTTACCTTGGCCAAAGAGGTATTTGCTCTATTTATTAAAAGGGGGAGAGGGTTTCTTGTTATAAGCACTTGATGGAGCTCACATAAGAGTAAGTTGCCAGATTCAGACGGATGATGCAACCGATTGGGGCCTGAGGCAGCCGATCATCGGAGCGCCAACCCAATGATGACCAGGAATGGGAATGGGAATGGACTTGTAAGACAGAGAATTATGTGCAATACTTAGTAGACGCTTTTTGAATATTCAATTAAATCTAGTAGTCACTTTTTGGGTGCCATTGAGTTATTTCTCAGTATAAACGGCCAAGTACAAACGGTCAACGTTTGACTTATACTTCAGTATCCAAAATCTTGTGATAGATAAGAACATCGCGCAATATCCAGGACAAACGTCGCCAACATCCCCCAACTAGAACTACTCCGTCGCATATGTGCCCCTCAAACAAGCCCTGAATAGTTAGTGCCTATAACGAAGAGTCTTCGTGGATGTTCCTCTGAGAAAAAGTCTAGGTAAACGCTCTTTCCTGTCATGAACTCTGTCTCTACAAAGGCTGCTGAGCTACATCGGAAAGCTGAAACTCTTATCCCATAACTTCACCATGACAAAGGGCTTTTCTTCTCATCAAGTCTCAAACTCATGTCTTTTGAAAAGGTATTAAAAGGCTGTCGCCTCCCGCCAGACCACGCGATAACTCAATTGCAACTTTTGACCCAAGATCAAGGTGTCGAAAGGCTCGACAATACAGCCTGACCCCCGACCACACATCGGAGGAAATTAAGCATCCTATTCTCGAGTTATAGTATCAACACCGACGGCAAAAGATAATAATAGGCTAAAGCAGCAAAAGGAAAGGTCTCGGAGGGAGTCGAACCCTCGCTGGCGGAATCAGAATCCGCAGTCATAACCGTTAGACCACGAAACCAGATCTAATTGTTGGAGAACATTTTCCAGTACAACGGATTATCTCGCTGAGATTTGGAGTGATGACATATTGATACCCACCCAGTTGACCACGGATATGATAGACTGGCACATGAGGTAGTCTTACAAATATGTCAATTGATTGCTAGTATGCTGAATGGCGTTCTATCTGTGTATTCTTGTCTCTTTCTTTTGTGTCTGCCTACCTACATATATCTGTCCTGGATAATATACATCCAATGCTTCCGGCTTATGCGTGATGCAACAGTATGGATATGAGCTCAATCAACAGAACTGAGTTCGTGACAGAAGCGTTCAGAGGAAACCAAAGGCGCTAATAATAATTGAACTGGAATAAAGAACTCTGTTGTCAAACAAAGTTACTTTGAGTGTTTAATTTCCATTCAATCGAAAATTATGAAACTCCTTCTCAATAATATCACCGGAGCTGTGGTGCACCATCCACTGTAACACTCTGACTACAGTGCACAGCCCCTACAACTCACGGCTGAGCAACGCCAGTCAGCACGGGCGGGTCTGATCCATACAAGAGCTCTCAAGTTTGCATCTTCAGCAGCGAAACCACGTATCGCCTCAACTTCATCAAACCCTCTATTCTTGTTCACACATGCTGGAACACTTCAGTACTCACTGATCTCATCACAACATGGACAGTCTCGAGGCTCTTCGGGAGCGCCTCAATGAGACTCTCATCCCACACGCCCAGCGATATCCCCTACAAGCTATCCTCGTCACAACCATAATTCTCTTCATCACAACGAGACTCTTTACAGGCAGTTCGTCGTCTTCTAGAAAGGATGGATCAAAAACACCTCCTCTTGCACCCTTTTGGGTTCCTCTGTTCGGCCATGCTCCGCGTATCTTCCTCAGTCCTTCTTCAGCTTTGACGCGCTTCAGAAATCGATATGCACAGGGTGTCTTTTCACTCCGCTTATTCCAGAGCATTCACTCTTTTGTCTTTCGACCTTCACTTGTAACTCGTCTTCTTGAGCAGCCGGGATCTATTGCTGACAAGGAGTATGTTGCACGACGGATTATGATGACCAATTTTGGCCTTGAGAGGAAGGATCTTGCTGCTTATGATAAAGCTGCTCCCGAGGTGTATCAGATCACCAAGGAGTATCTGAGCGGCTCTCATCTCGATGCCCTCGCCAAGGCTACCCTTCGAGATCTTGACGACAATGCTGCTGATGCAATCACCTTCAATAGCTATCCCACTGATCAGATGGACTGGGAACGACTGGGCAATGCGGAGCTTTTGGAGAACACTGGAGACGAAAAGATCATGGCTGTGGACTTCTTTGAACTTATGAAGACCTTCGTCGCCAGAACTGCCACCATCTCGGTCTTTGGCACAGACTTCGTCGAGGTCTATACCGATATCTGGCCTCATCTGTGGATTTTCAACGATGCTTTCCACTCGCTCGCAATGGGCGTCCCGGTCTGGGCGCCCTTCCCAAGTTCCCAACGCGCCAGATTTGCTCTTAAAAGGCTACTTACTTTCATGCGTGAGTATCACACTGAGTTGGACAAGTTTCTCAGCGATGAAGAACCGGCGACGAAATGGCAGGACTTTCACACCATCAGCCCTCTTGTACGCGCCAGGACTGAAGTCTACCGAAAGCACGGTCTGTCTGTTGATGTTCGCGCTGCATTTGATGTTGCTCTTCTTTGGGCCACCACTGTCAACTCTACATCACTCATTTCGTGGTCTCTGTTCGAATTGTACCAAGACCAAGTTCTTCTATCTCAAATCCGCGAGCAAATCACACCGTTCGTCAAGATCGTACAGCCTAAAAACGATTTCGGTGGCGCCGTCTGGATTCCTCCCCAGGTTCAGAAACTTGACCTGGAAGGTCTTGTTACCAAATGTCCTCTGCTCCAAGGGGTATACCTCGAGACATTGAGATTATACGGTGGAGGATGGTCAGCGAGATATCTGAAGGAGGATGTGATTCTCAAAGACAAAAAAGACAGCTTTGTTCTGAAGAAGGGAACGTTCGCACATATTGTGAATGACCTTCATCACTCTGATCCCAGAAGCTTCACAGACGCAAAGGTCTGGCAAGTTGGACGATATCTAGAAGATACAGTGGATGAGAAGGGCGTCAAGACGCAGAAGGTTTACCCATACACGGTCCGAGCATCAGGTATGTTTATTGTCTTGCATGGCGATCGAGTACTGATTAACATTTCTAGATGGAACATTGACGATGTGTGATGATTCGGAGTTCACGTTGAGGAAGGTTGCCATGTACATCTCGGTGTTCATCAGCCTTTACGAACTCGAACCCGCCGGAAGTGAAAGATGGCCGTCGCCGCCGGTAGTCAAGGGAGTTGCGTCAGCGCAACCGTGGGGGTCTGTTAGGTTATGGGTGAGGCGAAGGTCGCCACAACCTCAATGAGTTGCATGCTTGCCTCCCTGGGCTACACCAATATGTCCGTGGTTCAAGGTTTTGAGACACACAGGGACATACCATATAATAGATCCCTCGGCATACACCAAAGTTTCGTCGGTTTCCTGCTAGCTACGTTACGTGACGATTCGCCATGGCTGAACGCGGATGATCAAGAGTCTCAGCACATCTTTATTATCCTACTCTCAGCCAAGTTGTCCCAGGTTACCGACCTTTCTCACAGCAACGAACCACCAGTTCAACTCAAGAATCGATCTCATGGTCATTAATAACTTCACAGAGTCTCATCACTCATACATACTATTACAGCTTGTTTCAAGATCCCAGCTCATATGTGAGCCCTAGTGGGGCGTAGTGTCTTCCCCAGCGCAAAAATTACCCACAACACCAAAAAGATGATCTCGAGGAGCGTATCTCCCCCGGGAAGGCTCGAACTTCCGATCTCCCGATTGTCTGCAAGTAACAGTCGGACGCTTTAGCCAACTAA
Organism: Fusarium mangiferae; assembly: GCF_900044065.1. NCBI lineage: Eukaryota > Fungi > Ascomycota > Sordariomycetes > Hypocreales > Nectriaceae > Fusarium > Fusarium mangiferae. The sequence goes on from NW_024573936.1 coordinate 576,512, forward strand.
GCCACAGGGGATGAGCTGATTTGATGATGGCCGCAAAGGAATTGGACTCTATGTTGGCGACGGTTGCAGTTTCACGATGATTGAGACGGAAGATGTCAGAAATCGAGAGCTTAAGTTTTGGTGAGGAACGTTCGGCTCGAGTTGAGTTGAGCCAGTTTGAGTTTGTGGGGAAACAGTGGTGAAACGAAGAGAGACAGATGTAACATCATCCAGTCTAGTTGTGGTGATGTGAGCTCAGAGGGCACTCTACAATCAATGTGTTAGACAACGCCAGACAACAGAAGCAAAAAAGTGTTTGTTTAATATTCCGTACGGTCAAAGATGCAAGGACGTAAGTCAAAGTTGTCCAACATGTCTTACAACAGTTGTCTCAGATCTGAATGAGAGCAGCTCTATTGACGAGAAGGGGCTTGCCTTCCGCTAGACACCAAGTGATCAGCCATAGAGTTAATTGACTTCCATCAAGTTACCGGCAACTCAGACTCTGTCGACTCAAAAATACATTAATCAATTGACATTCTCGACAACAAAAACAGACACCAACTGGCAAAAGAGAACTCCCCCGGGAAGGCTCGAACTTCCGATCTCCCGATTGTCTATTTAATAACAGTCGGACGCTTTAGCCAACTAAGCCACAGGGGACAGGTTGTGCTGTTGTTGGAGGACGAGGCTGTAACAATACTCCTCAATCCTTGCCCGGCTCTTTCACGAGTATATGGAATGGATTTCCAGTCAGCAGTTTTAATCGAAGGAATAGTGTATGTGGCTCAGTGTGAGATTGTTTTGTTGCTGATTTTATATTTGTGGAATGGATTGATAGTGTCAGACTACGCGTGGCTGTGAGTGAGTTCGTTAGCTTGACAACTACAGTATCACATCCATTATATCCAACTCACGATGTTAACAACTCACACAACCATGCGATCTAAGAAATAAGAAATAAGACTACTCTTTTCTTTTCTGCATCAATCTATTGCCAACTGATCCAATGCCAAAGCCATTGACATAGTCTCCCTGTACTCTTACCAGGTTGGAAGATTACCCTGTATCATAGCCCCCAACTTCTGGGGGCAAACTCATATTATCATATCGGTCATAACCGAAACCAACACCGTCAATGGCTATGAGAACTGAGCCTTGCTATCCAATATTAATTTGAAACTTCTATTGCTGACATGACTCTCCCTCAAGAACAACATCCATCCTTTACAATCTAGAAGTGGCTATGCAAATAGAAAGGGGCAATCTCAAAGAATCACAGTCTTCTAGAAAATTGACAGTGGATCGCCCCCCTTCCTGCATATTGTTTATCTGGAGAAACTTCATGACATTTTCGTCATGCGGCGATCCTACGGCCGGGGTTCGGAGTACGTGATCGGCCAGGCAGCAAAAACGGGGCCGAGATCTTCGGAGCCGGACCCGGTAAAGGATCAAACTAAGCAATTACATCCCCTGGCTGTGTCGAGGCTGAGCAATGAGCTTAACAGTTGTTGGACCAACAATTCTCTATGCGTATCAGGTCATGAGATGGAGACAGAGATTAGCGGTCTGCCTTGTGGAGTCGAGCCTGTTCTGAGGCTCAGTTGCTTCGGTCCAACAGATGAAGGCCAGCAATTGAGGCTAACAATTAAAGACCTGGGTCTTACCCAAGCGCCAGGTTGACGGTCCGCAGTAAAAGGTAAATTTGGCTACGGATGATGTCCTTGGTAATTTATGAGCATATCACCATAAGCGTAACGAGCATCGTCAGAAGGGTCGGGGCTGAGAAGGAATACATTGACTTGTCATGAAGGAGTCTATAGCCAACCATCAGACCTGCCCGACTTATACGAGGGATATCTCAAGTGGCAAATGATCAAGGCACTGCTGGGCAGCATCTGGAGATATTGGATGTTGACGACATGAGATGTTAGCGCCGGGAATCATTCTAGAATGTTATCCCCGTCCAACAGCTAGAGCTACGGCTTCTTGCTTCCGGCCATTTCCAGATACAGCAGATGCCATCCCGGCATCGCCAAGCCGAAGGGTGACCAACAATGACAAGTGGATGGACATTGACATTGACTTGAACAATTCCAAGAGGCAGTGCAACTGATCACACGTCCCCCATCCAATGACATTACACGTCCCTACAGCGCTCGAGTTATCCTCTTCTGGCCTTGCGCCCATGACATGATTGGCCAGGGTCGGCCAGTAGCTCTGCCGAGTCTCCGTGGGTGAAAAAAGTCCAGCGGTCATGGAAACCAACATCAATCGGGCGCAATGATAAGTGTTAGCCAAACTATCGTGGCCGTTTATCCTCAAAGAGGCGGAGTAGATTCAGGGATCTGCACTATTCGCCTCTGGCCCTGGGGCTAGTCTCTCGTCTTGCTGAAGCTATCTCCGAGAATGGACTGCGGTTCAGTAACATGGACGTGAGAAGACATCGCCCTGTGAGGCAGAAACAAAAGATTACCGTGTATGTCATTTGAGTAATGCTTGGCCAACGCACATCGTTACCGGGTTCACCAAAGCCGAGAACTCACCAAAAGTCTTGGCCATATCATGGATTTGAGCAAACGTGGTCTTATTTCCATAGTTCAATTGAGAAAGTGCATATCGACACTGATGAACCCTCCATCTTTAGAGTTCAGGTAAAACGCTCAAATGGCTTGTGATTGTCATTGCCTGATTTGATAATGCCTCATCCCATATCCCATCGCGTTGGTCGTATTCCCGCAACGAAATCAAGAGCTCTCTCTCTCATGCGAGACCCTAGCGGCACCTCCAAGCCTTGCGCCCCACAAGTCCCTTCCCGTAAGATCGCGTAGGCGAATCATAAATCGCCGCCAAGGTGGTTGCATGCCACGCGGGCTCCACAAATTGCAAAGTAGATCGCTCTTTCCCCGTGTCACTGTCACCTGTGCACCTCAGGGTTTCAGGCTACAGGGGTAGAGGGGCAAGAAAAGTTAGTCTGATTGACAAAAAGACTAGGTAAAATCCGAGTTACATCCTGTGAGGTATAGACTAATTACTTTTGGCACCCTGCCTCCAGGTCAGAAGTCTTTTTGCTCCCTGATGCCTGCGCCTGCATCTGCACTGCACGAAGCTTGGATTGTGTCGGGTGCGACTTCCAATGAGGTCGACGTCACCTCATTGACTTGGCGTTAGGTCGTAGCTCTGAAGGAAGGATGTATGAGCTGAGCTTGAGGGTGGGTTGGACCTGCCCGACAACATTAAATAACACCCTCTCCCCACCTCTGAAGTGAAACATTTGCATCTTCCATTGTCACTGATATTCCATCACCTAACAAAACAACACCGATCATCGAGTATTTCACAACTTCTTTGATCAACCCTAAACAGCTTTCAAGCAAGCCGTTTCTCAAATCAAATCAACACAGCACAACACAATTCACAATGTCGTCCACTGAGGGCATGATCAACGGCGGCGGAAGCTCTTCCGCAAACCCTACCAAGGCTCCTGTTATGGAGGGCAACGGCGGCTTCATGGCACAGCACAAGATGGCAGTTGAGCCTCCCAAGAAAGAAGATCTCCAGCGCAGTTATGCGACTGTTGTCGAGAACGACGCCAACCCCAAGGGCTGGTATGGCTCGATGAGTAAGTATCAGTGATCACGAAATGCATGATATGAACACATCAACTAACACGTTCAGTGAATGCCCTTGGAACCATAATTGGAACCATGGGTGCTGTACCCTGCTGCATCATATGCCCCAACCCCTTCAAGGAGGTCAACCAGGGCAATGTCGGTCTCGTCACGAAGTTCGGAAAGTTCTACAAGGCTGTCGATCCTGGCCTGGTTAATATCAACCCTCTCAGCGAGCGACTTATTCAGATCGATGTCAAGATTCAGACCACAGAGGTGCCCGAGCAGATTTGCATGACCAAGGACAACGTTACTCTTCGCTTGACCTCAGTCATCTATTACCACATTGTCTCTCCTCACAAGGCTGCTTTCGGTATTAACAACGTAAAGCAAGCTCTCATGGAGCGCACTCAGACCACTCTCCGCCACGTCGTTGGTGCTCGCGTTCTGCAGGATGTCATCGAGCGCCGTGAGGAGATTGCTCAGTCCATTGGAGAAATCATTGAAGACGTTGCCGCTGGATGGGGTGTTCAGGTCGAGAGTATGCTCATCAAGGACATTGTCTTCAGCCAGGAGCTGCAGGAGTCACTGTCCATGGCTGCTCAGAGCAAGCGTATCGGTGAAAGCAAGATCATTGCCGCTAAGGCTGAGGTAACATTCTACATCATTTTTCACTTGGCAACACATGATTAACATACTCCTCCTAGGTCGAATCCGCCAAGCTTATGCGACAAGCTGCCGATATCCTGAGCTCGGCTCCTGCCATGCAGATCCGATACCTCGAGGCCATGCAAGCTATGGCCAAGTCTGCTAATAGCAAGGTTATCTTCTTGCCTGGTGCTAATCAGACTATGGGCAACGCTCTCAATGCCGCCATGGCCAATCAGACCGGCGAATCCAGCGCTCGTGGCCTGGACATCGAAAATGACTTTGGAGGTCAGGACCCAGGTTTCCAACAGGCCATGAACGCCCGCGTCGTGGAGAACATCTAAACAAGACGTTCTTCCCTCGTGCGTATTACACTGAGGCAATGGGCTAACGCTTGAGGGTTCCCGTTTCGGGTTCTAGCCTGGTCTACTTGATTTCGGAAGCATTGCCTCGACTGCTCTCTTCTCGTCTTCATCAGAGCTACACCCCAGCTTTGCTCGTCTAACTCAACTGAATGACCTGTCACGTTTTTGCTTTCAACGCTGCACTTTGATACCCATCTCAACAACAACAACCGCCGTCGCTCATTGCGCTTTTCCGCTTTAGTGTATGTATTCTACTTTCTTCTTCTACGAGGGAGTGTTGGTGGACAGGTGGTGTCTTGTGCTTTTCTTTTTTGGTGATGGATACCCTTGGTTTGCTCAGATGAGCATTTAATGAGGATGGATTCTGGATGATCTCCTAATGTCATGGAAAATACCCAATCGCTATGAATATACCCTTTTCCTTCTGAAATTGCTGTGTCTGTGAAGTGCTTCATATGTCCGTGAAATCGGAAGAACTCTTGCTGCATGTGAAGGTCTTGAATTGCCAAATCGTGTTGTTTCCGTGCTAGTGACAAAAAGACTTGGGTAAATCGAGGTAAATCGAGGTAAGTTTGGGCAATTATAGGATAACTTAGAAGGGCTTCAGACTAATTATTCCTCGCACCATGGCTGAAGATCCTCAGTTTTATTGCTCCTTGGGCGGCTTCAGAATGAGTGTCGAACGAAGCAAGACAACCTTATACATATTCGAGGAGACATTACGAGACATCACACTGCATGATGCAGCCGGATCTTCACGACTAACGAGTTCATTTAGCAATCACAATATCCAGGGCATGCAAACTTGAGGATTAACTTTTAAACTTGACAATTTTCTCTTCTATATCCCTCTGTTCACCCTCCCGTAATGATACATCAAAAGCATAGTAATTCCTCTCCAGAAGTCACCGCGCATCCACCCAGGGGACGGGGGAGGGGACAGAGGGTCAAGTTGAAAATACGAAAAAGGGATAAAACCAAATCACGCCAATATGCCCTCCACCCAAACGCCAGCCAGCCAGGAAACAAGGTGCGGGCAGAAGATGCCATGCCAAGAGTCTCTCAGGTATCATATATCTACACATCGGGAACCATCCAATAGTCTGTTGTTGGGTTGACTTGAAATATGATCTTTCATTTTGGAGCGGGTTTCTTCGTCAGTGTTTAGACGAGTACGAGTAAAGCAGGTAGGATGAGATTGGTTAACCTCGGAGTCCTACAATTGTGCCCGATTCAGCATCGTCACGACTTGCGCCGTGGACGTTTACTTGAGGGCCTCTAAGCCTCAGAGTGTCGCTTCTTCTTCTTCTGCTTCTTCTCCTTCTTGGGCTCCTCGTCTTCTGAGTCATCGTGCTTGCGCTTCTTCTTGCCATCAGTCTCTTCGGCGGCGGGTTGCGACTTGGAAGGCGTGGCCTTCTCCTCGGCCTTTCGCAGCTTCTTGAGTTCCTTCTTGCTGATGACCTTGGGTGTGCCATCGGCGTTCATCTCAACGTCACCTCGCTCGTACTTGCGCTTGAACTTCTTGACTGAGATACCGGCCTCCTCGGCAAGGCGCTCGTAATCGGCCTCGGAGAGCTTCTTGGGCTTGCCAGGAGTGGCAACCTCGTCGTCGCTGTCATCCTCAGCATCCTTCATCTCCTCGTCAACCTCCTCGATGAGCTTCTTGGCCTTCTTGAGCTTCTTGGCGGGAGTGGCTTCATTGGCCTCCTCGTCATCGGCGACACCATCGGCATCACCGTTGTATCGGCGGGTCTCCTTAAGAGTGAACTGACCAGCACCAACAATCTCACCAGAGGGAGTGACGTTGGCGCCCTTGGGCAGAAGAGGCTTGCCCTCAAGCTTGCGGAGGTGGTTCTCAAGCTTGATGCGGTTGCTGAGACCAAGGATAGCGCGTTCCTCCTCATCAGCGTCGTCTTCGGTATCACCTAGGGCATCGACACGGAGACCTAGAGCAGCCTTGGCAGACAGCATACGAGCGATCTTACCCTTGTTTCGGCCGGTGGCCTGACCGATGAGTGAAGAGTGGTAGATGAGACCATACTTAGGTGTATCGTGCTTGGTCTTAAGGGCGCGGAAGAGGGCCTTCTCGGCACCGAGAATCTGGATGGTGGAACCAGGAGACTTGGCCAAGCTAATGAGAGAGCCAGCGTGGGCAATGAGACGGGCACCGACGAGGTAGCCGACGAGAGCAGTCAGGTTGGGAGCGATAGCGCGCATGCGGCTCTCGAGGTACGAAGAGAGCTGTGTTCGGTAGTTTGAGTAGACAATGACCTGGTCAGCCAGGAGCTTAATGTTGTCAAGATCCTCATCGGTGATCTCGGTACCCATGCTAATCTCGGCAGCGGCCTTGATGGAAGTCTCAATCTCCTCGGGAAGGATCTCGGAGAGGTCGCTATCGGCAATGTTGGTGCGCATGCCAACAGCGAGAATGACGCGAGCGTAAGCCAAGTTGTCGTTGAGAATCTTGGCCATCTCAGGGAAGTGCCATCCATACCACTCCTTGGTTCGCATAGCGTAGACGTTGAGCTCCTTGTCGAGGTCGTCGAGAAGCTTAATGGCCTGGATGATCATGGAGTCGACCTTGTCGGCAGAGAACTTGAGCTTGTGACGCGACATGGAGTGAGAAAGACCAAGGGCCATGCGGTCAAAGTTCTCCTCAAGCAGACCAGGGATAAGGTTGGGCAGTCCACCTCGAATGCCACGGAAGAGGTCCATGGTGTTGGAGCCAGAAACAGGAGAAATGTTGAGCGAGGGCATGTTAGAGATGGCAGTGCCCAGCTTCATATCGGCGACAGCGAGCGAGGCCTTCTTCTCGGACTTGAGGTCGTCGAGGAGTTGGGTGAGAAGCTCAGGGACCTTGCCCTCCTTGAGCGACGCAGCTTCTTCGAGAGCGGTAGCGGCGCTGTCGAACTTGACAAACTTCTTGAGCTTGAGCCTATCAAGGGGAAACATGTTAGTGAGGCTCTTGATGGTATTTCGCCATTTGGCGATGGTCCACTCTGCGATTGAAGACATTTTTGGGTGCTCAATGGCATAAGTTTTCGCAAATAAAAAATGTTCAAAACTTACATCTCAACGACCTTCTCAGGTCGTCCAAGCTCAGCAGCGAGATCCTCGTTCTTGAGCATCTTCTTGTCAGTAGCCTTGAACAGGCCATAGCTGCCAATTGTTAGCCCGGCTTCCTAGACCTTCACTTGCCTCGCCATCATGAATTGATGATGGTCGAGGTCAAGACCGAGAGTCGCGACTTACCCTGCCGGCGTCTCGGCAAGCACAAAGAGCGACATTGTGAATTAGTTTTGGTTCCTTCCTTCTGGTCTCGCTCTAATCGATTGGGGTCGTGGCTTCCTCGCGAGGCACAGTCCGGTTCGTTGTGCGCGGCTGCGAAAGGAAAGATCGAGGGTGGGCTGGCGATGGAAAAATTTCAGATGAAGCTTGGGAAGGCTCCACTCAATTTTTTTGGTCTTGGTCCTGGCGCGGAAAGTGTGATGCAGGTTCTTCGGCCGCCGGAGCTACTTGCTTCCGGTTTCTGCATCAGGTACGTACTCCCAGCCACTGACTCCTGGCCACTCACGTGTCGACGCTCGCGACAGCATGTCTGGGCAAGCTTGCGTCGCAGGCTGAGGTTTGTTAGGCGGCCAACTTCAACAATCCAGTTAATTCATCGCCTCGGCCACGAAGACGCCCTATAATCCTCAAGGCCTCAAATACGATAGATCAAGACCGAACGAACTACCACGAACGAGAATCAAGATGGAGGGTCTTCTCTACAACGTCAACGGCGGGTGCGTATTAGCTTCAAGATGAAGCTTCGTACGAGTGGTTCTGGAGACTAATCATAAGGAACAGCTACGTGGAAGGAATTGTCCGAGGCTACCGCAACGGTCTTCTCACAGGCGCTGCCTACAACAACTTGACTCAATGCGAGACGATTGATGGTACGCGACGATGACTTCATCACCAACTTCATTATACTAACGACTACAAGATCTCAAGCTTCAGCTTGGCCCTTCATATGGCGATTTTCTCGCTTCCCTACCACCTAACCCCTCGACTTCAGCCCTCGCAGCCAAGACCACCGACAAGCTCATCTCAGAGTTCCGATATGTGCGCGCTCAAGCTGTCGGCTCTCTTGCTACCTTTATGGACTACGTCACCTACGGCTACATGATCGACAACGTCGCCCTTCTCATCACAGGAACCCTTCATGAGCGGGATACCCGTGAGCTTCTTGAGCGATGCCATCCTCTTGGATGGTTTGAGACTATGCCAGTTCTCTGCGTTGCTACAAACATTGAGGAACTTTACAACAGCGTGCTTATCGAAACCCCTCTTGCCCCATACTTCAAGGGCAGTCTTAGCCACCAGGATCTTGACGAGCTAAACATTGAGATTGTCCGAAACACACTCTACAAGAACTATCTCGAGGACTTTTACAACTTTGTCAACACTCACCCTGAGATGGCTGGTACACCCACTGCTGAGGTCATGTCTGAGATTCTCGAGTTCGAGGCTGACCGCCGAGCCATCAACATCACACTCAACTCTTTCGGCACAGATCTTTCCAAGCAAGACCGTAACAAGCTCTACCCCAACTTTGGCAAGCTATACCCTGAAGGAACTCTCATGCTCTCTCGAGCTGAAGACCCTGAGGGTGTCCGTCTAGCAGTTGATGGTGTTCATGACTACAAGTCTTTCTTTGACGCCATTTCAGTCGGTGGCGGCCCCTCAGGACCTGGTAACATGGGTGGTGGTGCTGGTGAGACCAAGACGCTGGAGGATATGTTTTACCAGAAGGAGATGGAGATTTCCAAGAATGCATTCACCAGGCAGTTCACCCACGCCATTGTCTATGCTTGGGTAAAGCTCCGAGAACAGGTTAGTAAATCCAACATGAGTGCCTTCCATCAGACTAACAAATCACAGGAAATCCGCAATATCACCTGGATTGCCGAATGCATAGCTCAGAACCAGAAAGAGCGCATCGGCAACTACATCAGCGTCTTTTAAATCGAGTATGGGTATTGGCATCGTTTTCATTTTTAGCAGGATTTTGTGTAGTATAGCAGCAACTGAGCTCGTAATGGCACGGATTAGTTCCCACACTGGCGCAAAGGACAGATAGGTAGATGCAAAAGGCGGCATCGTCGCCCCATCTTTCAGGTGGCTTGTATTGTACATAGAGAGAAACAAGTTATTCTACAATATCATCTCAGCTCCCGCCCTGTCTTTACAACGAAATCTGGTCCTTCCATGTCGCAGGTGTAAGACCCAGCTTCTCGACCATGTGAGTCCATCGCTCACTTCCCCTCTCCTTACGGTCCATGTACTTCATCAGCTTTTGTCGACGGTGCAGCAATAATCTCAAGTTTCGCTTGTTGTGCTTATCCTTGTATCCTCTGTTGATCTGCAGCGCCTGAGAGAGGGTGTTGATCTTGGTTGTCAAGATGGCGATCTGAACCTCGGAGCTGCCTGTATCAGGACCGCTTCGAGGTGGCATTTCCACTTCGTTGGGATGAATTGATTTTGGCTTGCCCTTCAGAACCAGGTCTGTGTTGTGACGGCCGAATTCCTCAACGATTCGTCTCACGTTGGCGTGGAAACGGTCCTTTGCGCTGCTGTTGCTGAGCGATGTGATACGGCGCAGAGCCTCAATAGCCTTCTGATGACGCTGCTCGTGTTGCTTCGCCTTATCTACTCCACTCTCGGGTTCCATCTGTGACTCGACCACGCCGATCATGGGTTTGGTAAGGGTATATGCGTGCTTGACAGCCTCAGTGAGTTCAGAGTCGGTAAGGAAGTAGTTTCGTAGTTCCGGAGATGTCGGTAGCTCATGTGCTTCGGCGAGCGGGTTTCCACTTCCATCCACAGGAACACGGGATGCAGCCTCTTGACCAGCCGATTCAAGAGACTCTATAAAGGGAGTTGTCTTTCCCTTGACAGGATCACCCCACGCCTCATCCCTTTCACGGGCGAGCTCCTCACGCCGTTGTACATTGGCAGCCTTTCGCTGCTGAACCTGAGCCCATCGATAAGGATCCTGCTTCGCCTTGCGCTTCTTCTCACGCTGGGACAAGTTGGCCGTTTGGACGATGGGGAGGAAGTTCGGGGTAGCGGGCTTCGCGGCGGGTCGGAGGCAGACTGAACAATTGATTAGCATTGAGGAAGCTAATGGCTATATAAGTACATACGGTTCAATGTGCCGAAGCGCGGCAGCGCCGGTATTCTGGGGGGCATGATTGAAGCATCAACCTACTGCTTTGATACAGAGACTGATGGATTGTCGTCTAAAGCCAAAACCCGCCCCAAATTTTCCTTAGCCCACCCTGCCAATGCCGCCGTGGTACCGTAACCCACTGAGCACCAAAACGGATTAGTCTTCCTATCACGTGGAGATACCGTACCAGATCTCTTATCTCCCAGCTAGCCCATGTTTAGCCTAGCGTATCCATCAGGGCTTCCCACCTCCCACATTTTGGTGGTCAAAATTCGGTCGCGAACTTCTCGATTTGCGATTCTCTGCACGCAACACCACAATCCTCTTCGCCGTCACCTTCCAAGCCATCCTTCCTTTTCGTCACCCAAGACAAGAGAAGATAATCCGTCAAGATGGCTCCCTCCAACCTGCCCGCCCTCTTCAACGCTACCAGCCAGGACATTGAGACCCTCCTGGCTGCTCAGTGCCACCTCGGCTCCAAGAACCTCCAGGTTCACATGGAGAACTACCTCTGGAAGACCCGTGCCGATGGTGTCAACGTCATCAACGTCGGCAAGACCTGGTATGTTTGAATTGGAATTATGCTGGGAGTTTTGGGCTTCAAGATGGTCTGTTTGGAGGGGGGATTGAAAGCGCATATTCGATATTCGAAAAATTGAAGCTATTCAGAGGAGGGGCAGAAAATCTTGAAACCAAAACACCAAATAATTTCGCGCACAATCGCTAACAGCTCATCTCACAGGGAGAAGATCGTTCTGGCTGCCCGTATCATCGCTGCCGTCGACAACCCCGCCGATATCTGTGTCATCTCTGCCCGTCCCTACGGTCAGCGTGCCGTCCTCAAGTTCGCCGCCCACACTGGTGCCACCGCCATCGCTGGTCGCTTCACCCCCGGTTCCTTCACCAACTACATCACCCGATCTTTCAAGGAGCCCCGTCTGATCATCGTCACCGACCCCCGCACCGACGCCCAGGCCATCAAGGAGGCTTCCTACGTCAACATCCCCGTCATTGCCCTCGCCGACACTGACTCTCCCACCGAGTACGTTGACGTTGCCATCCCCACCAACAACAAGGGTCGCCACGCCATCGGTGCCGTCTGGTGGATGCTCGCCCGTGAGGTCCTCCGTCTCCGTGGTACCATCTACAACCGCGAGACCCCCTGGGACGTCATGGTCGATCTTTACTTCTGTATGTTTCCCTGTAACTAACACCAGCAATCTGTACTGACAATTCGCAGACCGTGACCCCGAGGCTGAGGCTGAGGACAAGGTTGAGGAGGAGAAGGTCCCCGGCGCTGACGAGGAGGGTCCCGCCGCCATCGAGTCCGGCTTCCAGAACACCGCTGGTGGCGACTGGGAGACTCCCGCCGCTGGCTTCGCTGGTGCCACCGGTGCCGCTGCCCCTGGCTGGGATGGTGCTGCCGGTGAGGAGTGGGGTGCTGCCCCCGCCAACACCGAGTGGGCTGCTTCCGCCGAGGCCCCCAAGGACTCTCAGTGGTAGGGTACTGAGGCCCAGGAGGGTGATGGCCAGGGACACCAAGAGCCTGCCATTGACTGGTAAAACAAGAATTCAAAAAAGAGGATACCAAAGCAAATTCAAAACAAAGATTGAATTTGAACACATTTGGAACGGTTTCGCGACGAGAGAAAGAGAGCAGAAAAGCGTGTGGATGTGTGTTGTGGTTCAATCAAACTATTCGACAACGTTAACCTTTTCCTCCCCCCCTTTCGATAACACAATTCTTCTTGCTGACTATCTTACGAATTAACATCCGTGGGAATTGAGGTTTTCAACTCGGCGGTGCTAATGAGGGAAAGATACTCTCCTCCTTACTTTTGGGATGGAGAGGGAAAGCCCTGCGCTGCTGAGGGGATGGACTTAATCGTTATCCCGCCTTGTTTCTATGGAATTTGTATTGATGCGAGAAAAGTCAAAATATGAGTCGTCTGACCTGGGTTTACCCATGACATGATTGTGTGCCGTAAATATGCTTGTGAAGTTTTGTGTTTACTAGTAAAACTTCTGTATGCTAAGATGAGGACGATCAGGTCTTTAAAGTACCAGCGTCATCAAAGGAGCGAATTATGTTCACGTAGTCAACAGCATAAGACAGAATCAACTCGTCGTAAACATGGTATCAATTGTCAATCCTCACTACATCTGCTCATCCTAATCCCTATGATATATCAACAGCCAACTCCCCTTATCACTCCACCTAACGTTAACACTAATTAAAGTGAATCCAAACTGGCCGTTCTATCAACTGAGAAACCAAAAAAAGGGACAAGACGCAACATGACGCTTGCGCAGTGCGGGTATGATAAAAAACCAGGATGAGAGAAACCCCCATAGATGAATCGTGTGAAATACACAAAAAAAAGCTTGCCCAACTCCTTGCTTTGTGTCCCAGATGCTATTGATTGTAATGATGATTATGTTGTATGTCTTGGGAGAAAAGAGAAAACTCCTGGTGTGGTGGTATGTGAAAGAGTTATGAGATGGGTATAATGTGAAGGCATGCTGGGTATGCTCTTCTTGTGGTGTTGAAACATAGGAAATGAAACGCCGTTTGGGGTCGGTGAGTCATAAATCGTTATTATCGTTCCCGTATGTGTATGAATTGTGAAATTGTGGTAGGTAAACCACATCGTTGAAGAGTTTACTCGAGCATTTCCGAGTGGCGTCGAATGTCCTCGTCGCTCAAAGCGCTCATCCAGAGACAGCGCTCAGTGATACCTTCGATGGGCTGGAACTTGTATCGGGTGCTGGCCTCCAACAGCCTAAGCAGTGTCTTGACGACAGAGGCCGCAATGCGACATCGTTCAAAGTTGATCAGGGGAGGCGTGGTAGGTGAGCCAGCCATCTCAGATGGTCGCTGAGCATTGTAAAGCAGATCGTGGGTATAGATACCAACGAAAGGAATACAGCCTTGGTCAGAACCAACCTCCATCTCCGCACGTAGGTTGTAGAAGTTGCGCATAGGAGTGACCAGCTTTTCAAGATCTTGTAGTGTCTTCAAGTCTTGAGGAGCAACATGCTGCCAGGTCTTGGTGAGTCTGGCGACTTCGTTGCTCGACAGGGCGATGGTGAGCTGAGCGAGGGTAGCAAAGTTGCGGTAACGGCGACAGTGAGTGGCAATATGGATGTACTTGGTAATGCATCGTACTCTCTCCTCCAGGCCTTGTGTCAGGACAATCTCAGATATGGCCCATTTGACCATGATGTTAAACCGAGCAATGACTACTTCAACACCATGGGCGTCAGAGTTACGAAGGAAGTCAACCCACGAGCGAGAGTCGCTATGAGCAGCATCCTTCCAGTTCATGTCAATGAGTTCCTTCCAGTCGATCTCGTTCAACGCGTCCTTTTCGATGAGTGTGAATTGTTGAGCAAGAATCTCCGAGTCAAAAGCCAGGATGAATGGCAAGTGAGCAGAATACTTGTTGCTCTCGAAGGAGTCCACCTTAGCAACTTGACGAAGTGCATCGGTTGATGGTTGATCAGCTGTCTGAACGTACGCAGCGGTAGGTGTAGTCTCTGGAGTTGGAGGAAGAGGCTTCTGGCCCCAAACTTGATCCTCATGTAACTCAGGGACTGTGAAGCAGTGAGGCGGAGACATCTCCAGTGCTTGCACCAAAGTCATGGGAGGAGAGGGAGGCTTGCGGTTAGGAGGTGGAGCAGGCGAGCCAAGAGGATGAGCAGGGAGCTTCACTCTAGGCAAAACGCCGTCACCGTATTCAGAGTCCTCGTATTCGAGGGCATCCGCCGACATCTCTGATGAAAGGTCGCTATCATCGTCAAGGAATGATTGGTCCTCCTCCACTGAGGGGGCAGTATCGCCAGGCTTGATGCCTTCAATGCTCCGCGTCTTCTCAATAAAGTCGTAAGAAGCATGCTGCGAGTCGCCTCCATCTTCGGTATACAAGACGGTCTTGTGTGGTCGAGGCGTTGTTTCTTCATCTGAGCCCTCGAGAATGGACATGTTGGTCCAAGGACGACCCTTTGCAGAGTCTCGATCCAAGATGGGGACAGAGGAGTAGCTTTCGCGAGAAGAACCAGTCAAGAATGATCTAGCTTCGGTTGTAGGTCTCTCGGGTGAGAGGTTTTGCCCTTGCGGCTCAATCAAAGGCTCTGGTTCACTATCCTCAGGGTCCAGCATGAACGTCTCCCTGACCATCAGCTCTTGTTCATGGTGATTCTTCTTGCGATCCGCTTCTGACTGCTCTGAAGCGATCATGACCTCGCCGATTGTCTGAGGGGGAGCTTGAAGGCTGACAGCGGATTTGTGTGACTTCTTCTCGGGGAGCTTGCCCTCAAGCTTGGCTAAAGCAGATTCGATTCCGCCATCGTCGTCATCATCTGGGATCTGAGCCAGTTTCTGAGCCTCCTTTTCGAACGACGGGCGCATGGCTGGCTTGGATGAGTGAGTGCTGAACAGTGAAAGCTCTCGCTTCGGTTTGTCCGCAAGTTGTCCAACAGAGAAGGCCTCGCTTCTAGGCTGCACGTACTCAATGGAGACAACTGAGCCCTGCCCGAAAGATCCACGGCCAAAAGACGCCATTCGAGGGCTCTGCATGAAAGAGCTACGAATTGACTCTGAATATGTTGTCAACGATCCAACAGATTGCGATCTCCTCAAGGTAACAGGGTCCAGCTCTCCCACGTTCGTGGCCGCTCGAAGGTCTCCTCCGGGTCGTCGTCGAAGAATTCGCAGAGGCGGTGGCATAGGCTCTTCAGGCTCAGGTTCCGCGACCGATTGGGCAGAGACTGTTGTGGCATCGAAGCTCTGAACTGTGGATCGGCGAGCGAGACCGTTGGTAAATGAGCTGCGGCGGCGAAGGATCGAGTTCAAAGACCGATGAGTCCTGCCAGATTTATTGCGACGGTGGTTCTCATACGACACAGGTGGGCGGTTGCGAGTGCTTCGAGCTGCTGTAGAGTATGAGACTCGGCTGCCGTCCTCTGACATTGGTGCGCTGGTGACAGGGGCGAGGGTCTCGAAGTCAGGGACAAATGGCGGCAGAGGATCTTCATCTAACGATGGCCGAACAACATGTTGGTTGAGGAGGTATGAGGAACGTCGAGGTGTGTTTCCGCCATTGCCAGCCGGAGGAGTAGAGGGGGGCGTTGGATCGCCTCCCGTCAACTTGAAAGTATCTGCAAAGGCCTCTACAGAAGCATTGCTGTTAGGAATTCGGTGGAGGAGCGACGGGTCGAACGGTGTTGTGTCATCTACAATGACAATTGATTTGCTGCCTGTAGTAATAGCCATGTCGCTAACCGGTCGATGTCGATGCTCGTGTGTCATATGATCATAAGTGGTCGTATCCATATGAGCAGCCGAGTAGTGAAAGTCTCCAGTAGGAGTCAAGGATGGGTTAGGAGACATCGGCGGTGGTAGTCCGCGACGATCAGCTTCAGCGGCAGCTTCGTCTCGCACCGCCTTCTTGAAATCCTCTACGATCTCAGCACCGAGCAGGTCAATTCTGACAGTCGGGCGAGCTCCATTAGGTCTATGGCGACTTTGAGGTACGACAGCCGTTCCAGGGATGCGATTCGTTATCGCGCCACGGGGACCAATGTTGCCAAGGCTAACGAGACTCCCTTGAGTGGGAGACATGCCTTGTCCCCTAGTGCTCAAGGCTCTTCGAACAGTTCCCAGCAGCTTTTTCATACCGTGTCCAGACATGGCGCCAGCGGGTATTCTTTCCTTGATGAGGCTTCGACTTTCAGGGTGAAGGTTGGGCGAAGGGACCAAGCTGGTGGAGAATTCATCCGGTTCTACATCGACGAAAGCCTGACCAGGAGGTAACAAATTTCCACGGACAAGACTTCCTCCATATGGGGTTGTCATCATGAACTCCTGATCCTTGAATGACAGTTTATCCGTGCTGTGCTCTCGCAGGGAATCGGTCAAACTGTTGTTGCGCTTGTGAGCAGCTTGAGGTCGTACACGCTTGCCAACAAGGGCACGAGGAGTGGTTGCTACTGGTCCAGTGTGGTAAGCTGAGGTCGATACAGGATGAGCAGCCAGAGGGTTCGTCTGATGAGGCTGAGCAGGTTTGATCTTGCTAGGAAAAGAGCACGAAATGATGTCCATGCTAGTCATGCTGATTGGTGATGTCTGCTGTTCTGCTGAATCCCTCGCAGTTTGCCGTTCAGGGGTGCTGGGACGGTGCTCAACCACAACAGAATCACCAACATGGCCAGCTCGAGAAATATCGGCGATGAAACTTGTTCGTTCTGCGGGGCTCCTTCTGAGTGGTAGTAGGCTTTCGATTCGGGGTGTTTCGCCATCATCACGGTCCCAGAAAGAAGGATCCAGGCTGGGATCGCGATGTCCAGCAATACCACCAGGCGTAATAGGAACGCTAGAGTCGAGGGTGTCGTCGAAATTCGGGCCATCCCAGTACAGTGCGCAAACCCTTCGCCAACACTTCTTTAATTCTCCAAGAATCTTCAGCTGAACCTTTCGAGACCGGTTGCATTGCGAAAGTTCATCCACAAAATCGTTGAGTAGTTCGCAGAACGTTTGTCGGAGGTTGTAATCCATAACGAAGTCGTCCATAAAATAATTGAGAATCCAGTGTC
Source organism: Fusarium mangiferae (assembly GCF_900044065.1). Lineage (NCBI taxonomy): Eukaryota > Fungi > Ascomycota > Sordariomycetes > Hypocreales > Nectriaceae > Fusarium > Fusarium mangiferae. Next base: position 593,926 of record NW_024573936.1, read on the forward strand.
GAAGGGCAACAAATGTGCGAACGCGAACAACCATGCCTGTCTCATCATCACGAGCCAAGGCCCAGCGCAGTCTTGCAATAAGCATGCGGAGAAGATCCACGGGCTCCAGAAAAGCTCGGAAAGTGAGGAAGAAGTCTGAGATGAGTTCGTAATCGAGGAAACTGGGTGATGTGATTTCGGCAACGAGTCGCGGTGGTGTAGCAGCTATAACAGCACCAGTTGCAGCAGAATATTTTACTAATGTTCGATCATCGCAGGCCGGCTTGAATGTGAGATCATCGAACATGGCGGGTTCGACTTTAGAATTTGATTGGTAGCTTGGGCGAATGGTTCGAGAAGGCTGTGTGGTTGAAGGAGTTTGAGTCATGGCGGATATGTTTCGAGAAATTCGCAACATCGGTACAGCCATAGAACTCGGCCTCCTTGAAGATGTTATATCAGGATGCGAGCTATTTAGCACTCCCTGAGGTCGGCTCAGCAGCGACGCGCTACTTGAGCGAAACTCCTCAGTGGGAGCGTACGAGGATCCGCGAATCATTGGTGTGCCTCTTCCCGTGAATCGGGGAACTCCTATGCGCCACGAAGGTATGGTAATGTCAAGAAGAGGATCAGAAGTGGAATCGAAATCTTCCATAGTCCGAGGTCGGTATTCCTCTAATGGCTTCGAAATGACGATTTTGAAGGCCCCGGGTTCCGAATCTTTCGCGGCGGACACCTCGTGAACCGTGCTATCGGAAAGAGCGCGACGATGTTTCACGGGCCGGAGCGGATATTGAGAATCGTGATCGAAGTATGCTCGGTTACCGTCATATGGCGAGGGTTCCGGTGTTGGCGTCCACTGACTAACGTGAAGTTCACTCGTCTCGTCTTGAAGCTGTTTATTAGAGATCGCATCCAAGCCGGCGGTACTGGGAGGTGTAATCGGAAAGACAAATTGAGGTTGAGGAGTTCGCTGGTACGCAGGGCGAACGGTCGGCCTGGAGAATGAGAGTCAGTCGTTTGTGGAACGCAAATGTCAAAAATACGAGCGAGCGTCGTGTTTCGTGCCAGCCACGTTGCTATCCCTAAGGCGACGGGTAGAAGGGATCACAATAAGAGCTCAGCTAAGACATCTCCCCACAAAGCGCAAGCAAAGACCGCAGAGTGAAGGGAGAGCGGGGATGTGGCTGGCAGTGACATTTTCCCAAGGGATACAATAGATGAGGCACTAAAGGGAACCACGCGAAATATCAACCCTTCACTTACCTCAAATATATACGACCATTGTTCCCAACGTTGGCGACAGTGAATTGACGTCCTTCACGACCTGCCGATCCACCGTCTGGAGTAATCTCCCATCGAGACAGACTACCCTGGTTATCTAGGCTAGAATCTGAGTCCTTGAGACTTCGAGTTGTGGGTTTCTTCTGGTGTATTCTTCGTTCTGAGAGAGGAACCAAGGGTTTCGCAACGATAGTCGTGGGCATGCGCGCGATGTTGGTGGACCTAACAGAAGGCCACTTGCTGGGTGTCGAGAAGCCAGGGCTGGTGTTTTCCTTTTTCTTGAGTGCTGCTACGGCAGCAGTCACGTTGGGGGCTGCGACAGCGATAGCGCCTGAGCCGGAACGAGACCTTGACTGAACCTTTGATTTGGTTGACAACGGATCCTTGACAGTAGTTGCGGCTGGAGGAGGTGATGGTATAGGGACTGGGACTGGGGGCTCCGCGCTGAGACCAGACGCGGGTGGCAGCGGGTCCGCGGGCGTCGAAGACTCCAGGGCCTCCATGGCACGGCAAGGCCGCTCGCAGGCGCGTTGCCTGTCGTCACGTCAGGAGAGGGCAGAGCTGACGGTGCTCAAAGCGATAGAGGAGCTGGCAATCAAGGCATTGAGTTAGCAGCGATCGTTTCAGAGGTTGAGCAAGCCGGCGCGCATATCGTGGGTGATGCTGGGCGCGCGTGGTGAAGAGGAGATCGAGACGACCAGATGGAAATGAATGGGGAAGGGAAAGAGAGAATAAAGGGAACGCGGCGAGTCCGAACTGGAGAAGTGATTGATATGAAGAGAGTGAGAATTAGTTGGCTTGTGCCCATCCCACCATCAACAACATTAGATTGCCATATTATGCTAGTCCAGTCGTGCACTGTAAATTAATTACCAGTAACCAGACCAACCTGAGGCCTGGCGAGACAGACAAGCATGGAATACCTTGTCGAGTTTCGAACATAGACAACCTTGAAAAGGGTGGATCTGATGTCATAAAGTAACAATAAACCCAAACTTACATGATAAAGCCATAAAGCAAAAAGAGACTCGACTCGATTCGACTTTGGGAAGAGTTGTCGTTGTTGTCGTTGCCATTCGAGTACCGGACACTTTCAATGATCGTCGGAGCGAGACAGTTCAGCTCAAAACAGAGACAGAGGGGTCGTGACTGTAAAGAGAGAGAATCGAAATAAGACGTGTAACTTGGGTTAGTGAACAACGGGCACACGATACAACAACAATAGACCCTGGTCAAAGCCCTTTTGTCTCTCTCACACGCGTACGTTCAAAAAGCAAAGAGAAGGGGAAGGGAAAGAAGAAAAGAGACCTTTTTTCTCAAGAGGCAATTGGGGGAAACTCAAAAACCTCTCTCAGAGGCCAGACAGGGCGGACGGGATATGGGCCTTGAATGGCGCGGGCTGGACCTAGACTTGGGTTGGCACATGGGATGGGATGGGATAGAGGAGGGTGTGGGGCAGTATTAGTCCAGCACTTAAGAATAGCAGCAATGGATTCAGGTCATCTTGTAGCTGTACTGCAAATCTCGGCGGGAGAGCGGTCGAGCTGAAGGTAGAGATACCTTCAACCGCTGTCTTCCTCTCTGAGCCGAACCCAGTGGAAGGGTTGCTGGTGGGTTAGTCGAGCTCTCTCCCGTCTTTCAAAGTCGAGTTCACAAGCCTGATTGGCGATCTTAGCTTCAGCTAAACTTGACACGAACAGTTTGCCTCAAGCTAAACAAAAGCAGGGAGTCATGAACAGCAATTCGTATGTATCTCTCTCCGTGTGTCTCCTCAAGTAACTCACCATAACAATCACAAGGTGATATTTTTCTGTACTTGAGCAAAAAGCAAAGAGCAGGGTATGTCCATGCTGTTGGTTACCACGCTTCGTCTTCACAAGCCTCAATCGGTGCACAAAAGTATTGAGTACCCGCCGTTCGTCCCTCAACGGTTCAACAGCTCGGCCCGCGTCGCACACAAAAGATCCCCTGCAAACCCCAGCCATTTGCATATTACAAGGTACTCTGTACCTGCGCCTCTGCCATGCTTTCACGTTGCAGTCAGAAAACCCACCAAAAGTAGGTACCTACTACCTACCACGGGCACACTCGAGTCAATATTCGTACAGATTGTCCTTTTTGGGCGCCGGAGCTAAGGTGGGAGTTGTAGAGTTAATGCCCAGTTTTGTCGATCAGAGGGGAAATCTTGGGTATCAATTCTGATAGAGTTTTTTTTTCTTGCAATCTGATCGGAACGTTCCATGAGGGGATTTTCTTTGCAGGCGTTGGTTGATTGATTGATTGCGTGAAGGGACGGGACCGGACTGTAGGTACATACGATAATTACTGCACTGTGACTACAGGCGGGGGTTGAGAGCGAAATCGTTCCAGAAAGAGAATCCCATGACCGAGGATGCAGCGCAACTAATGCACCATGCATGAGCCCATCACGTTTTGTGCTCTTGGCGTTAGTATCCGTGTTATTCATCACAATCAATCACTCATTCTCTCCTCTGTTCTCCTCCATCTTGAAACTGGCAACATTTGAGCATCATTCCATTTCTCTCTCGCGCGCGCGATCTGATCCTCCCTACACGTGCCATGCATCCATGACAAGGCATGAGATCCTGGGAAATCAAACCAAGCCAAAAAGCCTAGGCCGAACTTTAAGCTCTGATTCGACACCAACTGCTTGGGTGCCCGGGGAAGCATCCGTGGGTCTTTTCCTGTCTCGGTAGTCAAGGTTCAGGTCTCGGTCTAGGGTCTAGGGTACAAATTCCAACAAGGTCGAGGTCGAGGTCAGGTCGACTTTGGTAGGTATGCAGAGAATCAATTGTCTTGGAGTTGATGGGATGTGATTGAATTCTGCAGCCTTATCAAGGTCTCACTCAACTTCTCACGCAACCTTTGTCTTACTTGAAGGACCCGCATCTCGGTAGAAGGTGCATGCTGTGGACTGTGTCCGTAAATATGCAGTGCTACGATGAATCGCCTCGCATGAGGCTACCTAGTCTACCAGTGATATGTAGGGGAGGAAAGAAAACTCAGAACATTGATCCTAAATGACAAAAAGACTGAGGTAAATTAGTATTAATTGAGCCCAGATTGAGGAGACCTTTTGCCAAGTTTATTTTGACATCTGTTATCAAGGCTGATGTTTTCTTGCTCACAGAGGCTACCTTAGTTCGCCGAATAGAACAAATCGCCGATGCTATTTACAGCCCATTTTGCTCCGTGCAATACAAAATCCATTCGTCACGATATCGTTTTCAGCATCAATATCACCGATAAATACGCGCCAGTTGAAGGAATCCATATACCTGCATGCTCACTAACACAGAGAGCCTCCAATGACTACCCTTGACTCAGCAAACATGCGGTGTACCCGTCCCCTCTACCACCAAATCCCCATCACCACGAGTCAGTCAAAACCTCAATACCCAACCATCTGTCTTGCCGCGGGCTTCCCGTCCAACTCCACGCATACAATCCTCTCTTTCAGCACCTATCGACACATTCTTTCTCGCCTCCGCTGCCCCGGCCGGGTCAAGATCTGGACAGTAGTTCGTAAGTACGGATACGTACACTGTATTTTAAGGCCCGCGCCGATTCCGATGAACCGCTCCGCCCAAACCCAGCCACATTTTCTTGTTTTGAACTGGTTCATGCTGCTTCTGCGGAATGCGGCATGGTTATCGTTACTTGGCGAGTGGGCGAGTATCCATTCTCGCGTGCGTGCTTCAAGGTTCCCATGTTCACGTATTGCCATTCAATGATCATCAGCCGCTTGAAGCGATGGCCATGTGATCGGCCATGTAACATCGCCAACGAGCTAACTACCCTATTGTTTTGAAGCCGAGGCTGGCAATGCAGTAAAGTATTCGAGCTGTTAAGTGTTGCTAGATAACACCTAAACAATCCGATTGTGATGGCAGCATGGTGGGAGGGTATTAAATTGAGGATGAATAGTGGTACTTACTTTAAGTTAGAAGCTGTAGAGATTTAGGATTAGTTGACTAAATTGATCAAATCTTTATGATAGTTAGTCTAACACCTTCTTTGCAACGAGCTTTGAAGCCTCATGGTAGACTTATTAAACTTGGATCACCGGGGGAATATAAAAACACTTCATACGTAAAGGGATTAATTGTGTCCCCTTTACTAGACAAATTCAAATCTAGGTAGTCTAATCTTGGTGCCTCTTCTACCGAACCCGTTGGCTCTGAATCCTCTTCACCACCGAGTTCGAGAATTTATTGACAAAGAGATCACTGTCTTCGCTCATCTCAGCCTCCGCGATGAATTCCATGATTGGCTTAATGCCAACACCAACTTGGTCCCCTCCAGCATGCTCATAAATACGAGCTAGGGTTTGGTCAGCGCTTCCAGCCGCAACGCCGCCCCGTGATTGCAGCACTGTCTTCAGTTCACGAAGGCTCGATACTGTAGGTACGTATACATCCCGCGAAAAGTCCTTGGCTAACTCGAGTTCCTCGAGAATACTGAGTTTAGAAGTCGTTGCAAAAATGAGAAGACGGTGCCCCTGCGTTGCTTGTTAGCTAAGTTGCTGCCATGCCTATAAATCGCTTACCTGAACAGCGTCTTTGGCGACCAAAGCGGATATTGTATTGGCTATTGTTGCCGAGAATCGAGGCCCGATAGGGTTCCATCCAATCAGCTTTTCAATGCTGTCCAAGATTAGGAGACTGACGGCCGATTTCTGCGCATCGTTGAAGGTCTTCGTAATAAACTCGGACTTGGCGATGTCGTCGCGGTACTCGAGAAGTTTGTGTGGCGTGATGATCCTGATGAAAGGGATATCTGAAAGCTTCGCGATGTGTGCAGCCAGGGCTGTCTTGCCGCTGCCCTGGGCGCCGTGGAAAATGATCGAAGATTTATGGTGTTTAGGATGCTCCTGAACCATGTGCGAAACACCAAGCACGTCGTTCAATATGTTTTGGATATCAGGCGAGTAATGGATGATTTCCGAATGAAGAACCGCCTCTAAATCCGTATCGGAGGCACCGTATGCTGGCCTGACCTCGCTGAGAGCCAGTAGGAAGTCGCTCCACTTGACTTTCATGTGCTCGATATCCTTTGTAACAGTGATCTGGTTGGCATCAGTGTGCCGAGAGAATGCACTGGCTGCTGCTGCCTTGACCAGACCGGCAATTTCGGCACCGGAATAGTTCTTGGTAAGGCGAGCAAGCTCAGCCAAGTCGACGTCGTGGTCCAAGATGTCGTTCTTTACAAATTTGGAGGTGTGAATCTTGATGATGCCAAATCGACCCTCTTCATCAGGAAGAGAGATCTCTAGCTGGACTTCTAGACGTCCGGGTCGTAGCAAAGCCTCGTCGATCATATCCTTTCGATTGGTCATGCCGATCAAAAGGATATTGTTAAGTTTGTCCACACCATCGAGTTTCGCAAGGAGCTGGTTGACAACAGTATCACCAACGCCTGTACCGCCACCAGATCCGGAACCTCGCTGCTTACACACAGCATCAAGCTCATCAAAGATGATAATGTGGAGACCGCTCTCATCTCCCTTTTGCTTGTACTCCTTCTCTGCATCTGCGAACAACTTTCTGATGTTCTCCTCGGACTGACCCACAAACTTGTTCAGCACTTCGGGACCATTGACGATCTTAGGTTCGTGAGCGTTTAGAGTTTTGCCCAATTGTCGGGCAATCAGGGTTTTACCCGTTCCTGGGGGGCCATAGAGTAGTAGTCCCTTGACGTGATCAATGCCCATCTTGGCAACTATACCAGGAGGGAAAATACGAGACGCAAACACACGGCGGAAAATGGTGGAAATCTGAGTGTCCAAGCCACCAATTCCAAGATCATCAAACTTGAAACTGGGAGCGAAGATGGCGCTGGCGTTGGGCTTGTTCACCGAAGGTTTGAGTTTGAAACCGTCTCCTGTTTTGGCGTGAAAGAACACCTTGCTCTGGGGAATCAGGATACCTCTGGCATTGGGGTCCTGGTTCTTCTGTTCCGCTTCTGAAGACGTGTCCAAGCCCGTGAGAACCACGGACTCGACAATGACCAGGAGAGGAATGTTGCGATGGTCCATGAGCATGCGTTGCCCAGGAGCAAGCACTTGGTTCTGGTACGAATCTATGAAGAGCTTCGAGAGCTCATCCTCATCGTAGGGAACGTCTGTCTTCTTGCTCTGGGTTCTGAAAGTGATCGAAAGCTCGACAGTGCCAAGGTACGCATCGGACCGAGCGCTGAATGGATTGTAGATCTCGCCGATGAATTCGTCCCTCATGGTGATGCCGGCCCATGTTCGCTGGGCGTCGGTGAGACTGATACCGCCTCTCGGGAAGCCTGGAATAGGCGTGGCAGTGACGACGTACTCGCCTACAGGTTGGCCGCCGCGGATGAGGATGTGATGATCAGAGCCATCTCGGTTGGGAGGGAAGTCTTCGGGAGAAACGGCGCATCTTCCTAGTCATTAGCTTAGTCGATCGAGGCTGTTACTGTTGCAAGACTTACTTGTTGTTGTACACGAATCTGGTCCTTAGAGTCTTATCTTCGATTGTCTCGACGTGCAGTCGCGCTGCCCGAGGCGGAGCTCCCTGCTGCCCTGGATGAGGGCGAAAAGGTCGATTCATGGCTAGTAGGGTAATGAAGTGGTGATGGTAAAGGTAGGTCGACTTTGGGTAAGCCAGATGTTGTTCTAATCCCAAAACGCAGGGGCAGCTCCCCACCTTTAAGTAAGTCGGGTCCCCTAAGGACAGTTTTAGGTGGCGATCACAGCTCCGGGCCCGTCAATGGCGGGGTTCTGCCTGTGACACAGCCTCCGTCACAGGCGGGTGTCAGTTGAAGGTGACGACACGGCCCCCACTGAGCTGAGGAAAGTTACCTAAACTTACCTAAACTTAGGGAAGGGTCTTCAAAGGAGGCCTAAAGTTAGCTAAACTTCGACTTGGTAATATCATCAAAATGCCACTGTAAGTCCAGATTGTTCAAGTACCTACCCAATTGCCACGTAAGCTAACTCTCTATAGCCACTTACTAGGGAAAAAGTCGTGGAACGTGTACAATGCCGACAACATCGCCCGTGTTCGTCGCGATGAAGCCGCCGCAAAGGCCGCCGAAGAAGCTGAGGAGCAGCGCATGCAAGAGATAGATGCACAACGGCGCTTAGCTATTCTTCGAGGCGAAGCACCACAGCCGATAGAAGACGATGAAGCACCAAAAGACGAGGAGCCTCCCGTTCGTGATCACGATGCGTCGCAAAGGACGAGTACGCGACGAAAGCGAAAACGACCAGGCGAGGACGATACCGACTTTGAGATGCGAATAGCAAGAGAAAATGACAACTCGGCTCTTGTCAGAATAGAGCCTGAGAAGAAGAGCACAAGTTCTGCGCCCCTTGTGGATCACAATGGACATATTGATCTTCTGGGCGATGAGAAGTCAAGAGCTCACGCCGAGAAGAATGAAGAGGCTGAAAAGGAAGCGAAGAAGAAAAAGCAGAGCTACGAGGACCAGTATACAATGCGCTTCTCGAATGCTACTGGAAAGGATGGCGTTCTTAAACCATGGTACTCTCAATCTGATGCTGCGGCGCCCGATGCCTCGTCAAAAGACGTATGGGGAAACCAGGACCCTAATCGCAAAGAACGAGATGCCAAGCGCATAGTCTCCAACGACCCTCTCGCCATGATGAAAAAGGGAGCTTCCAAGGTTCGAGAGATCAAACAGGAGAGGAAGCGTTTCCAAGAAGAAAGAGAAGAAGAGCTGAAGCAGATGCGCCGAGATGAACGACATCGTGAGAAACGGCGTAGAAGGCATCATGAAAGGGATAGGAGTAGAGAGCGACATCGGAGTCGCGATCGTGACGAGGAGAGATCTCCCAGTCGACATGAGCGGAGACACAGATCAAGAGAAGGAAGTCATAGCCGCAGTGGTCATTCTGATTCACGAAGCCGAAGACATGAACGTCATGATAGAGAAGGGTCACGGCAGGAGAGGCGACACTACGAGGAGAGTGGAGAACGAAAAGAGAGACCCCGGAGAGACGATGGATATCAAAAAGGAGACTCGCGATCTTCAGAGGGGGTTGGAAATGAGCGAAGACGACACCATTCGAAAACCCGATAGCTTAGCATAAGATACCCATTTAATGACTTTCACGATTTGTACCCTTTGATATCTTCATACTCGATCTGACTCTTATTAGCTAGGGAGATACAAACTCTCACAAGAAGGCTCCGTTCATGTGACGTACGCTGTGAGTCTTGCCTGACATTGTGACTACGGCCGTAACGTCATATTTATGATGATGAGTTGTTTTCAATAGTCAATTGGAGCTCCTGAGGGTGTGGCCAGATCATTTGGTAACAGGTTTATCTGGAAGGATGGCTATGATGCAAGAACGTCTACATAATACCTTGGTAAAGAACAGCCCGCAACACGTCAGGGTGCTTATTGCTGTCTATCTCGATCCTCTAGTTAAGAACTTAAAAGACAAAGTTCATTGAGCTCACATGATGTTGGAAAGATGCCATAATTCTGTAATCTGTGCACATCCATTAGGTAGGCAGCATCTCTATTCCAAGCGATAGGGTATATTACATCAAAATACTAAAAGTCAAACTAAGAAGCTCCTCCAAACACGTCGCCTACTCATGGCTTCCCTCTACCCACGGCAACCTGATCTCAACAGGCTGCATGTGAGCTTCAACCATTTCAGGCACCTTCTTGGTCTCCAATCCCTTCAACGCCTCTCTGATCCTCACATACGTCTCCTCACTCAGCCCCTCCTTACGATCACAGTAGATATCAACGCCCTCCTTCGTAAAAACCGTAGGGGCAAACCACGTAACCGCCCATCTCTCCTTGACGCCCTCTGAAGTGACTGCCTCGCCCCAGCCCAGTAGCTCCCAGTGCGAGTTGACAAAGACCAACCATCCTTTGCCCCTCCAGTCCCATCCGATAGACGAAGCCTGTGTGTCGGTGCCTTGAACCGTCTTGAGCGTTCCGTCCTTGGAGAGCGGCTCGTACTCAACGAGGTCGTCGAGACGGGGTCGGCCATCTGCGGTTCCGGGGAGGAGCTTGTATGTGATGCGGACGTTGCGGGCATCGCGCCACATGCTCAGGGTAGAGTGCGTGACGCTCCACGTTGTGGTGATCCAGTCGAGCGTGGGAGGGTCCACGGGAGGTGAGTTCTTGGTAGATGGGGCATATTTGGTTGGGGGGTTGAGCTTGATGGGCTTTGGATCGGCCATGATTGATGTTCTGTTAGGTAGTGAAGTAGTGTAGTAGTGTAGATTCAATGACGTGTCTCCCAGTTGACAGAAAGAAGCAACGAAAATGTTAGTTTAGATGGGATGAAACTAGGTAAGGATGAGTATATTAGACTGCTTTTGTGAGAAGAACAGATGGTTTCACATGAAAAAAATTGCAATTGCAAGGTTGCTTGATAATGAGATGGCCTGCTTGGTACCTAATTTCTTCACAAGCAAGAAATGAAACACGCCAGGCTTCGGGTGGCCGCAGATCTGTTACACAAACACCAGGGAAAATCCATCGTCATTCGTCGACTTTCGTTAAATCTTCCGACTGCATAACCTATCCTAGCCTACGGAGGTATTTGTTTCTAATTAAGTCTCGTCGGGACCTTTTGATCATCAGTCTGATGTCACTGATATTTCGTTTCTCTCTCAAACATTGGCTGCGATACCTACTTAGTACCCAGCTTCAGGGCATTGCGCCATAGTCCAGCATATCTGTATCAACGATTTGTTTTAGTATGTAAAACGAGATGCCACGGTTTATGCCATGATCATAATTTTGTTTTTACTTGTACATATTTTCTAATCCTTGCTGGTCCCATATGCCGCCGACGGATGCCCAGACGGACGCCAGGGGATGGACAAGCCCAAGAGTCAAGCCACAATAGCTGCCCAACAGCCACAACTCCACTATCAGCCTCAACCCCAGATTCCATTTGCACCAGACACACCTCATTCTTTCCACCATCTCACTTGGCTCACTTCACTCATTAATCTCCTCATTTCACTCACCCAAAGGGACACTTCTCACCGTCCGCCTCACTATTCAAGTGAACCACACTCAAACACATTCCTTTTCACGCTTGCAAGATGGACCCCACAGAAGACGACGTGGAAGTCTCTGATGACGATCTCATGGCTCAGATGGGCTTCTCATCCTTCGGCGCCGCATCACCACCTTCCAAGCGCCGTCGCTACAACCCAAATGCTGATGCTCTACTACCGTCCAAGTCATCGGCAACCGGCGCAAACTCTACAGCTCTAGGAACCGGCTCAAACAAGGATGAGATTTCACTCGATGATGATGACAACGGAGGAGATGCCAACCCAGAACAGACAGTGCCAGCGCAAGCGCGCCCGGCTAGTCTACCCCAGAGACCTGCTCTGGCGCAAGCCACACCTCAAGGCCAGCACTCAGGCGCACATGGGGCCAGGGGTAACAAGTTCTCGGGATACTACGACCGACTGTCCAACGAGAATCCCTGGGAAAAGATCGAGAAGGCCCGGGGCTTGACGACAAGGGGAACGTGGATCACTCCAAATGCTGGGAACGCTGCGACGACAGGTGACGCTCCTGCCTGAAGCATTGACACCGACGACAACTGCTGATGCACATGGGATTTACGAACTTAAAATTGTCAAGAGGCAAGCTTCTTTAGCATGGACTACCTCGGGAAGCACTTGACGCGGTACTGCAGGGCCATGGCTCACATTTTGGCCATAGGCAGATTTTGATATCAAATATTCTGTCACGTGGTCCGTCATGTGACACATGCGACAGGGGTCTTAACAACCTCCGAGTACCATTACGACGAGACTTCCACTCACTCCGCCAATATACCTCATATCACATGCTTGCCCTTACTCAGACTGGCTCGCCGATGCTGGAGGGGCGTGGGGAGCAGGTCAATCACATCTACGGGGGGGTTATCACATCAATTGGTCCCGGGGCTATGCCTTCAGTAAAGAGGGGAAACGAGATATTGCTTGCTATGAGACTCCATACTCCAGTCGAGATATCCACAGAGAAAACCTTCCTACAGATCCTAGCTCCTCCCAAGATGGTCCCATCAGCTCTCCAGACTCGCCGCGTTACCCAATGGAGCGACATCAACGTCGCTGCCTCCCCTGATTAGGGCAAGCGTCTGAAATACACTGCTTTGCGAGTCCGCTACTTTTTCCATCCTGCCCTCTTCTTGCTCCAGTGCTTTTCAGGGTTGCTCACTCAGTGCACCCCCCTCGGTAAATGCCACGAGAAGAACGACCTTGCAGCCCTCGGCTGCTCCCGCGTCACCCATACCCAGGGAGGTTCCCAGCACGTCTCCCATGCAGCAATCGGTTCCGACACATCATGTATTGGTGCAAACCCGCTGACGCTATCCCTGGCACCCCACTGAAGCTGGGGAGGAGGTGTACTTTTAACAACCGCACCTAGATCGTTCAGTTCATCCAATCATAAGCCATAAGTCGTGAGAAAGCCGCCCATCTTCGCCCTCTCCGCGTGTTTTCCCCCACACCTGCCCCAGAAGCCACAAGGCTGGCGTTCCTGGCTAGGGAGTACCCACACACATGCCATTGTTCTGCATAAAAGCAGCAAGACACTGCGCGCCAGGCGGCTCAATTGCCGCGCTTAGTGCCCCTGATTTCAACGTCACCTCACACTCCCCTTGCATGAACGAGTAGTTCATGCAGGTCGGGATGAGGGTGGCATGACAAGCGTGAAATCTTCGCTAAATATAAAATAAAATTAATCTGGAAATCCGGGAATCTGATATCGTGTGTTCCTGCATTTTGCAGTGAAACTATGTGCGCAAGTAGGAAATTTTGGTGAATCGCATGTGGCCGAAAGTTGCTCGCTAAGTAAAGTTTTTGGTCGTTAAAGTTCAAAATGCCACTCCAAAGAAAGACCCAAAGAATCATTTAGTTCTCAGGGGATGGAAATCGGGCGCGGGCCTTGCTGTATTCTTTGCCATGCTTGCGAGAAGCTTTGGTCTTCAGCGAGCTATGATGGTCGGTTAGTCTCAATTCACTTCTCTTTAACTCTGCAATTTGAGCCGCGTATGAAAAACTGCAGTTGCGTTTGCCATAGGGCTCAAAAAATCGCAAAGTTTGCTCGACTTACCCAACTTTCTTTTGCGTCCACTCAAGATCGCTGCGCACCTCATGGGCATCTCGCATACCCTCCTGGAACCGCTCGCGAGTCTTCGCAAGACGAGCCTGCGCCTTCTTCTGAAGCTCCATAAGCTCGCGGTGCTTGGCATTCATTTTACCAGATCTATCCACAAAATCGAGTCAGTATACATGCTGGCCAAATGTCTTTTGCCGCTAACGGCAAGCTTGTGTAACATTTTGCGAATATTGGCGAACAAAGATAGTCTGCTTCGCGTTTGTGGGAATCGGATGGGAGATCCACTTACGTCTGAGCTTGCATGGCCATACTGCGGTCAAGGGGGATTGGGTCAAAAGAGTTGGCAAAGCGGTCTTGCATGTACTCTTGGAAGTCAACGCCGCTAGCAGAGCGAGTGCTTTCATATTCGCCGTACCCGCCAGAATATTGGTACCCGGACGAGGTAGCCGAGTATCCACCATTGCTGTAGGAGGGGATGCCCGAGGCGGAGCTAACCGAGTCATCACATTCCGGAGGCGAGACGGAATACTGGCTGTAGGTGGGGTATTGGGAGCCCTTGGAGGGAACGGGAAGAGGCATGGAATAGCCTGCAGGAGTGTAATGAGAAGACATGGTGATTATTTAAGAGAGAAGAAGAAGTGTTTATGCCAATTGAATATTTTGACAAGTGATCCGAGTGATTGTTAAAGTTGAGTAGGCTGAGGACAAGTGAAGCTCAGTTGAGGTATGATAGTCGTGTATCAAGACAACAAGTCAAGGGGACTGTGTATAAGTGCTGGGCAAGCTGGGACTTCAAGTCAGGAGTTGGTTGAAGAGTGATGAGAAAGGAAGAGGAAGAAGAAAGCGTCAACAGCATCAACTCTGGCCTTTTTATACTTTTTCAGAAACCTTGATCGGCCAAGCCGGAAGAACTTCAGGATAACTCATCTTGACACCATTCGTCAACGAAGGACGAGTAACCCCGCCCATGAGGGCGTGTCATAGGATATGACAGGACGATGGCATGGTACTGAGGGTGATGAGAGGCTAGAGGAGACGATCACGACGAGATGCACAGGTGTGGGCCATCACGGACGGCAACGATATGACCAGGTAACAAAACTTCAAAACTAGGACTACTAGGAGGGTGACTAGCGAGGCTAGAAGCGGCAGAGAGCCTTGGAAGGGTAATGAAATGTTAGAGAACTATCCGAGATGTACTGCCGTTTGACATCCGAGCCAACGAAAGAGAAGAGTAACGGAACATGCTCAAGATAGGGCTTTTGGGGGAGGGTGAAGATAGAGAAAGACCAATCTTTGAGTAAGGCGTAACCTAAAGGAAAGAGTGGCTTTAAGATACTCCAAGGGCACTGCTTTGACAAATGCAGTGACGTTGAAATTGTAAACGCCTCTGAGCTACGCCGTTGGCTGCGTGTAACAAGGCCAGCCTGGGATGAGCATGGGCATGTGCATATGCCGAGAGTAAAGACTGCAATCTCAGATGTCAGATGTAACAATTAAGAGAGTAAAAAATGGAGACCGCCTTGGGCCCAAAACGATATTTACCGGGCAAGTCTAGGGGAGGGAATGGGGAGATGTGCTTGATAGGGCAATGGATATGTGTCAAATATGGCGCCGGGCAGAACATGACGATACCATGTGCTAGCGGGCAGTTAATAAAAAGAGAAAAATGCGTCTGTGTGCCAGAGCGGAGACCGAGAGAAGACCCGACTTGGAAGGGACCGACCCAGACCGTATGGTACAGCAGGAGAAGTGCAAGAGAAAGTAAGATGCTGGTAAGATGCCATGCATATCCGGGTCCATCAACGGACACAAGTGGCTGCACTAGCCCTTGGGTCCAAACGTTGAGAAGGGATTGGACCATGTGTATAATTTGTCTTGGGGGCAAAAGTTTTCCCACCGATATTTGCTTGTCTGGAGCGATTGACTAAAGACCGACAGTGTTAGTCGTCTGAGCGTCACGGGCTTGGTCGTTGAGAAGCGGAGGAGGCAAGTCGAGGCCAGGCTTGGATTGGGCTCTTGGTCCAGTGACGTGAGGGACATAGCCGATGTAAACTAGGCTGGCACGCTGCTTTTTGGTGATAGCTAGTTACGGACTGAAAGCAGGTAAATGGATCGCAGGTAAGAAAGGACCAAACGGACAGCGCAACGAACGACCTAATCAACGCTGACTGGCTGGAGAGTTGGCTAGATGGACCTAGGTAAGTAAAGTAGACACCAAAGCCCACACCCTCACAAAGGCATATCTGTACCATACAGAGTACATCTCAATCGGCCGGGTTCCGGTACCGTTTGGAGTAGCGGGTAACATTGGTGGTGGGTGTCTGAAGAAAAAAGACATTGGTTGCCTCACCGTGTAAATGAATATTCGTGAGAGATCGCCAACCGCCGGTTAGGACCTTGGCATTCCATCTTCAGGTCCAGTTCAAGCATTATGGGCAGGAAAATAGCAAGACACCTGCGCGGAGGAGCGGATACTGGAGAATGCAGGCTTCCTGAATGTATCCGCATAATTTTGGGATGCATTAGGACTGCATCTTGCTCCTTGCTGCAGGGGAGTAGGCAAGGAGCATGGAGAATGGAGACGGAGGCGGAGAGAGTTGCAAACAAGCGCGCTGACGCTAGGCAAAGCCAAAAGACAAAGTTGATGGAAAAGCAGCCTTGGATTTTCATTTCCCCTCTAAAGCACCAAACACAATCTCGCCCACACCCCCCTCCAATTGCATCTTGTTCGCTGGCGGCGTTTTAACCAAAAAGCCCAGACATGTATGTCTGTCGAGACTGAAGGAAGAGGTAATGATCAAGATAGGCATTGCAATGGTTTGACCGAGGATTGGCTCTCCGCGTCGGTTGACAGGGTGTGAATTGAGAAGCGAACGCAAGGCGGCGGGTCGGGTAGAGGTGCATCAAGTCGGGCAATTTCTGGCATTGTTCTGACCTGTAACTGTCTGTACCTTTACAGCAGAGCACAGGAGGTAAGGTAAGGTAATGTAATGTAGTGATGCGTTGTCAAAACGATTACCAGACGTTGCTGTGACGGTGGGTTTGATATGCAATTGATTGTATGGGGTGAAAGACAAGACAGACAAGACAAGGTCCGGTATTGAATTCCAGGGACCCGATCGAGGGGTCACCTCAATCGACAGGTGTCTCTGGCACCTTCTCTACGAAGATGGTGTGCCATTTGCAGGAGCTTTTCTGTCTGGCAGGTGCGTGCAATACGTAGTGGAAGCTCTTAAGAATGGAAGGAGGAAGGATCCATCCATGAGATGAGCTGGACGCATCAAGTTGGTGGGATGGTGGGGGGAGGAAAGTGCGTGCGTGCGTAACGTACCTTCCTGGTAGCCAGCTACCTACCTAAGTATCTTACATCCATTGATGATGGCAGCCATTTTCGTTTTGGTTGGATTTGCTTTTTCCTCTGCTTGATTCAATCTTGGATGTTCCACGTGCCATATCAATTTTGCTACCACAATCACGCAGAGCCTCATTGACAATATCTGAGATATCTCTTATTGATAGAACTTAATCGAGCTCGCCATGAAGCAATTGATGGGCCATGTAACACCAAGAACCCCATTGCCTTCATACAACTCCAAGGATCCACTATCACGACTTCAACACGACTTTTGAGATGCTTCATGTCCAGATTCCTGAGCTTTTGGCTTCACCATCCTCGATCTGTTTAACCTTTTGTCCAACGCCATTCCATTGCGAAAAGAACCGGTCGAATTATGCCAACAATTGATTGGATGATGCTTGGACAAATGTAGCATGATTGCATCCATTGCAATGGGTCTTTTTCAGTACAAACGGCATTTCTTCCTTATTTCTCGCCCCTCCCCCGCTTGCTACTACCGACCAGTCACCACAAGGTACACCGCAAGATCCACCATCCACCATCTTTATCTAGTTGGTGAGCATTGGCACAGTTAGCTCAGACTATCTGTGACAGGGTACATGCTTGGACATTTGTCCTAGATGGACTCTTAGCTTGCGAGGTTTGTCTGACGAATCTTGAGAATTCGCGAGGGCGAATGATCTAATCGTTGCGTCTGGGACGATACGGTTCAACAAAGACTATCGTAGAGACCGATATGGATGGATTACGAGCCAAAATAAAATGCCCAATCCTGATCCTTGGGGTGTCCAAAGTCTTAGCAAGGCCAATATCAACTCAGAAAGATGCTCTCTCTGACTTCCACATACGTCCCACGGTAGCCTGAGCCATGAGGCAAACGATCAGCCACATGAGCACTCGACATTGGGAAACATCCATCACTGATCATATCAATACATTCTTCAGCCGGCTTAAACCCCTACACTCTGCATAAGCTGCAAAGCCGGACCGACGCTCGTTGTAGGAGGTCCCTGACAAACCCGGCCTGTCAACCGACAGCTACGAATGGAGACGTTGCCCCGGTTATGTGCAGATTCTGGGCTGCAGCTCTGCTGTATGGTGACAGTTCTGGAGTCTGCGACAACGGCGCCCCTTTGACGTCGCTATCATGAGCCACTGTGACACGTCTTCAACGGTTCCTGTCGCTACCCGCCACTCAGAAACTGAAGTCGTCACTTAACCCTCTCAAGAGCTGTCACGGTTCATGCGCATCCGATACGGGTAGTTGCTTCGTTCGAAATTCGTTGTAACTTTCTCTATTGTTTCACTGTTACTGCGTCCCCGGACCTGGGATGTCCTTGAGCGACGTCCGATCAGCGTCGGCACCAAACGAGCATCATCCTGGCTCATCCACCTCGCGATCTTGTTAGTTGCGCATCACTTGCGATGATCGTGTCTTGGTGCGTCTTGAATGGCAAGTCCTACCACGAAATCCGAGGGCCTATCACCCAGGTGGCATGACTTGCGAGCCCTGCGTTGCGAGCTGTGCGTCAGATTTAGTTCAAGCTGCTGTGCTTCAATCATTCAGTCTCCTGGAGATCATGGAGTCGACTGATCTGCCCGCCTCACATTGATCGATTTGAGGCCATGAAAGCGAGATGAACCGGTGGATGATGACTGGAACGGAATACTGACGCGAGATTCGTCGAGATTGGAAAGAGATGAAAGATGACTGACTTGTTTCTCCACAAGAAGCCAGGTGCCTTTGTTTTGCAGTGCATTGCATTTGCATTGCATGACAAGGCGGGTGTCGTCCTCCAACAGCGCATCCGGCTGCCCACTCACAAAGCCCTCAGGACTTGACTCGGACCTTTGGTTCGTTCCGTGTCCTAAACTATTCGGCGAAAGACGAACAAGTTGTGAAGACACAATCCTGACTGCAACACGACTATCCAAGCGTACATATCTCGGAATGCTACAAATAGTACGTACTTATCATCTACACGCCTCCCCTGCCATGATACCCTCCATCACGCACGGACAACTCAGCGCCGTTGTGTGCGGCAAGGCGTGGCCCAGGCACACGGAGGGGAGGATGCAACTTCGTGCAGGGGGGTTCGATGATGGGGCACCGTCTAATAGGACGACAAGCTTAAACAGAGATGCAAAGTAGATGGATTTTTTTCTTCTCTGCGAAGATGGTGTGGATGGTGTGCGCTGGACTCGAGGCTTTGCCGACGGAACGATTGATATCCAATTAGCCAATCTATCTCGCAACTACAACAGCCATTTACACATACCAAGCTATTTACCCAATGCAGAAGGAGTTCTGTCAGGAAATATCTCAGAATATCTCACTTTTGATTTGCTAACATGACGTAGGGAGCCTTTCGCTGTGTAAGCAGAAGTCGCCTCTGAGCTGGGCGACTCATCCCGCCATCACGGACACTGTCGTGTAAGTCCGCCTTCAACGACCGGACATAACCGAGAGACAAAAGCCTCCATGTCTATGTAAATTCCCCTAATCTGCCAAAAATGGAACGCCCAAACACATCTGTACAACTGATTTGATCTCGGTTGAATGACATCCGAAAGTCTCTGTTCAACACAATGAGCCTCCGAGGTCGTGTAACATTCTGCAGCCTGGCTGATGATTACCGCCGGAATTCCCAGCTCAGACACCTCGTGGCACGGATGTACCATCCAAGCCGTTGAGCAGGAAGTGAGCAATACGAATGCTGTACGGCGTTCGTACAACAGACGTCAAATGTGGCGCTACCAGCCAATTTCTTGCAAATGTGTCACGAAGAATATGTGAAAAGGGAAAAGGAGATGTGTTTCGTCTCGTTATCTAGATACCTCTGTGGTCTCGTTCTGTCTACATAATCCCTAGGATATCACACCATATCATGCTGTCCCTTTCCATTTTCTATTCCAAATGTTCCACCGTAGTTCAGGAATAGATATATATCATCCCGATGTAACACCGCATGGCACCTAAAAACAAGGTTCGCAGCCAGGCACCCAAACCGGAAGACCGTTATGTTGATTTTGGGTAAGGGGGTTTCATGTTATTCCTCCTCTTCCGCACGCCGTTCCCATCTCGCAAGCCTAGCTGAATAAAGTACAAACCAAAAACAAAGCCCTCGATGCCGAGAACATATGTAAAAACTTAATCTCCAGCAGACCCATTTTCACAAGACAAATGCTTTGACAAAGAAGAAGGAATAAGAGAAACGAAAAGACGGGGAAACGAGGGGAGAGTAGGGTATATATATTAACCCCCAATGCATGCACAATGTCAGACTAACGCATTGCATATATGCGATTGCTCAATGTCTCATATGCGCCCTGATCTGGTAGGAATAGCAGCTTTTTATGCTCATAAGATGCCGGTCCTATCCTGAAATCTGTCTCGTCTAGGAGAAGATCTTGAGGAAGCCCCAAATGCCAAGACCACTGAGCACGGGAATCGTCAGGTTATC
The DNA here is from genome assembly GCF_900044065.1 of Fusarium mangiferae. Taxonomy (NCBI): domain Eukaryota; kingdom Fungi; phylum Ascomycota; class Sordariomycetes; order Hypocreales; family Nectriaceae; genus Fusarium; species Fusarium mangiferae. The sequence continues at coordinate 614,152 of NW_024573936.1, forward strand.
ATCCCAACCGAAGATGTCGACTACTTCACTAGCAGAAGCGACAAAGCCGGACCAGATGCTCATGACGCCGAGGGCGAGGGCTCCAGAGATGGTTGCCTGCTCCTTGGAGACACCAACAGCCTCGCAGATGGTCTTGGGCAACGAGAGAACGCCCTTGAAGAGAAAGTTCTCGTCGCCAGGGAATGGACCAACTGTAGGGACGAGCCAGCCGTAGAAGAAGTACGATGTGCCAACGCCAACGAGGAAGGCAGCAGTCGAACCAGCAAGAGACTTGCCCCTGCGAAGACGGGGGGTATATCGGCCCCAAAGCCGACCGAAGGTGCTGGCAGCAGTGTCGCACCAGCTGAGCAGGAGAACGCTCATGATACCAACATCCTTAGGGAAGCCATAGAGGACGATCCAGGCCCCGAGGAGGTAGAAGATCACACCGTTCCAGCCAGAGTACTCGCTCTCGCGCATCAAAGCACCGAGGACCTTGACATAGAGGCGGTTGACGGACGCATATCGGTGCCGGAGCCAGTCAGTTGCGGCGATTGGGATGAGCGCTGACATGAGCCATGGTGTGACTGACGTAGTCTGAGTTCCCGTCACGTAGAGCCAGATAACGAAGAAACCGATCGACACGTGGAGCACCTTGCGGGGTACCTCGTGCTTGTGTACAAAGGTTCTCCAGTGCCGGTGGATGGGGATAAGGCCCAAGGGACTGGGACTTCGACTAAAGTCACGCCAGGACCATCCCACCGGTGTTGAAGGTTGCGGCGGCGCAAGGTGGCCATTTGATGTCGTGGACTTTCCGTTGCCGTTACTGCTGAGCGCTCCATTAGACGTCGTCTGCTCTTCTGGAATGGTGTCCTTGGACATCTTGCCCGCCTTAGCAGCAGTGCTCGTGCGCCTTGTCAAGCGTGTCACGGCCTGTGTATCGATCGGCGAGCGGCTGCGTGTTCGGGCACGTCGAAACTCGGGGGGCTCGGGTAGATCCTCATCGGGCTCCTCTTCGAGGGGCTGCGGCGTGGGTGTCCGTCTCCGGGCAGCCGAGCGTGTAACGGGGCCCATGTAATCGGCGGCGTCGCGCTCGGATGGGGTGGGACTCGGCGAGATGACGCGGGGCGTCTCTGGGATTTTGGATCGGAACGACATGGTCAGGGAGAATGGTGGGAGGGCGGAACAGCGGACGGCGCCGACTACTATGCGACTGAGAGCGTTGAAGCCGGAGGGCCAGAAGGTATTGGGTATTGTAGAGTGGAGATGTTTATCACGGCGCGATGAGCGCACCGTTGTGATGGATTCTGACGGAGATGAAATTGTGAAGGTGTTGGGGGTGTCGTACTGAGAGGATCCGTTAGTGGGAATATTGTGTTGCTTTTTTCCCAAATCCAAAAGATGTTGCTCGTGGTCGTCGTGGTCGTGGCTATGTCGTAGATAGATGTGGCGTAGACCTTGGTCGTTATGTTCAAGACCAAGATTCTGGTGGTGGTGGTGGTGGTGATGGTGATGATGATGTAGTTGCTGGTTCTGGCCGTAACCCTGACTCGGGCTCAGGCTCTGACTCGAATTCCGGTTCGGGGGACTCGGGCTACGTTTTGGCCGAGACTTGAGAGAGTGGTGAGAGTCGAGAGTGTTTATTGAATCCAGATTGATTAACAAGGGTGCAACGGAGGTTGGATCCCCCGCCGCATGATGGGTTCGGAGATATAAGGTATTGATGACCGTGGCCGTGACCGGGGCACGCACACATGTGGTACGGGCTACTAACCTACGGTACAGGTCTTAGATGTACAGGCTTGTGAGAGACTGGGCCGAGTGATGGATTTGCCAATGGGGGCGGTACTCGACGGGCGTGACTAGGCCGCTGAGACAAGGAGAGAGCAGAAGAAAATAGAGAGTCGCGTGACACTGGAAATGAAAAAGAGGATACTTGCTAAGACCTAAACGAGGCTTTTCTTCAGGATCGTTGTGTCGCTGGTTCTTGATCAAGTTTGGCGTTGGTTGGCTTTGGCTGCCACAGTTGGAGATTTTTCGTCTGGGGCACTCGGAACTCTCCAGATAGTACGTACCCATGTGTGGCGTTGATGTCAGTTCAACTGGAAACCCGCACAAGACACCGCCTTTTTCCATGGATGTCTTTATTCTAGCATGTGATGATCTACGAGAGGGTCTGTGGGAGCAAAACACCTCGGTCTTGGAGATACGATCATGTAAAATTTGGTAAAAATATTCGTATTGCAGTAGAGTCTGATGGCTTGTGAAGGACCATATAAAATTAAAAAAAATAAGATTATATGTTAATCCTGGCACTCACCAGCGTCAGTCTCCGGCTCTTCCGCAACTGGCCTGACTGCTTCTTGCGCAATATCTGCCTATCAAAATGGCATGTCAGCTGCCGCATTTCAGCCAAATTGAATCATCCAGCTCAGGGACCATCGATTCCCACGTCATTCAGATGGACAAGACATCATATCCAAGTGAGCACGTGCCGTGACAGGACAAAATGCTACTTCAGCCACATGTCGCATTGGACTGCGCCACAGATGGCACGTGGTGATAAGATAAAAATTTCAAGAAATGTTTCGCGCAAAAGATGTCAAAGACGGCCCCTCTATGCGCCTTGGATCTGTAAAGGCAGACCGTAATAATAATTCTTATATAATTACAAGACTCGGTCTCGTTCTATAATGGCTTCAGAAAAGGTCAAAAAGAGAAGCCCAAGAGCTTGGGATGCTCTTAACCCGCCTCTTGCAGAATGGATTCGCGATGCTGTCGCAACCATGGGCTTCAGCCAAATGACGCCCGTCCAAGCTGCAACATTACCGCATTTCCTCGGAAACAAAGATGTTGTTGTTGAGGTATGATTCTATTGGTATTGTATGTGCGATTGGCCTTCTAACTTCTTTGTAGGCTGTCACTGGCAGTGGGAAAACCCTTGCCTTTCTCATCCCTCTTGTACAAAAACTTTTGCGACTTAGCGAACCCACGAAGAAGCATCATGTTGCTGCGATAATCGTCTCTCCTACGCGCGAGTTGGCTGCTCAAATTCATACTGTCCTCGTCAATCTGTTACAATTCCACGAAGCTTCGGCTGAAATACTCCCACACCTCAAAGGTGACGAAAAACGACCTTCAACTACTGTACCCGCCATCGTCCCCCAGCTGCTCGTTGGAGGCACCACGACCACCGCGCAAGATCTGAGTTTCTTTCTTCGACATAGCCCAAATGTTCTTATCTCCTCGCCCGGGCGACTTGTAGAACTCTTGTCTTCACCTCACGTTCACTGCCCTCAATCCTCTTTTGAGGTTCTTGTTCTCGATGAGGCCGATCGACTTCTTGATCTTGGCTTTAAGCCTGATCTGCAGAAAATTCTATCACATCTTCCAAAACAAAGAAGAACGGGTCTTTTTAGTGCCAGTGTTAGCGAGGCTGTTGGAGAGATTATCCGAGTTGGTTTACGAAATCCCGTCAAGATCGAGGTCAAGGTCAAGATGAAGGATGGTGGAATCCTTGAAGACAGGAAAACACCTGCCAGTCTCCAGATGGCATATATGGTCAAACCTGCTAGCCAAAAATTGCCTGCTCTGGCAGAACTTCTTCGACAATTACCCATTAAACCCCAACGGAGTATTGTTTTCCTGTCAACATGCGCTGCCGTCGATTACTTCCAGCATGTTCTGCCAGCGATCTTACCAGAGGGCTTTGCGCTAGTACCTCTGCATGGAAAGCACCCAGCCAAAGTACGAGAGAAGAACTTTAACCGCTTTCTGAACTCTGTTGCCCCTACAATACTACTTACAACCGATTTGGCAGCTCGTGGATTAGATATTCCTCAGGTTGATTTGGTGGTTCAGATCGATGCTCCTTCAGACCCCAAAGCGTTTATCCACCGTAGTGGAAGAGCTGGTCGTGCAGGCCGAAAGGGTCTGGCTGTGGTCATGTTACATCCTGGACGAGAGGAGGACTACGTGCAATTTTTGGAGATTCGCAAGACACCGATTTCCAAGCTTGAGAGGCCAACTGTTTTCACATCAGAGGAGGATGCTGTGGCTGCCACAAAGAAGATGAGAGATCTGGTGTTGACAGACAGAGCACTTTTCGACAAGGCTCAGAAGGGATTTGTGAGTTGGGCTCGAAGCTATGGCGCTCATCAGGCAACATCTATCTTCCGCGCAGCCGATCTCGACTGGGCTGATCTTGGTAATGCGTGGGGACTTCTTCGCATGCCCAGGATGCCTGAGCTCAAGGGCTGGAAGGGCGATAAGATGTGCGGTCTCGAAATTGACTGGGACAATTACGCATACAAGGAGAAGACACGCGAGCAAGCACGAAAAGCAGCTCTCGAAGAGGAAAAGTCAGGCGAGAAGAAGGATAAGAGCGACGAGACAAAGCGAAAGCGAAAGAATAACGAGGCATGGAGCGCTAAGCACGAAAAGGAGGACGAGAGAGTCGAGCGCAGGGAGAAGCGACGTAAGCGCCGTGAGGCTGAGGCTACATCTAAGATGACGGACGAAGAGAAGGTTAAGCAGATGGAGCTAAACGAACTCATCGCCGAGGTCCGGAGACAGAACCGCGAAAAGGCTGCTGCTGAAGCTGCGGCGGCTAAGAAGGACAAGGAGGATGAGTTTGCGGGCTTCGATGACTAAGGTAGTTAGTGAGTGAGACGAGATAGGAATATACCCCGTTGTTTGGCTAAGACATGATTTGGGTTTTTTGGTGTACCTGAGGGTAAGGCAGAATGGGAGTGGTTTGTGTGAGGACGACGTGGACATTGCGTGGCTTGGCTGTGAGAGCATGGGTGATAAGACGCTGGTGACTATACGCGTATAGGTTTTGGAGGGTGAATACGAAAATTGAAGCTGAATCCGATGAACGCGTATTGTAATTCCTTTTCAGGTGACTCTGTGTGTTTCTCACGGGGCTTTTTAGCAATAAAGAGCAACGATAAATGAACTTTAGAGGCGCTCTTCTGCGATAGAGACCAAGATCATTCTTGTACATCTCTTTTGGTGACAAAATATGACGGCTTCGTTCCTGGTGTTGTTGTGAGAGTCTCAGCGGCAGTCCGGCATATGCTGTATTGGCACCACCACCAAAAAAGGCAAGATACCGATTGGAGGAGCGGAAATATGAGGTTAAAACATTTCTAAAACGGTTTAAGTCTATTCAAATCATCAGTCACCTACGCAATAGTCCACGTAACGTGGCCCCCTTGTAACCCTTCTAGTATATTACCGTAAGGCTGATAGAGGCAACGGGCTTCTATTTTGAGCTGGACAGAACTCTTGGTACCGAAAGCGAAAGCTGGTTAATTATCACCAGTTTTGGAGTTCAAACCACTAAAGATGTCGTTGATTGCTGTTGATAAATTGGTTATGTCTTGGCTCACAAGATGGGTCATGCTTAGCTACCTAGGGAGACCTTCTTTCACTTCCCTTAGTCCACTTGCATGACTAAAGTTACTGACGGTTTCGGAATTATTCAAACGTCAACACTCCGCTTTGTCAACAACACGTCCATCGATGATCACCACTGAAAGCCACAAGGAATAAACAAACTTCTCCACTGAGACAATACGACGAGGAATACGATTAGAGTCTCCGAACTAAGCTGCCAACCAATCAGGACTCACGCTTCAATTAGAGCAAAAACACACCAGGACTAGCCAGGACAGACAGACAAACAAACCATGACTTGTGCCTGCTGATCGAGGACAACTCTTTTCGCCCCCTGACCACTCCCACTCTCACTCTCACTCCCCCTACCTTATCTATCTACTTCCGATGCCTCCGAGGACCTCCGGCTCCGGTTCCGGTTCCGGTTCCCGCTCCGGCGCCGCTACTGCCAAGCTCCGCCGGGCACATCGCAAGTCCCGGAACGGCTGCTTGGAGTGCAAGAGACGACATATCAAGTGTGATGAGAATCGTCCTGCGTGTAGTAACTGCGTCATCAGTGAGAGGACATGTTCGTTTCCTGCTCAGCCTACTCCCGCCGCTGCGCCAACTCCGCCAGAGCAGCCTGTGTCTTCTTTCAATGAACCTCTGAGTGCCAGCCAGGTTGAGAGTCCTGCTGATAGCATCTCGAGTACTGCAGCCTCTCACCGGCCTTCTTCAATACCGCCTCCGTCATATCTTGCACCAAACTCCAACTCTGGCTTCTCATCGAATGTTGATGACGGCGGCGCGCACTCGACTTCTCTGCCGTCCTTCACAGAATCGTTCGCTGCTGCAGACTTGTCTGAGTCGCCTCTATCAACTTCACTGTCAGACGCTCTTCCCACACCAACCTTTACCAACAAGCACCTTATACTATTACATCACTTCCGCAAATCTCTACTGTTCGATGTTGACAACGTCGACGTTATCATAGACCTCGCCCTGGACTGGTCATCAGAAGCTCCGTACGCTCTGGACCAGCTCCTAGCTATATCAGCAGATCACCTTGCCATGACTCTTGTCGAAACTTCAGCTGAAAGCGCAGCTTCTTGGAGACGCGTCGCCACCGAGTTGCAGACTCGGGCTCTTACCCACTTCAACAGAGACAGCCATGACACTGCCAATTACGAGTCTCGCTTCGTTCCTCGTTTCCTGTTCTCGTCCTTGCTGAGCCTACATATGCTCTACGACACGCTCACACAGTATCGAGCCACATTTCACGTCTTTATAGAAAGATTCTGTGACTCTGTCTGCCTTCATCGCGGCGTGAAATCGAGTTCATCGCCTGGCTACCAAACTCTTATCAGGTCTCCTCTTGCGCCATTCTTTCTAGGTGTCAAAAACGCAGCAGAGCTCGGCGACAAGGGCGATGAGTGTGCCCCTCTCATATCTCTCATCGAAAACTCTGATTTGAGTCCGTCAGCTGTGGACGCCTGCAGTACAGCCGCGCATACATTACAATGGGCTTTCGATATTCACAGAAATCTGCCCAAGAGTGTAAACGTACAAGCTGCCACGGCTTTTCCGGTTGTTTTGAGCGACAATTACGTAGAGCCTGTTCGAAAGCACCGCCCGGAGGCATTGCTTGTCTTGGCTTATTATGGTGTTCTCCTCCACCGATGTCGACATGTCTGGTTGTTTGGCGATTCAGGCGCGTTCCTGATACATTTGATTGCGGATCATCTTGGCAGCTACTGGAAGGATGCTTTGCGATGGCCACTTGAGGAGTTGGAAAGGGATCAAGGATGAGAAGGTTGGCAGAGGACAAGGCTTTGGTCCTGATCCGATTACGTTCAGAGAGAAGACATTGAGAGGCTTTCACAGGAGCAATGCTAAATGCAAGCAAGCTCGTTGAAGCACAGCATTCGAATAAGGCAACAAAGATGTCGCCGGTCTTAGGTCACAGACCTTCGTACCACCCCCAAAGAGTCCGATCAGTCACGCCAAGATATTCAAGGACGTGGTCCTTTAGAAGTCTTTCGGGGGGTTATTAAATACCGACCAAGGTCAGGCTAGCCTATTTCAAGCCTGACCTAGATTATCATAAATTTATAGGGGTGGCTTTGGTGGCAGGAAAAGATACCATTTCGAAGGACGATGATCTAAAGTCTTTCAATAAACAAGTTAAATCACTTCACAAACCCTTCCATGTGTGACAGTTCTATCAACACAATAGCTATCTTATTCCATTTCACGGACAAGAGCACACACTCAACTGATAAATGCCATCTCATCGTCTCTGCACGATTATCCATAGTGTAAGCTATAACGATATCTACATGAGCCCAGCCTGTTCCCTTCCTGTGAAAACAATACAATACTCTGAATTTTTGCATGTCAATTCTCTTTATTTTATTCATAAAAAGGCGGAATGGTAATATCTCGAGCGTTAACGTCGTCAAATCAAAAGTCAAACAACCGACTGCAGCAAAAAACTTCAACCAGGGCTCCTTGATCTTTCTCACACACGCTCCCTCTTTGTTTTTTCGAAGTTCCTCCCTTGAGACTTCCAAGGGCAGAACGGATCCAGACAAGGGCTTTTTTGCTTATTTTGCGCCGCCGGGCAAGGCGAATGGCCACTCTTCTATGGACGGAATATGGTATCATAACAGGAAGGAAATTGGGCGTGGACGAGATGTCGAGACATGCATGAGGTGGAGAGATAGGCTGCTGGGTTGCAGCTTGAGTGCAAACTCTCAGAGACCGTAGAATTCCCAACCATCACCAGCCGCATCCGTCGGTCCCGCTTCATCGGCGGCATGGGGCGCAAATTCAGTCCGAAGTTCTTCATTGAGTCATAGCTCCTCATCTTCCAGCTCAGAGGGCTTGAGAAGACCACCAACCTTCTGTCGTCGTTCCATATCAGCGGTCTTGGCGTCCTGCTCCTGTTGTTCCTTTTCAACAATGAAGAGCTCAGCGTTGTCGCCAGCAAACTCCTTGAGGGAGACAAGGAAATCACGGAGGTTGAGTCGGAATTTGTCGTACTGCGTGTTAAGCGTGAAGAGGCCTTCGACGAAGCTTGTGATTTGGTTCCTATATAAAGATTAGCTTGGTTACAAAGACGGTAGAGGTGATACGTACGCTTGCAGGTTGCGGAAGGCGTTTTGTAGGAGGTTAGCGACGAAGTTGGCGACAAACTCTCGGTTATCAGTTCCAGCTTGGGCCTGATCGGGGCTGTAGATAGGACCCTGGATTTTGGGCTGAGACCCATCGGCGGGGTTGATATAGTAAAAGAGCTTCATCAACAACATGGATTGTGTCTTGAAACCGGCCTTGTGATCGTTGTCGGTCACAACGAAGAACACGTCCTGGAGGATGGTGATGAAGAATCGCTGGAAGAAAGCGTTGGCCGTCTGCACATCAGTCTTCTCGGCAATGTTGTTGATCAGCTCCAGAGCCATGTTAAGACCGGCCGCCTCGACATCTCGGTTGTCATGCTTGAAAGCCCATGAGCATGAGTCGATAACAAACTTGAATTGGTTGTTGTCGAGCTTGAGCAGGGCAGGGAAGCAGTGCAAGTTGATGGCTCGGAGGAGGTTGAAGAACTCGACTCGGTGCTCGGGGAATTCAGAGAAGTCCTTGTTGATCATCTCCAGAGTGCACTCAAAAACATTCTGCATGATAGTAGGAACTTGGTCCTCCATCAAAGCCTGTCACTCGTTAGTACAAAATCCTGCAAATCTCCATAAGGGAATACTGACAGAAAGCTTGGTGATAATAGTAGAGCAAGCCTTGAGCACCTCGGCATCTCGGGCACCAGGGACGTTGCGGTTGTAGTCAACAAGAACAGATTCGAGCAGAGGAGGAACCATCTGGGCACGGACGGCCTGAAGATCCTCTGCCTTATCGACGTACACCTCAATGAGCTTGAGGATCTCCTTCTTGATGGTTCGGAGACCTCGGACCTTGGGCATCTTGGTAGCGAGTTCACCATCGCGAGCCACAGCCTCAGAGATCAGTGTACTTGTGGCGTTGTACATCTGAAGCATGTCATGGTAGATGCGGCCGATCTGGGGATAGAAATAGGACCCCACAGATGAGCAAGCAGACACATTGGTCTTCATGATGTTTCCAATAACCTTGATAGTCTCGGCATCCTGGAGGATAGTTGGGTTCACTGTTGCCTGCTTGATGATCTCATCCCAGGCTGCGTTGGGGATAGCCATCAGGTCGGCAAGGAGTCTCTCCTGCTGGTGCTTGTTGCCCTGGGCGGCAACCATGTAACCGCAGGCCTCGTAGAAGGTGTGTACTTGTTGAGGTGTCAAGTCGCATGTGATCTTGCCCATGTTTCGAACAATCTCCTCAATGAAAGGCTCCTGCTCACTGGGTTGCAGGGCTACAAAGTGACGTCGGCACTGGCGAGCGATCTTGATGAACGTATCGCAAGCCATGTCCTGGACACCTAAACCAATGTTGATTAGCATTTTAACAGTCAGCTCAAGCTGTTTTCACATACCCTCGTGTGACTCGTGCATAAACTCGAACAGCTTGTTGACAACTGTCTTAAGGAACTTCCAATGAGCCTTGAGGAAGCGGGGGTACTGTCCGACGATGTACATAATATTACTGGCGACAACAGCCTTGTTGTCCTTGCCTCGCTTCATTTCAGTAAGACCGAGGAGATCCTTAATGACAGTAACAAGGAACCTCTTCTCTGTCTCCTCGTTCATTGCCAAAGAGATCGAGCCGATGGCCCAGCAAAGAACGTTGCAGTTATGCCAGGACCACTCGCTTCCGTCGACTTGTCGAGCAAGCTTCTCGGTCATGATGTTTTCTGTGTCGACCACGTCCAAATGTGTCAGGTAGACCAGGCACTCTCGAATCGTCTTGTAAAGCTGTACTGTGTCACTCTCCTTGACGAATTCTCGGACAATTTCACCCTCGTCGTTCTCAACAATCAAGACTTCCTCGGGACGGACCATCTTCTCGATCATAACGACTCGAAGGTTCGAGAGGACCTCGTTGTATTTGTGCTTTCGAAGAGGGTAGTTGTTGAGCATTGTAGGGTTCGGGGCGCCGCTTCCAGACATTCCTGCGCCAACTGCCATGAGAGGGTTCAGGTCGGTCATGGGAAGCTGTTGCATCTCCTCGTAAAGCTCCTGGACGAGCTTGAGCCAATAGTCGAGGCAAATCTTGAAAATTTCTCGATCATCGATCTGGGATATCCTAATAAGATAGTAGTGACCATGGATGAGGAAATCGCGGTTGGGGAGTTTCTCGATAAGCTATCATAATTATGTTAGATTCGTCCGGGTATCAAAAACAGCATAAAACCTACATTCAAGTGCATTCCGAAGAAATTGCAAAGGAAGAGAGCCAGGTTTTGTATGAACTCCTGATCCCTCGAGTTGCTGCTTGGATATGTGCTCTTGAGATCAAGAGAAACGGGAATGATGTTAGCAATGGTAGTCAAGGTCTCGGTGAACATCTTAACAAGCTGCTCGTCGTAAGAGTTGGGCTGGCCGGGGCCGCCAGTCTGAAGACCACCAATCTCAGTAAGGCACTGCATGGTGACGTTGCGGAACTCCGGCGTCGAGAGGAAACGGGTTCGCAGTGTCTCGATAAGCGGTGTCTCGAAGATGTATCCCAAGGGGATCCAGTTGCAGAATCGCAGAAGGGTCTCGAGGGTCGCCTTGATCAGACTAGGCTGTGTGGCCGTGTTGAGGACCTCTTGGCAAAGGTTGAAGATTTGCGAGAACTCGGCGCACATGGTCTGCTTGAGGTTGCGTGTCTTGGTCGATGTCATCTGCTCGGCTGAGTAGTCGAAAACTTCCTCCGAGAGCAAGCGAAGAATGATCATGTTGTTCTCGCAGATGGATAGATTGGAGTGGCAGGACGAGATGATTTCGTTGATAAAGGTAGGCCAGTTGTGAGGCCACTCCTGCTTGAGGACGGAAACGAGGACGAGGTTAAGCTTGTTGAGCAAGGTCTTTTGCTGGCGCAGCGACTCTTCGGTGCTCGAGCACTGGATAATGAACTGGACGATGAAGTTTCGGATTCCTACGAGTTACAGGTCGTCAGAGTTGGTTGCTAAGCTGTTATCGCGGTGAGGACGGACCTTGGCACTGCTCCCGAGGGAGGACCTTCCATCTTGTCAAGATCACATTGTCCAGAACCTGCAGACCCAAGTCTGTCAAAATTTGTCAGTCGAGTGGATTCACAAGTCAAGTATTCGCAAAGATCGAAGGGAGGAGAGCTGGCTTGGAGGCAGCACAGCATGGGAAGTGGCGCAAAGCCGAGGCTACACACATTTGGTTTGAGGGTACTGCGCATCCGAGAGGATCTTGTCGACCATGAGCCACGCATCGGGGTCCTCTTTGAACTGCAGCTCAAGTCAGTAAAAAGCTGTACACCAGCCGAGAGCTAGATCGGTACGAACCTGGTTGAGAGCAGCTTGGGCGGCTTTTTGCTAGACGGTTAACGAGGCCGAGTTAGCTATAGTTCCTCACTCATGTCGACGCGCGGGGTCCGCGGTTGGTAAAAACCGACGCCCAAAAGACTACCTACCTGCTCACCGCGCCCCTCGTAGAAGGAGCGGACGAGGACGTCCAGCTCTTCAATGGAGGCGGCCATTTCGTGTGGTTATTTCGGGTTCACGAGAGGATCGTTAGGAGGTGGGAGAGAAAGAGGTTGGCGGTTGGAGGTGGTGGTTGTGGTGGGCGAACGAGACGAGGCGAGGCGGGGGGAGAGAGAAGATCCAAGCAAATACCAGCCCCAGGCAGATATAGATCAGAGAAGCAGTGGCGCAGCTAGCTCTCTATAACAAGAGAAGAGAGGGCTAGAGAGGGAGATGGGATATGGCGATGTGAATATTTGTCGGGGTTCGCGTGGGAAAAATGAAAAAGAGGAGAAATGCAAAGTTCGGCTTTGGTAAAAGCAAACTAAGGCAAGGCAAAGTGGACGACGTCGGTGAGGTGAGGTGAGGTGTGAAGAGATGGTCTGGACGGCTTGAAGTGGACGAGAGTGGGGTTGAAGGGGAGCAAAAGCACTGTGAATACAGTACCTTTAGTGGAGTACCGAGCACAGAAATGCCCCGCAGCGTAGCCTGCCTGCGTCACTGCGCTATAACTACCTAAGGTCCTTGAGGTAAGTTCCAGTAACCACCAGCAACCAGGTCAAGCTCTGAGCTCCTGTCTCTCGATCTTAACAGACTGGATCCCTATATCCGCATGTCTCACACTGAGTGCGGTTTTGTCAGCAGCGGGGCTTGAAAACGAGAAGTCTGATGGAGGGTTGCCTGTCATGTCATGTCACTATCACATCAATGTATCTCTACTTTGATCCGTGACGGCGGTTGATGCTGTCACTGCGCATTTCTCATACCAAAAGGGAACTCAGCTAACGGATTGTCGGACCCATGACGCTGGGATCTTTGTAGCGGTACTTGAACTTACCAAAACTCCCCAGCCTCCCGGGCGCATAATTAATCGATCGATCTCATGATTCGCTCTGGGTTTGACAACAGCGCGTGTTTGTCAATCTTGTACAAAAGCTGCGAGCTGAAATTACCGCATGCGGCTACCCGAATCACGATCGTAATCTGACATGGCTTGATGATAACGACCACGAACCAAACATATCCAGGACTGTCTCGTCAAGCATGTTCATATTTAAGCTGTCATGAACTGTGTCTAGCGTTGATGTTCTGCATAAACGAGAGAGATATTGCACCCTTCATGACAGCAGATAACATCACCAGGCATAAAATGATAGCTCACAAAACTCAACGAACCATGGCTAAACACGTCGGTTATCAAAGTATCATATTTTTTCAAGGCTCGCTCTATCGACAAAAGACAATACTGGCCAACCCTCTATAGTTGGCTCCGTTTGTATCCAGATATCCATACATGGCCAGCCATAGTTTCATTATTTAACTTTTTTTGCATAAACGGCCAGGAGCTGGCAATGTGCCGTCTTCTGACCGTCTTCAAGCGATGTTGATATTCGTCCATTCCCCTTTAAGCCTTGTAGCCAACCTCGAACAAGCTGTCCTTAAGAGCGCTGAGAGCCTTCTCGATGTGGTTTCGGCTGGGATCAAGCTATCAAAACTATGTTAGCAGGTTATCTGGGGTGAACAAATTCAGATACACTTACAGCACTGACTCCCATATGGCCGAATCGGATATACTTGGGAGCAATGGCCTTGTGAATACCACCAGCAAAGACAACACCCTTGGCGGCCAACTTGGGCAGAACATCAGCAGCGCCAATGCCATCGGGCAGGTAAATAGCAGTCATGGCGTGAGCCTGGTCCTCAGGCTTAGTAGCAACGACCTTCAGACCAAGGTCGGTAACAGCCTTCTTGACCTTGTTGGAGACCTCGATGTGGCCCTGGAATCGCTCGGATAGGGGCTTGGTGAAGATCTGAGTAAGGCCAGTGTGGAGGGCGTGGATGAGCTGAGGAGAAGGAGTAGCGAAGTAAGAGGGCTTCTTGGCCTCGTAGTTCTTCATGATGGGTGTCCAGTTCTTCAGGGAGGCGAAGTAAGCGGGAATGGGGGTCTTGCGGTTCTCAAGAGCGGCGGCGACAGCTCGGCCGCTGAAGAATGAGATGGAGAGACCAGCGGGAACGCCAATGGCCTTCTGACTGGCAGTAACAACACCATCCAGACCCCACTCATCGAAAGCGATCTCCTCACAGGCAACACTGCAGACACCATCGACGATAACGAGAGTCTCAGGGGAGACACGGCGGACAGTAGCGGCAAGGTTCTTGAGCTCACTTAGGACACCAGTCGATGTGTCGACGTGAGTTACTGTGAGGATCTTGTACTTCTTCTCAGAAAGAGCCTTCTCAATCTCGGGGAGCTGAGGTCGGCCGCCAACTTCACCGTCGAGCTTGGTGACGTTGGCACCGTAGGCGCGCAGGCAGTCGGCGAAGCCATCGCCAAAGTATCCAGTGCTGAGAACGAGGGCGTTCTCACCGGCCTCGACAAGGTTGGCAGCAACAATATCCCATCCCAGGGTACCGGAACCGGAGATAACGTAGGGCTGGGCCGAGGGGTCGGTCGATTGGAACAGCTTGCGGGTCAGGGTGAGGGTCTCGCCGAAGGTGTTGACGAAGCCGGGGCCGACGTGGCTCTCACTGTGTGACAGGTATTAGCAAACGAGATATTATCAATCACATCACGCGGACGTGATCCAAGTCGCATTGTATCGTACCTGTAGTGGCCCATGGACTTGAGGACCTCATCATCGAACTCAATGGGTCCGGGGATGAGGAGAGTAGCGTGTTCAGGTTGAGAAGACATGGTGGCTGTGGATGTTGAAAGACGACGAGCTTGAGAAGAAACTGAAGCTTGAGCAGGAGAAGCCGCGGTATAAGAAGAAGACGACAAGTGACCTGAGACGAGAGAGATCCTATCGGCCGACGCAGATGCAGTTCCAGCGGCCGAATACGTCTTGAAGCCCGCCGAAGAAGAAGAGGGGCTCTCGGCGGACAGCTCCGGGGCGCGGGGCACCTGGACCTTTCTCCCCTCCATTGCAAGTGCCGATCTTAACAGGCTACGACTGGCTGCTGCACCTACCCCCACTGCCACGGACGACAACCGCTGAAGGGGCGCCAGGTTGACTGCCTGAGGCCTTCTGAGGTCGGGTGTGCTCTTTTTTTGCGGTGCCGCAAGCAAATGTGCCTGCTGCAACGGAAGAAGGCCGAGAGGATAGGAAACGTCGGTAGGCTTCCGATTCGGGGCACAGAAGCCGGGTTTTTCGGGTCTATGAAGCACCGAGATATAAACGTCACGCAACCAAGGGTTTTTTAAGCTGTAAAAAGGCGATTTGAGGTTGTTGATTCAGAGTTATACGAATTGCCTCAGGGGAAAACGAAGAGGGAACTTCGCCTAGGAAATGCGCTGAGTGTTCTGACTCTAGCCCCGGAATCCCCTGTCTTCCGTCCCCGTTTTTTGCTTCTTTCAGCACAGCGAACGGAGCTTTCTCACTGTCGTGTACAGGTTAGCTCGGGTTATGTGAAGCCGCTACCGGAGTGAGAGGTTTGAATTGAGTGGACGATGATTCGGTCATCTCTCGGGATCTTGAACCGATTACATTGAACCGATGTTTTTATATGGTAAGCGTTTCCGCTGATTCGGGACGTAGAATATCGAATGATGTTAATTATCATGATGGAGTTGCGAGCGCTCTACGGGAAGGGTCCCGATTAAAGTAACAGAATATGTAACAAACGGCTGACCGACCGAATATGATCAATACCCACGGCCATTCTCAAAAAGACCCTCATGCAATACCTTTATAAAACTCGAACAACTTCTCTGCACCATCTTCCCATTGAACATCGTTCTGTAAATGATGCCCTGCTCCCTCAACGAATTCTAATCTTACACCATCTCGCTTGTCATTTCCAGCCTCACGGTAAAATGTCGCTGTCTTCTCCGTCACGGGACCTGTCATGAGCTTATCCTGAGTACCTGCCATGACGAGCACCTTTTCGCCGCTCGCGCCGTCATTGCGAATATGACTCAATATGTTTGATGGCGACGTGAAGCTGTACATCATGCTGAAAGGCCACAAGTAACTCTCATAGCGGTTCATATGGCGTTGGAAAGGGATGACGGATGAGAGAGGGAACTTGTCGCCAAAGAAGGCTCTTTGAGTGAGCTTTGGGTGGGAGAGAGGTGAGTTGGAGTGCCAGAGATGGAAGATTAGTCGTATTGTGAACCATGGGTCCATCTTCCACCAATTCATATACACGCCCATTCTGCGATGGTGTTAGTATCCTGGCAGGAGCTTCGAGGTAGGTATTTATCTTGACTCACGATCCAAATCCTGGGACTGCACCCAGCAAAGCAAGTGCTTTCACATTAGCCAATCCATCGCTAAGAGCACCTTGGCTCAAACCACCACCGCTTGAATGTCCAACAAGCATAACCTCACTATCCTCCTTCGTCTGCACCCACTCTATAGCCATAACGAGATCAGAAGTCAAGGCACTTCGAGGCGTTGCAAAAACCATGCGGAAATACGATGGATGCCATGATTCGCCGTGGCCGCGCAGTGAGACTGCATAGCATTGGACACCGCGCGCTGCTAGATATTGCATGTATTCTGCCCATACCCACGCGCAGCCCATTCCGCCATGGCAGAAGACTATGGGAGGACCATTGAACTTTTTGGTGATTGATGGGGTGTTGGAGAGGACCTCGATTCGGCCTTGTGGTGTGTTTACCCAGTGACGCTCGAGGCCTTCGGGGACTGTAGATGGAGGTCCTGAAGGTCGAGTGTAGTGAAGCCACTGGTAGCTGAGATGAAAACCGAACATTGGTGGTTGTTTACTAGGCCGTGTAAGTCGAGCTTGTTGGTGTTGTGTTATGTACGGAGGTGAGTATGATGCCTCAATGCATGGGTATTGCTCCCCTCTTATAGAAATCCGACCTACCACTCAAGACTTCAATCAAGCTTAAAATAAGCACAAATAGCAAGGGCTCTTTCTTCCGTAAAGATCTTGTTTGTCGCACATGCAAAAGCTCAGCCTGCAAGCCACCAACTTAGCCCATAAGCTTCAGCCTTCAGCCGCTCGTTAGCCTGGTCCATCCACAAAGCAGCTCGTCGGAAGAATCAGGAATGAACCTGAGAATGCCTAGTAATTTCGTGTCTTGTGGTCTAAAATAAATATTTCTTGCTGAGTGGCGTCTTCGGTGAGGCCAAAGGGAGTAACGAGTCCATCATGGATATCGTTATGGTTGAAGACAGTATGAGTCAATGTGCTTCTACCATGACAAGCTCATGATAGGCTATTTTAAACATCAATACGCAACACTGAGGTACCATGCGTCCTCTGCAACGTCGTATCATTCGGCTTTCATAAGACTAGAGACCAGCTTCAATCTATGCCTTGAATCACAGGTCGCCCTGTCAATAAGATCGATCTGCTTCGTGACCATTTTCGTATTGCAGGCGGTAGTCGGACTTTGAACTAACACCAACGATGTACCTAACGCAATCAGGAACAGTAGACGATCAACTCCGCAATACCAATCGTCTTGCAATACCCACACGTTCTAGAATGCTTCCATTCTTCTTACCCTTCGGCTCTGAGTTCCTATCAATCCCTACCCCGCTCTCTCTGCGGAAACCTACCCGTCAAGCATGGAGAGTCACAAGGATGCCATTGTTTTGTTCATACATCTATATCATTGCCATTAACCATTTCTGTGCCTCTTTTGTGTTTTGAATCCAAGGGTGATGTCAGCGTCCACAAGAGCTAATGCTACCAGACCAAATAATGCAAGGAAGCGTGTTCCCAAAGCGTATGTTCTTATCTTGACGACATGGGTTCAACAACTGACTTGTGAGATTATCAGTTGTGTAAGATGTCGAGATCAGAAGATTAGATGTTCTGGATCGCAGCCATGTCAGCAGTGTGATAAGAGGGGCTCAGTGTGTCAATTCGATGATGAGTCGCGTAAAGTTGTGGTTTCGAGAGGGTAAGTCGATGCCAAGAACTGTTGATGGAGTCATACTTACACATCTCTTCCAGGTATATCAACCGCCTCCAAGAGAGGTTGGCGGCCTTGGAGAGCAAGTCAGAAGAACACTCCCTCCTTGAAGCTACGACTGGCCGATCAAGGAGCACCGATTTGAGTAAGTCTTTGTTGGTCTCCCATCGGCCTTCTACTAAGGTACCAGGTGATCGTCTACCACTTTCCACCGAGAACAACGAGATTTCAGAACAAGTAATCAAGTCTTCAGTGTCAATATCACCATATGGAACCGCTGAGGCACAAGATCAGCGACAGCTCAATGGTGAAGGCAAAGCTCCCCTCACGAATCCTTTAGCCTTCCACACTTATGACTTTGTTCCGAGCGTCACAGGACACATTCGTAAGTCCATACTCACTCGCCCAAGGAGTCAGTATCTCAAATCGAGTATTAACTTATCGTCAGTTTTCATGGGAACGTCATCAAATTGGTCCTTCAACAAGCGAGTCTTGACCATGACACACGAACGTGTCAAGGGCCGTCCATTATCAATGCACAACTTGCACTTCGCTGGCACTGAGGGAAAGGTCTTTGATCTGAGATGGGACGGGACTAGAAAGTTTACATCGCAGGATGTTCCAGATATGTCTGCCCTGCCAACTAAAGACTTTGCTCTATATCTCATCAACTCGGTCAAGTTCCACTGCGGTTGGCTGTACAGCCTATTCGATGAGGACATTTTCATGGAACGCTTCCGTCTGTTCCATGAGAACCCTTCTGAATATGCGCGTGCAGAACCTTTGTGGTTCGTTCACTACCTTCTTGTCCTGGCTTTTGGGAAGGCTTTCGTGGTTCAGTCAACCAAGTCGAGACGACCTCCGGGTGGTGACTTCTTCATACAAGCTATGAAACTCATGCCCGACTTCAACTTCTTTGACTGTGATATAATAGAGGAGATGCAGGTTCTTTGCTGCGCTGCTCTATATCTGCAATCTGTGGATCACATACAACAGGCATATCGTCTGGTAAGCAATTGGCTCTTTACATATGCATGGTAACTAACGGCATCAGGTCTGCTCTGCACTTCGTCATGGTCTCGAACACGGTATACACACTGAGATGCAATCTGATTCTCTTGACGCAGCTTACGTACAGAGAAGCCGACATATGTTCTGGACACTCTATATCCTCGAACGCCAGCTGATTTCGCTTCTGGGACTTCCGCTGAGCATAGCCGACGAGACAATAAGCGCACGCTTTCCCGACTTCCCAGGCCAGCCGCAAAAGTTAGAGGCGCTGACGATACATGTTGACTTCTGCAGGGTACTTGCAAAGATAAATCAGAGTGCGTATTCTTGTGCTACAGAGACATGGTCACTAACGATCGCAGCTGTTTATGGCCTTGAAGGAAAGCTTGACAGTCGATACCTCGGTGCCACCCAGTCTGTTCTCAAAAGTATCGCTACCGTGACAGAAAGATTGAACAAGTCTTTTGAGATTCAGGCAAGCGAGGGAATGGCTGGCATATCACGAATATCAGCACATCTCCATTTGATGCAACACCAAGTAAGCTCGTCCGTCTCCCTCTGGCTGTCAGCTTCTAATGGAACAAGTGCATCATTCTCACTACAAGACCACTGCTATACACGTTCCTGCTCTCCAGGCTTGGCCACTTAGAGGTAGCTTTGATGCATTGGCTACAATCAGAGAGTGTGAAAGGGCTAGTCCAAATGTGCACCGAGTCTGCTCAGCAGATTCTGAGGATCCTCTCCAGCCTTTCTGAGCAAGGGCTTTTAGGTAAGCTCTCCGGTCCCAGCATTTATTTGAGCGTGTTACTGATGCTCGCATAGAAACATTCCTGAAGTTCGATCAGGAAGCCGCTTTTACCGCTACAATTGCACTGCTCATGGCCGCTGCGATTGACTCATCGCTACTACCAGACCACACTCCCTGGACGCAACGCGCCTACGGTCTCTTCGACGAGATGAACTCGAGAGGCAATCTCGTAGCTAACATGGTTGCAGCTGAACTGAAGCAGCTGGAAGACTTACTCAAAGGCTTCCTCGCCAGCAATGACTCGAGACCTGTGGTTGCGATACAGGGTCCAAACACGCCTCGGCAGGGCTTTATGAATGACATAGACAGTGGCACAGGCTCTGTCACCGATTATGCCGAGCCGTTTAGTATCGAGCCGGATGATGACTTTGGATTAGGGCTGAACTATGAACTTAGTGCGGAACAGCTGTTGAACATTGCTAATTCGCTGGATATCGATAGCTTAACATGGCCGTGGCCGGAGGATCCTATGGCTGAAGATGTGGACGATGTATGAATATCGAAAAGGACAACTTTAATACAAACAGTGTAATTGAGATTCATCGTTTGACTTCTTGTATCGCTGGGCAGTATGTTCAGTTCTCTTCTATCCCCTGAAGTGCAAAGTTGACATCGCAGGTTTTCCTTTCGTTATCTTTATTTCTAGCCAGTCACTGAACACAATAAACTTCTAAGATGGTGAGTCGAGTCAGTGACACAGCTGTGGCTCTTCCAAATTACCCACAGCAGCTTTGATAATGGAATAGTTTCCTTCTTTCATACGTGAATCACGAGCACATCACTGAAGACGAATGTTATATGTAGGTGATACCAATGCGAGAAAATTTTCATAGTATGCAGTGAGTGGTTTCCGAAACCTATGAAATACATCCGTACCCAAGACCCCGATACCATTATGCAACTTTCAAGACGTGGTGTTTCTACCACAGTTGGACATATGTGAGGAAGCGCCTCCACTTGGGCTTAGCATAGTACTCATCGAGATGCTTGATCTCCTCGACGCTCAAGTGTCGTCGGCCAGTGAGACAGTCGGCGGTGGCAGGATCTCTCCAGGGAGTTCGGAAGATAACCTTGTATCCAGCAGTGAAGCCAAAGATGACCAGAACACCAATCATGTATTGGAAGAAGTTGGAGGCAGAAAAGCCAGCGCCACCCTGTAGTGTATTCGTTAGATAATTACTCGTATAGTTCGAGGATTTTGAGTTAACTTACGACAGGCTTGATTCCGGAATAGATACAGCAGACCAACAACATGACGGATATGAGCATCAACCATGCTGGCGCAATGGGCCAAGCGCTGGATCTCCAAGCATAAGTCTCTGAGAAGAGTTTGTCGTTCTGGGCCTTCAGAGCACAGTGGAATCGGTAGTTGGTGAAGGAGATAATGATCCAGTTTGTGAAGAAGGAGGCGCTTGTAATGGAGATCAGCCAGTTCAAGACAGTAAGACCGCCAGCTGCAACAATGTTAGTTGTGATTCTAGGACTGCGAGGGGCTACTTACCAGAAAGCTGAATGTATCCGAGAACAACAGCAACAACAGAGGTGATGATCAAAGCAAGTCTGGGACGTCCCTTATCATCGACATGTGCGAGGCGGGTAGAGATGAGACCCTGATGGGCCATAGTTCGCAGGACTCGCGATGAGAGATAGACTGACTCGGCAGCGATGGCAAGGACACCGCAGATCATTCCAGCGTTCAGGAGGGACGAGATGCCGGGAATTCCAGAGTCCGTAACAGCAACGACAAAGGGTGAAGCAGCAACACCACCTCCACCGAGAAGACGGGGGTCGTTGGAAGGAACGAGAATCGTGATGAAGACGACGCTGAGCATGTAGATGAAGTTGACTCGGAAGGGGACGAGCTTGGTGGCGTGAGCGAGGGAGAAACGTGGGCTCTCGGCTTCACCGCCCATGATACCGATGAAGACTTGGTCGCCGACGGCCCAGGTAGCAAGGAGTGCACAGTTGGCGAATCCCTGTGAAGTTGTTAGTGGGAGTAAATTCAAAGGGGTGTGCTCCAATTCTTACAGAGAAGCCGTTCAGGAATGCTGGTAGGTCAGTCCATGTCTCTCCGTGATGAACATAACCGTTGGGACCAGCTCCAAGAACCAAAGCCAAGGAGAGAGTAATGATAATCAAGAAGAGGAAAATCTTGATCAGAGATGTTACATATTCAAACCAGGCGAATACGGTGTTCGGGAGGAGAAAGATGACGAGACAGGCGAACATGAAGATGCTGACTACAAGGCTCATTAGTTAGATTTAAAAGGGGCTGGTAAGTGAAACTTACGTGATGCCGCCAAAGGAAACGAGCCTCCAGACCAATATCCTACCAAGATGTGGAAGAAACCGGCCTCAGCAGAAACAATAGCAGTCCAACCTATCAACAGTCAGAACACATGGCTTAAAATCAAGTTCAGGGGTACGAACCAAGCCACTCGGCGAAACCTGCTCCAAAAGCCAGAGCGGGATCAACCCAACGATCAGCATAGTCGATATAGTTTCCTGAAACAGGGAACGCAATGGTCATTTCTGACAACGATTGTAGAACAGCCCAGACACAGGTGCACACCATGAAATATGCAATCACCATGTTTCCTGGACCGCCAGTCGCGAGGGCTTTTCCAGTAGCGATGAAGACGCCCGAGCCGATATTGGAACCTAGAGCAATGATCTTGAAAGTCTCATGTTAGTATTGTGAGGGAATTTTGGTTTATTGGACTTACATGAACTTGTCGTGGTGTAAAGGATCGATGGAATTGCCCATGTTTTCCCTCTTGCATTTCAATAGCCTGAACTTCGTCAATGCTTCGTGAAGCTGCGAGGTCAAGACCATCGTCTTTCGTCATTGAGCCGCGGGACTTTTCTGTCATCCCAGCTGGAATATTGACATCGTGAATACTTTCTCGACGCATGATGAAGGATATCCACAAAGGAATTCAAGTTTAGGTAAGCTGTTGTATGGAGATGAGACCCTGGAGTGGGAGCTTGCTGGGATCCATCTTTTCTGCACGACGGCGATCCTAAGTCTTTATACTGTTTTCCTCGGACGTGATGGAGCTGTCTCATAGAGCTAGGGGGGCGAAAAGTCTGGGGAAATTGACAGAAATGACGATCGTATCATGATTGGATTCTACGGGAAAGTATCCGCGAGGGCTATCTCTATATCAAGCATCAAGGGGGAAGGATGAAAGAAAAACAGGCTATCAAAACGCTATCAGGCATTTACGACACCCACTGAGTGCTTAAAGTTACCCCAGATTCTACCCCAGCTTCAACTAGACCAGAACGAGCTAGCTTTCCAGCGTCTATCAGTCGAGACTCGTGGCGAGGTTGGTAACCATTGGTTAGAGCGCATTCTGTGTGATAACAGTTGAGTTTAGTCTCTCCGTGGCGCTACGGATGTGCTCCCGATGATGAAATCGCTGCCTCATATCTTGATCTTATCGTGGTTATCTGCCGATGGTGAGGAGAAGCTGGGCCGAGCTAGGCATGGTATCAGTAAGTTGGGCGATAAGCCACTTTTGACGTGAATGAGGAAGGGTACCGCGAGGGGTGAATCGGGCAAAACGGCGAGAGTTAGTTGGCGTCTATTACCGTGAGGCAATTTCATGACGGTACCCAAAGTCTTCGATTCAGTATCTGATAAACAAGATAACTCGACTATGTTTAGGCAAGTGTTATCAACTTCTCTGATATAAAAAGGCAATCCTTTTCTTATCATCACTTCGACTCGGCGAGACTTTGAAGTATGATAACGTTGACTATCATGCGGCATTCCGTATCTCATCGGCGCGGGGTTCCGATGTCTTGCATCCCCTGCCATGTCTGCCATCAGGTGTTGTATAGGAGGCTCAGATACCTCATGTCATTAGAGGGCGGTTCACGTCCCGGTGGCGTTCTGCAGCAAGCCTAGACCGACCCAGTGGACTGGGACTCTTTCTGATACGATCATTTCCACGTTGCATGACGCCCACGTGTCAAACACTTACTATCGTCTGTTGTCAACGAGATCTACAACATGCCATGATATAAAAATGTTTGCCTATCCTTTAGATATTCTGCTCTTAATTAAATCGGGGCCAAGAATTGCATTGCATTGGTTGGCCAAAGTCTACGAGTTGAGTACTGGCACCATCAGTGTTTAGGACAGTTCCATAGAATTCAGTTCTCGAACGGCGACTTATCCCAAGTTCTAAGGCACCACAACGGAGTATCTAAACGCTAAGTTAGCCCGGACTAACTGGTAACTTGTACGGCAAAATCGACCACTATTGAAGCACGGGGAGCACGAATGGTGGTGAATGGTATTGATATCTGATTTTCTCCGGCGTCCAACTCTAAAACACCAGACAGAAATATGACAGAAATACTCCCCAAAAGAATTGCGTATCTCTAAAATACGTCGCAAACTCTTTCGACTGTGTGATGGTTACTAAAGCATTGTGTAGGCGTGTGCGTGGCCAGCCAACTCATCTCAAGCCACGTCGCGGAAACTTGCAACAAACAGAACTATATACAACTGTAGAATATATCTATCAGATGTTTAATGATAGTTCGATCCTTTGAGGTTGCCACGGCCCTGGAAACATCATGATACTTGCTCTATGATGAGTTTCTACTGGAAATGACAGCACAAGTTACTCGTGTCCTCGAGAGGCAGCTCACCTCTTCAAAATGGCGATCCTATTTCGTCGGAATACAATGTTTTGACAGATTTAGGGTTTTCGAGGATGGTCTTATCAGTGTCTTTGAACATCTAGTTTTGGTTATGAAGCTAAAGTCTCGGGTCCTGTTGGACGCTGCATCAATGAAACAGTTGCGGATATCAATTGTCTGATGTTCTTATGGCTGTTTCTATCTAACCGCGCATATTCCAACTTTGACAAGCCGGCCTCACAGTCATTGTCAATGTGTTGCTAAATACACCTCGCTGAGGTATTGCAAGAGTTTAATTTTCTTCCAAGAGACTTCGAAGGGACTATCTCCAGCGGCATCAAAGTTGAGTATAACCAGATTGACGATGCTTGGAGGATGCGTGTCGGGTCCAGAAAGCACATTCGACAATGAACTGAAATCCATGGCCAATCAATTGTACTTCCCCAAAAGAACAATTCCATTGTTCTGCCAAAATCTCGGCGTGCTGGGCATAAGATGTGACAGCGAGGTCACTCCCCTTACCCTGGAACAGCCATCCGTCTTGACCATGCACAATATCTGGCCAAGACACGAGCATCATCCAAAGATAGAACGGCCAGCTCTCTACCACCTCTTGGACAATTGACACCTAATTCCACGGTCTCTCCAGCTCGACTACGGCATTTTTTACCTTAATTACCCAACTACCCTGCATCCCGATGCCATATACCCAGAGTTCAACCGTGAACTGCGGCATCGCCGAGGTGGCCAAAGCACAGTGTTACCGTGACATAACCAGCGCCCGCAAGAAGACCCAATGCCAAGGACAACCCCACGACCCCCGATTTCTGCCAACTCGTTCGTCTTGGCGATTTGGAACTTCTAGATGCATTTGCATTCGGCGGACGAGGCGTCGTTTAGATAAGGTCAATCCGTGGGGCGAACAGGTCATTAAGCATAACAGCCTTAGTCTTCTGACGACATGATTTGCAGAGGCATTTGCGACTGGTCGGAGAATCGTGAGGAATACGGCGTAGGTACAGCTACATGCTGCAGGGTCGAGTAGCCCAGAGATGATAGGGGCAACGGGATCGACGGGAGGTCACGTAACCGAGGCAGTGCTCTGTACCGTGGGCAAGTACGTACTGAGCGTACGAACAGCCTGAAATGTAGCGGTCATCTTGCCAACAGTCTTGGCTCGAGTCTTGGCGGAACTGGGGGTTTATATATGCAACAGCTTACTTGCCCCTTGCTCGACAAGTAACAACTCGTTATCACCCGTTGCCAAGTGATAAGGGACTAAGACATGCTGCAATAAAGTTCTATGGCGCAGAGACATGCCTAGAGCGGAAGGTCAGCGGCCGATTCAACCAACCTGCTGTATTGGGACTAAGACTTGAGAGACGCGTCAGAGTCAGATGCCATTCTGATTCGACAGTTTCGAAATGCTGACCTGCGACAGAATTGCTACCCTGTATCGACTTTTTCTCGAAAATCTGCAAGGCTGATTGATTTGCAGTAGATTGCATCGGGATCCCGATGGGTGGTTGCATTTGCGCTGTGAGGCTTGATGTATCTCTTGGCCTTGGTTGAAAGAGACCTAGGTCGGCTTTATTAATGAATAGAGGGCATCCTCGAGCAGCTGGTGATGTGTAACTAGTCAGAGCCAGTGTAATAAGCTTTGCAAGTAAGTATCAGTCCAACACATGCCAGTCAACACTCGCTGGCTACCACACAATGTACTGTACAATGTAGCACCTGCAGCTAGGGTAATTACACGTACACACACTGACTTTTGGGTTGTCAGGTGTGGCTCGTTGAAGGTAAGCTTAATGCTTAAAACAACCCCTGCGGCTCTTGAACCAAATGAAGAAAGCGCCGCAGGTTATTGCAGGTAATAAATTTCCTCCCATCGGCCCGTGAAATCGGCCAACTCGGGACGGGTAATGCAAAAGAGACACTAACAAAAGCTTTCCTGCTCGGTTATCGATTACCGTTTGATGTGGTGACTGTTCTCTTACTGTCATTTCAAGCTGAGTCGCGTGTCTTCATGTAATGGACACAATAACCTGCAAGGTCAGGGGCAACATTTGATAACGCTGGAACTGGCCTTGCGGGGACTGCAAGGGTGCCCAGCCGGTCATGTCCGGCCTTGTCGTGCCCGTGCTCCATGCTTCAAGCCAAAACAACGGGGCCTCAACAGCAGTGACCACAGAAACCTCGTCAGAAGAATTGCATTACGTACAAAACTTTGAGTAACTTCCTCAAAGGACAGTTGCTGGTGGTTCTGTCTGAGGACGATGGAGCTCTCCCCAGATTCATGGCGATTTGCCCACGGGGTAAGGCAGTTGAGAGCAAACCGTTACGTATTACCCCGTAGATGGGATTCAAAGCAAGATCTCAGTATCTGGAGGATGAAACGTAATGTGCTGTATGTACAACTTTGAAGCTGAACGCTCCCTTTCTGGGAAGCCCGACTGCCGCGGCGGCAAAACAACCGCGCACCGCTATCAATAGTGGGAAACGGGAAACCTGGGCTCGGGACCATTTTGCAACAGCGATTTTGCTGTTGACTTGGTGTTATCACAGTCCCTTCCACAAAGATAGCTGATGTCGCACCACGGTGGGATATGCCCGGGGTCTGTGAGCTTCGACCAACTCAGCATTTCAACCTTTCCCTTCATCAACCTTTTACTCGTTCGATCGACATGTGCTGATGACTGCAGGTCCTTTTTGGTTTCATTAGCGCCAATCGGGAAGCCAAACAGCAAGGTAATGGACACTTCGTCACTGCGCCACCCTTCTAGAAGAAAGCTATTTTCTCCGCATGCTTCCACCCCCTGTCAGGTTCTGCAAGATGTGGTAGGAGGCGCCAATTAGCCCTGTCATACTCTAAAATCACCTGCGAATCGCACGAGTGAAGAGTCGTGAAACCGAGGACCAGCGTCAGTGACCCAAGGGATCAATTCAGGTAGGCTCATATCGAACACGAGTTACCTCAAGACTGACATGAGGTGACAGTATCAAGATTACATACAGTATCACCTAAGAGAGCAGGTGGGGGCAGTACGAGATGGGTAATTTGGGTATCATTGAGACAGATGCCAAGCTGCTTGGAATCATGCTGAGCCAGTATTTCGGTAATCAGAGACTCCCAAAACGGCGTCAAGTTGATGTCTGGCCCGAATACCTAATATGGGAATGTTGATTGGAGGATTTCACTGTAATTGCTCTTCTTGTGTCTCCGCAATGTCTACCACATGGTGTTGGTCACCTATGGACCCCAAACCTCTGCGCATCTCTGAGAGGAGGAACAAAAGTTCGCTCTGTGCACTCACGGTTGCATGTGTCTACTGCTGACTGAGAAGTAGTGAAAGCTTGGCAGCTGAGGTTTGATATTGGATGCCAGAAGAGTCAAAAACCATGGCTAGAGTCTCATCACGTCTTGATGGTTGTATGAGAGTTTGCGTATGGTAAGAGAATCGTTCAGTAAAAGATTACAAAGATAGCAATGGCTTGATCTCGGCTTTTCTCAATCAACCTGAGAAGAATTAAGACACCAAAGAGGGGCATCGTTTGCCTTTCACCAATGTCAGAAGTGTTGATGGGGCCTCAACAGCACGGGAGAGGTACCTCTTCAATGTACCGG
The DNA here is from genome assembly GCF_900044065.1 of Fusarium mangiferae. Classification (NCBI taxonomy): domain Eukaryota; kingdom Fungi; phylum Ascomycota; class Sordariomycetes; order Hypocreales; family Nectriaceae; genus Fusarium; species Fusarium mangiferae. The sequence continues at coordinate 642,131 of NW_024573936.1, forward strand.
TACCTTTCCTCGGAAGTGGAGTAAGGTTTAGCGTCTTTCAAGGATAGCGTTCCTCTCCAAGTCCCCACTTTACCTTGAATTAGGTTGATCGTCTTGCATGGCTTGAGCTCTCTTGTGTTTCCCCTGGTCAATGCCTGCGAAATGTCTCAGAAACGGTCGAGTCCTTCTTACGAGGAGCAATATTGAGCCATGGCGGGTGAAATTGGAAGGCAGAAGTGAGCCTATGGGGTGTAGGACAGAGAAAGTAATCCATGCGCTTTGATGAGGCGGCACGGGAAGCATGGATCGTGGCTGCGACTTCCCCGGGCAGTCCTTTTGCTGTCAATGGATGTTGCCTCTTCCCAAATCTCATTCTCATTGCATGCGTCGTTCTTTCCCTCGAAACAAGGGGCGTGCATAACCGCGACATCGACGTTGAATCTACCGAATCAGAAGCATGTTGCCCCTTCCTCCCCTTCGCCTTGTCCTGGTCGCATGTCGGTCGGTGATGGTCTCCGCTCCGCCATCTGAATCTTTCTACCTACCCCAATCATCCATGTTCCTCCGTATCGCGGCTCTTGGCACTTCGGACCCTCTCCTCTCTCTCTCCACTGCGCTTCTACGTTTGAAGGCTGCCAACTTGTTGGTGATCGGCGACATACAGGAAACTAGGGGCGTGCCTAGTAACCTAGTCTAGTCAAACCTGGGGCCTCACTAGAACTTCGACTCGAAAGCATCCATTCATCCTTTCCACTATGGCGGCTGTCTTCGCCCCTAGTGCACCGACTCTAACGAGACCCCGGGTCGTCTTGGTCTTCTCCCGCGTCCAACTTATATTTAAGAAGACTCGTTTCCCTCGTTGATGACCGATGTTCCCGCCCATCACCGTTTCTTCTTCATCCAAAAGACCCAAGGTCACTTGACCTTTCTTATCATTCTTTAATCCCTGACTCTTCGAGAGTAACCCACAGGGGAAACGTCAAGATGGAATCAAAGAGTTCCAGCGACAACCCGACCAATGTGTCCCAGGAGAAGGGCACCACCATCACCGAGCACCCTGGCGATGTCCAGACCGGTGGTGGTTTCGCTTTCCAGGAGGAAAGCAAGTGGACTCGAAATGGTCTCACTCTTGAGTCCTTCCAGCGCCGCAAGGACACTGGTGACCATGAGCTTGATCGCCGTATGAAGCCTCGCCATCTTCAGATGATTGCCATCGGTGGTTCTATTGGTGCTGGTTTCTTCGTCGGTTCAGGAAAGGCCCTTTACACTGGCGTAAGTCGATTTCTGTCTGCAGTTCTTGTCCGATACTAACATGTTGACCCAGGGTCCTGGATCTGTTCTCATCGACTTCATCATTATTGGTGCTATGATCTTCAACGTCGGTATGTTGCACTCGCCTCACTCCGCACTCCCAACCAGAAAACTGACAGCTGCCCCATAGTCTTCGCTCTCGGTGAACTTGCCGTCATGTATCCCGTGTCCGGTGGTTTCTATATCTACTCGTCTCGCTTTATCGATCCTTCTTGGGGTTTCGCCATGGGTTGGAACTATGTCGCACAATGGGCTACCGTTTTACCACTCGAACTGACAATCTGTGCTGTTTGTATCGAATATTGGAATGATGAGCTCTCGCCTGGAATCTTTATTGCAATTTTCCTTGTTGCCATCATTCTCATCAACATCTTTGGTGGCATTGGATACGCCGAGGAAGAATTTTGGTCATCTTGCCTCAAGCTCGGAGCTACTGTTGCTTTCATGTTCATCTCTCTTGTCCTCGTCTGTGGTGGCGGTCCATCCAACGGTCGATACAACGAGTACTGGGGCACACGCTACTGGAGAGAGGACCCAGGTGCTTTCAAGAACGGTTTCAAGGGATTCTGCTCTGTCTTCGTCACGGCTGCTTTCTCTTTTGCCGGTACTGAGCTTGTTGGTCTCGCCGCTGCCGAGTCTGAGAACCCCACCAAGGCTTTGCCTGGTGCTATCAAGCAGGTTTTCTGGCGTATCACCCTCTTCTTCGTCCTTGGTCTTTTCTTCATCGGCCTTCTTATCAAGTCCACTGATGACCGACTCAACATTTCCGGTTACTCCAACGCAAAGGCCTCACCTTTCGTGCTTGTCGGCGAGTACTCCGGCCTTACTGGCCTCGCCGACTTCATGAACGTCATTATCCTTGTCTCCGTTCTTTCTCTTGGTGTGTCTTGCGTTTACGGAGGCTCCCGTACCCTGACTGCCATGGCTCAAAACGGATATGCTCCCAAGGTGTTCGCTTATATCGATCGCGGTGGCCGTCCCCTTGTTTCCGTCGCTGTCCATATTCTCATGGGTTTCATCGCTTTCGTCAACCTTGATCCTAAGGGTGGACAGATCTTTGACTGGCTCCTGGCTCTTTCTGGTCTCTCGACCCTGTTCACTTGGGGTTCTATTTGCCTTGCTCACATTCGTTTCCGCAAGGCTTGGGCCCGACAAGGCCACACTCTGGATGAGATTCCTTTCAGGGCTGCTTTTGGTGTTATCGGCTCCTGGATTAGTCTCGGTCTCATCTGTCTCGTCCTTATTGCCCAGGTAAGCCATCGCATTCCACGTTCAAACAAACATGATGCTAACAAAGCCAATAGTTCTATGTTGCTATTACTGCTCCTCCTGGTGAATCTGGTATGGGAACCGTCGAGGGATTCTTCATCTCTTACCTCGCTTTGCCTGTTGTCCTTGCCTTCTGGGCCATTGGCTATTTCTGGAAGCGTGAGGGCTGGCTGTCAATCGACAAGATCGATGTCGACACTGGCCGACGTGAGCACAACTGGGACGAGATCAACGCTTACCGTGCCAAGGTCGCCACTTGGCCCGCTTGGCGACGCTTCCTCAACAAGATCATGTAAAGTCTTGGTCTTGTTATGAAGTTTGTTTCTCTCATTTGCGCACTAGAAACGCTTTGACCTGAAGCGTATATCATAGAACCAATCTCCTGTATATCATTTATCGTTAGATACCATAATAGCATGATATTGTGCCAATCTTAACATATCTCCCCCCGTATAGTTGTTACTAGGTGAGAAGGTGGATGAGTCTGATGGTTATGGCGTAACATGACTGTCCCTGTCCTTGGCCTAAGCCAGGATGTTATGCCAAGAAGTTGCAAGTATTGGTGAAAAGGCAACAAGAAGTTCACCATGACTATGGTAAGGGCGAGTTTGGTTTGGAAATGTTCTACAAGATCCTTTTATAAACTTCAAAGAACGAAAACTTTTCTAAAGATGGAGTCAATCGCGCCCTATGTTCACTTCAATGTTGACATTGTGTGGAGATGACGCCCTGGAAGCGCGCCCTATGTGTCAGTATGGGTAGATGGTGGAGTTTTGGAGATTGCTTCTTCGCTTCAGATAGTCACGTGTGGGAATGAAGAACTCTGAGTTGACAAACTTCCAGTACTTATATTTCAAGTGCCTTGAGGATATTGTTGAAGCAGATATCTCATGTTGCGATATTGAGGGTTGTGCACGGCCTCGATCCTAAACACTGGCTGAGAGGACAACTCGGCCTCAACTTAAGCAGAGTGACTGATGGGTACTCGTAAGTTGTCTCTTCACCCCTTTCCTCAATGTCAAGAGCCAATGAGAGAATACGGGTTGGCATTACACAAACTCCAGGTTTGAGGCGGATCTTGTTACGTACAAAGTCAAGCACAGATTGAGAAGAGGGAGCAAGATCGGTAACGGCGGATATTCTGGGGTAATAGGTAATGGAATCCACAGAAATCAACGACCATAACTCGACTTCACATGTTCACCAAGACTTGCAGTCGTTGAGAGTACGTAATGTGATACGGAGAATAGGAGACATAACCATGCTCCCACATCTCGGCGTCCTTGGTTCTCCAAATCGCGCCATGGCACGACAGCTACAGAGTGCCCAAGGTAATTCCCTCAGACAAAGTCACTCAAGTACAGTACTTACTCCCCGGAGCATGCACCCCAGAACGGTCCAAGGGCCAGGTCCACAGGATAAGCTAGATAATAAGCGCTCTACCAAGAATTCAAGGTTAATCTCAAGCGTAGTTCTTTGTACGTATTTTTTACATGATGGAAATTGGAGATGATGCGGGGTTGTTATCATTATTGGGGACGTGCGGAGAATGGTAATGGGCTGAGGGGTCTTGCAGGCATTGATAGCCTAGGAAGAGAGGAATGTGTCTACATCGTCCAGTTGGGTAACTGTTGTTGGCTTCCCCGGGCACCGCCTCACCCTGGTTTCAGGGCCGCAAGACTCTGAGATGTTGTGAATTAGCGTCTTGGATCAAATGGGGGCGTGTTTATGGAGCGGTCAAGTCCCGAGGGCTGTTGGTTGTGAGAAAGGTGAAAGGAGTGTTGAATTCACATGTGGTGAGGTAGAACTTGTACAGAAGACATTACCCCTGTAGCCCAGGCTCTTTTCGGCATTCTCCAATTCATAACTCCAAACGGCTGGTGTTCTCCCGTCTTTCCAGAAGCTTTCTTTGCTGAGCCATATGTTGAGAATCACCAATGCTTCATCTCATATCAACAACTTGTGTATTTCGGTCGCCAAGAACACTATATTAACGTTAAACTCCCGTCCTCCACTTCCCCAGACTTCGCATCTTGAATTACGAGATAGAATGTAAAGATCTCAACCATTACTCAATTGTTTGTGACAGACAAGGTACATCCCCATGGGGTTCTGCTTCAGCCGCTGCAAGCCGCTATGCCGAGCACCCCTTGTGAATGGAGTCTTTTACGCAACAGGAACTGTGCGAAATAAACTCGTGGGCCATCTCGGCGATCTTGATCTTATGGAGCTGAGATTCTGGGTGAGAGATTCTGGGGAAAGTGGTTCCGTAGGGCTGGGGGATGGAGCTGTGATGTAATGAGAAGGCGCGTGAGGATATCACGAGTTTTGTGATGAGTCTAGCAGTTACATTAGCCAGGAAGACGTGGCTGAGCAAAGAATTGAATCACAGAGTTAAAAATAAGTACTTAAGACCATGTTATCTACCAGTCAGTCGCGCACAGTTATGTAAGATGCAGTCCGAAAGTGTTCCTTGCGGTGATTGTCCATGGTTATCACTAGATATCTCCGTGATGAGTATGAGTCACTGTTCCGAGGGCTACTCATACTCTGTCCTTTCTGCTTCAAAGCCCGCGTGGCATACGTCTTAGCTGTACCAAAGAGACTCTTTAGAGGTCAAAGTCTCAGTCCTCGTCTTTGCCACAAAATGCAACACCTTGACTGTAACGCCCGACAAAGCCTCAAGAGTCGAAGAAGCCAACGGCGTACTGTTTCTTCAGCTGCGCAGGTAACCTTCAGAGGCCCCCCTCGCTTTTGGATGCTTTTCTAATAGATCAGAACTCATATAAAGGATGTACACTGTTCTCATTATCGTTTAGTCCCTCCAAGTGGGAAGACACAGGTTGTTCACTAGGTACACTTCTAGAGGACCAACCGATACAAAGTTGACACGGTCCTTGCCTTTCCTGTTTCGAGAAACCTTTATGCTTATCTTTTAAGGTTAGCTGCGATAGATTTCTGGAAGGAGCGTGCTTCCAAAACGCTACACAGTCCCAGAGGCAGGAGGTCAATTGTCACGTGTGAAAGTTCAACGTCTAAGTCGACGACACACTTACAATTCGATCAAATACAAGCTCAAGCGACCCTCGAAGGCCATTTCTCGGGTGTACATGAACGGCCGCTTAATAATATTGCTCGTGGATTTCGATTTGGGCCGCTCCAGTGACGCGGACGTCTGCAATCGAGTTCCAGCGCCTCAACACCACAACCATCTGGTGATACGGAAGAAGGACAAAAAAGACACGATCGGCAAAAGGAAATACTCGCATTGGAGCGTATATTGTTGCGTAATCTGGGAATCGAACCCAGGGCTCCCCGACGCTGCTCGAATGGCAACGGAGAATTTTACCACTAAACCAATTACGCTGGTTGTTTGATGGAGATACTGGATACAATTGGCCAACATGTTGGTAGAGAGTCAGAAAGCCCTCTTCCTTGTAGTCGAGACGTTGGGCGAGTCTATTTCTGTGCTTATCCACCCGTGGAGTTCAATAAGGCGGAGTATACTTTTGAGTCCAGCCCAGAGTTGCCTTTGCGGATGGTTGGAGCACTCGTGAGGCTTGAGTGCGTGGCTATACGTTCTTAAGAGATAAGAACCAGAACTTCAGGGAGACAAGTGTAGAGTCATGTATCTCTCAAAACTTCCAGCGGAGTTCCCTTTTGCTCAAAGGCTGTGCCTACTAGTAGCTATAATTGTCAAAAGATCTTGAGGCCTGTCATCAATATTCTAAGTTCTAACACCTGGATGCGGAAACATAAACAGATAACTACATTCGCATCAGAGTTAAATCTGTGTATAACAGTGAAGCACTTCAGTATTCCTTGACAATCCGCAGTCTCGTCTGACAACTTGATAGCATTTGCTGGGTACGAACTCCGGTATAGTTCCTTGGGGCGATATATTGGGGGTACGCCGAGAAGAAGCGGAATCCCTATAGTGAAGATGTTTCCCTGGAATTGAAATCTATGATCACGCAATTAATTTAAATTACCGTGAACTGCGTTACCTGTCTGATGTCCAATCCGTGCATGATTTGTTCAGACCCTTGATCGCGAGGTAACTGAGCTCCTTGGTTACTGTTATGAAGACCTCAATGGTATAGCACGAGTTACTAATCTTTTTCTTGAGACACAATTGGGTTGGCAAGATGTTTGATCAACAACCGGTCTTATATAGAGATACAGATATTCTCTAGTCGCGTCCCTGTCAGCACAGGCCTGCTTCGGAGATCGATGTGTCTACACGGGTTGTGTCACAAGATCTCTTACCGCACTTCACCCTGAATACCATGAACCAGTTAGATTTTTGTAACATACAAAGACTAATTGTCAAACATAATCTAGGCAGTCCTCTTGTATCTTCCTCAAAATTTGGATAAGAGTCTCTCCCAGGCTCTTTCTGACTAAGAGTTGACCAAGAGCCTCGGTATCATGATGCACATGATCAGTGACTCCAGATCGGAACTATTCAGTTTCGTAGGCTGGGGTTATTAAACTTACCATATGCAGTGATTCTTACCTGTTAGCTTGTGCTGTTTTCTCGTCGTGCTCAAGAATTCACAACGGTGGTTATGTTGTACAACAGTCAGCTTCGTGACCTATCCTTCTCGCATGGACATAGTCAGCAATTTCTCATCTAGCAGAGTTCAACAGCTAATATAAAATCCGATATCATGGTTATTAAACCCATGCAGATGTTGTTACACGCGACTGTTATACCGATTACACCACCTGGACTCTAAAGACTCACTACCAGTCCTCACAGCCCCGTTGGGGTTGTTCACTGCAAGGAGAGTTTGATGAAATCATGGAGGGAATACATATATGTGGAATTATAATCTATAATGACCTCCTTTCTAAATAAATACTTTCTCTTTGAGCGAAGTGGCTGATATCATGGAGACTATTGCCTACCGAGTGAAATGGGCGTGGAAGTCGCCTGGCCTCAGAAAGAGAAACTATGTCATTGACAACTGGTTGATCTTTTAAATCAATTCCTTCGGATCTTGAAAGATTAGGGGCCCAGTAATGTCAACTCTCTCTCTCATGGATTTCCTCGATTCGATGGGTTGGTGTACATACACACGGTGTCCTTCGAGCCAGAAGACATAAAAGGTACATACCATTGACCACGGCGGCATTTACAGAATCATGGGGTTTCAGAGCCAACTAAGTTGACATTTTGTCGTAGCCACTGACAAAAGAAGCGAATGAATATCAGCATCCCCATGGTGTAAGTCTTTTGCCAGAGTGTACGAGGTAACAGACATAGAGAAACTTTAGAACTCTCTCGCGGCACCGAATAACAAGTCTTTCTAAACAAGTATACCTTAGAGATCTGGCCATAAATCTAATAGTATAATTATAGCTTAGAGTTCATCATCCTCAGGTTTAGGCCAGATTATAGTTACAAGTACTTCCATATAAGCCTAACAAGAAGCCACCAGAGCAAACATTCCGTTACACGTAATGTAGTTATAGGGAAGAAAAAGACCAGAAACTGCCTTGATGTAACGTCAATTTCGTATCAATGATTATCATAATACGAGACTCTCAGTAAATGTTTCTCGTAAATGGCGATTACGCAAGCCACGTTACGTTACGAACACTTGTCCTACAGAGTGAATCTGAGACCTTGGTCGGTGGGCACACACACAACGGTCAAGCCAACAACGTCGAAAGAATTACCATACAATACAACTCAAACAAAGAACAATTCCTTTTCCTAGTCCACTTCGAGCGCTGAAAAGTTATTGTCGTCACTTTTTGGGTGTCAATACACACAAACCACCAGTCAGAATACATACAGCAGGGGTGCACGTGATAAGAACAACCATGGCCCATTTCTCTATCGCAACTCGTCCTCCTTCAACATTATCGTACCTCTCAACCTTCAGCTCCCCTCCTATGGAAGCGTCACCTCTTACTCGCCAGCCTCAGCCCGAGGTCTTTACCCCCAAGATCGTCCAGCTCTACGATTCTCTCTTCAAGGTAGGAATGCCCTCCCTGCCACAGCCCATCATGAACTAAACACCAGCTGCTAGGTAGATATCCGCAACCGCCGAACCTCATGCGCCCGCCTCGACTGATCGCCCCTTTGCTCGAATTAGGATGACTACGACGACGAAGAGAAGACGGATGGCTTCTGGACAGAGTTCTTCCTCCTCAGACCCGATCGCGCCGCCCTGAGACGTATCCTTAACGAGCTGAGCCCCAGCCATGTATTGTCGCTCGATGTGCGGACACAGGAGCTCTTTGCGAGGGGCATAGCTGCGCTGAAGGGCTCGCATAGCCTTGCGCAGTTGCACGCGCTGGACGTGAGTGGCATACGACCGCAATGCAGTACGCGAATTGGTCCTAACACCCGATAGACGCTCAGTGTCTTTCTATCATGCCTCCTCTCCAAACGATACCCACATCCGAGCTCCGATATCATGGTCCTTCTTGCAGGACTCGATCAGATTGATGCCGTGTTCACCGACTTTGTCAGCGCTGTGGAGGCTATAATAAGGAATAGCAAAGAGTGTGAGGCTCGGCATCTACCCAGAGGTGGCTCAACTGACTCGGAGCAGTGGAAGTTCGATACAAGGCGGTTGAAGTACTGTTGGCGGTAACAGCTGGGGCGTACCAAACAACACTGTTGACGTACCTGATCCAAAGAGATCTCTTCCCTGCAGTCATGAAGGTATACAACACTCTACAATTTGAATCGTTCCTAGCTGACAATGCCAGTTCATCCAAGACGCAGAAACGCCAGACCAAGTCCTGCAGCCCTTTACATTACTAGGCCTCCTAGCAAACTACAACAAATTCGAGTTCCAGAATCCTTACCAGCAAAGATTAAACGACTTTGTCAACGAGGCCGTGATTCAAAAGATCGTAGGCGCAGTGGGACAAGCGTGTCAGACTGTTCGGTCTCGCTACATCACAATCCAGGACGATCTTCCTGAAGGCTGGACCTTCAGCGCTACTCTCAACATGATTGGTCTCGGCGCGATTGCTCCTGGGCCAAAGCCTGTGAAGAAGCCTGTGTATGATGTTGAAACTGCCAAAGCTCTCTTCACCAAGCTGTGAGTTAAACAACCCTTTGTGCTACCACAACACAGACTGACATTGTGTTAGACCTGAGGAAGAAGCCGCTGTTCTCCTAGCCACATACGACTTCACCCACGCCAACAAGCTCTTCTGCTTCAACCTAGTGACACAAGCAGCTGAGCCAGGTGCTGAGCAACCCATCGCCAGCTATGTCTCTCTCACCTCCTATCTCCTCCAGCACGCCTACCTCTCACCCCGCGCCACATACTACGCCCATCTCAACCTCATGGTCTTCCGCCTCCTGATCGAGGATCCCACAATCTGCAAGCGTATCTGCAGCGATGAATCCCGTGTCGCAGTGCGTCTGTGTCGACAACGGCAGCCTTACCTCCCTCTCGTCAAAGGCGAGCGAGTCCTCGCCATTTCACTTCTCGACACTATGATTGACGGTGTGAATCATAATCTCCGTCGTCGTCTCGATGTCAGTCTCTACACGCTCTGCTTTGGCATCATGCTTCGCATTATCTCATATCTCTCTCGTACGCGCACACGGCTAGAGTATCATTGGCCTGAGTTCTTCCGGTCTTTGCTCTCCATCGTTCGCTTCCTAACTACATACACAGCCGATCTGAAGGATCTACCACATATCGACACCCTTCTCGACCACGTTGTTAACCTCATCGCCCTGTCCCTCTCCGCTGGTGAAGCCTTCCTCCCCTCGCCAGCAGACTACGATGATCTGTTCTACAAAGTCGTCGAGTCTGGTGAAGTTCTCACCAAGTTCAAAGAGAACTACCGCCTGGGTAACCGTAACAGCAACTCCATTGATACACTCATCAACGTTAGTGCGCATTACAACCAGATGCTTTCAGAAGGTGGTGCGAATCGTCGTAAGCCTAGTCTTTTGACGACGCAGGAGGTCACGGAGGTTATTCGTCAGGGCTACGAGACGTTGAGTATTCAGGCGAAGGAGGGACTGGATTCATGGGAGAGATACCGGGAGGCGGATGAGAGGACGTTGCTCAAGAAGATGGCGAGAGCGGCTGTTGGTGATGTGCGAGTTATGGTTGAGCGGTAGATTGTATAGGTAGTCTAATGTCATCATGAGACGGTGCAGACTGAACTGCTTTCCCGGCTGTGATCCGTCCACTGTGATCTATCCATGTACCCTATTCCTGTTGTCATTGACTGAAAGCTTTTCTCATGAACAACATCTCATAGATGAGCAAACCCTCCATCCTGAGTCTCAATAGTCACTATCAACTCCAACTCAAGTCTCAGCACTCAACCGAGTCATGCCAACTCTCATGACTCTTCAAGAACCTCATAGCCTCAACCTCCCCTCTCTCATGACCCATCTCTCCAAGCATCTTCCCTATCGACACTTCATTACGAACACGCAGCGCACAATCTCATAGAACCCTGATCCTTAAAACGACATTGCGCAGAAGCTCGGCTAGTTCGGCTGGTCTCCACGCAGCGTCGCAGCACTTAATATGTAGTATCTCGAGCTTTGTCCATCTACTGAGCCTCCACCCAACTCACTCACTAGCCATTTCAAGATAGCAGATCGCAGTTCGTTCATTCGAGTCCATCGCGACCCAATCTCTTGGTAAATGGAATCGAGATTATCTTGCATTGGCAGACTGATCATGTGCCGAGGCCTAGTCTAGTCTCTCTGGCTGCTGGATTGAAGTATTACGTCTTGTGAGAGACAGAGTTGGTTAGTTAGTTGTTAGCTGCGACTCTTGTCAAACCGGATTCTCAATTGCTCAAACAGTTAACTCATCTGTCTTGAAACACGTCGAGTCACCGTAAAGCCAGACTAATTCCATAGTCACATAGCACGAACCACAAAACACAATCAAGTCCGCTCGTCCCGCCGCAGGCGAGAGTTGAGAAGTGTCGCACTAAGCCTCTTGACAGGAGACAAGGGTACCTATGTAACCACGTGGACGGGACAGATGAAGAAAAAAGGCCTTTCCTTGTAGGCCTCACTAATGCAATGCAATGCAATGCAGCAATGAACGGGAGAATTTGGTGAAGCTGATACAGATACAGATACAATTCCTCACCAAAAGATGAGATGAGATAGGCTCATCAGAATTGTACAGTACCACCAACAATGTAACCATGTTTCAAGGTATGTGTGTACATACATACATAGTCATAGAGGGGAGAACATGGGCAGTTTCGCGGTATCGGTATCACGGGGACGCCGTTGATCCCTGGGTACTCTTGGATCCGGTTCCGAGGGGAGGGGAGGGGAGGGTAGGGTGTGCGCGATGTGATATCTCATCTTTTCTCACTCTCTTCCTTTCGCTTGGTGAATTGGTTGATTCCGACAACATGGTGACGAGACGAGGCTCCCATGCTTGGCTCGTTGCTTGGTGCCACAGGCTTGACTACCCGGGATTCTCGGGTGAGTCTAGCTTGGGCTCTGCTCGATCCATGAGGGTTCTCAGTCTCTCATCTCGTCTGATGATCGGCTCTTGTCAAGCTAGAATCGTCATCATCGTTGTCGTGACTGAACTGAACTGAACTGAACTTGAAACCATTCTCTTTCGTCAATCTTCGGTCATATCCTTTGCCGAAGTTCAGCTCCAATTCGTTGTCTGAACAATTCAAACAATGTCTCAGACCATCTCGAAGCGGTCTTCCGTTTCTCGCGAGTTAGAGTCTATGCACGTCTGATGCAGAAAGGGCTTATCCGTTAGCACTGCTGCGTTACCATTGCTACCGGTAAAAAGCAAAAGTTCTTTGATGTTCAGGGTCCTCTTTCCAGCCCAATGAACCCAATCTGTCCCGCGTTAAAGCACTAAGTGGCCCTATTTGAGCGATCTATCCTACTGTAACCTCAGCGTTCCCAATTCGAGAGCTTCACCAAGTCGATCATCATGTAACAGGCGGGGTGAGGTGTGTGTGGTGTAATTTACCAGACCAGCCAACACTTATCGTATCCCTACCCTGTCCATTATAATATAATCCTCGTCGCGGCAAGGTAACCTAACGTAAATGAATGGGGAAGCGGTCGAGACGGTTGTAGTTGGTGAACCGAGGAAGCTATGCCCAACATGGTACGGCCTCTGACTGGAATTGGTCCGGATTGAACGGTTAGATTCCCGCCAGCTTTGACAGGCCCGCAGAGGCAAAAGAACAACTGAAGTGAAGCTACCGTAGGATTTGAGGACGAGGACAGGGACAAGGCTGGCCTCGCTCGGCGCTTTTGAATTGGACTTGAACGAGAACCAAGGCGGGGATGGCACAGATCGCCAAAGAGCTCTTGTTGAGTTGACATTCGGTCAACCAAGTTTGTTAGAGTTGGAGAGGATCACAGTCGAGAATCAATTCATGTCGCATTCGACATGCTTCAATTGTCAAGCACGTGTCGTTGTTGTTGCAACGCTAGAACGCTGTTATGTATGTATGTTCAGCGAGTCAGTTATCGACTCCAATACTCATCTGCCGAGGCATTCATGCTCTACTCTCAAGAGTCAATGGATTTGTTGTCTCTCATTTCATCTTGTCTCTCGTCTCGCCTTACTTTTGGTGCCTCAATTCAGATGCCTCCTCCAAGTAGAGTAGAGTAGGGCCGTGTTGCGTCCGGGGTGCTGCAACGGTCAGGATGAGGCGTTTCTAGCGCCGGCATGTCTCTCTCTTCTGCTTCCTGGAACTTGGGGGGACGATTGACCCAGCGATCCATTGTAAAGTAAGCATACGGAGCCAAGGAACGGGGCCTCGAAGGCGATTGTGACAGATAACAAATATTTGCACTCTTGGTTGTTGTTACTGCTATGTATGTGAGATCAGTACGTACAATAGCCTGAAGCCAGTCTCAATCTCGTGGCTTAGCTGAAATGACGGACTAAACCTGGCTGCAGTTAGCATAGAATGCAAGTCAACTGTGTGTGTGATACGATAGGGTCAATCAATAACCGCTGTGCTATACTCTGCAGTGCGATGTGATAGACGTACAGCCTATAGGGCCTCATCACTTTTTGCCTCCCATTGCTGCAGCTTACATGATATTCCATCAGTCATGCATATGCCTCATCTCCACACCGGAGAGGCGCAATTGCTGTATGTATGTATGTAATCGAGGCACAACAGAGCATGCACACGTAATGCAACCGGCGGAGCATCCATCCATCGTATCGAGTAGATAGGCAACTGTACATGTCTCGTTCGAGCATTATGCTGTGACATGACACTACCAGAGTCAACTGAACTGGTTTGACTCGCCTTCAAGGATGATGCTTCCAGTGTTTGAACCGCACGGCAGCCGATATCTTTCCCCATGTGTCAGATGACGTGATGCTGCTGCTGAAACAAACAAAGAGTTGGGATATCCTGGCTGATCATTGAAGAACCCGTTACCCAAACTGACTCGGAATTCCCATGAGGATTCTCAGCATCAAGAAAGGAAAAGATCCGAGGTGGGGTATCTAGCTCTTCTCTGTCTCCATCTCCATCTCCAACTGCCAAGCATTCGATACGACGCAATGCGATGTGATGCAGGGAAATCCTCTCTTACTTGAGGCCATTCCTGCCTTTTCCCATGTTCGCCAGTTTATCAAAGTCATGGGGAAATGCCACCTCATTCTCGCTTTGGTCTGCTTGACTCCTCTCTGTCGATCCCTCTCCTCCGCCATCAGAGTCGCTCATATCATATCATATCCCCTCAGTTCTAACTTCACATGCACAGGGTGGCATTGAGAAAGTGACACCTCCCCTGCATCCACACATCAATGCAGGAACCCGACCTGGCATGCACCAATGAGCTCAATATTTGCCTGTTAGTCCAACATTGTCTTATTCTCTTACCCGGAGAAAAACGCGCTTGAGGCGTACAGGCGCGGGGATTCTTTTGGATCATGATTCCTACACCGCAAGAGTCCTTCTTGTCATGGCAGCAACTGCATCAAGACAAGACTTAGCGTGCATTGTCCAGCTGCGAGGCCGTTGGATGTCTTGACAGTAGAACGGTCCGCGCGTCTCCCTTGCGTCTCTGGTAAAGATACCCCACGTGGAGACACAACCGTCAGTCGCAAAAAGGAATAAATATGCGTACAGCATGGTATAGCACAAAATCCTTGCACCTTGCCATTTTGCACATGGCCCTGGCCGTCTTACAGTAGCGATGTAGCATTGAAGAGTCACACTGGCCCATGCGTTCCTCCGTAGAACCTTGATCCTGGTGTTGATAATGGTGCTCAACAGTCCAGTAAGTGGTGTAGGTTCTGGAGATTGTATGTAAGGGAGTCGGTGACAGGTAACTGGATTGGATGATCATGTCAACTGACACCTGCAGATCAATATAGAGTCATCGCCAATCGGTCCTGATGGTAATCGGAGTTGCGATCGTCAGATTGACCGACTCAGAAGCATTCTTCGTAATTATGCACTGTGACAAGGGAAATTTGTATTCGCAGTCATCGTCACCTTGCAACCAAGGTACGCTCCTACTGTACTCCTCATAGAATGGTCAGCAGTGCTCCATTCATCGTATGACAGCAATTACATCAATCACACGCTGTGTCGTGCACTCTAGTCGTTCCTTGACCGTTTTTCTTTGAGTGCAACACCACGAACCGACAAAGTTCGGACGTTGTATCAAATGCTCCAGGGTAGTTAATGGTTGAGTGACAACCATTCTCATTTGTCAATTTGGAAAGCGAATTTCGAGTATTGCTGCGACGTCGAAGACCAAAGCTCGGAAGATTTGCTCATGGTACATCGCCATGATTTCACTGCGTACAGGATCAAGTACGTGGCGGAGAGCTTCCAAGACTGTAATTTCAGGACTGATCGTGATGATCATTGTCAACGTGACGGCTCCAAGACGAGGGGACGAGGCCCAGTAGAGCGGTTAGACTAAAAGCCCAACTCGGGACTTTTTTCACCTGAAAATTACGGTATAACATATGAGAGGCTGTATAGAGCTACATCGTCTGGGGTTGGATCCACTTGGGCGACGAGCATCGGCCATAAAATCGATGCTATTGCCAATCTTGCCCCAAAGTTGCTGTGCGGGGATTGCTTTGAAGACAATTGCTAAGCAAAGCGATAGTCGATCATGGTGAGCTTTCAAAAGTCGCAGAATCTCGGAACGTAGCTCGGGTAGTCAACATCTACGCCCGCTCTACTACAGGCGTGTGCAGAGACAGCTTCATAGCCCGGTCCAGAAAGTTCCTCAAACGTTTTGTGAGCCTTCATGACTGGTCAACTAAGTTCACAATACTATCGTGTTCCAACATCACCTCATTATGAACTGATGCCAGTCTTAAGGTGCCCGAGCCAAACTCGAAGGAGCTTGGCTTTCTGAGTGTAGCTTCCGAACAGCCCATCTCATTTCGGGGAATTTAAGCAGGGAACTTTCAGCACGAGAGCTGCCTCTTTTTTATCCTCAGCTAACAACCTCCAACAGTCGGGGTAGGCCAGTAGGATCGACGCATTGTATACAGAGTATTCTGGTGTGTGTTGAGGCGGGAAGAATTCCGCTTTCTTCGTACGATACTTTGTAACGTGGATCTTGACTCTCAAACGCTGGCCGACTTTTCGCGTCTTTCCGGTCGGTCACGCTACTGCCGGAACTCGAAGGCGTCAACTATCCGAGCTGTCGATCACAACAATATGCCGGTCAAGCTCCGTAGGCGACATCGGCAGTTGATCAGACATCACTTTCCTCATCACCTTGAATCTGGGTACAAGACCCGATCCAATCAAGCGTCTGCTGTACTCGTCCCGCGTACCACGTTCGGGTTGCGGGTTTCTCTATGATTGCATCGGAAAAGATCCTTGTGTGCTCGGACAGCAGATGGTCCTGTTAAAAGCAAAAAGGTTGATCTTGCGATATCACAAACAGAAGTCAAAGAAACGCTTGTGCTTTTGAGGCAGCTCGCAGGGGACGATGAGCCGGCTGGGGGTTTCATGGGTATAAACTGGTATCCGTGCGTCGTAAAGTTTCCCATCAACATCCAACACACTTGCTACGAACATAGGTAGAGGATCTCATAAGCGTGTATTATCCCAGTAAGTGGATCCATCCTCCACGAGGTGATAGCGTCAGGTCGAACCATGAAAATCCGGTGTTGTAAAGCATCAAGGCGTACATAGTTAACCGTTTGATCAGCCTCAAATCTTCAGCAAGGTAGACCCCGTTTAGTGGCCCTAGGAACTTCTCCCCGGCCGTCCATGTCTTGGAACCAAATGGCACGAGGCGCGGTAATTCCAAAATGTCTTAGAACTGCCAAGAAGACTCTATCGTACCAGGTTACTGGTCTCTATTCAGCATTAGTGCTCGTGCCAGCTTCTTGATAGTGTGAGTAGATTGTGATAAAAATATCACAACCGAGAAATGCCGCGTTGGCTCCATTGCCAATGCGGGAGTTTTGCCTCTAAGTACCAGTGAAGTCTTGTCAACTGGCACGGCCCTCTTCTTCTTCTTTGCTCGGTTCACAACTCTAAATCCAAGTTGCTCCCATCTCCATGTGTCGTCTCGTATCGATCAGATAGGCGCAGAGTGAAAGCCACATCTCTAGCGAGCTGGCGAAAGCTATTTTGGTCAACGTCGCAGCCTATTCGCGTGGCATTTTCCCAGTTCGATCTTGATGACGATCACGACAGGACCCTAAAAGGGCAAACCTGGACATCAGATTGACGATCAAGCGCCACGGGCGGCGCCTCCAGTTTCAGGTACCATCATCAGATCCATCCAATGGGAGTCATTCCCGACTTTTAGATTGACAATCCGCATTTCTGGTGGCGCGCTACAGCATAAGCTAGGTTGCCGTCGAAGTGGGTAGAATAGCAAACTCGACAGATGCTGTTGCTCTTCTTCAATTGCAGTGGCCTCTCCATTCACGCCCAAATTTGGCAATCCCATCCAAGATCAAAATCAAAGATGGACCTGTTGGTGGGACATCAATCTGTTCTCATCTTGATGCCAACTAGATCTGTGCCGGCCGCCCCGAGCCTTAGCCTCCCGAGCAACAAATCGTAACATGGCGTTAGGTCTAGATTCTCAGCTTGAGCCTCTCAGATTCAGTTGACTTCGATCCTCCGAAACCTCTTCTGTCCGTTGCGGTTCAACGTTTCCGAACTAACGTGCGTATGCTAGCAGACAATGCCACAAGCGAGCACCCACTACTGCTTTCCAAATAAGCTAGACAGCATGACGTATCCTTAGTCTTGTACAATTGCTTTTGTTGTCTCTTCACCGGAGTGATTTTTCACCCTCTTAGGCTAATCCTGGTGTGTGTGTGATCTGTAGGTGGTGGGAACCATTTCAAAAGCGGTCCAATCTCTTCGTATGAATGAGAGGCGGCCCGGCGCGGGATGAAACAACCCGTAGCTGTTTACCGTCTTTAAGTTATCTTGACAAACACGACAACGTTTTGATTGAGGTGTCGATCAGTGTGAAAATGAATGGTTAGCGCAAAGCTCCAAACATATTCCTTGTGTTGGGAGATGATTGTGCAGCTAGCTCAATTGGTGAACCGCAACTAGCAAACTTTCGTCTCTTCCAGCAAAAGTAAATGCGGGAGACCAACGCTCAAACCACTAACCACACGGCCCTTCTCGTACCATGATTACAGCAGCCGTATAGCAATCGAGGTCCTCGGACTTCGGAGAGAGCGTGGTTCATTGGCCAAAGTCGGGATCTCGTAAGGGAAAATAAAAAGTAAACTGAATAATCAGACAATTCGTGTTGCTCAGTTCCGCCAGGCCCGCAGGTAACCCTAGATCGTAGGTAGCAGGCAGGGGCGTCTCTCAACGTTGCATTGGGACCCAGAAGTCCTCGATCTACTCCATAACACAGCATTTCCATCCAGGCGGATGCTTCTTACTCCAAGTGGCATATCTTTGCTGTTCCGGCGGTCCGGTAACTCAAGAAGCCGTGGGATTCAGACAGAGGGAAAATGGCCCTGGTCGAAAAGTTTTCCCGTACCAGAAAGCTCTCAACTTGCAGCTTGCATATTCGACTCCAAAAGTGAGACACGGAATATGCATAAAGATGCAGCACTGTGGAACCCTTTTGCAGCAGCGCAGGAAGTTACTATGGAGGCAAGAACTTTTGATCAAACTTCGTAGCAGAGGTTAATGGCTTGTGTCATTTGTACGGTAGCGGTGCTGGGTCTGGAAGAAACGATCGTCCAAACCGGAAGCAAAATGTTCGTTACAATTTCATGTCTCAAAAGAGCTCCATGGAGGCTGTTGACCGGGCATACATAGGTGACGATTGTCAAGTGGAGACGACGTCGACCAGACAGTATCCTTGTAGCTTGTGTGGCTTTCCTTGGGAAGCAAACTTCTCTTGACAACGTTTGTTGTTGCACCTGTTACACGTTTAACCAACCTGCCAACGAGCACCCCGGGGCAAACATAATGCGAGTTGGTGATGTGGATGAAATTTGCCTCGGCTGGAAACAGTTGATGGCGATAACGTGATCTCGGCCTGCTGCAAGGAGTCTGGAGATGCTGACGTTGAGGTGCAAGGTTGCGAGACATGACCCCCGGCTGTTTAACTTTGTATTTCTAATATCGTGGCCAACTGCTTTGACCCTAGAATATGCACTTCGGGTTCGGGAGGAGCAGAGGCGCGAAGGTGCTGTAATAGTAGTCGATGTTCGTATAGATCGAGCTATCGAACTTTGTGACTAGTATATGTTCAAGAGCTAATGGGTTCAGAGAGCAGCCAGAAAGCAAGTTGTCGCGGGGTTAGCAAGTACCCGATAAGCCGTGGGTATTTTGGATATTTGATCACAGCAGTTAATCGTCTCATAAATTAGTGGCGCAAAATTCATAAAGTTCCGATGCGCGGTGTGGGCGCCTCATACGAAGATTGTTTTATTCATTGTAGTTGATGTGAACAACTGTTTGCTATGGTTTCGGCATTGTGCCGAAGTGCCAAGTCGCCAACAGTTGAATAGTCCCATAGTGTAACCCTTTAAAACGGGTGCCACTGCTTTGAATCAACAAGTCATAACGGCTGTGACTGCGGGGTGTTGCTAATAAAGGATGGATGGCTGATCCATACGTAAGGGCGGATTGTATACCGTGAGAAGTATATTGAAGGGATGTTGATAGTGTCGTGTGTCCTTCGAGGGCCAACAAGACGTGTAAGATTCTTTCTTGTGGACGAAGGAAGAGAATGTAGCTCGCAAACCAAGACCATATTGGTAAGGTTACAGTCGGGAACGTCAGTGATTGATTAACGTGGGCGGCTGAGGCTAGAGGCAAGGCTGACATTAGACTGTTTGCAGTAGAGTAGCAATAGGGTTCAATGACGCCTGCAAATTAAAGACCTGAGCGAGATTGTATTGGTGGGAGCGCGAACGCCCATTCAAGCCGCGATTGACAGTGGTAAATCGTCCATTAATTAGCAATTGATCGCGTCGTTGTTGTAATCTGCAACCCAGCCGGTATAGCAGGGACGGATATGAACAGGGGTAAAGCCGTCGTTGGTACCGGGGAGGCTTCGCGGAAGCAGGGGTTGTGTACCAGGTGCCAGGGATCAGGCAGCCCACCCCCTGGCCTGGCAGTTCTGGCAGCTAGCGGTAGGTGGTCCCCTGGCAGAATGCTCGAAAGGGGTTTGATGTCACTGGAGCTGTGTCTAGCTAAGGTAGCGTGAAGATGAAGGGCCCAAGGGCTTTGAGCTGAAGCGGCAGAGAATGGGCAAGAAAGAGGCAAAAAAGCAATGAATGGAACTGAGACCATGCGGTGACCTTGACCTAGACCTTGACCTTGACCTTGAAGGTGATGCCAATGATCTTCCTTCGGCCCGTCGAACAATGGAGGCTTAGGGGAATCAGGGTCGATTGTTGATCTGTGCTGGGCTATTGGCCACGAGAGACAAAGTTTGAGGAGGTTCTGTGCTGTGCAGTATTGGATGAACCACTGGGCACAGATCGCTGGATGCCTTCACCTCCAATGATGGATGAGACTTGTCGCTAGATAACAGTTTCCTACTAGGTAGGTGAGCCAAGTCAATTTACGAGAACTGAAGCTCTAAGGTAAGGTAAGGTATCGAGGCGACAGTGGATGAAAGGTGAGGCTTAGTCAGGAGTCAAATATCCGGTGCAAGCGCCTCCATGAGGTTCTTGCTCCGTTGACTCAAATGACTGGCAGATTTGGTGACATCTCCAAAGAAGGTGCCAACTGGTAGTCATTGCGCTCCTCCCATTTGTCCTGGCCCAAAATGATTCCCAATTCGTCGATATCTAGGTAATCACCGGAGTTGGGCACACAATCTGGAGTCTGAGGTCCCGTCGGCATGGGCCCTGCATTAGGCGCTGAAGAACTACCAGTGCTGTAGCTTCAGAGAGTTATCGCTCGCTTATGTGATGGTGATGATAGCATCAACTCAGTAAAACACGAACGTTAAACGCCACATCGTGTGGTTTTAACGGTTGTCCGCGGGGTTTCGGAGCATCTAGAGCCATGGTTCGAAACGCCAAATCGAAGTTATTATTCTTCAATGGCGCCGCCCCAAACGAACCCGATTCAATTGTTGACCCATACGCGCGAGCCTCTAAGCAGTATTGAAGTCTAACTTAAGTATCGAGCACAGCCATCGAATTTCGGGTCTTCGCTCAAATGAGCAATGCCACTCTTGGAGCAGCTCTGTAATAATGTTTCCTTGATTCTGAGCCAGAATCCTGTTCCTTTCCAGAAGATGATCAGCGACTAGTGGATGACGAAAGCATGGCAAGAAAGCCCTCATTTAAAGAGCTGAGGGCAGATCGCGTTCGAGAGAGGCCAGCTTCGTGAGATGAAAGAACGCAGAGAGAGCGCTTAAGCTTAGCTCCAGCGTCACCGAACTCCTGGAAACATTCCGCCTCTAGAAGGACAGAAGAAAGGGGGCGCAACGTCTTCCAGCGCCCAGCGTCTACGCCATTGATCAACCACGAGAGCGCCGTCATGCTAACTTTTGCGCCGAGTGGCAGACTAATTTGGAGCCGGCTCTTTAGATGAAGCAATTGGTGCCAGCCTTGGTGGCATCTAGACGCTCGATGGCGTGGAAGCGCGGGCACGGGGTGTAAATGACGATCCAGCAAGACGGGGAAATTCGACTTTTAGGGGAAACGTTATCTGGCCGTTTTGCTTGCTTGTGATGTTCGAGGTGGTGTGACCGAGGTTAATACTGTAAGCTTCTATTGGTTTGATATTGTTTGCCGGCGAGGAATTCAATATTGCTGATCCTTTGGTAGTCTTTACGATCTATTGATTGTCTAGCATTGGGGCGACATCGGACACTGGTCAGAGCCTGCGGAGGCAGGCTGCATGCTGTCAGACGGAAGGAATTGTGGTAAGCAGGGTCCCAGCTTGTTTGATCGACTTGGTCAATGCTGTGCGCAAGTTCATGAGGCGGGGAGTCGGTGACAGCAATAGCTTGCGGCTGAGTGGTCTCGTGGTGAGAGACGATATCATGGATGAAAAAAAAAGGGGACTGATGAGCAGGTTCCACAAAATCTTGATCGAGCCCGCACGGCAATTGCTTGAGTCTCCATGATGTTCAAGGAATGGCATCGTCCCGGGTGGTTGACTCTCACCAGGCCCTGGGCTGTCAGGCGGGAACTCGTGATGGATAGTCATGGATGGCTTTGGCTTTGGCTTTGGCTTTGGTCATGGAGCGGCCGGACGGCAGACCGCATCGCATCGATCAGTCCGTGGCTCCGTTGTGGTGCTGAAGCGAGACGCAGGAGAATGCATTGGTTTGCCCATCTTGCATATCGTCTGCAGGCCCAAGGTCAGGAACGAGGAAGCTAGGGCACGACTAGTAAACGAGGCACCGGCGAGTCTCTTCTTCTGTCTGTCTGGTTTTTTGTACTGCGGCGCCCTTTGCGCAACCATCTCAGCCATGGATTACCCCTTGTTGAGAGGGCTTTAAGCCCGCTTTTGCTATCAGCTACCCGGCACTTCCATCATCAACACCACCTTTTGTCTCTCATGACAGCTGACAGTATCTACACATTAAATTATGTACAGAATAGGAAAAATGATAGGCCAGACCAAGTCTGGGGTGGTGGCGGAAAAGTTATCGATCATCGTTCAATAGACACAAAATGCATCTTGGTTAATCTACGAATACGTGATGGCTAAAAATACTGATCGTATGTGGCACCCAATCCGATAACTTGTCACGTAAAGTACAAGGTGAAGCTAGGAATAGTTCATGTGATGAGACTACCACCAAGCAGCCAGCCAGATTCAGTCACAGAAGTTATACATTTCTCTTTTCCTGACTCGAAAAATGCTCGCTCCAAAAAGGGCCGCTGCGTGATGTGGGCATTTCACCGGTTCTCCTGCGAGGCCATCCATTTACGAGTATCCTAAAGTTCTGTGCATACATGCATGAGAGAGGAGAGGCGACGAGAGGAGACGTACGTCGTGAGTGGGACTAAAACCGTTGATCTCTGAAGTCTACTGGAAGTCTGGTACCGAGTTTATCGTATTTTTGCTTTAAGGGGAATTTTATCGTGTGGTTTTTTGAAACCGTGTTTTCTAGCTGCTTTGGTGCCTTTGGTCGTGCATAAAGTACCAGTATGATATGACACCTATATAGGTACTTACGCAGATACACACATTTTTAAAGTCCAGAGTGCTCTTGTGATTGATTCTCCCTTCTTGCTGAGGGATGATTTAAGACAGAAACGCCAATTGGCGATGATGACTCTGATGGTTTCCGTAGTGCGGCAAAGGGTCGCATCCTCCCACGCAACTAAACATCCCGTGTTTCTGTCTGTCCTTGAGAGCTTCACCCAAGTACTGCCGGATACCTGGGTCTTGACATCGGCTCGGAAGCCTTAGCTACGGTACCCAGACAACAGGGGATGAGAGCTTCTTCAGCCGGGAGGCCCCCAAACCCCTGGGACCAGACAGACTCCACTGAACTGCTAAGGTCGGGTTTTGGTGAGGTTAGGTCACGTTTGGTTAGGTCAGGTTAGGTTGAAGAGAAGAAGAGAGAGAGAGAGAGAGAGAGCCCCGCTGAGACCGGGCACAATCCCTCCCGTGGGCACTGCACGAGCGCCACTCTTTTTTTTTCTCTCTCTGACCTTGAGAGCCAGCCTCCCTGCTACCTTTTGGTTGCCCCCTGGTCGTTTCACTGTCTCGAGAGAGAGAGAGAGGACTTGGGGGCGTGGGGTTATCTTCCCGCGTACCTTGCCCTGGTCAATCACCCTCGCGCTCAATCCAAGAGTCAAGTTCAATTCAACTGTTGACCATGGATGGGAGTCCACTCCGACCCGTACGCTATCTCCTCCACCCCCTGGAACTTGGAACTCCCACTTGGGACGGACAGGCCAGGACCCCCTGGACTGGGAGAGAGAGACGGTTCCACCTCACTGACGAAAGACGTGGGTGTGTGTGTGGTGGCCACCAGGAACTGCAGAGCACAGAGCACAGAGCAAGAGAGAGAGAACAAGACTCCCATCCGTCAAAAACGACTACTACCAGGGTCGTCGACTAACTTAAGTTAAGGTGATAATACCACGGCATTCCCCAGACCCAACATAGACGGTGTTCTTGTTCCCATCTCTTCCCCTCGACTCGACTCGACTCGACTTTATACCATTTACATTATTCCTCGTACTCAAATCTCCTCTCCATCTCATTGCTTTGTGTTTTGTGTGTGCGTGGGTTTGGTGTACGGTCTGGCCTATTTTCACTTTTACGACTTGCTTCTACTCTTGGATCACCAACATCAACATCAACATCATCAACAACAGCAACACTCTACCACAACCAAAATAATTCGTCATCACGTAATCTGATACCTTCCTTGGACCGTTGAGCTCTCGAACGTTGCAGGTTCTCCACCCCTGTCGCTCAATCTCATCCGCAGCATTCCATCCAACGCGAACTCGACGAATGACCTGACTCACATCCAGTCAGCACAACCAGACAACGATCTACCGACGACTAATAACGATTGATTGCAATTGGTCAATTTGGATTGGAGTGATTACATCGATCTCATCACTCGGTGTTGATAAGTAAAGGTAAGCAAGAGGAAGAGCCGAGAAAGAGAGTCGAAGGCGTCGGTGGCAGATTTGTTTGCGTTATCTACACACTCTATTCGACACAGCACAGCACAACATCGTTCCATATTGTCTTATTTCTCCCCACAACCACGCAGGTACTGTACATCGGCTGCAATGCACAGACGGGCTTGAGGCATACAGGCTATGCACATGGGCGGATCGTGCCGCAGACAGACATGACATATCAGGACTGGACCATACATGCAATGCACTATTCAGGCGAGACAAGTCACGAGCTGTTGGGTTGGGCTGGGTCCATGGAAGAGATGATTATTGAATGACTTGACATGGGACGATAAGAGCATGGGCAATGCAAAGCAAAGCAACGGAAAATATGGGCACCTCGCGAGAAACCGTTAAAGGTGGACGTTGAATGAGGCGGGTGTGCTTGCTTTTTTGGTGCCTGCGGGTTCACAGAAGAACAACGTCTTTTTTTACGCCCTGAAGCCCCCTCTAAAACGTCTTTTGCTAGGTACCTTGCGCGGCCTCTACAGCTACGCCTTGCAGAAGGTCCCCCCTGCGATCCTGAGCATTCCATTCCTCGACAAGTCCTCCATGGCCCCCTCCAACCCTCTCGACATCGCCTCCCTTCATTCCATCACATTTCCCACAAACAATCAATTGAATTCGCGACTTCTCGTCCCCAGGCGACTTGCTAACATTTCTCTTCTTTCCCAGCCAACCGAGTTCTCCCTCCTCGATTTCCTGTTGCTGTGGTGCAGTTCTATCGAGTTTGATCCCAGCATCATCACCACCACACTTACACCATCGTCGATATAGAGTTTTCGTTACTTCAGCTTCATCATCAGCCTGCACTCTTCTCTTGGATATTCAGACACGACTGCTTGTTAGAGAGAAAGGGATAGAAGAGGACTGAGCAGTACAGAACAGACCAGAACAGAAAGAGCCGGATCATTTCTTGGTTCGAGTGGTTGTATAAACCCACCGGCCGAACCGTTAGTCCCCAGATGATCTAAACGGCGACATCGATTGTCAGCGGCAATCGCACGCAATGTTTAGCGACCAGCCTATGCGAGCCAGTCTCCAGGTGGCTCCCCTTACCATCGCCAAATCACGGACTGAATCATCTGGAGATGCTTCATCGACCTCAGAAAACGACAACACTCTCTACTCACAATCACAAATGACACCCCCCGCTACACCAAATGGCTCGCAGGAGGATCTCTCACCTTCACCTCAGTACATCCCTCCCCAAGTCTTCCACAACTTCCTGCGAGCCTTCTATCCTTTCAACCCCAGTTATGTCATGTCCGACTCGAGTGTGACATTGCCTCTGAACGAGGGTGATGTGATTCTCGTGCACTCTATTCACACCAATGGATGGGCTGACGGCACATTACTTATCTCGGGCGCCAGAGGATGGTTACCGACCAACTACTGCGAGGCTTACGAGCCTGATGACATGTGCAACCTTCTAAAAGCTCTCTTGAACTTTTGGGATCTGCTTCGAAGCACATCAGTCAATGATAAGGAGATCTTTGGCAACCAGGAGTTCATGAAGGGCATCATTGCTGGTGTTCGATTCCTATTGGTGAGTTATCCTTCGTTCACTTTGACAATTGACTTCTAACGATACAAAGGAACGAACAAACTGTCTTAACCGAGAGTCTACCCATATTCAAAGGAATGATGCTCTGCGCAAGTGCCGCAAGTCTCTTCTCTCTGAACTATCGTCCTTGGTCAAGACAGCAAAGCGATTACAAGAGACCCAACGTCTCGAAATTGCTCCCGTTGAAGATGTGAATGATATCATCGATGAGATGATCCTCAAAGCCTTTAGAATTGTAACAAAGGGAGTTCGGTTTATGGATGTGCTCGAAGATGACCGGAGGGCACGTGCCCCTTCAGCCGTTACTGTTATGGATACAGTGCTTGAAGAATCATACGTGCCGCCAACACCACCCGCTGATCAGTCTTCCTTTGATGAACAAAGCCAACGCAGCACAAACATAAATGACACGGATTCCCAAGCTGCTGCCAGCGTCGCTGCCTCTGAATCGAGCGAGACAACTCAAACATCAACATCCATCTTCAACAAGCGATTATCGTCACTCAGTGGCCGTACTGGCCCGAGCTCTCACAGGTTGTCTCAGGGAAGCCTTTCGCAAGCCCAAGCTCACCGCCTGTCGGCCACTATTTCGCACCGAGTGTCTCTGGCTGGCCCATCGTCAGTGTCGAGAGCCCATCATTTAGTTACTGAGCGCCTGAACCGCAGCCACGACACGTTTCTGTCTCATCTGGGCTCCTTCATCGGTCGCCTGCATCTTCAATCACAGTCGCGCCCCGAGCTCGCATCAGCGATCCGACAGTCTGCGCTTTCAGGTGGAGAATTGCTGGCAGTAATTGACGGCGTCTATGACCACATCAACTCCAGCTCTGAGGCTCTTGCCCGAGCTCGATCCACCATGTTCGCCCGAATCCAAGATCTAGTCTTTTCTGCCCGCGATACCCTTGTCAGCGCTGCCTCTGAAGATGCCGATTTGATTATGCCCCATGACAACACAATGCTCCTCGCATCCGCTACGGGCTGCGTTAGGGCCGCTGGAGATTGCGTTGCCAAGGCAAAATCCGCTATCGAGCGCATTGGCGATTTTGAATTCGAGCTCGAGACTAGCAGCCTTGGAATAGATCTCAGCATTCTCGACATCGATACTGAGGAGCGAGCTAGGACCCCATCTGTTTCAGAGCACAATGACGCTGTCAGTGTTGCCGGCTCCAACCGAACATCCAACTCATCTAACGGACATGCTCGTCGCCTCACTGTTGTCGCAATTGATAAGCCTCTTCCTGAGGTTCCCCAGGTGACCACACCTACTGATGAACAGACTGTTCACCCTTCACCCACCTCATCACGACGCTCATCAGTTGCCGATGACACCGTCTCTAGCGTTGCATCCTCCATCTCCTCTCTTCGACCTTCTCTACCTCCCCTTCCCAAGCTTTCTACCACTCTCCTTGCCAGCGAGGAATACAGCCCTGTCGATAACAATGATAACGACTTCAACTCCTCTTCTCGGTTCGACAGTATGATTGCTTCAAGCGCTGGCAGCAGTGCCACCTACCTCAGTCGTGACTCCGAGGTCAGCATTGTTTCACAATCTTCCACTCGAGCTACCACCCCTGAGCAGAATCTTGCCCCTCAGAAGCAGCCTTCGCTGTCGAATTTGAGCAACGGTGGAGGCTCGGAGGATGTCGATGTCGAGTCGAGACTTATGGAGAAGACATTTGCTCACGAGCTCATGTTCAACAAGGAGGGTCAAGTTACTGGCGGCTCTCTTCCCGCTCTTGTCGAGCGTCTCACAACCCACGAATCTACTCCTGATGCCATGTTTGTCTCTACCTTCTACCTCACTTTCCGCCTCTTCTGCACACCGGTCCGACTGGCAGAAGCGCTTATTGAGCGATATGACTACGTTAACGATTCCCCTCATGTGGCTGGACCGGTCCGTTTGAGAGTATACAATGCTTTTAAGGGCTGGCTCGAGTCCCACTGGAGGGATGAAACCGATCGCGATGCTCTTGACCTGATCATGCCCTTTGCTGAACACAAGTTGGCGTCCTCTCTGCCTTCTGCTGGTCGACGTCTGTTTGAGCTTGCTCAGCGTGTCTCTGGCGAGGGTTCTCTGGTGCCCCGACTTGTCTCCTCAATGGGCAAGACCAACACTTCCATTGCTCAATACGTGCCCGTTGACACTCCTCTGCCCATTCCTGCCATCACTAAGGGCCAACTCAACCTTCTCTCTGCTTTCAAGATGGGCGCTGCCCAGCCGAGCATTCTTGACTTCGACCCCCTCGAGTTGGCTCGCCAATTGACCATCAAGCAAATGAATATCTTCTCTTCTATCCTTCCTGAGGAGCTTCTTGCTTCACAGTGGATGAAGAATGGTGGCGTCGCCGCTCCCAATGTCAAGGCCATGTCCTCTTTGACAACTGATCTTTCCAACCTCGTTGCTGAGACTATCCTCCAGCAGCAGGAGGTCAAGAAGCGCGCTCAGGTCATCAAGCAATGGATCAAGATTGCTCACCAGTGCCTTGAGCTCCACAACTATGACGGTCTTATGGCTATCATCTGCAGTCTCAACAGCAGCACTATCAGTCGCCTCCGAAAGACTTGGGATGCCATCTCCACCAAGCGCAAGGACATGCTCCAGAACCTTCAGGATCTGGTCGAGCCTTCTCAGAACAACAAGGTCTTGCGAACAAGACTCCACGACCATGTTCCTCCTTGCCTACCCTTCCTCGGCATGTACTTGACCGACTTGACCTTTGTCGACATTGGCAACCCTGCCACCAAGCAAATGTGCCTGGGCCCCGAGTCTGAGGAGGATGGCAATGGTGGCATCACTGTTGTCAACTTTGATAAGCACACTCGCACTGCCAAGATCATTGGAGAACTCCAGCGATTCCAAATCCCCTATAGGCTTACCGAAGTACCTGATATGCAGGACTGGATGTCTTCTCAGATCAGCCATCTCCGTAGTGAGGAGGGCAATGTCCAAGTCACCTACTACCGCAAGAGTCTTCTCCTAGAGCCTCGCGAGACTGCCAGCCGACCTCCAGTTGACTCTTCGGCTGCCTCCATCGTTGGTGTCGGAGGTGGTCGCCCCGACCTCTTCAGCTGGATCTCCCGCGACCGAGGCACCTCAACACCAACTCCTGCCCAGATATAAGATTTTGCTTATCGCATCAGATCCCTACCGGACTGAACAGCAATTTACCTTCACCATTATCACACGCACATATTACCTCACACCAGTAACTACTTCATCTTTGATACCCCCCATTTTTGTTTGAACTTCTTTCAGCAGATGGGAAACATCGTCATGTTCCTTATGACCTCTATATCCATCAGCACAACGGCGTTATTTACATTTGGGTCTGATAATTTATGTTTTACGGTTTTCAACTCAGTTCCCATGGGTGGAACTTGTTCAAGGATCTTATCACGAAGCGCGAGCGCTGGGTCCTTTGGGGTTCGACACTCACATTGTGAGATGGTCGTCCTCCCTCCAAATTTCAGGGTACAGCTCATCTCGCATTCTTACATTCTACTTTCTCACATTCATTCTCTTCCTGGTTTTTGCATCCCTGTATTATCTCTTCAGGCGAAGATGGGGGCAGGGCGGTGGAAAAAGGAAAAATAACCTCTGGGCACAGGTGCATTCGAAAACGGCTTGCGAACGATTCATGGGTGCCTGGGTTGTTTTATTTTTTTCTCCAATTCTTGGGTTTCTCTTTAATGTATTCTCAAACGCCGTCGGCGCGAAAACGAGTGTATCTGATTCTTACTGTATGAAAAAGAGACGGCAACCTGTCGTATCATGTTTGTTATTCATCATTGAACTTCTGGGAAAGGAGTCTGGTGAAACAAGGACTGAACAGGCAGGACAGGTGATGGAAAAGAAAGACAAAATGGATGTATTCTGCAATAGAATAGGAAGAACAAAAAGAAGAATTAGGATCTATCCTCCTTGAAACATGTTTTCCTCTGCAACTGTGATGTAATGTGTCTGCTAAGTTGAAGTGACTTTACTGCGAGCCCAAATGCATGGTCGTGACTTTGAGCATAAAGACAGAGTTACAATTGTATGTAAGAAGGCAAATGAAGAGAAAACCGCGGATGGCATATGTATTTCTATAGATATACACGTAAATCTTTAACTCGCTTCATGCAATGTAACACATTGTCAAGCAATAACCCAATCCATAGGCAGCGTACCCATCCAGCTCCCCAATGCATACATACTGAACGCCGACATATCATTATATTATTAAGTATTCTTATAAATAGTAGTCCTGTTTATATCTCTCTTATCTACGCCTCTGTGAGGGCAATCTTCTTATCTGTAGGTGCGACAATGACATCCTCGATCTTCTCGTCGCTGAACTTAAGATCCTCTTCAATTGAAACGGAGTCCTGGATCTTCATGAAGATGACGGGGGCGGCAATGACGAGTGAAGCACCGAGGCAGGCCCATGTAGCGGCGAAGATGGTGTCGAATGGCTTGCCGAGGCCGTCGAGACGCCAGAAGATGGCTGCACCGGCGGATTGGATACCCTTGTAGAAACCTGGTTTGATGAGTTAGGACTCTGGCATGGACACAAGTGATGATTGGGACTTACCAGCAAAGTTGGCTGTCTTGCGGCCAGAGTTGGAGAGAGCACCCATGTACCAGTAGATGCAAGTCTGCCAAGCAGCATCGAAGAAGCCGTAGAAGAAGTAGAGAAACATGGGAGCAAGGAACTTGTGAGCACCGTCGTCCCAGTCAATCTTGTCATCCTCGTTGGCAGGGTTCATGGCGATCTCACGAGGTCGCTGATCCTTCTGCCAGGCATAGCCACCACCCCAGATAGCAAAAGTCAGAACAAAGAGGACGACCAGAGAGATCTTTGCGCGGACACTGCGACGGACGCTAGATGCGTCAAGAGCGTATCCAACAATAAGGGCGCCAAAGATCTGAGCGAGCCAGTAGAGCAAGTTGTTGAGAGCGCGAGTGCGGACGTTGAACTGAGCGAGGTTCATGTTGACGTTTTGGTAAGTGTAGAAGATGTTTGAGGAGAAGAACATGGGGAAGAGGAGGACGACCCAGGGGGCGTGGGAGAGGGTTTCCCAGAGACCCTTGATCTCGGTGCTCCATGAAGGGTTCTTCATGACAATAACCTTGGTGTTGTCCTCGCGAACGATCTTGTCGGCGTCGCAGATCATGAGGGCGAGGATGGCACCGATGGCCATGAGAGCGATGAAAGCGGCGTATGTACCATCGGAGACGGGGCCAGCCTTCTTGTTGATGTTTTGAGCAAGGGGGATCTAGAATATGTTAGTGACTACAAAACTTCAAAATCCAGGTCCAAGAGGTACTCACAAGAGACCCGATGACAGCACCCATGTTAAAGATGACCCAGAACCAAGAGATGTATCGTCCCTTGCTCTGCTCAGGAGGATAAGACATCATGATAGATCCCTGAGCAGCCCACAAAAGTCCAGCGCAAAGACCCAAGAGAGCACCAGCGAAGACGACAAAGGGCATGTTCTGAGTATGCGAATAGCACAAGAACGAAGCAGCATATACACAATATCCCAGACCTCCAATGGACAGAGTCAGACGAAGTCCAAGCCTGTTTGCGAAGGTACCGGCGAAGAAACCAATGACAGCAAAGGTGCTGTAGAGAGCCGTGTTGGCGTGGTCCTGGGCTTCATTGGAGACTTGGCCGCCACCTCCGAGACCAGTCAGGGCGTTAAACATGCCGGGACATAAGAAGCAGACGATGGAGACCATGAGGAGCTGGACCTTGGGCGAGGCGTACCAGAGGTCAACGCCAGCGATACGGACGGTCTTGTACATCCATCCTTTGGGGCGGAAGCCTGGTGTATCTGAGTCTGCGGATTCTGAAGCCGCTTGGGCGATGGGGTTTTCCTTTTCGTGAGTAGACATGTTGTGTGTTGATGTTGAGATGAGGGTCAATGCCCTGTACAAGACAATTGATATGCTTCTTTAGACAATCAAAGACCAGAAGATGAATGAATGAGATCCAAGAAACCTAGATAAATCCCGGATGTAGCAGAATTAAAGTAGTCGCGAGAAAAGATGGAGAGATCCAGGCACGCGACGTACTCTATCGTGAGGGTCACCCCAAAAATAAACTAGAACCGACCCCTGCCCGTCCTTGATAGTTACAATTGGGGAACTGTGTGTATCACGAGAAGGCGAAGAGAGGAGAGAGAGAATGGAGTGTCAGGGGTCTCGTCGAGTGGTGAGAGTGGATGAGATGGGATGGATTGGATGGAAGATGGGGAATGAATTGTGAGGGTGGTGCGGGTTAGTTACAGGGGGGTTAATGGGGAGATGCAACAATGGATGGAGGGTGTTGATCCGCTTACAGTGGGTGAGGTGGCGTAAGGTATTTTTCCATTATTATCAACGTATCGGCCGAGGCCGACGATGGCAGTCAGTATCTTTAGATGTTGATTTGTGAAGATATCGTCAGGTATTACATATAAACAATAGACATTGATACCGAGAGTTGAGGCTCTGCGAAAAGGTCAATTCCGATACCCTCGATAGAGAGCTAGTTCACTGCTTTGAACCGCCAAGTCTTCAAACTCGTATCATCTCAACCACCACAGAAACTCCATTCAGAAATGTCACCTCAAACTCACTCCCAAAACGTCCACGGTATTCCCCAGATTCACAAGATCAAAAGCCAAGGTCTCCATGGGGTAGCACTTCTCAAACATGAGAGGCTATCGAGCTCCAGTGGCGTCCCCTAACGGTAACGTTCGTGGATGTCACAGATGCCCCATTGGTAACGTTCTACCAGACTTTAGCTTTGTGAGAACAATTGTGGATTCGATTGCCAGGCTGAGATGAGAGTGGCTGGCTTGGGCTGCTGAGGTCATAGATTGTGAATCATCTGCAAGTTGAACTTGGTGATAACTTTCTTGGCGATAGTAGCATTTACATTTCAATGTTGAATTCATGGTTGCTTTTCTGATGCCGTTTCAAGACAAGCCGTTGAGCATTTTTAGTTGCCTGCAAACCCCAGATCAATTTAGCTGCCTTCTTAGGGTCTTCCAGGGGAAAGGCCCGATTGTGAAGCTCCGTGATTGGCTAAACAGCACCGAATCTCCAGACTTCACTGCCCGTAATTAACCAGTTGAACGGTTCGCCAATAACCAACCGTTTTGTGTCTCTCAAGTCACAACACCCAAGATATACATAGAAATACCAATACGAAGATGCAACTCTCATTACGAAAATTGTCATCTTGCCATCTTGTTTTTAGAAATATGTCACTGGCTCCGGCAATGCCTTGTTCCTCTCGTAACATCCGACACTCACTCATCACGATAACCCCAAGTCTTAGCTATCTCCCCCAAGCTCTGACCACAGGTCCAATTAATTTATATCCGCATGTAACGTTTCGCCCAGACTGCGGATACCACGATATCTCACGTCGAACGGTTCCACGGCCTGCCTGATTTGACACTCGTGGATTTAAACTACGTTTCACTTCAGCCGCATTTTGTTGGGGTTGTTGTGTTCCTTCTGAGCAGGCAGGTAAACCGAGATAAAGCGATCCACTGATTGATTACCTGGTTACAGTGAGTTGGGGTTGGAGATATCGGAATGGAGTCTTGGGCCTTGCTGCATCGTGATAGCGATAGTTATGTAACTGATATGCATGCTACGTTGTTGAGATAAACAACTGTCATTGATCTGGTTGCAACTCTGTTTAGCGAGCCTGCATATAACAATCGCTTCTGATGCATGGGTCATGATTGACGATCCGTGTCCTCGGTACCCATGACTTGTTGCAGTTAACTGGTATCCACGGTACTTTTGGTGTCGTTCTATTACATGGGTTTGTGTATAAATGTTCCCGTCCCCCGTTTTGTGTTCTTGTGTGGCATGGAAGGGGAGCTATTGGATAGGGTTGTTTTGATATGCAAGGTACTGCTTTGACAATGGCAGCTAAATAAAGTGTGCATGATGATTACAGCACAACAGATGCCGGTGCACAGCCTGTCGTTTTGACATTTGGCGACACGCATATCAGCTTATGAATCTGGTATACGCAAAACCCCCAGCAGAGCGGCGACTAATTAAGCCACAGTTTATGCCTATTATCCGTAAGTCTATTCAGAAAACTACATACACGGCTGTCCTACTCCGTACTATGTAAGCAATTTATTTTGGATTATTTGACTGGTTGTCAAAATTACAAACCTTGATGGCCATTCTGTGATATAGGATCAACACAAAAACCGTTGCATTCCAGCTTCACGTAATACTACATATGAGCTCTCTGGACAGCACGTTCCAAACCGAGCAAACCTACATTACAAACCAATTGTCAAAGAAGTAGAAAGGCCATTATGATCTCTTTCCGATGCCATTGTTTATCATGATTGCCATGCCTGTCATCGTCCTCCTTTGTTGAATCTGGCCATTAACATCACGTGAGCCTGACAAATTATCACACTCTGATTCGCTCGGACAAGATCGGGGAGCCATTCTGACGTACCAGCGGTCTCCGGCAACAAACGCCTTTTAGCACCGAGGAGCCGGGCTTTGAAATCATCAGCCTCCACTATCCATCCACTAAACCTTTGCCTCTCTTGATACCAATCCTCAACCTCAACATCACCACCACATGCGTCCACAATGTTTGCCTCAAGATCGATAACGAGAATCGCCCTGCGACGAGGATGCCCCCTGAGGCAATTCTCAACGTCGAGACCTCTCGCTGTGTCCTACCACTCATACACTCTCCCAACACATACCTCGACGCCTCCGAGAAACGACGACGTTCCTGAAACTTCAATAACACAACCTGATCCTCTTCCTAAAGTCCACGAGACACGACCTCCTCCTCAGCAACCTCAGCATCCTCAACCACCTAAGCAACAAGAACCCGCGCCAACACATAATGCTACTCCCGCCACATCGGCATCAGCTCCGAAGCTCAGCGAAACAGAAGCTCAGAAGCCAAAGGCAGCTAGACCACGACCTAAGCTACGACCGCGCAAGGCCGCTATGAAGTTGACACCCTCTGCGGTGGAGCAATTGCGAGAATTGCTGGATCAGCCGGAACCGAAGCTCATCAAGGTCGGAGTACGGAACCGAGGATGTAGTGGCTTGGCCTATCATCTTGAATACGTCGATAAGCCCGGTGCTTTTGACGGGACAGTTGAGCAAGATGGCGTCAAGGTCTTGATTGATAGCAAGGCGCTGTTTAGCATCATTGGGAGTGAGATGGATTATGTTGAGGACAAGCTGAACCAACGGTTTGTGTTTAAGAACCCGAACATCAGTAAGTTGCCACAAGAGCCACAGACCGGCATAGTACTAACAGGCCTTCCAGAGGAGGAATGCGGCTGTGGAGAGTCCTTCATGGTCTAGAATGGAGGCCACAGTTTGGTCATCGCATCAGTAAAGACGAAAACAAAACATCACTCACGAGACGACGTCATTCATGCTTGAACGACAGGGATCTTCTAAAAACCATCCCGTCGTCTCAGCACAAGAGACACGAGAGTCCGGAAATGATCAAAGTTCAGCGAGAAACAGCATGCATAGAAGCATTTGCGAGTCGCGTCTTGTAAAAACCAAAAACAGGAGCCGTCGGGAGCAGGCATGGTAACCCCGTAACTAGGATCGGCATAATCATTGGCGTTGGCTTAGATTGGAGACATCACCTCCCTCTGTTTGAGAAAAACATCATACATACATACATATATACCACCGTGCCGCTTGTTGGTACAGAAATGAGGAGACATGGAATAATGATATGGACACGATTAAGGGAAACTTTTGTAGATCGAAATGATGAACTTGTGTAAATGATATCATGGGTCACATACTGAATCCACTACTGTCACACTTCCCTTTGCCCTCTGTTCTCGTGTCAAGCATCAGAGCAAGGACGCTCAGTACGGAAGACTTGCGATGTGTGAGACGACGTAGCTCGCGAAGCACCAGACTATTAATACTGAGAAGAAGTTTGACATATGTTGTTAAATGAACTGGAGAGATTCAGCTGTTCTCAAGTGAATTAGACGCTCTGTTCCATCTGGGATACAGAGTAGAAGCTATTGAGTAGACGAGTCGGCAGACGGATTGTTTCTCTTGCTTATATCAATCACATCTTCGGATGAGGTCAAGATGGCCGGGTGTTCTAAGGCGCTGCACTCAAGACGTTGTCTTGTCCGGTTAACTGGGTTATTGCGGTATCGAAAGATTCTTGGGTCAGATTTCCAATCTTGACAATTCTTTTATCGATCCTCCATGAATATGAATTCTTTTTGCTTTTATATGTGAAAAGATAGATATATAGATGTTGTTGTATAGCTGATTAGCTCTGTATCCATGACTGTCCTTTACTATAAGCTGCGTATGGAGCTTGTGTAAGTCGAGAGACTACAAGCCACATCATGGATGTCACTTTGCCTACGCTGATGAAGAGATACTTCCCCCCCGGAAGTATTTGCTATTATACATTCTCTGGCATATTATCTATATCTAAGCCATTCATTTGTACAGCATGTACCAGTATGGCTGCCTATTGATGTGGGTCACATGACTTCGCGATATGTGTTGCTTTAGATGTTGGCGTCGACCACGCCCTTTGACGTGACGCGTCTTTAATGACCGTGATTTAAATCGTGACCCTTCCGTTTACTCTTTGAATTCATACCGACATTGCAAGCCATCACACAGCCAATACCCACAACTTGGGAACTTACCCTTACATATAGTTCAACGCGCTTCACTCATTGTACCACTGCTGTTGAGACAACGCTATGGCAGCCATCACCAAAAGCAAGCGATCTCTTGAAGAGCCCCAAGAAGATCGCAAAGTCAAAGTTACAAAGACCGAGAAGCACTCATCACCTACTGCACCAACCTCGCCCGCCGACTTCACCACAATCATAGCTTCTCAACTAGCTCTCATCGAAGCATCCAGCCGCACGCCATTCGAGAAGAGTGTATGGACACTTCTCTGCCAGATCCCACGGGGGAGCTTCTCAACATACGGTATCATGGCTGCGCATTTAAAGTCGTCACCAAGAGCTGTAGGCAATGCGCTGCGACGGAATCCATTCGCACCAGAAGTACCATGCCACCGCGTTGTGGCTACTGGAGGTGCGCTGGGTGGGTTCAAGGGGAAGTGGCCTAAAGATGGTGAGGGAATCACTCTTGATGAGAAGAGGAAGCTTTTGAGAGGCGAAGGAGTGAGATGGGATGATAAGGGGAAGGTTATCGGGACACCGTTTAGCGGGTTTACATGAATTGGTCTCTGATGAGACATTAACTCTATTTCGTATACCTAAAATAAAGAACATGATGAAGTTGAAGGCTTCCATTTGGCAGGTATCCTATCACTGGACGTCTTTTTCCATGTGGGGGAAATACGGTCAACAACAAGCCTATTGTAGCCGAAACCCGGAGACGTTTTGGTATCCAACGACAACGTTTTTTATTCGTGCTTCACCTTGGACTCACCCGAGACGGATTTGCATGACCGGTTTTCACAGCCCGGTAGTCTTGTGCCGCGCTGGAACAGGTTTGGCGGTTAGTAAAAGAGTGGAACTACCAGAGCCCTGAGACGGTAGATGATGGATCTTGGTCACCGAGATCCAATGCGATGCAAATGTGACGAGCCCGCGGGAACAGATGTTGGCTGTCATGTCATGTCATGTCATATCGTGTCATTTGCTCGGAGAAGCGATATATTTTGTAGCATCGCCGAGGACGTTGAGGTCGAGTCTATTACAGAGCGTAGATAGATAGATTCAGTTTTAGAGACAAGAAACGGGTAACAAAGGCGTTATCATCAAACACGAAATGCACCACAATCAAACACAACAACAATTATTATATCATTATCAAATCGGTGAATGTCTTTTTCCGTACTAACTACCTTAATACCTACTTGTCTCCCGTCTGTCTCCAAGTTAGCCCGACAAATCCCGTGCCCAAAATAGTGGATCAAACCACAGAGCACAAGCCTAGGTTAGTGGTCGGTCTGAGGCTCCTGATTGATTGAGCGCCGTAGCTTCGTGGATTTGGTTTTCCTCGTCATCCGAAAACCTCTTTTTCTACCTACTGTTACCTCCTTGTGACGATCTAAACCGCTCTCTCCCTCTCTCTCTCCCCTTCTCTTTATCCCCCCAAAGTCCCTCCCTTTCTCGATCATATCCCCAATCTCCCCTCTTCCTTTATCCGTCACAATGTTCAAGCTCGGCCGTAGTCGTGCTGTGGCTTCGGCCCTCAGCGCCTCAAAGGTACGTCCCAGTTATCGCCCGCTAAACAAAAGCTTGGTGATGCGCTTGATATATACAAACAGTTGCTAATCTTGACGTTAATAGCTCCAGTTTGCTGCCCCTGCCGCTCGATTCCCCGGCGTTCAACAACGACGAGCTCTGAGCATTCACGAGTACCTCTCTGCCGACCTCCTCCGACAGGTAAGGTTTTATCTACTCAATGTCCCCCCTTGACGATCGTCGATACTACGAACTGCAAACTACGGGACTCACCTCAAAAGAAACCACGGCTGCTAACCACCAACAGTACGGCATTGGTGTCCCCAAGGGCTCCGTCGCAAAGTCCGCCAAGGAGGCCAAGGAGATCGCTGAGAAGATTGGCAACGATGATATGGTTATCAAGGCCCAGGTCCTTGCCGGTGGCCGAGGAAAGGGTACCTTCGACAACGGCCTGAAGGGCGGTGTCCGTGTCATCTACTCTCCCCACGAGGCCGAGATGTTCGCCGAGCAGATGATCGGCCACAACCTCATCACCAAGCAGACGGGCGCTGGCGGCCGTCTCTGCAACGCTGTCTACATTTGCGAGCGCAAGTTTGCTCGCCGTGAGTTCTACCTCGCCATCCTCATGGACCGTCAGAACCAGTGCCCCGTCATTGTCTCCTCTTCCCAGGGTGGTATGGACATTGAGACCGTTGCCAAGGAGACCCCCGATGCCATCAACACCAACTACATCGACATCAACGTTGGTGTCACCGACGAGGTTGCCCGCGATATTGCCACTAAGCTTGGCTTCAGCGAGCAGTGCATCGAGGAGGCCAAGGACACCATCCAGAAGCTCTACAAGATCTTCACCGAGAAGGACTCTACCCAGATTGAGATCAACCCCCTCTCTGAGACCTCCGACCACAAGGTTCTCTGCATGGACGCCAAGTTCGGTTTCGACGACAACGCCGAGTTCCGACAGAAGGACGTCTTTGAGTGGCGCGACACCACACAGGAGGACCCCGATGAGGTCCGCGCTGCTGAGTCCAACCTCAACTTCATCAAGCTTGACGGTGATATCGGCTGCCTTGTCAACGGTGCCGGTCTTGCCATGGCCACCATGGATATCATCAAGCTGAACGGAGGTCAGCCCGCTAACTTCCTCGACGTTGGTGGTGGTGCCACTCCCGCTGCTATCCGAGAGGCTTTCGAGCTCATCACCAGCGATGCTAAGGTCACCGCCATCTTTGTCAACATTTTCGGTGGTATCGTCCGATGTGATGCTATCGCCACTGGTCTCATCAAGACCGTTGAGAGCATGAACCTCCGAATCCCCATCATTGCTCGTCTCCAGGGCACCAACGTTGAGCAGGCTCACCAGCTCATCAACGACTCCGGTCTTAAGATCTTCTCCATCGATGACCTACAAACCGCCGCCGAGAAGGCTGTCCAGCTGTCCAAGGTCGTCAAGATGGGTAAGCTGCCTTGACCCCTATAGTGCCTGTTCTGATTGCTAACACTCGAATAGCCCGTGACATCGATGTCGGTGTCGAGTTCACCCTCGGTATCTAAACA
This sequence comes from Fusarium mangiferae, assembly GCF_900044065.1. NCBI lineage: Eukaryota > Fungi > Ascomycota > Sordariomycetes > Hypocreales > Nectriaceae > Fusarium > Fusarium mangiferae. The sequence goes on from NW_024573936.1 coordinate 682,115, forward strand.
GCTCCACTTGAAAATGCTGTTAGACGAGCAGTGGTGAAGGATATGATATAATAACAAGATGTGAGACTTGAGCGCCAGGAGGCTGCGGTTCCAACCAAAACCGAGAGTAGATGAAACAAACACTCATGACAAAGAGTGGGAGACATGGGTGGATATTCCTGTTTTTTTAATTTAGCATGCATCGGTCGGTCTTTGGAGCTCGCTGCTCGTAAAGACACATGGTTTCGATGCTCTCGAATGTGTCCGATTGGTTCGATAGAAGGACGGATGATTCAAAGGATGGACGGGCGATATGGTCTCCAACAAGATGATTTTTCGCGTATCCACGCCCTGCAGCTGTTGTGTTCCTAATGCTGTAATTCGTGATTTGGCTTGGCGTGTGAGATTAAGGGTAACGAGTCGTCATATCTCGTGAGATGCGTAGACACTGAGACTCTCAAGACTCATAATTGCTTTCCCTTCGACCCCAGGCATGATAGAAGATGATTGTTCCACGCAGCCAACTTTGGCTTGGTTGGAGTCTACATGGTATTGTGACGGGTTCTTGAGTGGTGAGAATAGCTGAGGGTTCGGAAGAGTCATTCTCAACAAAGTCAAGTCTGTCCATTGAGTGAACGGAACAAGTCACAGATGGGCTGTTAGACTAATTATGTATAAGAAGACGATTCGATGTTTCGGTCCAGACTCGGCTAATAAGCCTCTCGGATGTAAGGGTCCATCCAATTTCATGCATCGTCTCAGAGCCGCATTCTTAGCTCATAATGGGATGATTTCAGCTTGTTGACAAAATGTATTATTAATGGATTAAATTTAGATGATAGATAGTATGTCGAGTATTGAGAGGGCCCGCTCAAGTGAAAGAAACAAGAAGGAAGAAGAAATCATTCGGGAATAAGCTCTAGTTCAGACCATCAAGGTGTAGTTGAAGACCAACCATCATGGGCAAGGCTTGGCGATCTCTCGTCTCGCCGCACACCATCACAACCTAAAGTCAGCCTCAACTTTCCACGACTCCTTGTCCATATCATGGCTTTTCTCTTTTCTCACCTCTCATCTCCACAGCATTTATCACATCATATGTGTATGATAACCCCCCTTGAACACAGATATTCATGACTCACGAAATGAAAGATTTTCTCAGCTTATCCTCGGTTATTCCCCTTGCCAAAGACCCACGTCTCAATGATGAAAATCTCCTGACGTAGATAAGACATCGGATCGAGCCGCAAAGGGGCAACAGCTTCTAACCAATGGGTTCTCGTTCCGTTGGAGGTTCGAGGCGGGAATTGCGTCGGTTTCATTTCCAGATCCACTGCGGAAGAGCCGCATACAAGCAAGTTTTATGAAGGCGAGGTGAGGTATAAGGTAGGATTTGCGAATGCCGACCCAAGACCGACGCGGGAAGAGAATCTGAGATGGAATCTGTAGATGATGGTGAGTCTCGTGATGTTGGGGATTATAGAGATGAGGCTGATGGTGAGCTATGATGGAATATAGGGTGATTTGGAGAAGGGGAAGATTCGGGAAGGGTTAATTGTGCTTACTTGGAGTTGTTTTCTAAGTGAGGTTAAAGGCGTCTAAGTCAACCGTTACTGGTTATAGGTCGGTTTAGTATCTATCAGCTTGTGACAACAACATACCTATTACCATTAGACCATAGTAGTTGTTACAAACAGTAATATAAACTCTACAGCCAATTACCTCTATGCTATACCTTTGCAGTCCTGTCTCGCAGTGAGCTCACTCAATCATCCGTCAACCTCACGTGCCAGCGCCTCCAAACCATTTCCTCCTCAACACGCAACACCCAAACTTCACAAGCCGTTAAACCCAATGCAACTGCACGTCGAAATAAGGCCACAACTTTAACCAGTTGCCGCGCTTATCCCCCGTCTAGCACGTGTCCCCCATTCCCCAGGCCGACGATTGGGGGGAAAACGCGGGGAAATGGAGATATATTCCTCGTGAGGGGAAACAAAAAACCGCGCCATAATCCATCCCATGTAAGAAAGGGTCTTGGCTCTGGGGATATTCGGTCAAGAGAGAGATTCGCAGGAGGAGATATAAAACGTCTAAGAAAACGTGGTAAAAAGTGAAGGCATCGCGATTTGATATGTAGATTTGCGAACCCACTCTTTTCCCGGACGTCTCTCGGTATCCGGCTGAGAAGAGGAGGCTGCCCCATTTTGTTGCCGTGCATGGGTCAGGGATGGCCTTGGTCTAGTCTCGGGCTTGGATGGCTTCGATATTTTTGATGGATGAGAAAGAATACTTTGCAAAGGAGAAGCTCGGGTTGGTTTGTTGGTCCCACATGCTATAGAAGTGAAGAAACATAAATACCCAAGACATCCTCTTCATTCTTTCGTGGAACTGTAGTTTATTCTTGTCTTCTTTGATCTTAGCAAGCGACTTACACACAACTGACTTCACGTTACACTTGAGATATCCTTCAGTCCAACGAGTCTTACATCTATCTTACTACCTTACTCGACACTACTTCAACGATAACAACTACATCAACCTCACTCATACTCAAGATGCCTTCTTCAGTCAAGAGTTGGTTTGCTCGTCACTGTGCACCTCCTCCACCAATGACCAACAACCCTCTATGCCCATGCACAACCTGCTTCAATGGCGGTTCACACTCCAACAACTCAGCATCATTCTCCATGTCCTCCCCATCATCACCATCATCAACCGTCGACTCAGACAATGCATCACTCAGCAGCGGTACAACCTACGCTGCATCCTCATACATTGAGACCCCCACCAAACAATAAGACCGAACACCCCCCCGGTCTGACGAATTACTATCGGAACGAATAGCGAGTTTTATCTTATGGAGTTCTTGATCTATACCATTACTTGCGATTGGCGTTTGCTCGGAAACAACAAGGCATGTCATTGTCACATCAGAAACATGACGGGAATTTGATTGGGCTTGGATTTGACGGGGCCGATGTGGGCTCATCCGATGGGTGGAGTGCTGATTCGGATCGGCTCCGAGGCGGAGTTTACGCATTATTATGTTAGATGAGGTACCTGCCCGATACTACTGAATAGAGTACAGAAGATGTCCTTTCATTATTGTATCATCGTAATGTGAAAGTATCATCATGGTCGGACCCGATCATCCCCTGTTCTCTTCATGGAAGCGACCGTATGATTTGAGTAGAAACAGCTAGGATCTGTTTGACCAGGAGCCGCACAGCAACTGCCTTGTCATTCAAGATATTGGCCAAGAGTAGAGTGATCTGGAAGATCCTGCAGGTACTCTTCAGATCTAGGGTCTTCCGGCACCCACAAAAGAAAAGCATGGAATTGGGCTGCAAATGTCATACTATGTAGTATTCGAGATTCTCGCCCATTCACTCGTGACATGGTAAGCCTAGCACATTTTTGGCTCAACATGAGACATGGGATCATCTCTGACTTGGTTACCTCACTGCTTAAATTACTGTTTATGGGTTCATCGGGGGCAGCTTTTTGGTTATCTATGTAAAGTGTCACTGTCACCTAATGTATTCACTCATCTGCTGACTATGCCGAAGAAACTCGTTTCGCACTTCTACCCTGGCCCACGCATGTTTGAACATAGTTCCTTACAGTAAGAGGGACGGCTTCTTCTCTGGAAGACTATCCGGAGGACGGCCCGGCATGCAAAAGACCGGCGCCGTGAATTACAGTTAGCTCCCGACTGGCCCCACCCACTCCGGGTCAAAAAGCTCCGGCCTTGGAGATGTGGACATGGACCTCCGATTGGGCTTCTAACAGCAGTGGCCTACGAGAGCGATGCTATTTGATTGAGTGCTGCACTCACGAGATCAAGATGGTCCTTTGCTTGCTCTGATAACGAACTTGGCCTGGCCGTGGTCTTGAAGGCGCCCTGGTGAAGCGAACAGTCTAGTTACAGAGACACACGGCTTGGATACTCACTAAACAACGTCTACGGTCACATCTTGTTATGATGAAATGATAACATCATATCTATCCCTCTATATCTAAATAATTCCAGAAAAATAAGCAGGATAAGTCACTACGTTGCAACGCTCTAAGCTTCCGTGCATGTTTTCGCATTACTAACACCAAAGCTTTGACGTCACCCCATCATCCCACTCAATCTTCCCATCTTCATACCAGCCAAGTTGAGTTTGCAAAACACCGCAAACAACTCGCGTACCTAAATATTGCCAAGCTTGTATACCCCCGAAACCTCTGGATATTATGCCACATACGAAAGTCGACCCCGCCATTGTTGAGGCACTGGGGCTGGACCCCGCCAACTCGGCTATCAACTCTCATGGTGGATCGGGCTTTGCTTCGACGTTCAAGATAACGTCTGAGAAGGACGGGAAGCCTCTGAATTACTTTGTAAAGACTGGGGCAGGGAAGGAAGCTGAGGTCATGTTTAGGGGTCAGTATAAGTTTCCTACACAACTGTCTGATATCATGATCTAACAGACCTCAGGTGAACATGCCTCCCTTAACGCCATAGCAGACTCAGTTCCCAACTTCTGTCCAAGATCTCATGCCCACGGAGCCCTCACAGGCCGCCCAGGTCAATACTTCCTCTCTACTGACTTTCTCGATCTGGGGTCATCAGCACCTGGTGGTTCAGGCAAGACTCTAGCTTCAAAGGTTGCGCAGCTACACACAACACCAGCTCCCATCCCGGAAGGCTACGACAAACCCATGTTTGGATTCCCAGTACCTACATGCTGCGGTGCTACAGAGCAAGATAACTCATGGCGAGAGTCGTGGGCCGACTTTTACGCTAATAACCGTCTGAGACACATCGCGCGTCAGGCAGTTCGCAACAATGGTGCTGATCCAGAACTCGAAGAAGTTGTTGAGACAGTTGCTAGCAAGGTAGTTCCACGGCTCATTGGGGATGATGTTGTAAAGAACATCAAACCTGTCGTTATCCATGGTGATTTATGGAGCGGAAACCATTCCAAAGGGCAAATCGCAGGCCAAGGCGGATGCGAAGAAGTTGTCTACGATCCCTCAGCTGTATATGGCCACTCTGAGTTTGAGCTCGGTATCATGAACATGTTTGGAGGCTTCACCAATCACTTCTGGAAAGAGTACCATGAACTGGTGCCCAAGGCAGAGCCAGTGGCCGAGTGGCCCGACAGAGTGAAGCTGTACGAACTGTAAGAGCACCCCTTCCCTCAAACTCCACGACACTAACATCGTCTCAGATACCATCACCTCAACCACTATGCCATGTTCGGCGGTGGCTACCGAGGAGGCGCCATGTCCATCATGAGGAAACTCATCAACAAGTACGCATAGCAGATAGAAGTCCAAGATACTATATTTCATGATTCAAATGCAGAAATGCCTCAACGCCTCGTGTTGCCCGCTGTGTACACCCAAGTCTAAGTATAGTAGAACGTCTCGAATGTAAAATGCTCTGTCCAAAATGGCTTGAACCCAAAATGTCTCGCTTGCTCCTCGTCTATGCTGCCAGCATGGCTGGTTGCTTCGCTCTCTCGGCTTGTGCCTCAACTTCTTGATTCTTCTGTACTTCTGGTAGATTCGCCACGGGGACGGAGGGTAACTTGGCTGGTCCTGTAAGTTCGGCTTCGAGGGCTTCCAGTTCGTCTTCCACCTCTTGCTCGTCCTGGTTCGAGATACGACCTCCAAGCATATCGCTGACTTCCTAGAAGCATGTAAGTATATTTCGACCTGTGAAACAACAGTATTATAGTAACTTACTTGTTGATACGCAATAGCCTCGGCCGTCTCGCCCATTAACTTCTCCACATTCTCAATACCACCCATCTCAGCATGAATCTCCTTCAGAACTTTTGTACCCTGCTGCAACCCAAACACCACATCCTTCTGTATAAGCGCAAACTCGACATCGTTCGTCAATTTCTCCAGCTGAGCTAATTGCGCATCTGTCTTGGCTAGTAGCGACTCTTGATACTTCTTGCGCCGTAGGGCTAGCAGAGCGCGCTTCTTGTCGCCCTTGGCCAGCATCTGCTTTGCGATATCGGTCTCTTTATCCGTGAGGACTGTTATGCGCCGTTGGTATTGGTGAAGTCTATCGCGCTGGTTCTTCATGTCCAGGATGGCCCTGAAGATTATTAGTATTGAAGGCGGTCACGAGCGCAATCGCGGGGGGTGGGAGGGACGGACTTGTCCTGGGCTGTGACTTTACTTGCGTTTCCGCCCATGATGAGAATCGTGAGGATGGTTTTGGTGGCGTATGAGCTTATCGAGAGATTATCAGGAGAAGCTGTGTGGCTGTTCAAGTCGAGGCAGGGAGTTTGAGGTTTCTGATTTCGCTTCAATGATAGCGAGCGATTGTCACGAGGGAGACCATCGTCATCGGCGCCGATACTGGGGTCCAGGGTCTTATCGATAAGCCAGACCCCTCTAAGTTGACATAATACCTTGAGCAGATTCTGAATAGTAATTATTGATTGACCTGACGTTTCCATATAGTAAAGGTTATAAAACTTCGGTGAACCTTGAAGTAAAGCATAAGAGATTTAAAGCAAGTTTCCTGAGTTTTGATCTGAATGATATACCTTATCTGTAAATCAAATAGTGGGACCACCTTAATTGTACAATAGGTATCTGGTCACAAACATTGTAAGGCCAGTACCTAACTAAGATATAAACTCCATGTAAGGTATAGCACAACACCGAGGAAGAACGCCGAGAGTCATGATACGACTAAACGAGTCGAATTGATATATTAGCATTAAATTGTATTTCTCCCGTAAGTGGTGGGTAAGTCAATCTCAATCTCAATCTCAAGTAACTATATTTGTCTCTGAAGTACTGACTGTTCTTTTTATTTTGTCACCATCCCAGCACTTAACTTTTTTTCCCCGTTCAGTCTTCGGAAATCTTGAACCTCCCATCAACATCAAAGCCCGATCGTCGGTGACGCGACATAGTCTTTAGTGATAATGACGCTAGGAGCCAAAAGGCCTCGCCTCAACCTGAGGCAAGGCCTTGATCGCGATGTATACATGGTTATGAAGAAGCTCGAAGATGCGAACGACGGCAAGCCCTTCAAGACCACAACAGCCGTCTATGACGCTATCAAGAGGTCAAATTCCAGCCTCAGCCGACAAAAGAAGCGCCCCTTGGAAGATTCAATCGATCGTGTACTTCAATTCCGCAAAGAAGAGCTAGGCGACTCAAGCGACTCTGAAGCTGAACTCGAAGAAGCACCCAAGCCCGACGACGAGCGTTTCCTTCTCAACAGACAAATGACGAAGCACTGGCATCAGAACACGCCAACTACTGCGGCTGCAGAAACGGCGACTCCACCTACCGGCGAAGCACCTCGCGCGATCAAGAAGCGACGAGTGCAGGAAGATGGCGAAGAGCGGGCGAAGGATGGAGCAATAACGCCTAAGGGTGCCATGACGGATACAGATGCTGCGCCTACGGAAAAGCAAGACAAAGCACCTCTGAAGAAAACGCAAAAGACGAGCCGCCACAAGGTCGAACATCCTTGTAGCTCGATACACATCGGAGGCGTGACCGAAATCTACACAGAGCTCTGCAAACAAACACATCACGTTTTGAAATGGCCAGAACAGTTTGCTCTCAGCCGCTGGCGAAAGGTCCCAGGAATTCTGCTCTCAGGTCCGCCTGGAATTGGCAAAAAGACGCTCATTAGATTCCTTGCTTCGAAAATCGACGTCCCGATTGTGTCTCTGACAGGCTGTTTCGAAGAACCAGAGCGCCTGGAAAGAAGCCTGAACGATGCAGTTGAAGAAGCCATGAAAATAGCCCCATGCATCATCCTCATCGAGCAGCTCGACTGGTACATGCCCAAACCTGAAGGTAGCAGCCATAGCGAAGGCCATCGCCGCAATGTTATACAGTTCATGCGACAGATGCAGCGCATAGCAACTGAGCAAGACAAGGATAGACACATTTTAGCTATGGCGACAACATCGCGAATCACAGATGTCGACCCAACAGTCCTCAAAACTGGCCTTTTCGAACGTACGCTCCAGATGCGGATCCCAGATCTTGGGGCCCGTCAGGATATCCTCAAGCTCGTTACCAGGGACAAGGACCTGTCAGAGAGTGTCGACTTCGCGGAGCTGGCCAAGATTACACATGGTTTCGTTGGCGCTGACATTATTAACGTCACGACACTCGCACAGCAAATAGCATCTGAACGCCTTTTGGACGCTGCCCAATACAACAGGCACCTTGAATATCCATCTCCATTGTCATCTGACTTGCCCGATCTGATGGAACTTGCGGACGAACAACTTCCTACTCTCTTTCCTGAGCCTCAAAATACACCCCTGACCCAAGAAGATTTCAAAAATGCCATCAAAAGTTTCACTCCCTCCCTACGAAAAGACGGCTTCACTGTCATCCCCAACGTCTCCTGGGAGCAGGTCGGTGCTCTCCAGGCTGCCCGCGACCAGCTCAATATGTCAATCATCGGACCAATCAAAGACCCCGAGCTCTACCGGCGTGCTGGTCTTGCTCGTCCAGCTGGCTGCCTTCTTTGGGGACCTCCCGGTTGTGGTAAAACCCTCGTCGCCCAAGCTGTCGCCAACGAAGCACAGGCAAGCTTCATCCTTATCAACGGGCCGGAACTTCTCAATAAGTATGTCGGTGAATCAGAGCGCGCAGTGCGAGAGCTGTTCAACCGGGCACGCTCATCAACTCCATGTATCCTCATGTTCGATGAAATGGATTCTCTTGTTCCGAAGCGTGACAACGCTTCCACGGAGGCAGGAACTCGCGTTGTCAATGCTCTTCTCACCGAGCTCGATGGTGTTCAAGATCGCACAGGTGTCTATGTTATCGGCACAACCAATAGACCAGATATGATCGACCCGGCTATGCTTCGACCTGGTCGTCTCAATGTGCGCCTCTTCATCGACCTACCTACCCCTGACGAAAGGGTCGATATCTTGCGAGCCATCTATCGCACAAATCACCCCGACGCAACAGCTGAGGAATTTGATCGCCTCGAGCCTGTTGCTCGAGACAACCGTTGCACTGACTTTAGCGGTGCTGATCTAGGCGGGCTCCATGTGAAGGCTGCCGAAAGTGCCCTTCGACGATGCCTGCAGGGGGCCAAACCAGAAGCTGAGATCGATGGGGTGGATTGGGAGCATGCCCTTTCTACCACCTATAGAAGTGTGCAGAATCCTGAGACTTACCGAAAACTCGAGGTAAAGTTAGGGAAATGTTAGATATTTTTTATGACGACACTAGAGTATTTTCCTTACTTTAGACAATATCATCAAACATCATCTAAGATATGACTTGCGTTGTCCCTAAACTTATAAATATAGCCTAAAGAGGTCTAAAGCCAGATTGAAGAAACTCGTTGCAATCGTGATGTTTTCTCTCACCTCAATGTCTGATCACGTCACACCGAACCCCAACCGATGCCAGCCACGGTGGCTCAGAATTTCTCCAACAGCTGTCAATGAAACCTCATTTTCATGTCAGGGGTAAAAAAAGCAAAATCTCCAAAAAATCAGAGACAAGCACACCGCCCGCCGATCGCCGCAGGTCCCGCATACGCCGCCGGAGCAACGGAGGCGCACGGAAATAGCTCGGCAATCACAAAGTCATGATGAAAAAAAACCTGAAGTGGGATCGAAAAATGATATAAACATGCTCATGAAAAAGAACCGGTTTGCGCTGATGACCCTCTTTACGGGGCGCTCGGGTATCGGGGGACTGGACATGTAATCGAAATCGACGGCATTGAGATTGGTTTGTCGCATCGTATCATGGTAAAAATGACGTTCACAATTGATTCCAAATGCATAACTATGAGGCATGAATGAAGTAAACAGATCTGAGAGTAGAACAAATCGTTTAATATCTCTATCGTAACAAAATCGGGCTATGATGCGGACACGTTTAATTTTGGTCTCATGCCATTCCTGTTTTCCGCCTCAAACCAACGCCGGGTTTTCTTCTTGGTTGAAAAAGACGGTTGTGTTGTATCGGACGGAAGTCGCATAAAGAGGAGAGATGGGAATAGGATACGAAGCACGTGGCATGTCTTAACAAGTGCTGTGTAGAGTCTATAGTACAAACGCCCCCTGGCGGTCCCCATCTATCGAAAGTCGTAACATTACACGCGATCTATAGTCGCTTATTTGGTAGAGTCCTTGAGGTAGCTGTGAAGACATGTTAGTGACTGTTGTGATACAGTGGGGGAATGAGTGCGTGGCAGTTTGGAATTACTGCAGCAATGTAGTTGTCGATGACTACATGCAAGCGAATGTCCAGAGCTGACTGCGACGCAACGGAGTAAAAAAACTTACGCAATGAGGTCGTTGCGGTCCTTGGCCTTCTTCAAGCCACCGAAGGCCATCTTGGTACCGGGGATGTACTTCTTGGGGTTCTCGAGGTACTCGAAGAGAGTGTCGTCGTTCCACTCAATGCCCTTCTGCTTGTTGGCATCGGTGTAGGCGTAGCCCTCGACGGAACCAGTCTTGCGGCCCCAGAGGCCGTGCAGGGCAGGGCCGATCTTGTTGCCGCCGTCCTTCTCAACGGTGTGGCACTGAGCACATCGGGTCTTGAAGAGGTTGGCACCCTTCTTGATATCGCCTGCACATTGTGAGTTAGTGAATGAGTTCGAGTGAGTTTTGTTTTTTGGCTCTGGTGAGGCTGCGCAGACAAGGTTCGTGAGTCTGATGAGAGGACGAAAGAAGAGTCGCTTTGGTGTCTTAGAGGCGTGGCACGAGTTGTTGGTGAGTCTTGGTTGAACACTTCGTGGCCATGGGAAAACCGGTTCTGGGTAAATGACGCAGGCAACAAGGTCAGCGGGCCAGCCTCAGCTGGTGACCAAAGCATGACTCTCTGCCATTGTGCAAGACCCGAATTCCCTCGAGACTCGAATTGAAAGTTGTAATATCCTCTGCGAGAAGCGTCTCCTCTTCCGTTTTCCTCAATTGCATCTCTCGAAATCTTGCGCTACAACCGGCGCAAACCAAAGCAAGCTATGAGAATGGACTTACCGCCAGCCATTGCGAATGTGGTTTGTGATTAAGGAGTTAAAAGGTGGTAGTGAATTCAATGATAGGCGTTAGCCAAGGACGAGAGCAACAAGTCGATTGAGGGTTGAGAGTGTGGATGTGGGAAAAAAGAAGAGAGGGAGAGAGAGGAAGAAAAAGATCCGAAGCAAGAAAATAAAACTTTATGACAGCATGACACGACTGGCTTAGGACCACGCCGGATCGCTCAATCTCTTAGAGCGCCACAGGTGGCTGATGCATTTTCAACCAATCACAGCGCAAGAGTAAGTAAGCCGACATTCTCCCCCCTGTCGACTGTGAATGTGGCTCCGGGTAAAGTCGGGACATAACACCAAAAAGCGGGTCTTCCATCGGCGATGGCTTTTTTTCCGGGGTCGGGCTAGTCATGTCATCCTCAGGCTCTTTCATCATGAAAGAAAAAAATTAAATTCCTCAGCCGCTGGAGTCTTGTGACCTTGTCAAGACCTGAGGCCATTACAGGACTAACCCCCAAACAGCCTAGGGTCACCCGGCTCAAAGAAACGGAGTGGGACCTCCGTCCCGGGACCTCGTTTGTTTCTCAACGGCTCCGGAAAAAAGATTCTTCTTGTTTGGGCAGACGTGAGGGCATCACGAAACCACCACAACAAACAAAGCTCCAGGGCTAAGAGGTGGAACAACAAAGGCACATATCGCTATAACCTGTTTCACATGCCAACAATGGCATCTCGCGCCATCATCCCGCGCTTTCTTCTCCCTCTTCAGGGTCCTCTGTGGCGTGGTATCAGCATCCCACTCTCACAGAACAGCATCCGAATTCGCTTCGCCTCCTCGACCTCAAAGGGAAAGCCCATTGTTCTCGAGAAGCCCGCTCGCTTCAATCCTCCTTCTCATGGTTCACGCCTCAAGAAGAACCATGTGCCTAAGCATTATGGCCCTGAGCTCACCGCTTCCGAGGTCGCTGCTCAGAATAAGAAGCACTATCCCGGTATGATGGCTCCCGAGGGGACATGGGAGCACTTTTTCTGGCACAGTAGGCTTTTGCATACTTTTATCACCATGGTATGCCTACTATGCAGCTTCAGCTGTCCAATTGCTTGCAGTATACTGATCCCCACTAGGGAACTCTTTTCGCCCTTGGTGTTTTCACCTTCTTCATGAACTACGCCTACAACTCTCCATACAAGGAACTTGTTCCTCCAATCTCAGACCTCTGGACGCACCCTCTCCACTTCTTCGTCGCCTGGAAGAACGTTATCGTCTTGCACGAGAAGGACAAGGCCGAGAAAGCCAGGGACCACCGAACCAACCATCTCGACGATGTAGCCAAGCGCCGACTTTTCATGAAGATGCACGGAATCGAGACCAAGGACCCTGTAACTGTTGTATTTGGCAAGGGTGAGGAGGATCCCAAGCCCGAGCAAACTGCTGTGGAAGACGAGCCAGTGCAAAAGACCGAGGTGCAAGAGAAGGTTGAAGAGCCCAAGAAGAAGTGGTTCGGTGTCTTCTAAGATGCCTATGTAAAAAACAAAGATGCAAGAATCTGCATGTATGATATAGCTGTAGCATAACGATCTCCATGCCCAGGGATCATACGTTGTACGATTACATGAAATCCAGTCTCATGAGGCTTTGTACTTTTCTATCACACCCATATTCAACTCACACGTAGTCTCATGTGAGCTCGACACCCTCCAGGCCCTCCAAAACCTCATCCGCAACTCCGCCCTTCTCCAGTACAGCTTGTATTATGCTGTCCATTACTCCAAACTTGGTTCCACCCAAAGGTGCCTTCCACACTCCCTCGGCTGTCTGGGCCTCTCCCTTTTGTGCAGTTCCATTCGTCGTATGTGGCACTCCGGGCGGTGTGAGCCTTGATGGCGGGTCAATGGTTCGGATAGACAACAACTTGAGCTCGCGGCTCTTTTTGTCAACCTCCATGCCACCCTCAGCTGCGACTTGACGGACCTCGGCCACAGATACAGCCAGCGCTGTCTCCGCGACAGCCAATTCCTCCTTTGCAGGGTCAAAGATGATGTTGTCGCCAATCGCAACCACGAGAAGAGTGATAGATGGTCGTGAACCTGCCGCATGAGCACCATCGCGAGGGTACAGGAATGTCGACGACTCCCAATCGTCGTCAAACATAGGATCCTCGTCGCCTTCGGACTTGAGACGGGGCAAACGGGTGGCCAGAAGAGCAAGATGTGTTGTAAGTGAGAGTAGTGGGAGAGGGTATGATAGCGGAGGAGATATTAGGAGAACCTGTACCATTTTAGCATCGCGTTTGCTTCTTTGTATTATGAGCACATACGTCGAGATATAGTCGCCAGTGAAACCGTCTGTTGATTCTCAATTTCTTGGCAAACTCATTATCTGCCAATAGCGCCTCTCTCAACATTTCTGCCAGGAATATTGTCGAGGCTTCATCATCTCTCTGTCCTGGGATCTCAACTGCCAATTCGAGCCAGTCACTCCTTGTTCGGTCTTCTTCGTCCTGCTGCTGCTCTTCGCTTCCTCCAGTCTTCTCAATCTCAGCCTTGACTCCTACAATGGCCTCCGTGCCATCAGCGAAATGTACACGCGCGCTACCATTCGTACCGGGTAGAACGCCCGTCTCTGCTGTCAGGGGACGAAATTGTGCCGGCGTGCGCCCATCGGGGCGGATTGGAGGATGTAACAAGAGCGACTGGTGAAGATACGCAAGTTCGGCTGGCGAGAAGAGATTTACCTGGGACGCCATGATGATTGTGATGGTAGAGGCAAATCCGCAGTAGACAGACTGTATACGAATCGCTGAAATAAGTACCAAATTCAGCGCGCTTGGCCGCTTGAAAGGGAGATGCGATTCGAAAAAGCAATGACGCTGGGTTTTGGTGTTGAAAGAAAAGGTTCGTCTTTCACCGAGGTGAGTGATAAGATAAGGCAAGGCAGAAAGTGTGGTGGGCTGGGTGAGGTTAGAGATGGCGGGGTGGAAGCTTGGGAAGCATAGCTCCACCACCAATCAATTGTGCATTGTGCCAACCTAACTACCTGCTTACCTACATCGTATAGCTTCAGTACCTTATTTATCAAAACATCGAGACATCTATTCATTCTTCAGCTTTTTTAACTGGCATAATCTGTTCATTGAACCATTCTTTCATTAGACGTGGCAATTACGTTGAGCGGTGAAATATGTCGAGTTTTTGAGCCGATCCTCAAGATTCAGCCTACAAGAAAGATGTGAACGGAAATCGGTTCTTGACACTTATAGTTCCCATTGGCGTCCCAGTCGTGAAATCATCGCCTAGCGTCTCCGGGAAAAGTCCAGGCAGACCCGGTCCATCAAGTCAGGGCCAATTGCTGCGATGAGCTCAGCAACACCAGCTTTCATTCCTGGATATTCCTCGACCCCCTGTTCATCCCAGCTGACGAGATTACAGGTCTCATATAATGGAGTTCTCGGGGAGATCTTCAAAGCGATATGATCCATATCCCAGTCGGCGACCGTGGATATCGGAGGTATGCCTGGCATCCCAGTGGAAAACAACCAGTTGTTGTCATCTTCATCCGATGCTGCAGAGTCGGAACCTTTGTCCTCCGCTTTGTCAATCTCGCTTGTATCCTTGGCAGGCGACACCGAACTTTGTTCGATCTCGCGAGAGGCCTGCTCCTTTTCAAGTGAAAGGCTCACGTACGGCTTCTTGTCGAGGAGATCCAACACAGTTCGATCCAGTGGGTCCCAAGTCAATGAGACAGGATCAAGAATATACTGAGGTGAGTAATCAATCTTGTACCACATCTTGGGGCAACTGTGTATATAATAGCCTGGGTACCACCAGCCATAGCCCTCCTCGATAGACAAGGCAATCTCATACAGTGCACCAAGCTTCCCTGGCGCATGTTGGTAAATACTTTCATGATAAAGAAAGTATACTGAGCTTATACACTCGGGTAAAAGATCAAGCACTCCAATGGCAACTAGCTTACCATCTAGCCTATAGCATTGGTGATAGGAGCCTAGGCGACGTTTACGCCCATCGGATGTCACCATTGTTTCTCTCCTCAATGGTGAGTCACAAAGGAAGCGTCGAAATCCGCTCTTGGTAATTTCATCCGGAGACTCCTTGTGAACTACCGCCTGATAGTTCTGGTAAACAGCAAACTTCTCATCTGTACAATCGTCATGCTCTAGAGTCACGACGAGTTTATGAGCAGCCTCAGGAGGGTTCTTCAAGTTAGCCTCTTCAGCCTCATGAATTCGTTCGACGAGATCAAACTGGTTATCCCGTTTCTTGGCCTCATCACGCGACTTGGGATACAGGCGAGCCGCTTCTTTCATGTAAGCCTCTCCCATGACATACTTATTGAAACGGTTGACGGTCTGCCGTTGATCTCTGGATGGCTTGAACTGGCTGGAATCAAGACGAATAGTGTAGTGTGGGCAACATGACCGACGTTGATCGGGTCGGTACATGAGAGTGCCTGAACGTCTCCAATATCTGTCAAGGAGAGTTTGGTAGAACGCAGGACTCATAGAAGTCGCCACTGCGTGGTAAGCGTAGCCTATAACCCCACGTACTAGTTAGCCTTACGTTCAAGAGACCGTGTGGCCCAAGTGCTTATATGAAGTGATCAATCTGAACATCAGAACAACCATCGATGACACGGCCGTGGAATCACGGGTGTCTCGTGACGTAAGTGTATGCGAGTCTTGGGGTGGTCAAAAGGGACTGGAGGTGCAGGGGCTCAATTCACGTTTTGACTGACTCTTGTCACGTTTCCCACAGTAACCGCATTTTGATGATTTGAAGTATCCTAGGCATCAGTCAGCAGCATTCGGTGAAGGGAAAGGCACGAACGGCAATTGTGTGGGGGTGGTTTCTTCTGAGATGTCAACGGATGGAGATTATGCGTGGGGGAGTAGAAAGCCAGGTCATGTAAAGCGAAGTGGAAAATAACCAAATGTTACTCGACGTCTGATATAGCATAATGCATTGACCCTGAGGCTGCCTTGCCATGCCTCATCATATGATGGTAAAATGTCAACGTTTGTGATTTGGGCCTTTATTGGTGGTTTACACAAAGACCAACGACACTACTGAGCTAAGAAACATTGAGACCAGGAATCTTGAATTCAAGGGAATGGTTCTGAGACACAACTTGGTGAATACAGTAAAGAAACAAGCCAAATATGCATGCTTGAAGAGGCAGACCTAGGTTTGTTCGAGTCGAGATACACACCCACACTTGTGAGCAGACGTAAGCTAACTAGGAGTGCTAATGAATTGATAGTGGCATTGATCCTTGACGCACGACCACCAAGATTGCGGAACCGTTGAACATGAGACTATGATCAACTGTCTGTCATTGACCAAAGTGGAAGCCGTCTGCAGGCTAAATTGGGATTGATATTGACGTGGATGTGGATGCCCTCGGGCTCCATGTAACTAATTGTGAAGGAAGGGTCAAGTGAAATGGATATGAATAATGGAACGAACTTGTCCCGGACGGGGAAAACGGGGGCGCCACGGGGACCGGCCGCGACGGAGCTTAAGCGCAGGCGCCGGCAACCAACGACAGGCCGGCATTAGACCACGGGGCTGATCGGTTGGAGAAGAACGTGGGAATAAGCACTCACCAATTGGGGTCATATATTCGTGCTGCAACAACGCATTTTCAGGGATGTGCATGCCGCTGGGTTCCATTGTGAACCTTGAACCTGCACTGCACAACTGGAGTCGTGTTCCTCAAAGGGCTGTTGGTAATAGGTGAGATGCTCTGATGATGTCTTGCCGGAGACGGAAGGATGACGGTGGTGTACGGCGGATGAGGGGCGCCGAACCTTTCTCACAGGCCACAGCGAGGAGTTTAAATTACCCACGAGGCGCGAGTAATGCTATCCGAGACGGGCAAGTCGTTGCGTGAGGTACGGTAGGTACTAAATTACCACACGTAGGTAGGTACCGTACGTACGTAGGTCCCTCGAGCGGGAGGAAGACGGAGAGAGGGGCAGACTCCCGAGCCTTGGAGATGGAGAACGGAGAATGGAGGGGGCGTGTGAGTTTGTTGAGGGAGGTTCAACGAGTGACGAAAGCTGCGATCGCGTGCCTGCTGATTCCCCCTCTCAATGCGTGAGCGTGGGATGTTGTGTCTGCGGTTGGTGAATAGTCGATTAACCCAGTTGGTTATTTGGGGTGCACACGAATGATGATGACGAGACGCTGGCTGCGGATGATATCCAGGGATTGGCGCTGAGAGTGAGGGATGTGATCGTGTGCGCGCATGTGCAACAGAGTTGACCAAAATCGAGCTGCTTCGATCTAACTTTAGGCGACCAAGCTAGTATGTATAGTCGAACAGGGGTTCAAGAACACAGAAATTGACGGGTGTGCAACACCTGTCTGTAGACCAGACCTGACCGTGCTGTAGGCTGTCGCTGTTCAACGGTTTCGAAAGCGGCAGCCGGTAGAATGTAGACTCCACGGCAAAGTTCCGATATCGTATAGAAGCTACGGATACTCTGGGTTGGTGTGGTGCCCCATGTAGGTTTGACCGAGAGAATGTCAAGGGAGAAAAATGAAAGATAATACGTGGGAGATGTTGGGTTTTATGCTAAGATGGGAAAGATAGCTGAAGGTTGAAGATGGGATGGATGATGAATGAGATCAACCATTGCTCAGCTCCGCTAAGGTAAAGTAAGGCAACAACCACTGGAAGCTGCAGCTTCAATTGCAATGGCGGGGTGCTGTTCCAGGTGGCCACCCAAAATACCCTAGACACGTAGGGCTATAGTTATCTAGACATCCGACTCTCTGCTGATACCTTTCATAATTCATGAAAGGAGCATTTATTAGCTGCAGTGCTGTTAGCAATATCGAAATTCACATGCAGTCGTCGTATGCAATCAGAGATCCAAGGTTGCGGTGTTCTGTTGTAGGATATGTAGGTATGTACACTATGCTTAAAGCCAATCTCATTGCTAAATCCGACTGCAAATATTCAAGTTTGCTCTCAGAAAGTGCACAGATTACAAGACAGGATATCCCAGGCCCATCTCGTATCCAGGAGGAAGACTTCCCACCTCTCCAGCATTTTCTCAACATCTACGGGACCAGATTCGATACAAGGCTGAGTCTGTGTCACCAACACCCCCACATGTCTGTCATCTCATCTCATCCTGAATAATAAACAAAAAAGTACCTGTCTCTTCAGAGCATAAACAACGTGATAGGATTGGAGGAATCGATTGCCCTGGCTTTTGGTGGCCAATCCCTCAACGTTGATGACTAGCCTCTCTACAGGTACTGCATCCTATTATTCCTTGCATGCTGCAGCCAAAGAGAGAGAAAAGTCGCTGTGCAACGAATGAGGTGAAACGAAAAGAAAGAAACCTACAGGCCTACTAGCCTCAAACTGACCGTCCCAGGCGAATCGAGCAACGATACGGCATTAGTGTGTTGCATCTTGTTGCTGCATTTGCTCCATTGCTCTGCAGATTTTTTTGGCAGTTTTTGGACTCGCCTCGAGACAATCACGGAACCAATGTTTTTTATCACCCGACTTGCGGGCCTTTTCTCGGTCTCGTCTCCGGGAACTGGTTGTGGAAGACTCCATGTCCAAGGAGGCTTGCCGAGCTAGAGACGCTACGAGCTTTTTTGCCAGACCAGGCATCGAGAAGCAAAAGCTTGCTTGTCGAGTAGGTAGGTAGTTAGGTATTGTTGAGAGGGAACGGAGTCCGGCGTTAAAATAGACGAGCTAGATATGCATTGTACCATTCAAGTTGGCAGAGGCTTAACCGACATGACGTCTGTTTATATCTTGAGCTGCAGCTTGAGTTGTGTGATTGAACTGGTGTTGAAGAATATCAGATTATCTCTTCCAATGATCGTCATTGTCAAGGGTGCTTATTATGCGCACTTCGGCCACTAAGTTAGGACTCCAGCAGTGAAGATCAAGGGCTCTCGCCTCGCTTTCACGATACCTACTATGTGCTCCATCCGTGGGATGGACCCAATGCTTGCTCCTCTCCTTGTACAAGCGCATTCTACCCCTCCCCCTCACATCCCCTCTCGTGCTACTACTGCTGCCACTGCTTCTTCTTCATGCATCGTACGTCAGGGTTAATGTGGTACAGCGTAGGAGCTACCCGTGGACGACGATGAACCTATCATTGTTAACATGTGAATTGAGAAGAGGTCAAGTTGAAGTCTTCGCGATGCTGGAGCTGCAGCCCCGTCCCTCCATCGTTGCCAATGGCATGGATGACCCTACGCTGCGAAAGTAGACCTGCGTCCGCGTGCTGATATGCCGACTCGAGACCGCTTTCAATGCCAACCTAGAAGCTACGAAACTGGGGGGTGCGTGGTCAAGCAGTGTCTCCTTTCTGAGGCTCATTCTTGTACCACAAATGTAGATTGTTACATCGGAGGAGTTGTGATGATCCTCCATTGGTTGTGATCTACTGGACGTTGAAACTAATCGGCCTCGTTTTCCTTCACATTAAATAAACCACCCTGCATCTCACCGGCCTAAGCTTTTGAACTTTTATTAATTAACTTCCAAGATTTCTCAGATACTTCTGCTGCATATGCCACAAAGGGATGCTGTAAAGAACTTTTTGACAAACTAGTGGCACCACAAAGCACACGTTTTGTCATGGCCATGATTAATAAGAAGCCCATCGCTGTTGTACTGTATAATAATACTTCCCCGTCTCATGCCGTGGACTTATATTTGCGGGACAAGATGGGGCGCTGGTTAATATCCTGTGTGTGTTTTTGGCTTCGGATCTAATATAGAAGTATCTGCTGCTGGTTTGTAATCTCTTACCGGTATGAGGGTCGAGATCTTCCCAAGTAACTGCCAGATTCAATTAATCCGCATCTCGGTTCTCCTGTTCTCTCATGGTTCAAGGGCCCCGAGACTTTCCAACAGAAGCAGATTGGGGGCGTGGCATTACGACAATAATTGGATTGTAGGAGTAAAGGACAAACACCCACGACGTATTTCCCATTCAGTCATGCATACACAGCAACCTCCCACGCCCATTACGTCTCTGAGAAATATGCCATCGGTTAGCCCTGCATTGTTATTACAGTCCGAGCTCTCAGCTCTGAAGAAGCTTTTTAGACTCGTGCTGGTACAATATGGGCATCCATGCACCTTCAGCCTATCGAGATGGGCTCGAGTATGAAGGCAACAGACCCTGTCGTTGTCAGTTTCGTCTCCTTTGTTAGTTGGATGGCGCAAGACATGAGGTGGTTTTAAGATTACCTACACGGAGACTCATCTCACCTTTATTTCTTGATTGCATTGCCTGTTGACAAGTTGTGCCTTCCTTACTTGGGCCTGGCAATTGAGGAGTCGCTCTCAGCCAAGAGCCTTCTAAATTCAGGGATATACCCAATACACGGTCTCTTCTTGATCACTCGGACACTTTTCGAATATTGCTTGATACTCAAACCTTCAGAAAAGCGCCTACCCTGCACAGCTCTAGCAATTCTTATCCAGGTACTTAATAATTTCGAGCGGCTGGCTGAGTACTATGCTCGCATGAAATAACACTTCCTTACCATTAATTTGACAGTTCGACACACTAACAATACGTCTCTGTCACCGATCGATCTCATATCCCCGACTCGTAAGCTTTTGATTCTCAGCCTTTCTTACAAAAGGCGTTGGCGTGGGACTCCTCAACTCAAACCAAGCCTCTTCGCTTCTGACCATCAACGTTATGGCCAACTATCACATCGGTATCAGTCAGCCAACACAAAACAACACAACACAACACAACACAACACAACACAAAGTCACTTTGGTAAACGCCGCGGCAACTCAAACAGGGGAGCCTCTCACGTTCACGACTTCCATTATTATCCCCATTTCTAATCAAAGTTTGCCTCGCATCGGTTGACCCAGCGAAAGCCCTCAGTTCCACACTCCACGCTTCAGCGACTCACTGTTACAGGGTGCCACCGCCCACCATCCATTCACCTAGGTACCGTTTGGCCGGGCAAGTCTAGGCCTAAAGCCCACTGCAAGCACTACATCACAGCACTGTACATACACACACAGATCTGTACAGTACCTCTGACCTGACACGCTACGCATACTCCATCCCTGGGCAGGCGAGGATCCAGCTTTTCCCCTCCGCTTCCAGTCCCTGTCTGCTGTCACTAGCCTACTTGGAGAAGGCTTGTCCGCCGAGCGCCCAGTGCTCCCCGTACCTACACGCCCCCCAACCAACCTAAGCCAGACCAAACCCTCTTCGCTGCAGTCGGGTCTATTCTGTTCTGAAGCTAGGTACCTAAGGTACCTACTAACGTACAGTGCTACAGTCAGTACGTACTGCTCTGCGGGTTCCGCCAGACAGACAGGCAGAGAGAGAGATCCGCCGAGTCGCCCGCTGCCCCTTCGAGCTAAACTTGGGACGTTTTGCGCGTGCGCACCCACACCTCCATCATCTCGCAGTTTATATCACATCGCCAGCCCAGCTCTTTGGAGCGTCTGGGCTCTCCCCGACCAAAAACCAAGCACCAGCACCTTCTGGCGCAGGCCACGGCCACTTCTGTTCTTCATCCTCACCTCACTTGATCACAAGACTTTTACCAACTATTCACTGTTCGACAATGATGTCTCTCAAGGCTCTTTGAAAGCCACCCACCCGCTCATCGCAGGTTCCCGTCTGTCTCTCCTTCTCGACCCAGGGGTGAACATCCGTTCTCCTCCGCTACCTCCGAGGACCTTTGAAGCTATCTTGCCCGCATCATCGCTTTTCGAGATCCACGAACATCATTGTTTTTGTTCTCGCTCGACCAAACTCCCCGGCATTCCTCCCAATTCCCGCCGTCACTCTCCGCCCCGACTTCCCACTAAGAAGATGTCGAGTTCTGCCTCTGGAGACTCGGGCGGTGGCCGTTCCATGGAGTCACGAGTGGGTAGAAGCAAGCAACGTGAGTCTTTACCTGATGAGCAATACAATGTTTTCAGTTTGAAAGTATCCTTCTCGGCACATTTGACCTCCTTGGCTTTTTATGAAAGCATATGTCTTGGTGTCTTCTATACCATCCTTGTTGCCCATTTTTGTGGTGTGATGGATTTGAATCCAACCATAATTTCCTACGCTCGCCTGGGCACAATTGGACAACTTTCCGACAGTCCGCATTCTCAATCGATAATCTCAAGATCTCACCACTGACACTTTTCTTTTTATATAGGTTACAACACTAAGGGCGAACGTCTCGTCGCTGGCATCGTGCCTCTCACTCCCGATCAAAACTTTGTCCTGTTGATTCAGTCCACCCGGCGCAAAGGCTGGGTGCTGCCCAAGGGCGGCTGGGAGTCTGACGAGACTTGCCAGGAGGCCGCTGAGCGAGAGGCCTGGGAAGAAGCTGGCATCACTGTTCAGATCACTTATGATCTTGGTGACATCGATGAGAAGCGTGCGCCAAAATCGTCAAAAGATCGGTCAAGATACCACTTCTTTGAGGGCACAGTAACCAGCGAGTACGACGATTGGCCCGAATCCCACAAGCGAGAACGCCAGTGGTTTACATTTGCCCAGGCGTGGGAGGCGTTATCAACAAGACCAGAGCTACAGGAGGCTTTACAACGGTCTACTGTAAACCGTCAATAGCCTCACAGCGTCCTCTCATGCGCAATCATGACCTTGGAAGTAACCAATAACTATCCTTGAAACGGCCCTCCATTCAGTCGCGACGACATGGGTTCATCTCCTGGCTGTTGAGTGGATTGTGATACACCGTCACTTCCACAGAGTTCCTTCCATTTCCTTGTCATGAGAGGAATGACACGTGCTCGTCTCAGAAACTCAATTTGGGTTGAGTTACGAAGCGCCTCTTTTTTTACCTCCTATTTTTCAGTTCTCTATATAGAGACTACAATGTGCATCCATCCCAAGGCGTTTAGGCTGGAACATGATAGAGTATCGCTTGTTTTTTTTTTTTTTACACATCTAAGAATTCGGACGGGGTGGGATACTTGAGCGGCATATAAAGGTGCGAGCATCGAGATCAGAGGGTTATCTTACTGCAATTCATGGACAGGACCGGAAAAGCATCACAAAAGGTTGGCTGCCCTCAGATTCTTGCTTTTTCATCGGGGTCTAGCCCGAAGACCGACGGGACGGGGAGGCAAATATGCGCATAAGTCCACCCGCTAGAGAGGGACGAAATCTTAGTAACTCGCCTGGTCATGGTGGAGTTGAATAGACTTGGCGATTCCCCTCACTTGAGCGCATCTAAACAAGTTGAAGCTGGGTGAGAGTGAGAGTGAGGAAAAAGATCACCAAAATAATGAGACATAAAAAAAAGAAGAGCCCTTTGCCGAATGGCATATAATGACGCACAAGCAAGTCACTGCTGCAGCTCTCGACCACTAAGGGACTGCGGCCAAGACCTTGTCATGGATGCTTATTTCTTGCTTGTTCCGTTCCCTGAACCTTTTGACTTTCTGCCCCGCCAAGATGAGGATGCCCCTCCATCTGCTTCTCTGAAATGCCCCGCATTGAAGTCAGAAATTTGATGGCATGTTTTGTTGAATTCGGCGCTTTATAGCGATATGCAGCTAAGTGGCCCTTATCGTTATAGCGCTGTTTTGCCGCAATAGGATCCGCAACACCTTAGATCAACGTCAAAGCATCAACGACCTAGAGCAACTTCCCTTTATTCGACCCCTGCAACCGATCTCCTCGCAATGTTCATGTCATGAGCCCATAGAAGAACCCTCCATGGATCAATA
The DNA here is from genome assembly GCF_900044065.1 of Fusarium mangiferae. Lineage (NCBI taxonomy): Eukaryota > Fungi > Ascomycota > Sordariomycetes > Hypocreales > Nectriaceae > Fusarium > Fusarium mangiferae. Next base: position 705,847 of record NW_024573936.1, read on the forward strand.
GAATTTCGCAACCACAAAAAGACATCACAAAATACCACCAACCTCAATCCATCACGACATCATGGAGAACCTATCTATCGCCGATGCCCCTCCACTGGGCCGCGGTGCGCCGCAACCGCTTCCCCAGTTGCCGCCGCAGATGTTCACGACTGCAGCGCAGCTCCTGGATCTCACAGACAGTACGACTCCGCCATGGTACCAGTTCATTCCTGCTTCCGGTTCATGAGAAGGGTTGGACTCGATAGAAGCAGGGAGAAGGAAGGATCGTGTGCTGACGACTGTATAATTGCAGAGAAGCTCATGGTCGCTTTGCGCGATGGGAGAAAACTCATCGGCGTGCTAAGAAGCTGGGATCAATTCGGTGGGTTTTAGGGAAACGAATCACCGCAGGGAGAACATTCCCTTTTCTGACCTCAATCAGCCAATCTCGTTCTCCAATCTACCGTCGAACGTATCTTCGCGCCCTCCCCCGAGTCAGCAGGTAGCGATCGACCAACAGGTCTGTACGCCGACATAAATCACGGCATATTCCTCGTCCGAGGCGAAAACGTTCTCCTCCTCGGTGAAATCGACCTCGACAGAGATGACGACCCGCCTCCTGGCTTTGAGCCCGGTGAGCTAGACGTCGTCAAGAAGCTCGCAGAGGAGAAGAAAGCCGCCGACAAAGCAAGGGAGAAGGCGCGAGTCAAGAAGCTTGCGAAGCAGGGTTTTGAGGGAGAGAACATTGGCGAGATCGTGCTCTAGAGTACGTTTGTATATTGGTGTTTATCTCAAATTACAAGGCCTGGAAGTAGGCTTAGGTTGCCAGACGCTTCGAAGTGCTCTGGCTGATGGTCTTTTGGGCAGAATATTGTGAAATGCCCATATACCATCAAGGAGATGCTGGCCTGAGAATGGGCTGGCTCTTCAGCAATTAAAAGGCCTCGACATAGTAGGTTAGAGGCGGATAGCGCGTATGAATATATGAGCTTCACGACGCTACATCCAATGCATACCACCACGAGGCAATTGATGGTCTACTATTATAAGCTATTAGTTTCCGATTGACAAGCTTAAGGTAGCCCCTTAAGGGGTGTACACTTGTGAAGATATGAACTCACGTGAAGCTTTATGAATGTGTTTCTGGGTTTCCCTAAGAATTCCGTAACGCATGATATCGTATTTTACATTCTTTATTGTACTCGTAATAGTCACATGTGTTATGAATGGAGAAGGAATTTACCAAAATGTATCAATGGCACAACTCAACCTTTGTTCGAATTTGAGGCACTAACCATGGACAGGCTCCATTGCGCACGATTAGTGACATGAATTGTTTAAAGGCAAGGCATTGTCTAAAACTGAGCTTTAGTTGCTAATTTACAAAGCTATACAAAGTCTGAATGTGTGTGGAGTCTCATGGCTGATTGTTGTTGTACACTGTCTTAAAGACAAAGACTCCCGCGACACGAACCAGCATGAAGTCGCTGGCAATGATCAAGATGCAACCAGAAACGCCTCTCATAATGCCTTATCCTTCCGTAAACCTCTCTCGTTTTCTAAGAGAACACGCCCCTTGGGGTCATATCATCACTGTCACCCCTAGAGTGAGTGTTTAGATGGATCGTCGTCTTCGCACTCGCTCAAACATTGGTATAGGAGTGCCGGGGTTCTTACAACCTCCGAGGAGCCAGTCAGTCAGACCGACAACCTTTGCACCAACTCCAGCTTCCCAATCGCCACCAGCTTGTGCTTGCTCAATAGTATGGCTTAGAACCCGACCCTCGGCATCGAAATCGAAGACAAACAGTCCCGTGAATGCCTTATCTGGGTCGACTCCCCGACCGAACGGCAGGGACCGGGCGATGACTCCTCTATCAGAAGAACTATCTGAACCCTTTCGCTTCTCGCACCAGCGGACCACGAGCTGCTCGGGTATTGCCCCAGCACGGCGGGGTAAGAATGTGAGGGGCTCCGTTGTCATGCGCTCCGCGAGAACCTCGATACAGACATTGCCGAGAATGGGGACGCGGTTCCATGCTATCGGGGAGGTCCAGAGGGCTGCGTTATAGGCGACACGGCCGGAGACGGTTGGTAGGTGAGGGTGCGTCGAAGGGAAAAGATGGAGGGCGATGTTTGGCGCAAGAATGTCGTGAGGAAGAGGATGTAGTAAAAGCGTTGGCAATCGTTCTTGCAAAACTCGCAGAGCTATAGCAAATTAGCATTGTGATACAAACATCGGAATATCCTCAGTGACGTACTTTTCCCCAGCTTTGCCTTATTGGGGTCCTTTGGTCCGTCATCGCCAGATCCGACCCATCGCACGCCTGTCGCATCGAAATACGTCCTCGACAAGGCGTCTCGCCTTAGATAATCCTCGAGAAGAGTGGCATCGGAAGGCGGAAGAGAGAGTTTATGTTCTCTAACAGTGGCGGGTTGAACCTGTGCCTTTGCCGGGCGAGCATTGGAGAGACTGCGAATAGAGGCAACAGAGGTCCGGCCGGAACGGCTTAGACTGGATCGGATGGGCGCGGCCATTGGGAGGTCACCGCAGCAGAATGGAGAGATTCATGGATCAAGAGTGAAATTCGATAGACGAAGCCAAGTGTGGCTTTGTTAAAGAGGGCCTGGAATATTACAGAATCAAGGTGAGTTGGTAATAATGAGGTGTTGCCGATATCTAGTAGCTTGGATGGTAGGGTACCTCAAGGTATGTCCACTTTTGGACTTTTTCTGCGATGGCTTAATGGGTAGACTCGGAAGTATCTAGCAGCAGTAAAGGGTAGGGAAGAGACATGATTGTGAAGTGCTGGACTTGATTGGTTGATGATCGAGACTCCACAGCCACAAATTGACAGCGGAGCGGGATGTGGCGGGGCGGGTCTTTTCCACTGCGATGGGATCTTTTGAGTGGGAGAGAACATGGAGGATGGGAATCTGGAGAAAATGGGAGAATTGAGGCTTGAGTGAAGCAGGATCCACTAATAAGGCGTTATCTGACATTTCTTAGAGATCATCTGCTTGCAATAGGGAATAGATGTCGCCTTTCTTACTCTTAAAGCAGAAGGCGGTGAAGTTGATCTAGTATGTATCAACTTGTGACATGCCAAGTCACTTGAATCGTGTGAATGACGGCACAGGCTCCACGTTTGGCTCATCAGCAGCCTCATGATGAGATGCTAAAGAATGAACGGATGCCTACAGCGCATGCCCGACGACGGAGCAAAGCAGGCAGACCCTCAAAGTAATGATGCATTGCTCATTCCAATGTTTGCTCTTCTTTTGCTATTGGAAAATGATCCGTTTTGGGAAAGTCTGCATCAACAAGCGATAGTGTTATATCGGTAAACCGCCCTGCGGCATCTTCAAGTATATTGCTATTGCATGAGAACAAGCAATATCCAGCATATTAGCCTTGCAAAGAAAATTAAATCGGCGAATGAACCTCGTTTGTGACATACCCTCTGGTTTCATTCATTTCTTATTTGCTGCACATGCTCTCCCTGCCTCTACCCGTTAACTCAGTATCACGTTGACTGACTTTGTAACTCAGGTCTTTGTAACTCAGGTCTTTGTTCTCTTTGACAGCATCACGTGACCCACGCCTGTCAGCTGCCCCATCATTCCCTCCCTCTCCTAGGCGGTGCTGGCGTTGCCTGGCGTTACGTTTCTTCCCTGACGTACCTTTCTTGAGCCTCTGCAACCATCCTCAACTTAATCTTTCTCTCCCATCAACTCATCTCCAAGTCTCATTCCATCGCCTTGACAAGTCCGCCCTTCCAGCCTCACCCCTTCACATTTCGCATCGGACTCTTGTCTTACTGCGTACCAAGGAACCACCGCCAACATGAACCCTGAGTAGTACGCCACTCTCCGCCTCCTTTGCGATAACCTCCTGATGGAACTATGCCCCATGCTGACTATCGCTTCAGAGTTACACCCTGCCATCCTCGACTAAACCTCATGCGATTTCCTTTTGCTACCGCTGTCGAGATGCGACTCTTTGAGATAATTTTTTGGATCTGACACCAACTAGATATGACTATCTCTTCAAGCTCCTCCTCATCGGAGACTCCGGTGTTGGAAAGTCTTGTCTTCTCCTGCGATTCGCTGATGACACCTACACCGAGTCCTACATCTCTACCATCGGTGTCGATTTCGTGCGTTGTCCCCCGCCAGCACTTTCACTTACCTGGCTTATTTTCTAACACTCGCTCAGAAAATCCGAACAATAGAGCTCGATGGCAAGACCGTCAAGCTTCAGATCGTATGTGGCACCCTTCGCGCGGGCTCCGGCCACCTAACCAAATGCTAACCTGTCCTCAAGTGGGATACCGCTGGTCAAGAGCGTTTCCGCACCATCACCTCTTCATACTACCGTGGTGCCCACGGCATCTGCGTCGTCTACGATGTTACCGACATGGACTCATTCAACAACGTCAAGCAATGGCTCCAGGAGATTGACCGATATGCCACTGAGGGTGTCAACAAGCTGCTGGTCGGCAACAAGAGCGATATGTCAGACAAGAAGGTCGTTGAGTACAGCGTAGCCAAGGTAAGTTTTTTTTTATTCTGGTACTCTGAATGTCGCAGCCTAGCGGGTCGCCCATCACATGCATCTAAGCGCCTGAACGCTCAAATGCCCCTGTCACCAAAATTTCACCCTCGGCTGCGACAACTACCCACAGCAACACCATGGCTGACATGAACTTGTAGGAATTCGCCGACAGCCTGGGAATTCCTTTCCTTGAGACTTCCGCCAAGAACGCCAGCAACGTCGAGCAGGCTTTCTTGACCATGGCCCGCCAGATCAAGGAGCGCATGGGCACCACAACAGCCAACAACACCAAGCCCAGCGTGCAAGTTGGCCAGGGCCAGGGCGTTGGATCGTCCTCCAACAACAGCTGCTGCTAAATGCGTTAATGCTCTCCTTTCTCTTGGCGAAGCAGGATGATGGAGTACGGCCGGAACAATGAACAACATGCCAGGGACACGATCGGACGAGTTCACTCACGATATTTGCTTTTTCCTTTCACTCACTCCATTTCTGCACATAGACCAGATCATGACCACTTGGATTGCCCTTCTTTTCCGCAAGTCACGACTTTATCCCTTTACCGCCTTGGCATCTGGAACAACGACTTTTTCCATTCGTCTCAACGTCATTCGCGGGCCCTCAGGTTCCATTGCTATGTCGACGGCAGGAATGGTTGGGGCGAGGGAATCGATAGGTTCTGGGGAGGGAGCATAAAGGGAGACGGCCGATATGAAGACAGATTTTGTGTTCATGGTAGCGGATGGCTTTGGAAGGTTTTGCGCGTGCGCAGGCTGTATTTTCTCTTATTCCCCCATGCTGTGTCTTTGCACTTTTGACAAATTCGAGTATTGGGAGGCACTTGTCGGTTCTTGTTCTTTTCAACCTGCCAACCAGTCATTCGCTGGGAATCACATTATCTGCGCACCCCGTTTTCCTCTGGCAATTCGCGATCCTGGCCCTCTGTTCTCCATGACGTCTTGACTCCTTGGGAGCTATGGAGGAGAGTTGCGCCAATCGTCAATATCTTGCTTGGGTTCTGACATCAATTGTTGTGTTGTTTCTTCTATTTTACCATCCTGGCTCGCCTATGGTTTTTTCGTTTTTTTGGTACTTGAGATCGATTCTAGTATGCGAGAAAGGGTTATTCTTAATAAAGGTGGAATATTCCTTTTTTTTTAAAAAAAAACTTGATTTATGATGAATATTGTTGGAGTTTCCTATCCACATGGCTCTATATCCCAAGTTATGATGTCGACGTCGTGAAATGTATTCCATGCAGAGACACTTCCTTAGCCAATGTGTGAGGTCATGGCATAGAACGAACTCATGACCGAGGCTCTGTGGTATATCTCATAGATATCACCAATACAGTCTCAAATGCCCAACTGAAGTCCTTGGTCGCATTCAACTGGTTACAAGATTACAAGACAGCTCATGCGTCAGACAACTCAAGCACACCTCTTTCGCGCCAACTTTAACCATTAACTATACAACTTAAGCAAACAGTTCGAGACATTGTGTAAACACTTTATGTAAGACACAAAGATAAAGCTCAGATGCTTAGTCTACGCTACACACGCTTCATGCAAGATCTTCCTCATCGATGATAACCGAGTCGATATACGTCATAGATCAACCACTCTCAGCCTGATGTCATTCTCAATGCACACTTTCAACAAAAGAATTTCATTTACAGTAACTCTCTCTCACCAATATATATACGCAAAATAAAATCATCTTATCCAATACACATCTCAGCCTTTCACGATCTTTCAAAATGGCCAGCGTCGAAAGTCAAGTGTCAAAGCAGTCCGAAGCTCCCCTCCAAAACGACAATGAGAATGCAGAGCAACTAGCTACCCTTGCAGAAGGCAAAGTCGCCGATGCAGTAAAGGGAACGAGTAGCAGAGATAAGCCACGCAAGGATGATATCAAGATTGAGGACTATACCTCTGATCTTGAAAAGTTCGTCTTAATATATAGCCCGTTCAGTATATGGAAGCTAATGCCATGCTAGAAAAAAGTCTGAGCAGGCCGAGGCCAGAGAAGAGATCAAGACACAGAGAAAAGCTGGTGTAGATGTTGATGGTAGTCTTGGACAGGGCAGACTGAGCAATGAGGACAACAGCAGTGTCTAATTATTCGTACAAATCCCTTCAATCACCGACGACTTTAAGTAAAGATAATCTGCAATTATTATTACATCCACCACTGCTTAGGTCCTATCCCCAGACTGTACATGGAATCAAAGGTTGACAAACATTACTCTATTAACAACAGCATCATGACTTTTATCCTTTTCCACCCTCCCGCCATCATTGTAAATCCTCGCCCCAAAAATAACAACAAAAGAAATGCCACATTGGGCGAGATCATAACATCATTACAGCCGTATTTCTCCCACGGCCATGGGTATTCGTTCTTTGTGAAATCACGACAGGCCGAGGAACTTAAGTGCCTTGTGGGAGTTGCCTTTTCGCCTCTCGGCCTTATCCTCAAGGAGCGGCATAATCCGTCGGTCTTCTTGATCCCAGTCGCTATCATCAACATACATGGTTAAGATCGACCGAGCATCAATCGCGGAAGGCTTCCGCTTTGAATATGATCGACTTGGCTTGCTTCTGGAAGACTTTGCTGTCTTGACTGTTTCAGCGATGGAAGGGGCTCGACTCGGAACCACAGATGACCCTGATAGTGCTGCTCCCAAAGACGCGCCAAGTGCCGGGGACATGGGCGGGCTATGAGTCGCTGATGGCACGCGTGGGAAAGGGGAGAAGGTCCCTGTGATAGATGGCGGCTTAGACTTCTTTGGGGACGGCTTCTTGGGAGGCTCTTGAGTGACATAGAAATCAGAAGTCTTAGACAGGATCCTCGAGATGGTCGCAATAAAAGTTGCGATTTCTGCATCAGCTGCAGTTGACGTGATAAGGAAGTTGGCCTCAGAAACCGTAACGTCATAGCCAGGACCCGAGTTTTGTGGGAAAGTCTTCCCGAGGCGCCTAACAGATCCTTGCTCTGGGCCGGTGATGGAGTTTCCACGTAAATGAGTGAATGGAATGCTCTTGCTGCTTGCATCAACAATCTGAGCCACCTTCATCAACTCCACTCCAACAAGCTTTTGAAGAGCCAGCACCGTCGCAAGATGCTCAGGCGGGTATTCAAGGAGAAGATACCTCACCTCTTCGTGAAGGGCAAGATACGTTTCGAGGTGTGGAATAATGAGAGTCGCGAGTAGAAACGAATTCGCAAAAGGGTTATCTTTGGCCTGGCTGGCCAAAGGCTGGGCCGTATACGCCTGCATGGCATTGGCAAGAAGGTACCTGCCCAGTGTGAGTTTTAAGCAGCACAAGATGGGGCAGAGTCAAGTACATACCTGAAGTCCAGTCGGCCACTTCGGCTCATACCATTGCATTTTGTTCCTAGCTTCTCAAGCTTTCCTGTGATGGCGCAAGTATAGTCCCTTTCCACACCTCTCTGGGCTCCAATAGCTAGGATCTGGTCGATTCTATGGCAAGGCCCACGGCTATTGTTACTCCCAGTCTCCCAAAAGACTGGGTTCCACAGTCCTTCAAGCTCTGGCAAAAGGGAAAACTGGAACTGCCGGTAGCCTTGAGTTTCTGGAGGGAAGTGTTCCTGGAGGACAGAACGCAGTGAGTTCTGTACAGTGATGGCTGATTCTTGACCATTAATTCGAAGGTCATGAAACTTGCTATCGACATCCGAAACCAGGGGTGGAGGAGTCCGAACTGGTGTTGGAGGTCTTGCAACCTTGAGCTTGGGCACAGTTGGGACAGGCTTCTTGTTGGGCCAGACGGACTGGTTATATGCGAACGGATCATATTCGTCCGAAAAGATCGATTGGTCGGTGGCAGCTGACTCCTCGTATTGGCTCTCTGCGCAGCTTACGTCTGTGATAGTGTTGGACTCAGGTGTTCCTGGAACCAGAGCATTGCCCTCATCTGTTTCGGAAGTAGGTGAATAAATAGCCACGGGAAATTGACCCATTCTAAGCCCATGGGTGACAGAATTGAGCAAAGGTTCGGGGACCTCCTCCCTGAAGTGCACCACAAGGTCCTCCATAAAGGGCAGTACTGGTTGGAATGCCTCCTTTGGTCCAGAAATGTGCTCGGCATCAGTACCTCTATCTACGTACGATGCCCGTGCAGGCTTTCGCTTCTTGTCCAAGGGAACCGGAGCCACTTTGATGATCGGGAGATTGGTTCTCACAATAACAGTTCGGGGTCCCTCTATGTAGCTGCGTCTGTTGGAAACGAGCTCCTTGGGGCTTGTAGTTATTGTTTGTGAATGCCGATGCGCTTTCAACAATTCTGGCTCCGGATCGCTCTCTAGTTGCCGTGCAAGTCCTGAAGTAGCTGCAGAAACACAGAGATCCCGATATCTGGGACTGGCCGAGTAGATTCTGTCCAGAGACTTGACTCGAGACAGAGTTGGGCTGCGGCCTGGAGACCTCATGTCCACTAATGACGCTTCCCCGTACACGACATTATCTGTGGACGGGATGCTCAAAACGTCGGATCTTGGGCTCAAGCCTTCGAGGGCAGGGGATACAGGGGCAGCCATCAAGCCGTAAGCTTCGCCAATACAGCTGGGAGATGTAAGGAAAGAAGCCCTAGGTGAAGGAGACTGTAGATTGGAAATATCATGATAGATGCGACCTGCAGACCGGTCATAATGCCTCGCAGAAAACCGGCAAGCTTGGGGTGAGTAAGAGCAGCCTGGTGCTTCACCAGCTGTACTCCCACCTTCATCTTTATTCGCGGCACCAAAAACAAAGAATGGGGCATCATCTCCGAAGTTGTCCTCGTAGCCGTAGAGCGGCAAGCTGTTACTTCGCGGACGAGGCGTGAGGGTCAAATCGAGTTCATTGGAGGGTTGAAGTGATGCTGTTTGTCGGTCCAAGGCGTCGGCAGCTCGCATAGCTCGTGTTATGGGATCTTCGAGCTCCTGCTCTTGGTCACCTTTATCCTTCGGTTGATACATGTCCTGCCTTCTCCAGTCTCTAACTGGATTGTCCAGGCCCACCACTCCATCCTTAACCAGCTGGCTGAATAGCGACTCGGCACGGTAGTAGTCTCCATCTGTTTCGTAGTCCATGATGGCTCTGATACAAAGTGTTCGTGCACTCGGGGTCCCACCGTTCATAAACACGAGTCGCCTTCCACTTGCTGTTGAACCATGAAGGAAAGCTTGAGCAGCTTCGTAACGAGCTACTGTGGCCTCGTGTATTTTCTTGACATAAACTCGAATGTCTGAACGGTTCTCTAAGTCCCTATTGGAGATATAATTTTGAATGCTGGGAAGTATCAGAATATGTGGTGAAGTTGGAAGCAGTCGTAGCTGTGTTGATATCGTGTCTACATGGCCTTCGAAGGCAACGACGCTCCCAGGGAGCTTGTTGTCGGTAGACATGATGAACACTCGAGGCGCCACTGATTCGGACGATCTCTTAGTAGAAAAAAGGAATAGTAAACGGGAGAGGTCGAATTAAAGTAAGGGATTGTGCTGATGGAATGCTTGGTCCGTTCGAGGGTGTGAAAGGGAGCAGCCGAGAAACTTTTGGTGTGAAACACGCCCAATTACAAATAAGAAACTCTATCCGATGATTAGTGAGGTCGACATCGGAATGAATAAAGAAATGATCTTACAAGGGTATTTCTCAAGTTGAATGATAAAATGCGCTCAGATATGAGACGTGATGAATGTAATTAAAGATCCCGGCCTGGGGAGGAGAGAGGGTGAAGAAAAGAATGCTCGTTCACGAAAGGCAAGAAATGGAAGAGGAGGAGTAGGGACTTTGAGGCAAGTGCCATCGGGATGTAAACTAGAAAGAACGACCTGGAAGTTGGAGGCAGCTACGACTAATATCTAATTCAAGGCAGGTGCAGGTGGTGTAGGTGGTGCATGCTCTCAGAAGCTGCAGGTCAGGTCGCCAGTCTTCTCCACTGCCAACGGATACCGACTCCTATAATTCCACTCCAACTCGTTCATCAGTCTCCATACTAGGCCCAGGATTTCAGGTTGTTGTTGAACCCTGTAAGAATCGGGCTACCGCAGCAAAAAAGCAAGCCACTCTAGCGATTTACTGAGAATCTGTTGGGTCTCCATACATCCACGAAGGAGCCCCGACGAACGAACAGCATAGAGACACCGAGACCCATCCCGCCAGTTAATCACTCGTCACTGCAGGGTTGCTTTTGGGCTTGTTTAGCCTCCTGAGGGAGCCAAACAGAACAATGCCGATACGAACTGGATGGGAGGTCCAAGCTTCGAGGTCGATATCAAGGTCCGTTTCCGTGCTGTTGGAGTGTCTATGCTATCCCAGCCGGCTGGGTTATCAGGCTGACTGGGACGGGACTGGCCTGCTCGCAACTTGGAATCAAGCTATCGGGCACCTGCAGTAATTCTCCCTTACCGCCAACGTATTTGCCAAGTATGCAGTGAGACCACTCAGCATACGTAGCACAAACACAAACACCAATTGCAATACATAAGGTAGCGAGGTCCTTGCGTGTCGTGCGTCTGGGGCAGAGAAACTGTTTGCTCAAATTACAGGGATCGACAGCACCCATGTCCCATGTTCCATGTTGCAGCTCACGGCCCAGTCCCACAATGCAAGGGCTCCCGTCAAGGATATTCCATGATCCAGGATCTGGTCTAGGCCCAGCTGAGACGCATTATCCCTTGATGATGTCTTCAACTCATGTATGTATAGATTTCGGTCGCGATTAGGTCACGCACAATAGAGCTGACCCCTCTATAACATATCATATCGCCGACAGCCATTATCATCTATTCGGTTGTTATTACCCGATTCCTCTCAAGACTCAAGCCCAAAAAAGAAACATTAAGCTAAAACATGAAACACAGAAACCGGAAATAGCTGTCGCACGTTGTAGGTAGTTGGCATTGGACACTGAACGTATTGCAGCCTCTCATGTCATACTAGCCAGCCCATTTTCGGCTTCCACGCAAAACCCTCAAGCTGACTGAGTCGGCTTAAGCTGGCCTTTTACTGCGGCTACACACGATACAGGGCGAGGAAGCAACCGGCTCGAATCCTATTTGTCAAGCGTTGCACGGCAAGGGGGGTTCATTGCAGTGTTTGATATTTCAATTACCACAGGGGCTTCGACTCAATCTTGAACTAATCAATGGAAAAGGGAAAGCAAGGTAAGGAAATACATACATCAAGCCTTGTGGATAGCTTCTGGCAATGTGGGCCATTCAGTACACCGTCGATCCCCCCACGTCAATTAACGGGTTTCAAATTCTATTTTGGCCATCATCTTCCGAAAATCCGAAATTCTCAAATGGCGATCGTTGGCCCAAATCCACAATGCTCATCAGCATGCAAAACGGGGCGGTACTAGGCGGTTGAGCTTTGAATCTAGGGTCCTGGTAATTACCTCATTTACCGTATACAGGTGGTGCTCAGCGCCATCCGCGGTAGTCTATACAAGACGTAGTAGGTGACTGCAACTATCGAACAGACTTTTAGCGTCGTGATGATATCTGAATCAGTCATATGTCTCGCGATCTCACTAGATCCTTTCGACAAGGGTAGCATTGACATCAACCTCGAGACGCTTCGCACCGCGCGGCTATTTGACCCCCCCACTTACCGTTGTTTGCTTGATAGTGTGACCTGCCAAGTCCTAGAAAGACAAAGGAAACGACTTCGGAACCACTTGATGATAGCTTTGGACGCAGCAATACTAGTCATCAATCCTCCTTGGACCATCTTGGACCAGAACGAACAACGATCGTTTCGTGATTGTCAGAAGGAGGGTTGGGAGTTTGGAGTATGATCCCGTCTTGCAGCAGCACCTTACGATCCTGCAGAAGCCAAGCATACTGCGAACTGTTGCTGCTCATGCAGTGCACGCTGGTAGAGAACAATGGGTTCCGACTGTTCGGACTAGGGGCCTGCATGTCTTACGAGATCGAAGTTTGGCAGGCATCGTCATAACGCGTGCCATGCCTGTGGCTTATGGCTATCGTTTCAATTCAGATACTAGCTTTTCCCATTTACGACAAATCTCCCACAAAACATGGCTTATGCTCGTTTTGACAATGATCACTCACAAATGACGCCGATGCGGGTAAAAAGGGGACGTATTTCCCTTTCCCCGAAAAACATAACACAGCACATACCGATTATGATTTTATGAATCTGTGAGCTAACATGTATACCTACTCAGCGTGACAACGGATCCACTTGGGAACACAATCGTCACTGAACAGGGTCCAGGATACTTGCGAGGCGGAGAATGGACAGCCAGGGACAGCGTACTCCATACGCAAACTTAACAAATTTGCAATCTTGGGGAATGGCCAGGATGTTTGAGTATATCGCGCTCGTGAGCAAGGGGGCCAGTCTTGGCCGATAGAGATCGGGTGTTGGATTTACAGTGCATGAAGGAAGCTGAGTACTAGATCAGCTAGAATGAATGGTACGGTGACATTGAAGATCTGGAAAAAGAACTTCATTGACCAGCTGGGTGCCATTATTGTGTTGGCAAACCTCAGGCTTGTGGCTTGTGGTAAACTTTCAAGTTAAAGTTGCCCGTGTAAGCCACGAGAACTTCGAAGCTCAAAACGGGAATCAAGTTCGTTTAATGAATTGTGCTAATTGACGGTTTCACAGGACGAAATTTTGAGTTCAAGTCCGGCAGCGATCCCTAAAACCAGGCTGAGTGCATCAGTGAGTGCTTGACACACCCGCCGTCTTTGCTCTGTGTTGCGTTTGAACAAAACAACATCAGTGTGCAAGGGAGGTGCTCTGTGTTTTTAGCCGTCTTCAGCTATACCAGCGCTGTATAGATTTAGAAAAGCTGTATTTACATCTCTCCTGCAGGATAGACCCTGCAGCGCCAGCAGACAATTGCTAGAAAGCAAACTATCAGCGCTGTTTGTTATGGCCAGCGCTTTGCGGCTGAATCAAAAGCAAGCACCACGGATAATTAAAACGTGACGAGTATGTGATGCGCTGGGGATCAAATCCTGTCATTTGTGATAACAGATTTCATCACTTGCCCTGCCCCTGTTACCTAGAAATTCAATTCCTTTTTCTTCACAGCTTATCGATGTCCCAGTTCAAGAAATTAGTGGCTAACACGTCAGAGCCATATGAGACATATTCCTCTTTGGTGTAGCCATGGTCCTCCTGGTTGGCCATTGGCATTGAGTCTTATAAATGAACACAAGGTGGCATACAAGGTTAGTTTTTAGTGTTTGTCTCTGCACCTGGAAAAGGAGAGGTGCCGCCAACACAGGCCACTGTCTGAGAGCACTTGCACACGGAGTCTAAGACACGCAGGACACGATCCAGGCTATCATGGCTCGGAACAGCGAGTTCAGACGTATGGTTACACGGCTTGGATGCGGCTTTCCGTCGTATGTTCCGCAGACGAAGTTGAGCTGAAATTTTGTGGCACGGTACGCAACTCATGGCAAGTGTTTCAGGGGCTTGAGCAACACCAGACTGACCGTGAGAAATACGGCGGTCAGAGTCCAACTATTCTGAAAGGTGGGAAAGTCATGTCAGTCTTGCTATTGTCTAGTCGTCCATGAGTTCTGCTAGCTCAGCTTCTTCCTCGGCCGTCAACATATTGCCGCCCTTCTCCTCTTCTTCCTTTTTGGGTTCTGCAGCCTTCTGGATCTTGACAACGACCTCGTCAAGCTCAGACTTCCCGAGCGGCCATGTGCGGACAGTACCGTCGATACTAACACTGCAAACCTTGCGAGGGGTACCATCGGTATCCTGGAGCAGAACGAGGTCTGTAACTTCTTCGTAATGGCCAACCAATGTGCAGTATAGTTTACCAGATGAGCGGTCCCAGACCTTGACATTCTCATCGCGGCCTGCCGTGATGACCCATTGGTCTGTTACGAGAACACCTCGCACATAGTCCCCATGTGTGAGCGTGTCATCAGCGACAAAGTTCCTTGAACGGGCCAGGCATTTTGCAGTTCCGTCAGCACTGGCAGTCCAGAGATCAGCATCCTCACTCATTTGGTCAAAGACAAGTCGGTAAATGCTGGTATCGTGTTCCTGAATGGTAAGTCGCTCAGCATCGGGGCGGTCGGAGAAAGATTCGGGCAGCTGCTTGTAACTGTCCAGGGTGACCTTCCACCGTCGGATGTGCGGGTCGCTGCCTGCGCTGGCAAATACGACAGTGGTAGGGTCGCTGAGCACAGGATCGATGGCAAGGTGCTGGACGGCAAGCATTGTCGTAGTGGGATCTTGCAGGGTATGTAGTCGTTTGCCTGACTCTACGTCCCAGACGAAAATCTTCTTGTCGGCACCTCCGCTGATGAGAATGTGCTTGCCTGAGACGGTAGCACAGATGATGGTCTTTACAAAGTCGTCATGGCCGCTGAACTTGCGGCCAGGTTTGGCGGTCTCAATATCCCATGACCAGATGTCCTTGTCCCACGAACCGGCAAAAACAGTCTTGTTTTCTTGCCCTCCTGTTGCGAGGCAAGTTACAGGGGCCTTTGGTCCACGGTAAGTCGTTTTGGTCTCCGAGGTCTATAAATGGTTAGTACTTGTAGTTTCGTGAGAGTATCCAGACATACCTCGAGGTTAATTCGGCGAACAGCGCCAGCAGACTCAGCGATGAACACAGAAGTGAGAGGTGCAGCAGGATCTGGGACAGCTGCTAGAATCTTGGACTTCATAACTACAGGGTCGCCATTTTCGTTGCTTGCCTTGGCAGCCTTGCGTTGCCGCGAAGCATGAACAGCGCTGCAGGGTTAGTTGGTTATAGCTTTGTAATAGGAGAAACGGTTGTGCATACTCTGTCTCGAAGAAGTGATCACGGTCTGCAGATTGCATTTTGAAGGTCAAGATTTAAACGTGTTATAGAAACAGGTTCTGGTACTGAGACACAATATAAGCCCAAGTGGTAGATATTTTGCTTGTCGTGAGTCTAACTCAAGATATTATCTCTTGATCTAGGTTAGGTTAGTAGGCAACCATGAAATAGTTGGAGATATTGGATTTGAGTGGGAGTTGAATCTCAGTGGAGCTATCCCCTGTAACGGCGCGGGGTCTTTCCGCGACTTTAATTGCAACGCGCTCAGACGCGTCTCCCGAGAAACGCCTGTCCCACTTCTAAACCAGCCATCACCCATCATCGATCGCACTTTTTCTATCACAGCAAATATTCCATTGCTCGTTGATTTGAACGACTAGAACAACATCACATCGACGACTATGGACTCGACAATCGCCTCTAAACCACGGCCTCGGCCCGCCCATACCCAAGGAACTACTCGCTGCGCCTACACTCCCGATGGAACTCGTCTCGTCACAGTCGGTTCCAACAACACGATTCGTCTCTACAAAACAGGATCTGATGGAGAACCGATCAATATCGATGATTGCCAGGAACAGAACATGGCCGTTGCCGCTGGCGACGAGTTCTTCGTCGTTGGTTCTGAAGACGGCACCGTCAGTTTATACTCCCTCGAGACACATACCTTTGAGCGTTTCCTTACCCGAACTGTACTGCCAATTCGCGATGTTGCGCTGTCTAGCGATCGTCAATGGTGCGCTGTGGCAAGTGATGAGTTGAGCGTCAAGATTGTAAACACAAAGGACATCACACAGGTCAAGCACCTTCGAGACCATGCCCGCGCTGTGCGAAATGTTAGCTTCGATCCTCAGGGGCGGTTGGTTGCACTTTCTGGCACCGATGGAATCGTTTACGTATATTCTCTCACAGCCGAAGAGCCAGAGCTGATTCGAAAGGTGGATGGGATCATTGGCGCTATCGACGGAGACAGCGAGACCTCAACACGCGTTGCGTGGCATCCAGACGGTAGAGCATTTGCCGTACCGACACCCGTACGAGACATCCAGATCATCTCCAAGAATGATTGGGAGAAACAAAGAACTTTCGCCAACGGGCATTTATCTGATATCACTGCCATCGCCTGGTCGCCCAATGGTGCCTTGTTGGCGTCGGCGAGCAAAGACGGAAAGGTCCTCATCTGGGAAACCAAGACACAGTCCGTCATTGCAAGATACGACTACTCCAATGTCATTGACATTGTGTGGCACCCTACCAAGAACATCGTCTCCTTTACAACTACTGATGGTGAAGTCTACATCTACCCAGACTTCCTGACAGACCAGTTCTCGCCTCTGTTAAAATTGGCCACACAACCCGCCCCCTTCATCCACGACCCCCTTGCCGAGTTATCTGCGAACCGAAGACCGCCCCCAGCCAACGGCCAGAAGCAACAGGGTCTGCCAACGAGACCCCGAAGGGAGTCGCTTGGAAGTCTCGACTCATTTCTGGAAGGCGGAGATGGATATGGCGATGATGACTTCGTGGAGGACGATGACGGTGCTGGATACACTGTTGGACAAGGCCAGAAACGACCCCGGGACGGTGATGATGGCTATGGTACCTCAAATAAGCGTCGCCATATGCTTGAGCCTCAATACCATGAAGCATTCCAACCAGGAGCGACTCCCTGGCGAGGGAACCGCAAGTACCTTTGTCTGAACCTGATTGGTTTCGTCTGGACAGTTGATCAGGACTCACACCACACTGTTACAGTTGAGTTCTACGATCACGAACTCCATCGAGACTTTCACTTTAGCGATACCTTCCTCTACGATAAGGCCTGCCTAGCTGAGCATGGCACACTCTTCTCATGCCCACCTAAAGATGATGCCCCTGCAGTCATATTCTATCGACCACACGAGACATGGACGCAACGACATGACTGGCGCATTGAATTGCCCAAGGACGAAGCTGTGACGGCCATGTCTTTGAGTGAGTCTTTTATTACAGTCACAACGAGTGCCAACTACGTACGTGTATACACCCTGTTCGGCATGCCATATCGTGTATATCGACCCAAGAGCACACCGATGGTGACATGTGCAAGCTGGAGGGATTACGTATTGACTATGGGCAATGGACCCATGGGCGCCGATGGTAATACTCGCCTTCTATACACCATTGAGAATGTTAAGAGAGATGAGATTTGCCAGAATGAGGATACAGTAGCACTACCCGAGGGCGCCACACTGAAGAGCGTCCTCTTCTCGGACAATGGTGTAAGTTTTCTCTATAGGGCTGATTATAAGGAACCAGACTGATCACGATCCAGGACCCCTGTATCTACGACTCAACAGGCACTCTACTTACACTTCTTCACTGGCGCCAGCCATCAAGGGCATCATGGGTGCCACTTCTAGACACGAAATTGATGGACCGTCTAGCATCAGGCCGCAAGAACGAGTCCTACTTTCCCATTGCAGTGGCCGATAACAAGTTCCACTGCATCATTCTCAAGGGTGGTGACCAGTACCCCTATTTCCCTCGTCCACTTCTGTCTGAGTTCGATTTCTCCATCCCTATAGCAACAGCACCTAAGATCTCGAAGCGAAAAGCCCGAGAAGGATCTGAGGATCTTGACATGGGCGATGGCGATGAAGATAAGGACGATGAAGATAATGGCTCTGCAGAAACTCGCAAGCTCGAGCAGCAGTTCATGCTTCATAACGTGGAGGCAGCTCAGCTCCGGGATCTCATGGAGGCTACATCAGGCAGCCACGCATTACGCTCGCAGCTCTCACGTCTTGAACTCGAAATCGACAAGACTCTTCTGCAACTCCTGGCGGTTGAGTGTCGTGAAGGCGAAGAGCGAGGCATGCGGGCATTGGAGATGGTACAGCTCATGCGGGATCGTACAGGCCGCATGATGGACGCTGCTGGTAAAGTGGCAGAGAGATATGGAAGGACGATCTTGGGAGAAAAGATTCGTGAGTTTGGTGAGAAACGGGTTGGAGGACTGGAAGACGATGACTTTCCATAATATTAAATATGACCCTGGACGAGGTTGTGATGTGGATTTGGATTATGTGTAGCATTGGAGGAGTATAGGATCTTGTCGTTCGGGTCCGAACATGACAGATAATGAACATCATATATCAAGAAAGACCAATTGTCTCTTCATTTCAAGCTCTGTTGTTGCTATCGCCGGGGAATCACGATTTCGATATGAAGTGAATGATGGCCTCCTGTCCTTTCTATTGTAACTGTTGGGAAGCAGACTCATCATGTTATTCAATGTCTCAAAAAGACACTGCACTGCTAATCGAAATTATTGCCGACTCAGATTCCGGACACAACTGATATGCCTACATAACCTACATAACCTAGGGGAGGCGAGAGAACTTTGGGCCCTCTATCCTAAGTGATGAGAAGACTTGGGTAAGTTCAGTATATCTTGATAGACATTTAGACCAGTGAGCTTAACGTCAGAAGTTCTCTTGCCCCCCAGGGACAACCTATTTCTCACACCCATTGAAACTATGGCGAGTCATGGTAGCTTTGATATATGTGGAAACTAGAACTGCCAGGTGCTTCGAAATTGCCACTGGCCAAGCTTCCTCTAATAACTATGTATCTCTATAACTTGTATTCATATCAAGTTGGTGTCTCAAAATACTCACGAAATAGTCAATTCATTCTGTGCCCAAGAGGAGTTAATACTCAGGGGTTGACAGTTGTTGCCAATACATGGATGTACCATGTCGAGTATTTCTAATCACATCAAAATTTTGCTCTCCCCTTGTGGAAATGCGACGGATGTTGTACCCGCGGGAGTCGATGTCGATCATGATACCCTGAAAGTTTTGACTATTTTTTTTCTCCCGTCAGCAAGCAACGTTGAACTGTCGGAGATACAGTAGACGCAACGTATGCTAGGCGTGGCTTCGCACCCGGTCCGGCCGAAAGAGAAGGAATTCCAAAAGAAGGAATAAATCGTGAACAGAGATTTTTCTGTTGACAAGGCGTCATGGATAGAGTAACATCGTTAGTGTGCACGGGTTCAGTGTCAAACGATAGTGTCTTGGTCTTTGATGAACCAGGTATTGCAGCAAAATCAACTGCCGAAGTCCAAGCAAAGCTAGCCTTTTACTAGCATGTGAGTCGAAAACATGTTCATTCCCTGTACAAATTCTGAGGAAACGGCCCAAAGGTCGGATATGGCGAGCGTCAAAGGCATTTCGGCCGGAGGCGCCCATCCCAAAAGGTCGAGCTAATACCGACAGACAGGGTCAGATTTCGGAATACGGCCCATATCAGCATAGATTTGTAGTGAAAGCGGAGTGGCTCAGGTACGCGGCGAATATGAAGTGCCATAAAACCTGCCATCGGAAGAACCGATACTGTCCCTTGGATCGTTCTCGAACATTTCGATAACCACAGAATCTGTTAGCGCTCATGCAGTTTCTGTCGTGCATAACACGGCCAACTTCAAGTTGGTACTACAGCAGGGAGTGACGTGCGCTGCCCTGTCATCCATGTCCTCGGGTTTTGAACATGAGCCGAAATGCATCCCTGTTTCAGCCCGTTCCCCTTTTATTATCATCCCGTTTCGGACAGAGCGCCATAGCCATGTCCGACGCCCGATGAGAAGAGTTGAACAAGTTTATTACAAGATAAGCAGTCATGATTTCATGCGTAATCTGGGAAAACGTTAACCGTGTCCTGAATCGCGAATGCCTAGCTACATGCCACTAGTCAGTCATCATAGATTGAAGCTCGATATGCTGGGATCTTGCATCAGGGGACGGGACGATCTGGTCGTGCAAACCGGGGAAGTGATAGACGGTTTGCTTTTTGTACTGGGCCTGAGACGCATCAAGTATCACAGAGATGATGAGCGCAGTCTGACAAAAGGACAAACTGCTCTACGGATGAGCACCGCGTCGTATGGGTGTCAGGCTAAGTCTGATCCTGCATTCTCATCAGTTCAATGTCTCATCAAAGAGCAATATATCCTATTGTGAGAGCAACTGACAGAAGATTCAGTGCAAGATTCAGGTGTGGTTCCTGTGCCCGTATATCTATCGAGGTAAAATGCCAGAACTGCATTTCGATGGGTCGTACAAAGTCTGTCAGTTCCGAGTTCTGCCTGAACAGATATTGAGGGACCGAACATTATCGGGTTGCTGTTGAAGTCGGCCCTATGACAACTCCCTGCAGTAGGTAGACGCCTTATGAGCTCCTCCTCTGACACAGGGGACTTGTATTCTAAAAATGCTGTTAAAAGGACCCAATTCATCGGTCCGAGGCTTGGCATCCCACTCTTTTCGGGATGGTGGTCTGTGGTGAGTTTTTGGGTTCGCTGGCTGAAGCTGGTGGCGAACCGGCGTCAAATCTTAAATGGTCTGAAGTCGAATTTGAGCCGTGGTTTGCTCGCCGTGGGGGCTTGTGGCTCTGAGATGGAGGCCTTGAATGCAGTGGTGTTGCCATTTGGTACACTTTACCTAAGTTACGGGCCTGTTGTGGAACGCTCCCACGATTATCCAAAATTTATATTATTGGAAATTTGAAATCGACAGGGTGCCGTTGTTGAGTTGTTGGTTCTTTAAATTGCTAATGCCGTGAAGCTCAACATTGAAGCAGATGCGCGAGGTTGAGAGCCGTACTGGCATTGATTGGTTGCTGATATCAGAACATGTTGTAAAGTCGGGGGCGTGTACAGTCTACATGAGTCAAGAGCCTGTGACTTTTAACTCAATAGCTACCTGTAGTGAACCCTGTAGATTGTTAACCTTTGGAAATAATAAGGTCAAATTGCTGTCGATCAAATTCAAATCGGTTAGAGACAAATGACCTTCTTACACGAAACGGGGACAAACAGCCTATCAAAGCTTGATCTGTACTTGTCAACACACAAAATGTTTGGTCCCCTATAATCAAGACATCAGTCGGAGTTGGAGCTCACAGGCTCGGTTTCCCTTTGAAGCTGAAAATTCTTCATTCCGCGGTTGTCACTGGCTCTCGCTATCACCGGAGCTAGAGATCATGGGCCTGAGGCGGGAAAGTTTTCGGGACTGAACAGCATAGTGTAGTAAGCATTCAAAATGAATCAGAACGAGTCATAATCATCTCGCAAATCGCCAGCTCGGTTACGTTCAACCGTTGATGATGCTACATACCTGTTGCGGGGAAAGCTGATGCATTGACGGCATTTGTTCAAAAGCCGGTCGATGATATTCGCAAAGACCCATGTGCCCCATCAGACAACAAACTTAAAATGCCAACCTGTTGGATCTGTGGAGCTGTTACACGAGAAACTGATTAATCGGGAGGATCTAGAACACAGTAGTTATAATAAACGATTGCGATGTGTTTAGAGTGTTGCTGGTGTTTGCCCATGCTTAGCAAGTTGTGGAACATTGGTGAGCCTATTCCAAGACGAGAGGATTAAAATCCACTTATCAGGCGTCATTCTGAGAATAGTTACTCAAGGAACCTCAAGAGAACACACGAAGAAACTCTGAATGCCCGTTTAAGAATCAAGCTTAGGACCCGTCAAACGACAAGGTTGCAGGTTCCGGACGCTGTGGGCAACGGTCGGTCTCTGTCGGCCGTTGACAGAGAACGTGGGAGTTTGCTTTTTGGATCCCGCTTTGATCCCCTGGCTTGTGTTTTTTTTCGTCTGGTCCTGGCCTGGATACTAGCTAGGGGAAGTTGTCCGAGATGCAGCCATAGATTTGGTTGTTGAGGCCAACAGACGCCATCGCCAAGGTTTGACTAGCGGAGAGAGCTAAGGCCCTTGATCACAGTTGAAGTGGCTCGCGGATCGTCATAACTTCGACAAGCTGTCTGCAGGGATAGTTTCTCTAGGCGATTTCTGACTCTGTGGGCTTGAATCAGTTCTGAACGCCTCACCTTAAAGAGTCGGGTCTAACACATGAGTTTGGATGTTGAAGCGGTATCTTTATCTTCGTAGACTTTGGATGTTTCACTGCGGATGAGGAGCTGAACTAGAGAGGTAAGCTCTTTGGATGGACATGAAGGCTGAGTCGATATTAGCGTTAAGAATGGAAGCAACCAAGCCAAGTACCTTACAACGGGAAGGAAGCACGGGGCACGGCCGCACGGGCGACGGGCCACCGAGTAGAAGCCGGACCACGGGCAGGAAAGCACGGAGCACACAGAGGTCTTGCATCTGATAGGCTGGGGACTTTGTGAAAGAAAGTGCACCTGTCTCCTGCCCAGGTAGGAAATCAGAGACTGCTTTTAAGGACTTTCAGTGAAGCCAATGTTTAGCACCTTCCAGTGGTAAAGCCAAGAGGAACAAAAGAACCTCACCTAGCCCGACGAAAGGGAAGGAGCTTACCTAGGTAATAGTAATCTCGAATGAAGGACGAGAATCATGTGGCATCTGTCTGTGCCTGCATTAGTTACGTTCAAAGTCAAAGCCGGAGCAAAAAGCACACCACCAAGATATTCATTCCTAGAGGCTATTCATCAGATAGGGAGAGGCTCGACTCCGTACTAGAAGATGCACAATTATTAGAGCCCCTTTCATTCGTTCAACCACCAACACAAACTCTTCGGTTACCATTTGCGGAAACTGTACCCAGCTGGACAAGGGTCGACCAACAGGGAGACTTGTTGAGCCAGGGTCATCCGGGCCGTCCATGTTGATTCAGATCCATTCCCCATTTACCCAACCGGTTCGCTGCTAGAACCCGCCCGCCATCTCGTCTCTTCGATGCACTATCTCGCGATCCTGGAGAGGACTTCTATCAAGTGCTGCAACATCCCCCTCACCGTGGTACCACATGCGGAGCCCTGTCATGCTTAAGAACTAGCAGAGGGTCCGAGCAAAGATTGACCTGAGATGATGATACTCCTTACTGCTTCTTGTATCCCGTAATTACGCATTATGATGAAGACTAGCGGTTTATCCCAGAACCAGAGAAGAGCATTCTGTATGTCCAATGACGATTGATGTCTTCCACATGTTGGTATTGGTTCATTATCACGTACCATCAGAGCTATTGCTTCTTATGGCATGGACAACGATCATGCACCACCTTTCCGATTTCGCAACGCGGCTTTGCTTCCGACTAAATGATCGACCCTCAGAGACCCATCATATGCAGCAACGTTGAGGCTTTTTCTATGGTTTTGGACCACGAGGCTCTCGGATTCAGGCACGGAGAAAGGAAAACATTTTGAGCTTTTGATGGAGACGATTAATATAGTGCCCAGTCACGAGCCACACCTTCTAATCTTCTTCAACATTTCCACACGCACACTCACTGCATCCACTGGTACATCTACCGATACAGAAAAAATGGTCTAGGCCGTTATTGACTGCTGCAACATACCTGAAATTTCCTCTTTCTTTCTTTTCTGGTATTGTCGATGCCCCTTGAGACACCCTCTTCGGGTCATCGAGGCTGGGCGCCACACATCGCACTTTGCCTCCCGGCGTTTCCAGACGCCAGGCTGCCACACCATGTATGAGAGCAGCGGCATGGCGTCGTAGAAAGGATGTTGAATGTTCCGGGCCCTTCTTCAGGTAAGCTTTATCTTACCATCTCCGGTACCGTTTGGAGCAACTTTCTCTGACGGGTTCTTTATCCCAGATCTGTCGCTGAAGCCGCCACTAGATTTCGGGGACTGTGTAAGCGGGTGTTGATCTTGGCGGCGCTATACTGGCTTCTACCATTGTTCCATCTACTAGACATGTCAAAGTCTTGGTTGTCGCACTGAGACGATTGATGAGTTCCTTCAGCCTGGGCGCTGGAACTTCATTCCAATGATGAGGCCATGATGGATTATGCCATTACTTGGGGCAGTGATCCAGAACCACGGATGGCTGCATTTGGCAGAAGTGAGACCTCTGTCTTTCAGCTTGTCACTGCAGTTCAAATTTGTTCCAAACGGTGATAGCATGAGAAACCAAGCTGCCGTACTTTGTAAAGTCCGTTCCTGGGCGTGGGACGTCTGGAGTGAGTATAAGGTAAGGGTCTGAAGGAGAGGGTGCAACAATCGATGCATGCCCATGCGGGTGAGGGGGTGCCTAGAAGGCCAGAGGCTGGAGTTGGTGTGGGTGGGCTTCTCTTGGAGACTCAACTCATTGCTTTCGATTGGATCTCAGCTGGGCTAACCTGCTCTCCTCCGTAGGTAGCCATGAGTGTCATCCCCATCCCCATTCTATCTCCATGGACTCCTTGCTAGCCATGCCCCCAAATTTCCAACCCCGGCGCATGGATCCAGTTGATATTGATCGCATCGGATTCCTTGCAGTTCCAGAAAAAGAAATCAGTCCTGCCAGCAGCTTGCCTGGATTCTTTCTCTCCTCCCCTCCTCCTGTCTTTCGTTCTGTCTTTTTCGAGACCTTCATTCAACAGTACCTGGCAACTTTCCTATCATCACATATAACCATTGACTCGGGTTTAGCTAGAACGTCTTTGCTCCCTACCTAAACTGCCGTGCAACCACTTTCACTACCCACCAGCAGGTACATTCCCGTCTGTTCCTTCACAGTGCACAGAAGCTGTTTTCTGTTTTCTGGCGCTCAGCCCTTTACCTACTCCGACCGCCTCGCCAATCTTTTCATCGGCCCTGTCCTGAACTGAGAGCTCTCCCCGCTTGTTCCCACGTAGGTGTCATTGCTAGCAGCAGCCCTGACGATTCGTCAGTTGAGCATTACTGGACGGGACAGCTTCGACTCCAGGGTTGAACCAAACCTAGCTTAAGACTTCTTCATCAAGTCAGCCAAAACGTTTGATCATCGCGGCATCGCCGAGCTGTATCGAACGCTATCAGGGATCTGTCCAGTGTTTCGTCTATCTTTACGTCCCTGCAGTGGTTTTGCCCTTTGTCCGAGCAACCTATCATCTGGCTGAGGTGCCAAGATAGACTCAGCGACAAATCTCGCCTTCCCTCCCCCCCGCCTTCTAGAAGGTGGACGAGAGCCCTGAAAAGGCCCCTATGCGAGGCTGATCAGCAGCAACTATCCTAACCAGGGTGTCACCTAAAACCAACACTAACCTTAGTGACCGACCTCCCTAAAGCACTTGGCTTGGGGTTTGAGAGCTTGTGGTCTTGGCCAGTCTAACCAATTCAACCATCGACCAAGAAGAACCTGGCGGGCCCAGCTGCAAATCGCCGTTCTTGTCTGGGCTATTACCACATCCCATTCTGTCGTTCGTTCGCCTGTCTTTTCCTGTCACCTTTCTCTTTCCCAAGCCCAGGACTGCGCATTTCGCCTACCAACGCCGGGAAGCGCTTGAACAGACTTGGGCTGAGTTGAGCTGCGCTGCGCGACATCAACCACTGACTCGTTTTTGCGCCCTGAGAATGAGGTAAGCCTTTGAAGATTTCACTCTGTTGTGTCTGCACAGTCCATTCCGCGCCCATTGATCGCATTGTATCGCATCACGTCGCAAGTTGCCTATCTCATGCACAGTATGGCACATACATATCTCTTTCAAGACCGGCTCCGATCCCGACTCCGCTACCACTCTCCATCGCCTCCTCCCCCGTTGTCTCTCGGCTTGTGATCCACAGTCTCGCATCCGCGATACCGTCTCTGTCTCCGGGTTCTCTTCCCTTTACAAAGCTTTACCTTACCTCACCTTACTCTTTTCCTTTCCTACGTTGTCGTCTCAAAGTTTAGCCGCTGCACACCCTCATTCCTTCACACCCCCATCGGCCGGCCTTGCGTTCACCCTCCTACCTACTTTACTTTCCTTGCCAACATCTACCTTATGTACTCCATCCTTTAACCACCCCGTTTCCTTCCGTCCTCGCTTGTTGTTCGCTTCTCTTTGCATCTTTCGTTTCTTCAAGAGATAGCAAGCACTGTCGACCCTGATCCCGGCTCATCTGTACATACATGACCCTTCTTGTCGACTAATCATCATGGCTACAGCGCACATGGCCGTCAGGACTGAGACCTTCCCACATTCGAATCCAATTCCCCATAGCGAGTCAATGGGTGCTCGCATTATTCCTATACCAACTCCTACGATCAAGATGTCTCCTCCAAGCAACGGCGATCCCATGGAGATCACATCACCTGCGCCATCTTCTACTGGCAACAACAACTCCGACTCCGATGCCAACGGCAAATCCAACGATCGACCCAAGAACTCTCCCGCTCCCGATTCCAACAACGTCGCAAACAATAATGCCAATAATTCCAATAGCATGCCTGCGCCCCCGCCGGCTGCTGCTGCTGTACACCAGCCTAAAATCGTACAGACAGCCTTCATTCATAAGCTCTACAAGTGAGACTGCGCCGCCAAGCTCTTCACGATAGCTTGCTAACGTAGCGACAGCATGCTGGAAGATCCCAACATTCAACACTTGATTTCATGGTCTGCAAGCGCTGAAAGCTTCGTCATGTCGCCGTCGGCCGACTTCTCAAAAGTTCTCTCGTGCGTCCAATACTTCCATAAACTGGCTACTTTGCAATCGACTAATGCCTTCTAGTCAATATTTCAAACATACCAATATCTCATCATTCGTGAGACAGCTGAACATGTACGGTTTTCACAAGGGTGAGTACTAGAACACACACACGAATTGTGAGTAATCGCATTGGCTAACTTGCGCAAAGAACGCGACGTTTTCCACACTGGAAACCCTGATACAACTCTCTGGGAATTCAAGCATGGCAACGGTAACTTCAAGCGCGGCGACCTAGTAGGACTACGTGAGATCAAGCGCCGAGCCAGTCGACATGCTTTGGTCCACCGCGAGAGCAACTATACCAAACCTGTAGCATCCCAGCCAGGCACTCCAGCCGAGCCTGTACCTATCCCGCCTGACAGCGCTGATGCTCGAATGCTCAATATTGAGCATACGCTCTTCGACTTGAGTAATCGCCTGCAGAGGAGCGAAGAGGCAGCTCATTATATGCATGTCAAGAGCCAAGCCGCAATGGACACGGTGAATCGACTTCTTCACTTCAATCAAGAGCTTTCAAGACATATGCTGTCTCTTGTTCCGGCTGAGAGTCCCCTCTCTCGTGAAGGTGTGTGTTACTAGACGAAATCTCGAACGATAGCTAACGTTGACGTAAGTCATTATTCTACAAGGCGAAATGCAAAGGCAGGCTGAAGTACTTCGGACACTCGACGAACCACCCCAGGAGGCACCTTACACCGGCCGACAACAATATTTTGCGAATGTTGAGAACGCCCCAGTATCACCCAGACAGCTTGCCCAGGACGACCAGAGACGAGGCCCTGCTCTAGGCGTCCCCCCTGCACGCGGCCAGAACTTTTATAAGCCACCAGTTCCTTCCAACCTATCTGGCAGCACTCGCAGGCCATATGGCTCCATCAGCGGAAGCAGTACTACGCAGTCGTCCCCGTTACGTACAGGACCGCCACCGCCGCCTCCTGCTCCTCACCCTCTATCCAATGTTGAGACTGTTCCCGGCCCCGGCAGTCTGGCCCGCCGTCACACTGCAGCCGATATTCGAGCCCATGGCTGGCAGCCAGCACCATCTCCCTTCAGCACTGGCGCACCCTCTGGAGCATGGCCCCCTTCGCCTAGCCGTGTAGCCCCAGAAGACCAACGGATCAGAGACTCATTTTCAACGTACTCGTTGCAAGCTGCGTCCCAAACACACCCTCACTCACGCCCAACAACGCCACCACCTCCATTTGCAAATGGCGCTGGCGGTGGCTCTGATACATTCGGTGGCTGGTCGTGGGGATCTGCTGGCCGTGAGAACAAGAACCTTGCCGTGAAAGATCATTCAGCTCCCCCTACTCGAAGGGGGAGCATGGCTCATATCCTCAATCCCAGTGACACTGCCGAGCGATCAGACGAGGATGAGGACCCCCGAGGTGACGATGACAGGAAGCGAAAGCGAATGCAGTAAATAATCACACATTTAACCCTGATTTTACTGTGGGCTCTTGAAACCCGAACCATGGACGACGAAATTCAACACATCACATACGTACATACACATACACGGGCTCTGTACATGGATACTTACTTTCCCTTCATCGGCATTACATTAGGCCATAAACATACTTTGGATTTTGATGGCGAAGAGACCGCCTACTTGGAGTATAGGAGGACATCGGATAGCTGGCTAGAACACGGTCACGGAGGCTTTCTTCATTACGAGCGCAAAGCATAGCAGGATACCATGGCGGGCATTTTGTTTAGTCCCATGGAAATCATTAGTCCTCGCCGAAAGGAAGGGGGCAGATTTCGGCACACCTAAGAGACGGAAGTTGAATTCTTGGGAGGAGTTGCATGGTGGGTGCATGTATATACCATCAGAAGACAATATTATTCTAAGCAAGTTAAATTTGATCCTGTCATCTCCCTTTTCTGTGAAATGATGTCGTCAACTCTCTCTGCGTGTATTCTGGGTATCTTGATATAAAACTGATATAAACGTTATGCCTATGCCTATGCCTCTCCCCCTGTTACCCCAGGTGCGGTCTTTTGTTTCTTGTTTTTCTTGTTCTTGCTCTTCTTCTTCCGCTTCTTTTCTGTCTGCCCACCGCCCAAAATAGGTTCATCCTGTGTTACAGCGTCTTTCATATCCGCATCCGCATCCACCTCGACCTCTCCCCCGTTTTCGTTCGTCTCCTTATTCTCAGGTGTAACAGGAGAAGTCTGATCGCCAGCCTCCGGCTCCGGTTCAACCTCCTTCTCCTTCTCCTTCCGGGGCCTCTTTCTTTTGCCTAGCGCACTTCGTCCAGCTTCATCTTCGCTCTCGCTCTCCTCAGCCTTCTTCTTCAGATTGCCCTTGGCATCTTTGTTCAACCTGCCCCTTAGCATTCTCTCCTCTTTTGAGTTTGCAAACTTTTGAACGTCTTTCTTCTCTGGAACATAGCCTAATCCTTCGTTTGGTCGTGCGCCGCGAGCGAGATCCTCATCGTTGTTGTCTGGTAGAGTGCGTTGCTTGCGCGGTAAATCACGAGTAAGGGGCATCGATTTTCCTATGGACGTCCTGGAGGCGAGGAGCAGTGAAAGAGTGTTTGCGATTGCATCGCGGTTTGTTGCGACGGGGAAAGGTTGGGGGGCTTCAGGTGCCATTGTATCTTTTGTCGCGATCAGTTGTAGTAATGCTGGTGCACGCAATCCGAAGGAGATCGTGTAGAGAAGTGCCTTGAAGTAATTAGGGATATTGCGAGAGTTAATTTATCATTGCTTCAGGTGGCCAGGATTGGTGATGTTTGGGGTTGGTGGAGAGTATCTGGCAGAATAATTTCACATGCGACAAAAAATGCGGATGCTTATCTTATCGCCCCTGATGGGAAGTTCGACTTCAACAAGAGAGTTCAATTCGTAACATGCTATGATTAAAGGAAATATGCTTCAATATTTACTGCCTTGTATAATAGTTTTGGAAGATATATACTCGAATTAACTAAGATTAGGAAATTACACAATCTCTATCCTGTAACTGTGATAATACTTTGGGTCATAAATTCATAAACGTAAAAAGCCATACCAATCGCCGGCCCCTCCAAAACAAGTCATTAGTAGCTAGCCGTCGTATCTCTCAAGCTGAGGACGTAAGGCAGGTCTGTTGAGTCGTGCCGTGTCGCAAGTCGAATAACAGACCCCGAGCTAGCTGATGATTTGGATCGAAGGCTGGAGGTTGATGGCTGGCTCATGGGGTAATGACGCCGACTTCGAGCAAGACTATTATTGCTAAGTCTTCGTGATATGGACCCTGGCCCGGTAAATCCACTCCTCACGCTGTTAGGAGCAGTCTCATAAACGTTCCAGGTATTCGTGGATGGTTGGCGCCGTATTCGAGCAGAGCTGCTGATGCTAGCGTCGGAGGGAGCCAGATTACTGCGAGACGTGCCCAGCCTTGATCTAGTATCGTCATCGCCATCGGTAGAGGGTGAAGACGCATCGTCTTGCTCGTCCAAAACATCTGGATCCAGGGGTTCCATGGCGCGAAGAATCTCGGCAAAAAGATGCATAAGCTCCTTAAACTGAGCATTGGAAATTGGTCGATTCGAGAAGCGTGCATACTCATAGTGTGAAAGAAACTCGATAGTGGTTGAATCCATCTCGATCACCCCCAATTCAGCCAGGTGAACTACGTAATCGCGCAGGCTCATATTGGCGGTTCGCTGCAGAAGAGCTACAGCGTCTGGGTCCAGCAGAGGCGGGTTCGTATCGGAGGTCGGGTCAGGAGGCGCAAGAGTCAAAGCTTTGCCCTCGATCAAATTAGGCAGTTCTGAGAAGACAGTGTTGTACTCGAGGTTCGGTAAATCCGGAGCGTTGGGTGAAGACCATCCATAATGTTCGATGTCTCCCCAAACAGGCTTTTTACGAGGGATCACCACCACCAACTCCTCCGCCGGACCGCCAGGACCATCAAAACCCAGCTTAACCCTTGTTTCGACAGTTTCATCATCCGGTGCCGTGTTGTCTGTTTGAAGCCTGGGGCGCGATTCGTATGCGATCGATGCACTTCGCCCAAGACCCAGCGCAATTACTTTATAGACAGCCGAGCGAAGATCCCCCTTCTCGATTGGTACCCATCCTTTCGGTATCGACCCAAGATCGGTCTTGTTGATGTATAGACGGGTGATAAAGACGAAGGAAATAATGACAATGGCGAGAACGTAGGCGGCAGCGACGATCCAGATGTTGTAGAGCTGTCGATTTTGGAACGAGCGATGAATGGCGTCGGCAGGGGTGGATATTAGCAGTCCTAGCAGACAGACGTAGAGAAGAAGGTAGAGAGTTCGATAAACGATAGATGCGACAAGCCGGCGATGAGAAACGGGAGACGCCATATTCCTAGTCCATGGGCACGAGAAAGCTGCAGTTGCGAATGCGCTGCGATGCTACCAAAGGCCGCTATGACCGGGATCGTGAGTATAATAAGAAAAGGGACGAAGAGTGGGACATGACTAGGTTAAAGAAGAAGCTGAACGAGTGAATGAAGATGCTACAGTGAGTAAATGGTGTCACTGTAGTTGTTGAGGGGGTTGGGTTGAGAATGGCATGTCCAAAAGGCGGACCTATTTGGTGATGATGCGATTGATGTAACCAGAGTTGGACAGGAAGAGGTTGGCAGTTGGCGAGCACCCTTGGAGCTACAGTGTGTTTTGAGTACGGGCACTGTGTTTTGGTACGGTATAACGGCGGCCCCACCATCTTTAATTGCACTGCATTAGCTTCAACATATGAAGCTCCTGCAATAAATACATACTATTATTGGATCCATGGATGGAATAATTGCTGACTGCTTTTATCGTGTTCCAAACTGTTACAATGGTATCATAATACATTAATATCCTTCCCGATATGCCTGTGTTTTACGTCCTTTGACCTATCGCACCACTTCTGCCATCTCAGACTTTTTTGAAGTCGCAGAAGCCTCCTTGGCCAAGCGAATATCAGTAAGTGTCAGTCTAAGGTCGCTGCTATAAGGCTCGAACTTGCCCAGCACCTGTTGCAAAGCAGTCTTCAGAGCTTCCACAACTTCTTCCACCTCGGGGCTGATCCTCTTACCCGACACATCAGTCCAGTGCAGTGGGAACTGCAGGCGGAAGGCCTCCAGTTTCTTGATTACTGATGTGAAGGTTCGGATAATGCTTGGCACATCTCTGTGCACATTACCAAATTGATCTTCTGCCAAGCTGTGCACTGATAGATGGTGAAGCACGTTGATCGCATTGATGCAAAGCGTAGGCTCAGCGTATGGAGTACCCAGCACCGCAGCAGCAAATTGGGTTCGGAAATCTTGCTGGAAAAGGGCAGCCACAGTGTCTACCTCCATCATTTGGAGAGTCCAGTGTTCAAATTGGCTCTTTATGTGATCGGGAGCAACAAGTTCCTGCTGCTCCTTCGTCAAGACCCGGTCCTTGGCCTCTTTCCATGTCTTCTTTGCGATAGGGCTCAAGTTGGACATAGGAGACTCGCCAGGAGATAGTGCGGACTGTCCTAATCGCTTCTCAACCTCACTGAGCATCGTCTTGGAAGTCCCTCGACTGTTAAAGATGGGATCGTCGCGAAGAGGAGCGGATACTCGCTGCTTGGGCTCCGGAGCCGGCGCAGCGGGTGGTGCATCAGGAGCTTTACCGTAGGTATCAATTCGCGTCTCGATGGACTTGACCACTTCCATACAGATGGCGTAGACCTGGGACCACATAGGTCCATCCTTACGATCGATGTCTTCGTAGATGGCCTGTCGACGGGTCTCAAAGCCTTGCGCAATGATTGCAAGCTCCCACATCGCAAATGCCTAGATACGATTAGAAATGACTGCTCGACGCGCGTGTGTGACAAATCTCACCTTGATAGAGAGTTTCTTGCTCTTAAGACCGTTCAGAAGACTGCCATTGGGGTCCTTGGACTCAGAGGTAAGAGGCTTGCCATTCTTCAGGGGCTCCTTGACCATGAATTTCGAGAAAGCAAAGTTACCAATATTCCATATCAAATGCACGAAAGTTCCAGCCTCTATGCATCGGAAAAGAAGCCAAAGATCACTCGGCCAACTAGGCGGGAGCATGTTGGTCTTTGGCAGGTTATAGAAGATGCGCAAGAACATAAGCGCCCATCCCCAGATGAAAGATCGCAGTATGGTGTAGTATAGAATCAGGGCGACAGGCAGCGCACTTGCAGCACCGGAAAGAGAAGCGCCAAATGTTGCTGGGACTGCAGTAATCAGGAGCTTCAACGCGTCAGGCTGCTTCTCGTTCTTGCCCTTTGACGATGCCAGGACCAGACGATCGGTGTCCTTTCGGTAATGATTGAAGGTTTGCGTGATGGCACATGAGACCATGTACGCAAGCAAGAACAGCGGTCTCTCGTTCAGTCTCGCACGGTCACCGCTGAAGTACGTGATCCAAGAGAGGTTGGCCGCCTTGGGCATTGCCCATAGGAACACATGGCTAAACAGCAGGCTGGAGAAGCCATACCAAAACAAAGTCTCGTATGTTTGAAGCTGAGTGATTGTGTTGCGAAGGGTCTGAAAGCCAGGGCCAGTGGTTCGTAGGCCAACGTGGTAGTTTGCTATTCGGAGAACGACGATCGCAAGGCCACATGTGAAGATGAAGAGGGTTCGTACACCAACAGGGCCAATGGGAAACCAAGACCAAAAGTCTAAACAATGAGATTTAGTGTTGGCGCAGATGAAGATCCAAATGAATCCGACTTACAAGATTTCCAGCTGTCCAGGACGACCGCCAACAAATAGGACACGAGCAGCAAAACAGTCGCCGTAGAAGTGAATCGTCTGTGAAGAGCAGGCTGTAGGAAGTCCTTGTAAGGCGCTTTTCTAACCGTGGTAGGCGCCATCTCGACAGCGCATCCCCGAGATAAAGAAGGCCTCTAGACGTTGTTGGGCGATGATGTCGTGGATTGATTCAAAGAGACTAACAATGGAAGCTCTAAGCTCAAGCCCCAAGTAAATAATAAAAATCTCCAACCAGCAACGACTCGATCGCAGAAACGCTAAGGTCCAAGCTCCGTCATTATCTGTCACGTGCTGATAGCACCAGGTCCGGCTCCGCTCTGGTTGGCTAGACTGAGACGCATGTCCAATTACGTATGTTTGCATGGCGCTGTATCCGTAACTACCTACTAATGAAACCTCAGCCACCTCAGAACAAGGCAGCAAAACAAGAAAGCTTTAGACAATAATTAGAAGAAGCTGTCAAAATAGACTCAGTAAAAGGTCCCCTAAGCTTAGGCTAAGGTACCTAAGTATTTCTATCACTTAGTCCTAAGATCTACTAACGAAACCGTACTGGAACCAGGCAGCAGGTCTGGTGTCTCGCTCCCTCTTGTTCCCCAACGTTTTGGAGGATATTCTCGACCGCAAGTGAGTTCTTGATCAAAACGCCTGAGTTGACTTTTCCGTTCACATTCATTTCTTGTTTTGTATCAACAAAAACCAGCCATCTTCTTTGGCTAGTGACTCTGCTTGCCCGTAGACCGGGCTTAGGGGAACAAGAAAACTCGAGACAATAGAAGAAGATGCCCAAATAAACTCAGCAAAGAGCCTCCTAAACTTAGGCTAAACTAGGTACCTAAATATTTTCATCTCTTAGGGTCAAAGTCCTAGGATCTTTTCTTATTCTCCCTAAGGTCCTCTGTATTTAGACCAGACTTACCTTAGGTACGTAGGTTGTCCCGACCCACTTTTCCGGCTGAAGTCGATAGTCAAGGCCCAGCCTCCATCCACGCAACTCTTCCTCGACCTTACATCATCACAACAAACATGTCGTACGATCTAGAATCCGGGCGCGGCGGCGCCGGCTATAGCGATGACCCTGATTTCCAAGCCCTTCAATACGACCTCAAGAGCAAGCTTCAAGCCCTCCTCAGCAACAATCGAAAACTCGCCAACGATGTCAATGTTCTCGGCACACGTAAGGATACCCCGCGCCTGCGGGAGCGAGTTCACAATAGCATGGATAAGACGAGGGATATGTGCAGAGAGATCGGCGAGGGCGTTAAGCGCCTTCAAACTTGGGAAGAATTGACGGTATTATGATGAAAATGCGTCTCGATCGTTGTCGCATGCTAATTATATGCAGAAACAACAAAAGTACGAGCAAACAAAGGTCTCGAGCGACTTCCAAGCAGCTCTCCAAGAATTCCAAAGCCTCCAGCGAAAAGCCCTCGAGAAGGAGCGCGCATCCGTTACCGCCGCCCGTGCCGCACAGGAGGGTGAATCCGCCGAAGGTCCCCAGTCCGGCAATCAGCTTGAGCAGCTGCAACAAGAGCAAGTCTCCCAGCTCGCACCCCAAGACGAAGTCGACTTCCAGGAAGCTCTCATCATCGAGCGTGAGGAGGAGATTCGCAATATTGAACAGGGTGTAGGCGATTTGAACGTTCTCTTCCGACAGGTGGCGCAAATCGTCAATGAGCAGGGAGAGCAGCTTGGGACGATCGCAGACAATGTTGAGAACGTCCGGGATGACACGCGGCAAGCTGATGTTGAGAATCGACAGGCCGCGCGGTATCAGAAGGCAGCCCGCAACAAGAGCTGCTGCCTGTTGCTGATCCTCGCCGTCATTTTGACCATTGTTATTCTGGCTATTGTCCTTGACTAGATTCTTAGAGCGCAGCGTCTGACGATTATGGGTGGCCTGTTCTTGTTCTTGAGGCGTCTATCGGAGTTTTCTAGGGACCTATACATCGAATTTTCCCCACGAGTCTACATTGGTAGTTACAGATGAACGTTTAATCAATTGTTTATTTTGTCAGATGTCTTTGCAATCCGTGATTGGTCTTTGAGCACGAAAGGGAATTCCTTGGATGGCTTGGGTGCCCTCAGATCTGATGTCTTTGGTGGAACAAGACGTTGAATAAAGAAGTCATTGACGCGGGTAAGCGCAAATGATGTACCCCAGTAGAGGAAGATAGCGCTTGGCAGATCGGCAAAGAGGAGTGGCAGTAGGGGCATCATAAGCATGACACGGCCCAGAAGTTGTTGTAGCCTGGAGGCGACCATCATCTTTGAGCCTGAGGGCTGGATTCGCAATAGTGCCTGGATTTGTTCCTTGGGCATCCTCGCCCATATACTCCATACCAGAATACCCGAGCAGATGGCAGGAAGCCCATAGTAAGGGTCCGCAGACGCTAGATCGGTGAACCAGAATAAGCCTCCGTCCACCAAGGACTGGTCAAACATGCTGCTCGAGGGCCCGAGACCAGTATTACCCAGGCCAATCTTGTGACTGATCCAACCCAGGGGTGCACCGCATTTCCTTCGAAGAGCCTCAGATATGGTGACAAAGGGAACCATTCCAAGTAAAGGTGCCATACTTTTCCAACGCTGGAGACCCCATGTCTTTAATATTCTCCGTCTTGACTTTTCAACTGCACCTGCAACGCGAAGCGATCTCACACGATCGGGAAGTTCAGGGTTGTTCAAGCTCCTATCCATCATATGCCGACGAGTCCAAGCTGTGATAAGAGGATCCAATGGTTTTCTAGCCTCCCGCAAACGAGCGCTGTATAGTTGAAGAGGGAATCGGATGGTTGCGTTGACGCCCACAGCAAGTAGTGGTATAGCCACATACCACGGCACGCCAGCGCCATGAGCCCAGCTGAGGGCATCGGCTGTCACGGTGACTGTCTCACCGAGCGCAGAAGCGACAGAGAAGTTCCTGCGGTTGGCGCATGGCGATGAAGTTAATGAGCTGAGAATGGCTGGATGTGAGACGCGGCGTGTTGTGTTAATGGCTGAGAGTGATGGCCTAGCATGAGGCGATATGAAATGGGCCGTTCGTCTCAGAAGGGACATTTTGACCCATAAGACCGTAGGTGCGGGTGCAATTGAGGGCTTGGTGCTGGTGTGAGTGAGTCTCAAAAGTCCATGAGATGAGGTCAAACTGGGACTATTTTTCTGGATTCTCAGCCAATCAGCGCTAGCGGTTCAGCATTGAATATCTGGATTAGTATGCTGGTAGTCAAGGGAGAACCACTCTACGGGACAACAGTGAGGAACAATATATTTACTAGTGCGCTATATATCCAAGTACTATCAAATGCTCAGTGCTAGTGTTAACTTACAGAGTCCGTTTGTATAGCATGATTCAAAACCTCTTGAAAGTCTTGAGGATGAACTTTGCTTATCCCCTTACACACCACACTCTGACTCACCTTGGATATTTATAGTAAATATCTTTATAAGTTGATAAAGCAACCAGTAAAAAAGCTAAGACTGATCATTAATGACAATTCATACAAGTGCTTGCAGATTTGTGTAAAGAGTTCTTGAGAAGACGTGGCTTTATGATCGAATATGGAAACGCCCTCGACCATAATTATTCCGTTGAACGCAGAATGGGCCCTGGTTGGTCCGTTCAATCCTTGATCTCGTATTCTTAAAAATGATTTTCTTTCTAACTTTCTGGGGGGAACAGAGCTATCATAAGTTCTCTCCGCGGGCTGCCGAATTTAAAGAAGGGGTCCAGTGACAAGGGTCAGGAGCCTCTATCCCCCCTGTAGCTTGCGCAGCTACGGTGGGTCAGATACTGAGCTTTGGAGCTTGCAGCAGCGTCCAAAAGCTTAGCTTCGGGTTCCTCTAGCGGTGTCGGTGCCTGTGCCTATCCCCCACCAAGACTAAGACCCAGTGGATGAACTTTTTGAGATCTGGTCTGGCCAGCTGGAGACGTCACACTATCATCCCACACACTCTCGTTCATGGTAGCCTTTCGCTACCAAAAGCTGACAGCCTCACGCCCCTGAGGCCATATAAATATCGCTGGTCGAAGCATTTTCTTTACCTGTCTTTCATAGCTTCTCGATTCCCCTGCGACTCCCCCGAACAGCCTTCCCGACACTACCGTCACGACGATGGCGTCCCTAGCGACGCTTGTGCCTCTGGCCATTCTGATAGCTCTGCCTCTGATAGGTGGACTTCTACGACGGTTTCTAGGATGGTCTCTTCGAAAACGAACAGAAGGCCGTCGTGCACATCTCCTGGCCCTCATGACACAGGAGGATAAAGATGCCCGCGCCAAGGACCCTCAAGGCACCGCAGCGACGAAACTCGTGTTCGACGTCGACGATAATCTTCAAAGCACTCTGAACTCACAAAAGGATTGGTCGGGGATCGTTGGTTTCTTCCATCCGTTCTGGTATGTTGTCATATAAGCTACCGTAGGACCTAGCTAATGTGAGGGAGCAATGCTGGAGGTGGCGGAGAGCGAGTGCTCTGGGCCGCGATTCGGGCCACACAAGATCGTTGGCCAAAAGCCAAATGTGTGGTATACACAGGCGATCACAATGTGACAAAAGATGCGATCTTGAATCGAGTCAAGGTATACGACCTGAAAACTTGACCCTGAGGGCCACGACATGCTTACACCGTGTTAGACAAGATTCAATATTGAGCTCCATGCTCCCACGATAACGTTCCTCTACCTCTCCAAACGAGACTGGGTACTCCCCTCAACATGGCCTCATTTCACGCTGCTCGGCCAATCAATCGGCTCCGTCGTTTTGGCTTGGGACGCTTTCTCACTACTGGTCCCGGATGTCTTTGTCGACACCATGGGCTACGCCTTCGCTCTCGGTCTATGCAAGTTTCTCTTCCCCAAGGTTCCTACAGGGGCATATGTGCACTATCCTACGATTTCTACCGACATGCTCGACTCGCTCGATTCGACGGCTGCCTCGGGAACTCAGGGCGCACATGCTGGTAAGGGTGCTGGAGCTCAGGGTTTCGCCAAGAAGAATTACTGGAAACTTTTTGCCATTCTGTACTCTTGGGTTGGCTCGACGGTTGATATCGTCATGACAAACTCTACCTGGACTCAAGGCCACATCAAGAGTCTATGGGGCCCCTATCGCAAACAGAAGAGCAAGACAGATCCGATCGCAGTTGTCTACCCTCCCACCGCCGTCCGAGAAATGGAACGCGAAGTCGAAGTTTCCGAAGAGAGTGAGAAGCGAAGAGAAAAAGCTCTTGTCTACCTCGCCCAGTTTCGACCAGAAAAGAACCACCAACTCATCATGCGGTCATTCGCTACTTTCCTCAAGACCAAGAGCGAGGCATCCAAGGGAGCACAGCTGATTCTGATCGGAAGCGTGCGAGATGACTCAGACTCAAAGCGTGTGTACGAGCTGCGACTTCTTGCTAATGAGCTTGGCATCAAGGACAGTGTCAAGTTCCACCTCGATGCCCCATGGTCAGATGTTCTGGACTGGTTAAGAAGAGCATCTGTGGGTGTCAACGGCATGTGGAATGAGCACTTCGGAATTGGCGTTGTTGAATACCAAGCTGCTGGGCTCATTTCCGTGGTTCATGACAGTGCTGGGCCCAAATTCGATATCGTCGTGCCAATCGATGGCCAGCCAACTGGTAAGCTGACTGAAAATTCTATGTCGAGGTCTTTCTAACACAATGAAACAGGTTTCCACGCAACGACAGAAGAAGAATTTGCAGAGGGCTACGAGAAGGCTTTGTCGCTACCAGACCCTCTGGCATTTCGTCTGCGTGCAAGAGAGTCGGCAAAGAGATTCACCGAGGAGGAGTTTGCAAAGAAGTGGACGGTTCAGTTGGCACGTTTGGTGTCACTTGCGAAACAAAAAGCGTAGACTTTTTGGAGATAGACTAAAGGATACCCCCTTTCTAAGATTCTAGCGAGAGAAGAGACAGCTTAGAGAAATTAATACAGCAAGCACAAAGCTTGGGCATAATCTAGTCAATGTTCTATGTCGTATGCTGTGTCCCTCTACAAGTGTTGATCGCTCAA
Organism: Fusarium mangiferae; assembly: GCF_900044065.1. Taxonomy (NCBI): domain Eukaryota; kingdom Fungi; phylum Ascomycota; class Sordariomycetes; order Hypocreales; family Nectriaceae; genus Fusarium; species Fusarium mangiferae. The sequence continues at coordinate 745,404 of NW_024573936.1, forward strand.
TCAGGAATATAAACATGTATGCTTCCATCTCTTCCTGTGCTGTCTACAATGTCACACCGCCACTGTTCTTCTGCCTGGGTTCAGGAGCGACCTGAAAAACACCAGCTGAGTCCCTTGTCAGCGCTTGAACTGTACTCAGTCCCTCATCGACCCAAGTGATATTATGTCCTCGCTCCACCAGCGATGGAACATCATACGAACTGAACTTCTTCTCCACGAGTAGCGTATTCGGGATGAGCTGGTTGTGAACACGGGGCTCACGAACAGCATCCTTGATAGACCACGATGGAGAAGTCAATACACGCCACGCAACTTGAGTAGTGGCGGAGATAATACGTGAGCCCCCTGCAGCTCCGATGGCAGCAAAGAGAGATCCGTCTTTGTTGGATACAATAAGAGGTGTACAGGAGGATAAGGGGCGCTTGTTTGGACGAATGAAGTTTGCTTCTGCTGGTGCGAAACCAAACTCATTAGGAACTCCCGGAATAGAGAAGTCATTCATTTCGTTGTTTCTGTGACAGTCAGTCCATGAGTGCAAAATTGAAAGAGGTTGGTAACACTTACAGGATCACACCAGTGAGAGGGTCCATGAGGAGTGATCCAAAGATGAGGTTGACGGTGGTGGTCAGCGAAACAGCCATACCATCGCCATCCGCAGTGACGACGTGTGAAGTTCCATGCCCATCAGATGAGTAGATGCCATCGGGATCATACTTCTCAATCTTCTGGGTCTTTCGAGGATTGATCTTACTCCTGATCTTTTCTGCTGTTGTGGCATTGAGCATCTCATGTTCAAGCTCAGGAACGCCATCTACAAAGTCAGGGTCGCCAAGGTGCAGACGAGCTCCGTATGCGAACTTCATAGCTTCGATGTAGATGTGCAGTGTGGTGTTTCGATCCTCGTCTTGGTGGGTGTAGCCGTTCATGATGTTCAGGATATTGAGTGACACGGCGCCACCGGCTGGAGAGCTGATGCCGTAGACATCGTAGCCCTTGTACTCAGTGTGAAGAACCTCTCGAGAAATTACATCGTAGTTCTTGTAGTCATCCAGGGTTATGGTACCATTTGTTTCCTGGATGGTCTTGACCATGCTCTCAGCTGTGTCATGTTATTGTCTATTCAGTTCTCAGATGCAGGTCTAACTTACCGAAGGCACCTGTATAGAAGGCGTCAGCGCCATGCTCTGCGATAGCTTGAAGTGTACTAGTTTGGTTAGCTACGTTGAAGTCTGACATCGAACCTCGACCTACCGGGCGTATCGTCGTCTTGTCATCTTCTCTCCTTCTGGGATAAGCTGTCCTACTACATGTGAGCCCTGGTCTTAGCGTTGGGTGTTTAGAAAAAAAAGCATACCATTTCGGGTAAAATCTTCTGCCCATGAGGGATCCTCGACAAAGAAGTTGTGATGGTCTCTAATAGTCTTTTCAATAAATCTTGCCATGTCGGCATTGACTGACATTTGTCAGCTTGTAACTCTTTGTCTCTCTACTCTCCTTGGGCGGACCTGTGAATCCATCTTGAGCCACCTTAATAGCTCCTTGTAAGACTGTTTTCCATGGAAGGCTCTGTTTAGAATGTTAGCTTGTGGTAACTTGCAGTGTGTCTGTAGTTCATACACCGTATTTCTTGTGTGCATACTCAAACCCACGGACTTCGCCTGGCACACCAACAGAAAGACCCCCGTAGATGCTACCGTTCACATTTCCTTGGTACATGCCCTCAAAAGCTGCTGCAGGGGCTGATTCTCTGAAGTCGATTGCTTCGTAGTTGCCCTTCTTGTCACGCACAATCATGAAACCACCGCCTCCAATGCCGGAGTGGTACATGCCGATAACACCAACACAGAAGGTCGTTCCGATCATGGCATCGACGGCATTTCCCTGGATAGTTAGTTGGTGTGTTTATATGGAGAAGGGGCAACAAGTCTTACACCTCGTGCTAATAAGTCTCTGCCGATGTAGCTACATTCTTGAGCCTCTGAAGCAACGGCTCCTCTGGTGCCAACACCTGGAGAAAAGAACTCCTCAAATATGGGACTTGCTGATAACGAGACATAATGGACACTGGAGGCCAGTAATAGGAACGGGAGTTTCATCTTGGTGTTAGGGATGTGTTCTTTGGTATCAGAAATCAGTACGCGCCCTTCATACTAGTCGTCTCAACAACTTTGTCACTGCAAGTCGGTACTAAGAAATGATAGCTTCCATAGGAATATCTGAACTCCACGTGGCGGCAAAATAATAGGTGGAAGTATTAATACAAGGTGAGTGATAAAGGAAGAGACGAAGGGACCGCCTCCAAATTGAATGGATAGGTGTTGTTAGTTGATTTCTAAAGCAGATAATAGAAGACGATATTGACGTGATAAGGAACCCCCAGAATTTGGCAGGGCCGATTGTCGGAACACCCCGGTAGATGCATGGTCCCAGGCTCGTGAGGCGATCACCTGCCAGTCTAGGAAATAGGGTAACCAATCACTATCATGACAGTGATAGTCAGGAGGAAGTGCTCACTAAATTCGACTCGGAGTGTTTATAAGTATAATTTATTCAAATAACGGTATGCTCTATACAGGAATTTATAAACAAGTGGATGAGAGCTTGGATGTTGTGATATCTTCCATATCATACAAGGAAATGCCAATAGCAGTCAAGTCATATGTATTTTTGTCTCTCATATTTAACAACTTAAAAAGACATTGAGTATCAGCACACCTGAATAGTGCTGATTCTTTACTAATATTTATTTCTTGCTATGTATTCTGACAAACTGTCCATCATACAAATAATGTATACAATATAAGGTAAGCTACCAAGAGCACTCATGATGGCTACGATACGATATACATACGCTTCAGTGGTCAACCAATCAGATCCCACTTAAAAAAGCAGACAACGACGGCCCCACCGTCCCCGAACTCCAAGTGGGGCCTCTGCAAGAAACATTTCTTCGTCTCATTCTCATCTTTAAGAAATCTTTGTCATTATCAACATCTCAAACATTTACAATTCCCTCCCAAAATCTCACTCTGCTCACAGAGCAATTAGACCAATCGAATTGCTCGTTCATGAGGCGTCTGAGACTCCCACCTTTGGCCACATTCATCAAACCTCGCCTGCACAATTTCCGTTCCTTCACAGTCATGGCGAGCACACAAGCAGAAGCTATGCCAAACGGCAACTCACAAGTAAACGGCAAGGCCCAGCAAATTAACAAGAGACCAAACCAGCAGAATAATCGCCAATGGAAGCAGAAGAAGACGAAGAGGGAAAAGAACATCACCGAAGGTTCATCTGAGGAAGTCCTCAAGCACGATATTCAGGCCCTCCTTAAGGAGCGAGCTGTTGAGTATGGCGAGGGAACAGAGCACGGCCCAGAAGTTCTCCCAGAGGAAGGCACTGAGACAGAGGTTGAGATTCTGGAGCTTTCGTCTACAGGTGACGGCCTCGGTATGAAGCCTGGTTCAAATCAGGTCTATGTTGTGTCCTTCACAGTCCCTGGCGACACTGCAAAGGTCAAGGTCTTCCGTCATCTTCGTCGCGAAACCCAAACCCTCGCCGATTTCATCTCCATCACAAAGCCCTCTCCTCTTCGCGACGACGCCCGGATCAGCTGCAAGTACTTCGCCTCATGCGGTGGCTGCCAATTCCAGATGCTCGAATACCCCGAGCAACTCAAACTCAAGAAGCGCATTGTCGAGAAAGCCTTCAAGAATTTCTCAAACCTCGATCCTAACATTGTCCCCGCTGTCCAGGATACAATGGGCAGTCCTCTGCAGTACAACTACCGCACCAAGCTCACACCTCACTTTGACGGACCCCCTGGATTCCGACCCAGCAAGAGAGGAAAGAACCCCAGAATTCCCTTCGAGAAGTGCCCTGATATTGGATTCATGCAAAAGGGTCGTCGAAAAGTTTTGGATATTGAGGATTGCCCTATTGGTACCAATGCTGTGCGTCTGGGTATGGCACGAGAGCGTGAGCGCATGCAGAAAGAGTTTGCCAACTATCAGCGTGGTGCTACGATTCTTCTCCGAGAGAACACGAAGCGAGTCCCCAAGGACAGCGAAGAGGCCAAGGGTGAAACAGAACCCTACACAGTCCGTGTTGAGAATGAGGATACTGTCGACATCAAGTCCTGCTTCACTGATTCCAAGGCCACCACAACAGAATACATCGGCCCTTACACCTTCACCAACCCAGCTGGCTCTTTCTTCCAGAACAATAACTCGATTCTTCCCTCATTTACCGGCTACGTGCGAGACAATATTCTCCCTCCTGCCGGCACGGGCATGGACATCAAGTATCTAATCGACGCCTACTCAGGCTCTGGCCTCTTTACCGTTACTCTCGCATCGCTCTTCCAACACTCCATCGGTATCGACATTGCAGCTGACTCCATCGCCTACGCAAGCCGCAACGCAGCCCTCAACGGTATGGGGGAGGATCGCTGCAAGTTCATCGCTGCTGATGCTGGTGAACTCTTCAAGAGCGTTGCCTACAACCGTGATGAGACCGTTGTGGTTCTTGATCCTCCTCGTAAGGGCTGCGATGCAGACTTCTTGAACCAGCTACGAAAATTCGGTCCTCGGCGAGTTCTGTATGTCAGCTGTAACGTGCATACACAGGCCAGAGATGTTGGTGTGCTCGTTCGCGGTGAAGGCGAGGGCGAGAGATACGAGATTGAGAGTCTTCGAGGATTTGATTTCTTTCCTCAAACAGGTCATGTAGAGGGCGTTGCTATTCTCAACAGGGTCGATAACACGGCATAAAATAAAAGTACACGGCGTTTGTTTGGGTTGGGTCAAAGAAAAACATGATAGATCTCATTGCCATAGTCATAATCATTGTAAACTTGAGAACCCGCTGCCTCATTCCGCAACCTAAAAAATGCTGATCTGCGCCGCCTTTACAACAATGTATATGTTTCTTCGTCATTCTTCATTCATGATTGATCTCCTAACAGAGCCTTTAAAGCTTGAACTCCCAGCTCGACAACGCCAGGGCCTCGACTCTTCTTAACACATTCTGTAAGAGTTTCAACTCCACCCTCGCTCTTGACCTTCTCTCGCGCGAGCTCACCGACCTCGCCCTCTGCAGTGACCAAGTTGTTTACCACAAACACTCCACGGTGACGGATGTCCTCGCTGTCATCGACACACATTCCGAGGATAACTTTCACACCGCGGTCTCGGTTAATAATGCCCCGGATGACACCCTCAAAGTTGGTGAGTGAAGCTAAAGCACCGCCAGCTGCACTTCGAATTCCATCATCAGGCGCATCAGCAAGGGCGAGGAGGACGTTCAGGCGATTACGGGCCTTGGCAGTCTCTTCAGCATAGAGTGCGATAGCCTCTGGTTGCTGCACCAGATTGCAAACAAGCTCGACAGCAGCCTTGGAGACAAGAGTGTTGGAAGCCAGCATCTGTTCCTCAATCTGGTTCCATGCTGTATTGATGATACTGCGTCTAGTCGCATCGTCATCCATCGACGCGAGGTTGGTCAAGGCCATAAGTGCCTCGAAGGAAGGGAGGAGGTCCCGTGTCTGAGCAGCAGGGTCGGGTGGGATGATAGAGACAAGCGGTCTGACAGCAGCAATGATGGGGGTGTCACGGTTGCCACCAAAGACCAGTGCAGGGTTTGTGCTGATCAAGATGCGGGCCAGGGCTTGTGCTGCAAGACGACGTGAAGCAGCTTCAGTTTGAGGCAGGGACATCCATGATACCAGGAGAAGCTTGACCGCTCCTTGCTGAGCGAGCTGACCACGGAGAGTCCTGTCGACTGAAAGGGAGAAAATAATGGAGATAACAAGTCCTAGAGAAGCGGGCGAGCCATTCTTACTGTGAGTGACGAGAACCGGTGTGATACCTGCATCAAACACCAGCTTACATCGCTTTGCGACATGCTCGTCGTCATTAAGGGGGTCGGGCCCGCCAAGCTTCCCGGCAGCATTGGCATATGCCTTGAGCTGGTTCATCTTCTTTTCTTCCTCTGTCAGGGTGGGCAGGTATTTGGTCAGATTGACAAAGATGCTTAAAGCCCCATAAGTAGTTGGCGATCTTGGCTGGGCTTCTTTAAGAGTCTTGACCAACTTCTGGAGCAACTCGGGGTTGCTGACAATAGACTCCTTGACTTTAGGTTGAAGGGAGGCGTATGCGAGACCTTCGATAGAGTGCTTTCGCCCGTGATCTTCATCTCTCAGTATCATCTTAGTGAACATTCCAGAGAGATCTTCGATACTAGTGACTGCAGGCTCGATTCGAGACTTGTTATCGCCGGGTGCTGGTTTAGCGGGAACTGCCTTGAAAGCTGGGTCAGTCAGTGATAATACAGAGTTCATAGGCATCTTATCTCACCCTCAGCTTGGCCAGGATGACTGCGGCAAGATACTGGACCTGTTCAGAGTGCCGCCTCATTGAAATGGAGCCTCCATCGCTTTGAAGGTTTGGATCTGCGTTCATGCTACGAACAGCCTCACTAAGGTCTTGGTCGACGATCTCCTCAAGCCACTCGATGCAGTACTTGTTGATAGCCTCGCGGCAAAGTGAGTTCATGCAAGCAGCGTTGAGCATCTCCAAGCAGGCCGTCTCGACCTTGCGGCTCTTCCATTTTCGTCGCATAAGTGTGCCGAGGCTGGGTAGGAAGTCTTCGTTGAGAAATAGCTGGGCAGTGAGATCAGGGACAATGGGAAATGTCGCAGCGGCGACACAAAAGGCAACAATGTAATCGTCATAAGTTCCCCTTCGCACACGGTCAAAGAAGAAAGTCGAGAGCTTCTTTGAACCATCATCGCCAGCGGCTTTGAGATATGCGGATGTTGAGAGAGTGGCGTGGCCGCGTACTATCTCAGGCTGTCTCATATCAAGATAGCACAAAACGGTGTCAACACAGTCGCCATCGATAACATTGCAAATAGTCTCACGAGACTTGTCCTTCTGGCGGGCTTCATAGTCGTCGTTGAGCAGCTTAGTCAGTTCATCGAGGTCGCGACATGTCTCGTTATCTTCCTGTCCGCCCTCCATGAGGCGCGCAAAGACGATAAGGGTCTGGTCCTCCAGCGACTGGGCTGGAGGCACCTGAGAAGCAGCTTCTGTAGGTTCTGCCATGGAATATTTATTGATCGAATGTGTAGGTAGGTGAGAGAGAGAAAGTAAATAAGAAGCCAGTTCTTTAAGGTGCTAGTTAAGGAAGTAAAGGTGAGAAGAGACCGAAACTGGAACTTGTGATGTAAATCGTAAAGCGCACAAGGCAAGAAGACCCGTCACGGCCTCCACCACAACCACAACCTACCACAAAAGAGCTCGTGAGACTGGGCTTGGGCTTGAGCCACTAAACGTTAGATCAAAGATCACTGACGCTTGAAGCGTTTTAGTTGGCCATCACGTGGCCAGGCGTTTGGAGAGCTGAGCTAGGGGGTTTGCTGTAGGGGCCTATTGGTGCCAGCAGCCGCGCTCATATCCATTCCATTGGATTATGCCTGTAGATGACGTCTAACCAACAATTGGATCAGATTTTCCCTTCCATCTATGATAGCCGCGTCCAAGAACAAAGTATCTAAAGAAAAGAAACAAACAAGGCTCTTTTAGTAACTGCTGCAATTGAGTTTGGCGTTAATTATTATTGTTATTTTGGCGTTTTTGGCTATCAACTAATCATGCGATAAATGCAACGCTCGTACCCGTCCATCTTCTTTAACTCACCTTAGGTTTGTCTTGAATCCGACAACTTTGCGACAGCCTCAGGTATTGTAGCCTCAGTCCTCAAGTAAGGCCACCAAGGCAGCTCAACCACTCTAAGGGCCTCGTAGCCGCCTCCCCACCAGCATCTTCACAGCGTCAACATCCTCACAATGGACGCCGTCGATGTTTCAGAGCACTACGAGGTCGGCACCCGCGAAGAGACTCCCTCGCTTCTTACCATCGTCCTCGATACAAACCCCCGAGCCTGGGCATCGCTCAACAATGTCCTTCCCCTGTCGCGTGCTATAGCAAACATCCTCGTCTTCGTTAACGCCCATCTCGCCTTCAGCAACGCAAACCAGGTTGCGCTTATCGCCGCGCACGTTGATCGCGCAGAATGGCTCTACCCAACGCCTCCCACACCCTCACGCGACGCCTCTGGCGATGTTGCCATGAACGATGCTGCTGCTGCGCAAGCGCAAACCTCAGCGAACAAGTTCCCACAGTTTGCACAGATTGAAGCTGCTGTTTTGGCTGCGATTCGAAAACTCATGGATCAGACAAAGGAGGAGGATCTCTCTGCTACGACGACACAAATCTCTGGAGCCTTGACGCTGGCGCTATGTCATATCAATAAAGCTGCGCAGGCACTTTGTGCGCCTACGGCTAATCTCGAGGACAGCCACAAAGGCTCGTCGAATACTGCTCCCCCAACTGTTCGAGGCCGAATCCTGGTCATTTCTGTCTCCGATTCAGAACCCTCGCAATACATTCCCACCATGAACGCTGTCTTCGCTGCTGGCCACAACCAAGTCGCCATCGATACTCTCTCTCTTACTGGCGAGCCAACTTTCCTACAACAGGCTTGCTACAACACCGGTGGCACATACCTCGCTGCTACACATCCCCAAGGACTACTCAACTATCTGATGTTCGGTCTTATCGCAGACACAGAAGCTCGTGAAGCTCTCATCGCCCCAACACACGACACCGTCGATTTCCGCGCCGCCTGTTTTTGCCACGGCCGAGTTGTGGACACAGGCTTCGTCTGCTCCATCTGTCTGAGCATCTTCTGTGAGACGCCAGAGAACTCGGAATGTTTCACGTGTGGCACCAAACTATCTCTGGGTAACTATGGCGCGAAACCCGCCGTCGTACCAAGGAAAAAGAAAAAGAAGCGCAAGATCGTCAATGGAGGCGGATCACGGGAAGAGACAGGGAGTGCGACAGGGACACCCCGTCCATGAATGAACCAGCAAATCGCTTGAGGCACAGGGGCGAAGAACGGGATATACCCTTGATGACCAATGTACATATAGTCTCACGGCGTTAAGGAAATTAGCCAGGTATCAGATAATGCTACAGTCAACGCATACTTCTCTGGAGTTGAAAGTCTGTGGATATCAATATTAAAGTGATCAGACTAAACAGCGGGCGTAGGGCTATGCTCCAAAGGCTATCACTTGAATCTAATGCATAAGAGTATTCTAATCGATCATTGCACTTCTAGGTGCGGATAGCACAACCTCTCAACAACTTGAGCAGCAGCTCAGTTCACATCAGCATCGCCAACCCTTTGCTATTTTTGTACAATGGTGCACCTTACTCGAACCTGACTTTACGTCCACCCTTGGCGATCTTGGCGCCATGAGAAAGTCTAGACATCGTACAGACGGGCTGTCTTTCCGAACCTCCCATTGAAGCGAGGGCAAAGGAATCTGTGTTGTGAGCAAAGTAGAAATAGTAGCCTGAAGGCGTCTTCTTGACCACCATGACACCAATGGCACCTGCTGAATGGCAATTCTTGACACCGGGATGCTTCATGAAGTCCTCAGCAATGAAAGACTCCATGATGGCATCTTCATCGTCGTCCTGAATGTTGGCGCCTCCTTTCCCACGTCTTGTGCCATGGTAAATCCTTTCCGCACATCGCTGGGAGGCCATGGTAGTAGCCATATGCTCTCCTGTGCCACTTGTGACTGCAGCGACAGCAACCTGATCGTCATCCTCATCGTCACAGGGCACCACGGCCGTGCCAACTCCCACAAGAGCAGCTGGTCCCAAACGGCCTCGATGCTTCATTCCGATACCACCTGAAGATGAGCCAGCAGCAATTTGGCCTCGATCATCGATCGCAATGGCACCAATAGTGTCTGTAATGACGTCCTCGCTAACAGACCCGTAATGAAGGCGGTCGTGTACAGCTCTTGAATGAGGCTGCGATTTTTCATCAGGACTGAGAGGTCGCTTAGCCCCACGAGGACCTGAGGAGCTTTGGCGATCAAGGCCGTTGCCCCTATTCCCAGTAGGAGTTCGTGGTGATGTATTATCGGCCTTGTTTGAGGCGTGTGCATGGTGCTTATGGCGGATTGATGCATTCTCTGGCAAGACAGGTTTAAAATCCTCAGCTAAAGAATTGGATTTTCGAGATAGACTAGGTCGAAATGGGGAGGACAATACACCCTGGGCACCACTCACAACACCAGCATACGTCTGTGTCGCTCCCTCCTGAGGGCTTCGGGTAAATGAAGTACGGCCGACTGTTGGGGGAGAGGTGCCTGTGGCTCTGAAGTAGCTTGTGCTTGTCGATTGATCTGGCGACGCCACATCTTGGATCGGTGTACCAGTGAAAGGAGAGTCAGGCTGTCCCTCGTTCCAAGTACCGACAAGAACAGCAGGCCGTTGATCCCGCGGAAGTGATGAATGTGGCTTTGTCGGCGATGCTGTATCGTACTGGCACGGGGGACATGTTGCTGTTGTATCAACAGTTTCAGACAAAGCTTTGGACTCTTGACCCTTCGACTCAGCTCGCTTCAAGTCTTCCTGCCAGCGCAGAAAACGGTCTCTAGCATTCTTCGAAACCATGTACTCATTGGGGTATATCATCAGACCATGCTCCTCTGCGAAAGCCCTGGCGCCCTCTCCAACAAGAGCGTTTGGTGCAACTCGCCTCAGGCTCAGTGGTTTATTGCTCATATCTAGAACGAGTTTGGCCAGGGATATCGGGTTTCGAATATCTGTGGTAATGTCAACAGGCGAATTTGCCCTGGGCAGTAGAAACCTACTAGGAACAGCACCACAGGCGCCGCTGCGGCCAAGATGGTCCACTACGGTGGCATCGCATTCCACCACACCATCAATAGAAAGATTAGAGCCGTACCCAGCGTTGGTAATTTCTTTATCCTCGAGGATCCGGAGGGCTGCTTCGACGGCCTCAGTTGCGCTGGCACCGGCTCTGAGGAACCTCATGCCCATCTCAACCGCACTTATTGATGTTAGCAAAACCCAGGGGTCCAGGGGCTACTGGGGAATATCTCACGCAACACAGGCCTGAAGATGTATGTGCTCATTTTGATGACTGTGAAACCCAGCCCCGGCGTGAACAAAGATAGCAGGCACTGTTTTGGTTCTGTGTGCCACTTTCATTACCCGATCGAAAGCGCCATCCGTTCCATGAGGGGTGGATCCTGAGCTAATAGGGGGATCATCATCGAGACTGTCTGACATCCTCGAGAGAAGTCATGAGCTAGCGAGGGTCTATTGCTACGAGATTATCGAGATGATGTTGATGATTGTGAGAGAGGAAAAGAAACGAAAGGCGGGCGTCGAGGGCCCGGGAAGTGATGTTGATAGAGATTCAATGCTTAGGGGGAAAAGGTTGAAGATTGAACAATGATGCAGTTTTGGGCAGATCCAAGCTTTGAGGGGAAATTAAAACACTCTATAGATAGGGAAAGAGCTAGAGGAGCTGTTGGGTCGGGTTTGATCAGTCACTCCTTGCTTGATAGACTCGTTGTGTTAGACAAGAAGCAGCAATCGTCAGATGGAAAACAAAACTATACCTTATACAATCTCTAATCTCTAATCAACACCTCGTTATTGGACACATATAATTGCTACGAGTTTAACCATTTAGAGACATATCTGATCCATAGATCTATGACAAGACCTTGCATTCAAGAAACCTCACAAACCTCAAGACGAGCGTTCGATAAGGCAGAGACGTTGAAGAACTACAGTTGCCTGCTGAAGAGGCCTAGAAATGACGTCGCACGTCGACTATAATTACAACTCACTTGAGACATCCAAACTTCAACCTGAGACAGAGACCAATCCAAAGCATCGACTTTGGAAGCCTACCAGGCTCGAATTTACTTGTGTGAACCGACAGACAGACATTGCATTGTTAGATACTAAATACAATTGGTTTGTTGTACTTGAACTTATATTCCTTTTTGTTAAAACTTGTCAATTGTGTCTATAATTTTGTCACTCAGACCGTCACACCCGGTTATCGCAACAACCAGGCCCCACAACTCCAGCCATTCAGTGACACGTCCCACTCAACGGCGGGGCACAGCACAGCCGCAGTTCAAGCCTCACCTCCATCCGAGCTGGGAGCTTTACAAGGCACGTAACGTAATCCTCGCCCAACGACTACCATCATCGCCGCACATTGCAATTCCTCACACGCGGCATTTGCGTCCACCTCTTGTCCATCTTCTCTTGCAGCTGTGCGCTTCACCACGCACTCTCGCCCATAATGGCTAACCAAACTCCCGCCGTTGTCATGGACAAGTACGTCTCACTTATCCCAGCCCCCCGCACTGACGACGACAGCTAACCTCAGCTCACAGCGGCACGGGTTTCTCCAAGCTAGGTTTGTGACGACGAAACACTCTCCTGAGGCTACTATGTAGTCTTGAGCTTCATGCTGATGCTCCAATCTAGGTTTCGCCGGTAACGACTCTCCCTCATTCGTCTTCCCGACCGCGATTGCGACAAAGGGGCCAACTGGCGGAGCTGGTGGCTCTGGTTCTGGACGACCGGCTGTTGCGAACAAGCCATCTTTTCTTACGGGAGGTGCTGGAGCTGGAGGCCATCTGAGCGGAAAGCGAGGCACCGAGGATCTCGACTTCTTTATTGGCGATGAGGCGATAGCAGCTTCTGGAGGTCCTGGTAGGCAGCCATATGAGCTAGAATTCATGAATTCAGCTGACAAGCTTAGGATATGGTCTCCATTATCCTATCCGGCACGGTCAAATAGAGAATTGGGTATGCTTGCCGACGAATCCGACATGACCTATAATTGACCGCCTTTAGGACCACATGGAACGATTCTGGTCCAACTCTATCTTCAAGTATCTGCGAGTCGAGCCTGAAGACCATTACTTCCTCCTTACCGAGCCCGTGAGCATTATGCGCCCTATACGACGTCAAACATCAAACTAATACACATAGCCCCTGAACCCGCCCGAGAACCGTGAGAATACCGCCGAGATCTTCTTCGAGTCCTTCAACTGCGCTGGAATGTACATTGCCGTCCAGGCCGTTCTCGCTCTGGCTGCTTCTTGGACGTCTTCAAAGGTCCAGGATCGTTCATTGACTGGTACGGTCATTGATTCTGGTGATGGTGTCACCCACGTCATTCCTGTTGCCGAGGGTTATGTCATTGGATCTTCTATCAAGTCAATTCCCATTGCTGGTCGAGATATCACCTACTTCGTTCAGTCCCTTCTGCGAGACCGAGGCGAGCCCGATTCGTCACTCAAGACGGCTCAGGAGATTAAGGAGGAGTACTGCTATGTGTGTCCCGATATCGTCAAGGAATTCAGCAAGTACGACCGGGATCGCACTCGATTCGCTCAGCACGTTGTTTCACACCCCAATGGCCGACAGGTTTCCGTTGACGTCGGTTACGAGCGCTTCCTTGCCCCCGAGATCTTCTTCAACCCCGAGATTTACAGCTCCGACTTCCTGACTCCTCTGCCCGTGGTTGTCGACGGTGTCATTCAGCAATCGCCTATCGACGTCCGACGAGGTCTTTACAAGAACATTGTTCTTTCTGGTGGAAGCACACTGTACAAGGATTTCGGTCGCCGATTACAGCGAGACATCAAGCAGCTGGTAGATGCAAGGATTCGAGCCAGCGAGGTCCGCAGTGGTGGTGCTCGTAGTGGTGGTCTGGACGTGTCCGTTATCACTCATAAGCGACAGCGACACGGTCCTTGGTTCGGAGGCAGTCTCCTTGGTCAAACCCCTGAGTTCCGATCATACTGTCATACCAAGGCCGAGGTAAGACGAACTGTATTTTGTATACTGACCATGACTAACAACATCACAGTACCAAGAATATGGACCCAGCATTGTGCGAAGATTCGCTCTGCTTGGTGGACCCGGTGGCTCTTGATTTACGATATAGACGATCAAGAATCACTCTTCAATTGACTCCCCGGGTCAACAGCAAGCTTCCTAGAAAGAGATATTCTTGGAGTACGCAGAAGACAATAGTGGGCGTCTGCTGAAGAGTGCAATGAAGAGGCGCTCAGGGCGCAAAAATCCTCAATTGACAATTATGCCTAAAGCGATGCAACTACAAGTGGGAGACAAGAGATGGCAAGACGAGACGAGACGAGACGAGACGGTAGCACGTGTTGAAGAGTTACATTAGTCGTGTTTAAAAATCATATTCCAAAAACAAGTCTCTTTCCCCCGCTCTACTACGCAGCAAGGAACGTTGGAGTCTAATCGTTAAATGCATGATGCGTTGAACTTCGGCACGCCGGGAAGTTTAATATAGGCGTTCTCCGTTACCAGTCTCTCATATCATAACTCACATATCCAATTATTCCCTGCCATTGACGTTCCAGACAAGAAAGAACTTCTGCAGCCAAGAAAACGAGCAGTTCGTAAAAGATACGCTTAGATGCTCTAGATGCCCTTCATAAGCAGTGGTCTGATTTTTTTGTTTCTGGACGTTGATGATGTTCTAGAAGTGGCTTGGTGACTGGCAGGGGTTCTTGCAGAGAGGCTTGCATCAGATTCGTAGTGGGTGGAGGGGTAAATCAACCCCCGTCATGGTGATATTTTCATACATGATATTATCCCGTCTCCTGGTAGAAGATACGGTGTTAGTCACAATGCGACTACTTGGCCATTGGGCGTTTGGATGAACTCCGTGGGAATCCTCAGGGAGCAAGAAAATAACGGACCTTAATATATAGTATTAAACTAAACTCAGTAAAGGATATCCTAAATTGACTTCAATTTACCTAAATCTCTTTATCATTTTAGATCAAGATCTTAGTTTTCTGTCCTCCTCTAGGAAATGCCTCCGTAGAAGTGTGTGTTGTTATCAATACGACAGTCCATCTGCAAGCTGGTTAAACATGTTCGAAATCAGCTGTCCATGCAAGTCCATCTGTTGTGATACATGACGACTAAGTGAGATTCGATCATAATACCAGCTAGAACTCTACAGGAGTATTAAGCGTGCTTTTCAAAGAACCAACTAAATTCGAATCAGTTCTTCTCAGATAGAGCGATGTATTATTCATATCAGTGTGCAGTGTGAGATATGTCACTTGGAAACCTTGTTGATCGAAATGTTCGTTCTGTTATTTGATGCTAAGGGAAATCATAAAACTCATAAACTAGGGCTATACACAAAGTGTAACCAAGATCATCCATCTGGTTACCTCGACAACACCCGCGAGAAAACCCAAATCAACACCCGCCTGAACTCCTCTTTAGAGGGTAAACCCCTTTGCGCGATGGGTAGCCCTGTTTATCTTTTTAGGGACGTGCTCTTGCTTTTTGGCGCACTGCCCAAGCGACAGCCGCGCGCTTATCGGCTGGTGTCGACGACGTAGCGACCGACAATTTGGCCAGCCTTCATGAGCTTGTAGACCTCGTTGAGCTCAGAGAGACCGACAGTCTTGAAGGGGACCTTGATGAGACCACGGCGGAAGAAGTCAATAGCCTCAGCGGTATCAGCACGGTTGCCGACGTAAGATCCCTTGATGGAGATCATGCGAACAACTGTGTCGAAAACGGGAGCGGAGAACTGAGCATTGGCGGGGAGACCGATGCAGACGACAGTACCGCGAGAGCGGATGTACTGGGTAGCCTGTTGGAAGGGCTTCTCGTTGGTAGCAACGAGGAGAGCGGCGTGAGGTCCGAGACCATCGGAGGTGGTAGCCTTGACATCGGCGACAAGGTTCTTGGTTGTGGTGAAGTCGACGTAAGCAGTAGCTCCGAGCTCCTTCGTGAGCTTTCCCTTCTCCTCACCACCATCGATGGCAATGGCGTGGATACCCATGGCCTTGCAGTACTGGACAGCGATGGAACCAAGACCACCACCAGCACCGACGATGGCAATGGATTGACCGGCCTTGACACCGGACTCCTTGAGACCCTTGTAGACGGTGATACCGGCGCAGAGAATGGGGGAGATGGACTCGAGGTCACACTCCTCAGGAATGCGAGCAACGTGGATAGCCTTGGCAATGGCATACTGCTGGAAAGATCCGTCGACGGTGTAACCGGAGAGGAGAGCCTCAGCGCAGAGAGACTCATCGGCGTTCTGGCAGTACGAGCAGCTCAGGCAAGAGCCGTTGAGCCACTTGATACCGACCTTCTCGCCAATCTTGACATCCTTGACAAGGTCGCCGCGGGCAACGACAACACCAGCACCCTCGTGGCCACCGACAAGAGGCAGCTTGGTGTCGAGGGGCCAGTCACCCTGCCAGGCGTGGAGATCAGTGTGGCAGACACCGGAGAACTTGACGTTGACGAGGACCTCATCGGGACCGGGCTTCTGGACGGGAATCTGCTTGTACTCGATGGCTGGGAAAGTGAGTTAGTATATATAAGACTTGACAGTGATCAAATTGTTGAGCAAATGGATGGTAGGGGATCTGTGGATGGGTGGGACTCGATAGAGAACCTGGGGTTGTATATGATATCAATGATATCAAGAGGCAATTGGGGCTGTAGATTGAAGGAGATAGGATGACATACGACCGGCGGTCTTCTCGAAAACCTGAGCCCACTGCTTCTCGGGAATCTGGGGAGCGGCCATTTTGATTGTTGGAGTGGTTGGTTGGTTGTTTGGTTGGAAGGATATCGAAAGGTTGTCGTGAAGACTGAAGAGTTGAAGAGAGAGTTGAAGAGTTGATTGATGATCTGGATGAGGATGGAGAAGAAAGAACCAACTTGAGACCGATGGGAGCAGAGTTTATATAGATGTTGGACGGGCGATCCAGAGTGAAGGGACTGATCTATGTGGTATGGTCTGCTCTGCTCTGGTATGGTACGTATGGATAGTACTCGGGCCTAAAGCGTATGGTATGATGGGCCAACGGGGCAAGGATAGGCGTCTGGGTGTAGAAAGTCAAGCCTCATCTTGGCGGTCGCGGGGGAGAGGGAGTGAGATTCTTGGTGTCGAAGGGTGTGAGAACAGAGACGAGAGAGATCAGAACAGATCAGACAAGAGAGTCTCTATTCTGGACTCGACTCGATTCTGACCAAGCCTAAGCCTAGGGGACAAGGTGAATCAACGAACAAGGGCCAAAGGGAGGGGCCACTTCGGCTGCACGGGGATCCGCATTTTGGAACATGCTCGTTGGACTATGGTTTTCGGGATGCGGCGAACGGTGAGTGCGATTGAGTGGCAGTATCGTCCTATGCGTTTGTTGCATGGGTTGCGTGCGTGTGTGTGTGAGAGAAACAGAGTGTGAGGTGAGGTTAGCTTAGCTCGGGTTGTTTGTAGTGGCGTCACCAGTGGATAAGGTACCTACCTAGGTAGTGAAGTGGACGAGTTAGGGATTAGGGAGCTTAGGCCCAGGGCAGGTCCCGTCCATCTCTCCATCTTCCCTGTAGCTTAGATACCTAGGTAGGTTCTCTACAGTTACGCATTGCTACGGTACCTGCCGCGCCTTACCGTAGGTCTGATCTCCTCACGGCGTGTTTCTGTCTGACCCCCCGCTCAATGCCGGACTTCAACTTCCCCTCAGCTCTAGTGAGAATCGATGATAGTACGGAATAGCGCCAATTTCAAACAGTCTTGCTTGTACCTCTGGGGGGAAAGGTACTTCCATCCGCAGCTACAGAGCTAGGGGCAGATCTGGGAATCAATGGGGTGTGCAGTAGGAAAACAATTATCCGTAGTCATGATGCTCTAGTCCAAGGTTGGTACTGTAATAAAAAAAAAAGTTGTTTACAGTGGGAAGTGGTGATATTCTGGCGAGCATCCATCAAAAAAAATTCGACCAGGAGTCAGATGCTTTTTGCGGCCCTTTTCCCATTACACCGGGTTTTCCATTCAAACTGTAACAGGCCACAGAAACCCATTTTTAAAACGCCCGATGCCCAAAGATAGATAACAAAGAGGAGACTGCGGTAAATTCGGGTCTTTCGATTGCATATCCGGTCCTAATTCGGTTGCTCCCATTCATTGTCAGATCCTGCCCTGCCCTGTATGTCTCAATATTGGATAACATAACATGACATGACATTGAAAAGCCTCATGAGAGCCCCTAATCTGCTCTAACCTTGCAGGGCATGCGAATTGTGGATTAGCAGGGTCCTGTCCCAAAAAGGGCGCTTGACATCAATCTACCAGATGCTTCACTCATCCCACGCGTTTCTTACTGCCAGCCTCCCTGAGCTAGAATAGCTTCTCATCACCAAGCGCATCCGTTGAGCCATGTGGGAGCTGCACTGCCTGTTACATCTCATAGGTTGGTGGATTACTGGGGTGGTGTTTGGCAGCGGCTCCGTACCTTAGCACGGAGTTGTAGGTGTGGCATCACTTCTCTGACGCCCCTAAGCTACCTAGGTACTGTAAGTAGGGATGTGCATCTCGAATGAAACGCTCAGTTTATGTTCATCTGCCTTTCTCGGCGTCAATCAACTGCCGTTACGCATTCAAATTTCCATATTTGCGGATCCAAGGAGGTTTCAGTTGTGATTTCTGTGGATTAATGCCTCAGTTGTTTTCAATTTGATATCATGATTACTTTGATCTCAACCGGATCGTTAAATCTCGCCGTTCGCGTTATCCGTCGCCGAGTGTCGGCGTTATTGGATCCGTCGGCATGGAGGGGCAACAGATCATCAAAGCTTCCTTCTGTGACATCAGCAAAGCAACTTAACTGTACATGAGGAAGGAAGGGATTTCCTCTGCCAACAGCCCAAACCAAGAATTCTTGTCATAGATACCAATCAATGCTCCCTCACTGAATCATCTGCAACCTCCCTTTTACCGGTAACGAGCCAACGGCGCTAGAAACCGCTCGAAAGGATCTCGTGGAGGACATGCAGTCATTCATCCAAAAAGCCACGGCGATTACCCCAAAATACGGTATAAACCATCGTGGCCCGTATTGCGACTGGTGCATCAAGGCACGGAATAGGAGGAAACTGTGCTAAACTGTTATACAACAGTGGAGAACCACGTCAATCAATACACAATTAACTACCTATGGCGTGTACGGATACTTCTGAAAGCATCCTCACTTTTCCCCGCACTCTCATCAGACATGGCGCAGGTCCCCCAGATCACCTAGCACCGCGCTATTAGGAAGCAACTTCGGATCCGTGAACTCACATGAAGCTCCAAATGAGGATCTTCCCCTGATAGATCTTGGGTATACACGCAACGCCCAGCAATTGAGTCTATCTTCACTGGTATGCGAAGGGACCATCTTCGGGTCCAAGGTTCATCCCAGCCGGATGGATGGAGGTCTTTTGGGAAGTGCGGGGAAGCTCTAGCTCAGTCCGTTACGCACTGAAGACACCTTGACTCGAAATCCCTGCAATATTGCTGCTATACCAACGCTGGACAGTGCTGCGGACTCATGCGGATTGGTGGCCGCAACACATGTCTCCTGCGAGATGGAATAGTTCACTCGACCACAGACCAGCTCTTCAGGATTTCTGGTATAGTTTCCAACAGTTGAGCAGACCTCGATGTGATCGTGTCAAAGGCTGCATGGAAACGACTTGGTACGACAGTATAACAGTGTCTAGGCCGTGCCTCGCTTACAAGATACTGTAAGCCCACCAGATATGGCACGAACAATGACTGGCAGAACCACATGCGCATGTTATGTATGCACAACTAATTGTTCGGCAAGTCAGTCTCCTCTGTTTCAACTGTCTTGGTTAGTCACCTGAATTCAGTATTGTCTAAGCGACTCATGAATTTGGTGCACCATTTCACGAGCATATCAGAGACTCTATTGGTCAGATTTTACCCCAATCTATGCCAACGCTTCTCGTTCAGGCTCCGGGTGGCCGGGCGTTGTTTATGGCAATTGGCAGTTTGCTGGAACAAGCCTCAGGAAATGCCATCCCAACCCACCCTGATACAAGTCTCAGTCACGATTGCGGATAGATGTACCTTGTCTATGAAGGCTACATTGACTTAGAGCAGTGAGCTTGGGGCATCTGAGCCTAACGATCAAACTCCCTAGCCACTCTCGCACCCTTGTCCGCCCCTAATTCTCTCGCCAAGTACCATTTGCTTCTCGAACACGCAACTGGTAGGGGAATGATTGGATGCAGTCTTTGTCCTGTGGCAACACCTCATCTGCCTTCAACTGCTGAAGATCCACCTTCCGCGATACCTTCGCAGGGATTGTCGAGATGTGCTTTGCCCCATGTCAGTTTTCCTCCCCGCGTGTCGGTCCAGAGGGAGATTGGCTTGCGAGGCTTTTTGTTCTTGAAAGAGCTTTCAGAAGTGCATAATCTGCGTAAGTGAAGATGCCTATTGTTTCCTCTCAGAGCTCGTCCAGCCAACATTATGGATGATGTATACAAGCTTGAAGGCCAAGTTGATGCTGGGCTATGTTCCATAATCCATCACGGAGCTGTTATCCAAATTTCTTTACCTTCGATACTGTCTATCTAAAGCAAGGGAAGCCGGATCTAGCTTGACCAGGTCGTCACATCTTGAAAGTTGAACCCCATGTTCCTTAGATCATCATATCTGGGGCAGGGTCCGTGGGTTCCTGGGTCCTCCGCGTTTTCAAGCCGCGCTTATCCCTCTAGGCTCCATCATCATGCCCGTGCAGTGCTAAAACGGCATCCACTGCGGCTCCGCAGTTTTAACTTGCATGAGCCGCAGTTGTTTTCCCCGCATCGACGTTGCGGCACGCCCCCCGGCCTTGGAGACGCCCTGAGAACGGCTGAGCCCCATCGAGTCCAGCCATGCGTGTAACTGCATCCCTTCCTCCTGGCGCTTCCTGTGATACGGGGCCCCGGACTTTAAAAGTTGTTGGCCTCATGAGACTTCTAGGATCTGGAGAAACGGAGGCATTTCACGGGGTCATGTTGGATCTTTCAGCTTCACACTATACCTGATCCAATGATGTTACGGTGAGCTGGCGCCAAAAGGCGTGGCTTCACCTTCTCATGAGGACAATCTGGAGTCATGATACCCAGATCTGGGGTAATCATGGTCAAAATTCTACCCCAAGCTTTACCAGATAGGTATTCTTAAAGTCATACGTGCCCCTTTATTGGCCGATATGCCTGTCATGGCGTTCATTGCGACGAGCCGTCAGTGTCAACTTGAAGCGCTTGTCCGAGGGAGGGGCTATGCTCCATGGACCAGGGAGCTCCTCACATGAGAGCTGATTCCGTGCATGGTTGCTTGTTGCTTTTTCTGCATCTCTCATTGTTTCTGTGGTTTTGCAGCTTCTTGGAGTTCACTCGAGCAGCTGGTCATGATGATTTCTTGCCCCATTTGTGGCCATATTCGCACAATACTGATTCGATTTCCTGGGAAACCAGCGTACAAGTCGGATTCTATGAAGACTCCGTATGCTCATCTGCCCCATACCTCTCTTCTCTGTGCAAACAATGGCTAATTTGCATTTCCTGCTTTGTCCCGCGGTCACTGTCGTGTTCTGTGTCTCCCACGCAGCACTTCCTACGAGCGTAACGACTTGATAAACATATTCAAGAGGCTGACAGTCGAGTTGCCTTGAAGGGCTTGCTTATGGCGGTACTCTCGCGTTACTTCGCAAGTTACCCTCGTTCCTTTCAGTTTAACCAGCTATGGAAGTACTAGCCAGCCGTGAGGCTAAACTTTAGGCTGTTGAACGGTTATATAAATCAGGGACAAAGAGTTTGATAGAGCTGTTGTATGCTGTCCAGCTGACAACAGGCAACAGGCAAGAAACGAGCTTCAAGATTACTGGAAATGACACTTTTGATACGACATTCAGGGTCTGTTATGCGCAATACGTCCTACACGTCGATCGAAGTTCACGCACAGTGATGGGGCTTCGGTATAGGTTCCGGACGATGAAGGTGAAAGCTGAATTCAATCAACTGTCTGGAATGGTTAAGATGTTTATTTATGAAAACAGATGTTCCTCCTTTTCTCGTTGCCCGAGACCATAAACACCGAATGTTTCCCAAGCGCTTGCAAAGCTAACAGATATTCAGATGGATCGATCGCCCGTCACTTCCTCGACTTGCCTCCTATCTTGGTGCAGCGCTTAGGCGGCGACCTCGACAGACTGCTCAACACCATCCGCCTTGCCAGAGTTGACCTTCTTGCCAGTCTTTGCGATCTTCTGGAGGACGGTATCGTAGGGGAGGGCGGTGACGACCTTGGCGGTCTGGTTCTCAAGGGACACATCGTAGCTCTCGACACCTGCAAAGGGATGCTGTTAGGAGCGGTCGTCCGTCGTTTGGGCAAATATACATACCGTCGAGCTTCTTGAGGACTCTGTCGATGGCACCGGAGCAGCCGCCGCAGCTCATGGTGATGTTGAACTCGTAGGTGTGAGTGTCGGCCATTGCGAATGTGTTTATGATTTGTAATTGTGAGGTTGAAGAAAATGGCGGGGTATTTTTTGATATGGATGTAGGTATCAAATGGAGATGCGAGATGGAAGCTGTCGGAATCAGAGGTCCGTGCTAAAAGTGGAAATAGAGTGGGAGAAAAAAGAGTCTGAAGGGGATTGTAAATAATTTGTAGTCGATTGAAAGGGGTATCTCGAGTTGCAGTCAGTTGTTGAGAGAATTGTCTGCCGCTGACTGTGACGGCGGAAGTGAATTATTAATAAACAACACTTGTTCTCTGTGCTTGGACGCCGCGATAATTGCGCAATTCGTTAGAGGGAGGCGGCCTAAGTTACGCCTCAGGTTCAGATGAAACGTGCTCAATACAACGGGGAAACTTTTCTGAAACGCTTCTGACGGGTGATTACTCCGAATCTTGGCCTTTTTTGCTTGCGAATCACTGTTTCGCTTCTGTTTTCTATGTCACAGCTTATGCCTTTTATCTCGCTGTTGCTTCAACCGTTCTTTGATGAGTGACTTGCTCAGTGGCCGAAGGGTCCGTGTAAGTCAGAGTCTAAAATTAGGTGCTAGTGATTTACAGTCAAAGATCGTCTCTCGTCATCCTGGGCTACGGTGACATAAGCCGTAGATTCAATTGTAGAGCGGCAGAAGTAGCGGGACCTGAATAACAGAATCTGTTAATGAGACTGCGGTGATTTTGCTTTGTTGACTGTTTGTGAGGTGAATTCAGGATGAAGTGGTCGCTTCTACAAACATGGGCTACCCTATATCACCCCTGAGATGTTGGATTCTGCCTCCCTCCACTGCCTATCCTCTCAAGATTCATCGAAACCTTTTATGAATTGTTTATATACTTGTATGCCATAAGCTGCGTGTTTCCGCTCGCCTACAGTTGTGCAATGTTGAGTGTAATCAAAGATTATAGTCAACGAAGCATAGCATTGTGGTATGTCAAAGTCTGCATCCCAACAATCGATCTCGGACTTTGAGGCACGATCAACACTCATCTTATCAATCTATCGTTCACGGCCCCAAGACCTCAAGACGTGTGTATATGATTCGTCATTCTTGTCTTTAGTTGAGAGGATACGATATTGACTCACAGCGAGCCAAAGAAGCACAGACGAGATACGATACGAAAGAATGGGCTGATGTTGATTTTCCCAGGTACCACCTTTTGTAACATGATGTGAGCTGTCACCGGCCACACCGAACCAAGTCAACGGTAGTCTAGCTACTAAGCTAGTCTCGGAGGAGAGACGCCGTCGAAGTAAGGAGACTCTTACTACCTTATCTTCAGCCGTTTATCCGAAGAATGCAACGAAACGATGGCCTTGTAGAAACATTAACCAGAGTCCCAGTCACGGCCACAGTCCCTGCAGATGCAGGCATCAGCCACCCTTCATTCTCCTGACTAGAAAAATAGTCTATCGGGCTGCAGCGAAATCAGATCACCTGCTAACCAAAGTGTGCCGTTTATAGCACCGAAAAAGAGAGCCTCATGAGGCTCTTCCGCAGCGGCTCGGCCCTATACCTTACCCAGGACCCAAGGACCATTCAGAGCCGAGATACAGGGGCAGGCATATGAGATTCTGATAAGTTTTCAAGATGAGGCTCTGCCTTGGCGTTATTCTAGAAACAAAGCCACAGGGCGTGTACGATATACGCCCGTATGCCCCCGGATATCTGGCCGAGAATCCATGATCTGATCTGACGATAGCAAGGGTCGTGGGTTTCGATCGCCGGCTGTTTTCTCGGTGTAAAGAGGCTGTGCCTCGCTAGATCTCGATATGTGGACTTGGCCTTCCGTTGAAGTCACGATATAGTTTGGCTGTGTTTGAATTGAACCCCCACGGTGGTATGACGGAGTTTTGGGCATGTAAGATGCACATCAGAGACTTTAATGGGTTCGTGGCCTCTTACGTTTGGGCTGGGGGGGGGTTCTTGATATCGATGATCTGATGGGTTGTTGGGCTTATCTTGCGGTGAGTGGGCTTCGGTTTAGCCGGGAGGGTATTAGTAGGGGTCTTGGTGATGGTCTGGGCTATGATGGATGGGTGATGTGTCATTTTGGTTCGTAGATGGGGTTGTTGTATTTGCCATGGTGGTGTAGATGCAGATACTGTGATCTGCATACCGTTGGCTCTGATGTTGAGCTATCCATGACCAGGTATCGAAGCACGTGCTTATTCGATGGACTCGTCTCTCTTATGGATGAACTTGCGGACTCTAGCCGTGTATCCTTTGGAGGCAGTATGGGTTGAAGAGTAACTACGAGCCTCGGTATTCATAATATTATCACAAAATCCTCAACCCCCTCGTCTATGCCTGTACAAGATGTAACCTGTAGTTTCCACAACTCATTGAGACATACGAGTTAAGTATACCTGGCTCGTATTAGCTGACGAGAGAGACAGGATAACTGATAAACCGGGTCATATAATTACAGTGGTATAAGGCTCCTGAGTACAGCAACTCGAACGATACAAACACATCCACCATCATTAGCTCAGAGCCAAGTAGGCAGCTCCTTTACAGTTACATGAATCTGCGGCGTCCTCAACTTCTCCTCATCCTCATCCCAAATCTCCGGATCAACCTCAGTAGTGTTCCACAAATCATCAATATCATCAAGCCACTCCGCAAGCTCACCGTCTTCAACATACTCACGGCCCGTTTCTTCATCAGTGTAATGGAATTCAACCTCATCCTCACGCTTCAGGAACTTGTCAAGCTCCCACCGTGGCTGCACCGGTGCGTCCAGTGGTATCTTGACTTCTGCTATATGTGCTACATCAGGCAGCTGTCTCTTGATCATATGGGCTTTGGGGAGTTCGTTCCACAGGACGTAGATGGCCTTGATGTCCTTCATCCATGGCAGGAGACCTGCGATGTTGCTGATGCTGTAGTAAGCTGTGAATGCAGGGAGTGCAAGGTATTTGACGCTCTCCATTATACGAATGACAGCAGCCTGTTCAACATCATTCTCCCAGTCCACGGCCAGAAGTTGGAAGGATTCCCATTTATGTCGAGAAACATAGAGAATATCTCGCTCAGCGTCAAAGCGACGAACGAGGATATCGCCTTTGGTCTCTTCGCGAAAATACCACTCCAAGCTATTCTTCCTCCTCCATTGCTCAACCACTCGGCGACCCTCTTGGCATACAGCGGCACAAGTGGGAATAGGGACTTGAACACGAGGAGGCCGACTCAATTGTTGAATGCTTTGGGTCATCATGTCGTGAAATGCAACGCCAGGGGGAGAATACTGTGCCCACCAGTCCATGTTGTACATGTATAAGGCGGCACCACCATCTCCTTCGGGGAGCGTGTGCTCCCAAATAGTGGCACGCACTTCTGGTGGAAGTCTGGGGAATTGAGGGAATGATTGATCCATTGTGAGTTAAAAAGGTTCACTGAATTGTGTGTATTTGACTGTAAAGAATGAGGTTTGTGGTGTGAGTGATGTGAAAGAATCAAGGTCAGAGACGCGCTGGAGCGCGTCTCTGACCGAGGTTTTATATCCGTGTCAGAGTAGGGGGTTAGGGCTTTAACTTTCTTTTTTCCAGTTTCATACCGCCAATTAGTCACTGCCGACCCCTTGCAAGGATCAGCTCAAATGTAATTTCGTTACGGGCCACGTCTGAGGATATTCGAAAGGTTGATCGTGGTGATGATATTGTTGGGCTTCAATACAATAGCGTGGGTAACTTGTCTGGTGGTACATTTGATCAGTGCAACGACAACGAGCATTTGGCTCAGAAATTGACTGGCAATTGACTACTCGTATATGACTTCAATTGTGATTGATATGATACAATTCGGATGCATATTCGTAACTGCGTTGTCCCTTTCATGCGAGTATTGCCTGTCTACGCTCTGTTTGCTTTCAATGAAGAGGTCGATATAGGCCACATCAGATTAGATACAATGACAATGCCAATGCCAATTGCTACATCTCGCTATCCTAGTGGTTACCTCACAATATCCCAAGTAGGCACCTGCATGATGGTCACATCAACTCTGGGCACCTTGAGCTCCTTTGTAACGCTGTGAGCAATATCCGGGAAACGTTCCACCAATGCCCGCCAAATGCCATCCATCCGCTTCTGCGGGTCTCGGAGATAGACCTTTTCGAATAGTCTTAGTTGCTTGTGCCTGTCTAGCCGATGAATATGAACCTTTTCGTGAGGCTTAGGCTGTGAAGCGATCTCGCATCGCTGCTGGACCGATATATCGGTCCACCATTCCACACCACTTGGTAGGTATGTTGTGATCTTCTTGACGCGGGGGAGGTCGTTGAAGATGACGTATATCTTCTTGAGGTTGGGTGCCCGCAGCATGAGCCTCGCAATGTGCTCGGCGTTGTCGAATCTCGACATGCTATCGGCTGACACGGCCAAGTTGATGATGTTGTTGCGCAGGTTCTGGTGCTCCTCAGGGTCAAGCTCATCGCTATTGACGAACCCTTCAAACATATCCCATTCATCTTGAGGAACGTAGAGTATATCTCTCTGCACATCAAATGGTCGGACAAGAATCCTTTCACTCGTCTCCTGGCGATCATACCACTCGAGGTTGTTCTTGGCCATCCAGCGATGAACAACGGGGCGGGCGTCTCTGCAAACATTGTATACCCCAGAAATAGGGACCTGGATGCGGGCAGGGAGGCATGGGTTGAAATTGTCGTCAGAATTGGGACCTTGAGGCCTCGGCGGCGGGAAAAACTCATTTGCCCACCCTGGGTTGTATATGTATATCGCGTTCTCATCCTCGGGGAGAGTATATCCCCAGATTGCTGCGCGCAACTCTGGGGGTAGGTCATCAAATCGAGCCATTTCTAACAGACTTTCTTTTGTTTTCTTTTTGGTTTGTCAATATGATATGTTGTTTTGTTGGGGACAAGTTGTCATGAAACTTGCAGAGTAAACAGTGGGAGCGGGGAGAGGGGAAAGGGGGTGAAGTGATCTCCGTGCCAATCATGTAAACATGCATGCAACGTTCAAGATATGCAATACAACCGCAAAATGGAATTCCCTCATTGGACAATCGGACTTTCAATGATAATTCAATTATAAGTAAAACTTTCATCAACACGAACTTATGACAATAGATAAAAGACATAGGTAGTTAATGTGTTGTGTTTGCCGCTCAAGTGAATGAATGTGTGGCAACCAATAAATATATTCATCAGATGTATTTATTCGACTACATTAACTAGTTACTTGGGCAATCCATCCAAGAACATCACATACTCCTAAAACCTCGCCTCAACCTTCTTCTCGACATCCTGCAACGCCCACTCACTCCTGTTCTTCTTACTCCTCACCAAATCAACCTGCTCCTGCGTGAACCCCTTGGCCTCAACAGCTGGATTATACCCCAACTTGTTCCTGTTGCCAACCATGGTCGAGTTCACAGCCTGAGCGACTCCTCCATCTGCTCTCTTGTAAACAGTAACCACCGCTGCACCTCCAAGACCGAGGTTGTGCTGGAGACAGTATCGTGTGTTGGGCGTAGCACGGTTGTTGGCCCAGCCTCGAAGATGCCAGACCAACTCAGCACATTGCGCAATGCCGGTTGCGCCGAGGGGATGACCCTTGGAGATAAGACCGCCTGAAGGGTTGATGACGTATTTTCCTCCGTAGGTGATATCCCCTGAGCGGACGAGTTCGTGTGCTTTGCCCTTGTCACAGAGACCAAGAGCGTCAATGGTGATCATCTCATTTGCACTGAAACAGTCATGCAACTCAACGACCTGACAGTCGCGAGGTGAAATACCAGCCTGTTGAGTAGCCTCCTCCATAGCACGCTGCGTCATCTCATAGCCCATCAGATCAATGGAGCTTTGGGAGAAGAGACTTGGCGCATCAGTTGCGAGATGTTGACCTGCGATCTCAACAGCCTGTTCTCGCAGATGAGGACGAGCGTTGAGGAAGGCTTCAGATACAATGATGGCTGCAGCGCCACCGTCTGAAGTTGGGCAGCATTGGAGTTTGGTGAGGGGTTCGTGAATCATGGGAGATTGGAGGACTTGTTCCTTGGTGTAGACTTGCTGGAACTGAGAGTAGGGGTTCTTGGGTGAGTGGGCATGGTTGATGCGTGCAATCTCTGCAAAGTCCTCAGCTGTTGCTCCGTATCTAGATATGTTAGTACAACTAGATCCTACTTGTGTTGTCTCAGAGGTACTCACTTCTCCATATACTCTCTTCCGGCATTACCAAACATCTGAGCAGCCCCGGGAGCGTTGGTGACACCCCTAGTCTCAGCCATCATCTTGATCGTCGTCCCAGTAGGGTTCTCTCTATCCTTGAAGTTACTCTGCAAACTGCCCGCGGCCATCTTCTCGAAGCCCACGACCATAACGCAGTCAGCAGCACCGTGCTGAACAAGGGTTCTAGCCATGTTGAGGCCAGTGCTGCCTGTCGAGCAGTTGTTGTTGACGTTGTAGACGGGAATTTGGGTCATGCCGAATTGGTAGAAGACGCGCTGGCCGCATGTGCTGTCGCCGTAGCAGTAGCACGCAACGCCCTGGTCAACATCGTCGTAGTTGATCTGGGCATCGAGAAGAGCTTTGATACCGGCCTCGAAACCGAGCTCGGTGTAGTCGACTTTGCCACGGGGTTTGATGAATTTGGTCATGCCCACGCCAAGGACGTAGACGGGTGACTTTTTCTTCTCAGGCATCGTGGCTGTATTGTTGTGTATATGAATAAGGTAGAGTAGTAGAGTAGATAGAGTAGAGATATTCTATGCCTGTAAAGAGGAGTTTTCTTGCTATGAATGAATACCGAGTAAGATGAGTTGCTTGAATGGGGTAGATGCTAGGCAAAAGGAAACGTTGATTTTATGTATAAAACATGATATCACCACCATGAGTTAGTCAACAACCCCAGGATCGACGACTTTACCCCGGCTTTCATCCCAATTCGGTAAACAACTCGGTCCAAGCACAAACTCCCGTCAAATAGAATCGATTCTCTCGTTGCATTCACTGCCCCTAGCTTCAATCATCAGATACTGCGGGGGCGTCTAAAAAGCAACCGAGATGCCGAGGCTCGTTTGCTGCTTCAACATTTCCTATTTGGGTCGGCAACGGACTCTCAATGACCCGTGAACTGACTACGACAGCTTTTCTGCTCCGATCTTAGGAACAACAGAAGAATGGAATGGGTTTGGTATGCGAGAAGAAGTTACAATGCTTTCGGGGTATGAGTCGGGACAATTAGTCAAGGTCAAGGCCCGCTCCCGGCCGAATACGTCGGCGCCGTGTTCAATCGGCCGAGTAGACACAACAATAGACCTGCTCACGATCGAGATGACCAGGTATAAAAGTAAGTCATTTCTAGGCATTTAATTCATATTCAAAGACCTCAATTTTCTGCGTAATGCCTTGCTATAGGGTCAATTCATCCGTCTATCTTGTCATTGTCACGTTCTTGGACAACCCCTGGAGCCTCAACTTACTTACACCAAACTCACAATGCATATACTCCTCCTGAGCTCTTCAAACCACAACAGCGCTCGCATTATCCAATCTGCTCTATCTCGAAACTTTACTGTCGCTTTTCTGACTCCCCAGGCTTCACAAGTTCTCCATCATGCAAACGTCACTCCGATCAACGGCCTACCCGCCTCCCAACACGACCTCGAAATAGCTTTACAGACACCCAAGCCCCCTGAAGCAGTCATACTCGCTTTCTACAATACCCATGTTCTCGAAGCAGTCACACACACTCTTGTCAGGGCTTTAAAGGCCATTCAGACTGCTAATGTAAACAACGAAAAGGAAGCTGCAGCAATGCCTCTTCGTCTTGTGTTTATCCAAAGTAATGCGATGCAGTTAGATGCAGACGGCTACAAGAGAGTCGATAAAATAGTACGAGAAAGCGGTTTGCCTTTTGATCTCGCTCAGTGTCCCCGTCTGGCTGGGGAACTCTCTGCCACTGTCCGGGCTTCTCCTCAAGAAGGCCGTGTTGCTGCTTGGTTAGCTATTGTCGAGAAAGCGAGGATGGCTCAATCCCGCAAGATAAAGCATGGGGAAATAAGTCGAACGGAAGTGAAGAACCTAGAGTAGGTGATATCAAATTGGGATGACAGAACCGTAATGATTCAACTGTGTATTTTGAGATCGAGTTGCTTGCGGGCATAGTTTTGGTATTGATCCTTCATCAGAGCTCAGTTCGCTCCCATGTTCATCCAATCCATGCGATGTATTGTCCAAAGTCCATTCTATCAATAACTTGACGAAACTTGATCCATTAGGCCTTTGTTATATCCCAAATCCATCTCTTCCTTTCCCTTGGTCTGTAAAGGCGCAAAGCATACAAAAGCTCACGCTTCAACCATCTAACCCTAATGCGCCTCGCAGGGCCACGCATGGCCAACAGTATAAACGCATCTCAAGACAATCATCCCCGCAGGGAAATCCTGACCAACGCCCGCTGAACTTCCCAGATCCTGTATATCGTTCTTTTAAGTCCAGTTTGCCATCATCTTTGCAACTCACATATCCGCAGAAACACTCAGACCAATACCTCCCAGCCGCTCAAGACAAAGAAAACTTAAGTAAAAAGGGGTAGTAAGAAAACAGAGAACTCGAGACTCAAATCTTTCTTCAAACTCAGAAACTCAGATAGACATCCATGCGCTTGATTCCATTATTCCCATCCTTCCCAGAGCATCCAGTTGTCAAAGTCGTTCAGAGCGGCAGGGACTCCAATAGAATTTCGCTGATACATGAACGGTACATGATGCCTGTATGCATCCCCTTGGAAGCCGTCGACAGGAACTCCAGTAGAGCCCATAGGGACACCGTCGAGGTTCATGTTGGTTGCCCTGAGGCAACGATCCAATACAATGCGGAGGTTTTGTGTAACCTCATCTGTCTTGACTTCCGGTTTGGACACGCATTCCAGAACAACAGCAAGACAGACCACATCCTTGGTGTCCCGGCCACTGATGTTGCGAACCAAAAGGTCCAGCGTCTTTTCCACAGTGCTGATGAGTCGTGATGGCGACCAGAGCACAAGGTTCTCCGGGTTGTAGGTCGGGAAGTCGTCTGACGAGTCAGGAGACATACGTAGAGCTTGTGAGCCAAGTCCGGTGCTATCAGAAGCTGGCCGAACTGCAGACCGTATGTAGAAACACACACTCAAAGCTGCCTGGATAATATCCTTCTTCAATACCTGGTGATACATCTCGGCAATATCTTGGAAGTGCGCTAGCATAGGGTCCAGCTCGTCTAGGTATTTCATGATCACCATTGAGGATCTCAGATATGCTCGAGAAATCTGACCTGGCGCGTCAGATGCTCCTATTGCAAAAGGTCGATAAAGTGCAAGTAATGGCCGCCGCACATGCATATCCAAGATGACCCTCGACCTCCATTGCTTGCTCTTCTGTGCATCACTTAGGATTCCCTGCCTAGGGAAAATGTAGTTGATATCATCAAGGAATCGCTCCAGCTTGGCTCCCACCTCCAGGATCTCTTGATAGTCTCGAATTGTATCGATACGGTTCAACATATGTGCCACTTTCATCCGCACACCCAGAGTCATGGCTGCATAAACTTGCATCTGGTTGTCGGTAACCACGTCTATGGGTTTCGACTGTGGTAGCTCTTTCATATCTGGGAAAAGCTCAATGTCATCCAAGTTGCGGGGCGGCCGACAAGTAAAGTCTCCTTCCCGTACCAAACAAGGAAGATTACTTGCGAGTGAGATATGGAGGTCCATATCAAGAATCGTGAACCATAACCGCCGTCGCATTTCGCCAAAGTATATGGGGATTCGAGGTTCAAATTCGGAGGGATCGCGGTGAAGACCCATTGTCATGGCCATGCGTACGATGGAGCCCAGAGATGTCCAAGAGTCCTGGATCCGAGGGGTGATCATTCGCTGCGCATGTAAGAGCAAGACCTCGACCTGAAGTACCTCAAACTCAACCAGCTGTTTTCCTCTCAGACTATCCAGCCATGTTCGCACAAGAGCGCATGCTGTTGGGATATGGACGCCGTCAGATCGCTCGTTGCCAAGCCCTTTGGATTTAGTTTCGAATCGGGATGCGAGGGAGCAAAGTGAAAGTAGTTGTGGCAAAAAATACTCGGACTGTATTTTCCCTTCCCAGAAAAGATTGTACTGCTCCATAAACATGGGTAAATGGACGATGCGATAGATGGTCTCCGATGTATCGACATATGAGGCAACAAGCCTGTCACATACTGTCTTTTTAGGTAGGATATCAGTCATTCGCTTCTGAACGGGCATCATCGAGTCCACAAAGACGGTGATCGGAGACAAAGATTTCCGGTACTCGTCAATGAGCGCTTTGTGAAACCGCTTGAAGTTTAGCAGAACATCTCGGACGCCATTATTATTCGAATTGTTTGCCATGAAATCCTTGGCTTCGTCAAACTATGAAGTTTAGCAAATATGTACTTCAAAGTGATATCAAGGACAATTACCAGGTTGAGCAAGACACGAGGACTATTTTGGCCGTGATATCTTGTTCGTAACGCTCCTTGCTTGACTGTCAATCCTCGGATGGTCTCAGAGGACGCAGCAATTAGCCTGCCACCACTGCCTTCCGAAACAACGGGACTTCTGGCCATGAGTTGCCTCTCAAGCCTTTCCATACGCATTGACAACTCTTCGAGGGAAGGCGTAGCTCCAGTATCCCCATTACGGATAGGTCCATATGTTGAATCGTTACTAGGGAGAGGAGTGCCTGAGTTGAATATGCCGGGGTTGCAATTGCGCTTCGCTGGTCGAGATGGTTCTGGCATTTCGGTATCTGAGCCTTCAGAGAGGTTTGCGGAATCATGATCCATAGCATATTTGCAGGTTCGATTCGATTTCTGGCATTGAGAACAGGGACAAAGTCGATCGCATCGTAGTTTGCGCTTCCGGCATTCGGTGCATGACTTGACTGGCCTGGGTCTCTTTACACTTCGTTGTTGCTGCTGCTGTTGCTGAGTGAGCGCAAGACCCTGCGATGGCGTTTGCTGGTGTAGATGGTGTGGTGGCGTTTGTTGCTGCGACAGCGGCGCATCGTAAACTGTTGAGCTTAGAATAGACTGTGAAGCTGCGGCCGGGGCGCTGCCACCATCGTGGGTAGTTGAGTGCGCTGTGGTCATCTCGGGCATGCCTGCGGCCATGCGACTGACTGCCAGAGGACTATACGATAAGGACAAAGCTCGAAGCTACAAGGGAACGAGCGATACGGTGGGAAAGTGGTCGGTTGGAGCCGTATGCGAATCAGAGAGGCGCAAGTACGCGAGGTCGAGCAAACGGTCAACGAGCGAGGGTCCGGTGAAAGTGCGCTGACCAGTTTCGAGGACTGAGCAATAAGTGGGATGCAGTGGTATTCACGATGCCGATGACAGCCTCGGCTGGGAAAGGTAGACAATGGTAGGTCGCTGGCGCACTGGGCTCGCAACTGACATGGCGGATAACGAAATAGAAGGAACTCGAGCAGAGTTATGGAGGAAGTAAAGCCAAGAGCAGATTTGTCCAAGGCGAAGCCGAGACGGATAGGCAAGTTAGAGCCTAGAGGCACCACCAGGCACGCAGCTTCGGATAGCAAACGGGGCACAAGGCACGGGACACGGGGGACAGCCAGGACCACACCGGTAGACGTAAGGTAGGTAGTAGTGTAGACCTTTGGTTGCAGATGGGATGGGATGGGGCAGTTTGAACTTGCCAGGCCAGGGTCGTTGAGCTTTACCTTGTTCGAACGGGACGCAGTTGACGCCGTGGAGCTAGCCTAGAGCTCAGTGGCAGTGGTCCGGTCCGTTGCCTCTCTTTTTTTCTGGCTGTTCCGTCTGATTCAGCCACCCCAGACACGCGCGCGCGCGAGTCGGGCGATCCAGCAGCGCACCTGCGGGCCTGGCTACCTGGCTGCAGATGAGAGCTAGGGTAGTGGACCCGTTGCGTTGGGCTGGGTTGGAGTTGGGCTGGACCTCCGTAGAGTCGCACTGGAGGGATATTCTCGGTTTGTTAGATACGTGATGACCCCGATATGTGATTGGTCTCGAAGCGCATTGTGCGAGGTACAAGGATGGTTGTTGACTACTTGATGGTGGGATCTAGCACATGGCACAGAGATCGCCAAACTCCTTAATGTTGACCTTGGTCAATGACTGAGTCGTTCGTTCCGGGACTGCTTAATTAATGTCCGGAGGCGCTGGAGTCGCCGTCTGGAGCTGGAAATATTTTAACTTGGCGGGGGGCCGGTTTGATCGGCCGATGGAGACAATTCAACGGACCCAAGACACCGTACCTTGTCTTCGATTGGCGTTATAGGGACCAGAACCTGGCTAGAACGTCAGAACGGGTCTGGGTTTTGGTATTGTAGATCGCTTGTGGTCGCTTGGCAAGAGAATTGGCTATTGTGTGTCAAGTTGGACAAGACAGGAATGCATTTGTATGATCAATAACGCGATTAGACCCTAGAAACAATAGAAATGTGACGAGGCGGTTATTTTCAAACGATCACTTGAATCTGTTTATGATAGATGATGGAATAGACGTTCTCGGCGTGCAGTATCCACTACCAACTAGGTGGGTTGTGACAGTGGAGAAAAGGCTCCTCCTTCTCTTTTATCAGACTGGATTCTGATATTGGACGGACTCTGCCACAGAAGGCAGGTACGAAAAGGCTGTAATTACCTGCCCAGCGCCCAGCATCAAGATTGGGCGGTTGTTGGGGAAGCCTCGGGGAGCAAGAAAACGCCAGACCTTCATATAGGGTGCCAAAATAAACTTAGTAAAAGATATCCTAAGTTTCTAAAATTACCTAGATCTTTTTGTCATTTAGGATCAAGGTCCCGAGTTTTCTTTCTTCCCCTAGGGGAGGCACCAACAGTTGTGGTGGTGTCCTTCCCTCTCATCTCGGAGCCGATCTCTGGGCCTAGACCATTAGACCTTGAAAGCAGGTGGTCTCGATCGCTGTTGTGTTCCCCCAAGTGATACATGAATCGCACGTGATACCTTGAAAATGGCCCTGAATTCCATGTTCGCTATCAATAACACGAATCCTGATTCAAATGTAATCATCATCAGCACCTCCTCCTTCTTTGATCGACAGCCTCGACCGGTCGTTTCGCTGTCCGTCCCTTTTCGGGGCCACTATCAAATGTCACCGCCTGGAGTCCTCAATATCGAAAATGCTTGGCCACATGGCTCGTGCCAAACCAGGAACATCCATCAAAGATTATCAAGAGATTACCAATCCGACGAAAGCCGAGAAAACGCACACAGAACGGGAATTCGATAATTCTAGCGGAGGGCTTTGAATGGAGATCTGCATATGTAACTATGCCGATCGTGACACTTGACTTACAGCACAGGCACAGCACGGTTTTGCTTGGCCCATCGCCCATCAGCGGGTTCACCACGGATTCAAAAATAATCCTTTCGGCCGACTCATGTGCTCCATCGAAATCCCCAGTCTCCTCCGCACGCGCAAACCCGTGCTTTTCGCAAGCATTTCCATTCAATCCCCGGGGTCATCGACTTACACAAGACAATTCAGTCTCACTTTTACTTTTATTATGGGGTCGTGAGATATGTTTAGCACAAATGTCATTATCTCAGCCTCAATTATTGCGAGTCTCGTATGACAGGAAAAGAACACAATGGCAAGGATTTGGTTTGCGATAAATGATGCTCGGCCTTTCGCTCTCGAAAAAGTCTGAATCGAGCTGCTTGACTAGACACAAGCGCCTGCGTGGAACGACAGCCCATCTGCTGGCTCTCCGCCAGTTGCCATAGTTGTCTTTGGCTTCTCATTGGCATTGACATGCTCGGACAAAATGGCCCAATTGGGTCCTTGAGGCTAGAACCATTCTCCACCACGTTTCACCCTGGTTGACGTCCCCAGAGTCCAGAGTCCAAAGTCCCAGACCGAGTCGAGTCGCGAGCCGCAGTCTTACTTGGACCAAGCCTGGTGTATCATGTGCTCCGAATCATCAGCCATGAATTTTACATGCGCCGCATGCGCCTGAAGTGCTAAGACAAGTAACTCCAGTCGGCCGACGGTGTGCTCCGTGCTTCTGATTTAGGTGTCGGGTTTCTCGGCTCCGAGAAAAATCCCCATTGTCGTTATTCGTTCCTCGGATCGCTCTCGACAAACGCTAACATGCCCAAGCCAGGACATGGGCACTTTTTATTACTTGTATTTTTTATTTATTTTTTTAATCTTTCAGCTGCACACTCGTGGTTGGCCCATGGTGACACTTTGGCTCAGCAATACCAATTAATGTCGGTTCACATCCAGGCCTCTCATGGACCAAAATGCCGCGATTAACTGTCATAAACGCAATCTCTCGATGCAGCATAGCCGGATGGAGTGCTTGCTCAACAAGTCCTAGCCGCTTCTGCGAACTGCTGTCTTCATTAGTCCAGGATGACTGCCATGCACTAGACAGGGCTGAAAATGGCACGCTACGGCCGCAAGAGAGAGAGACTCCGGAATCCTTTTACCACCTTGAATCAATAGCTGGCAGGTTTGTGAAAGCCTTATACATATCGTTAACACAGCATAAGTCTTGCTATGCCTTCCAAACAATCACTCGATGATTTCCGGAGTGCAACAGCCCATGTCAAAGTGCATGTTTATTATACCATGTTTCTACAATTTAATTGGCTACAGTTTGGTAGGGTTCATTAACTTCTGCCGCCCTTTCTAGAAGACTTCATCTCCGGTACCGCTCTAGCGAGTTGGATGGCGTTGAAACTTGCTCAATCGATACAATGGAACAATTTAATGCAATTTGTCTACATGCATAATAATACAACTAGTCAGAGACTATTGAACACTCCTTCAGCCCAATAAACAAAACTGGTTTGTGTTCTTTCTTCCCACGGGAATAAACGATTGCTCAGCCAAGAGGGTCTAGCAGCTTTTGATGGGTCCTCTACTTCTGCACCATCGTCATGAACCCCATGTTCCATATTATCCAGCGAATAGTCAGCCTCAATGACTCCCGGGCCAAGCCCCTGGAAGGCCACTGTTGGGTCCCCTCTCCTGATGCTCATCCTCATCCTGACCAGGCTCATGCTCATGCTCCTGATCGTCATCAGCCTCATCTGGCATATCGTGGTCATCAGCATTCGGCCCGGCTATTATGCCAAGGACGTGCATGATTCGTTGGACAAGTCCTGGAGCATCTCCTTGTTCGTCCTCTTCGAGATCCCTCATCAGTTCTTCATCGTCTAGTGCCTGCACGGCCGCAAGATGAGCGTCCTCTTCATCATCTTCACCGTCGGGACCAAGGGGTGCGGCGCCGGGTGCACCACCCCGACCAGCTGCCGCGAGACGCTCGAACATGTTGTTCAGGCGTGTCTCGACTGCACTTTGTTGACCTCGTTGTTTGACAAAAGGAATTTTTGTGCCTTCGCCTGTAAATATATTTTCCTCCTCAGTGGGTGGTAGAGGGTCGAACTCGTAGTTCGGTTGCATTTCCAAGTACTCTCGTGGCGCCAGACCCATAAGTGATGTCTGACCCTCAAGATATACAAGCCTTGTAACGCCTTGGTCAGGAGGAGAGTCACTGCTGGGCAGCACGCTTGTGTCAACCTTTTCGAGACTCTTGGCTGTCTTTTCAAGGAGAGGGATAGCTTGTGCGTTGTTCCAGATATCCTTGGCCTGGTGGATGTAGAGCTTGACCCAGAACGAACGCGAGTTTGAATCAGCGTTTATGCCCCAGATAGATGGAGGTGTGTCAAGGTTTAACTCCTGGAACAGTCCACAGTACAGCCAGGGGACACGCCGCATGCCCTTCTCGAGCTCTTCAGTTGCACGAGCAGTATTGCCCAGTTGCAAGTGAGCCAATACCAATGTCTGTCGAAGGTAGATCGAGTCTCGGTTATCGGTCGTCTTCTCCAACTCCTCCACAAAATCGATCAACCACTGAGACTCATGGGCTCGAATAGCCAGCCAATGAATGAAGTGTCTCATGGCATAAGGATCACTTGGATCCAAAGAATACATAAGCTTAGCCCATTCCAGGGCAGTGCGATTGGTGCCCTTTCGCATGAGACTCTTGAGGTAGTGATATCCAGCCAACCAGAACTGTCTGTTCTCTGGACGACGGAAGTCAAGACGTGCTTTGCCTTGCTCGATGTTCTGGCGGAAGGCATTTGTGGTCACACGACCAAAAGTGAAGAGAGCCCGTTCACAGAGTTCAGCTGCGAGAGCCTGGTTCTGGTCTTGCTTGGCAATAGAGCTGACCTGGAGGAGTGTCGAGACATGATAGGGTGCTTCCTTGAGGAGAACGATCATTCGCTGAGGGTCTCCGATCTGCACACATGTGAAGAAGAAAGCTTGTAGAGCGTCGTAACTTTGCTCGTGCACGTATGCATACTCCGTGAATGACCCATCTTCAGCTTTTGCCACCTCCTTCATGGTCAAGCCACCAGCACTTTGTTTTGGCCAGTGCTCGCGTCCTTGGATGAACACATTTCGCCTCAGAGAAACCTCTGGAAGTTTCGGTGCTCCAGGAGGACCACGCAGGAAAGTTTCAAGATCAACTTCTCGCTGCATGGGGCGACGATTGCGTTCTTGTTCTTCCTCTGCTGCGGCGGACTCGATGACGTCTCGACCAAAGAGGCTTCGCATCTCATTGTTGGCCTTGAGGTGGTATGGGTTGATAGAGAGAAGCTCGTTAATTCGTCGGGTCTGAGCTGCTGTGTTCTCTGAGGCAGATGTGTTTGCAGGAGTTGATGCCTTGATGTTGAGTTCTCTCATGGCCTTGTCGATCTCATCCTCATCCTCTTCGGGAGCTGCAGCTTTGGCCTTGGCCTTCTTCTTTTTGTTCTTCTTTTTCTTGCTCTTCCCGGAAGTTGATGGTTGCTTGGTT
This sequence comes from Fusarium mangiferae, assembly GCF_900044065.1. Lineage (NCBI taxonomy): Eukaryota > Fungi > Ascomycota > Sordariomycetes > Hypocreales > Nectriaceae > Fusarium > Fusarium mangiferae. Next base: position 784,551 of record NW_024573936.1, read on the forward strand.
TCGGTCACAGCCTCCTCGGGTTGTTGCTGCTGCTCCTCATCCTCATCTTGGACTTCGTCGTCATCGTCACCACCCAAAGCTGCGAAGAGACTCACGCGAGGCTTTGGTGCGACGGGCTCATTCTCTTTATCGCTCTCACCTGAGCTATTTTCTGCCAGAATTTGTATCCCCTCTAGCTCTCGCTGCTTCTGCAGCTTTCGAAGTTGTCGAGTCGACATTGTGAATGAAGTTGTGGGTGTGACGAGTATTTTTTTGACTTTGGTGTAGGGTGAGCGAATGTGAGACGTGACAGTAACGATTGAGATACTTGAAGAAGGAAGAATGAAAAGGATTGAACAGAGGATCAGAGAGGCTATTTATACAGCTGTTCGTCAGGTATAGTTTGTCGGGAGATATTACGCTTCAGAACTTGAGGCTTTGATAGACTTTCAATCAGTCAGGCCGAAGAGACACGGGAGAATATGACGTGTGCGGGGCTGTGGGCAAAAATTTAAGCTCTTACATTCACGCAGAACATTATCGACGAACATTCCAACCAACCAAACAACGTACTTGGCAATAGAGTCATGGATAGTACAAAGTAATTATTCAACGTCGTCAAGTGACAAGCAAATGCCACTTTAGCTCTCGATATATTCACGAAGTATCATGCTCATGTCAAAGTTTGAACAAGAAGTCACGGCATTCATCATCACAAGAGAAGTGCGTCAACTTTGAGCTTGAATCGTTGGTTGTATTCATGTCAGATGCCTCATTCCTCTCTGAGTTATGCTTCTGATATGTGTCAAGCTCCATTTCCTAGTTTTGTTTGCATCATCATGAGCTTTCGTCGCCTCATTAACTAGGCTTCCTTCTTCATAACCACCAGCGCCAGGCCGTGCCAGGCCGTCCTTTGTGTTTTTAACTCTGCAATTCAAAAAGGGCAAAAGAAATTCCTTTTGTAGCCTGCTATGCGAAAGGGCTTCCAATTCGATCCTAACTCCAGGCCTCGTTCTTAGAGAGAGCCAACCCTCCATTTCCCAAACCCGTTCAAACCCACAACGGTAGGGAACCGTGTTTCGCTTGTGTAAAGCAGCAGAAATGCAATCGTCCCAAAAGTAGGAAATTTGTGATACATGTTAAGAGCAATAATGAAACCTGTATCGGTTCGTAGTCATATTCGACGTTGTGGCGTACCGCCCAGCCTCGCGGTGCCATTGACATGGCTGACATGTCTCAATTCGTATTATACTGGCCAGTGACGTCGCAGCCGATTATTGTTGAGCAGGTGTGGTCTGATACTGAGGACGGTTTCCACCTCGTCCACCGCGGCCATAGCCACGACCGCCCCGACCACGACCACGACCACGACCACGATAGTTGCGGTAAGCACCATCGACGCTGCCCTGGCCAAAGGTCTCCATGTTCTTGCGTTGCTCCTCGCCCCTCCATTCGCGACCGCCGGGCTTCTGACCTCCGTTTTCGGTTCGCTCTCTGGATTCGCTGGAGATGTTGTCAAAGAACGATCTCGACTTGTTGTAGGCAACAGCAGCATCGTCAGTCGTAGTCGAGATCTCGGGTTGCTCGGCGACAGCAGGGTTTTCAGGCGCCTCCGAAGGGGATCCAGCAATAGCCTCCTTGACAACATCTTGCTTGTTGAATTTGGCATTAGACTGGGCGAAGTCGAAGTCAGAGTCGGGAACCGCGACCTTAGCGGCAGGCGGACGTCCACCACGACCTCGGCCTCTGCTGGCCGGTCCGCCTCGGACAGCGTTGACCCGCATCTCGTTGACCTTGTTCGTCAGGTTATCCATAGCGTTGCCACTGTTGTTGCCCAATTGGGCCATAGCAACAGCGACCGCAGCCCTAGCAGCATTGGTGGCATCCTGAACATTAGGTGGTGCAGTAGCTGCAGGAGCCTTGCTGGCAGCATCACCTCCTGCGCCTGGTAGGGAGAAGGGCTTGGCAGCAGATCCTGTCAAAGGTATCACAGGGTTGACCCGGTGATTCCTGGGTCCAGTAGGAGTAGCCTTGCTGATGTCCTCAGGCTTTGCTTGGCCATTGGCTGCTAGGTTCGCAGCAGTCTGCTTGACTTCCTCAATCGAAGGTTTCGACTCGACAGGTGGTGTAGGGGCATGGGAGGACTGTCGCACACCTTGAGCCAGCGATTTGGGTACCGTGGGAGGCGCTGCCTGTCCGCTGGGAGTGGCTGGCTTGGCTCGATCGGCGCCAGGACCAATAGGAGCTGGCTTCGCATCTTGTGAGGGACCAGAGCCTGAAGCGGCTCGTTGGTTCGCGGCAACTTCAACGGGTGCGTTAGGACCAGGAACACCGGGACCTCCAGGGCCTGGTGGAAAAGGGTAGTTGCCCCAAGGTCCGGGACCTCCAGGACCTCCGGGACCGTTGGGTCCACCAGGGCCGCCCGGAAATCCCTGACCAGGAGGGAACCAGCCAGGAGGAGGGGGATACGGCATGTTCCCAAAGTTAGGGCCTGGGCCAGGTCCTGGAGCACCACCACGACCCCAGTTTCCTGGTGGTGGGCCTCCGTAGAAGTTGTTGGGTGGGTAAGGTCCTTGGCCTGGGCCGAAAGCAGCAGGTCCTCCTGGTGGAGCATTTTGGTTAGGCCCTTGGGCTCCAGGGCGAGCTCGAGCCTTGTAGCTTGTTAGCTTATGTGTCTTGAACCACAATAGCAAGAAATGACAACAGAGTGTGAAATCCCAATCAGAAGGAAGGCAACGGAAATCTCGACATTATTTTTTGCGCTTTCCGACAATGACAATGTTTTACATCCGAAATATTTCATCATATGGGAGCAGGAGAAGGAGAAGGGAGGCTCAAAGTGAAAGAAAATAACTTACGCCAACGATGGCCGGATCATCGGGCACAGCTGGAGGCTTGTTCTCCTTGATGTTGGGATGGTCCTCAATTCGTAGATCCTTCACGTCGCTGCCTCGGAATACAATGTACTCGTAGACTTGGTCGGAGGGGGCAATCTCTTCGTCAGGTCGGCCTTTACGACCTTCGGTACCGAATGACCTCACATTTTCAAGTGATACTGTCGACTCGTCCGAGTTGATTTCATGTAGAGTGCCCACATAGCTGTCACGAAGTCAGCGACGTCAATCAATTGACGCGATTGAACAAGTCACATACCGAATATCGCTTTTGGAGATGAGGGAAATGCGAGACCTATGGCTGCGTAAGCGGGCGTAGGCAGGCTTCAATGACCACGTCCAGCATACCCGAGAAATTCAGACATCGCCGATGTGAAAAGCCACGTTCAGCACGTAGTGAGCTTTGTGGGGGGGAGAAAAACGCTCGAAATACAATTACAGTAGCAAGAAGATGCACGATTCGGTGGGTGGGAGGGAAAAGAGAGAAGGAGATTGTTTAGTCGCGAGCGAGGGGAAGAGAGAGAGGTGTGAGATGAAGGAGGGGGAGGTTGGTTGTGTGGAGGTAGTAGAGTTTTGTGAGAGACGAGGAATGAAAAGAGGCTGGAGGTTTCTAGAGCAAAGCCCTGCTAATAGTAAGGTCCGGATTAACCTCGGCTGCTTCTCGGCGATTGTTTGGTTACGTAGCTCGAGACTCAAGCTCAAACACCTTGAACAAGAGGTTGAGGGGAGTCTATGAAGTAGGCCACTGACGCAGCAACATATATAAAGCGAGCGATTCAACGACGTTTGACGTTGAATGATAGCATTCTGTTATTACATTGGGACTTAGCAGAATTTTCACTTTAAATATGACAAGTGACACTCATCACGAGAGTGGATACCGAGACCTTGTACTTTGAGGACTTGATATTTCCAAATTACACTCTAATCATGGTGATTCCAAAAATTGTTATAGCAAGACAAGACGGTCTACATCTACAAATCACTAAGTAAGCATGCTAAACTCCTTCATCAAACGAAAGTACGCGTAAGGCCCATTATCAATAACAGCATAGCGCATCCATTGTAAGCCAAGCCAAGCCGGGTCAAGAAAACGACTGCCTAAACTCCAATAACCAAAAGCCCATTGCTCATCGGAACTTGCTGAAAATGACCGCAATAATAAGAATAACCAAAACAGTGATGATAGAGATGGTGATTATCCGATTTGTAGCCATCCTGCGATTTCATAAAATGTCAGCTCTTCCGTAATTTGCCATGACGTCTGTGTGGGCCACTTTACCTACGCGCCATGCCCCTGAGTGTCTTGACGCTCCTGTCCACGTAGCCCTCACTCTCGAGCATTATGCCGCGAGTGTGCTCGATGGTTTCTCGCTGCCTATTGAGGTCTGCTAGGGTGCCTGCGCCGATGGCTTCGGTCTCGTTGGCGAGGGCCTGGCTGGCCTTCAATCGCTGTGTGCTTCGATCAAGACGGTCGGTGCCCGAGAGCAACTGCTGTCGCTGCTCCATGTGAATATCTGATGAGCCAGCGGGGTCGTCTGTGTATCGCGATCCGAAGAGAGCTGAACGATCCGAAGAGAGAGTGGTCAACTTGCGACGAGCGGCATCTGTGTCTGATTCGTAGTTTCGGAATCGCTGATTGACCTTGGTGCGAGAGCTGGTAGGAATGTTTTGCTTTTCCAGGCGCATTGCGCTGAGCTGAACGGCGAAAGAGTTAGCATGGACCTGAGTACTGGTGGCGATGTTGGACACCAGATAGACCTACCTGCTCATCAAGTTCCTCCAGCGCCCGCTCGGCTTGGCTGATAGCGGCCTTTCGAGGCTCACCAGCCAGTTCGGGAATCTGGTCCAGCTTTTGGTTCAGGTCGGCTTGGATGAGCTTGAATTCAGCCTCGTATGAGCTGAAGAGCTCAGAGCCAGCATCGGTATCGAGAGGGTTCGACATCGTGAAAGGAGGCCGGAGATTGACAAGAGATCGAGGGGATGGGATTGCAAGTGCGACTAATTTCGGTCGTGATAGGAGTCGGACGCCAAATTATAGTATTTTTGGGGGGAGATGTGGTTAAATTCGTGTCAAACGCGCAATATTCGGGTGACGTTGGATCTGAGTGGTTGATGGTTTGACGTTCTCGTCAGCGTTCCAGGTTCGGCAGGCCGAGTGCTGAGTGCCTGGTCGTTTGCGTATGAGAGGCCAAGCGACCAATGAACGCAGCACGCCATGGTACACGTGATGTGATGGTCTGTGCACGATTGAATCTGGGGCAGTATATCACCGAGATTTGGCGACGCAAATTTGGACTTTTCTTCTTTTTTTTCTCTTCATAGAAAGTTGAATACCCCGGATTGCGAAGAAAAAGCGGCTCAGCGCCACGACCTCGGTCAATGGCGTCGGGTTGAAACAAACTGGGCAGACGAAGGCGGGTTTATCCTGCACGGCGCTTTTAAGAATTGGTGACTCGAATTACCGTTTACCAGTCCCGTTGAGTGTTCGACATACTATACTTTGAGGTCTCTGATTAAAGATTGCATAATGAAAAAGCGGTCTTGAATGTTTTGCATGTGAAGATGATGTTCCAGATCAGCTATCATCCTGCCAGACTCGGCGTGGTGTAGAGTTTTCTTGTGCGTTGAGATTTTCAGATCTTGAGGCTGCTGATGGGGAGAAAAATCCTGAAACGGCATTTCAGCCAAGCCACATCCAGGATATTGATCAAGATGTGGCATGCTGCATATCCCGCGAGGTTACAGTGCAGCCACAGGAGCATAGCATGAACCACCCACCTGAGCTATCGGATACCTAATGCCATTGATTACTCCGTACCTACCTAGGTATTGGGATCCATTGCCAGCTGTCCTAGCTCCAGCTGACAGTTCAGCAGCCAAGCTTGCAAGGTCCTTCTACAAGGTCTGTACCGAGTCGAGTCGAGTCGCGAGTCAACTTCGGTTTCGAGCTCCGTCCGTGTTAGTTAGTGGGTCATAAGCTCAATGTTGGGACGGGATAATCATCGATGTCATTTCTCGGAACCCCCAGCAAAAATAGAAGCTCGACCATTCATCTCCCGCTGACTTCCCACCCTCCGTCCGCAAACCAAACTCTCATATTGTAGATCCCCAAAAGCCACTGTCTCTCTTTGAAAACAGAAGCAAGGCACTGCTACTAACTCTAATCTGTCTGTCTGTCTGTCCGTCCCGTCTCTTCTTATCTATTAGTACATCTCGGATACTGTATCCGCTGCTCGCTAAAGCATGCTGGAGCCACAGCACATGTAAGTCCTTGTCTCGTCATGGTGACTGACCTCCACTATTGCTTCCGTTGTCCAACCCCCCCAAAATCTATTCCATTGCCTCGTCATCAAATCAGCTTCGACAACTCACACCGTCTGTGTCTGTGGCTGCGAGACCAATACCTACCAATACCGATACCGCTATTTGTCCAATCATGAATTGATCATTGCCTGAACTGGAGTATTGGGCTTGGCTCTGTCACATGCTTTTCTCTTTTGCTGTCTCTGCTTGTTTCTGCTCTCCATTCGAGATAGATATGTCTTGTACACCCTTTTGAATAGGGCAAACCTTTCCCTCTCTATTGTCCGCCTGCCTGCACCTGCACCGACAGTCGATACAATGAGCTCCTCGACTGATCGCTTCCGCAGGAAAAAGGTCGCCATTGTCGGCAGCGGCTCTGCTGGAATAGGTGCTCTATGGGCCTTGAACAAGACGTATCATGATGTCTACGTCTACGAAGCCTCCGACAGGTTTGGCGGTCATACAAACACTGTCGATTTCAAAAAGGGAAAGTTTTCGACAAAAGTCGATACAGGTTTCCATGTTTTAAACGCCACCACCTACCGTGAGTCCTTGTCCCCTTTCAACGGTTGGTTATGCGCTTAAAGCTCACCAAGCTTCTCTCACTTAGCCAACTTTACCAAGTTCTTGGATAAGATCAACGTCAAGACAACGCCCACAGACCTGACATTCAGTCTATCCCGAGATCGTGGCGCTTTCGAATGGTCAGGTTCTAGTCCAGCCTCATTATTTTGTCAACGAAGAAATTTACTCTCACCGCGAATGTGGCGAATGCTTTTCGACATCTTCCGCTTCAACCAATTCGCCTTGGATATCTTGAGCGATGACGAAGACGATGTATCGAGCATTGAAGTTTTGAATAAAGCGACAAACTGTACCTGCACAGACATCACAATTGGGCAATACCTGGAGCTCGAAGGCTACTCCAATGCCTTCAGAGACGATTATCTGCTTCCTTTGGCGGCATCAATATGGAGCACGAGTCCTGACAGGTGCTCACTTGAGTTCCCCGCAGCGACGTTCGTGCGCTTCCTGTGAGTTCGGATTTCTAGTGACACTGTACAGTACAAACCCATACTAATCATGTCTCAGTTGGAATCATCATTTACTAAACACAATAAGAGCTCGCCCTCAATGGTTGACAATAGAGGGCGGTTCGAAATCATATGTCGATGCCGTCATGAAGGGATTCCCTCCCAATCATCTTTTTCTCAAGACACCAGTCAGGCATGTCACGACTGAGAGCAACGGTCAAGTCAGGCTGCACCTGGAAAATGGTTCATCAGCTCTGTACGACCACGTCATTCTCGCCACACATGGCGATGAGGCATACGATATTATCAAGTCATCTGCTAGTGAGCAAGAGCGCTCCATTATGTCCTGCTTCAAGACGTCGCAGAATGAAGTCGTTCTTCACTCCGATCTCGATATGATGCCTCGCCGTAAGAAGGCCTGGGCCAGCTGGAATTATCTCGCAGTGTCATCACCATCTTCACGAAAGGGAAACATCAACCAGGTTTCACTCACTTACAACATGAACATCCTTCAGCACATTCCTCGAAATACATTCGGCGACGTCTTCGTTACTTTGAACCCGCTTCAAAGGCCAAAGCCTGCAAAAACGCAAGGACGTTATTACTACTCGCAGCCTCTATACAACTCATCCGCCGTTCGAGCACAGAAACTTCTAAAACACATCCAAAACACTCGCGGTATTAGTTATGCCGGCGCGTGGACCAAGTACGGTCTCCACGAGGATGGTTTCAGCAGCGGGCTTGAAGTGGCCCAAGAACACTTGGGTGCAAAGCTCCCATTCGAGTTTACCGATTCAACATACAGCCGAGGCAAGGTACCAAGTCTAAGCCTCATCGACCATCTGCTGCGCTTGATCATCTTGGTAGTTCAGGTTTTTGTGGTTCAGATCCTTGAACGACTGGTCGGTAGCAGTCCTTCTCCACGCCAACGGCTTGTGAATGGTAACAGGGTGAGGTTTGCAAACGGAAAGCATCGATAAAAGTGAATTGTGTGTCTATTTGGTAGGAGTTCTTTAAGATTGGTAGTTTTCTGATTTGCAGGCGTGCACTTGAACTTAACTTATAGCATAAGCGATGAGATTGCATAGGCCGGTTTTAAACGGCACAATTATTGAATTCGATATCATTTCTTCTTTCTCAATCTTGGTCTGGCAAACATCACGGGATATTATGCTTGCAAGTTAGAGCAACATGATATTTGTTGAAGGAAGAATGTTTCTACTCCACTTCAGGCATCAAAGGTGAGGCCTTCAAACCATGACATGCACATGCCTTCCACGCAATATGACTACGTGGTGACTCGACTTTCGATCAACCTTATCGTGGACCCTTATGTTGTATGGAGGTGACGTGTCGTTACAATCAGATATCTACTCAACGCAGATAGGCCACTAGAAAGTTGCTAGTTGTGATAGCCAATACACGCGGAGAACATGATCAATGGGATTTAAGGATTAGTCCAAATATCATCATTATTCGCTTGCCTATATACCCAGAATCTGAAGCAAACATCATTACGCTTTTAAACATTGTAACCACTACCTCGAAGGTAAGTTTGACAGTATAGCAATACCAACACCCAACAACAACTGCACACCCAGACTCAAACCCAAGATGAGATGGACATACATCCACTTTGTAATCTGCAGCACAACGCCATTCTGAGGCTGCATCCCCGGAACTATGATGCCAGCAGCAGACTGGGCCGTAACGGCTATTACACCAATCGCAAAAGTCGACATCACCTGTCCCATGTCATCTGTGCTCCCATTCATGGGCTGCCCATATGACGACTCGGCGGGATAGCTCTGGAACTGTCGATCGCTATCCGTGGGACCTAGTGAAGAAGCTCCGTATCCTTGGAGTGCTATGGCTGAAGTGGCAAGAGATGTGATATTGGTTCCGATGTAGTGCTCCTTGCGCATGGCGTTGACGACAGGTCCGATACTGACGTTGCAGCGGTAGAACCATGCTTGGGAACTTGAGGCTTCAAAGGCTGTGACTTCGCTCCATGTTTGGCCTTGGGGTGCCGCGGCGTTGAACATGAATGTAGTTTGGTTGGCACCGTTTATGGCTGTGATGTTGACCTGTGTTTTCTTGTCGTCGTCGATTGTGATGGTGATTTCGTTTCCGTTGCCTCCCTTTGCGACCTTCCAGCTGCGGCAATATCCTGTGGCTTCAACGCTACGGTTGGTGCTCACCACGAGATCGTAGTTCTTTGGTCGTGCAGTGGATTCCTGGAAGACGTATGTGCAGGATTTTCCGCCGCAGAATGCCAAAGGATCGTTGTTGTCCCAGAGTGTTCCAGGTTTAGGAATATCGTCCATGCCTCCCCAGACCGCTCCAAGGGCGATAGTGCCATAACTAGACAATTGGTCAGTGTTGATTCAAGGACAACCTGGGTGACCTTTGTTTACCTGTTTGCAGTGTATCGTAAGGCACCGAGCGCTTGTGAGTTGTTTTGCGACTTGTTTGCGAGAACTCTGTTTGTGACAATGTTGGACATGTCTGGTATTGTGACATTGCCAGGGTGTAGAATTGCAGCCGAGTCCGCTGTGTTTGTTGAGTAGACGAGACCGAGCATCGCTAGAGCAATCTGGGATATAATGTTGAGTATTATGAAAGCCACAGCATATGACCGCAGTGAACGTGATTTGGATACCCAAGTTAGTTGGATGATCTTGGTCAAGTCTTTTGCTTTTAATATCAACTCGGTCTACCGGGTATTAGTGACCATTTACAATCGATATTTCTGAGCTTGACCTACCTCCCGATCAGGCCAATCTCGGAGACTGATAATCCAATATCTAATCTCCACAGCCATTGCCTCTAGAGATATCGTGATGCTCATTCCAAGACCAAGGGAGAGTCCGATAATGAGAGCGTTGAATTCTCGTTTTGTCGTTGTTGACATGATATTTAGCTTCGAGTAGTACCATAATATCACGTAAATGGCGACGACAAACAGCACCGAAGCGAACCATCTCAAGATGTTGGCAATCAGAGCCTTCCGCAGCTTTTTGGGACGATTTCGAAGCTTCTCTAGTGCAACTGCCCTGCTAGGTCGTCGATGGTGTAATATTTTATCGGATTGTTGTGGTGAGCCTGGCGTTGGTGTTGAGTCTGACCTGCAGAGGGGATTTGATTCATCTCGTTGGTAGTCATGATGTGGCTGAGTCTGGAACTCTTCCTTGGTTGTATGAAACCTCTCGAGCTCGTGAGCCGAGTGTGAATTGTTGTGTCTATCCTCTGCAGTTGGCTCCATGGTCAATCACCCGAGAGGATAGGATAGAGGTAGTCAATGGGGAGAAACATTGAGATCGACTTCTTTGGTGTTGCAAATGGTTTGGGATTGGCCTATATTTAAGGTTTTTCGCATCTTGCCTTGCCTTGCCTTGCCTACAGCTTTTCGTGGCGGCGGGTCCAAGGCCAATCCGTGGTCCATGTAAGATCCCATTCCATTCCATTAGGAGTCAAGTTGAAACAAGCAGCTACTAAAGTACCGTCTGTACCGTACCGTACCGTACCTTTCCGTCGAGTCTCTCTCGCCTGAAGAGTCACTGCCGTGGGTCTTGGTCAATGCTAAGCTTTTACGGAGTACTACTCAGATCGATCCGTCCACTTGATTCATCTGGTAGGCCAGTTCGATATCCAGTATCCATCCGTTTGATGTGTAAGTGGTTATGATGTGCCACCGCGTAAGTGCAGCCAATAAAACCACTCAATGCGTACTCCCTTAAAACTGTCAAAGCCACAAAAGATAGGTGAGACATGATGCCATCGCTACTGTATCCGAAAAAGAAGCTTTCCAACTGCTGAAGCATAATCGAGGCCTCCTGCTAGCTAGCAGCTGTAGCACTGGACATGCATACATAAATAAGTTCGGTGGTGCCGACAGGGCTAAACGATGCTGGTGTCTAGAACCCTCAAATACGAACGAGCTAATGATGGCAGCCATTGAAGCAGGGATTCAGGGCATGGCCCACAGACACTGCCGAACTTGCTGCTAAAAGATGATCATGGAAGATCTCTAACTACCTTACCTACCACTCACTACCTGAATTGGCACGTGCTTCGGGGTGACATACAGCAGTACTGATAGTTTCAGGGACCGGAAGCGGATGAATTGTCCTTTTATGGTAGGTACTATTAAGTCAACCATTCAGTTGAGTAAGCTGAACTCAAAGTCCCGCGGCAGTTAACGGCTACACGGCATAGTTGACACTGTGAAGAATCGATGTTCTATTAAAGGACAGAGTTAGCAGAGGACAGGCAGTCAAAGAATAATACGACAAGTGAAGAAACATGTATTCTCTTCTGAGATTTGAAAACAGCTATTCGCATCGTCACCTGCTTGAACAAGTCTGTCTGCATATGCTACCAACCCGATCATTCATCTATGGTATAATTCAAGCCGTTCATTCAAGACCAATAAATAGAAATAAGTGACAATTCAGTAAATACCAAATGCGATATACGAAATTATGCAATTGCCAAACATGCCAAAACTTCATGATCAAATCGGCGTTTTCCCCCAGGGTAGCTCACTTCCCACCGTCGGCATTACACATCCCGATCCCCGACGTCAGCAAGAAATCCCCCAAGCATCAGCCGACTCATTATCTACGCCTCATCACCAACAAAACCACCAATTGGCCCCCCAATTGACCATGAACGTAGCCCCTCGACTCGCGCGAAGCTCAGCCCGAGCGGCTTCTTCACAATGGTCATGTTTCTTCTGCCAGAATGCCCGGCCGAAGCTCCAGCGAAATGCCTTCAACTTTGCCCGCAATGCATCGAACAACGCCCGCACCGGACAGCCCTATACACCGACGATGGACGAGATTCGTGCGCATTATAGCAAGAAGAACAGGACCGTAGCGTACGATTGAACAAGGGATTGGAGAGGTCACGGCTTACGATTATCAGGTACTATGTCTTGAGTACAATTCTCGGATTTGTGACTCTCACTTATGGCTCTGTGCCCTTATACAAGATGGTGAGAGCCTCTCTTCTCAATATCGCGATGCTGTTCTAACGCACTTGAAGATCTGCCAGACTACCGGCTGGGGTGGTCAGCCTATACGTGCCCACGGTGGTCCAGGATCAGGTGATGAAGGTGATCTCGCGAGCCGACTCGTGCCCGTCAAAGACGCCAAGCGAATCAAAGTCACTTTCAGTGCCTCTGTCTCCGATGTCCTGCCCTGGAAGTTCGTCCCTCAACAGCGAGAAGTGCGAGTTCTCCCCGGTGAGACCGCTCTGGCTTTCTACAAGGCCACCAACAAAAGTGACCAGGATATCATCGGAGTTGCAACCTACAGCGTGACGCCTGCTCAGTGTGCGCCGTACTTCAGTAAGATCCAGTGTTTCTGCTTCGAGGAGCAGCGTCTCAATGCGGGCGAGACCGTGGACATGCCCGTCTTCTTCTACTTGGATCCTGATCTGCTCAATGATATGAACATGAAGGGCGTAGAGACTGTGACATTGAGTTACACCTTCTTCAGTACGTTATTCAGGTTTCGTAAGGAAGACAGAAATGCTAACAGCCCTTGTAGAAGCAAGATACGATAACAATGGACGATTCCAGAGACCTATGTCTGCATAGATGGGACAGATGTGTTGGATTGGATGTACAATACGCTCCTCTTGTAAAACATATGCATACCATGCAGCTATCTCGGATTACACATGTCTATGGCCTTGAAGACTATGACTCTGTCACACGGATTCATTTCAATGGATCAAACTCTCCTTTCCCGTCAAACCTTCTCCCCCAAAAAATCGAATTCTTCCCCATGTGCCATTAGCCTCCGACATCATGCAAATTCTTCTCATCTCATCCATCAACTTGACGCCGATACCTGCAAAGAAAACGGCGTTCTAATGCCCCAATGCAGTAAATGCGGCCCGCAGCCGCTGACTCAGCCAATTCTCCCATCCCATTTTCTCGAGCTTAAATGGAGCAGATCCCCCTGTCTCGTTAATTCGATCACGTGGCCCCCACAAAGTCATCAAAATTCCGCACACATTTCTTTGAAATTTTCTTTCGTTCTATCAATCCGTTCTTCATCGCCCAACGCTCAACTAACTCACCAGCGTCGTCCTCGCCAACCACCGACAAAATGGTCAAAGTCAGCACCAGTGAGTTTCTCTCTATGCACAAGTCGCATTTCATGTTATTCTGACCTCAATTAGACGTTTCGTCTTCTCGACGCAAGAGCCGTGCCGCTCACTTCAAGGCTCCTTCTGACCAGCGCCGTGTCATCATGAGCGCTCCCCTCTCCAAGGAGCTCCGTGAGAAGTACAACGTGAGTCTCAATGACAACCTACCAAAAATTTCACGCCCTAACATTACCCAGGTCCGCTCTATCCCCATCCGAAAGGACGACGAGGTCACCATTGTCCGTGGCTCCAACAAGGGCCGTGAGGGCAAGATCACCTCCGTGTACCGTCTCAAGTACGTTGTCCACATTGAGCGTATCACCCGCGACAAGGCCAACGGCCAGTCCGTTCCTCTGGGCATCCACCCCTCCAACGTTGTCATCACCAAGCTCAAGCTTGACAAGGACCGTGAGGACATCCTGGCCCGCTCCAAGGTTGGCCGTGAGCTCGCTGCCAACAACAAGGTCACCGCTTAAGCGATGAACTTTGTCGAGCAATAACAAAAACCAAACCTTTCAAGACGACATGATCAAACCTCTCCTCCCTGGCGAGGACGAATCTTTTCATTTTTCACCACTCACATAATCACGACACGGATGTGAGCAGCTCAAAGGGCAAAAGTTGATGAGGAAATGGGTATTCTACTCCGGCGTTTTTACGATACCTACGTGCCTTCTTTCTAACCGCACGGTACCTGGTCTACAGCAGGGTAGATGAATTGAGAATTTTTAGGGTTCTCAATGGCCATTTCACTCAACTGGTGAAATGCTCCATGGGAGGTTTATCCCGAAGTCTTGACCTGCTCTCCCCACATGCACATTCGCGAGTCCCCTCGTGATGTTATGTCGGACAGGTGGCTGACCCATCTGTCCTCTCGTAGGATGCTAACACAAACACCATCAGACGCATTCAATTCAATGCCTGTCTGTCGTAGACATGAGCCGCACTTGGGTGCCTCTGCGCGGTAAGTCGTAGATTTCACTTCATCCACCGCTAGGATATCTCCGCGTCAACCACTAAGATCCATGGTTTTCGAGGTATACGTCTAGCGAAGAGTAAACCCGACAGGACCCAACTACTATCATGGGGTCCTGTTCTCCCTAGAAGATTTTCACCGAGATGCCAATGAGGCTGGAAATTTGAAGGTGAGGTACATGCTTTTATTTAGCATTGAGGTATTTTTTTAGTATTATGCAATCAAACATTATTCTTTCCTCATCCATCATATTTCACCCTTCACTTGTCCCCAAAAGTCGTATCTCGCTTCCAGTCGTGGAATCCTCACCGGGAGGTGTTGTACCAGGGAGGTTGAGAGATAAGAAACGACCATCAAATCGGTGGATAATCAGCGAATTCTTGTGTAAGTCAAACCGGTCAAGGCCGCATACATATCAATCTCCCTAAGGGGTTTCTTTCACACAGTGCAAAGAGGAGTCTGGTAGCTAGCAAATATTTGTGAGCAAACGTATCTAACATAAGAGTCCTATGAACATAATCCATGCCCCCGATGAGAATGATCCATCTAGCACTTATTCAGCACATAAAGGCAAACTTTTTGACGCCTGTCCATGACCCTCGAAATCCTAACATGATTCTAACATTGATGTTGCCTGCGCGTCTGTGTGATAGGCGCTTTATCTGATTAAGCGTTGATCGATTCAACCAAATGCAAAGGCCACCGGCTGTGGTGGACTTAGGCCACACTTTGACCATAAGTAGCATGTGAACGAAGCTGTGTAGTAAGCAATACAAATTGTAATCATAAGAGCAATGGCTGATACTTATCAAAAGCAAGGAAGCTGCGGCATCGTCGATAGTCCCGCGCCCAAGAAATTGGAAAGGTTATCAAGGAAGAATGCGAGAGGAAGGTTGTTCAGCGAGTAGAGAACCCATGGTGGCTCTTGGACTGAAGGCTGACGCCGCGCAGTTGTTGATCAAGAAGTTCAAGGGGCGGTCTGTTCTCTTCACGTCTTCCGGCAGCGATGTTTCCTGTTGGGGAAGCGTTCACGTCTCCCAGCTTGGCACTATTGCCACGAGAGTTGGTCGTAACTGCAGGAGTTAAGGATGCAGTGGCATGCCCAGCGTAATGAGGCAGCACACCTTGGGCAGTCATAGGGGAGACTTGTCCTGCAACTACGTTCGCGCTCGTTTTCCCGTTCTTTCGCATCGTGGACCAGATGTCTTTCGGATACTTGCTGCAACAAAGTTAGCATCGGTCACACTGAGTAGTATAGTATTCACATACCTCGCATCTCGATCAACCCGGCGCCCTTTGAAGAGAAGATTGCCCTCTTCGTCACCCGAGTCGTCTGAAGCTCTAGCACGTAACTTCTCACTCGGGATTCGTGGACGCTCATTGATCGCACGGCGAAATTCCAGGTATCGACTTCCAGAATGAGCAGCGTGGGATTCAGATCGTGGCACCTCGGAGGTTGAGCTTGCGTGGAGAGAGTCATCGGTACGATGTAAAGACTCAGAGCGAGTAGCATCATCAAAAGCGTAACGGGCAGAAGGCCTGGTAGCTTCGGAGACAGCATGGAAGGGATCGACCTCATTGGGCTTCATAGGCGGCGTCTTTGACTCATCTGGCCCAGAGGCGTTTTGCGGAACAGACTCATCAGCGCCAGCAGGGTCCTCCTTGATAACGCAAGGCGGATAGAAATTCTTGCCGTCATACAGAGGGAGTCCATTCTCGAAGATAAAAGGTGCTCGTCCCCAATATGTGAAGCGGGCACGCTCCTCCTCTGGTGTCAGCTCGCGATCGTACACATAATCAGTGTCTCTGGCGTTTTCTGGCCGAACTCCTGGCTTGAGCTTCCCAATGAGATAGGGAGGACCCATACTCTTGTCAGCATGGAGCTTGTTCCTGAAGAACGTTCGCCAGCCCTCAGCGTTCTTGTACATGCGTTCATATTGCCGGATCTGTGCCCCCTCGTCGACTTCCTCCACCTCATTGGGTGCGATAGCGGAAGTCGATAGATCTGAGCGCGGCTGGAAGACAGGCGCCAAAGCAGCATGGACCGGAAGGCTTGATGGCTTACGCTCTTTTTCATCGTTATTCTTCGACGCGTTGCTGAAGTTCTTGGCCGAAGGGGCTGCCGTGATTTGCAGCCGGCTTTGAACACTCGCAATTTGTGGAAAGGTGCCGCCAGTCTTGTCGACCGTCGATTTATTCCCGAAGCCCGAGAGATGCACTGCATTGACAGGGTTTAGGCCGTCGGACTCACTGTTGCTATTGCCATAGTCATTGGATGAGTTGGAAGGCGGTCCGTTAGGAGACACGACCTCTGGGGGATACTTCCTGGACTCGAACTCGAGCTGAGTCGTCAGCATGCGCTCGAAATGCTCAATCTCGCGGCAAATGTTCTCAAGCTGCTCTTCCATGTCTCGAACATCGATCTGGTGCTTGTTGTACCGAAGTTGGTCTTGATGGTAGCGTTTTTGACTGCGAAGAACCTCAAGCTGCTTCTGGGTAATCGAGCTCGGACGAATTGACGACACGGGAGGACTAGCGGAGCGCGAAGGCCCATTCTGTAAGCGAAGAGGTAATTGCTCAGGCTGTCGTGACGATGGGTGTCCATATCTAGCAGGAGCTGCGTTGAAATCAACAGTCGGGCGAGGAGCCGATGGACTGGGGACAACAGGAGGTGCAAAGCTCATCTGAGGCGGCATGCTGATAGGGTATAGAGTACCTCCATTTGCGATCCACCACTGTCCGTTGTAGAGAAATGATCGGGAGTTGTCGAACTGATCGGTAGGAGAGAGGTGAACATTTCGTGTCTGTTCCATACCCGCGTCCGGAAGCTTGCCATAAGGAACAGCTTGACTCGGGAGCTGCATGGGAAGACCAGTGGTAGGAAACTGACTGTATGAAATGGGAGCCAAGTTGTAACCCATAGGAGGAGGCATAAGAGGCATCCCTTCAGGTCGAAGTGCCATTCCTGGTAAAGTCCCTGGAGCATGTGGAGGAACCATGGGAGCAAAGTGGCCCCAGCTAGGAGGAAGAATAGGATAAGCAACGCCCTCAGGCTGATTGCCATTCATGTTACGAGCCTGGCTCTGTCCATCGATCGAGCTTCGCTCGCGGCTCCATTTGGTGGTAGGAGAGTGAGGCCCTCGAGTGTTAGGCACGATTCGGCCACCAGCAGTGACCCGAACATGGGTAGGGGAAACAACAGAGTTGTAAAACTTCTGAAAGCCTTCCGATTTCTGGGTTGCAAGATCTGCTGGAGCAACAGTCGGTGCCCGATCAAGCTCAGAATCACTCCGGCCTCGGTACTTGCGATCCGAGTCGGTACCGTCAAGCTGCTGCGCAGGACGTCGATGCATCTCGTCAGCGTCACTGGAGTTGCCCTCTTCGATGATAAGGGACAGTGATGGACTGTTCAAGAAAGGGGTGCGGATGATGTCTTCTGTTTAATGTTAGATTCGAAGCTCATGTTGTGTGTGTAAAAAGAGAGTGAAAACGTACCTAATTCTCTGTCTTCCAAGACCTTGGAGACGAGTTTGTTGGAGATGTCCTTTTGGGGAGGCTTGTGGCGTAGACGCAACAATTCACGAGCAGTGTAGACAATGTGTCTCATCTTGGAAGGGTCCAAGTAAAAAGATAGCAACCAGCTGCGATGGAAGAATCCAGTTAGCAAAGTTCCATGTACAACTGCGGGAAGCCAATGCCAAATCTCCCTGCATCAAAATGGAGAGAGCTTTATGCGAGAATGAGGAACAAGCAAGCCACGATATTGCCGTTGGATGAAAAGGTTGAACCGATGAAAATGACAAGCCAGGGGCGATCCACCAAGTGCAGTAGTAGCTGGGAGCTTTCCAGTGTGCTGGATACTGGAGCAGCCCACAAAGCAATGCTCTCCCGCCAGTGCACACCGACCGGCAGCGAAAAGGTCTGCACAGGGGAAGAAAAAGGAGGAAGCTCTGACTTACTTGATATGTACTGACAGCTAAAAAGCAAACAGTAGATGATACAAACAGAACAGAGCCCTTTGTTACTAGGCGTCCAACTTGAATGACAATGTCTTGATGTGAATGCCAGGTAGTGAACGTTTTCTGACAAAGACTGACAATGAGAGCAACAGCGTGTGGTAGTGAGCGAAGCCAAGAGTTGGATACTCGATGGAGTGAACGAGGATGATGAAAGTGACAGGTTGTTGGGAGTGAATCTTTCAAAGATCGGGATTTAAGTCTTGGTGCCTACTAGGCAGGTTGAGGTGATGAGAGAGGTAGGAGAAGCAAGGTCACTGGCTTTTGGAAGGTGCTCCTTCCACTCTCCGAGGAGATGAGCGTCGTGGCAGTTGAGTGTACGGAAGCCGCGATCTACTTCGCGGTGTTATATCAGTGAGTGTTATCTATTCGCAATGAAGGTTAGAGTATGCACAGGGAAGAAGGGTGCGGAGGGAAGAGAATAGAAGGAAAGAAGCCGACGGGCACGCCTGACGTTCGAGTGAATGCGAAGGCAAGAGCGCGGTAGCTATTCCACAAATGGGGATGATGGAGAGTCAGAGATGGAAGAGAAGGAAGACAACAAGGGCATGAAGCTATTAGGAAAAGGAAATACACCAAGGAAATACTCACATCGAGGGAGGTGATGTTGTTGTTGAAGATGAGATGTGCTGAGAGATGGAAGGGGAGAGTGGGGAGGAAGGAAATGCCCACGGGCAGAGGTGGAGATGAGAAGAGACCCAGTGAATTGCAACGCACAGCACCAAATTAAAATCTCCTCAATGATCTCTGAGAATGCTTTGCTTAGTACCAGGAGATGATATCCCTGGGGAAGAAATGGTGCATACTGTGAAGAACTCGAGGTGATTACAGGAGGGACTGCAGGGGGGGCATCCACACACTGCAGATACTACAATCAGTGACTCGATGTCACATTAAGCTGGTTGAGATGATGGATACAGGACTGGTTGCTTTAATTGTAGCAATATGTTCCTCTCGATACAATGCAATACATGAATAGGTCAGGGGGGACTAGAGTTTGTAAGAGAAGTCCTTCACCCGCTCCCTAGCCTGCAAACACTGAAGTGATCTCCGCGTGTGAAGACACGCTATTGTTGTAAATGCGAACCAGTGACATGGACAAGAGATGGAAGTCATGATTTAGGCATATCTGTTGAAACTTGGCTAGTAGTGCATGCCCTCTGATACGCCTGGACTCAGGTGTAGTGCAAAGTGGAGACCTCTGTCTGCACGATGGGCTTCTGCAACCAGGACCATGACAGTTTTAGACTCACAGTAGTCTAAGCATGCGTTTCCTGAGAGCTGTGAATAGCTTCGTCCTGCGGAACTCTTGTTGTTATCAGGGAGTGCCTCTCGCCCATCCTGACAAATAAAGTTGAGACAAAAGTAGTGTTAAAGGATGTGTACATTTCAATTATCGCGGAGAACCTTCTTTAAGACAGGCTTCTTCGAACCACGTCGACAAAATGTTGGAATATTGGTGTTGCTCTCCTTCATCCTCTCTTACATGGGACCCGAGGTGGTGGGTACTGTAGGTTGTAGGGCAGTTGCAGAAGAGTCCACACACCGAAGAGAGAACCCTCTCCAACGAGTTGGTGGAAAGACACTCAACAATTTCCGCCCAGACTTCTAGTTTTCTCGAATCGTGTGTGATAAATTCGTTTTGAAGTGGCACTATGTGATATTTTGCAAGGCGGAGATGAGTGTGTGTTGAAGTGAGGGGTAACTTGGAAGCGTTTGTCGTAATAATGTAATTTGAAGAAACAATAGAAACGTCGATACGAAAATAGAGAAAGCACAGAGTTTGACCTGTTGATATCGTGTTTTGTTCTGAAATAATAATGCACTGAGAATAACATGAGTCGTGAAAATACAATTATCCTTGCCCCCTGACCTGGAGCCTCATTGGGGCTGGTGGAGACCATGTCGCTTGGAGACTAGACGTTCAATGCTCGGGGATTGCAAACATGGATTCACTAGATGATGACCCAGCTTCACCATTTCTTGAATGAGGTTCTGTCTACGTTTGTTGAACCGTTGATGCCTATGACCTTGGTGTTTGCCCAAGTTCCTTCAATAAGGGACTCGGCCGACGCAGCACTTCAAGGTACGCAAGATATGAAGCCTGGATTGCGTTCTTTTCCCGGTCGAACATGCACCACGAACGTTTGCGGTTTTATTGCTTACTTGCCTCCATAACAGAGACTATCGTTCACGCCTCATGGGAAGATGAGATGAGGTGTACCTCGGCTTAAGGGATGGAGATGCCGGCCCACCACTTCGGCCCGCCTTAGCCATGACCACGGCTCATGAGACCCCCATGCAATGGATGTCAGCTGTCATGCCGAGCATAGAGAGAGTCCACAGGAACTATTCCTTTGTTGTTTGTCTCTCAATAGGGTGTCCAAGACTAAGGTATCGACACCCATCGATATAGGCTCAATTACCTACTACACATCCCTCATGATAAGCATATTTTATCCTATTAGCTATCATGAGCTGCTGTGTTACCCCTCCATCTTGTGATTGTCAGCCAATGTACCCCTCCACACCAATTCCACCGTCGTAGAGTAGCTTCAACCCCACGGTCCAGGAACAGCCAATCCACTGGGTCTGGATTCATTCCTCTCCGTGTCACGTCACTGCATTCTGTGACACATCCATTGCTGATAGGTCACCCCTGGCCAAGGTCTCATGATACAGACCATCTCATGCCGTCTTGACAGCACCTGCGGATAATAACTTGCCGCATTATACCTCAGTTACAGCTGTAGCTCTGTAGGCCAAAGAATGAAACAAGACACTGCCGTTACTCCGGATCTTGGTCCTCCTCGGCCCCATCACTTTACCCCGCCACTACCAAGACACATGCGTAGAATATCCAGAGGCCAACCGACTTGACGTAGGTATGGGTACCTTAGCTAGCTTACCTAAGGTAGTAGCTAGTACTTGAGCAGCTATGTCTTTGCGGGGCGGGTCAAACAGGGGCTAGGCATTCGGTGCTGCGGAGGCTCCAAGCTAAACAATTCGCCAGCATGAGCTACTGTACGTATGCGGGCGTATTAGCTGTGAGCAGGTTATTCAGAAACTAAATAAGAATGCTTGTATTTCCTTGTGCTCTCGTTCTCGTTTGTACCTTTGTATTCGATTGATCCAAGTTCATCTTTCAGAAGCTACTAACCTACTGCCTATAGCTCCACTTAGACCGAGGTCTCACCAACGCTGCGTCTCCAAAACATCATCCGCCAGCAACATCATATAACTTCTATCGTAAGTCCTCTCAAAAATATCCCTCAAGCCTCATTCTAACTTACACATTCAGATACCGAACTCATACTCAAGCCTCACCCGCTACCAAACCACCAACAATGGCCCCTCTCACTCCCCATTGGCACCAGCCCTCTCACCCCGACATCCAAGAAGTCGTCATCGTGAACCCCGAGGAATTCACCACCAAGAGCATCTCGCGCGTTTCTCTCCCTCCATTTGCAGTTTTCGCAAAGTTCGACTTCCCCCCCTGCACGCCCGCCAGCGAGCCGACCTACGCTACCGTTCAGACCGGCCGCGACACTCATCTCAACTTGAACAGTGACTTGCTGTACATTAACCATTCTTGCGAACCTACTCTCGTTAGTTGACCTACTTGAAGGAGAAGCCCCAGATGTTGAAAAAACCCCATCCTTTCGGAAGCGAGAATTTGGGTTAACGCAAGGGTATAGCTCTTTGATGTAGGAAACTTGAACATTCTCGTTGGACCTAAAGGAATCAAGGTTGGCGATGAGCTCACAGTTTGTTATTCTCACCCCTCGAATCTCGTGTCCAATGGCTCACAAGACGTCTAGTTCTTCTATCCTTCCACCGAATGGCATATGGCCCAGCCCTTCGACTGCCTCTGCGGCACCCCCTCTTGTCGCGGCCGAATCTCCGGTGCTCGCGACATGACCCAAGCCCAGCTCGACGGCATCTGGCTCAACGGTCACATCATCCAGCTCCGCGCCGAGCAGCTCGCCCGTTCCCAGGATCCCACCGCAACCGCCCTCCGCGACGCCGTCGTCCACGCTGAGAAGGTCCTTGAATCGGCTCGGCTCGCTCTTCGTTCTTACACGAGCAACGCGCAGGCTCAGAACGGAAATGGCACTTATCCTTCAAAGTACACCAACGGAACTCTGGGAAAGGCAGCTGCGCTGGAGCATCGCGGCCCGACCTCTCGTGAGCTGAGCGGTGAGATGGGTGGTGATACTGTCCGCGTTTAGAGGTCAGGGCCTTCGATGGCGGCAACTGAAAGATGTTGCTGCTGTTGAAGAACCCATCGGTATCAAATAAGTAGGCAGTTAGTTCACAGACACATTCGTTTCACGATTGACGTGCTAAGTCCCATTTCGCGGCGGTTTGTGAAAGCTTCGTTCTTGAATTCATGAGTGACTCTCCTAATCTGCCGAGGTCTCTGGTCATCTCTACTTCAGTCAAATGACTAGCCCCTTATTCAGCATCCCATCAAGGCACCACTGATCAATTGTCATTACCATAATCCCATTATAAATACGCCCAGAACGCCCGAGTCCATTCGCCGCAAACCAAATTGTCGAGGAGTTCTGTAGTGTTGCAGCACGCAAATGGCCAATCCTTACTCTCGCTCTTTCAAATCCTTCCAACGACTCCAAGCATTACGGCCCTTCTCAGAGCCAGTACCGCCGCTATACTTAGATTCTTCTTTCTCCCACTCGATCCGTTCCATGCTGCGACGTGCGAGGAAAGCGCGCGCGAACTTCCAGGCTTCTGTGTCTGCCAAGTTCCAAGCCTCAAGGGATGCTCGTAGTCGAGTGTCAACGGTGGATTTCTTGAGCGCAACAATCTTCTTGGCACGGTCCAGGAGGGACTTTTCTTTGGCCTGCATTTCCTTCGGCGTGAGTTCTTTCTCCTTTGGCGTATCCTCTGGTCGAGGCTGAGGCTTTTCAGGCCTTGTGTCGACATCAGCCTTCGCGGCACGCTCCGCCTTTGCTGGTTTATCAGCCTTGGCCTTTCCTGACATGGGCCCTTGCTCGGCTTTGCCATTGATAGCCATATATGTCTCTCCCAAGCCCTTGGGAATACGAAATCCAAAGTACCACTCCAGATCTGGGGGAATATCAGCTTCAGCCGACAGCCACAGTGCATGAGTCGGGGCATGTTCATCGGCCACAGCCTGTTTGAAGTGCATGATTCGGGAATTGCTGGAGACCTTTGAGCCCAAAAGCACTTTTGTGATAGTCTCAAGCCAAGGGTCTCGAGGTGCCTCCTTACGGATCCAACTAACGTCCACCCTCTCCTTGAGGGTTGTCAAAGTCGCAAGGGTCCAAGGATGAGGAACTGTCCCAATTGCAAACGCACCACTCGTATTCTGATATTGCTCAGGGGTAGTGACCTTCATAGATGTGGTGCCAGCGGCACAGTGTGCGCAGCTTGTAATGCCAGGAGGGCATGATGACGGGATGGGGTTGTCTGGGCAGAAGGCTAGGGAGTCGGCAAGCTTCAAGGCCGGGGTGACCATCTCAGTAGTGTGCTCAGGAAATGGCTTGAGGACCTCAATGCCCTCGGGGAAGCTACTCTGCCATGCAGCGTGAAGATGGGCGTTAATAAGCCGATTGAGAGCTCCTAACCCTCTTGCCCTTCCATTAGTGATGCTGTCATGGACCTTTGGGTATTGCTTTTTGATGATTTCAGGGCTATAATGCACCAGTGCAGTTTGTGCTTTGTCGACCTTGAAGTCGTTCTTTGTTGATGCATCAATAACACTTTTAGCAGCTTTCAGTGTGGGCGAGTCCATCACTTTCCGGATAGTCTTTGTGACCTCTTCCTTGGGACCTACGAAGAGTGCACCTTCGAGACCTTTCCACCTGGTCATGGCAGGATATCCTCCCCTTCGGAGAAAAACCAAGAGAGGATCCTCAGTGTGTGCAATTGGAAAAAGTGTATAATCCACCAACATGCCAGTGCCCATAGATTGCCAAGCGAGCCACCTCATGAGGTCGGCTTTTAGTTCGGGCTGAACCTCAAGCCGTTGAAGTTCCTGATACATTGGATTTCCAGTCGCTTCGGAGGATCCCAAAATGGTTGGTCGGAAACCTTGAGCCCACCAAGCGCGACGCCACGTTAGAAGAAGATCACTGTCAGCATCTTTTTCTTCCCTCGATTTCTTAACGGTTGCATCGTAGTAGCAATAGATGAATGGGCGATTCTGGAGCGGGGGAAGCAGTGCTCTGTCCTCATCAAGGGTGAGGGAGCTGGAGAACGGCACAGACAACCACTTCCAATCAGCCCACCAAGAAGTACCTTGGTATGAATCCTGTGCTCGAGTCGGTGGTGGATGGGCAGGACCACGAAAGGGATTCAGCTCTGTCACGCCTTTCTTGAGCGAGTGGTGGATGCCATCGACAGAGGTCTTGATCTTGCTAGAAGCGTCTGCTTTTGCGGCATCTTCGGCAACATCGGTTTGGGCGGCATTTGGAGACAGTAGGGTCAAGGCTGAGTAGGCGAAGACAATGAGAACGAGAACGAGATAGGTCAAGCGACGAGACACGAAGCGGCGCTGTCTGCCGTAAAATATGTTTATCGCCATTGGGCCAATTGGACAATGAGGCAGTCGGTTATCACGGATGAATCTGGTAGGATGCGTTTCCTGTTGATGTACGATGAAACGAAGGGCAGCGAACTTGAATTGGTCGAGACACGCCAATTCTCACAGTCACAGAAGCATTTCGATGGTATTGTAGGAAGCGAAAGGACACAACATGCACATGTGACTGTGTAGAGGATGAAGTAGAGTAGAGTTATTTGTTTGTCGCAAAAAGAGGGAGGGGAAGGGAAAGTTGAATACGAGAATTGCTGACAGAGGCAGCAGCCCATCCCGGGTAGTACTGAGGTGTGATCCCTTTGTGGCAGGGGTTGGCAAGGGTGCATAGGTACCTACCTAGGTGAGACGAGCGAGAGTCACGCGATAAGACATGGCAAAGTCTCATCAATAGTGCCAATGGATCAGCGAAGGCGTCAAGATTTGATTGCCAGTCGATCTATATCAATACGTTTTATAGATTTGCGTACCTGTTTCAGATTTTATCACCATTCACTTGGAGAAGGTCACCAAACTCATGTAAGCCATCTCTACCAGGGTTGTCACCTGGAGCTCGAGTGGATACGGGTATTTTGGTGAAAGAATAGGTACAGCCGGAATAAAACCCCGAGTATTCTGGCCCTTTACTTTTTTGCAACATGAACAAGCACGAACACATACAATCATCCCCCAGGTCCCAGGCTACTGTTGTTAGACCGCCATGGACTCGGTTGAGCAGCCGAGCACTATCTAACCTATAGGAGGAGATGTTTGCTTCTCATTCAAGAGTGATCAAGCTGGAGTGGGTTCTAACTTAGTAGTAGGATCCACCGAAACTTTAGCTCCCCAACTCTCCAGATCTTCAGTAAGTCAAGGATCAGAAAGGCAAACAGCAAGTATACATGCCAATAAAAAATTAAAGGGCAGTGATTTCAGGCTTGTATCCATCGCACTCATGTAAATTCACACAGAGTGTATGATATCATCACAGGCCCCAAGCTATGGGCCTTGGACAGCCGTATCTTGTCTGCCAACATAGTTCAAAGCCATTGCCATAAATGTCCACAGCTCTAGACGTCATTGGTAGGGCTGAGCAGGGGGGATTCTTAGCTGCCTGTCTAAACTACTAAACTAGACCCAGGTCCATATAATTGATGAACGGATATCAATACCATCCTCAATGCCAAACGATGTGAGGATTCGTGGAGTTGAAGACGGGAATAAAATCAAGTGAATTTATCGATCAAACGCTCTCATGATGATGCGGCCAATGCAATCCTTTGAGCAGCAAAATGGCCTTTCTCTCATTGGCCCTATCACTTTAAAGTCTTTGAATGACTAAGGTGGCAGTGACAGTGGCAGGCAGCAACAGCCCTAACTTAAGGTATTACCACCCGACTTCTGCTTCTCTTTCACGCTCTCCCGTCGAGTGCAGGTCGGTACTTGCGTGACACAGGCTTTCAATCACAGTCGACTATGACTGGAGCATTAAATAAACAAACTTTGCCAGAACCTGCCAGATTTCGGCAAAAGGTCATCTTTTCTATCCCCCGAAATTTCTGAATCTTCTCCCTCTTTCTTCCCTTCTTGCCTTCTGCCCCCCCTTCAACAACAAGAGAGAGGGGCCATGGGTCTCAAGCAATTCAACCTCGACCTCAGGGTTGCGATAGAAGCTCTTGATAGCTTCCCTAATGTATCAAGTCTGCGCAAGGGTGATTCCGATGGAGAGATCGCTTTCACTTATACGCCCGCAGCAGAGCACGAAGCCCAACTTCCCCCCATCGATGTCCAAGCCCTATCAAAGGATGCAGACTCGTACCCAAACCACCCGGGATTCATGATCTTCACTTCCTCAGAAACACCAAAAGACCTAGAGAAGTGGCTGGAAGAGACCTCTAGCTTGACCGATGGCATTACTATCGCTGATGCCATCACATTGATTTGCAGCATGTTGGCTACAAAACTGAGCACTTCCGATCAGTCAACTTCACAGGCACCACCCTATTACGGCGAAGAATCAGATGCCGATCTACTCTCCGATGACGATGACTCCTTCTATGAAGCCGAGTTCGATGAGATAGATATCGACCCATTACTGCCTGGCGCATCTGCCTCTGAAAACGCCACTGAAGCCGATGATCCAGAATCAATGATACGCCTGAAGCGTCACTTGCGTGAAGCTAAACAAGAGGGGTTCTGCATCTCCATCCCCCCTGAAGAAATACACCAGTCGTCTTTCGGTATCTTCTCGCTCTCTGTTCGAGTATGCAAACTTGGAATCCCTGAAGAAGCCCTGGAAGCTTGGGGTATTGAGCCGACAGAATACATTGTCATGCTTTGCAAACTGCCATCCACTTATCCTCATGTATCAGACTTCCAGCGTCTTCCTCCCGACCAAACCCGAATGAACTTCAAACTTGGTAAATGCAGCAGTCCGCGGCCAAATTATAAATCCATGAGGCATATGTTTGCGGGAGCGGAAGAGCCGGCAATGCTAACAGACAAAGACGAAGAGAGCACGGACTCCTTTATTCCGCTCTATATGTCGCTGTCTCTTGACGCACTTCTCAATCGTTTCTTTCCAACTCTTTTACGGCTGCGACGATCAGAAGGAATATCGTGGGATGAAGCACGAGAGCTGGAATATAATTTGAGCCTAGGTCACCATTCTAGAGACATGGTAGATCACGCTCAAGACGTGATTGTCTGTCAGGACCGAGAGTCATCTGACGAGTCGTTCGAGCCTGAGTTCCTTCGGCATGATTACCTGTCGAGCAATGCAGACGAGCTTAACATTGTTCTTATTGCGATGCAATTCGGCCTCCAGAGGTTGATCAAATGCACCAAGTACTGTCTGGTTTGCCATCGAAGAGCAAAAGGAGGGTTTGAGGCCGTAAAACCTTTCGTTTGTGAGACTGAGCTTTGCCTCTACCAGTATTTGTCCCTGGGTTTCGGCCAGAGTATCGAACACGAGATTATCAACAATCCATACGTGGTCGACCTTCTTGTGAGCTTCTTCTATGCTGCCGTCATCCGCTCCCGCCTCCGCGAGTTTCCCCGAGGACTAGGTCTCAAGTGTCCCTCATCAGCGTTCATAGCTAGTGCTTCTACCCCGGTCAGCGCTGATGCTTACTTCAACACTGGTCTGTTGAGGTTTGATTCCAAAGACCTCCACGCCTGTAGAACTATCAAAGCGGGCCATTGGCTGATGCTTTTCGTCACTGGTGCTAACACTCTGGATGCGCAGACACCAGTCATGAGAACATGTAAGTGAAACCTAAAGCATGCAAAAGCATGCCAAGTATCGGCTTTGACAAGAAGACTAACGAGGCATTCAGATCGCGAGAAACATATCTGCTACATCGAATCGTGCATCGATACCGACTTTTGGTTCAAGGTCATGCATACGTTCACGAGTCTCGACAACATTGGACAGGAAACCCCAGAGAATTCTGTGAATCAGGTTACTCAACCTACCACAGATGGTGTACAGGTATTAATTTACAAGTATGGTCAAGATATCGATGAACTCGAAGATGCGGTTCGTGATCAAGCACTCTGCTTCATGACCAGTTGCATCCCACCCGTGCAAACAATGAGACAATACCTTATAGAGGTACCCGGGCGGCGGCTATCCTCTTGGAAACGAATCGAAGGGTCAGCACTCCGTCTACTGAACTGGATCGTTTCCTCGAATAGGTCACATATTGTACAGGATAGCCCAAATCCTGGGGCATCTGCAGCAGAGGAACAAACACAGAACAGCAGCCTTGTCCGCAGCGCGGACTACCGGTGGATGCAGTTTCGCTTCGCCCAGGGTTCTCCTGAAAAGGAACACATTTTCTTCAATGAGCTGCAGAAAATACCGAGATCTCGAACCGGTAGAGCCTATCAAACACTCTTCGCATGGCATGGAAGCCCCCTTTCCAACTGGCATAGTATCATTCGAACCGGCCTTGACTTCTCGAACACGCTTCATGGGCGTGCCTATGGCAACGGCGTTTATTTGGCAAGAGATTTCGAGACTAGTCGCGCATATTCCAACCGTGATACTATGAAAGCGTGGCCAAGCTCAGCATTGAAGGTCACGAGTGCTATCAGCATGTGTGAGATCGTCAATAGTCCATCTCAATTTGTGTCAACGAATCCATTTTTCGTCGTCAACAGGATCGATTGGATACAATGCCGCTACCTCTTTGTTCAAATCCAAATTCGGCAACCAGAATCCTCTGTCTCCCTATCCAATGAAGGGCTGTTTCCTGATAGGGTGCAGGGCGAGGAATATATCGAACAAGACCCTGCCTATCAATTAACCCATGGACTGCAGCAACGAGTTAATATTCCTCTGTCAGCCATACCAAAATTTCGCCGACGTGCATTCGGACAAGGACAGCAGAATGGCACGGGTTCGTCCATAGACCATCCTATCGTTCTTGATGATTCGGATTCAAACGGAAGTCCTAATGTCAACGATTCAAGCTCTTTGGAAAGCCCAGATATGAGTGACGATATCGATGTTCTACTAGCATCGGACGACGAAGGTGATGACCTTCAGTTCGTAGGAACACGAAAAAGACGGCGGACATCTACAGACTCGGGTCTCGGTGAAACGCAACGGGGACCTGACGATGTAACACCTTTTCAACCAGGTCAACTTGACATTGATTCTCTTCCTAAGCTCGCTGAGCCTACGTGGGCATCATCGTCACCAGCTGCTCTACGCGCACTTAACGGCCAGATCAAAGACCTACAAAAGACCCAGTCCAAGACCAACTTGGCCACGCTGGGATGGTACATAGACTTTGACAAGCTGGATAACCTCTTCCATTGGTTCGTCGAGCTTCACAGTTTCGACAGGGACTTACCACTTGCCAAAGACATGGCCAGCCATGGATGCTCAAGCATCGTGCTCGAGCTTCGATTTGGTGCTTCTTTTCCAATTTCGCCTCCTTTTGTTCGTGTGATACGACCTCGCTTTCTACCTTTTGCCCAAGGAGGTGGAGGTCATGTTACTATTGGCGGCGCTATATGTTCAGAGCTGCTCACAAACTCAGGCTGGTCCCCGGCTCTTTCATTGGAAAAGGTTTTCCTTGAAGTCAGATTGAATCTCTGCGAAAGGGACCCTCCAGCTCGTCTCGAAAGAGTCCATCATATAAGTCTGGGGAAGATGGACTACAGTATGTTTGAGGCAGTGGATGCGTACCGACGAGCGGCCGCAGCCCATGGGTGGCAGATTCCTTCCGATCTTCAGATGTTGCAATCCATGAGTAACGTTTCCGAGACGTAGTGGAATCAACAAATTGGGGACCCTTTCCTGACAGATATAGAGAATGTGTGCCCGGCTTGTCACGAATTACGAGTTATGAGTACGCTTGTTTTTCCAACGGGGGAGTTGGCGGAGAACCAGACCCAGGACATCCAATAAGTAGATTGTTGGTAGTAATAAAAGCCATTCTGCTATGGTGTTTCTCTTCACAACTATACCCGCTCGCTTGACAGGTGATAGAACTATCCAGTTTTCGTCTGACGATCGACATTCCGGAACAGCATGAAGTGACATGTTTTAACATTTTTATATATATTTATTTCTTGATCTTTTTGACAGCATCGCCATTTGCAAGGCTAACTGAACCGCCGACCTAGTCTCCCGTCACAGCACAGCAACTAGGCCAGCACCTGTCTACTTTTTTGGTTGATCCAAATGTCTACGTTTTGATTTTACTTCTATGCATTTGCAGGACTGGGATGCGAGAACCGAATCTCCGAGAAATGTCCTTTGGTTTATATCTCCAAACATACCACTCTTTTTCCAACCTCGAAAGGTAAGAAATACAGGTAGTACCCCAAGACAGATGTTTAGGAAAGATTGTGTAGAGCAAAGAGAAGAATTAGGTCCCAGGAAAGGAGAACACGATAGTCCAGGCTAAGGAATAGGTGAAATTGTGCAGCATAGCAGAAAGCAAGTAAACCCGTGCCCAAACCCGCGCTGCAGTCGTTCAACCAAATCCCTCCCTCCCATAATCTTCGTCGCACACTGTTGTGTGCTGGTCCAAGTACCTGATTGATGTTGTTTGATGAGTGTAAATGGGAAATTTTTAGAGAAAAAAAGAACGCCAGCAAACCAGATCTGGCGGACGGCGAATGCAGTATGATGCAGAAGCTCCCCGGTAAACTCCAAAACGAAAATATCCCATATCAGTTCAGCGCGCCGCAACTCGGGATAAACTTTGCGACATCCGTGGCAGAGGGATAGTCCCCGTAAAAATACGGGTATCCAGTAATCTCGATGACATGGTGTTATTCATGGGGCAACGAGCCCTCATATGATTTGAGTAGATGAAATCCTGTTGACAAACCGTAAGTGCGCTTCCAGCCACTCTAGTTGTGCTGGAAAAGGACGCTGATAGACTCGCCGTGATGAACACGACGGATAGCCTCAGCAAAAACGGCCGAGATATCGAGTATCTCAAGCTTGGGGCAGAGACGACGATGCTCATTTTGAGGAACAGAGTTGGTAACGAGCATCTTGTCAATGGCAGAAGCATTGATACGAGCGATAGCGTCACCACTGAAGACACCGTGGGTGACGAGGGCATAGACTTGAGTAGCGCCCTCTTTCTTCAGAAGCTTCGCAGCACGCGTGATGGTGTTACCAGTATCGACAATGTCGTCAACTAGGATGCAGATGCGGTTTGACACATCTCCAACTAGCATCATACTGGCGTTGCGATGCTCGGTAAATCGAATGGGCCGTCGCTCCTTTGTAGCAAGACATGAGTTTTCAAAAGCAGCAAAATCAGAATTCTGTGGTATTACCTTGTGAATCAGAGCAAAGTCAGTCTTGAGACTGTCCGCAATCAAAGTAGCGCGCTTTGCACCCCCAGCATCAGGAGACACAATGACAGCGGTGTGGTGGTTAGGAATTTGAGATTGGATGTAGTTCTGGAGTAGCGCCTTTCCGTACAGGTTATCGACAGGAATGTCGAAGAAGCCCTGATACTGAGGATCGTGCAAGTCCATCGTGATAATATGATCGGCACCGGCGCAGGTGAGCAGGTCGGCAACGAGAGTGCCAGCCTGAGCGATCCACTGCTTGTAGCCAGGCTTAGGCTGGAAAGCAGATATGTTGGACTGGTTCTCATAGTCGTGGGTGGTGTAGGCATTCCTCTGGGAAGAGGTCGAGTTCTCTGCGTGGTGTCCACGGGCCTCAGAGGTGCTGCTCGAGATGGTGTCTGAGCGGCGAGGAGTGCTGAAGACGCCGTGAGTGCCGTTAGCACCATTTGTCGCGCCGTCGTTTGCGAGAGCTGTTTTCGAGAGCTTCTCGGTCAAGTTGTTGACGCCATTGGGCAGGCCAGCAGACTTGGGGCCACCTGGACGAGGCGTGGGAGGAACACTCTCAAATGTGTAGTCTTTGGAGGAACCAGAGATCTGCGACAAAGGTGCGCCGGCTTTGTTATAGGGCCAGTCGGGTTGTCGCGAATAAGGGAAGAGTGGGACAACGGCGGTGACTCGTTTCGCAGAGCCAGTCTTGCAGGCTGAGATCATGATACAGAGATCGATGAGGTTGTCGTTGACGTTGCCGGAGCCAGATTGTATGATGTAGACATCTTTGCCGCGAACTGAGTCCTTGATTTCGCAGCGACTCTCGCCGCCAGAGAATTTTCCAAGAATGCGATTGCTCGCCGGAACACCCAGAATTTGGCAGACATTTTCTGTGAGTTGCGGGTGGGAGTTGCCTCCCAGAACAACAATATTGCGCACCATTGTGAAGGTGAAGTGGTGTCGGTTTGTGGTAGAGGTGAAGGTTGCTGTCGGCTAGAAGAGCAAAAAGTTTTGATGCGGCGAAGGACGGAAGCGGAAAACGGATGTGGAGGGGCCCCGAATCGGAGGGGGATGAGTACGTAGTTTTTTTTTTTTTTTCTTCCTCTGAGGGGGAACCGAGACCGAGTCAAGAGCTTCTAGCGGTGGAATGGAGTTTCGACAGCGGTTGATGAGACAAGGCAGAGATGGAGAAGACCTGAGACAATCCGAAACAGGCGGGAGTAAGACTGAAGCCAGTCAAGATCGAAATCGAGGCTGGATTGAAAGGTTGCAAGTTCAGACTGTGTCGAGGTCCTATTGTGAATTTTTTTTAAACTCAGCCTTTGTCAATGGCAGCCCCGGCTTCTGAGGTAGTTAGGTTGGAGCGCAGCAACGGCAGTGTGTGGGGTGGGGAGCCTGTGGATTTAGCGGAGGTATGATTGGAAATAGGTCGTTCAAGTGTCGAACCGTGCTGCAAGAGTTGAGAGTTGGCTAGCTTGGCCTGGCCTGGCCTGGCAAGCAAGCAAGCAGTGTCCGGTACGGCACCACAAGGTAATGCAATGTGAAGCCGTGAACGCGGTAGCCGATGCCTATTATTGACGGAATTGGGGAATCTGGATGGCTGCGTCCAGAGAAAAGCGTTTTGGCGGACCAACAGGGATTCAGGGCCAAAGTTGACGCACAGGAGAGTCGGACAGGGCCAAACCGACGTCACTGTGCTGTGCTGTGCTGTGCTGTGCTGTGCTGAAGCAGGCGGCTCAGGCTCAGTGTTCAGTGCTCAGTGCTCAGAACCCGGATGACAGGGCAGGGATCTCCAAGTAAACAGACGGTCTGCCGGTGTCGGAGGCAGTATAATATTTCGAGCAGATGGTATTCACTAGAAGGCGCTCGACAATAAAGGTAGCTGGTGTTTGTCTCCAAGGGCAAGATATTGACAAAGGGAGACTCTCAGAAGAACCAAAGCCAAGCGATAATCGACGAGATAACAGTCGAGGATGGCGCGCGATGGTCGTAACGACGGCGGGCAGTCCCCGGGTGGAGGAGTGGAGATGATGGGGAGAGTGGAAGAAGATCACAGACCCATGATGTGAGATGTTGAATGCTTTTGTAGGTGAAGTAGTGAGCAGATGTAACTTTGGAGTGAGAGAATGAAGTTGGAATGGCTGAGTTTATGGCCAAATCAGAAAGTATTGGTTGAGCTCATTGTCAAAGTTGGGCTTGTAAATGGATGAGTTAGAGAGCTTGTACTGTAGGTACTGTACATGAGGTGATCGGGGAACCCTCCAGCAACCAAAAAAGATGATGACATTGCGGCACCCACCGAGTTGACATTTCCACAGGGGGAACTTACCGAAGCAGTAAAGGCACAAATGACGATGTCTTGGTGCTTTTCAACCTAGAAATATCTGATACTTTGCGATATCTCATTCTTTTCTTACAATATGGATTATACTGAGTTCTTATCCTGGACATATTGTATAAGATATTATTTTCTTCCAATACCTGTCATGATAATTCTGGTAACTTTCAACCCGAAAAGTCAGAGAGGTATCTATCTGTACATGGGTGACTGGTACCCACCCCCGCCGATTCTCATGTATCCAGGGTACCTACTTACCTACTCTAGAGTCAGGGTATCTGGAACTCCTCCGTTTTGCCATTTAAGAACCTCCGTGGGCATGGATATATGAGAGATAAAAATAAAAGTATTTCCAAACAGGGATACCTGCTGCATACCGCCATTCGTAAACCCGAGCATCCCGTTCTCTTGGTCTTGATATCAAGACATATTGCAGGTGTAGAGGAAAACTCGGCCCTCCCGCAAAACAACTTTCTCCGTAACGCCGTGAATTAAGGTGCCAATGAACTCTTTTGCTTGAAACTGTACAACATTGGATGTTCAGCCTGGCAGGGGTTGTCAGTCATTTGATCTGTACCACCCCAAATCTCAGAAGAACAGCCCAACGACTATTCACTGAAGTTCCGTTCTTGGAGTCAGAAACCACTACTGCTTGAAGTATCTGGCTGTCCTTCCACGTCCAAATTTCACGCCGAGGTACCAATAAACATAACCATTGTCTCAGCCTGGGGCCTATCGAGGCTTCTAGCTTCCTATTCTTCTGACATGGCCGGCATCGGTCAACCTTTGTTCTGGAATAGTGGCTTGCATGCATGGCATGCCTTTCCAGTGGAGATGCACGCGACCTCCTTCTTCCAACATAGTGGCACGCAAAGAGCCAAGACAGATAATTTGTCAATTCGACGTATAGATTGTCCCATTAGATGATGCCATTGAGCATCATATGACTCCTTATTGGATCCTGTACATGCATAGTGCATAGTACCGCTACCGGTAAATGGGCAAGATGCTCCTCAAGCTTAGCTGTTTCTCTCGCCATAACTGAAAACTCTTATTGGCTCGATGTAGAACAAGAATTCATTAGACGGAAAAAAGAAAGGAAAGGAAAAGCATAAAGTGATGCACTCTGACGTGTGCGTCCAAACCCCTTCCCCAGCTTTTAGCCAGACTCACATGCGAAAAAACACACCGCGTTAAACTTCATGTACCAGTATTAGCTTTACCCAATAAGAGCCCGCGTCTAGATTCACACAACGTAGCAGAAGCCAGTGTAAAAAAGAAGAGAAAATGGAAGCCTCCCGCCAGTGTCGCACAACAATTACAGCACGTTCCAGGCCTGCATCCACTGGAACAATTCCGCTGAATCAGACCCCGTCAAATCTACTAATCCTCTGATTGGCCAGCACTGGATCTTATTCTTTCGTGATACTGGAATCCACTATTTCATCTAGACCTTCATTCAATGCTTCATATCAATCTCACAGCTCGTTGCGTTGCATGAGCTCACTCGCCACTCACCATGAAGATTCTTGAGGCACAATCGGCTGTTCTCACAAATTACGAGGTGTATCAGCACGTATCAGAGCAGCGCGAACGATACAAAAATGCCAAGCGCCGTGGTCCCCCAAATCTCGAGACTGTAGTTCGCGAGGTAAGATTTTTTTTATTCAGTATCAAATTTAATGCCCAGAAACACAACTGACACTCCCTACAGCTCCTCCAATATCTTCGCACAAACCCCGGTCCTCTAAGCCAGGAACCCCTTCCCTACACCGAGGGATGCATCTCCAGACTTCTAGAACGCTTACGGCCTTACAACCTTGCCAAGGGTGAAGTAGTCATGATCATCAACCTGCGCCCCGCCTCAGTCGCTGCTCTCAATACTGTTGTTGAGGAGATGTCTGAGCGATTCAACGAGGAGCAGCAGGAAGCCATGGTCAATATCATCGCTGAAGTCCTCGGCCAATTCCCCGCTGCGGAGGAGGGTGCTGAAGAAGGGGGCGTTGATGTTTCTATGAACGACGCCGCTGCCTGAGCTCTCAGCCCACCAATATAATAACTAATTATCAACTCATGTTCCCACTACTCGATCACAGTATCCGCGACCCTCAAATCTCATATTACTGCGCATGTGCTTGCGCTCTGGCTGTTTGTGCCCGTTGTTGGAGCCATGGCCGTCTTGCACAAATCTTCAAACGCCAGCTTCAACAATTCACCCGTCACCGCCGAACACTCAACATATCGATCAGCTCGTAGAGTCTGCGCAACCTGGTATCCTTCCTGCGGGTATATAATTCCGTTCGGATCTTGCTCCGATCGCAGATCACGCTTCAATCCAAGGATGATAAGGGGGAGGGTATCGATGCGTTGAAACGACCTCTTGATTTCATCTTTCCACTATCAAGTATGAGTTGCATGCTCGATACCGTCTATGGAGCACTTACATATCTCTGCATATTTATCAAACTCAACCGTTGGCTGATGTCGTAGCAAATGACAATGGCATCAGGGTCAAGGGTCCTCCAGTTGTCAGGACATGATGTGTCGAAGAACTCGAACTGAACCTTTTTGGCTCCTGTCTGAATACCGAAGATGAACGGTTGATCCATATCACGGAGCATGGGAATCGGGTTGACTTTTTCACCTGCACTGAGTCGGCTAAGGATATAGTTTTAGTATGATACATCGAGGAATCGATAGAGGAATTTAGACTACATACGAGAGAAAGGTCGTCTTGCCGCACTTTTCATCGCCTACAAGGAGAATCTTGATCACTTCGGGGTCCATTTTGCATGTGAGATAGTCAAAGCCGTTGGTATGCTTATGTTCCAGTTTGATGTATGGAAAATGGACCAGCTCGACAAGAGCAGATATGGTGTCTATTAAATGATGGCCAGAGATAGAGATGAGATGAGAGCTGTACGTAACTTATCAGTATACCCCCAACTGTGGCGTCCAGTCTGGCACAGCCACATTCAGATACAAGCCACATTTTGAACTGCAGCAAAGCCCTTTTCCACTTGTAAACTCTGACTGGCCTGCATATAATCGCCCAAAATTGGAACCCACCAACTTCATGAGACCCTTTAGTCGCTGTCTTGGGCGTCAAACTTCGCTCGAAGGCATAGTCAGCCGAGCCAAAACTCGAAAGTCCTCGCAAAACAAACCTAAACCGAAAAAATCATCAAGTGGTGAATCTCCAAAACCTCCTCTGCAGCCTCAAGGTGCCAAGTACCTCGCCATGTCTGCAGAGTTGAATTATCAGTCATGGACCAAAAATGGTCTCATTCAGAAAGTCAAGGAACTCGAGGCTGAGCTCAGAAATCGGCCTGCTCCAGAGCCAAAACCTGAACCTGAGATTCAGCCTGAAAATGAAGCGGGAGATGAAGCTAAGAAGACGAAACCAAAGGGAAAGAGGAAGATGGATCCCAGCAAATACTCTACACGATTTATCGCCTTGAAACTTGCGTATCTGGGCAAGAATTACGGTGGCTTTGAGTTCCAAGCCATGGCCAACGCTCCGTCGATTGAGGAGGAACTATGGAATGCTCTCACAAAAGCATGCCTTATCTTTCCTGAAGATGAACGAATTGTCGATTTTGACTGCTGCGAGTATTCAAAATGTGGCCGCACAGATAAAGGAGTCAGCGCCTTTGGTCAAGTCATCGGCCTCCGAGTTCGAAGTAACAGACCCTTGCCTAAAAAGCAAAGGCGTCAAAGTGAAGCAGGCGAGGCAATGGTCGTTGACGAGCAAGCGGGAGAGAACGCAGCAGAAGAACACGTGGAGGAGACTCCGTCTTTCGATGATATCAAGGATGAGCTTCAATATCCTCGGCTACTTAACCGTGTTCTACCCCCTGATATTCGCATCCTCGCCTGGTGCCCCTCTCCGCCCCCAGACTTCTCTGCTCGTTTCTCATGTCGCGAGCGCCAATACCGATATTTCTTTACGCAGCCTGCTTTCACTCCTGAACCCAGCGCTGGTGGTGCAAGGAATGGCTGGCTCGACATTGAGGCGATGCGCGAGGCCGCTAAGCGCTATGAAGGCGAGCATGATTTCCGCAACTTTTGCAAGATCGACCCTGGAAAGCAGATCACAAACTTTGTTCGCACAATTTACGAGGCCGACATCGAAGAGGTCAAGGACGTCAGCTCAGCTTTGCCATATCTTTCTGGATCCACGTACGTCCCTGCAGGAGGCTTGCCCAACGACGGCACCGTGTACCCCAAGGTGTACTCGTTCAACGTTCGAGGGTCTGCTTTCTTGTGGCACCAGATTCGTCACATGGTTGCTGTACTCTTCCTTGCAGGTCAGAAGTTAGAGACACCTGACGTTGTGACGACTCTGCTCGACGTTAAAGCCAACCCCTGCAAGCCTAACTATGTCATGGCAGATGAGGTGCCTCTAGTGCTCTGGGACTGCATCTTCCCTGGTACAGATTCTGCTCCGGTAGACCCCGCGTCCAAGAAGACCGATGGGCTTGACTGGGTGTATCTCGCAGATGACCCTGCGCTTAGCAAACCTGGCCCCTTTGGTGTCATGGATGGTATGTGGGCGTATTGGCGAGAGCGCAAGTTAGACGAGCTGCTCTCAAACCAATTGTTGCAAATGGTGTCTACACAACGCAGTAAAGATCCCTCGAGGCATGTCACTCGCCCTGAGCCCTCGGGCAAGCAGGCGAACAGTGTAGTTGTCTACGAGGGTGGTAACGGTGGCCGTATGGGTGGCCGGTACGTGCCATTGCTGCAAAAGGTCAAGCTGCAGTCTCCTGAAGAGCAGAATGAGAGATATGCTATAAGAAAGGGGTATACTAGCTCAGAAGATATGCGAAACCAGAAGGGCATTGGAAAGCGAAAAGCAGATGAGGCCATGAATGAGTAGGCATCGCACAATGCGGTTCAGGATGAAAAAAATAAAAAAAAATAAAGAATTAAATCATATCATCGTGCGCTGGGCACATCCATGAGCCTCTATAGGTATAATGTCTTTTAGCCCAGTGATTTATCCTCTCCTCTTTGCTCATACAAACACCGTCGAACGCCCCTCCAAACTTCTTCCACAATCTTTCGTGGTGGCAACAAGCCTGGAAATACAACCACCACATCATCCTCGCCTTCGGCTATGACAATGAGGTAGTATCTCACCTCGAACCCAAGAAACGCTTCATTGACGAGAATGTCTTGGATCTTCTCGGTCGGCATGAACCTCGTCGCCGTACCTGCAAGATAACTCCCTGGACTTTCACTAGTCTGTACACCCAAGCCTCTCATGACGAGAATACTCTCACTGGCGTAGCCTCTTCGACTGGATAGCCATAGCACAACTATACCCACGGGAACGAGGACAGATAGTGGTATGTTTTGCGCAAGAGCAGCGGTCGAGTTTGGTGCACGGAGGTATGAAGCTGGTATGATCTTGAGGAGAGAGGGAGGGGCGTAGGCGAGAAAAGGGTGCAGAGTCAGGCGCGCGTGGAGAAGAAGAAGGGCGATGATCGAGAAGAGAATTCGAGAGATGATGAGCAGTGTATGTAGAGCTGGTGGAATCGGCCGGAGAGTCGTGACAGTGAATTCGGCGGTTGTTGGAGAGGGATGTCGGATGAGAAGACGGGGCGATGTTGAGAGCATTGTGACAGGTTGGAGTATGTTCAATGGTCGATCATGGCTGTAGAGAGTGTTTCAGAGGAATTGATGGTAGGGATTCCTCGGCGAAGTCGAACGAGCTCGTTGTTATTGAAACATGATTGTGTTGTGTAATCGTGATCGCAATGCGGTTGCAGTGGTGTTTGAGGGTAAATCGAAGCTGTTCACTGGCGATCCACTGAAGCTACAGGTGTCACCCACTGGAGCGCCAGCACCGCCCCACCGGCCACATTGTGGGGTCAAGGGTATATAAGTTGTGAGTACTGACATGATTATCGACTGTAATGGTCTAACGGTGAAGGCGTTCAAACCCGCTCAACCGCCCATCCCAATACTGTGGTGCTTCGGCACCTCAGCCCTCCGCCGCGCCCCGCCCGAACGCTGCGGTGGTCGCCCACTCGTGCAGGTAACTCACGATGCTGGAACTTTGCGGCCCTAAGCACTGGAGATGACCCTTGAGGGAGGTTTCACTCTGCAGAGATCTCTCCCCCGTCGCGTGGCGGGTGGGAATACGTTAGTGCGGGGGGATTTGGGATGGCAAGTGGATGAGATGGAGCAGCCAACTGTCTTTTTTTGCATTTTTTGACAATTCACATCGATAAACAATACCATCATAAAATATTAATTTTATCTCTCCTATAACCAGTCAATCAGATATCAGCTTCTCGTACTCATGCGACATCGGGTTGGGATGATTCGAACCCCTACGTGCATCTTATGCCTGGCAGAGCACACGTGAAGCTATCACCACTTCTTTGCTCCAAGAAATCTGCTTTCAGCACACATATACACATAATTAACATAATGACTATCGAGCGTAACCATAATACAAAGCAGTTGTTCATTCAATTCGTAAGTACTAAGACCCTCCGGGGGAATCAAAATGCATTTCCAATCAGCCCGTTTCAATCCATTCCTACCCGTCTTTCACCCATTTCCATTTCCATTTCCCTTTTCCTCATCCCCTAACTCAAACAAGTGCCGCGAGGCAACATTGTATAAAGCAGTCGCTACGTTAATCCCCCATCACTTCACCCATTTTTCTCACCCATCAGCCTCCGTCTGCCTGGATCTCCCTGTTACCTAATATTTACTACCTCCAACATTCCTCCTTCAGATAAACATAACAAGATACAGTACGAGTACCGCGTCCGTCCTCTTCAAAAATAGTCTGCTGTAAGTAAATGTGGTCGTAATTTGCAGAAACCTTCATGGCCCGACCAAAAGAAATGTAAAGTCGTATACGTTCATTGGCATCCTTGCCAATAATGCGAAAGGGGCCTTGAGACATCCGAAAGTGATATCAAGAGTGAAGAGAGAAACAAGATGCAGTAGTTTCCAGTTGTCATACAGCTAGATCCTTGAAGAAAAGGACAGAAGTATAATGCCAAAATGCGAGCCCCGAAGGACCATGGTATCGACTCGGGAGGAGAGAGAACGCCGATCGCCATGCACAGAATCAAATACAAAGTTTATAGGGAGTGGTAGAAAGGAAGAAAATAATGCACAGCGCGCTGGCCACCATCGCGAGAGACTTCCTAGATCATCTCGTTTCGGTTCAGGCCAGTCGACAAGTGCTTGTTTCGAGAATCAATTGGCGAACGCAAAACATCCGGGTTGAATGACACTGGTGGGGGAGACTTCATCTGTCGAGGCATGGGAATGCTCTCGTAGGGGGCCTCAAAAGGAGGAGACCGGACATACTCCTTTCGGCTGCGGCTGGCAGAGCGGAGTCGCTCAGTGGCCTTGTGAATTCGGCCTGAGATGCTGCTGCTATCTCCGATGCTTCTGCCTCGGTTGTGGCTCCTGTGGGAAGCTGGAGCCGGAGGGCTAGCCTCTGAAGCTTGATCATTGCCAGATGATAAATCGTCATCCATGACAATCTCAATCATGCCTGATGCAACAGCACCAGCCTGCTGATGTCGCTGGGCGTGTTGCAGAGGGGCAGGAGGCGGTGGAGGTGGTGAAGCCAAATGCCTGAGTTCCTTTAGAACAGGGGGCGCTGGAGGGGGAGGTGGTGGTGGCATAGGGTCTTCGTGAGAACGTCGTCGCTCACCAGGGACAACTTCTTCGATGCGTCCAACACTGTTCTTGCGTGCAAAGCGGGGAGGGCGCTGGCCAGGCTCATCGGGGATGGGGGCTGACATGCTACGAGGAATAGGAGGTCTCGCCGGTGGCTGGTAGACAGTGGATGGCAGCAGAGTGAGACTGGGCTCGGCAACTGGCTCTTCTCTCTCAGGAGACTGTTGAGGTGAAGTTTCTGGCGAGTATCGTTGAGAAAAGCCAGCTGGAATACTAGGCACATCGGGCCTGGGCGTGCTTCCTGATTGATCATGGTGGCCCTCGATGATAAGTCGCATGGCTTTTGGGGTCGCTGGAAGTCCGATAACGGGTCCGTTACGGGCGTACATGCTTCTTTGTGGTGGCTCAGTGGCACTGCGAGGTGGGATATCATCAGGCAGCGGCTTTGGCTCAGCAGTCTCAACCGTAATCGCGAGAGCAGGAGAGAACTCGTTAGGGTGAGGGATTGAAGGTGTTTGGGCAC
This sequence comes from Fusarium mangiferae, assembly GCF_900044065.1. Taxonomy (NCBI): domain Eukaryota; kingdom Fungi; phylum Ascomycota; class Sordariomycetes; order Hypocreales; family Nectriaceae; genus Fusarium; species Fusarium mangiferae. The sequence continues at coordinate 826,828 of NW_024573936.1, forward strand.
GCTTGGCCAGAGACTTGCGGCGCTCCTCGAGTTCTCGTGCGGCCTGCTCCTTCTTTCGCTGACGTTCGTCCTTCATTTGCTTGAGATCACCAGCATGCTCAGTTGAGGCAGCTCTGCCGTGAATGGAGATAGTACCATCAAAGTTGGCAACCTCAGAGTTGGCCCTGCGTCGATGTTCCGAAGCATCTTGCTTACTCAAGGCCGGTGAGCCAAGACCTCGACTGCCACTGCGGCTGTGCTTGTTCCTGAATTCCTCTTGGGCAGCCATGGCTGCTCTGTAGTCCTCCTCATCCTCAGAGCCTTGGTAATGGTGAATGGCAGCACTCAAAGGCAAGGGTGAAGAAGGAGAACGCTGTGCAGAACTCTCCCGACCTTGACTCCGGCCACGAAGTGTAAGAGCTGGCGGGCGAGAACGGCCTTCCGGGCTCCTGCGGCGACTTCCGCGGCTTGAATTGCGGCTCTTTGGCTTGACAGTTGATCCGCTGACCTTGCGGACCGTGTTTGGCTCAGCGACTTGACCATGTCGTGGAGTGCTCAAGTTCAGCAAGTCCTCTGGGGACATGGGAATGGGAGAAGTAGGCGATCGTTTCGCCTTGGGCCAATTGCGAGCACTGACACGTCCACGTTCCTCAGAAGGTTCTCGGGAGCGTGCAGTTCGCTCTCGGCTTCCGGGACGACTGCGCGAAGCATCCCGAGTTCTTGAATGGCTACGCTGGCGACTTCGCTGTCTCTTGGAGTAGTGATTGGCAGCATCTAAGCTATGGATGTAGTCTTCTCGGTTTCGCACAGCTTGATGGCGAAGACTTCTTCCAGCGCTTGATGCAGAAGTGACAGAACTTGTCACAGAGGCAGGACCTCTGCGGCGAGTTGGCCAGTGGTAGCGGGTAGAAGATGTAACTGACTGCTCTGGAGATGTGATGTCATCGTGAGCGGGCCCAGGATGCAGCTGTAGATTCACGCCCACAGGAATGCGGTCACGGGAGCCATTGCGATGATTACGTGATGCTTGTTGCATCTTCAGCATAGTGGCCTGGTCAGGTGGTGGTGGAAAATCGCCCTCACTTGGCTGGACAACGCGTTGAGCGTGCTCTCGCATCATCATCGGGCTCGCAGTAGCAGCGCGCTGTAATGCGGTACCCATCATCATGTTGTCATTGCCAGATGGTGTCCGAGCATGACCAGATCGGGGCTCATAGTCATATGGCACAGCAGACAGCTCGGCAGATCGAAGTGCCTCCCGGTTGAGGTCTGAGGGAATCTCACCAATAGATGGCAAGCGTCCACGTCCTCGGGCAGAGACTGGGGTATTGAATCTGCTATTGTTTGAGGGGCGAAGGAAGGCCGTCGTGGCTTCGTTGTTGGATGCATGAGAGAAAGCGGGAGAGCCGGCAGAGTCAGCGATAGGGGTAACACCCGCAGCAATCGGGGTTTGACCGCCGTCTCCAGCAAAGAACTTTGACTTTTGCGTTTGATCACCAAATGAGGTGATGAGCTYGAGARCAGASGTCTTTGCRATGCTGCGTTGGGGGCCACGCTGTACACCGGGAGGTGAGAGAGGCGGGCTTAAGATCTCAGGAATACTGGGAGTCATAGTCTGGAAGTTCAGCTGCGCGGCGGATGGAGAAGTCCAAGGCTCAGTGGACTCCTGGTCGGTGCAAGCAAAGCATCGGATTGCTAGTTGCTGTTGGCCATGTTGAACCGCCCACTCTCCCCACTTCCTGATAATGGCAGCTTGTCGTTCCCAAACACTAGGGGCTGAGAGGCATGTGAGAATCAGCGCCTCCATATAGCGCTTGTGAGAGATATAAACCTCGATGGCGTCGTTGTGATCACCCATACCAAGCATAATCGTAACTGCTGCGTGCACGTCGCCAGCCTCAAGTAGGCGCTGAACGTATGTATGGCCAAGCTTCTGTTGTGAGGTATGGCCCCCAATGCCGCTCAGAGCCAACAACATCCAGTCAGAAGAAGTCATGTTCTCGAAGTTTGCGTTCATGATATTGGGATCGATATCACCAAGCCATTTTGCCAAGAGAATGCGGCTGGGGGATCCTTGGGGATGTCTACTCATCTCATCCCTAATCAGGTCTTCAACCTCTTTGTTCCATCCGAAGATGGTGTTGAGCATTTGACGACGCAGATCATCATTAGTGAGGCGAGCACTGTTGGCACCCATAGCATGCTTGTAAGGAATATCACTGAGACGCGCTCGAGTAAACTTGAATAGGTCGTGCACCTTGTTGTCGTCAGGGCTACGGGGAACTTCATTGCGCAGGCGAGAAGGTCTTCTTCTTGATCGGCTCGAGGCCATGGAAGGAACACTTGTAGTGCCAAGAGAGTATCCCATGGAGTAAGTGTCCAAATCTCTTGTGTTGCCATGAGCACTGTTGCCGATAGTTGATGACCTGATCGAGGTTCCAGCCGAGATATATGTGTTTTCTGACAGTCCTCTTGACCTCATGGAACCGGGGTAACGGCCAGGAGTTTGAGATGACCCAGCTGAGGACTTAGATAAGGATGAGAGCCCACTTCGGCTGGAGACAGGGCTGGCTGATTCGTAAGGCTCATTACCAGAGTCGTAAGGTTGGCGTCGAGTTAGGCGAGCGAATGGTGATAGGTGATCCTCGTCACTCTCGGAAATGTTCATGTCCAGGGGAATAGAGCTCGTCTCAGATTCGGAGGCGATAGTAGTAGCCGAGGTCGCTGATCGATCACCAGTTTCTTCTGAGACTGGAGGCGAGGGTGGCAATAGGTTTGCTGGGTGTTGGACATTGGCGACCATGATGGCCGGTGAGTTCAGGTCGAATTGCTGCACGGTGTTATTGGGGCCAAGGGTGAACAACGTGGCACCCGGACCATAGACGGCAAGGCCGCGAACAAGATCAAGAGTCGGGATGGGATCGTGAGTGACGTGCTTTGTCCTAACATCCCATGACTGTGTTTGCCTGTGCAGATGTTAGTTGATGATAGGGGTCATGCAGCTAAGCGCGCGTAGCCTAGGGCGTTTTATGGAGGTGGCAAGCTGCAAACTTACGAGTCGGAGTACTGGATTATGCGACCGTTCTTGGACCATCCCATCCAATTGGGTCCATCCATGGAGATCTCAGCCTTCTTGAGGTTTCGAACCACCTTTGCAGGGTCATCAACGCTATATTTCTTTGCCACACTCCAGACTCGCAAGTCCCCATCACGCATCTGGACAGCAAGCATGTCCGACTTTTGCCGAGACGAGGAAGCATGCCATGCGAGATTCACAATAGGTGACGGTCCTCTGGAGGTGGTAAGATTGTGTAAGATAGTGAAGCGTGGTTGCAAGGTTGCAACAAACAGAGAGCCATTCTGGTAGCTGAGACTGTTAGTGAGATTTGAGTAAGAGGAGGACAGTAACTCACCCGATGGCAAATGTTCGACAATCAGCTGATGGTGCCAATGCAGTCACTGCAATTTGGTCAATAGTCCTTGAGGAAACATGTTCAGATGTTGATGGCTCAAACATGATAATGCTTCCCTTTGTGTTGCCTTCAAATCGTTAGTCATGATCATGTGAAACTCATCTCAGTAACTGACCGAAAGCCACATTGCCATTTTTCATCCACGCTGCGACAGTTAGATGATCATAACAGGCAAATCGAGAGATCTCATCGCCTGTCATTAGGTCCCATACAATTGCTGTTTGGCCAGCATCGTAACTGACAACGAAACGGCCACCACCAGCCTCACTCTGATTATCGACCGCTAACAATTGAACCTCATCAGCGTGTCGAGAAAACCTTCGTTCAATGGTAAGAGTATCATGGTGACAGCAAACAACGGATGAACCCTGGGCGTACAAAAACATGGACGCAGTGGCGGCGCAGGGGTCAAAGTACTTTAAATCAGTAACATGAGGCATCGTGGTGCTGTCTGGGACCTGCGACGTCTTACTCCTTGTTGCAGACCTTCCACCGGAACTTAACGATACGGTGCGATTCCGTGACGAACCGGCCACGGGGACGGACATGATGGGCCTGATATTCTTTCTTGAATCTTGACCTGCGTTAACGGAGCCCGTGTTAGCCAGTCGGATGACCACGGAGGGCTATGGCTGCTCTGCAAGGATGCCCGCCTTGTGCGACGCTGCACGTACTGTTCTGATGAATCGATGTCGACGACGAACGACCCCCGATAGCGGGGTCTACACTTTTGTTGCTCTCGGGGTCGTAAGAACAGTCGGAAAGCTACACTTTAGGGCTGTCGAACATGCCTCGGAGTCCTCTGCTGCCCGCACCCGGACAATGACGGTTTCTTGGTGTGTCGGTAAGCCAAAGTCTCGGATCGTGTTATACTGAATTCTGTTTCGTCACTGCGCGATACGATGCGATACGGGCACGCGGGTAGCGACGGGCAAGTGATGTTGGACAACGAACGGAACTCTTGGGGCTGTATGTCTCGGTCGCAACGGTGTATAGTAAGAGGCAGATGCGGTGAGGCGATAGAGAGGCCTTCGGAATGCGAATTAGTGCGAGTGCGAAAAAGTTGAGAAAGTCAAAACACGCAAGAAGGCGTAGAGAAAGACTCGATGTGTGTGGAGATGGGCAGAGCAATGGTTTTGCTTGTCGAGAGCAACATCAACCAGGGCAACAGTGGAAAAAACGACGCTACAGGTGCAACTCGGCAACAGTGAGAATACAGCCGCCAACCCTGCTCAGATTCGATGTGATTGCCTGGGGTCGGACGACGCCAAATAGAGATGTGCGCGCAAAGTGGTCGAGGTCAAAGTGTAGCTACCAGGAAGAGCTTGGTAGTGGATGCGGATAGGGATGAGGGATGTGAAAGGGGTGTGACCCGGCGCTTGACTTGCAGACGTAGCTTGACATCCCTTGAAGATGATTCTAGGGTCCATCAAGCGTGTCCTTGTGTAGGTAGACTAGGTAGGTGTGTGTATGCGTGTGCACGTTTGCTGAGCGGCAACATGCGACTTAGATGGAAGATATGACAAGGGGTGGTAGGTCCAGGGCAAGATGCAGGAGACGTACAATGGACAATTAGGGGCATGAGGTAGCAGACAATACAGATAATTCCACAAAGAAATGAATTGAGATTCCTACCTTGGTCCTTTTTCTCCTGAAGAAAAGAAGTTGACCAGTCTCTTTGGGGGCTGGTGTAAACGGTCGTTGGTGGAGTTGTGATATCAAGTTTCAAGGTAACTGCTGGAGCTGAAGATGTGACAGTGTGATGAGGCGACACCAACAGACAGGGAGACACAATACACAATGCAAAGGCGGAAAGAGAAGACTAAGAAGAGGGAGGCCCAAGAAGGAAATCCTGAGCAGAAAAAGTGCAGGTTGAGACGATTTTGAGAAAGACGCAGACACAGGGTTCATACCAGTGTGGGTGCCTTTACTGCGTGTGCTATGTGTGATGGACCATCAATCATGGATCAAGGTCGGGGGTCCAGAGTAAGAGATGGCGCCTAGAGAGTGGCGTACTGGCCTGTCAGTGGACGATTCAGAAAAGAGACGATATTAAAATAGAGCCCTGAGAGCGTTGGGTTGAATGGATCAGCGGAGACGGACCGGCTCATAGGCAACATGGCACCCAGGGGTCGTTTTGGAGGATGGTCGACGGCGGTTGGGGATTGGGAGCTTGGGTTAACATGAGCACCTTTCTGCTGTTCGGACTCGAACTAACAAGTTGAGTGGGGTAGAAAAGCCGCAGACGACTGGGATCCCCTCTTGTATCGTTGACAGGGGGTTTGGGTATGGTATAGCATCACACATCGATCTAAAAGACGCCAGTTGAGGCGGAGGCGGTCACTTTGACGTGAATGGATCGTGGCCGGCGGCTGCGGCCTTGCAATGACGAACAAAGTCCAACGTGGGATTGCCATCGCATCGTAAATTGTCGACTGTGGATCTTGAATTAAAAGACGAGGCGAAATGACAAGCAATGGGTCGTAGCAAGTCAATTGTCTAGCGAGCAATGCCCCCTGCCAAATTTAGCCTCGTGGGCTGGCCGCGTGCCGTTGAGTACAAGTCTCTCAGAAAAGTCGTTGGATAGCGCATCAAATTGTGTGGTTCACTAGACCGGGACCCTTGTAAATCTCCAGATCCATTCCGGCTTGAGACTCGAGGGACTCGGCCTATCAATCAATCAATTGTATTCCATTGTTCGCTTGCAAGCGCATGAATGGCTCGAGTTTCATCATTTGAGATACAACTCTTTATCATGAAAGCACGTCCTTGGTCGTCACGGTCTCCGCCGTCGTCTCATCCAAATTTCATCCTGAATTTGCATTGATAGGAATCCATCAATCATGTAGAGTACAGAAATCAGTGTCCCTGCTGCCCCTCTTTTGGTGAAATGATCAGAGGTATGCAAGCGAGGTCTGGTACGACGACAAGCGGTGGCTTCTCAAACATTGCAGGACAACACAGCAGAGCATAGTGCAGCAGCGAAGGGGCAGCACGGCGTGCTCCAACGCAGTGCAGTTGCTGTAACGCTGGTGCAGTAGAGAATAGGCACCACGACATGATATGCTCGATCCAGTTGTTCTGGGTATCCTTCGAGACCAAAGACTGGTCGGTACCTTACATTGAGGTCTGTGGGTGCATCAACACAACATCCATCCATCCATATCTGATGGAAGCGTCACAGATGCTTCTCCAGGCAGAATGATGCAGCATATCCTACAGTGGGTGTCCTCTATAGCTGCAGTGGTCAATAGGGCATATAGAACGGTCGATTACAGTGCTCTATGGCCTCTGTCGGAGACATTTCGACGTTGAGATGAGCATGATAGAAAAGCATGTGGTTGGGGAAACGAAACATGGGGGGCTTGAGCAAGCGCTTGTAGACTAACATTGATTGGCTACAGCTCTAAACCCCGCTTGCCAAAATTGTGCTCCAGCTGTTTCTCGGCGCTTATTGGCCATGTTAGCTTAACGGGACGGGCCAATAAGCCGGCCGATCACCTCTATTGCAGGGAGTTAATCGCCCTCTCCTTCCCGTCCCGCTAGCGAAGAGGGTCCGTACCCACATAATTCTAACGGAAAGAGCAAGGAGCTCTTCTCCGCATGGACTTTGATGAACAATGTCATTCTATCAGCCTGTAGACGTTCTGATACTAAGAAGCACATTGCTTGGCGTGAAAATCAGATGATGAGGGAAATTTTGACAATAGTGTTTGATATGAAGATCGCGCGTCTAATATCCCAGATATTGTGTACCTTAGCCACTGATATCATTTCAGATAGAAACATCGCCTATCGACTGATACCTGTATCCAAGTAACTTATATGTTGCTTCTCCACTTTTGACCTCATGCGATATTTCGGAAGGAGCAAGTCTCGATGTGAACATTTTCACGCCTGACTCTTTGACACCTTCCTTAAGGTACCTTTTGGACTTGTCTTGGTAGCATTCCTGGTATCTAATTTGAGGTTGTCTTGCCATTCGTAAAGTCTCCTTGTTCATTCTTCCTTGTTGCGTTTGCTAGGTTGTGGATCTCTCTTTCCTCTGCTCCCGCATACACGATTCTTTCTTTGCTTTTTCCCGTGCCCCTGGTCCATCCCGTTCCAATGCTACCATACCCACACCCACACCTTATCCTCTACCGTGGGTGGCTTGGTGGGTGATGCTTGAGAATAGCGATGTTCTATTATTCAAACTTCAGACTTCAGACTTCGTACATCTTTTGACGAGCCTCTGACAACGCAGATATCTGCGTTTCATACACGTCACCCTGCTCCTTAGTTGGCAACTGGGGATAGTGACTCAAGATGGGTACAGTACCAACGCATCGGTCAGACGAACAGGGTCTTGACCGTTGAATTAGCTCCCTCACTTCAGTTGTCTTTCAGATTGACTCAGGCGATCTGGGGGTCAGGAAAGAAACTGCGCTAAGAATTCACCTGAGAACATGGATATCAACAGCCCTCAAGCTGCGAACACTGGCACAGGCAGTGATACCGTCATTATCCCCTGTGCCTGAGACCTGTACCTCAACATCACTTACACGCCAGCCTCCACAAATGGTTCAAATCTGGCTGACAAAAGACGGGAAACGTCTTTCTGTTTATTTCAGGCCGGTGTAAAGCCTTTCTTCCGATGTTTGTCTCAGAAACATGTGGCTGAGACCCAAGTTGGGTTGCTTATCCAGGCTTAGGATCGCTGACCGACAGGCAGCCTCCCTGTCACAACCTTGGCATTTCTAGTTGTTCTGTGGTCACGGCGTCTCGAGTCCAACAAGCGCCTCCACCTATCCAAACCTTGCTTATCAACCGCTCGGCTAAGGACAGGCGTTTGCAGTAGATGCTGTCCACTGTCACGGCTCCCGTCTTGTTGAGTCGGTTCGCCTTGCTTTACTCGCTTCCGCCGTACAGGTTCTCACTTCTATAGTTTCCTGCAGGCCAAGCACAGCATGACCAGTGAATCGATAACTGATTTTGACCGCAAAGACGTGCATGCGAATGGTCATGAACGCCGAATCATTTTCAAATGCATTCAGACATCAACCACGTATTTCTCAGTTGTTGGATTACTTCTTGGTGCTTTACTGCCCGAGATCCTATCGTGTTGATGTGCAGAGAGCCACGATGCAAGTGGGCAGCTCCGCAAATACATACTATTCTGCTGCACACACTTAATATTCACACACGACCGGGCCTCAACGCCACTGACCGAGGGCAAGAACTTTTGCCAGCCGAGAGCCTACGCAATTTCATTATCCCGGGACTTCGCTTGGCTTGTCTGGCCTCAGAACTTATAATCCAAGTTACCCCACGGTCGTCTCCAGTCTCCTCAGGCTCTACTGCAGCCTCACACAAGCTGCGTCTTTGTGCAACATCTGGGCACGGATTGCTGCAGGCACTTGATCTGAGAGACATCAAAGCTCCCTTGCCTTTTCTTTGCTTCTTCTGCTGCTGGTTCACCTCGCGCATGCAGCTCGTATCAAGCAGTCCTACCCAAATCAAAGCTACAACTTTTCCCAGTTTCTCACAACTCACTTGCTCAGAAAATATCAGGTCTGTGCACTGGGTTGTGATTTTCCCGTCACATTTCATTTCCCCTCTTGACTGTAACATGCTGGTCCTTGGTGAGGACAATATTCTCGGCCGCGGGGCTTTCGGTCGCTACTTTCACACATTCGATATGGCGACTGGGGTATGAGCATGCGATTCCATGCTATAACCTGCGGCCCAAACCGCGGCCAAGCTGATGGATGGTGACCATCACATCTTGGTAACGCCACTTGGTAAAAGACTCCGAGTCCAACGGTCTTCTCGCGGTCGCAGTGTCGGCCGCCTTTCTTCATCAGATCGACCCAGGGACAAAGCCAGCATGTAAGATTTATATATCTGACTTTATACGTGATTGGTAACATGGCCCCGCTATGGGATCATACCCCCATTTTCCAAGACATCAATATGGACATTATAACTGTCCGAGTACTTTCGGCCCATTGGAATACGCTTATTCGAGTGACATTCAGCCAGGCGCATAATGACTCGAGCTTGACCAAATTTGTAGCTCAAGAATCGCGCGAGTTGGACAAACTAACCCTGGTACTGAAATTTTATAATGGACAACTCGAAATAGGAAGAAGTCCCCCGAGGCCCTATCTAGTGTCTTCGGGCCAAAACAGTCCATGTTTCTACAAAGGAGTTTACACCATCTTCCTATGAGTTTCGTTGACGGGTCAACAAGTCAACGTTGCTCTCTTGTCGCTGCTGATCACTTTCAGCTGACTTGCAGATGTGATAAGTTGGGGATCAACGCCCACGCATGGCAGGGTCTAGGTCTACCAAATCCTTGGGTTTACCTAAAAGGCTCGGCCACGTTCTTCTGTCTCACTGCTTTCTCCCAAGTGTCATGGTTCTCGTCACATTTCAGTCAAATTCAACCACTTTCCATAACTACAACGTAAGGCTGGCACACCGAGCACAGTAAAGTTGAGAATTAGGTGAGTGAAAGCCTTTGCATCGCCAACCATCAACTCGCGTGGCTTCAGACTTCCCCGCAATCAGACCCAATTGGCCCATTTCCAAGCATTAGATAGGATCCAAGTGGAAGCCAACGGTTTCGAGTGGCCCTTCTAAGTTACGGGGTATTCTGACCTTGCATACAATCATCCACTAAAGAGCTACAGGGCGCTGAAAGAGGCCAATATTTAGATCTCACTTTTTTCTCGATCATGGTCCAATTGGAATGAAGCCGGCTCCGCGGGGCATTCGATATTCGACATTGTGCATGAAAGGAATGCGGGTGCCAAGACGATTCCAGCCTCGATCTGAGCCCATCAGAGGCTGAGAAATGTGAATATGCAATGAATCGATACGAGACGGAGCTCACAATAGCGGGCGTTCGACATCGGGCGTTATTGGCTTGTTGTCTTAGATTTGCTCCCGTCGATTTAAATCGTGGAAGTGGGCTTGATCCTCAAGAAGGATCAAAAGATACTCTAGACTGAGGCTTGATGTCGGATCATACCCCCAGTCTCTTTGGGTATTTATGCATCTGCAGTATAGTTGTCAGCTCTTGATTGAGTATATAGGTTGAGCTCAATTAGTCTCATGCATCATGGTCCTTTTATCCGGATGGCCGAAGTTGTTGGTTGGCGGCCCATCATCACTTGGGCAAGGTCAGATCATGTTTAAAACTCTTATGATGTGCCGCAAGTGGCTAAGTATCGAATTCCAATCACTCATACGTTTGATTGTCTTTATTATGTTGGTCATCTATCAGTTTTGACAGATATTGATGTTGCTGTTGGGGAGGTATTGCCCAGAACGGCGTTTACCATCTGCCCAGTTTCGACTATGAAACCCTATGTGTGGTCTGCAGAAGTCCAGATATATTCTCTTTGTCATTCAGTCGCAACTTGTTAGAGTATCCATCCGATGTTTGCTCTCCGGTGCCTCTATCGTAATAAATAGTCCGCCTAGAGTCGAAACCTGTTCAAGAGGGCTCAAAAAGGGTCTCCCTCTCAACTGCTTTAGGAACGCTTTGTGGAGTCTCAGACCCAATGATATATAACAGACTTTATTGTAGTTATCTTGATTGATTGTATCCAGAAATACTGCGTGGTTACTTCATTCATGTCTTGAGTAAAGAAGAGTTTCGTGGCTAAAGATAGATGCCATTCAGCCATCTCCAGGCCGAGGCGTAAGACAGTCTTTATCTATTTATTAAACTCTTCTATTCTAACTTGGTTACTCTACCTCATTCAACAGTACAATAGGGTTTTCCGCAGTGTTGTATACAAGAGAGACACGCCGTTGTTGGCCCGGCTCTCAGTCTTTGGGATGAACCCTGTGGGCGACTCTCATCGTTGGATAGACTCCCAACCAGACCAATAAGCTCCTGTAGCATGTATCCCGAGTCTAATTGGCCTTAAGAGGTGTTCTCTTGAGCATTGGGTTGTAGTAATGGTGAGAAGACAGGCTGTGGCATGCAAGTGGCGCTATCATCATGGGAACAACTTGTGATGCAAGTGCCGATTCCATCTTTGAGATATTAGTGAGCAAGACTCGTGAGACTATTCAGGCTAGGATTCAGGTGACGTTACTCAAATGCCATCGACTAGGTTTGACTATCGTACCCTGCATTGTGATGGCCTTGCATGCCTGGCTCACGATTTCATCTTGATCTGTGATACAAGACAATCTCTTATATGCTCTTTTTTTTACTTCAACTGATGTCATGTAAACATTTTCTTCTTTGTGTCACATGCAATGCGTGTCTATACTACATAGTTGAACTGTCGCCCTCACGACACTCGATGATACCTCCTTAAATTGCCAAGAGAAGAGGGTGGTATTCCGGGAGCCTTTCGAATTTGGAGTATGATCACGATTTTTAATTGATGTTTAAGCGGTATTCTCCCAATATTGTGGTTTGAACTCAGCCTATGCTCGTGCGGACTATCCCGCGATAAACGAGGATGAGATCTTTGCTCTGCGTTTTGCTTCTAGGTATGCCAATAGCAGAATACCAAGACAATCCACATTTAGAGTAGACCATATGGTCTCAGCCTTGTGCAGCCTGCTTTACTTGCTACATCTAGATAGACAGAAGTCCTAGTCAGGCTAACCAACCCCGGCGACTGAGCATGTTGAGAATATGGAGCTTGTGACAGAAAGCGCAACGACATTATAGGTATACCCGCTGCTAGTTTTCGAGCTGGCTTATTCAAAGAATTTATCAGTATTTGTTTTGCTGTAAACATTCCTTTAAGGAACGCAGAGAGATGTCTCTCTCGTCAGATGCCCATGGGGTCTCAAGTCGAGATCCTTATAGGCAAAAGTCTGCATCGCAGCAACGATACAAAACTATTATGAGTCTCAAGGTGTGACACTAAGTGAACAAAAGATGAAAGACTCAAAAAGAGAAACTCTGAGAGAACATGTCTCCCCCGGGAAGGCTCGAACTTCCGATCTCCCGATTGTCTATGAATAACAGTCGGACGCTTTAGCCAACTAAGCCACAGGGGATAAGCTGATTGGATGGTAGACGACTTGGAACAAGGAAACATATTTTGCTCATCCTGTCGAAACCGATCAATTTGCAATCTCGTTGACCTCAAGTTTATTTATATCAAATAAACGATTTGAAGAATGTCTTTGGTTTAGTCTCTCGATATATATGGCTCGGTTCTTGCTTGCTGGAGTTGGCGGAACAAGTTAAGCCAACCCAAGACTCAGCCGTTGGGCCTCACACCAGGAGCTCACAGACAAATGCTACAACAAGCAATTCTGAAAGGCAGGGTTTTACAGTAAAACATCTCAAGCTTCTGCTATCAAATATCTCTCGGACATTTCTACATCTCCAGCCATATACGCCACGCTATAGCTCACTCAGAAACATCAACAGACTCTACCTATACCTCAAGCCTTGGACTTGGACTTGAAACCCTTAGCCGTCCAACTCTCAACTTGGAACTTGTAAACCTCTTTAGCCAGTTCTTCAACAGGCCCTTCAACGGTAAGCCCTGGAGCAACCTGGTTGATACTCAATGGCGCAACCGGTGCTCCAACACCAAACTCGGCCTTCCAAGCTCCCAGCTGCTCCGTGGAAGAAGCATACACAATCCTTCCAAGTCCACACCACGCATGGGCAGCAGAACACATAGCGCAGTGCTCACCGCTCGTATATACAGTAGATTTTGCGCGCTCTTCAGCGCTTAGGTTGAGCTGTGCCCAATGTGCGAGAGTGAACTCTGGGTGAAGCGTCGAGTCAGCGCGACCATCACCATTGGAGCCTGTGACGGTGCGGTTTCGGTCGGTTTGAAGGACTTTGTTGTCTGACGAGACGAGGACTGAACCAAAAGGGGCATCTCCTGCTTTGAGAGCTTCGTGGGCGAGTGAAACTGCCAGACGGAGATGCTCCAGATCTTGGTCGCTGATCATTTTTGCTGTGACTGTGTCAAGTAAACGTCAATTTCATGCATGAACTATAAGATCAACTGCAAATCCTTTCATACCTGGGTTTTTATAGGTGGTAGTGGTGAGTTGACTTGCGAGTAGTGAGGTTGAGAGAGTGAGGCGTGACAAATCCATGATGCGGGGAAAATGATAATTGCAATGAGGTTTCTAATCAAGATTACCTCATGGCCGTACAACATCACGCAAATATCATGAATTATTAATGGCATAGTCTCATATTGCTTAGAAATCTACTAACATGAAGCTAATTGTCACTGATGTTCTTCATGTGCCAGATGAAAGAATCTGGCTAGATCAAGTCACCGTAGGACTATATCATGAAATGGTGAGCCGAGAGATCGGGTTTTAATACTTATAAGTCGAATGATAGGTTATAAACTCACTATAATCTCTTTTATCAGTCAGCTCATGCCTAGTCACATTACTGGGATGCTCAAGGGGGTGTTCTGGAGAAGTGATGATGTTGGCAACCTCGCTATCATCTAAGCCATAGAACTACATGATATATAGACGATACCGAGCCATAGACTCGCATAAGAACAAATTTATCCTGAATGAGCCATTTCATAGACCCTGGTCAAAAACTCACAGTCCGCTGCTTTCCCGTCTTCCCTGCTACAACTCCTTGTGATGTGATTCCTCCAGGCAAGTTGAGGAACTGGCCTAGCCTTTGCTGTCTAGAATTAGGGACAATCTGCTGAGAGTTAGATTTACAGAATTACCCACGAATTGGCCGTAAGTAAATTAATATGTCTCAATTAGCTTATGGTCCGGTTGTGCTTGCTCCCTGACATCGGTCTTGAATACTCGATCTGACTTACATCAAGGATCTCAAGAGAAAAGAGCCGTCTTACATGACCAATACAAGGATATCAAAGAACTTCAGTGTCTTACCATGACTCTTGAGAGAATCTCTTATGTGAAACGATGCTTCTGTTGATCTCGATCGAGGCAGTCCTGTCATCCACGAGCATACTGCTCTAGATCATCAAAGACCTTCCCTCCAACTTCTCGATTGTCACACAAGCAATGTCATAACAAGCTCTTACCTCTAGAAGGTCTCAATTCTATGTTGTATAAAGCTTAGGCCCGGATATCTGCGTTTGCGTATACCCTCAAAATTCGAATGATAGGACTGGACATCGAGATGGTCTCTGAAACAAAGGTAACTCAAAGCACGAGTCTGTCCTATCTCGGCTACTCTAAGCCAGATAGCCTATACCATCTCGGACACTCCCGTTCAGACCGTTTTACGTCTCGTTATAGTTATATTCTTGGCTTCTTTGGTGTAAGTCTCACTCTCTCACTCCTCGCGCCTTCGGCATCACCAGCGCGACATACACCCCATATCAAACAAAGACTCAACGGCATCTAAATATTTTAAGGCATGATCTACAAGCAGGTGGCACAAGCGCCCGTTGAAAGTCTGTAGTCTCTTTGTGTTTGTTGTTCCTGAGTTGAAGTTGGCAAGTATACAAACAGCCAACGACAACACTCTAACAATACAAAAGCTTATATCTGTGCAAACATCTATACAAGATACATTTAACCTATTAAGCCACACGGGACAAACCAACTTAAAATCACAGCAAACAAAGCAGATGCTGTCTTCCCCGCCATCTAAACTAACATCCCCAACCGTGCACGATTCTTTGACACGCACTCACATCCATCACCAACTACCGATGTTCTTTCACAATCACAATCATGTTTCCTATCCAAACACCCAAACACAACCAGAAAAGCATCATAAGCTCCTATTCTCAATCACAAGCTCACCACGTGAATTTTCATTGTCTCTTATCGCCGATCTCCCACTCACCGCCCTCTCCACCAACCCCGCGGTAAAGGCGTTATGCCCCCATGTGACAGAGCAGCTTGACCTTGAAGTCCACGGCACGGGACGTTACCACGGGCCAGGCTAGAAAATAGATAGGTCCCTATTGTCGCCGGTACTCGAAAAGTGTGCTTCGGCAATGGTTGATGGCTATTGGATGATAGGGTTTGTTGTGGCACACGCTTTTGTGAGATTGGTTTGTGGCCCTTTATTGTTGCCAAGCCTGAGGGTGCCCCAAGGGTTGGTGATAATACAGAAAGTGCTAAGCGCCTGGAGACCAGACCAGACCAGAGTCACAAGCAGAGGCGGCACATCACATGAATCAAAGACAAGAGCTAGGTAGAGTAGATGTGTATGTCAGATATGATTGTTGATGCTAACTAAGGGGGTATCTTGAAATCAGGGCAGGCTCAAGGCCGCCAAACTATCCTAAGGTATCTAAAAGCCCAGATCGCCGTGTAATAAACCATGCAATGTTGTGTGCATATCCAATGCTATGCAGTTCCATGCCATGCCAATGTTTCCCATTCCATATGCCAAGTGTGTGCCAGCTGATTCATCCCAGTGATGGGAGGCTGAAGCATAACCTGTATCCAAATGTCCCATGCCCTATGATGATGCAAGCCAGAAGACAATGCAATATTAAGAACTCCAAATACATGAATGCTTTCCATTAAGAGGGTGTGCGAAAACGAAAACGATTAAATTAACTCAATAATGAGCCCAGTGAGCCGGGGCGGGAAAGATAAAATGTCGGGCTTGGTTAAAAGCCTCAACAGAAAAGAAGAAAAGTAGCAAGCGGATAGTGATGGACCGAAGAGGAATCCGTTTACCGGTCCGCCGTGCGGGGGGAGACAAGAGAAGTGAGCGGCAGATGGCCGAGGTCGCCGACGGTCCGGAGAAGAAACATCCACATCATCTAGAAGGGTGTCTAGATGGGAGATGCTTCCACCCGCCCGGCGGCATCAACTTCGGCCGCCATCGGAAAGTTTGAGGAGTTGATGGAAGAATGATGGGTGCTTGACTTGATTGTTGATTGTTGTCGTTGTCATCCATTTCCAAAGCTTGGCTCATGCATCTGACTCAGTCTTGGGTGAACCCCCACCCCCACCCTCTGATTTGCTGGGGTCTGAG
This sequence comes from Fusarium mangiferae, assembly GCF_900044065.1. NCBI lineage: Eukaryota > Fungi > Ascomycota > Sordariomycetes > Hypocreales > Nectriaceae > Fusarium > Fusarium mangiferae. The sequence continues at coordinate 843,223 of NW_024573936.1, forward strand.
GCGGTCTAACCATGGCGTCATCGACCAAGATAGTGGTGGTGTCAAGTTGTTTCCCGAAAATCAAGCCGGCGGCTACAAGTCGATCCGACAGCTGAATAAGGTTGCCCGGTATAGCGAGTGGCAGCTTGTTTGGTTGTTGTGGTTGTGTGAAGAGATTTCCCATCTCATATGATGGAAATAGTGGTGTAGATGAATCTGGCATGTGCAGCTATTCTTGCGCACATGCAATGCTGTAGTTGTGTTGTGTTGTGTGGGGTATCATATGCCATGTAAATGCAAAAAGCAGCCTAAAATATTGTTAGCGACTGTTGCTGTCTTGAGGTAACATGTAAACATACGCTATCGTAAATCGTAACAGTCATTAAGAAGTTCCCAGAGCTTGTTTACTCAACAGCCTCCTCGTTGATGGAGGTGAGCTTGGTCTTGGGACTCTTCTTGTGAGAACTGCTACGGCGCTGCTTTCGTGCGGCGGCACGTCGACGCTCCTTCTCGAGGGCGACAACGCGAAGGCACTCTCGTTGCAAAGCGGCCTGGCGTTCGCGCTCAGCCTGGATGAGCTCGAAGTCGGTGATGACGTTGGGAGGAGAGGCCATGGCACCGGGAGAAGAGCTGCCAGCGCTGGAAACGCTCTGGGCATCGTCGTCGAAGGGATCGGAGAGGAACAGATCGTCGTCGGATAGATAAGAGGTGGGTCGCTCCTCTCGGTCAGACTCGGAGAGAGAGTCACGTCGGGGCCATGATGGAAAAGCGCAGGCGGAATCCTGAGATCGGTAGATGTTGCGAGACGCGATATCCATGGGCGCTGAAGACGCGCACATGGAGCTGATGGAACTGTATGAGCCGAACATTGTTGCGGTTGTGATGTTGGTGATGGGCGAGGTGATGGTGGTGAGTGAAGCTCAGAGAGCTGTAGCTGTTGCTAAATAGCAAGTGTAAGTGATGATCACTTGGCTTGATGATGTTGTTCTGTTGACGGCAGATAAATGGATCCTTGGGATGAAAACCTGGGGATGCGGGTAGATATAAATGAATGAAGCAGAACGGGCAGGCAGCCGGCTAAGGGAGGCCAGGGGCGTGTGAGATGAGAAGAAAGATCGGGTTGGGTGAGGTGTGGAATGGAATAGATGATTTGCAATAGGGGCGTGGGGTGTGCACAAAAGGTGACAGAGGACCTGAGCCTGAGCCTGAGCTTGAGCCTGGGGGTGCGGCCGAGAACGGGTGCGAGTGCGGGTCAAGGGTCCTCAAGTTCGGTCGCCGGGAAGAGAACCAGATACCGCTGCCAACTGCCCTGTCGTTTAGGCTTCCTGCTGCTGAAATTCAGCCTGCGGATTGCTCCCGACCGAGGTGTAGGGGGGTGCCGGAACGAGGTGACGGGAGAAGAAGAGGATGTGAACGTGAAGAGGGGACGAAGGGCGGGGGGCGTGGCGAGGGGAAAAGAGCGGTGGGAAATTCGAGTCAGAGAGACCTGGAAGGGGAAAACCAGGGCGATACAGAGGCGGCTAAGTGGACGGGCGGAGCGGATACAACGCCTGTCACTGGTAATTCTTGGGGGGATGGGGTGGCCGAAGCGGATCCGTGGGGAGAAAAGGAAGAGTCAGAGACTCTCAAGGCCTCTGAAGGCTCTGGTTATGGCGGTTGAGTCGAGCGAGATATGGATAATGGGGGGCGTGTGGCCGAGCGGGTAGCCAACTCGGTATCCAGATCTAATTATGATTCTCTATCAATCAACCAAAGAATTCGCCAAGACTCTTTGAATAGAGTCAGTACAGCAGAGCGACCAGAGTAACTAGAGAATGGCTTATCGCGCTCGGGTCAAATCGCTGAATGTGCCGAGATCGCGCCGTAAAGATGAAGCCGAAGTCTTCCAGAAATCAAGTTTGTTGTTCACCGTTGTTCACCGCGTTATGTGTGTGTGTTGTTGTTTGCTATTGATAGGAACAACAGCAAAGCATAAATTGATAAGCCTCGTAATGGATGGTTACCAGCATTGACTGACACTGACTGACTGTATGTATGCACACTCGTGTTGCGGTGACGGGATGGACGAGCTGAGAGCTGTGCCGTCCGTGAAAGTAACTTGCTTTGTAAAAATAAAACCTGTGTGCAGAGGAAACCAGAGTAAATCCCCCCAACAGACGGTGAGATAAGCAAGGCCTTTTCATACGGATCACAGCATTGCATCTCATTTACCGATACGTCCAGATCAACAATAACACAAGACAAGACTCAGGATCTGTATTGGATGAGTCCCGTCATCGTCCAAGACAATCCGCTCTCGTCCAAGACACCTCAAGCTTGTTTGTCTGATTTGCTTGTGCCCAAACAAGCTGGCTTGGTCTCATCTGCCCTGTGGCTTTTTTCGTAATCCGGGGTTGAAAAAACGCCTCCTCCAGATCCCCCCAAAGCCCGAGGTGAAGAATGTCATAAGCCAAAAGACAAAAAAGCCAAAGGCCGAAAAGCTGCGAATCGCAACCACAATATCAATTACACCATGTGCGATTCGCTGCCGTCGCCTGGATCACAGCCTCCCTCCCGCGGGTCAAGTTACCAAATCACGGGCTGCGCGGGCGGCAATGGGACACAAGTCACAGTCATCAATAGAGTCACAAGCTGTAATAATAAGAGGCATGCACACAGCAACAGCGATTCTATCTTTTTTTTTACCGCCCAGGCTGACCAACTGGATTACTCACCCGCCGTATAATGTAATCGTAGGTGATGATTACGGCAGAGTCAGCGCAGCGCAGCAATCGCTTGCGAATTGGATACGATGTGATGTGATACTTTGCGACACGAATCAACGGATTCATCACTCATCAGCCCGAGGTATCGATGCTTCATTGGTGCTGTTGTAGCCTGTAGCGAGCGAGTGAGAGCTCCGTCGCTTTCGCTCCTCCACGGATGGATGATCGCAGATGATTCATTCGATTCGGATCAAAAGCCATCCGCTTACGATTCGGAGAATGATTGATGAACTCATTCGGAGTTTGTTGTCTCATTACTTGTCTTGTCTGGTAATTTATCAAATTGATTGATTGATTGATGCGTTTGTCTTTGGTTGCTTTTTCTTTTCCATGTCTCTCAAGTTTCCTCTCTCCTCTTCCGTTCTGTCGCATCTTTTCCCTCCCCCACGCACGCCCTCCCTCCCCTTCCAGGCCCGTCTTCCCATTCTTCCAGCGCCCAACACACCCAGAATCGGTCCCTGGCCGCGGTCGATCCTCGGGTTGCTTCTGCTTCTGCCTCTGGGCTGCTGCCCTGGCATACGTTGTCCCGAGATAGCTCAGCGCCCAAACCTTCCCGTCGCGTCGGGCAAGAGTAGGTTTTGATAGTCGCACACCACACCATATGCATCCCACAGGGCTGGCTGACACTCAACTCTGGCTGTTCTTTTTTCCTACTTGGGAAGAGGGGGAGGGCATTCACAGGATTGAGGGATTGCTGGATTGGCCTTGTCCTCAAGCAAGGGCCGAGACAAAGATGCGATCCAATGCAGGTAGGGCACAGCTTGCATTTCGCAATCAGTCAATCAATCAATCAATCACTGACCGCTCCCTTGACGCAAAGGGCACTCGTTTCTATTTGCTGGATACGTGCTTCGTGGTGTTGCCAGCATTCGTCTGTAGTTGGTTAATTGTTTTACCACTCGCAGTCAATCAGCGACCATCCGAACAGTCACCTCCATATCAATTGGTTGGGGTGTCATCTTGCAGCGACTGTCCGATCCAGCTGCGCCATCAACCACTAAAGTTGCGGAAGCCGAGGATAGTTCAATTTCACCGCCGGTCAACGGCATAAACAACAACAGCCATTCAGTAGTAAACAGCAAATCATATCATATGCATACAGTACAGTATGCATCCTCGGTAGACAGACAACCACGGCCTACACAATTTTGAAACTCTCCCCTCCGACCTTTCGGTCTTTCTCCCGCCGAAGCCCACCTACCTAATATCGCGTCTTATCGCAACCTATTCCGTTTTCCCCTCCCAATCTAGAAGCTGTCAACCCAAACTCCAGGCCACCAGAGCCATCAACCCCCAATAACCCCCAGGGGCACAGGGCACGCACAGGGGGTGCCTAGTAAAACAAAGTTCAAAGGTGCTGCCTCTTCCCGACTTCCCACTAGGGTTATAGTTAAAACTGCACTGTACTGTAGAAATCAATCCCGGACCGAGCATTCTTTTACCCTGCATGCCCGTTTAGCCTGCAAACCTTGAACAGCTGCCCGGGGACCAGCAAGTTTCCCCTTTCGTCCAGGCTGCTTGAGCGCACGAATCGCAGCTCGTCCCTTTCACCGCTAGCTGGCATGGATATCGATATTGGTAGCCAATCACGGCACTGGATTACTTCTCCGCGATGTCTTGGTCGGTAGGAATCTCGGTGGTACAGCTGCAGGGTTTAATCCTAACCTAGCCATTGGGCACAATATTCAATTTCAAAATCCGGTGGAAGAAGCAACAATCTTGGATAGAACGAAAAGAAAGAGAGAAAAAAGTGAAGAGTTTTCTCAATTGTTCCCCAGTTACACAAAGCAATACGGTTTCGCTTACGTTTGGCAACGGTTTAACCCTGGTGAAGACTGTGATATTTCTCTCATACTCCCCACATGCGATATGCCGGCGTATTCTTCGGAGACCCGCATCCACAGTCGGAGCCGCATTTGCGGCGTTTTCTCCACCCTGTGGCGGTCTCCCTTCCGTAATCCTTTCGGCCTTTCTCCAGTACAGCATCAAATTTGGTTCAGTTTTTTAATTCCTTGACTGTGAAAGTCTTTACCCCTCGCCAAAAGGCCTTGGCGCTCGGCTGAACCACTGACTCTCCCTCGGCGCTTGCCTCGCCCCGGTCGAGTCGAAGGGAGAACGCTTTCGACATGTCGGAAACAGGACAACTCAGATGGCAACAACACATATGCGAGGGTGCATTCAGAGCTGTGATCCGAATCTAGCGCTGTCACTTGTGAGTCGGAAGACATCAGATTGGTGAGCTTGAGCTGTCGGATGTGCTCGCCTGAGGATGAGTGAGACAGCTTCAAGAGCTTCTCCGCACTCTGGCTAAGAAATGATCTGCAGTTCGAGCCCTTCCGAGCCAAACACAGCTGTGAGAGTCTGGAGCTGTCGCAGGAGCTGCACAAAGGGGCTTTTGCTCCTAGCCGAGCAGCCCAGAACGTTGGTAGATCTGCTTATCAGACAGAGTTGCTGCTGCTGATCAGTGATATTCATGATTAACGGTCTGGCCCGTAGTGAACCCTGCAGATAATGGCAGAATGAATATGTTTGGCCGTCTGGATTCACAGCAGCTTTCTAGCCTGCTGATCGCTGGAGATACAAGTGGTTCCAGTGGCTCTGGTGCTGAATTGCACCAACGACAGTGTGAAGGCAATGCCGAAAAGACCCTGCCTATTCCCGCCTCACTCCACCTTTATCCGCGAGGCAGCACAACACAGCACGCAATTCATGTCCGCCGAGGAGGAGAAAGGCTCCGGCGGTCAAAGTTATTCGGTGATCAACCGAAGGATGAGGTGCACTGCTGCAGCTTCGGCGGGAATAGGTCGTGATATGAGTCAGATATGGGTATCAGGGTCCTTTTTCTCCGCGCCTTTTGCGCCGTTTGCGATACCTTCGTCATGGCAAACCTCCAGTTTTCCTTACCTAGGTAGGTATGTACCTTATCTCTCTCTGTGTTTCCACCTCCTCCACCGCCACTTATTTTCTCCTTCACTCAAGCCACTCCCACGATCCATTCTTTCCCGTATAATGCCGGGTCTGGGGAAACACCAACTTTACATTACTCGCCGACAAGATTGGCCTTCCATTTTGACAGGGAAGATTCCATGGAAGATTTCTTCTCACGTTACCTAAGATAACTCCACCTCGGCACAAGGAAGGAATTTTTCACTGCAATTCAATTAATTGACACCTGAAATTCTTCATCCCGAGCAATCTCGCTGTAGTGGACCTTTTGAGCCTGGCCCTTGGTTCTTGTTAGTGGTTTTACAGCGATGGATGAGATCCTTACAGCGGTCCGCGCGGCCGGGTGCTGTCCCGGGATTGACAAGTTCCAAGTTTCCAATCCCAAATTCCCAATGCTACGGTCAGAGATCGGTCATTAAAATTACAGCCAGACCAGACCAGGTCAACCAGCCCTGGATATCCCGCTGGCTGGGGGTGACCCGTGTCACCGTTGGGCTGCTTTGGCGTCTGGGGAATTTTGAGTTTGATAACGATGATTAATGCGACAATGCTTGCAATAAGAGTCTCAAGCAAAGGCCAGGGAAGCGAACGTCATCAATCCCTTCATTTGTCGTATAATTACCTGTTTGTTATCGAATCCCGCGGGAAGAGACAAGATGCTCAATCAGGAAGTTACGGTGCCAAGGCTAAGGAAAAGCTTATCGAAGGCTGGATCAGGCACTCTGTATCGGTTTCCGAGTCTGCATCGCGATATGCTTTACTGGTCTCGCAGGCTTAACTAACGACGGACTAGCCCTTCTCGTACTGCGAGCCCCCTTGAAGAATTGTTTGGTCTCTCAAGAGTCAGTGTTTTGACCGTTTACACGGTTTCGCCTGCGACTTTATCCGGCGCACGGAGTAACATTCTCCTGTATTATATCACAATTCCTTGTGACATAACCGACTCAGAACCCATGCCCAAAAGCAAGTATCCGACACCACGGACACGGCTTGCTGTTGCACTTGAAACTTTGTTGTTTGCTTTGCTTTGCTTCACCTCGCCTTGCCCTGTCTGGCGTTGCTTTGACGATTCGTCTCTAATCAAAACCCCAGCTCCGGACGGCGGACTGCCATTCCTAGCTCCCTCCAAGCGAATGGATGGCATGGGACGGAATACCATTCCCACCTTCCGAGGGCCTGTAAAATAGAATTAAGCCCCTGGCCTGGCGGCTTAACCAGCCTTTGCTTCCTCTACCGTTGCCGCGATAGGATTGAGGCGTCCATAACCCCTTGAAGCTACCGGTTGTGAGAAGCCCTGGTCCCCCGACCCGAACCGGCGGTTCTCCCCTTACCAAATACACAGTGAAGCCAAGCCAAGGCTTGCCATGTCTGAGTTGCTCCCGACAGGCATTGCATTGACCCCATTCACGAGTCGCTCATAACGTAAAGAACCCCCTTTGATATGGGGGCTTGTTAGTCAGTGATGCTACGGAGTAAGTAGAGCCGAGAGGGAGATGGATCCTTATCGGAGGGGCTTCTATCAACTCTTCTAGAGCTTCCTTTTCTTTCTTGGAAGCCACCCTGAAATGCTGTCCACCTTCTCCTTTGGGCCTGGAGCATAGAGTTGTGGTGGTGAAGATGCAGTTGTGGACACTAGAAGGATCGGTAGAAGGGCCATGGAAGGACAGCCACAATGTAGAAGCGTGTCTGCATGTGTCATGAAATCATTGCAAGCGTCAGTGTCAGTGAGTATCTGTAATATGAAGAAAATTCTACATAGTATGCATCCTTCAGGGTGCAGCTCCTGAATCATTCAAAACGTCCAAACTCAAAATATTCCAACCTCGGACTTTGCCCCGTGCTACCTCGGATCTGGGGGAAACGCCTCCCGGTTTTTAATTCTGTTCTTAGCAATCGTTACTGTAGTTTAGCTTCCGCAATTTCCACGTGTTGGTTTGTGGTTGCGGTGCCTCGGGGAGAGTACCGAAAGGTAGCGAGCAGTTGAGCAATCTCTCTTAGAGAGATCGGATTCTAACCGTGGACCTTTGCCGGAATTGGCCCGAGGTCTATCGAGCAAGCAGAATGTGGCTTGCGGGAAAACGAGTAGAGTTGCCCGAAGCTGGGGAAGAAGCGATAATGGTCCCGGAAATTCCCCCGTTTAGGCAGAGTCTAGGAAACGGGCGAATGGGAGGAGGGGGCGTGTGTAATGACGGAAATTCCTAAGGAAAAGGGAAGGTCACCGAGACTGGCCCCGACACCGATACCGACGCTGTCACTAGTAGGTAGGTACCTATCAAAGCAACGTGGGTGAGCGACTCGTGTAGAGCTTCCATTTCCAGAGTCTGAGAGTCAAGTCTGCCACGCGATTGACAGCTTTGACGTTTCATTCATCATTGATAATGCATCATCCACGGAATGGCCGTCAGGTCAGGGTGAGTATGAGTATGCACTGTTGATCAGTGAGTTCCTCGACATTCAATAGTTTCAAAAGAACTGAATCGTAATTAATTAATGGAATCAATTAAACACGTCTACGATATCTGGTTCTGGCCGAGACTTGTCACAGATGATAACAGGTTTTATTGATGTTATTGTCTCTGACTCTCTCGCTGCATACGCTGAGACATCCATTGTTTGTTTCCGGCCACAGCAAGGCAACAATGATCCTGACGCAGCTGATTTGAGATTCCTGAATTTGATGCAACCTCGGAGAAAGCAATTATTGAAAACAACAGAGTCAGTCAGTCATTTCACTGCCAAGGAACCTGCGAGACGAAGCATGTCACCGAGGTATGAAGTATACGTACGTACGTAGGTACGCCACAACGTGGGAGCGCCGCCTACGCCACGACTCAGCGCAACTGGCTACCTCTTTCGTCCAAAGCCTGGACAGATCCCTTCTGATTTACCCCAGGATCACGATTCCAAACCCGCGTCGTGGGAAATATCCAGAAAGAGATCAATATGACGTACGTTGTGCACGCTGAAAACATGATATGTCGCTGCCAATCTCACTCATCTCGAGATATCCGGCGCAAATGGCAGAAATGGTATGCGAAACCGAACTGTGGCTTTTGTCGCTGATGAGATGAATGAATTTTGGCTGCACTGTCGGGGTATGATATGATGCCATGTCGGATGCAATGCTCACTCTGTAATACGCCGAGGCTGAGATAATACGGTCTCCGAATTGCTCACTCCTTCGCTGTCCCAGTCACTGCTACGTCTGCTAGGAATAGCATCAAAGTTGCATTCGCGACACGGACGCCGCGGCTGCTTACTGTACAATGTCTACGCGTTGTGCTCCCCTAATACCTATGTACATACTCTTCGCATTCCCCCATGTTTTGGCCAGAGATTGGCTCGGATCTCTCGCCTCCGAATGTACAGTTGAAAAAGGTTCATCGTCCCGGAGTTCCGCAGTCTGATTGATTACGCTATCAGTATCGTATCTTGGACCCGTGATGCTTGGCTTGGCCCCCGAACTGTAACAATCCAATGTTTCGTTGGTGCCTGCCTGCTACGTGGTGATTCCTTGTGAGGTACAACTACGTACGGTGTGATTATTACAGGCATTCTCAGTTCGTGTTGTATTTGGGGCTGAGTTGCTGAGGCCAAGGCTGAGGCTGGCGATGGCGATGACGATTACCATGTAGCATGTAAATTGGGTGTAAGCCAGGTCAGCCAGCAACGCCTCGTCATCTGGGGGATCGATCACCTGAGAATCCGGGGTAGGCAGTTGGAAAAACGCATAAACCATCAACTACGATTAATCTAATTATGCTCAAGGGTAATTGAGTTGATTATTTCATCATTCCGGGGTATTTGCCTCCAATTATGGCATCTGCTACAGTTCGTTTGTTTTGCTCCAGTAGGGAGGGGAAGTGAGTTCTTCAACAACAGTATTGATCGTCATGATAGACATGTCACTGAGCGACAAGGCGTTATGATAAACTCCTATCGAGGAATCATAATACTCAAAATGTGTAATGAGCTTTCCATGACAGGAATTTCTCATTCCCCCCTTATGATGCCGTCATCGAAACAAATTCGATACTCTGGTACACACCCCTGTCTATGAGCCCAAGATGTGATATCGAATTTGGGTTGTATTCTCATCCGAAGTCGGCCTGAGTGTTTTGAGCTGGCCGTCTCCTGATACAGTACAGCCCTGTTGGTGTTGGTGTTGGCAAAGGCACCCAATCTATCACTTCTTGTGAGGCATGCCACCTGCTGAAGTGATATTGGGTGGGGGTGTATAGGCGGTCTCGTGGGGTTGACCGCTTTACAGCACAGCACGTCAAGCCAACATCAACTGCAGTGAGAGCTCTAATCTCGTCTTCTCCTCAGGCACGAAGCAGCTAGAGCAATCACCCGCTGCAGCCTCGCGCCTCGCAAGCCATGGATGTTGGGGGTTTGAGGGCTTGAGGGCTTGAGGGGATAGTTGTCTCTTTTGTTCTCTCAATTTTTGGGGGGCCTTTGATTGGATGTGACATATCGTGACAGCGCCATGCCGCTATTCAATACAACAAACAAACTGCCGATACAACGCCTCACAAAGCCATAACCAACAAACTCGTTGCACTTTGAACTTGAAAAACTGTTTGCCCCTGTATAATTAGAGCATGTCTCACGCGGCAAGAGCGTTAGGCTCGGATCAGGTGCTTGCCGTACCGTCCCGATGATCTCGCATCCGTTGCTTTAGCTCATCAAGTCAAGTCGCGTCAAATCACACTTGGCCTCGTTCTTGTTATCACATCCCACCAAAGGCTCCTCTTCTCCCCCCACGCAGAAGCAAAACCTCCCTGCCCAGGGTTCAGTGGGTGATTCTCGGCCAAGGAATCGATCCACGGGGGGAGATCCTCTTAGTTCCCGCTCTGAACATGAATACATATGAACACGAACAACGAGACGAGACGACGGCGCTTTACTTTTCTTGCCCTTGCTTGCTGCTTGAGTAAGGGGGAGGAAACAATCGGTGTTTCTTATGCTTTGACCCTGTGATTCCCTGATTAATCTACTGATTTATTGGAATATACTTTTTCTTTTCCTAAATCCTCTCGCATCAACATTGTTTGTGAGCTGTCACCTTGCTGAATCGTGCTTTGAGAAGCGGTCAGGCAAGCTGAGTGTCAGTATCAGAGTCAAAGTCAGTGAATGGATAGTGCCGGGTAAAAGAGATAACAACACGCCCTCGACTGCACTGCAATGCGTGTGCGTTCTCTCATGCAGCCTCGCCCTGCTGCATATGCATCTCGAGTCGCTGGCTTGACTTGACTCTTTTATCCTACACCGATCAATGTGTTTCAAGATTCTGCTACACTCAAGCTTCACCGCATCAATTCAGCTCGCCGTAGCTACAGCCGTAGCCATACAGGCCCTTTAGCCGGCCAGCATACCGCCTTTTGAAACCAGCCATGCAGACACTCTTACTCACAGCAACGACACTAATAACCCTCATGCATGCACTTTCCCAATATTCAGGTTATACAGACCTGCTTATATGCGCTGGCTTGCAGTTGGCGCGCATTCTCCATCGTCAAAGTGTTGAGCTGGCGGGTCTAACTTACACGACAGCAGCTATATCTGGTCTGGTCCCTTGCAGCTGTCCTTGGGAAATGAGTCACATATGAAAATTTTTTAATTGATTCTGTGACGTGACGTGACTGTAGGGTGTCACAGCGTAGGCGATGGATATTTTTCTCAAATTGGGTCCTGTGGTTGTGGTTGTGGTAGTGGTCGTGGCAGCGGGTTAATTACGGTGAAGTGAGGCCATCTACGGACGTGACTATCCGGTGTGAACAACAACACATCGGTCAAACCTGCTTGTTTCCTCCTGTTCACCACGATGACATCGGGTAAACCAGCATTCGGCCGAAACTAGAGTTGTTCCCCGTGTCACAATGCTTCTGAAGCATTGGTTGTTGGCATCGCTCACCTCGAGGCATCATGTGCTTCAGGGTAGGCTACTATATTTATGTGATCTCGAATACACTGCATATAATAGATCTGGGGGCGCATTCATAGGTATCATCGGTGGATTCTGAGTTGGACCAGACGTGGTATCATCTGACTAAGTATTAGATATCATTCGACACGTTGATAATGTTTGGGTATGAAGGTTCATCTGATGACATAGTGAGAGGAGTTAAGTTAGACACCCAAATATCGGGTTTATGGCTCAAGCCCGAGGAAACAAATCAATCTGCGTCTAGTCTATCGACTACAGTACCGTTTGCGGATGTGAGAAGAGACAGCCAACACATTGTTCTCTTCGCCCGTGGCTATCCACACACTCAATGAACAAAAGGCAAACAGTTATCCGCACTGACAGTTTCTGGACAAGACCAAGAGCTGGATCATACGGAAAACAAAGCACATACCACCTCGAAACCTGGAAGGTTGATGTTGAGTTCTAGCAAAGGCCTTGAACTGATTCATCCATGTCTGCTAAACTTGCCCCGTGTATAGATACAATGGCCAGTGTTCCTGCTAGGTACAATGGAGTACTCCATAAACGGAAGAAGATTTTGATGAAATTTATCATAAGATGCTTAGTTACCACACAAGTTGATGTCTTAGCACATCACAAACTGGACGACGATAAATATGCTGACTATTGGATTCTTGGACTTGCTCTCTGAGCAACTCAACGACAAGGAAGCACCCGGTAAACACTGTAGTATCCCCCACAAAGAAGTTTAGCAGGGCAAAGCATTCTTGATATCTGGCTCTAAGGCAATCCCGCCGTTCTTACATCTATGCACTTATCACCAGAACGTCAAGTCTCAGTACTCAGTGACACGTTCAATAGCAAAACGGGAATGTTGACCGCTCTTCTAATGAGCTTAAGTTGATATTGGAACATATGAAAGCATGAAACTCTTGAACTTGGCTATATGTGCTCACTATTTGCGAAGTTGTCACATGCGCTCTGGACCTGGTGCTCTGTGACTCCAAGACCAAACCGTAAGTTAATGTTACTCCTTCGAAGACTGCAGTACGCCTCGATAATGATTTTCGAAGTACGGCCGGGTTACAAAGACAGAGCATGCGGACATCGCAAGCACGATATGTGAATTTGAAATGATACTCACCCCTATCAAGTGGCCAGTTGATCGAAATCGGAACGAGACCTCACATGGTGGCCACAGCAAATAGGATGAAGAAGCATTTGAAACACGGTTATATATCTCGTCGTAGTGCAAACTACGGACAATGCGATGCCAACCCTATAGTCCTCAACAAGTCTTTGTAGGATCAAGTGTATGCCAAAACTGTAGATACGCCAAACGCCCCCAACTCCTCCCATGATGAAGAACAACTGGCATCTTCAAGCAACAGCCAACCAAGAAAGTCTCATCGCCAAACGCACACTAACTTCGAAGAGCCTCTAACCGGTTGCGCATCTGGTCCATCATAGCTTCTGGATCTTCCTCCTCCTCCTCTTCCTCCTGGGGTTTCTGTGGCTCCGGTACAGGCGCCACAGGGAGAGTGGGCTGCTTGCGGTCCTTGAGGATCTCTCCCAAGACTTTGTCAACCTCTCCGTCGGCCTCCTCGTCCTCCATAAGCATATCACCATCAGCAGGAAGCGAGTCCTCGACCATCTCCTCGATGATGCCCGCCTTCATCAACTCCACACTCAGTTCTTGCATGGTACCAGCCAGTTCCGGTAGACGGATAAGCGAGTTGACATCCTTCATAATACCGACACTCGCTCGAATGGATCCTTCAATCTTTCGCACAGCAAAGGCCTCCTGTACCTGCATCTGCACCGAGTTGAGCTGCGCCTTGGATGTGATGAGGCGTGCTGAGGTCTTTCGGGCGCGAACGAGCTCACGCGCAAAGTCGCGAACCTCTTGTTGGGCTTGCTTGGCGCGGGATGGATCGCGCTGGGCTCGCTTATCGGCTTGGAGGATGAGGTTCTTGGTCTTGTACTCGACTTGTTTCACAGTCTGGATATCTCGATCGATCTTGCGGATGTTTTGCCTCATCAACGCATTGCACTTGCGCATCTACAGCCAGACATGTTAGACAATAATGTGGAATAAGGTATAGACCGGTGTGTGTACCTGGGCCTGGGGATCAGGCTTCGCAAAAAGAGATTTGAATGTCTCCATGGTGGCGGTTGGATGGACAATGAAGTAGAAAATGCCCGCGCCAATGACGCAACTGTAAAGATGGCCAAATGGCGGAGTAGAATCCGTGCGGAGGTGCAAGTACGGTACAGCACAGTAATCTGTATGTTCGAGATGAGAAGTCTGTTAAACTGTCCGTAGTACTACCAGACTTCAACGCGTCTTGATGCCGTCGAATCAGCCGCAGCCAGTCGTTGATGATGTTGGGTCATGGTGGTGAGGCTCGCCCGATACTAGCCTCAAGGCTGAGGTGATAGGAAGGCCGAGGTTTCATTGGCCCGCGAGCAAAAACAGGGACCGGAGGGGCTTCAGTGAGAGGTCTGCTGAAAGCTTCCCTGGAGCCTGGCACTAAGATCAGCACTGGCTCGCCTCCGACTCCAGCGTGAGGTGCTTACCCCGCCATCGAATGCCGGCCGCGTGTAGGTAGGACTAGGCTGCCATTGCTAATCCAGAGATAAAGAGCCACTTCAATCAACGGCCTTTGATTGTTTGAAAGGGATTGTTATTGAGTCTCATGCAAGAAGCCTAAGAATTCAGCGGAAATTGCACTGGAATTGCACCCAGATTACGTCTCGCAGCTGCTTGTACGCAGCAAACCTCCAGCTGAGGTGACAAAGCTCCAGCACCTTCTAGGAGCTACAGCCCAGTAATAGTGGAGAAAAGCCGGCCTCTTTCAAGGGGCGGGCAAACGTCAGAGCGGGCACTCAAAAGTTGTGGTAGGGGAGTACCTTGGGGAGCACTATAACTTCAGTGGCAGCTGAGGTATCTGCTGATCAATTGCCCCTCTATTCTCTCCCCTTCTTAGACATTCTACCATCCCGCCTGTGACCAGACAAACGTGCGAAGCCTCAAGGCGGATTGATTGAATCAAGTACGCTCACCTCCCACTGCGCACTCTGCTAGCCTAGGTACAGAAGCTAAAGCTGCACCTCCTCCGCCCACCAAAAACTCATCCATTCCGTCTCCATTTCTCTTTCTCTGCTGCATCTGCGTCTGCATCTGCAACATCTTTCGCCTTCTTTCTCCTTATCTCTCCCTCCCTCTCTCTCCTCTGTCTGATTTTTCCTCCTTCACGCAACTTCGCGATACGACAAGATACCCTTTTACTTCAACCTTCACAATGTCTGACACTGTTTACCCCGAAGGTATGTCATTGTTCGTCCCTGTCCAGCCCCAGCCTTGTGCTCGTATTCCCCCTCCCTCTACCGATGCCGCCTTCAAGATGCAATCTACCGATACTCCTTCCCACGACTGCAATCTTGATCGCATTCTGCGCATACCCTCAGTATCACCTGCAATTCACCCGCTAACCACCCGCAGTCCTCTGGGCCCAGCGATCCTCCGTCGCCGACGCCTCCAAGAACTTCATCTACCTCACCATCTCTGTTCCTGATGTGCCCAAGGACAGCCTTACTCTCGATCTTCAGCCTACCAAGCTCACCTTCACCGGCACCTCATCCACTCTCAAGAAGAAGTACCATGTCGAGCTCGAGTTCTGGGGCGAGATCGACCCCGCTGAGAGCAAGATCAACCACACTGCCAAGAATGTTGAGATAAAGCTGCAAAAGAAGGAGCTCAAGGAGGAGTACTGGCCTAGATTGCTCAAGGACTCCAAGCGCGTCCACTTCCTCAAGACCGACTTCGACAAGTGGGTTGATGAGGATGAGCAGAACGAGGCCCCTGAGGACGACTTCTCTCAGTTCGGTGGCATGGGTAAGTCTATTACAAATCCCGATTGATTGCGCCTCGCAGAACCCTGTGACTAACAAATTTCAATAGGCGGCATGCCTGGTATGGGAGACATGGGTGGTGACTTTGGCGGTATCGACTTCTCCAAGTTGGGAGGTGGTGGTGCTGGCTTCCCTGGTGCCGAAGGCGCTGGTGATGAGCTCGACGAAGAGGATGACGACGACGACATGCCTGCCCTCGAGGGCGACGACAAGAAGGAGGCCGCCCCCGCCGCTGTCCCCGCTGCTACCGAGAAGAAGGACTAAATCTCTCAATTATGAATGTTTGACGTTGCCAAAGAGGAGCATATCTGAACTACAGTACAGGATGAGGCTGTGTAACTTTGGTTGGCGTTATGCCGTACCAAGGCAGGCGTATTTTTCGGATATGTAGTCAAGACTACATTGCCTGTTACGATATGGAAGAAAAAAATGGAAAAACTGTTAAGCACACGCACGGTGTTCATTATTGTGTTGAAAATCTGGTCAATGTGATCGTCAAAAAGGTAGCCTGATGATTTCAAGGCTCGTGCTTGAGGCAGGTCTACATTTGGACCCCTTCATGACTTGGCATGGGCGTTGTGTTAGGATTAGAAATGGTGATTGACGAGTCTCAGATACGAACGAGTTAATCAGTCTCGGTTTAGTGAGTGAATAGGATGTCTCAACCACGAAGAATAATTCTGGAGAAAATAAGCCGAGTCCTTCGTATATTTTATCACAGAGATACATGTTATATCATATCTTCACAGAAATCTGTGTGTATGAAGCGCTTCTTATTCCATCCGTTGTACAATACAATTTAATTTCCAGGTCCCTCAGTCGCGGCTAAGCAACATTGAGGCATGGCTGCCGAATTGATGAGTTCGACGTATCAAGGGTGAGAGCTGAGACCAAACAGTAACAAATGCAAAACCAGCTGCTCCGCTGTCCGACCTCGAAGGCCTCTCTTCCTCTTTCATTTCGGATCAATCTGCTGCAGCACTAAACCGAGTAACCACCGTATCCTTCCGCAAAATGCCCATAAAATACCGGGTCCCTTGTTTTTGTAATTTATCATTGTCTCATGCCATTGCCATGGCGCTTTGACGAATTTACTAGCATCATAGTTAGTATCAACCGTACAGATCAAGAATAAGATTACATACAGCGATCTCATCCATGTCAGCATCACCGGTAGCAGCTGGTGCGGGTGCAGGTGCAGCAGCATTGTTGCTGGCCTCAGGGGCGGCCGAGGCGTCAAAGTAGTCAGCCATCTCCGAGTCGAGTTCCTCCTGGGTCTTCTTCGCGGGACGGCTGTTGCGACCACGGCGCTTCTTGCCAGCAGTTCCCTTGGCAGCGGCACCCTTGGCGGCACCGGCGTTGTGCTTGTCAGCAGCAGCGGACTTGGGTTGGGCCTTAGGTTGTCTATGTCGCTGGTCAGTGATTGATTGGAAAGGGGGAAGATATTTCACGTACGTCGTGCGCTCGGCAAGCGTCTTGACGGTAGGAATGACCTTGTCAGCCTGGGCAGCTCCGACAACGATCTCGATCTGTTCAAATTAGTTACTGATGGGACAGGAGGCGCTGATATAGCTCACCTTGATAGGTCGGTTGTCGACAAGAAGGCCGTTCAGTTTCTGGAAAGCCTTGCTAGCGCCATCCGACTTATGAAAGGTCACGTTTGCGATACCGCGGCTTTGAGAGTTAGGGCCGTAGGAGAGCTCGACTCGCTTGATGGGACCAACGGATTGGATGAAGTACTCCTATCGGGGGAAAATAGCGTTAGTCTTCCGAAGTGTAGTTGAACAAAAATCGTCATTCCGTCATCGAGCCTCGGTCGTTCCAGTTCCGGGAGAGTATCACGTCGCCAGGATTTGGAAATCATGTTGGTTGACAGCTAGCAAGCAGAGCAGTGAGACAAAGACAGAGCCCTCAGTCCGCCCAGCAAGAATTTGAGATCAGTTTAAGCGCACCAGGCCACACCCACATGGCTCTCAGTCGTATAGTAACCCACAACTTGGACCCAGCCCAAGTATACTACAAGTGTAGTATTCGAGAGTCTGCTGAGAAATAGACAAGCAACCCGCTGTTCTCCCCAAAAGGGGATTTTTTCAAGCCGACACAACTCTGTCTCAAGATCTGCAAGGAATAGCTTCTGTATATGCTCACTGCTTGCTTGCTAAAGTAGATGCAGGATTCCAAAAGGTTTTATCCGGAGGAATTCGCTGGCCTTTGGCTGGTAGAATACGCATATCGTCATGACGAGCCTCCACCCTTAAAAGTCGGCGCTACCTAGGCGAGGAACGCTGACCAGGCGATTCCTAAGGTATCATTGCGCGACAAGGGTTATCTCGACTTCTGACATAGCACCATATTCCAGGGTTTACAGAGTCAAAGAAGGAGATGGGCGTCCGATAGCTCCAGGCCTAAGCTAAGTCGACAAACTAGTCGGAAAGACGCGACGTCGAAGGCAAAAATGAGAGCGGCGAAGGAGAAAAGGTCGAACAAAGTCCGAGGGCTTCAAGGGCCGCAACGGAAACATACCTTAATCTGCTGCTCCGAGACGTCCTTAGGCTATTGAAATATTAGTACACGAATGCAATTGGAAACCCGTGTTTGCGACTTACCAGATTGCTTACAATGATCTTGCTATCACTATTGGTAGGAGTAGCCTTGGCTGGGGCAGGCTTTGCGCCGGCACCGCGTGCGGGCTTGGTGCTCTTCTGGATACCACCAACGGGTGCAGCCGCGGCAGGGCGTCCGGCACCACGGCGCTGGTTGGGTCGGCGGCGAGCGCTACGGCGCTGGGCCTGGGTGATATCGTCGAGAGCTTGGTCGAGCTTGCCGGACATGATGATGTGTGTTTGTGAAGTGGGTAAGAGTAGGTCAAAGACGGGCTGAGAAAGATAGGCCCGTGAGATAAAAGGCTGTATCTGCTGTTCAAGCTGATGCAGTTGGTCAAATCAGCAGAAGATATCGAATGACACGTGCGATTTGGTGTCAAAGACGCGATTAAGTATGGTGAAGACTAGAGCTCGATGGGGGCGCAAGTCGCGAATGTGGAATGGAGTTTGAAAAGAAGGTGGTAATAAACGTCCGAGAGGCTTGAGATGAAATAAAAGGCGCGCGAGAGTTATTAAGGCGGCCGAGTAATAAGAAATTGTTTGGGCTGGGTTGAGAAGTGGGCGTGTATCGGTTGAGTTGAGTGAAGTTGGGTGAAGGTCGAAAGGAAGAAGGAGGCAAGGGAGGGAGAGAGACAAAGGCATAGAAAAACACGGGGGTGGGCACTGCTTCCTGCTCCTTCTGTTGCCCTCTAAGGTACTCCGTACTGCCTAATCAGCTCAATGCGCGTGGGTATGAATGTGGCGCATGTCAAAGCTAGTCTCTTTTAGTAGCAACAAGCCTCGCACCGCCACACTGTAAACATCTGGTACCAATTACAATGCGAATAGGGACATGTATCAAAAGGGACAGTTTGCACAGACAAGACAGAGTTTCATCACAAATGCAAACGAGCGCAATTCCAAGGAGGGGAGCAAACGACCAACAAAGATGTGTTGTTTGTTCTTTGCTTAGCAGAATCTGCCTAAGGATGCGTGCATAGCTCGTGCTAGGCAAATATCATCTGTGATAGGTTGGCGTTGACGTGTGCCATCAAATCTCCTATCCCAGTTGCCTCACTTCAAGTCGACCGAGACAATTTGTTGTTGGAAGAAATTCCCAGTATTGCATTGCAGATAGCTGAAAACCTCCCAGCAAAAGATCCATATAGTCCCCTTAGTCTAGTTGTATCGAACCCACGCTCTGCTTTCCGAATAGGCGGCATCGTTCGTCCAAAGAGTTCTCCTTAACGCCGAGCAGTCTTTCCTGCAAACTGGATATTCCCTTCTCGTAAAAAATTACAATGCGCGGTAATCGTGGTACTGTGCAATTATAGTGACTTTGGCGCTCCCTCCTTGCCGGCTTCAATCGGATCTTTCGCAGCGTTGACTTCGAGGAAGTGGTAGAGAACAATGAGAATCATTGCTGTAGTGCCGAAGAAAATGGCGAGTCGGTAGAGATCGTTGTCTGAGATCATATTTGCGGTGATGGAGGTGATGAACAGGAAGCTGCGTAGGCTTTGGGGAGCTAGATTGATTCTCGATCAGTACTTTGGCCTGCGCGCAAGCGTTCCAGCGTTGATAGTACCAACCAGGTATTTATTCTAGAAGGGAGTTGTTTGGATAGGAACCAGAATTGAAGTCAATGCTCTGAATGATCTGTGACAGCGTAATGGGATCAACGCGAGGCTGTATCTGTAGATGTTGGATATGGAGCTTCAACTGGCCAGATGGAGCTCTAAAGTGTCCGCGTTGCAAAGATAGGTACGTATTCTTGCTGGGGTTCTTAGTGCGGCCCGCAGTTGAAAGATTTCCCGACACACTATCCCCACTGTAAGCAACTGAGTGAGTTTCTAGGTACTAAGGTGAGAATGACTTTTTTTTCTTTCAATATGTACGCAATTCTGTCTTCGCTTGCGGACAAGAATTACCTAGTCCCTATCGCAATTCATATGAAGAGAAAGTAAACTACTCGATTTCTGTTAAACAATGTAACTCATAATACTTTGCCTGGCAAGCCAGCCAGACAGGCATTAATCACTTATACACGTTGAGCCACTTGCCCTCGAAGAAAAGTCTCGGCAGACACGTGACTAGCTGTGACTTCATCCTCCACACCAAGGCGGCCCAGCCCACCAACTATCAGCAATCTTCGACATTCGTCTTTTTTTCCAACCTAGATTTGGTGGCTTAGCCTCTCGCCATTCCCAACACGAAATCGTGGGCGTATACCTCGACAGAAACCCTCAACGGACCTCACGATCGTCCGAATCCCATCGAATATCTTTTTGATATCCACGATTACCCCACCATCAACTGCCCATCATGCCTCCCAAGAAGGGTAAGGAGCCTGCGGCCAAGAAGGCCACTAAAACGGTCGAGGACCGAACTTTCGGTATGAAAAATAAGAAGGGAGGTGCTGCCCAGAGGGAAATTTCACGCATGCAGGCGAACCTGAAGAACAGTGGCTCGGCCGAGGAGAAGAAAAAACAGGCCGAGAGGGAGGCTCGTGAGCGTGAGAAGAAGGCGGCCGAAGAAGCCAAGAGGGATCTAGAGGCTATGATGAACAAACCAGCACAAGTCCAGAAGGTGCCTTTTGGCGTTGACCCCAAGACAGTTGTTTGCATCTTTTACAAGAAAGGCAACTGTGAGAAGGGCAAGAAGTGCAAGTTTTCACACGACCTTTCTGTTGAGCGTAAGACAGAAAAGAAGAACCTGTACAACGATTCAAGGGGAGAGGAAGAGGAGAACAAGAAGGCCGAAACTTCAGCAGACTGGGACGAAGACAAATTGCGAAGTGTCGTTTTGTCAAAGAAGGGCAACCAGCAAACCACAACCGACAAAGTGTGCAAATACTTCATCGAGGCTATTGAGGACGGCAAGTATGGTTGGTTCTGGATTTGCCCTAACGGAGGAGATAAGTGCAAATATAAGCATGCGCTGCCACCTGGGTAAGGCTTCTGTCATCAAAATATCTTTGCAATTACACTAACACCAAACTTAGATTCGTTCTGAAGACCAAAGAGCAAAGAGCAGCAGAAAAGGCGCTTATGGACAAATCACCACTCAAGACCCTCACACTCGAGGACTTCTTGGAGTCTGAGCGACACAAGTTGACCGGTACTCTTACGCCAGTCACTCCCGAGACTTTCGCCAAGTGGAAGAAGGATCGCCTCGACAAGAAGGCAGCCGAGGAGCAAGCCCGCAAGGCCAAGGAGAACACTGGTCGTGCTCTGTTCGAGAGTGGCAAGTGGAGAGATGAGGATGACTCCGACGACGATGACGAAGATGACGATGTCTGGAATCTGCAGAAGCTTCGTGAAGAGACAGAGGCTGTGCGCTCCAAGAAGGAAGAGGAGCGTCTGCTGGCAAGCTATGATACTCCTAATAATGGCACCACGGGCCAGGCAACCCCAGCAGAGGATACTCCAGCTGAGACAGCAACCGGATCTTGAGTCAACAGAGACACAGGCGTGTGGCATATGTAGTCTAGAAGACCTTGGATCTGGGATTCGTCAAGCTCTCCTAGTTGGAGCTCGCCGGAGAACAGACCATCCAGAGGCAAGCCGAGCCCTGCTGCAGACCTCACATCAGTGATCCCACGAGTGAGAGATGTGTGCGGGTCTACCGTGGCGATCTCGTCATCTTGCTGAACCTCATGAGAGGAAGGATGATGTCTGTCCTCCGAGTAGAATAAATTACAGTACCAGTATATGAGCGTGCGAGCTGTCACGATGACTACCAATACTTCTATAAACTATAAGCCACAGCTGCATTCGCGCAGGAGGTTGCTTGCTCCATGCGTGAGATGTGTGCATTACCATACATGGTTTGCTCGCGATCATTGTGGTCGTAATGGTTGGTTTTATCCTGCCGAGTCAACTACTCTTTAAGGCATGATGCATAGCCAAATGTCTCGACGGCTGAATGCATCAAGAGGCGTCGATCTTGGGAGTTTTGAGGTCCTGGTGGTGGTGATCGTTTGTGAAGCACAAAATGGAGCGGCCAAAGAGAAGGCCTTTCGTGCTGAGGTTAACGCGGCTGTCCAACCCCAAATGATGCATCCTATGATTGCGGGGTGAGGATTTACAGTGGTTGTTATTGGGCGAACACAAAGTAAGGTAAGTAGCTAAGAGACGGTTGCAAGCTAATTGACCCGGACATTGAAGTCCGCTTGATGACATGGGATATCGGGTCATAATTTGGACACTGAGACTTTGGTTGTGTTATTGCATCCGCGGAAATGGGTCGACGGACATTATCTCGGCCGAGGAGTCAATAGCGAGAGTATTCGAGTCTTAATATTGGCAAGGATTCAATTTGAAGCGTTGGTGAAAGAAAGTCATAGTCGTAGTCGTAGTCGTAGTCGTAGTATAAAGTCAACTCAAGCATTTCCCCATAAACATGTGATGAACGCCCCCGGCCGGCAGATGATGTACCACTGAGATATAGCAGCTCGCAGCGAAGGGGAGGGATCAATTACAGGGCACGGAAGCTCTAAACGATCTTCGAAGAGGTGTCATCGAGGGGGAGCCAGGAACCAAGAAAGCGGTCGGATTGTGCCTTTGTTTGCTCGGTCAAACCCCGCGACCCTGAAACTTGAGGTGGGTGGGCTGTTCCTTCCCGGCCGAGGGGCTGTTTGATCTGGTTTGGTTTGGAAGTTTGACACCGAAGAAAAGTAGCGAGTCCGCAGGCATGACCCGTTCCCTCCCCCGCCTACGCATGCCGTCCTCCATTACCACTTCCTTCCCGTCAAGATCTACCTTACCTTTCCTACCAATTAACTCGCACCATAAGGTAAGGTCAGTTCCTGCTGCCCATACTAGATCAATCTCCACCTTTGGCCTCAGACCTTAATCCTTCAACTCTCCTCTTCTTATCTTTTCTCATTAATTGATCTTCTGTGTAAAGGAACTGCAATCATCAGCATCGTCGCTTCCGTTGTCGTCGCCGTCCTCTGCCGAGGGCACCCGGACGCCCGAGCCCGTGCAGAGACATAAGTCAAGAGCCGCCCACCACCGATATCCCGACGCCGCTCCGCCCCCCGACCTCCGATCTGGGTCCTCTAAACCCACCCGATCATCTTTTTCCATCCAAACGTCTCTGTACCTGTACTCGACTCTCCGGTGCCTCGCGTCTGAATGGACCCTACGGCTGCTCTCGATAGGCCGTGTTTCGACCGCGCCTCCAAATAAAGCTATACCTCGACTATATCTATATTCTACCTCTTGGGCTGCGCACGCCCGTGTCCTCTAGTCGGTGCTCCGGTTTGAGGTCCAATCGCTCTCTATCCCGGAGAACGGGAGGAAGCAATGACCACTGGAGCTAAATTGGCCCACCAAGATGTCACAGGCCATCAATCGCAATTGTCGTCACTATCTCCAGCAACAACTTCTGCCATCAGCATGCCTCTCGGCGCTGGAGGGCGACGCGATGGCGAGACCACGGCTTTGACTGCAACGGGTGCGGCCGTCTCTGCAGTACCGAAAAATAGCCCTTCCAACCGTTTTGTTAAACGTTACCGAACAGAAATCGCAGCCAGCTCTTCCAGCGTATTCTCTACCCTCGCCGCTTTCCCACTTGACAGCGTCAAGACTCGCATGCAGACCTACCACTACAATGGATTTCTCGACTGTGTTCGCAAAACATATCATGCTGAGAAGCTTGGCGGCTTCTTTCGAGGTATGTTACAGCCAATTGACAGGGTGTAGTCGGTCGCAATTGACTAACCCGACATTGCAGGCGTCACAGCACCGATGGCAAGTATAACGCTTGTCCGCACCGTCTCCTTTTCGATCTACCAACGTGCCAAATACTCTTATTCAGCTTGGGTTAAGCGGAACTTCGGCTTTGATATCATTGGCCATGTTAATCGCCCTGGCACATATCCGAATCTCTACTCGGTCGCATGCTTTGGCGCTGCTGGTGCGACCGCTGGCTCTTGTATAACCTTTCTCGCCTGTCCTTTCGAGCTCACCAAGCTCAGTGCGCAGGTCTCTGTACTGCTCGCTGAACGCGGTTCGACCAATAAAGGCAGTCACGCTGTGGCAGCTAGCTACCAAAATAAGGGCACCTTACGGACAATGGCGAACATCATAAAACACCGGGGTATTTTTGGTCTGTATACTGGCCTGAAGCTTCATCTCCGTGAGTGGCCGTTCGAATGATGTGGCTTCTGCACTGACTAACAATTTGCAGTTCGTGACACATTAGGCACTGCTATCTATTTTATGGTGTATGAAAGCGGAAAACAAATTGGAAATACATTGGCTGGCGATCATCCCAACAGTAACAAAGTGGCTGTTGTTGCCGCTGGCGGTATGTGTGGTTTAGTATCGTGGGCAATGATCTGTAAGATGAGCTGCACCTCATTGTGAATTCCCTTTACTCACAATTGACAGACCCGATCGATTCAGCCAAAAGCATCTACCAGCGAAACTCGTTACTCTATTCCAAAGGGGAAAAGGTCGAACCTGCGCCAAAGATCGAATTCTTCAAGCGTCATATGTACCGTGGCCTAGGAGTTTCTATGAGCCGGTCATGCGTTGTGAACGCCATATTTTTCTCGTCATTTGAGTTTGTCAAGAAGCACATCCATCAAATGGATGATGAGAATTAACTTGAACAGAATCTACCCAATTGCGTGTTGGTGGAATAAGTAGGAATATCAGGTGGTCAAGTGACTATTGGGAAAGGTATCTGTCGATTTGGATGGTTGGTAACCGGAACCCAATGCAGAAGCATGCATGCATTACGAATGGGCGTTTGGGAATTAGTGATTTATCTCCAGCTATCACATGTGGGTGGTTAGTTGTTCAGGGGTGTGTGATGACATGAATACTTCGAAACAGAAGACTGAAGTCTGAAAAGGACAGAAGACAACGGGAACACCAAATTGGCTGTCCTCAGGAATAAGAAATCTACTCATTTTATATTACTACTGCCACGTTCTGCTGAGCCTCTGACATCTAGCCTGCCGGTCAGACACCATGGACCTTATATAGAGCACATATGAAAGCCTCGTAGTCTCAAAATCTCTATAGACTTGGCTTGGAACAAGAATGGGCATCGCGGTGCTTCACAGAATCATTATGAGAAAGGAGTAAGTTATCAGAGGGGACATGTTTACCGAATCTAGTTCATCAAATTGTTGCCATTGAGTGATAAAGTAACCTCTATAGGTCACTTTCTAGGTAGACAAGAACCATTCCCTTTCCTTTCTTCACAACCGAATCGAATCTCCATCGATGCTCACCGATACCTCCGAAAGTCATTCGCATCCAACTTCTCACTTCTTCTGTTCTCCCTGTCCGTTGCCCTGCTTAGCCGCCTCATTGGCGTTCTTGTCAGCTGCAGCCTGAGCTCGAGAGTCAAAGCCGGTGTCCTTGCCATTCTTGGCCTTTTTTATGAGTGTAAGTATTTCTCTA
Source organism: Fusarium mangiferae (assembly GCF_900044065.1). NCBI lineage: Eukaryota > Fungi > Ascomycota > Sordariomycetes > Hypocreales > Nectriaceae > Fusarium > Fusarium mangiferae. Next base: position 868,766 of record NW_024573936.1, read on the forward strand.
TATGTTTTGAGAGGACTGAATTGTATGCTGGGCATAGGGGAGAAGACTTACTTCGTTGGACTGGATCCGCGCCGCAGCATCCTTGGTCATGGGGTTGTTGGTTTTCTCGACGCCAGACATGATGAATGGTGAATTGAGTAGAAGATTTTGTTAAGTTTTGTGTGCGTGTATGTGTTGTGGAGTGCAGAGTAGTCGTAAGTAGATCAGAGTGGAGTGTGTTTGTGAAGTTGTTATTGTTGACGAGATGGAAAGATATCCAGAAGTGGGAGAGTCTGGGGTATTTATCCTTTTCCAGGAACGTTTCTCTCACTCTCACTCTCTCTCTCTCTCTCCCTGCTTGATGAGCATTCTTGATTTGACGTTCTTGTTTGTTAGTTCTCGCTTCTCATCGCTTCTTCTGGTCGTGATGCTGTCAGTCGTTTGCTCTAATTGCGGTTTGATCAGGCATACACCAAGCAGTAGCAGTCAAACAAAAGATGTTATGCTGGATCAACAACTTGCTCGATGCATAGAGACAAAAGCTGATGTTTTATACCATTTCATCTGTCTCAAGGCACAGGAGGTAGATGACAGAAGGGCTCTATTTCAACTCGGGGACTGGAGGCAGAATATACGCGCTGATAACAGCCACAACACAAATGAATGCACAGATTGCTGATTTACGTTGAATACAAGGTGATAATAAAAAAGTTTTTAATATAAATTCTACTGTAAGAAGAAGCAAGTAGTCTCTCATCATGATCCTAGCTACTATCACCCTGATGCCCATAATATGATTACCAGAACGCCATGCTTAATCAAGGCGGGTATCTTCGCCCACCACCTATAACTTCACCTCCCTGAGCAACGGATATCGAATGTGATCCAAGGCCATTCATAGACCAGATACAAGTCATACAACGCCATAAATGCAATCACCAAGCCACCATCCTCGCTGAGTCCCAAAAAGCCAACAGTCCTTACTCCTTACGCAAACACTTCAGCAAAGGCGCAATCCTCGACTTTTTGCTCAACCCGACTCGATAGACGGGTTTGTTGATGATTGCTGACAATCCCTTGGAGGGCGTTGAGCTTCTGCTTGGAATTGCTGGTTTCTCTGGTTTTTCTCCTTTCTCTTCTGTTGCTGCATCTGAAGCTTTCGACGCCGCGTCATCGTCCAAACTGGACACAGACTTGGCAAGGATGTTTGTGTCGGATTCCTTCAGGATAGAACTTTCTCGACTCTTGTTCTTCAGCGAGGGTTCCATCTCGCTTTCATCTGCTAGCTCATCTTTGCTTTCAGACTCATCAATGTCTATCTTGGGCTTTTTCTCTGGCCGCACAGCATCTTCAGATAGCGACGCATCGTTTGTAGATGCTGACGGATCAACTTTGGGACTCTCCTCCCTTGCGTCTGTTTGATCTGACTTTCTTGGTCTCCCACGCTTCTTCTTGGGTTTCGTGACAGGCGTGACAACCTCTGGTCGAGGTGAAGGTGCCTCTGGCATTGCTGTGGGCTCTTCCAGGGTCTTCTTCTTCGGCCGGCCCCTTGATTTCCTTGTCTTTGTTACCTTTTCAGGCTCATAATTATCAAGAGCATCTTCTTGCATGGCTGGAGGCTCCGGTTGTTCTGGTTGCTGTTCATGCATAGTCTTGTCATTTGCAGGCTTGGGTGAGTCACCGTTCCTTATTTGCTCTAGTTGTCTCGTTGCTTTTTGTTTGGGAGGCGAATCGATGGCGGAGGTGACGTCAGGAGATGAATCCCATCTGTTTCCAGTGGCTTGTCCGATTGCTGCTCTGTTTGGGTCCATCACACTTGAAGGCGGAGGAGGAGCGGTACTCATAAGATAATGAGCATGGCTTCTGGGAGTGTTGATGTTTGTTGCATCTCCGCTTGACGCAAGATTGATTTCGAACTGACGGATCGGAGGGAGTTGGTGATTCTGGCTGTCACTAGAAGGCAATTGCACACTCTCGTACTCCAGCTTCTGGGCATCAGTAAGCGGGTTTGTGGTAATGAAGAAAGAATCGTCTTGATTGACTGGCAATGTTGGCGGGAGCATGCTCGGTGTTGGCGCTGGCTGGGATTCATGGTTGCTATCCCTTTTAGCCATGAAAATGAAGGGGAATACCAAGTCGACATCGTTAGAACCTTGGAAAGACGGTTCTGGATGACTGACTTTTCTACGCTTCTTGCCTGAAGGTGAACCATCTGATCGCCCAGCCTTTGAGCTTGGAGTCTTTCCTAGTTTGTCCAGCTCTTGCGCGTGACGAGAGTCAGAGGTGGAATCAGACTGAGCCTTCAAACTCTTGACCTTGAGTTTTATCTTAGGTCTAACAGGGCGCTCATCAGGTGAACTTGGTACATCCCACATATCGTCCATAACAGCCATGGGTGCTTTTCTTCTGCCTGGTGTCGAGGCCTGGGTCCATTCATCTGAACCGTTTCCGTTGGTGTGTCCTCTTTTTGTTGCCTGATCCCTTTCAGACGGTACTGAGGAGGGTTCAATAAGTCCCGTTACCGTTCTTTTGAAAGGTGCTGGTGTTGTCATCTCAGAGCTTGAGACTGAATGTTGATCTTGATCATGTGATCTGGCTGTCGGCTCTGGAACATATCCACGGGCTGCATCATTCTGCTCATTGTAAATATTTTGAAAGAATGACGGGTTTGTTGATGTCGTCGCACGGCTTACACCTCCAGAAGAAACATTTGCAGCTTCAGTCTGAGCTTCAATCTCGGCTGGTCCAAATGACAATGGTGCCTGTATATTTGGAGGCGGAGAAAAGCTGCCATCCTCACCTTCATCGTCAGAATCAAGTATTACGATCGGAGGCATCCTGGCGAGTAGTGACGCATCGCTTCAGAGGTCACATGTGGTGATGAATCCTCAATATTGAAGAACGTTAAGCCTAAATTGACATCGTCGCTTGAAAGACAAGGATAACAAAAGAAGCGCGTTGTGACGTGGGGCTCGATAGCTCACTACGCGTGGGCACGTGATGAGTTCCAACCTCACTTCATCAGACCAAAACACTATGACTCCAACGTTGGGGATGTCATTTACAATACCTACACAAACATTCATCTATTTGTTTAACATGGCAACCAGTCACAGCAATTGTAGAGAAGGAACAAAAGTTTCATCATCATCATCATGAAAAATAGGTCAATTTGTTGATTTTAGACCCTCATCTGCTCCCAATCGGGAGGGTATATGCAAATGTTGAATGCTCGCCAAACCAGCCGTACCCAGATCCTAATCCACAGGTTAACTTTTAGGATTTTACCACAAACATATCTGGTCCATTTTTTTAGGCCAGTCCCAAACGCCGATGTTGAAATCGTAGCTGTTTTGAAGAACAGCCTCCACAAAAATGCTATTAACACAATCCTCATACGCCTTCATCACCGTCATCAACCTCTTATACAATTATGGGTTGGCATTTATTTGGCGTACTTGGCACGGAAGTACTTGGCCGCGTTAACCATGTTGGCAAGCGCCTCCTTGGTCTCCTTCCACTGACGGGTCTTGAGACCACAGTCAGGGTCGATCCAGAGCTGCTCGGGCTTAAGGAACTGAAGCATCTCCTCGATGCGGTCCTTGATCTCCTGCTCGCTGGGGACACGGGGAGAGTGGATGTCGTAGACACCAGGTCCGATGTGGCGGGGGTACTCAGAGTCGACGAAGACCCGGAGGAGTTTGGCATCAGACTTGCTGTTCTCAATGGACAGAACGTCAGCATCGAGGGCAGCGATGGCGTGGAAGAAGTCCTGGAACTCAGAGTAACAGAAGTGGGAGTGGATCTGAGTGGCGTCCTCAACACCGGCGGTGGAGAGGCGGAAAGCCTGGACGGCCCACTTGAGGTAGGCATCACGCTCCTCACCGGAGCGGAGTGGGAGACCCTCACGGAGAGCGGGCTCATCGACCTGGATGACGTCGATGCCGGCCTTCTCAAGGTCGACGACCTCGTCACGGAGGGCAAGGGCAAGCTGCTCAGCCTGGACGGACTGGTGGACGTCGTCACGAGGGAAAGACCATCGAAGGCAGGTGACGGGGCCAGTAAGCATACCCTTCATGGGCTTCTTGGAGACCGAGACGGCGTACTTGGACTCCTTAACGGTCATGGGCTGAGGTCGAGAGATGTCACCGACGATGATGGGGGGTCGGACGCATCGAGAACCATAGGACTGAACCCAGGCGTGTGTGGTGAAAGCATAACCCTGGAATCGCTCACCGAAGAACTGGACCATGTCGTTACGCTCAGGCTCGCCGTGGACAAAGACATCGAGGTCAAGCTCCTCTTGGATCTTGATGTTCTCCTCGATCTCCTTCTCAATGAAGCGGTCGTACTCCTCAGCAGTGATCTCACCCTTGGTGAACTTGTTTCGCTGAACTCGGATCTCCTTGGTCTGGGGGAAAGATCCGATAGTGGTAGTGGGGAAGAGGGGAAGGTTCAGCTTCTTCTGCTGCTGGCTGATACGGGTAGTGAACTCGCTCTTGCGCTCGTAGTCCTTCTGGGTGACCTTAGACTGGCGCTCCTTGACCTGAGGGTCGTTGGTTCGGGGAGAGTCGGCACGAGCCTTGATGGACTTGGCGTTAGCCTCAAGCTGCTCGCGGACGGAGGCAGGGCCCTCAGTGACGGCCTTGGCAATGAGAGCAATCTCAGAAGCCTTCTCAGTGGCGAAAGAGAACCAGTCGGCAATCTCGGGGTCCAGCTTCTTCTCGCTGGCAAGAGTGTGAGGGGTGTGGAGGAGAGAGCTGGAGGTGGCAGCGATGACACGGTCCTTGCCGAGCTTCTGGATAGCGGTCTCAACGGTCTCGATAGCACGCTTCAGGTTGGTCTTCCAGATGTTGCGGCCGTCGACAACACCAGCAGAGAGGATGGTGTTGGAGCCGAGAGCACCGAGAACCTTCTCGAGCTGCTCGGGGTTGCGGACAAGGTCGATGTGGACACCATAGACGTCCTTGGGGAGGAGGTCGAGGTTGTGGACGATGTCACCGAAGTAGGTAGTGAAGACAATCTTGGGGATCTTGTCACCAAGGCTGGCGAACTTCTCATAGGCGGGCTTGAAGGCATCCTTGGTCTTCTGGGGAAGATCGAAGACGAGGACAGGCTCATCAATCTGGACAGTCTCGGCACCAGCCTCCTTCAGCTGGGTGAGGATCTGCTCATAGACGGGGAGGAGCTTCTCGAGAAGGTCGATGGGCTCGACAGACTGGCCACGGTCGGCCTTGCCGAGGTGGAGGAAAGAGACAGGACCAACGAGGACAGGACGGGTGGTGATGCCAGCGTCCTTAGCCTCCTTGAACTCAGCAACGGCCTTGGGGCTGTCAGTGAGCTTGAAGGTCTGGTTGTCCTGGAGAGTAGGCTTGACGTAGTGGTAATTGGAGTCGAACCACTTGACCATCTCCAGAGAGGGGACATCGATACCCTCCTTCTGGTGACCACGGCCCATGGCGAAGTACTGGTCAATGGGGTCAAGGCCATCCTTGGTGTATCGCTCGGGAACAGCCTAAAGGATGTGGGTCAGCAAATGTTGTTCTATGACTCCAAGTTGAGGGAGATACGTACACCGAAGTCCTGGATCTGGTGGAGGACCTGGTCGTAGAGGGCGAAGTCGTTACTGGGAATGATGTCGACGCCGGCATCCTGCTGGATCTTCCAGTGAGCAAGACGGAGGCGCTTGGCCTCAGCGAGGAGGTCGGACTGAGAGATCTTTCCACCCCAGTCTAAAGTTTGATTAGTCGATGATGACACGAGTCAGAGATTTGCGGAAGACTGACAAGCTTCGGTGGCCTTCTTCAGGTCACGGTTAACACCCATACGGGGGAAACCGAGGATAGCGGACTGAACCATCTTTGCGGTTGATTCAACTGCTTCTTCTAATTCTTGATTTGGGTATAACTGTTGTTGTCAAGTTAGTCTTTTATTCTGAAGTTCTGGTTGAGAGCACGGTGCAGGCGGGGGTGACAGCGGGGAGAGGGGCGGAGGAAATCGAGCAGGGCTGGACTGGACTGGATGGATGGAGGGGAGCTGGCGGGGAGTTGAGAAAGGCGGAAGAACTGTGAAGAGCTTCACGTACAAAGTGGTCAAGAGCCCCTGTCTGTGCCAAATTGGATCAATTGAAAGATCCTTTTCGAGATAGAGCAAAGGGAAAGAGTAAGATGAAGAAGAGAGGAAAAGGGAAGGGAAGAAAAATTGGGAGTCGAGAGTAGAAGAACGTTTTGAGCTTGCTCAGACGAAAAATCAGAGGGGACCAACCAAGCCAGGCCGAAAGCGGGGGAGGGGTAAAAAAGTGGTCAAGGAAAGCTACGCCGCTGATTTGATTGGCGCCGGAGCACTCGAGATATCTTACACCATTCGTCTACCCACTCCATTCACCGATAAGTGAAGGAGTAGCTTACCTGCCACTGACGGCCACTCTAGCCACTACCACTGTTACTACATACTACTGCTACGGTGCTACCTACGGGACTGTACGACCTTAGGGGAGGAAAGAAAACACAGGACCTCAATCCTAAATGACAAAAAGACTTAGGTAATATAGCCTAAGTTTAGGATAACTTTTGCTAAGTTTATTTTGACACCCTACAGTAAGGTTTGCCGTTTTCTTTACCCCCGAGGACAACTCAGGCGGAAGCCTCTAACAACATCCACCTCGAATCTCACGTATTCGTACTTAGCGTATGAGGCGGTTGGTTAATCGGAGGAGGCGGTTGCCGGAGTGGATTTTCAGGGCCCTTTCCACGGCTCACGGGCTGTCGGTGGGCGCTAATGGAGGGGCAGTTTGCAGCAGCTCTGCAGCTTGTGGCAGGGGTATTCACCGTTCTCGCAGGGCACAATGGGGCTAGTACGCCTCAATGAATCTTTGCTCGGCTCCCGAATTGCGTGCTTGAATGTCAATCACCTCATCAACCAATTTTCTCTTCTCTCAGGAGCTACAATGGAGCAAAGGAAGCAGGAAGAAGTGTTGAGGCCAATTTCTACCTCGCCGCAGATCGGCCTTTGGCGTCGTTTTGCAACCCACTTTGTTGAAAGATCGACCATTCGTAGCCTCCAACAGAAGGACGTGTCCTAATTTTTCGTTCAACGGTGTCGGATTTTCCTACTCTTGGTTTGCAACAGCCTATCGTACTGGAGACCGACCACGTGCTTTAGCGTTGTGTTGTTGTGATGTTGTAGGAATTGCGCTTACACCGGAAATTTTCGGAGTTTGGAGGATTTGGACTACGTACATATGACAAGCCAAGATGCATCAAGGAGAGTGCCGAAAACTTGATATATTTTCAAGAAGATGTATCCACTAGAAAACTGTTTAATTGCTCTACGAAAAATCTTATTCTTCACTGTCTACTTACGCGACTCATACCAGGAAAGATAATAATATGGTACGGCTCCAGGTTAGGTAGGTGTGTCGTGTTGTTTATGATCAAGAGAGATCTGATGCTCAAAAACACACAGCAGTAACAATGTCGATTGAGAAAGTCAAAACAGCATGATGAAAGGTCGGGTCGTTGTCTCCTTCTCCAAAAGTTCGCAGAATGGATCGGTCAAGTGATTTTGACTCTCCAGGTCCATGCTGACCTCGTGGTGACTGCGTTGCACCTTCCAATGAACAAGCGCTAGGGAGACGGATAGGAAGGAACAGATATGGAAGTCGCGATGGCCTCAATGGAACCAAACGCTACCAGGCTTCCACCCGATCTCTCCAGGAAGATGCAATCCTGTTTCATCAACACGTTTCATTTTGGACGACCCTCATGACTTCTTTCTTTTGGTGACTGACCCTTCACTACTTTTTGGTCGTTTCTTGGAAGAGTACCCCTATCCCCCCAAGCCTTACTAATGCCTTCCTTCAACCTCTCAAAACTCCTTTGTTGTTGCAAGATCCCAAAACGCCGTAAGCAGAATTCGGAATCTACAGTAAACGATGTAGCTCTCCAGCCAATTCCTGTTCTGGCCCCTCCTGCTGAGGAAGAACACCAAGAAACCAGTGAGAAGAACCGACAGTCCATCATAGGCTTGCCAAACACAGCTTGGGCAATGCCAATACGGAATAGTTCTTTCGAGAGTGGCTCTGTCATACGTCAGCATGTGGATGACGACGATTCAGATTCAGATCAAGATCGAGCGCAACCAGCAAAAAAGTCCAGCACTGCGTTTGATAGTGTACGCAACAAGCTCATTCGCACCATCTCACATAGTAACAATGGAGACCATCCATCCCATGTTTCTGTTGGGAACAGTGAAGAGGAGATTGCACGCAGAGCCGAATTGAAGCGCATCATGCACCAAAGGATTCAGGATGAACTAAAGTCGGATGAGTCGGATGGTCAGATTGAGAGTAAACCCGCGAACAGTAGCCAGTGTATGGTTTCAGTCGTTGATTTGACGTTGCCTAACTCTGGACCCCGAGATGCTATTGAATTCGGCGTTAGCAAGTCTTCTTCTCGCAATGGACATTCTACCCCATTCGACTTGGATCAGGCCGATCAGGACACGCAACAAGACAGTCGAGTTTCTCAACAAGGTGAAAATAAACCACAAGAAACATTTTCACAGACATCAGAGTCAATTAACGGCGCTGATGATTGGAGACAAGATGACGTGCATCCAAGACTCTCCCCTTCTTACCCCATGAGGCACGTTCCAGCGAGCGAAGACGGCGACTTCACACATTCTCAGAAATCTTTCCAGCTGTCAAACGGCACTGGGCGTCTCGACCGTATTCTGGGACCAGACAGCAGCTTCAACAGCCGTCATGCTTCTTCAGGAGATGGGCATTCTGCTCTTGGCGTATGGCTCATAGCCCAAGGTCTCCGCTCAAGAGACAACTCAACTCTTTTCCTTGACGAAGAAGATGAACTTGAACCAACTGAAGACACCAAGCTAACTGATTACAATACTTCTTCACTAACACGGGCGGAGGGGGACCATGTCCAAGAGACTCGAGAGACAACAGCAAATGGAAATCCGAATATACCCCATGAACCAACCATTATTGACATACCGAACACGGTGGAAACATACTCTCGGTCCAATTTTAAGGCAAATACCGATCGCTACGAAATATCAAGCCTATCTGGAGAGTTGCCATGGGGCCCTACTGTAACAGCGCTTCTCAATTCATTTACCGACAACACGTCTTCAAGTGACCCATCAAAGTTACATCCTAGCCCAATGCGATCTCAGCAGAATCTTTATAAACTTGACCCCAAGGACCTGGATAGCATGGAGTTATCTCCATTTAAATGTAAGTGATTTCAAACTACCACTTTTCAACGACGACTAACATTGTGAAAAGGGCGAAGCCATACTTCTTCCCAAGACCAGGAAAATACAAATGACCAGAAATCCAAGAGTGTGAATATCGGCGTGCCCCAGATAAAGTCCCAGTCTTATGGAAACTTTCACTACGTTGAATTTCCAGTGAAGCCTCCACAAGACACGGCCTCCTTGGCTCAATCAGAATCTGCCAGCTTCCTGCAACGTGAGGCTGAGCTCGGGTCCATTAGGCGACGTTTCAGTGAAGCATTAGCACTAAAGAAACCAGAGAAAAGAGTGGTAACCCGTTTCCGTGAGGAGTTTTCCGAATCTTCGCTGCCACCAACTGTCCATAAATCCTTTAGAAGCAAGATCCAGCTGGCAATTCCGAGCCACCTGAGGGCGAAGTCCGATGGCATTGACCTCCGACACAAAGGTGGCTCTTCTGGGCCACCCAAAGGGCAAAATTACCTGCTCATCCCTGTGGAAAGATTAGGAGGGCACGAAAGAGAAGCGAGTGACAGGTCAAAGGGTCGTGCGAACTTGAGCATTCGACCTCACATGAGTCGGCTGCCTACCGAGGAGTATCAGAAGCCAGGATTAGAGCGCCGAGAGAGCGCAACAGACCTGTGGCAACGGGCCATCAGACTTGAAGCTGAGAGAAGGCACAGTAGTAGTATCCATTTAAGCACAGCAAAGCCGAGCCAGAGAAGTCAGTCCTCCAACAGATCACTGAATGAACCCGGAGCATCTAGAAATAGCACCAGAAGTGTCTCGGATACGGGACGAGAGGTCTCTCAACTAACTCCCACAACGGATGAGCTATCCTCGCCAGGGAACTCAAAGTGGCTGATTGAGCGCTGGGTTGCCACAATGCGACCTAGGATAGGGGAATCAGCTGGAGACCTGAGGTCAACACGACTCACAGAGCCTCCAAAGTCTTGGTCCAGATTCCCGTCCCACAACAGAGAGGAGAGGAATAAGAACGCGACAGATAGAGACCGGGTGCACCCTAGAGATTTTGCGGTCAAGCATATGACGTCTGAAGGTCAGATTAGATGGGCCACAGATGCGCCCCTTGATGAGGCAGAGCAGCGTGCACGTACTCTGCCACGGTCTTTTTCAAACAAATTTGGTAAGCTGGTCAAGTCAAAGATGGGACGGATTATCCCATCAAAAGGTCTTAGACATCGTGTCAGTCAAGGTCATTTCAAACAACATGCTGCCTTAAGTTCAGCTTGTATGGAATATCCCGAAATGGGGATTCGCCCTTCCGAATCTGGATATACCGAGCTTCAAGCACTGGGGAGAGAGATCAGCAACATGAAGGGGGAGCCTCACCTACACGTCCCGGGCAGGGAGCTGTCGAAGCCACAGTCTTCCAGAAGCTTGGGTGATAGAGTAGTTGCTTTGATGCACGAAGCAATTGGTCAACGACATTCGAAACACGACGAAGTTGCCGAAGTCGCCGAGTACCCAACAGTCCCGCTTACACCAAGCGTGGTCAGAGAGAGTATTGCTGCAACAGATGTATTTGTCACACCGAGAAGTCGATTTTCGAATGATGCCATGGACGGAGAAACAAGAACTGGGACAGGAGCAGAATCAAACAAGGTGGAAGACCAGAAGACACCGCTAACGGGACCCGAGAGTATCAGGGACGCTCCCCTGAGCAATTCCTCAACCAATATCAAAGACGTGGAACCTCAAACTCAACTTCACACCCCCGAAAAGGGCTCGGCTTAACCGTAGCAGTCTGTTTAAAAGAAACCCAATTTATTACTACGGCTATATTGGCCGGCAAGCAAACTTTTGAAAATACTAGATATCCTATGAACGGGGAGACATGACAAGCACCATGTACTTGTGAACGAAGGTCGACTATGGAATTTTATTCATTCTGTCTTTTTGGCCTGCCGGAAGTAACAAGCCTTACGTATGCTATCTCTAATGCCAGAGTGTTGTTATTCTGCTCCCTTGTCAATAGATCAGGTGTCTTGACTCATTGCCAGACTTTTGTGCGACTTCACAATCCTTTCCGTGTACCCAGATATGCTGCAATCCGATCAAACGCGGGTAGAATGATGACCAGAGGTTGCACAAGCAAGAAGGAGACCGTGACGTGACTAAACAGTTTCCTTCTCCTTCTCCGTTTTTTCACTTTTGAGCTCATAACGCTCCTTTCTAGCTCTCGCCTCGTCCTCTTTCCGCTGCATTTCCTCCTTTCGCTCGCGTAGTGCAATGCAGAACTTTGAGCGAGATCGGATACTGGGACCCTTCCAGATGAAAACAAACGGAATGAAACACATGAGGGCACTGAGACCACCGAGAAGAGAGCATGCACCATTGATGTGGAGTTGACGGAACATGGGCTTTGTGGCAAGTGGTAGCACAACAGCAAAGAGAGAGCGTGTCGTAGAGGCGGCAGCATTCGCAGAGGCAGCAAAGATCTCATACGCATCTGTGAGGTAGTTGAGTATAGCCATGAAGATTAGCATGAAACCCATCCCAAACAAGACACCGGCAAGCATAGGGGCGGCGAAGGGAATCTCTGCACGGGCAGACCAACCAAGCCAAAAGAGAGAGACGACGAAGAGGGGGCCACCGAGACAGGCTAGAGGTAGACGACGATACTCCTCGCGTTGGACCCAGGGGGCATTACGCTCTGTAGCACGAGCAAGTGTGTTATCCCATGTCCAGAAGATTGGAAGGGTCAGAGCTGCACCACCAAATATTGGAAGATATGCGAGACCAGTAACGCCTGGTGAAAGGCCATAGACATCTTGGAAGATGATTGGGAATGCCTGAAAAGACATGTAGAATATGGAGTAGACAAGGGAGAGATAGGCGCAAGAAGTTGTCACAATGGGCTCAGATATGATCATGCGAAGAGGGCGAGTCAAAACCACAGTGAGAAGCTGTCTCAGGTCTGTTGTCTCGAGGTCTCGAGGGGCAATGGCACGAGACGAAGGATCTTGCTTGCGGAGTTTTCGAGCGCGGCGTGAGAGAAGAATCGGGCCATATGTCTCGGGAAGGAAGATAATGAGGACGAGTGTAGAGCCTGCAATGATGAGAGCAATCCAGAAGACCCAGCGCCAGCCAATATTAGGGCCAGCGAAGCCAGATAGGATAGGAGAGAGGATGGGACCACCAGTAGTACACTATTGCCAGGTCAGCTTATACCATGCATGCAGGAGCCTTTGAAGATTGGTAGGTAGAATATACTCACCACCATGAAAATGGCAAAGGCTCTGCCTCTGGTCCGCGGGTCATTATACACATCTGCCAGGATACCAGCCACGATGGCAATAGGTGAACTAGCAAACGCTCCGCAGAAGAAGCGGAAGATCAATAAAGCAGGCCAAGTGGGAGCCAGAGCACAAGCCATAGTGAAGATGGTGAAGAGACAAAAGGTGACCAGACTTAGATCTCGTCGTCCATAATGCTCGCTGAGAGGACCCCAAACAACCGGGCCCAACACATAGCCTATGAGGTAAACGGAAATGGGCAAGACGCTCTGTTCTTCCGAAGTGATGCCAAAGTATTTGGTGATATCAGGGATGGCCATACTTGGAAGGGCAGAGCCCATGGTAGAGTTGATGACGAGAACGGATGTGCATAGTAAAACTAATTTCTTTTTTGTCTGTTGTAGGCCTCTACAATTAATAAAGCCGTTCCGTATTTTGAGAGGAGGCAGAAGCTTGGTTGAGGACATACATCTGACCAATTTACTGGGTTCTCTGGATCGTCAACTTCCCAAGTGACGAGGACTTCGTTTGTGCGGCTCCGGGTCCGGGAACGGATGTTGTGAAGGGCGCCAAGACCTCGGTCCGCTGCCTCTTCCTCATACCGAGATTGAGCTTCGATTTCGTCGAGATGATGTATATGATCTGAGAATGAGCTACTTCTCCTCCGTCCGCCTAACAAATTGTGAGCTCGAGTTCACTCCAGAATACAATAGTTCAGTCTCGGGAAGAAGAAGAAGAAGAAGAAGAAGATTGGCAACGACTTACGGTATGGTGACGGTTCCCGTGTTGTCTCACTGGATTCACTTGCAGCCATGGTTTCTTGGCGTCTGGAGACACTGAAGCTATTCACATGAGAAAACAATCAATTGGAAGAGTAAAACAGCAGTAACAGCTATATTCATGTGATGTTGCAAGGAAAAGAATGAACAATACGGACAAGCACACGAAGTGGATAGGTTCTGCATGCACTCTTCTCCCCCATGACTTCAAAATTGGCCGATCCGGGTGTTGCATATCTATGGGCTAAGTGGCTACGCCCTCCCTCTTCCTGATCTTATTTGGGGTGCTACTCAGGCTACTGTAAGGCGTAATCCAATGCATGGAGAGAGGCATCTGTGTGGCAATTCCCCATAACTACCACAACAGAAGATCCGGAGCCGGGCCTCAAATATGGGTCACTCATGGGTAAAAGGTGGGATTCGCGGCGCCGATGATAGAGGCGGCGGGTGTGGGAGCTTGAGGAGCGAGGGGCTACAGCATGTGCGGGAGCCTCTTCCGCAGGTGAGGGGAGGTCGAGGGGCGTCATGAGAACCTTTGTTGTCATTCCCCAGAGCAGTTCCCAGGGTACTACGGCTCAATTCTCGATAGTCTGGAGAGTTGGTCCGCATTAGCTTCAATCAACTCAAAGAGCGAGCGAATCGCTGTGGTTTGGTCATCAAAGTTGGGGTTGCTCGAAGTGGTTCTTGGTGACCGATAACCCGGGAATAGCAACCGGACACAAGACCAAGGAGCTGAGCTGTTCCATAGACATGCGAGTTGCTGACCCGGCTTTCGATACCGGAGGGCGTGACCGGCGACCCCCAATGGGATTACAAATAAGGTTGCCCACAAACGTTGTGATGTGCAGAAGAATTGCTGCATTCACGAGAGACTGGATAAGGATTCTTCCGGCTGAATCGGTGTGGCTTTTTGTGGTTTCTTTTGGAGGGGGTATCAGCTTCGATTTTCTTTGTTCAAGTCTCTAGGTTGATCTGCTTTCCGAATCTGGCATATAGCTCGACCTTGAGCTGGGTCATCTCCTCGCGGATAGATGATAGCTTCTCCTCCAAAGATGTTGACTCTTCCTCGAGCTTCTCTGTTGCCTGCTCTAGCATCTCCTGAGCCTGCTCTACCGAGACATGGAAAAAGGCATCGCCAATCTTGTATCTGTGTCCAAGTCAGTATATTGGGTATTCGATTTTAGGAGTGTTTCGCTTTCGTACTGGATCTTTTCGTCCTCATCGGCGAGTTCAAGTTCGGTGGACAAATCGTCAAGCTCTTCCTTTTCCTTCTATATAGCAATATTGAATCAGTCGGTGTTCAACGAAGCTCACGAGGCATTCCGATGCTTGTACATCGTGTACGTACGGTTTTTGTGCTCAGTTCCTCCTCCAACAAAATTTCTCGCTGGTGTAGGCGACTGAATCTGTTGATCTTGTCCTGGTCCTCACGTCGAACCTCAACTTCGTCGGCTGCCTCCTCGTCCGCCTTTGAAAGCTAGAGAGCTGTCAGATATACTAGGATCATACCTTTGATCGAGGACAACTTACCATACGACGTTGTACTAATGAAGCCATGGCGGGAGACTGAAGATGCTATCGCTATTGTACAGATCTCAAGCTTGTGAGCCTTGCGCACAATCAACCCGAATCCCAAGGTGGGTTACAGTGCGTGCGTGTTCTCGGCCGTTGACCTGGCACTGTACACCCCTCACTCACTCCACTGGAACCAGGGGCTTCTTCGATTTGAGGGTGTGAAGCTCAAGGTGAGCTAGGTACGTACTGTATGCTTTTCGGGCGTTACCGATTGGATTATTCCCGAAGTTTGGATCAGTGAGGTCAGAGTAGCAACGGTAGAACGCGCATTGTCAACACCACAAACTAAAACAACAACCATTTCTCATCAACCATGGCGCTCGGAAAGAAACCATACCCCAAAGCCACGGTCAAGAAGATCATCAAGGCTCATTCAAACCACAATTTAAAGAAGAATGCAGATGTTACTGTGCGTTTAAACGTTCTCATGGCCGCAACTGATGCTAATGTTTACTTGTCTTAGATCTTCCTCGACTACGTCCTATTCATGGAAACGTACGAATCTGACGAGTCCTTCTGTACCGCGACAATCCAAGCTAACTTAATCAAAAGCCTTATCAAAGAAGCGGCGATCCACTCGAAACAGTCAGGCGAACGAGGTCTCTCTGCGAGGAGCGTCAAGAAGGTGACTAGAGTATGTCTCGTGAAGCATCTTCTCTCCACATCTGCTGATCCGTGCTGTCTAGGATACCTTGACCAAATTCAAGGGTTGAACAAAACGAAGAACTGCGACAAGCAACGAAACCTACCGGACTCACAACAGAGTTGCGATCCTCAAGAGCCGCGCCGTCATTGAGAGCCATACAGGCATAGACGCGACATCCGACATGGTACAACAGTATCACATACACCGCAGACATTACAGAGTTGGGAATGGAGGCACTGTATGAGTTACCCCCTGACGGATTCCGCGACCGGGCAGAGGGCATCGCGAGGTTGAAAGAACATAGCGTTTGCGCACGAGACCACCCACCTAACCTCATCTCAGCTGAATGCGACGATTGGGTGGGGCTTTTTTCTTGTCATGACGATGATGTAGACCAACGAGAGAACACTCCGTCTCTATCCGTACAAACAACATTAGTAGATTAATAAGGCAAACAATGGATGAGTCTTGATAAAGAAAATACTGCACTCAGCCTAAAATTCATCATAATGTGAAACCATCTTATACACACAGCAATTGACAGCCCCGTTTTCTCGGCCAGAAACAATGACAGTGTCAATGCAGGGGGTTTGCTGCCTGGGCGCTCTGGGGTTAGTTAGTGTTGGTACTGGCACTGGCACTGGCGGGCACAGACATGCAAAGCTTCGCTGTACCACAACCTAACTCGGACTTCTCCTTCTCCTGCTCCAGCTCAGCTACCTCGCTTTACTCTTCTCCACCATCTGGACTCAACTCTTCTCTCTCCTCCAAACCATTCTAAACGCATCTTTAGCATTTAGCATTTTCACTTTCTCAAACACTCAACGAACCATCTCCTCTGTGAGCCTGTCGCACACATCGCTGACAGTGCCGTAACTCTCCGCGCAAACTCTCTTCCACCAAATCACACGATCTCCTCATCCTACCGCGATGGCTGCTCAAGCTGTTCAGCCTTCCAAGTCCGCGAAGAAGAAGGCCGCCAAGGCCCTCGAGCGAACCGAATCACCTGCGCCCAGCGTTGCCTCTGCCACTGCCGATAAGAACAGCGATGACAGCTTCGAGAGCCCATACATCAAGGAGATCCAAAAGTATGTTTCTGGGGCTTGAGTTTAATATGCGCAGACGGTAGAGTGCTAACGATCACAAAGGAACATCCGAAATGTCAACAAAAAGATCGTACGTGCCTGGTTGCAGCCCAACTGTCGATCATCGTCACACTGACTTTACCGTTAGACCAACGCTTCCAAGACCGACTCCCTCCTGAGCCAGAACCCTGGCAAGTCCCTTGATGAATTGGTTGAGTCTCGAATCATCAACAACGACCAGAAGGCCCAGATTCTCAAGAAGCCCGCTCTGCAGGCCCAGCTAGCGCAATACGAGGAACAGCTTGTGCAATACCAAAAGGTTGACGAGCAGTACCGTACACGTGCCGCCAGTGACAAGGCAGAGTGGGAGAAGAACTTGGAGAAGGCCAAGGCCGATGCTGTTGCAGAGGCCAAGGCTGAGTCTACCAAGTCTCTCCATGACAACCTCCTCGTCCTCTCACAATTTTTGCGACTTGCTGCCTACCGCCGCGAGGAAGCTCAAGACCCCGACTCCGATGAGAGTCAAGCTATCGAGGGTGTGCTTCTTGCCATATACTCTGGTGATGAGAATGCTGTGCAGTCTATGCTCAAGCTTGTCAACGGCTCTGAGGATCAAATTTACAGCGTGCCTGGCGAGCAGCTACAGACCTCTTGTGAGTATCCCAAAGCAGCTCAAATTCGTACTTGTCTTTACTAACAATACTTAGTCTCCAAGGTCAAGGCCCTTGCTCAAGAGTACAAGACTCACTTTGACGAGCCTCAGCCTGCCGAGGGCGAGGCCGAGCATGTTAAGGATGTTGCTACCGATCCTACTATCGCGCACGCTGCCGCTACTGAGATTGAGGCTGGCGACACCGCCGCTCCCGTTGTCGCTGAGCCTTCTTCAACCTCCAACGGCTTGGCCAACGCCAGTGTTGCTGATGATGCTGCTAATGCCGTCGCCGAAAGCCATTGGGACACGAGTAACGATCTGTCCACTTCACAGGAGTGGGTCGATGTGAAGCCTGCCGAGGCTGTTGAGGCCGATGCTACTGCTCCTACTCGCGTCGCCAACACCCACTCCTGGGCTGATGACCACCCTGAAGTAAGTTGATTACTTATTCGATAATATACGATCAGATGCTAACAAGTCAGACCACCGCCCCTGCTGATCCCAACGATGGATTCCACCAGGTGCAGCGAAAGGGCCCCCGTAACGAAGGTGGCAACCACCGAGGTCGCGGACGAGGCGAGCACCGTGGCCGAGGTGGGTTCCGCGGTGATGGTCGTGGCCGTGGTCGCGGTCGCGGTGGTGCTGGTCGAGGCGGACGACGTGGCGATGAGGCTTAAGCACCTCGAAACATGGCATGCGGTAAACACACAAACTTACGAATCTCCTTTTATCTCCCGGAGGCAAATGTACACCATGAGATGACGGCGTTTACAAGTCAAGATTTCTATCTAGGGCGAATAGCCAGGGGACGGACGGTGGACTTGAGGACTTTGCATTTTGGGGTTTTGATGATTTTGGGACTCGGATATACATCTGGCCACGGTTTCGGTTGGAGTTCTCTATACCTTTGTAACAAAATAGGCCTTCCGGGGATTAGGCAGTAGGTAGATAATGTGAATGGATACCCGCCAAATGTGTTTGATGTGTGACACATGATGCAAAGTCGTGTGGATATTGTAAACCGAGCCATTGAGTTATGGTATGGTTCAAATATTACCATGAAGATCGGTACTACATATTATGTCAAGAGTATCGTCTCATTACATGGTGCTGGACATGCTATGATGCCTCATGACAAGGCTGAGGGTCAAAGCTAGAGCTCCAAAGTGTGCCGTCATAGGGTTGACAGGGGGTCTTGGAGAATGTGGGGAGCTCAGAATGTCATGTTATTGGTAGATAAATTGGCCACATTATTGACTGAAGAAGAGCAAAGGCCACGTGCGTTCAATCTCATGATAAGGCCATAACGAAACTCCACTGAATATTGCGTTTAGGTAGACCTAATACTCTATACATCAAACCTCAAGAAACATGTCTTGTTTGCATAGTAGTTAGAGAAAACCCATCTCGCCTAGTCAACCCATATGATATCTATATCACAGTTCAACTTTTATCCCTAAATCACTATACAATTTGAATCTAGTCAGTATAATCATGAAATTACCCAAGATTACGGATACCTACCTCCACGCCATCCATCATAAGCTATAGCCTAATTACCAAACATCATGAACTTCTGAGACCAAATAGGCCACTTGTCACTACTGGGGGCTTTGATGTGTCAAGCGAACTCGATGCTAGAGCGAGGCCTTGACTCGAATGTTCCACTGTAAATTCTTATCGCCCCAATAATTTCGAGTCGTCTGTCTTATCTGTCGCTCAGCCTTGCATAGGGACTAAACGTCACCGCCGCCATAATACCTATTGTTAGCTGTCCTCTTTCCATGAGTGGCTGGACGCTTCCACTAACTGAGCTTCTAACAGCCATCGTGGCTTCTTGCTCCCCCCATTGGAAGAGGTCTCCATTCTGGCCACATCGTCCAGTCCTCTCTCTCTCTTCTTTAACTTATATATACAAAAAGAGTTTCTCCGGGCTTTTTATTTTCCTGCCCATAGACGAAATCGTCTTTTTGTTCTCTTTTCTCAAGAGGCAAAGCTCCTCGCTGGTTACAAAAAAGAAAAGAAATACTCTCTGCGAATTGGTGTGCGCAACTGAGCGCACCCCACCAAAACCACCATCATGGCATCTCGAGTCTCGCCGCTCATGACGCTTTTGGCGACAATCTTCCTCTTCGCCACAAATGTTTTCGCAATCTCAGCTGTTTTGGGTGTCGACCTTGGTACCGAGTACATCAAGGCCACTCTTGTCAAGCCTGGAATTCCTTTAGAAATCGTCCTAACAAAGGACTCCCGACGAAAAGAAACCTCCGCCGTTGTCTTCAAGCCCTCCAGAAATGGTCCTCAGAAGGGCGACTACCCCGAGAGGGCCTATGGTGCAGACGCCATGGCTCTCGCCTCTCGATTCCCTAGCGACGTCTACCCGAACCTCAAGACCATCCTCGGCCTGACCACTCAAGATTCTGTGGTTCAGGAGTACGCTGCCCGACACCCTGCGCTGCAATTGCAGTCCCATCCCACACGAGGCACCGCCGCATTCAAGAGCAAGTCCTTTACTGACGATGTGGAAGCCTGGATGGTTGAGGAGCTGCTCGCTATGGAGCTGCAGAGCATCCAGAAGAACGCTGAGGTGGCCGCTGGTGATGGAAGCATCGTCCGCTCCATTGTCCTGACCGTTCCTCCTTTCTATACTGCCGATGAGAAGCGGGCTCTTCAGACTGCTGCTGAGCTTGCCGGTCTTAAGGTCCTGGGACTTCTCAGCGATGGTCTCGCCGTTGGTCTGAACTACGCCACTACCCGGGAGTTCCCCAACGTCAGCAACGGATCTAAGCCCGAGTACAACATCATTTTCGACATGGGCGCTGGCTCTACCAAGGCTACCGTCTTGAAGTTCCAAGGCCGATCTATCAAGGATATTGGCAAGTTCAACAAGACTGTTCAGGAGGCTCACGTCCTAGGCGCTGGTTGGGACCGCACTCTTGGCGGTGACTCCCTCAACTACCTCATTCTAGATGATATGGTCAAGCAGTTCGTCGAGTCCAAGGCCGCTCAGAGGGCTTCTGTCGCTGCTGAGAGTGTCAGGTCCCACGGCCGCGCCATTGCGAAGCTCACCAACCAAGTCGAGAAGGTTCGCCATGTCTTGAGTGCAAACCAGAACACCGGAGCCAGCTTCGAGGGCTTGTACGAGGACATCGACTTCCGATACAAGATTACCCGCACTCAGTTCGAGGAGATGGCTGCCGAGCACGCTGAGAGGATCACTGTTGTAATCAACGATGCCCTGAAGGCGGCTAACCTCGACATCATTGACATCGACTCTATTATCCTTCATGGTGGTGCATCTCGCACTCCTTTCGTCCAAAAGGTCCTTGAGAAGGTTTCTGGCTCTCCTGAGAAGATTCGATCCAACGTCAACTCTGATGAAGCCGCCGTTTTCGGTGCTGGTTTCCGCGCTGCTGAGCTCAGCCCCAGCTTCCGTGTCAAGGAGATCCGAATTGCCGAGGGTGGTTTCTACCCCTCTGGTGTGAAGTGGGAGACCAAGGAGGGAAAGACTCAGCACCAGCGACTCTGGTCTGCCGTCTCCCCTCAAGGCGCTGCCCCTAAGGAGCTTACATTCACCAACGAGAAGGACTTCACTGCCACTTTCTACCAGCAAATTGGCTCTGATGAGAAGGATGTTAAGACTCTAACTACCAAGAACTTGACTACCACTATCGCTGCTATTAAGCAGAGGTATCCCTCTTGCGTCGAGTCTGAGGTTCGCTTCAAGCTCGGTGTCAAGCTCAGCGGCGAGAACGGTGAGGTTGAGATTGCCAAGGCTGCTGTTGAGTGCGAGGCCGAGGTTAAGGAAGGCCTCGTAGATGGTGTCAAGAACTTGTTTGGCTTTGGCAAGAAGGACCAGAAGCCTCTGAAGGAGGGTGAAGGCTCTGAGGAAGAGATGAAGGAGGACAAGTCTTCTTCTTCCACTGCCTCTCCTGAGTCTGCTACCGCTTCAGCAGCCGACTCTGCCGCTTCTGGAAGTACCGAGGAGGTCAAGCCTGAGGCCAAGAAGCGAGAGATTGTTGGTATCCCTGTTGAGATCGCCATGGAGAACCGTGGTATTCCTGCCCTTACACCAGCCGAGATTTCCAAGTCCAAGGACCGTCTCAAGGCCTTTGCTGCCTCTGACAAGGCGCGTCTACAGCGAGAGGAGGCTCTCAACCAGCTTGAGGCATTCACCTACAAGATTAGGGATCTCCTTGAGGGAGATGCCTTTATTGCGGCTTCTACTGAGAAAGAGAGGACCAAGTTGGCAGAACTTGCCAGCGAGACAAGTGACTGGCTCTACGCCGATGGTGCAGAGGCTACCAAGGATGTTCTCAAGTCTAAGCTCAAAGTTCTCAAGGACCTAGTCACACCCATCCAGAAGAGAGTTGAAGAGACCGAGAAGCGACCTGAATACCTTACTGCACTAAAGCAGACTCTGGAGAACACTCAGGGATTCGTCGACAAGATCAAGGGACAGATTGCTGAGCATGAGAGTTGGCATAAGTCCGCCTCTGAGTCCGCCTCTGCATCTTCATCAATTGAGTCTTCCAGCACCGAGGCTGCGCAAGAGAAGGCCACAGGTGACTTTGACGGACTGGAAGACGAAGATCCTGCTGTTACGGAGGCCCGCAAGATGGAGCAAGTGATTAGGGAGAAGGGGCCTATCCCCCCTCTGTATACTTTGGAGGATCTCAAGGAAGTGATTGATCTTCACAAGGCCACTCTGGACTGGTTGAATAACCTCGAGGTCAAGCAGTCTAAGCTTGCTGCCACTGCCGATCCTGTACTCCTCATCAAGGACCTCAAGGTCAAGCGTGACAAGCTCGAGAAGGCTAGCGTCGAGGCCGCCCTCAAGGGTGCCAGAAAGGTGGAAGAGAAGAACCGACAGGCCAAGAAGGCTGCCAAGGAGGCTAAGAAGAAGAGCAAAAAGAGCAAGACAACAAGTGGAGAGGCGTCACAAGAGACGGTGCAGCTTAACGCCGAGGACTTCATGAAGGACGGTGAGATTGATAAGGAGCAGCTCGAGAAGTTGCTCAACGATATGAAGAAGGAGAACGAGAAGAATGAGAAGAACAAGAAGAGCGAGGGAGAGAAGAAGCAGACTCACGACGAACTATAGACGATGGCGTATTGACTTTTGATCTTTGCTTTCTCATAACGAAAAAGAAGAAGGTGGAGCTGGTTGTTGATACGCACGCACCTTGATTGATTGATTGTTTGATACCGGGTCAGATGACGAACGATAGAATATCTGACTCTGACTATGCCTACCATATGAAGTAGAATACCATGAAGATGGACATATGGATTTCTCACCAATGAATGACGAACGGGATCGCAACGTGAGATGTTTAGTATGTCGGTCCTGTTTCACGGGCCGTATCGCTTAGATATATTGGTCGACGGATCCGCGAGTAACGAAGCATTATATCGTGACCTTTGCTGTCTCTACCCGTTCCACGTCCATGTCCATGTCTAGCTCCCTAGGTACTAAGGTAGCTTGGTAGTATCGTTACTCATCCTCATGGTCTTGTGAGCCAATCTCATGACCCAAGTCGAGTACAGGTGCCCCCGTATCTGTATTTTCAGGATGGAGTATCTAACGTGCCGTCGTTGATTGTTTGCTACCAGAGACGTGGATTGGATATTCATGCATTGTTACGTCGCAGTTGCAGGTTCCCGTGTTTGTCCCCGGCTGGAGCTGTAGGCGAGAAAAACGATCCGATTACAAGAGGTTGTGTAATGGTCGGCGCGAGGTGATGGGCTCGTCTACGGGGAGTGGGTGGCCTTTGGGTGTTACAGAGCGTGGGCCGAGGGCCTAGATATGGAGGTTGGTGATATAGGGGTCTCGGCTTCTACTACTCGAATGAGACGTTGCGAGCTAGACTGTCTTGGCCGAGAAAGTGTCCGGCAGTGCCCATTGATAGCTGTAAGGTACGTAGGTTAGTAGGTAGGTACCTTAAGGCAACCAACTGTAGCACCTCCGTCCCAAGCTCTCTCTGGGTCTGGTATTTAGATGATTCACTGGCCCTGTCTACCTAGGTACCTTACCTTAGGTAGGTATCAAGTTCCAGCTTTCCCTCCTTCTTTCTCTGTTTCCTTCGTCAATCTCTCTCCCAGTTACACCTTCCTGTGTATTACAACATCCAGTCAACTCTTCTCGTTTATCCCATACCTTAGTTTCTTCTTCTCGACTAAGGTACCTATTCCCTTATCATCCTTCAGCCTCTTGACCAACCTCGACTCGCCTCCTCCAATCTGAATCATGAGGAGCCTCGCCTTTCTTGCCGTGCTGTTGGTAGTCAGCATTGCTTCTGCTTCTGCTTCTGCTTCTGCTTCTGCTTCTGCTTCTGCTGCTACCACCCCACAGCACAAGGGTCGCAAAGGCTTTTCTCTCGAAGCTACCAAGAACTCAAACTCCAAGCCCGATTTCGTTCGAGAATGGGTCGCAGCTCACCAGAAATGGGGGAAGGGTGTCTCTCCAGAGACTTTGTCTGCCTTCTCACTTCTTGATGACGGTATCAACTCTAATACTTGTCGTCCATTCACACACTAACCATTTTGCAGATGGCCGTGTCGATGTGAAGCCCCTCGGAGCAGATGAAATCTACATCGCCGATGTCAAAGTTGGAAATCCGCCTCAGACTCTCAAGATGGCCCTCGACACTGGCTCTGCAGACTTGTGAGAAACATGCCCTTAGATACGAGCGGTTTATGCTGACTTCCACTTCAGGTGGGTGCAATCTACAGACACAATCTATCGAGCCAACCCTGAAGGTCCTTGGGCTCCTCGTTACAAGCCCAACTCTTCCAAGACATCTCGCCGACTTCGCGATGCCGAATGGGAAGTTGAGTACGGTGAGAATTATCTCTCGTTTCATGCTGTGGGGACATGTTGTGCTGACCTCTTTGATAGTCGACGGAACTCATGCTAATGGCATCGTCTACCTCGACACTGTCCGCTTGGGAGACTTTGAACTCAACAACACAGCTATTCAGTCTGCTCAGATCGTTGCTCCTCGCTTCGAGCGTGAAACTGAACTCACAGGCATCTTGGGCCTTGCCAAGTCTCTCCCCAGCAACATCGATCCTCCGACTCCGTCTCTCCTTGATAAACTTCGTCCTCTACTGGCTGATCCAGTCTTTACCGTTGATATGCGTCGTAATGCGACAGGTCGCTTCGATTTCGGTTACATTGATGAGAGTCGAGCCAAGGACAACATTTCATGGATGGCCACACGGGAGGATAGCCCCCATTGGGATGTCACATTCGACACTACAGCCTGGACCGGTCTTCGTCAAGTCTGGATGGCTCACACTTTCGAGGCTACTATCGACACGGGAACTACACTGCTGTTTTTGCCCGGGGATCTGGCCAGTATGTACTGGTACGACGTTCCAGACATGCGTGTAGATCCTCGTCTCGGCGACTCGTTCACGTTTCCTTGCAAGTTTTCCAACGATCTTCCAGACTTGATGTTCAAGGTGCCGGGCACAGAGCACGTTCTGAGGATTCCTGGACCGTACCTCAGCTACAGCACAACCGACAACGATTCAGACTACTGCTGGGGCGGTTTGCAGAGTGCAGAGAGCTTGGGTGTTACCATCATTGGTGATATTGCGCTCAAGGCCTTGTATGTCGCATTCGATCTCGAGAACAACAAAGTTGGGTTTGCCAACAAGGATCTTGATGATATCGATGATTGGTAGTGGTTGTGTTCATGGTCATGGTTGTGGTGGCGTGGGTTTCGCGTTCGGCATTTTAAAGCATGTCGATATGTAATTCTGGAGCTGTCGATATAGGTCGGCTATTGTGATGCTTTGTAAGATGAGAAGAGCTAGAGCCATTCATGTGTAATAAAATCAAAGCCATATCAGAACTCAAGGGCAGAAGCGAGGCATTGTTCAAGTGACAAGGTGAAGGATTACCCGTATATTTCAACCCATGCCGTAACTGGGAAAGATACATATAAACCTCATTATTCCGGCCGTGAATTCAAGTCGATTGAGGCACAGTTGATGCACTTGCTATCAATTGACATGCATACCAGTCCATCCAAATACATTCCCGTCCTATTCATTCCGTCTCATCTCAACTCATACAAACAGTCCCCGGCCCAGTCCATCCAATCCACTACCCGCCATGCTAGACTTGGACGTGGACGTGGATGCTATCCTCCCATAAACAATATGCAGCAGCCTGACGCAACAGTTGAAGCGAGAGGATGAAAATAATAGTAAAATGATGTTGCAAATGCTGCCTCTATGAACGCCGGGAATCTTGGTAGCGAACGACAAAAAAGGGGGGGGAAGGGGGGACTTCAGGCTGGGGATGCGCCGTTGATTTCCCCCGGGCTCCTGAAAACTCCTCCAGCAACCGAAAAACATTGTTAATAATAAAAAATAGTCGAGGGCGTTTGACGTTATTAATGCGCCTCGGCTGCAATTCGTGGCTTTCTTCGAAACAATGAATTGGCCAGTCGTCGAGGGTTGCGCCGCCGAGTCAGTTTTGAAACATGTTCCCCATAAAGATGAACGGTCGTGCTGGAGAGCGAATTGCGGTCTGGCCAAGGGTTGGATGCAGCTCAGCCGTTGGCTCT
Organism: Fusarium mangiferae; assembly: GCF_900044065.1. NCBI lineage: Eukaryota > Fungi > Ascomycota > Sordariomycetes > Hypocreales > Nectriaceae > Fusarium > Fusarium mangiferae. Next base: position 894,582 of record NW_024573936.1, read on the forward strand.
CCGGACCCGCTACCGTCCACTAGCTCATGAGGGGCGACATCTTCTCTTGTAAGAGGCTGACTGGCGGTGATGAGTGAGATTTGGCCCTCGATAGAATTGAATGGTTCATGGAGAGAAAGGGAGCAGCAAAAAAAGGTCAGATTGCTTTATTCATGGTCTCCGTCTTTATAAAAAGTCAAAAATATTCGTCAGCGCGGGCCGTCTTGCAAGTCATCGCGGGTGACGACGTAGTATTCACCTTCACTGGCACCCGGGGTCGGGGGCATGTTGCCCGAGGAGGGAGCTTGCTGAGAAGCGCGGGCTGTTCCCGGTCGTGAGCGAACCTTGGAGTCATCCGTGGGAGCATCGAGGGAGCTTGGCTGCTGCTGAGTCTGGGACTGGTTGGTGTTCTGTGTCTGGACCTGTGGCAGAGGAGAGCGCTGCTGGGTGGTGCCTACAGAGCGACGTAGGCGGTCTTCCATTTCGCGGATGCGGGCTTCGAGAGAGGCGAGTTCTTCGGTGTTCTTGTCGACTGTTTGCTTCCTGAACAAGGTGAAATGCGGTTAGATGCAAGGTTTCTGGCGTGAAACGGTGAGCAAGTGGTAGACCAACTTATCGTGGACTTGCTGATCCAGATCGGTGAGCGAGTTCTCGATGCGGAAGATGTCCATCAACTCTGCACTAAAAGAGCGGGCGATGGTACTATACGAAAGAGGGATGTTAGGTCTTGGCTCGCGATCACATTGATTTTCTAGACGACATGGCGGGCGTCTTCAATTGAGGTGAGTATAGGGGGATACGGACGATTGAGGGCGACGGCCACTGGGCTGCCAGTCGCGGTCGAGCTCTTCATCGGTGAGAGTCATATTGGTTGCTGATTAAACGAGGTTGATATGATAGAAGCTGAGTGAAGTAAAGCTAAAGGTCGAGGAGTATGGAATTGGGTATCACAGTTGAAGGCGCAAAGAGATGAAGAGTTGGGAATGAGAATGAGAATGATGGATGGAGGGAGAAATGAGACGGGAGCTCAGCTCTAAAGACAAGAAAGGCACTTGTAGTGGCCGTAATTAATGGAAGTTTCCAAGGGACGGGTTCTACCTTTAGAGCTTGAGCTACTGTAGAGCTAGCGACAGCCATTTCCTGAGGTGAAGTGGGCTCTCCCTCTCGCCCCACACGCGACCCGGCGCCCACGCGCACAGCGCATCTGTTAGGGGAGGGGTTCACTGTGAGATCCACTCCAGCTGGCCCTAGGGCAGAAGGTCCCCTGGAATTAGCGGCTTTTTCTGGCAGTCCAAGGGGGATTTGATTTGATGGAGAGGGGAGGGTGGGGGTGTGATGTAGAAATAGGTAGGGTGTGCATGAGGTTGGGAGTTCAAGTTTAGGTTCTTTGATGAATGAACCTTTTTTTTTTTCCACCTACGGATGCGGATTGAAAGAAGAGATCATGATATAACGGTTTAGAACAAAGAGCCGATGATCAGTGTGAAAGCGGCTAGGTTCGAGACTCAATGGTTTGTTGTGGTCTGGAGATGTGACAACGTGGTTGAAAACGTCAGGAGGAAAAGTCCAAGACATTGTTGATAAACTCTCCATGACAGACCAAAAGCCGCAGTGATAGCTTCCATCCGTCAAAAAATGTCAGATAGATGCCATACAACCTTCCTTCTTCTGTGTCGTCAATATCCGTGCATTGATCAAATAACCTTGAATAGTCCTCACGCCCCCCGCAAAACAGGCGGTGATACGACCCCCCTTGCCCTGTTCGAGACTTGATGAGCAGATGAGGAAAAGGTTTCTATTTGTTTAATGGATAATGATGATGGCTTCTCCGTATCGATTTAATGGCTAATCAACAGCCGAGATGGCCTGGGCGTGACGAGGTCGTATCTGGTGGAACACACACGCCCCCAAATTATCATCATCAATAAGAGGCTGAGACTGAGACTGGAGGAGGACAGGACGAGAAAATAAAGACAATGCATTACATGCGGACTGCTCCTGAGCCTGTAATTAACTGAGAAACCCCCTATTCTGAGATACAGACAACAGCGAATTCGTCTCATCGCAGCACACTCTAGTAATCATGATGAACCTGTTATTTCTTGGTGTAGACCTCTATCTCGCCAAATTTCCACTCATTTACCCAGCCATGGCTCGGCAGCGCCTATCATCATGTACCTACTGTACGGATACTGACTGTATCAACCAACGCGCCCAAGCGAAAAGGGGGCCGAGTGGGTGGATGACATCAATTTTAATTTACGTATCTTTGAAATCCCGGTTCCATTGTTTTAACTGAATGACGATGCATGATTACCTGCTTCTCTCTCCTTCTAGTCTCTCTCTCCTGTGATTTGAAACGAAAGCATCTGCATTTGTCGCGTGCTTCATTGGTTGCCATTGGATAAGTAAGGCACGTTCTAAGAGAGACAGGGCTATAAAACGCCATTTCATTAATTAATTAATCGATTCAATCCAAAAGGCACGCGCCATCTTGACGAGACTAGGATCGAGTGAAATTTAATGCTGGTTCCACTCCCTCTTCCTCTTTTGTTCCTCGCTCTTTCATGCCCCCGATCTTGATGATTGCACTGACCAAGACTCTCCGCTTTTTGGCTGGGATGAAGTGATTCTCGTGAAGTCATCACGGCTTTGACTTGGACTAGGGTGATGAACTGAGACATGTCATGGGGCACTTGCACCCGACATTTCTACCGACTAAGAAAGAGTAAAGATCTCCAGTGACTTGTAGACATGTACATATATGTTTTGGCCATGATCTTCTGTTTCATATCGTCAGGACATGAACACTGCACAAGACTGAGTAAAGTGTTTGGTTTAGGGTAGACGTGATGACCATATAATGACCAGGCATCTCATCCCCCACTATCCGTACACGGCTCGAACCGAGACTCGGTCATCCCGATGTGATGCATCAAAAGACTTGATCCATGTGTATATGTCGTTTCGCTAAGTGACTTTATGTTTACAGGAGAGGTCCGTCTCTTGGTCTATTGTGCTTCTTCTTTAGACGCTTCTTGGAGTGTCGCCTGTATAAGTAAACATTATAGCAACAAAGCAAACCACAAAAATCAGTCCCAACATCAATGGTCACTTACGCATCCTATGATAGATATTGTGATATCCTAACGACTTTGAAAATTCAGCAAAAATCACTAAAAAGAAACGCAAGTTCACATGCCCCGTACTGGAATCGAACCAGTGATCTTATCATTACTAGTGATACGCTTTACCACTGAGCCAACGGGGCTTAATTGTGAGCTTGTTAGAGGATTCGCTGCAGATTGGCAACTTGAAGATGCGAGAAGGCCAGTGGAATTTGGTGATCATAGGTAGGATGAACCAGATACTACCTAGTCATGACAGTGACCATTGGATGTAAGTCAAAATGAAAGCGAGGCCGTAAAGTTTGAAGCCAAAGTGCGGAACGGATAACTCTATCGTGTTCTTAAACTCAGAGTGTTTGCATTTACGATAAATTTAGAATTCTCTACTAAGTTTCACGTTGATTTTCAACGTCGATATAGAATCATGCTTTCATCCTATCAAATGGGCCAAAGTCAGGACTAATTATGAACTGGCTCAGATGGTTCATCTATGGCTGGAACTCAAACCAAGCAATACCATTCGTAAGCCAGAAGATGTCCAGCTATGCCAATGAACATGAGATACAGACACGTACTGATTCCTCAAGTAGATAACTTCTCAACATTGTTCATCACTTTACAAACGAGCGCAACCAGACAATGAATCACTCCCTGTTTCAACATGAACAAACAAACGAATTAGCTAGCTATACCCTCCCCGAAATTCCAGTATTCACTCCGTTTAAAGTTGAATGTTCAGTGCTATCTGCAAACTGGTTGCCACTGTCACTGCTATGTTGCCGCATACAAACGCCGTAGCAACTGTACATTCCCCTCGGTATATCATGTTACGTCCTACCAATCTCGACTCTTCTTCCAGTAAAACAAATACTACTCCCGAAACATTCAGAACTATACACTCGCCTAGATTTTGACCAGAAAGAAACATTGCTAAGCTCTGTTCCATCAACAGAGGGAAGTGAGTCCTCTAAAACCATGCCTCCATGGTGAACATATTACCTAACCAGATACAATAGAACACAGCAGTACGACTAACAGAGAACCTTGGACCCCCCTGCCCAGAACCATCATCAGCAACAACAATGAACAACCCTGCTATCGGGACCCTTGAGACCCCTCGACCTGGTAGATCTCTCCCTGTCGGCTTCTCTCGAGATGCTGGGGCCGGCTTCATGCTTGGTGGCCTCGGGGGCGTCATTGGCTTTGCTATCTCGTACTGTATCGTCTGCTTCATCATGAGCGTCGTTCGAGCTCGACGCCAGCGCAACAGACGCCAGACAGCGGTAGAATAAGGATACAGCGCCAAACATCGATTCCTTGCAGTCTGAGATATATCCAAAACGAGGCTTGGGTAGTTCTGGCAGGGTGGTATGAGATGAATCTGACTGGAAGTATCATTGCATTGGTAGACGGGAGTTGGGTCAACGATCACAGTAGAGTCACAAGATTCGAGAACTTGAAGACCAGACCCAAGTGTCTTTGGAAGGACAGTTTCTGGTAGGACCTGGAATGTCAGAAATACTGCTAGGTCACCATCTCACCAACAATCATTAGAGATTCCTGAATATACACCTATATCAGACCGGAGACATGACATGGTGCAATCAAGGTGAACCCGGACTCAAGCACCATTCAAGAGCTGTGTGTAAATGGTTTGAGTCAGAAACCTGTGTCAATTCTTTCTACCTAAAATCTCTATATATACAATACTTCATCTGGAGAAATCAGCCTCGAAGCAACAAGGGTGTCGGGCATTAGTAAGTTAACAAAACGCGGAACCGAACTCCAACCATTTAAGGCGCAATATCAGAAGAAACAAGGACTCAATTCCGATTTTCTATCCATCTCTGGCGTGTTCGCATTTCGCATATGTTTGTCGTGTATTTGATTTCATGAAGCATCATTGGATTTGTTCATCAGCTTTCATCGTGTATCGTTGATGGACCGTACCCATCTCGTGTTCACTCATAGCAGTCATGTTTTCATGAACTCGTCATTTTAGCTGCGGATCGAAGGGGTCTTGCCGCCGCCAAATGCAATCGAGGGAACAGCGTTAGACTGGACTTCAGCTCGCTTCTCAGGGTTCTTAGTAGGATCGTTGAGATCGTCACCATCAGCACCGGGGTTGGCCATCTCGTATTCGAGAGTCTTGATGAACCAGTAGAAGCAGACAGCAATCAGAGAGCCGATTCCGGGACCAACCCAGTAGATCCAGTGCTCGGAGTCGAAGGTACCGGTGATGACACAAGGACCAAAGCTCCGGGCAGGGTTGAGTGACCCACCAGTGAACTGGACGCCGACCATTTCTGCAATGAAAAGAGCCAGGCCGATACCGACGGGAGCAATAAATGTGGCTCGGTGCTTCTCTTTGGCAAGCATGAAGATGGTGAAGACCAACTCAGCAGTGAGAAGAGCTTCAATGAACACACCCTGAACCAGAGATGCACCACCTCCCAGAGTAGTTCGGACGTTGAATGTCTCAGGAAACAAATATCGTACCATAACGGAGGCAAGCATTGACCCAAGAATCTGAGAGAGGAACAGACAGATAGCTCTCGTCATGCTAATAGCCTTCACCATCAGCATGGCAATGGTCACGGCAGGGTTAAAGAGACCACCGCTGATACGGAAGAAGACCCAGACATTGACCATGAGCGAGAAACCGAAGATGATGGAGATGTAGAGGAGCTTGGAAACGTTGAGACTACCAGTAGACTCTCCCGTGGTAGTCTTGCTGTCGGTTTGGGCCTGAATGTTGGCAACTTCTGTACCGGCAAAGGCGAAGAAGAGGAACATGGTAGTGCCGATAAGCTCGCCAAGACTGGCGACGAAGTGGTTCTTGAAATTTGAGTTCATCCACTGAGTCAAAGGAAGACGCATGATCTCTGATTTCTCCTTGGGACTGAGGTTACTCCACTCAAGCTTGCCTGTAGAGATATTGAAGCCATTGAGGGTAGAGGCACGTCGGTGATGAAAAGGTCGATGAGGATATCCCATCTCCTCGTCCATCATTCTGCGTCCGCCAGTGGAAGGCATGCGAGGGTCGTCACTGCTGTAGAACTCTTCGTCCGAATCATGAGGGTGCGCTCGACGGCGGTTCATGAATGTGGGAGGTGGGTAAGGGCCTCTTCGAGCAGTGTAACGATCATTGCGACCTTCATTGCGCCAGTATCGCTCATAGTCACTCACTGTGGGGTAGTCGGCAGCCTGGTCAAAGTCGTAGTCTTCACCACGATAGCGTCGTCGCGACGATTTCATGGAACCTCCAGAGTACTGAAGAGGCTCTCCACCATCCTGAGAGAAGCGAGCCGTCTTGGGAGTGACAAAGTTACCGGTGCGAGAGCCAGGACGGACTCGACTGGGATCTTGACTGATAACAGGTTGGAGGGGGACTACTGTATCAGCCTCGGAGTTTCTGTTGCTGACTGGAGGGTTGTCTCCACGGGTGATGACTGGAGTAAGAGCTGGGTTGGACGGTAGGCTGTCGGCTTCAGGAGAGTTGTCTCGCATGAAAGGGACTCTTTCATTAGAGGATCCATTGGCTTCAGGAGGATTAAAGGCGGATGCGTTGATAGCAGGTGTACTGCGAGCAGATCGGCTTTGTATGGAAGAGGACATGTCGGATGGAGAAGAAGAAGTGAGAGTCGTTTCAATAGTAGGCAAAGGGTCAAGAGACATTGAATGAAATAAGTTGAAAACCCAGGATGAGCTCTCGTCTTTCACTTTGAGAGATAAGCAGTTGAGATGATTGAGATGATTATAGATTGATAGCTGACAGAAACAGACGACGAAAGTCAGTATTTATGATAAGAAGAGCATCATCTCATGAGGCTGAGGTCAGGGTCCCCAAAGGGTTCACCAAGTGACCCGTCACCCCGACTCGGCCCTGATTCTTGAGGCTATCCTTGCTAATGACATCTTGAGGAAGGCTTTGATGGTGGGTATGTAAGTTGAGCTCTAAAGAAAGCCGAGGCGTCAGCGTGCATCAGGACGAATAGAAGCTGCGCAAGTTGAGATGCGCAGCATGGAAGCCCTGAGTTGGACGAGAAGAAGCAAAGAGGAAGACCCAAAAGCTTGGATCTTGTGAGAGTCAGTGGAGGGACCAGTTTCATGGGAGGACCCTGAAGAGGAGCGAGCCGACGTGGCGCGAGGGAGGCCGGTAGTTAAGTGAAAACGAGAATGACGTAGCGCGAACGGCTGAAGATCTCAGCGATGGTGACAGCTTGGACCGTTAATCTGGATCGTTGCCAATGAGACGGGAGAGATGAGGCGTTACATTGGGCGATGAACCAGGATGATGGCTGTAGATGAGGCTGGCGATGCGGGCCCACTCGACTCAAGTTGAGGGACTACACGTAGACCGTGCATGGTGAAGGCGTTTCTAGCCAACGACGAGAAGAAATTTCAACTCCACGTAGAGCCATGAGCTTATGTTTCATGTTGAAAGTGTGCGCTAAGGAGCCAAACCAGACGATGTCCTGCATGCCTCACTCTTAGTTGGCACGGTGAGACTCGAAGCGATATCGGTATCCCCGTACAACCTCAGATTCTGGGTATGAGGACGGACCCTGGGGCCTTGCCTTAGCTTCAGGTACGATACTGGCCGTTGAACGGTTATAGCGGGCATGGTCAAGGCGTTGCGTTGCAGCGGAGAGACTGGACGGGCACCCCGTGAGATTCAATTGATTAAGGAATTGTCGTATTGTTTCAATGTAACAAGATCGAAGATCACGGCGAAGGGCAAATGGTGCTGCGCATTCGTCACCAGGATTAACCTCCCTGCTTGATGTAGGTCAGCGGCGTAGCATACATAGATTTCAGCGATCAACACGACACCGACTCCGAAGACCGAAGAAGATGGAGGGTACTATATTCATAGGCCCACAAGGGTCAAGGCCAAAAGTTCCTTGTAGTCGAGTCAAGAACTGTCAGTGTCAGTGACATTCTGCCTGTCGGTGAATGACATGACATGCGTCAGATCTCGGACCAAGATTTTCTGGAAGCTTTTTTAAGCATGAGGCCGGGGTCACAGTGGGAGAGGCTGGCTCCTGGTTGGGTTGCAGTGATACAGTTAGTAGGTAGTTTTGGCGGGGTAGAAGAGGAGGACCCTGTAAGTTGCAACCAGGAAGTTCGGTCGGTAAGAGGCGACTTCGGTTATGATTAGGCTTTGGAGTATGAAAATAACTCAACTGAACAAATGATGATATTGTATAGAGAGTGTATCGGGCCTGCAGAGTCGTCGCATTGCATTGGCTCGTAGCATTAATTCTGCTTATGGCTGAACTGAAGTGATGATGTTTGAAACAGTCAAGGCCGAGGGCAAGATTGACAGGGATCAACTTCAGCTGAGGTGAGCCTAACTTAGACAAGGCAAGACACCTAAAATAGATTCGATAGAGGACCGGACACGTGATAGCGCGTCCAACTGTCCACTCACATCCCATTTTCCAACGACAGCTAGCTATGTATAACCGCGACCGCGCCTAATAATTGACCTTGGAGATAATCAGTGAGCGTTGGCAGTGTTGGCCAGTTCTAATACCAAGTGATCACTGCCAATCAGGATGGACATCACTCGTGGTTCAAGAAGAGCACGGCATGTAGCTGCCACTCATGCGAACCCAAACAACACCACAAACGCCCGGGCACAGGCACAGGCACAGTCACAGGCAAATAGGGCCTCGAGCCCGAGACCTGTACCATCCGATATAACCTCATCCCCAGTGCCCCAAGCTCCAGCTGCTACTCCAAGCGGCCCTTCTATTAGATTGCACCCGAGTCAAGGCGCTTCTCCTCTTGCTGCTGCTCCAATGGTTACGCCTGACGGTCCTCCAGTCCATCGAACACCAGATCAACCTCCTGACCAGAGACGACGTCGAGCGCCTCCTCCTAATCCGTTTCGTCTGTATAGAAGTAAGTGAAATATTTTCAATTAAACGTGCATACTTAGCGCCTCTTTCTGGCAGTGCCATGATCTCATATCGGCTGCGATCCCAAAGTGTCTGCAGCTGTAGTTGGCTGCCATTGGTCATCTGCCACTTATCGACGGCTGTCACCAGTGATTCATTGCCTTGATGCTTGCTCGATGGGCCTCTTTTGTCTATTGTTCGATGACTCGATAGGAATTAGACTGCTGCCTTCATCTCTCTTCTGCTCTTATACCTTCTCTTCTTCTTCAACACCTGATCTCCACTTCATGCTCCTTCACGCATCATCATCTCTCCCAATATCCCAATAGCCAATTCTTCCAACAAATATCTTGTTAACCTTCTTTCTCTATCACCATCCTTCCTTTCTTCTGATACCTCCATCTGCTGTTCTCAGCTTGATCACTCCTTCATCACTGAACTTGTTCTCCCTTTATCCGAACAAACCATCTCATCCCTGAACATGCCCTCGCGCCGCGAAATCTACATCCCTCCTCCTCCAGCCTCAACTCATCGAATCAACCGCGATCACCGCATCAAGCGAGTTCCACTCCAAGATCTTGCCTTCAAGAAGTCCAGTGGCGCTCTTCTGCAGCAGCGCAAGCGAGTCTTCCGAACCGTTCCTTCTCCAGACAAGGAGAACGTGGAAGCCTGCTACCGAGCCATTGATCATCTCAGTGTCACCTTTGAGGAGTGGTATCAAGAGCGCATGCGACTTCTCCGCGAATCACGAGAACTGCGAATAAGTATTAACAACATTCTCCTAGCTGCCCAGCAGCCTACAGACCGATCTCGTCTCAGCATGCCTCCCCGCGATTCCGACGCCTCTAGCTCCGACGCCGAGCCTGATGAGAGTATTCTCTTCAACCGCGCTCGCCCAATGGCTGCTCCCGCTGGCCCTTCTTCTGATGCCACAATGGCTAACAACGACGACCAAGCTGCTGAGGACGATGCCGATCAGCGCACTCTTTCTCACTCCCCTGAAGAGTATGAGGATGAGAACTCAATCGACGAAGAAGAAGAAGAAGAAGAAGAAGAAGAAGAAGTCGATGAAGACGAGGATGGCGAAGAAGCCGCTGAGCACGACCAGGCTCATGAAGCTGCTACCCTTTTCGACCCCGCTACTGCTGGACTAAAGGAGATTTCCAACCTTGCCCGTTTCACTGTTAGCAGCCACAAGCCTGGCAATGGTGTTGAGGAGCTCAAGAGCGATGACCTCAAGCTCTTCTGGCAGTGAGTTCATCCGCCAACTCTCATCTACTTTTCACCCGACTAACACTTCTCAGATCCGACGGCCCTCAGCCTCACAAGCTCACCATGTACTTCACCAAGCGTGTTGGTATTCGCGACATTCGCTTCTACGTTGACTACAACGAGGACGAGTCCTACACCCCTACCAAGGTCGTCTTCAAGGCCGGCACCAGTGAGAACAATCTCATCGAGTTTGCTACCATGGCTCTCGAGAATCCCTCCGGCTGGCAGCAGGTTCCCATCGCTGGCGCCGGCGGTGGTCCTGACGGCAACACCCTCGTAGCTTGGGTCGTTCAGATGCAGATCCTCGAGAACCACCAAAACGGCAAGGATACCCATCTTCGCGGCATCAAGATTTATTCTTTCGACAATGACTCCGCTCTTGGCCCCGGTCGCGATGGTAACCCTGTCGAAGATGTCCTCGACCTCATGGACACGGCCACTAGCCATATCAACCCCAGCTCTACTCGTTCGCGCCTCAGCAACTTTGGAGCTTCCAATTTTGAGTCTGGGGAGGGAGGTCTCGCCATCCCTGAGTTCATGCGAGAGCCTGAGATCCGCTAAAGAAACTATCTTAACCACCACGAACGGCACTATACTTATCTTGTGATCTGTCATGTTATGAACTCGGTAGCTACACGGCGGATATTGCCTTCCTTTTTCTTTTCTTTTTTCTGGGACTCGGTATTCATGACGGACTCGGAGTGCTTGGGTCACTCGCACAAGAAAAAGCATTTCGGTGGAGTTTGGAGTCAAAGACACTTGTTTGTTATCATGATCTGCGCCAAACGATGGCGGCACTGGTGCGATGGATTTGCTAGCATTACGAATTGCGCCTCAGCAACTGGCTAAAGTAGACGGATGAGAGATGATAGATACCAGAAATTACAGTGATTCGAAGAATTCTTTGAGTCTTGCTTTTTTCTCTCTCTTTCTGTTGCACAATGAACTGCATGCATTATTATGATAGATGATAAATTGCGACTAGTGATCCCTCTATAATTCATGTTATCCACGATATTATGCATGTTTCTCCCCTTCGCATCCTCCATCCATCAGCCACTGAAGTATTACGGCAACACCCGCTGTTTCTAGTGCCGAGGCCATCTGGGTGGTAACTTGTACTAATACGCCGGACCCCTCCCAAAACTCTATCAATCATCTGCCATGTCGTGGCCTTCATGTTCCTTTTCTCTCTTACATAATGCGCGCTGGCAAATCTTCCATATCGTCCATAACGCTGTCTGAATCGTCGGCGGCAGCCGATACCTCAGGGACGCCAGCGGATCGGAACCTGCTAGGCGTCTTTCGCTTGCGCGTCTGAGCCTCGTCAACCTCAGAGTTGTCCTCTGCGGGAGCCCCGGCCTGAACCTCCCCATCATCCTCAATTGGGTCCTGAGAAGGGGCCGCATGTCGGGCAGATCGACGGCTAGGCGTGGCTCTAGCCGGAGTAGATCTGGCAGCTGACTTGCGAGGGGGCTTAGGTGCCTTCGCTTTGCCCATACCTGTTCTCTTTGCAACGCGGGTTGCCTTGGGGGGAGCTGGCTCATCAAACACAGGTGTGCTGGTGGGCTTAGCGACAGGCACAGGCTCTTCTTTCATCGGTGCATCGACGGGCTCTTCAGGCTGTTCGGGCTCTGCATGATCTGCAGAAAGAGCTGGGTCAACCATTTCAGTATCCTCCATGGGAGCCAGGTCTGCAACTGCAGCAACGGGATCCATTGATGCCATCGGGGCTGGGTCGAAGTCCTCCATTGGTGCGATAGGCAAATCAGGATTGATGTTCTCATCAGGAATGCCGTATTCACCCTGCGGTTGTTCGGTTTCCTCCTCATCAGCCTCGTTAACAAATTCGGCGCTCATGTGGCTCTGACCATTGGCAGAAGTGTTGTTGTGAGAAGCGTGCGCGGTTGGGATACTGTTCACGAACTCCATTTCCTCCGCATCGTCGAAAAGAGCATCCTCGACATTAGGAAGCTCGCCAGTCTGGGCGTACAAATTAAGAAGGTATTGTGCAGAGTCTCGTACAGTCTTCTGTTCTGACTCGGGTACACTTTGCTTCAGGCGTCGCCAAAGAAGCATCTGCGTTGGCCGATGCCAGCTGTTGCGGAACTGTTTGTCAACCAGCCTCTGCCACGGAATCTTGGCTTCAATTGATGCGGATGAGCCTGAAATAGCCATGATCATGCGATACCGTTCTTCCTCAGGCATCGCGGCAATTTGACGACGGGCTTTCTCAAGACGGAAAGAAATAGATGCATCGGGCGCATGTGACACCAACTTATCCTTGCCATGAGTCTTGATGTTCATGGCCCTCCATTTGGTGATACACTGAAGTCGACTGCGAGTTCTCCCCATACGCTCACTGATGTTTTGCCAATCGATAAGTTCCTCATATGGCTTCTTGAGCAGTTCGCGGGTAGGTTGGATGATTCGTAACTCGTCAATGGCGGCCATGGCTTCCATTACATACTGTGTCAGGTTACCCTCTTCCTCCTCGTCCCAGGTATCCTTCCGCTGGGAGTCTCCGCAGATGATGTAGTTTCGATAACGATCCCGAAGATCTTCTGGGTGACGGTTGATGATACCCGCAATCTTGGACCACTTTGTTCCGTTAGCCTCAATAAGGTCACGGAGCTCGGCATCTTGCTCGCTAGTCCAAGTACCACGAGCAACGAAGTTGTGGAACTTCTTTCGGGTGATATTGATGATTTTCTGTCTGTGTCGGTCTGGGCATGTTGCAAAGATGCGTGCCCAAAGGGCGGCATGCTCATCACCAGCGGTTGTACCTCCAGGAGCATGGATCATAGCATTTAGTTCATGCTGCACCATGTTGCGCTCGACACGGTAACTCTCAACTGCTTGTGCAATTCGGCTGAGTTCCTCATCTGTGAATCTTCCCTGGGTGAAGCCAGCCATTCGGTTGCGTCGTCCGGTTGCTGGGTTGCCATATAGGTCGTCATCATCTCTGACTTCCATGTCTTGAGATGAGAGTGCACGGTTGGCTTCAGACTTTCTACGATTTGAAGCCTTCTTGGTGCGCTTTCGTGGCATTGGTGTCATGGCAGAAGGTGATGGGAGGTCGCCCTCGGGGACCTCAGGAGAAGGCGATTTCTCAAAAAAAGTAGGCTTTGCCTTCTTAGCCTTGCCTGATCGTGTTCGCTTGGCACTGGCACTTGGGGGGTTTGAGGCTTGAACTGGGCTTCCGGGAACATCATACACATCATTGCTTGTATGGGGACGCTGCGCAGATGTTGGAACTTCCATCTCCTCAGGGTGCACGGATGGGTCTTGTGTGTTGGGTTGGTTCTGGCCGTTGATGTGCGCATTCCACACGTCCCTGGCCACTTGTTCAAGCTCCTGGTGTTCTGTGTTCTCTTGCCCATTGATTGCAGAAAAGCCAGACACCTCAGTCTCCTGATCCTGGGCCTGCTTCACTGATGCATCAATGTCCATCTCGTCATGCGCGGCACTACCTTCTCTTGATCGAGCATCACGTACCTCGAGGCGTGCAGCACTGGGAGATTGGGGTGCATCCTCTGCGACGTCATCGTAAATGGAAGCTGGGCGAGCTGCGTCCCTGGTGCGAAGGAAAGAGGCAGCTTGGGATTCTTTAATGTCTGCTTCCTCAATTTGGCCATCTTGTGTTCCTGGTTCCACCAACTGTGATTCGATGTCGGCTGCCTCGTCGCGGGATCTCCGCTTCTTGCGTTGCTTGCCGTCAGTAGAATCCGAGGGGTTGCGCTTGCGCTTCGTTTGAGTAGCAGGAGCAACCGCATCATCATCAAGGTCAGCAGCCAAGTTGTCCAGAGGCTGAGATGGGAATATGGCTGATGTGTTATTTTCGATCAGGCTATCGGGAATTTCGACCGGTACCGTTGACTTTTTCTTGGATTTTTTGGACTTGCGCGAGGATCCTTGGGCAGCTGGCAGCTGTGGAGATTCACTCTCATTTATGCCCTTCTGTTTGCGCCCCTTCTTGTCGCGCTTGTGCTTTTGGGATTGAGAGGACGGCATGTCTTCCGACGTGGGCGCCTCAGGTGCCTGGTCTTCCTGGGACGCGCTGTCGAGTTGCGACGTGTAGGGGGCTTGTGTTGCGTTGCTGTCGAACATTTCGAGCGTACCAAAGTCTTGGTCCTGAACGTCGTCTTCTGGCCCAGACTGAGCATCGCCATCGTAGTTATCGAAACCGCTCATCTCGTCAATTGGCCGGCTTCCGGTGCCGACTTCGTCTTGGGTCAACTCGAGTGACTGCATTAGCTCTTCTGGAAGCTCTTCTTGGGGTTCGTTCTTGAGTTGCTGCTCGTTCTTGTGGCCTTGGTTGCCGTCGCGGTCTTGGTCGTTTTGCTTATCTGGCCTGTTGGACTGGGAGCCGGGCATAAGAGACCATAGGGTCGACGCGAGGCGGAAGTCAGGCCACTTGCTACTACCGTTGCCGTTGCCTGACATCGGTGAACAGCTTCGCGACGATAGCTTCTTTCTCGTCGACAGAACGCGAGTTGAGGATGTAGGGTAAGGGGAAATTGGAAGAAGGTGTGGGGCGTCACGAAAAAAACTGACGGCGTGGTTAACCTAGAGATGGTTGCTCCTGGCTCCCTTCGCGTTGTCGTGACATTGATCACGTGAGCCCCACACCTACCCCTTTCATCTGGTCTCTGCCTATAGCATACTTAGAGTCAAGGGATCAGTTACAAGAGATAAAGAAAACTCAAGACCGTGACCCTAGGAAACAACATAATATAAAGTTAGGGAACTTTTCACTGAGCTTATTTTAGTATCCTCTTCTCAAGCCTTGAGTTTTCTTGCTCCCCGAGGGTCAATCATGATGTGAAGATAATCTCGAAGCATTGAGAGTCAAATATGTACTGTTGTTGTTTATTACTCTAATCTAAAGAAATAGTACAGGTTTGTACGGAGTTATTTCGACACGTGCCAAGAAAATCTATGTAAGTCAGTCAGTTATTGTACAGGTCGCTTCATCAGACCCAAAAATATCCATCACCTGCGCCTGTCCTTCAACATTATTCCAGTCATACCTCATTCAGGCGTATGACCAGAGACCCCCCCCCCCAAAAAAAAAAAAAAAAAAAAAAAAAAAAACCAATAAATGCGTCGTTATTCACATTTACTTCCATGGAAGCAATCCAAAAACGCACACAGTTGCCTCAGTCATCTTCCTTCTCAGCCTCCTTCAGCTTCACTGTAATACCCTTGCGGTTATGCTCGATCTCATACTGTCCACCAAGAACCAGATCTTTGGCAACAAGCTCACGAGTACGTCCCAAGCTTTCGATATCGGCAATTCTTTGTATCGTGCCCTCCAGGTGCTTGTCAAAATCAGGCTGAGCACAAATTTCTCTAAAGGCTCGATGCATCGGAACGCTGCTCGCTCGAACATCTGCCTCACTGGTGATGCTGAAGAGGTTCAATCGATCGAGATCACGGATGAAGTCACAGCGAGTCATTATTTGCTGAGCGATGTGGAAAGGGTAGGTCGGAAGCACATGTCCAACAATAGGGTCGTAGGTCTCATGCTCTTCCATATCCTTTTCCTTGTCGACCAATGCCTTGGCCAAACACATGGCGGCAGCCTATGATTTGGTTAGTAACTTGTCTTCGTAAATGCAGCGTAGTACTTCTTCAAACTTACAGCCCACTTCTGTTGATCCATGACATCGTCGTCCATCTCTGGACCGAGAATCCAACACTGGTTGAGGAACCACTTCTTTTCAATTTCCTTGATCCTTTCGCAAGTTCCCATCATGTCCCTGCTCTTTGCTACTCGGTTGAGAAAGCTCAGCCGCCCTCCGACCCTTTCATAAACTTCTTCGAGAACTTGGGCGTCAATGCTTTCCTTCCAGTACTTCTGACGGTATCGCTGGAGAGCCGAAAT
Source organism: Fusarium mangiferae (assembly GCF_900044065.1). Taxonomy (NCBI): domain Eukaryota; kingdom Fungi; phylum Ascomycota; class Sordariomycetes; order Hypocreales; family Nectriaceae; genus Fusarium; species Fusarium mangiferae. The sequence goes on from NW_024573936.1 coordinate 910,760, forward strand.
AGCTTGTTGTTTGGGTAGATCAGTGACAGGGAGAACCTCCATTCTGGTAGCAAGCTGTTTGAGGCGCTCATACACCCAGTAGTCATCTGAGTTGAAAACCATAGTGACAATGTTGGCAGCAGCCCACTGTTCAGCCCGTTGCTGCAGTAGTTCAATGACATCTCGACCATCATCATCATGGCGAAGGAGGTGCATCTGGTTGACAATCACCACTAAAGGCTTGCCTCTTTCTCTTCGCTTCTGCATGGCCACTTTCTCCAATTTGTTGAGAGCACGCTCAATGTCCAGAAGGGCCGTGGTTTCGCGGGGACCCCTCTCGCTGAAGTACCCTCCGATGTAATCCTCGTGAAACTCATAATCGAGGGCCTTGCCAAGCCGAATACGGAAGATCTCCAGGTCTGCGTGCGCTTCGAACATGGCAACACCGTCACCCTCATTCTTTCGCATGGCATCAATAAGCATGCTGCTCTTACCAGACCCCTTGTCGCCGATCAAAAGGTAATAATGCCCAACAACGCGCCCCATGACGATGTCATCAATACGCTGCTGCTCTGGGCGGTATATCCAATGTTCGCCAGAACCACCAGGCTGATGAGGAACATCTTTGCCAATTGCAGCCAAATCCAGGACCGGATCCCCTGGCTCAAAAGCATGGTTCATCTTTTGGAGGACGAGCATCTTGTAGAACTTGTGATAAATGTAGCCCGCTGCAGCAAAGCCCAGACCCAACACCACTATGGAAGCAAAGGTCGTGGCCGCGGCCTCTCCCATCTTGCCTAGGAGTGAAGGCTCTGAGGAGGAGGAGGACTTGGGTCCTTTCTGAGTCTCTGCCTCTGCCTCTGCATTATACTCGGGTGCTTCTTCTGCTTCAAAAAGTTAGTAATAGTTCGATTTCATGTCGATTTCTGGGCTTCCAGCAACATGTTACTTGCTATGCAGCGATTCCCACTTTCCAGCGTGATGATCCCCACTTGTAGATCAGAAATGGTTGGGACTGTTGTTCAAAGCCAAGTCTCGATAAGATGCTGACTGAAAGTACCGTTTCTGGAAACAGAAATGCAAATGCCGGAACCCCTGGGCTACCCAAGTTTTGCTGTGAAGAGTCGCCTCTTGATGGGATTGTGTGACAAAAGACAAGACAAGAGTTAAATATCAATCAATACCTTTTCTTTTGTGAGCTTGTGATGAGAATCGTAGCTTGCTGACAACATTGCCATTTGTGCCCCTCGGCCCCAGATACCGAATTTGCGGTCCAACTGGTCGTGCCAAGTTCAAGGAGCTGACAGGTTGGTTGAGGCGACGCACCAGGCGCCCTGAATGCCTCAAAATCATAATTGGTGATTTGCAGTGCAATAGAGAAAGCCGCAAGCAGTTCCACGAGTCAATTGACGTTCCGGCTGAGGCTATCAAGAGTTACACCAACGCCAGTAGGACAAAGGAGAGAAGAAAAAGAAGGGAGTAGGACGACCAGTGGCTTCGTGGCACCAAAGGAACAGTCCAATTCAAGCTTGCCCTGGTCAAGGATCTAAAAACAAAGTTAGCTCAGGTTCCTGGTCGTGCTGCGTCAGAACAGATTCGGAGCCACCAGTGACAGTTAGCTGTCCTGAAACTGGCTGCCATTGGCCTTGGCAGAGAGACTTGACCAGATCCTCGGCGACAGCTGCAGAAGCTCCCCCTGCAATTCCACTGAGCGTGCCCGCTATTCCTCGCGCTAGTGCAAAAACCACTGTAATTTTAGCGGGGAATGCAGGAGGCCTCGTCAATTGAGTTGAGACTCAGCAGGACAGGGGAGTTTTAGATGCATGTCACCGAATGGATCTTTCCCACTCTGAAATGACTTCATGAGATACGGGGTTAACGGGCGGTATCGACAACTTCAGCATCCCGTCAGTAACGAATGTCCTCAATGAATCGAGTCGCTATCAGTCGATCAATAGCAGTCAAATGTACTATTAGGCCTCGTGATTAGTCAACAATGCTCTCAAACAATGGGAGGTGGTCCAACTCATGGAAGGAAGGTGACAAGTGACGCGACCACAAACGATTCTGTCCATATTCATCATGAACAAACGTATCCATAAACAAAAACAACAAGGCGCACCTCGCGCAAACGGTTCTTTCAACAGCCAGCTTGAATACCACGGCTATAGTGGATCAGTCCCTGCCCGCAGACTTTTTTCCTTTCACGCCCTTTCACCTTTATTCACTGCCAAGATCACAATATTCGGCAGCCTTTCATTCTCGAAATATCTTCTTCTTCATTCACAGATCTATTCCTCCCACTGTTTTGATACTCTTCGTCTCTGACTAGTGCATCATGTACGATCGCGCTGTATAAACCTTCTCCTCCGCACTCTGAGCACATATTTCGGCAGAATATCACGAAACGATGCCACCCTATGCTGCTGAACTCGAAACCTGGTGGTTAGGGATAGGCTATGAAGCACTTAAACAATTGGTCAACGATAAATCAGATGACCTTAACTCTCGACAGTGTGGCTTTGCGCAGCAAATGCAAACGAGGCTATTGGCATTCGATAACGACCAAACCATTCAAGCCTCCCTTCAGACAACCTGGCCAGCCATTCGTGCAGCAAGAGGAGTCGACTATGACGCGAATAGTCGCAAGAATTCCAAGTACATAGCTTCCAATATCTTTCGGAAGCCCCATGATGGAGGTATTGACTTTGAACGTGCCATGGATGGCCTCGGCTACCTCGATGCCATCGAAATTCGTCGCCTTCGCCTCCTTGAAGCCACCCATGCTGCCATGGAGACCATCTCACCGACAGAAAGTCAACTACAAATGCTCCAAGAGCTTGATAGGACTTCTACCGCAAATTTTCGGCTTCTACACGCCGGTTTCAGGGCCTGTGTAAGACACATACTGCTCCCCGAATGCGCTTGGTAAACTGACTTACCCTTAGATCCTTATCGAAGAATTGACGAGAGACTCCGAGTGCAGGAAGGAGATCCCTCAAATTATGGGAATGTTCAATGCTCTTATGCCTTCAGATGTGTTTCTCGAAGACGAAGATGATGTCGACCCAACCCCACACTCACCGGGCCTTCGCGACAGTGTTCGGTTTTCTGTCTTTGAGCACCTAATGTCCGACCACCCCTTCTCTCCTCAGCAGCAAGAAGTCATTAAAATGAAGCTGTCTGGCTGGTGCGAGGTCACAGGGTATCCTCAAGCCAGAGATGCCATGGTGAGATATTGTGAAGAGTTCAAGAAGGTGGAAGGTGTGTGCTTAGCGATCATAAACGATCTTGAACGAAAATCATTCAGCACCGGATCGTATCACATAGCATCTCCAACCTCGTCCACGTTGTTTGATACAGACAATTCACGAAGCTCTGGTTTTTCAGCAAATGCAACCCAGGGCGCGAGCGCTATTTTCACAACTACGACTTCAAACGACAACCAGGACTCCGCGCCAACGACACCCTTAAGCCCATGGGCTCTATCGACTTCACATCCCCTACTAAAAGGAATGCCCGGAAGAGAAATGAGCCCAGCTAAAACGGACGGCGCTCTTTTTTCTCAAGATCTCAGCGCACCACCCGTCCTGTCGTATCCTGATAACCTCTCTAAAACAGAGTTCTGTCAGCACCCATTCACCCGAAAGCTTGACATGTCGCCAGTCGAACAAGCGGCTTTGGGTCTTATCCTACCCCGAGAAATTGACAGTCGAGATTTCTAGTACGATCCCGACAGCGACGATGAGGGTAATGACATGCCACCCGTGCCCCCCTTACCACACATTCCTGAGAGACTTAAAGTGCATCTCACACCCAGCGTTTTGGACAAGATCAAAAAGAGAATGCGCTATCAGTCTGATAGATCCGAAAGGACAGACCAAAGTGGTGTGCCGTTCCAGGCACTGGACCAGCACGTGGGCACTTCCACTACACGCAAGTCAGGTGATAGAAAGCGCTGGCCGTCGTTCAAAGCAAACATCTCGGAGCCAATATCTATCATAGGCCCATTTCCGGGAAGTTTGAGCTTTGAAGCCAACAGCTATGAGGCCCCTAATACATCTTCGAGCCCATTACAGAGTCCCAAATCACCCCCGAGACAGGCCACCGTGGGGGGAAGCACCTTCCGGCCTTTCCACAGAAGGGGTAGAAGTACTGGAATGAGTTGCCAACTTACAAAACCACGTCTATCACCTATGGAGTACTGTCGAATGTACCTGATGGAGAAGCACTTATCTGACTGCGAGAATCGACCATGTGAACTTCCATCCCCCGACAAACACTGGTTCTGGACGAACTATTATAAGCAATTTCTGGTAATACCGCAAATACCAAAAGTAATACGGCGTGATTTGGAGCCCATGGCTTTTGGGTTCAATGTAGAAAGCACTGCCGCAGATGAATATGCAGCTGATTCTGATGGGGAATCAGTATCAACTGTAAGGCCAGAAACTTACGCCAATGGACCCATGCGTCTATCCCTTCACTTGGGTGGCGAGCCGATTCTTCTACCCTCATTCATGGATACATTGCGTTTCAACTTGAGTAATGCTCAGTTCAAAAAGGCCTCAGAGTTGGACAAAGAAGCCGGGGATGGTCCTGGAGGCGCGGATCCTGAAGATAGGGATATGGTTGTGCCACGTAGAGGTACGTCATCTGTTTTTCTCCCCTTACTCATTCATAATAACTACTAACGAAATCAGTACCAGCCGGGGGTGAGGTCGAAGATTGGCGGCCTATGAGCGAGTATGAATCAGACGAGAACGATGAGACAGCAAGTGCGACCACACCAATTAAAGCTTCTGGGGACAATCATTCGACCGAGGACACAGGCAAGACCACGAAGAGCACGGTGACTGCGGCTCAACTTGCAAGCTTCGACGATGCAGTGACCCTTCAAAATCAGAATACATCGAGTTTGCCCGACCCGGGCACCCATTCTTCTCGTCAGAGTGTCAAGAGGAATGATCTGATAGGTAACTCAGATCAAGCTGATAGACAATTCCACAACGACCCTGGTAGCTTCCGGCTTTCGAGGCAGTTATCCCGTATATGTAAAGACGAAATGTCTGTTTTTGATTTTGCCACCCCAAGGCCCAGAGGCAAGACTGTTGGCTGTACTCCCCAGCCGCTGGCAACAACAGACACACAGAGTCCCCTTGCTCGTTTCCCTATCGCAGTTCAGCCAACTCATCGATTGACTCCAGGAACACTTACAAAACGTGTTGTCGGTGATTCTGGCGGTAAACTCCTTTTTGAAGATACCCGACAAGCAAGACTAATCCCAAGTCCTGGTGATAAGTACCACCAAGGGCTTTCTGCGGACCTATGGGAGGCCGACACAGAATCAATTATCTCCGAACTTCAACCAAGTCCCTTGCATATCAACCGCCGGAAGCATAGGGCTAACACTGACGAATCTGATCGTAGATGGCCAAGATTGTTTGATAGGGGGTATGCTGATCCGCCTACCACACTTAAGATGCTTAGGATCAACGCCCCAACTGAGATAGGCGATTCCTTCGATCCCGAAGTCTTCGGAGATGATGATGATACTCCAACAGAAGGAGATCGTACGCCTCGTGGGCTAAGACACCAAGAACAAGGCATCCTGCAGGCAACACCTGCGCCAAGAGGCCTTCAACGTTCGGCTTCCACAATCGTTACCCCAACACAGTCTATGAAAAGGCTCGAACACAAAGCATCTTTCAACCTGGAAGCCAGGGCGCAATCAGGTTTTACCCCGGAGCATCGTAGGGAAAGCATTTCGAGGGATACATTCCCCAGGTCTGGCATAATGCTCAACCTCCAGAGCACTCAGGAGCGTCTAAGATGGCCCCCTCGAGATTCTAATGGAATTGAAATGAGTACAAGCATAACAGATAAGACCCCCAAAGCCAGACGCTTGCCTGCGTTGCCGGACTCTGGGCGGCATGAACGCGCTTTTGCACCAAAAGAATGGATGAGGGCTTTCGCAACTACACCCCGAAAGTCCAGAACCATGTCGCGAAACGACGGGCGACTTGAGAACCATGGAGAGGCTTCTTCTGGGGTGGATTGGCGAAATACTTTGTTTCAGCCAAGTGTGACTATGGATGAGGGAGATTTCGAACGTTCAACATCGGCCACTACGCGAGACTTCTCGCAGCCTCACAAGCTCCAAAAGCCGCCATCGCGAGCGAGACTTACTCCCAGCAGCACCTACCGTTCATCAAACCAGCAGATCGACCAATCAACTCGTGCCTCGTCCTTGATGCCTCCCGGAAGTGAGGCAGACGTTCCTGAGCGAAGAACCCCATCACCCACCGCCTCACAAACTACTGTCGTTCCACGAACACCATCCTCGAGCATCGGTAGTATCTTCCGCAAGCGTATGCGTTCGGACTACAATCCCCCAGTAACTCCCCGAACACCGGCTGAGCCCACCTTGGCATGGTCCCCGTTTGTTAACTGCGAACCCGAACCACCTTGTGCGTCGCCATGGGTCTCAGGTAATGGTGAAGGGAAAAGAGAGAAAGAGAAACGAGCGGCGTACTTCCGGGACAAAGTCGAGCGTGAGTTTCAGAACAGACAATCGCCAAAGAGGTCCAGTCGTAAGGACTCTCTCGAAAGTGCGGCTAATGATGACACTGTTCAAAACAACGTCGTCACTGATAACAGGACCAGTAAAGAGAGTCTTATACAATGGAAGCAGTTCCTCGAAGATGCCCCGGAACCGCTTTTCTCATCACCTAGGCCGCCTGTACCACCTCTTCCTTCTGAGTCTCAGCTAAACATCGCACTCGATCGACCTTCCCGACAGCCACAAACCACTACTGGGGTAACAGCGCGGGGGCGAGTGACTCCAGCTGCCACATATCGCGACAAGAAACCCCAGGGGTTAACGGTAGAGACACGTAAGCTACGTAAAGCGATGCGTGAGGGGGCGCAGACCCCAAGCAGAAACAAATCGACGATGCCCGCCAGCGGAAGCAGCTTCAGGTCTACGTTTCGTTTGGAGGCACGACGAATGAGCTTTGGACGACCAGCGGTCGACCATGAGTCCCAGGGTAAAGGGCGAGAAGCCGAAACGTTTCCAAGATGCAAGTAAATTGGTAAATCTATGTTGCAGGCTCACCATAGATGCCTGCATATCTACGCTGTTTGCTATTATGTATATTGGGTTTATGGCTGAGACGGAGGGGCATCTGTCAAGATAGCTACATGACTGATTCGACTAGATTTGTATGTAGTTGCGATTAACAGGACCTTGCGTAAAGCTCCTTGAAGGTAGAAGACAAGTGTATAGCCTCTAGTATTTGATCTCACTGTATTTGCCAAATAGAAGGATTTAGTCCTATTCTACCAGCCCGCCAGCCAGCCCCGATAACGTAGGACGAGAAGCCGTTGCAATTCTCGCTGCCGTTAAGATACGATTTCATGATCGAGTCTAATCTTAGTAAAAGACCCTAGATTATGATAGATCTGGTCCAATATTGAGATTTAGATTAGGTATCCTATGTAATATTATTATCGCTTTGAATCAGCACCTGTCCCAGTGAACGCCATGGCTTCAACTCAAGAGTCTTGTTCCCAGCCATTAACATGAGACATTTAATGACTTTGAGACAGACAGATGTAGCAATGGACCATCCAGAAGAGGACTTTTGTGTAGGTAGACAAGGTTTGCCGAGATGCATGAGGCAGACGTGTTTACTCGCTTTGCCGCAGAGAATGCTGCGAGATAGAGGGTCTGTGATATCATGAGTTTGAATCACCACGACGCTGATGAGCACATTTCTACGTGTGTACTTCATTATTTTCCTGCATTATCAAAGTTCTCGAGTCGTACCCTGCATGAATCACATTTGGTGCTGCAGAATAACAAACGCACGCTAACTTAGTACATACATACACATGTATGTAGTAACTGTAACTAGAGGCCTCATCCATGTTGACCAACGGCCTTCAGGGCCCCAGGATCGAAAAGGCCAGGACAAGCAGAGTTGAGGACACGCACGCTTGTGCAGCCACACCAGGGGACGACGTTCGCTTCATCACGGCATAACAGACATGGCAAGGGAGGCTTCTGGGAGCATGTCCAATCAGTCTGTTGATCCAGGCTACGGGTTGCCGAATCTTGATAGTTAGCTTGATGATCGTCCCGTGACGACGCACGAGACCGCGATAGCACGCGATAGTACGGATAGCAGGGACTCGAATCGACTGGCACGCAGCGAATCACCTGCAGACCGCAACTGTCAAGTTGCGATGCTGCTTGAGATTGAGCCAGTCGATTGGCTTGGGTCGACAATCTTTGTTATTCACGAGATTGCATGTATTGTGCTGGTGACCAAGTGCCGAGCGAGTCAAGAAGCCGAACTCCGGGATGCACAGTAAGCATGCCAAGTGTTTGATATGTCTTGAATGAGAGCCATTGAGTCGTGAGGGAGTCGATCTTGGCCAATGTCTGTATTATCAAACGTAAATAATCAGACCAGAAATTTTTGCGATGATGTAGTTGAGTGGGATAGCGCTACGCTGCCGATGGTAGGGTCGTATTTTCCCATTGCAGTCCACGTTGCCCATCTTGATTATGGTGTCGTCTTGTGATGAAGACTAGAGGCCATCCACACAGAGTAGAGGGTCGACACACCGCTCCCCACGATCCCCCACTTGACTGGCATCCGCCCATCACCTCACCCACAACCCATAGTCCACAGTCCACAGTCAGTCACCCCCCCAGCAGGTGAGTGAGAGTGAGTCTGGGGTATGGGTATTGTATGGGAAAGACACCAACAAGATAGCATACACTCGTATCTACGCAAGTCCAAAGCCTAGATCTCGGGTTTCGGCTAACCCCCGAGGCACCACGTTTTTGTCTCTCCCTTTGACTTTCTTTTAGGATAGCCAATGTCGTGTTGTTATGCTTTTGACTCATGGGGCAATGACAGCATGCTCCGGAAAGAAGTCTCATACTTGACCAAGAAAGGTAGATGAAACAAATAGCCTCGCTCAATAGAAGCTGTACTGCAATGTACTGCGTACAGTACAGTAGTGGTGTAATTAAACTGCGTCGAGCCGGCCTCAGATGCCACACCTTGAGAAGACGTCTAAATGCCTGGCTCGTCAGAGCTCTGTCGGTTTCTAATGGAATTGGACTATTTGCTCCGGTCGCAATCAGTAGGGCTGGACGAAAGGAAGCGCCGTCCACGTCCACGTCCGCTAACGCAAGGCTCGGCCATACTCAGACATGTGCTTTCCAATATGAGGCAGACACATTCCAGGATCCCGCCTCCTGAATACTAGTCATGGAGTATCATGGACTGTCCACACCAAAAGCTTTGCGAATATCAGACCAAGCGCGAGCCAGCCCAGCCCAGCTCAGGGATGCAAACCGTGGTCGGCGCATTGAAAATCATAGTCCGTGCATGCCCTGATCTTGCCTGTTGCGTTAATCCCGAACAACGTTTGACCTTGTTCGTTTCTGTCGGTCTGGAGTCCAGTATTCAGCCTGACCCCGGTTTTTACTTGCTTGAAATGCAGATAGAACCAGAAGGCTGGCTGGCTGGCTTGCACCATCCATGCCTGCCCGAGGAAACAACCGGTGACACCCAAGACTGAGGAATAGGCAAAGGTTACTATCCATCGTATCGTGAATCGTCAAATCTTCCTCACACGACCAGCACCGGAGGCCCTCCGAGTTCATAGCTCCCACTGAAGCCATGCTGGAGTTGCTCTCCAACGCCATAGTTTCCACAACCACATTCTTCACAGCTGTGTTCGGTCTAGTAATGGCCCAGTTCACCGCATATCTCGAATTCGATTCGTGAAGGTCTGTGCCGGCCCGATAACGGGAGATCTGCTAATGACTAGTTAGGTGACCTGAGCCTCCTTCTAGGGGGGTTCTATTCGCACGGGCACAGCATAGGGCAGTCTCCATGTTGGCTTAAATCCGTGACAAAACGCGCGCCAGAATGACACAGACCACTTGGTCCGGTACAGTGGACTTCAAGCGCCAAACGAAATGTGTCAGTTGATGATGGCTTGGCTTTTGGTGGAGTAATTTAGAGTACGAGCATAATCTTACGCTCAGGCAGACCCGCCTCCAGCTCCAGATGTTCTAGCCAGCTTGACCCGCGCGCTTGCTGACAAGCTGAGCTCCTTGGTCCTGGAAATAAAACCCCCCCAATCCAGCTCAAGTGGTGGTTTGTTAGTGAGGCCAAGAGGGTTGAAAGTCGCTGGTCTTTGGGTATTTCAGGTGGTTAATGTGGGATCGCCAGGGTCCTCTCACGATGGATTCGCCTAGGTTGGCAGATACTGCACGACAGTACAGTAGTACTAGCAGTACCTGGGCTACGCTAAGCTAGACACGATACAACTTTATGTATGTCAAAGTTGCAGGTGCTCGTGCTTCTCCATGAAGAAAAAAAAAAGCATTTCCGGCCTGGCCACAATTGTCAGCAAAGATGCCAGGGACTCTTCGTTGAGAGTGATATTCTATCCGCCGTGACTAGCTTACAGGGCACATCAAGCTGCAAAGTCGTGAAGTCATTGGCTGACTGTGACGAGCCAAATATGAATAGTCCCTTATTTTAGAAACAACAACTGGTGTCGGCGATGACGTCGTTAATCTTCCAGATGCGCATGTTTCTCCTGACTCCCACCGATATGGTTGGTTCCAATCATCTGCCCAACCTTCAGCCTAGGGAAAAGACGGGACTCCATTAACGGACCGCGCGTGGGCCGGCGCACCGTCGAACTCAATTGTCGGGCAATATTGAGTAGCAACTGGTTCACATACCAGGAGCAGGGGCGGTGTGAGATGCAGCTGAGAAGCGGAATGCTCGGTTCGAAGCGATAGACTATTCATAGATGCTGCTGTGAACGCTGAAATGGAGTTGACCTCTTGAAGTTCAATTGGACATCCAATGAGAGGTAGATCTACCTATTATGATATAAAACAGCTTGAGGTACCTCGAAGTACTACCGTGTCAGCAACCCACTCATAACTCTCATGGGAGCTTTCATTTAGCTCCAGAAGAGCTAAGCCTGAAGAGGAATAACGACGACATCCTTGGCCTCTGGGTAACTGCCAACATCAGTATGTGATTTCAAGAGAACTTCAGCATGATTAATGCGGAGACCGAGGGCGAACACCAATGTGGAATGCTTGGCCATCTCCTACATAGTCAGTATAAAGTATCAGCTCGGTGGAATCAGCTGAGACATGTTGCGTGAAGTGATTAAAATTAGCGATGAAACCGTTGTGGCTTTGGAGTCGTGCCAAATGGTAGATGAGCACGCTCCTAAGCTGGCCAGGGGTTACTGTTTTGGGGAATCCGGATGATGCTGACTACCTATATCTGAGATACTCTTTGAAGCAAGAGCAGACCAGTTTATGTGCGTTTCTCGAGAGAGAGAGAGGTTACAGATTTCGAATGGAAAAGACCAATTTCGAATTCTTCTGTTAAAGTAAACCTTCGGATCTGTAATCAACTCCCAGTGGCCAAAGACTCGGTAGCTGTGCATAGCAAAAAAAGAGTCTGTGATGCCGCAATTCTGCAAAGCAACGATAGCCAAAATATCTGACCACAACACCACTTTCAAGGTTCGTACTCCGGATGTATGTATGGACACACTGGGCGAGGATGTGTTCATGAACTCCATGTCAACATCAGAACCAGGGGTTGCGCTCTTGGTTGTGTCCCCCGCAATGTGCGCAGAAAAAGCAAACATAAACAATGAACATGGTGTTATGAGTGGTAGATGGCCCCAATAGAGTTCAAATTTTCTGGCTCTCATCGCCTGGCAGTCGATAATCATGGCAAACTGCGTCCCATTCGGGGCTAAATTTTGCGAGCTGACGTGGGGGTAGACCGGCGGGCCGGCATCTTAGCGAAGTTGTCAAAGCCTCCAGTCTCTCGAGCCCAGGGTTCTGAATCGCATTGGAGAGTTGAATACCTATCGTGATCAACCAACGAGTGGGCCGTCCGTGATGACCGAGTTAGGTTAACTCGTCGAAATGGTAGACAAATTTAGTCGTAATGATCGACCAACCTAGACAGGCATTGTCTCAGAGGGAAAGTATGCCTTGATCACCTGAGGGTCCGTGAGTAGGCGGTTGGCTGCGGAGGATGCGAGCTGGTCTTACCCCTACCCGTTCGGCTACAGGGCACGTACCATGTTGGAGAGTCAATTGGTGAAGAAGTAAGAAGAGGGTGAGTTGGTATTGAAGCTAGAATTTCCTCGTGGCTGGGAGACCACTGATGAACTCATGTCCAGGGAGGCTGTGAACTGCTTCAACTTTTCGAAGGAGCCGAGAAATCAACGCAACTTGTCTTGTCTAGAGCTCCGGAGCTCCAACAGTTGTGGACTGACCTGGGCCGTCGATTTCCAGTCCCCAGAAGCAATGCACCTATGCGCTAGCAACACATTGCAGTAGTGCGATGCAGATGGAAGAGGTTACAAGGTAATAGCGACATGGGAATACCATGTCAGTCAGCTTTGGTGTCGATGGAAAAGGGGTGATTGAGGTTTATCAGGTGCAGACGTACCATTCAAAGTAGTGCTTCCGCCAGGCAGAAAAGGACAGCAGTGGTTGATGCTAGTGATAAACGGACGAGTTAAAAGTGGCCGCTATGGATGTTTCTGCATATATTCTGCAGGAGGCAGAATGATGATGCAGCGCATAGCGGGCCGGGGGTCTAGATCTCTCCAGCCAACATGAGGCTTTCTGTTGGAAAAGCCATCAAAGAGAGACAAGCATGATCCTGGTTGGTGTAAAAGGAATAGGGGATTTGATGAAAAGTCCAGATTTTGATTGAGGAAGCTTTCAATGTGAGTTGAAAAGATCTAGTAGTACCTTGGGTTATTACCTACTACCTAGGTACCTTAGTACCTAGGCCTCGGGGAGCAAGAAAACACAAGACCTTAATATAGGGTGCCAAAATAAACCCAGTAAAAATATCCTAAATCTACCTAAGTCTAGATATTCTAAGTTTATGTAAAGTTACCTGAGTCTTTTTGTCATTTAGGATCACGGTCTCGAGTTTTCTTTCCTCCCCTAGCTAGGCAAGGAAAATATTCGGGGTCGGATGTCAGTTGGGCTGGAAGGACGGAGTAGCCTACTTGATCAGATTATGTACCTTCCTACACCTTGTGTCATCGGCCTTCGTGGAGAAAGGTGCCTAGGGTGCCTTCTCAGATGGGCAGTAAAAGCTGATCTGCATCGTGACTGACCTCTTTGAGGAAAGAAATTTGAGACAGATGCCGATTTAGTACAGAAGCACCTTTCCTATTCATGTCATCCGCTGTCAACACCATCATCTTTATCCAACCGACTCGCATTTTCCGTCACCACAACTTCTTTGTTGAGAATCCCACAGTACCTTGCCCACTGATGGAAGTTCCTTCACTTGATGCCCAAAGTCGATCGTGGTGCAAAGCTGAAGAGTCTTGCAACCCCAATTGGGGCCTTAACACTCAACACAGCCTGTCTGGGCTGATTCAAGCGAAATCTACCATCACCATGATCATCACTCAAAACAGCATCGGTTGGTTGCGCGATAAAGTGTGAACAAGCACTAGCAACGAATACTACTCAACGGGAATTTACAAACACAGGGGACTTGAAGTGATATCATGCTACAGCAGCGTTGCAACGTCGTCCGTTGATTTTCTTTACTCCAAAGTTGGTTGATGCTTTGTCGTGTGACTTTCAGAGACAGATCAACGTTGTCGAACCATACATAGACGCTACTCCACTTGTCGCATACAATACGGGCATAGACACGACTTGTTATCCTTGATTGGCCTCTGAAATTGAGAAAAGATCAAGCTCATCGAGATGTCTGCTAGATCGAGGCCCTTCCTCGTAATTCTAGGCACGGCACGTTTTACCTCACCATGATCTTGCTCCCGTATCCCAGGCATTTGCTAGCATTTATAGCACGACATTGTACGCACCACCTTGACGAAACCTGAGTCCTGAGCAGTCCAGACAGGAAATGTCCCACTTAGGCTGGGCTGCTTTGCCTGCTTTGCGTACCCTGAAGTATCTCTAGCAGGGCCCTGAAGACGCTAAATCTATGGAGGGTGGATATCTAAATACGCCATGTCCATGTTCCCCCATCAAGACTTTGGTGGAGACATCCGCCAAGGCTTAGAGTATCCTTCACGTCTCATTCATCATGGTCGTCCTAAGCTACTGAACTAGCCGACCTAGCCCCCAGCAGCTGGCCCTGGCATGACAGGGTCTGTAGGAGACCATCGATGGCATCGTCGAGCGGCCTGAAAAGATCCCTGGCGGGACCGAACGGCACATGGGTATTGAAGGTTATGTACCAGGTGTACCAAGGCCCCTGTGGGCTCTCTCACCTTGACCATGAGGCCAACCTCATTGCTAGGCTATGATAACTGTGGGGAGATGGAGTCGACAGACTGCAGAAGGGTTCCAGTGCTGAATCTCAAAACTCCTCCATACCAAATAACACCTCTCCACCCACATACTGTAGCCCCTCCATTCTCCTCACCTTTCCCTCCCTTTCATCTTGCGATTTTCGAACCGTCGCCTGTTCTGGGCGACTAAGGAGCTTCGATCAACCGTTGGTGTGTTGGCGTCGATAGCTAGTCCAGCCTAACGTCCACCGCCACCACCCTCTAGTCTCCACAGCTTCATGCTGAGTCGTCACGTCCAGCTTCTATAGACTGTGCTGTGCCTATACATACCGTACCAGATTCAATTGGGCTACCTAGTTATCTATCTAAGTCTTTACCGCCGGCTCTGGGACAGTCGGCACAAAACATCTTTCTCTCAACTCCTGTCTGAGGCATGGTCACCCTCTTCGATGGCTATCGAAAGTTCATTTGCATTTTCGCAGTCTGAACGAAACCTGGCTTGGTGCGATAACCATAGCATATCTCTCGAAAGCCGAAACAACATGGTGCCACCATCACCTTTACCAATGGACTCTTTGTGGATGTCTTCAGCAGCAACAGCAAATCAACTACAGCCCGGCCAGATTTCACCGTTGAGCGCAGGATTGGACAATTCTTCTGCCCCTACGATGGTCCATTCAGCTTCCTCGTCCTGCGCCGATTCTTGGAGCACGGACTATGTCGACCGAGACGATGTTGAAATGGACAATAATTGGGAGCAAGGCTCGGACGATATTCTTACCATCCCGAAGTTGGAGCCGGTCGAAGATGACCTTAACATGGACGATCTGAAAGCCGCCCCCCTGGCGCCAGCTTCAATGGACTCCGCCAAGATAGATCCGAAACCGAAACGACCACGAGGAAGACCAAGGAAACACCCATTGACCACGGCAGTGAGCGCAAGTAAAGTGACCAAGGGTCGATCAAAGACTGGTTGTATTACCTGCCGAAAGCGCAAGAAGAAATGTGATGAAGCGGTAAGTGATTTCACGAAGGCGTTAGACCTGTCACAGTACGAGGGGGGATGCCATGTCACCTTTCTCCCTGTCATGTCTAGTGCTTTTTAGTTCTTGAGCTGCCAACAGAAGGCTAATATGAAGTAGAAACCTCGATGTACGACCTGAATCATTCACCTGAGATATGCAAGATTCTAATCATTTGTTTCTAGGCATGAATTGCGAGAAGAACGCTGTGGTATGCGAGGGCTACCACGAAAAACAGATATGGAAGAGCGGCAAGGAAAAGGCCGAAGAGGGTACGTTCCCTTCCATGAAATACCGACACATCCTTCTAATTATCGCACCAGAGCGATTACGCCAGGAGGCCCTTCCAATCATTACTATGCAACCAATCTTCCATGGTGTCGAGACTGTCGAGGATAAGGTCTTTTGGAAACATTATATTACCCATTTGAGCAATGTCTTAACAGTTGAAGGAGAGGCCAGAAATGCATTCAAAGACATCATCCTTCACCTCGCCAATGAACACCAAGGCCTCATGCACTCTATCCTGGCGGTCAGCAGCAAGCACATCGACTGGGATACACCGTATGGTGCCAAGTTATTGGCCGACCATCCTCAGTCCAGTCGGGAGGCGTTGCAACAACGCGCCGACTATCACCACGACGAGTCCATGAAGCGACTGTACGAGGATATGGGACGGCCCTTGGATAAAGACGATCCCGAGTACAAGACCATTCTCTCTGCGAGATATGGACAAATGCTCTGCTTGCTTCTTCAGACGAGAGCCGATGGAAACCCTCGAGGTGAACATCGTGTGCACCTCCAAGCTTATCAGACTCTGATTCAACACTCACCCCCTGAGGACCCGGCTTTATATACTTTCATTACTGAGTTCTTCCAGTACCACATCTTTGCCGATGACTTGTTCTGGCACCCTGAGAATATGACAGCTAGACTGTCGTCTGAAGATTGGGAGCCTGTAGCACCGATACAGCCTCCCCGTTTGATAGGTGTTGGGGATGGCCTCTTCCAGTATCTATCTCAGATCACGACTATTCGAAACACGATCCGAGCCAACATTTCTGCTGGTGTTGACCCAGTGGTGGACTACACCAGCTTGTATCAGGCTGCTGAGATTGACGCGGCCATTCGCGAGTGGACACCAAACTGGCCATGGGGTGACAGCCGTGACCGAGTCGGACTGCTCTACAAGCAGATGATGTGGGTGTATCTTTTCCGGACGATCTACCCACCTTCAGTCTCCTCAATGCGCCGTTCGACGTTCAGCACCTTGCCCATCTCGGCCTCAACCACTGTTGCTCCTCCGCCACCACCACCCAGACGAGCTTCGATGATGGCCACAGTATCAAGGGGCAACGGTGTCACCGGGGCTGCTGATGTTCACATGGCCAGTAGCTGCCCAACATCTCGCAACCCTTCGAGGACAAATTCCATGCATGAACAAGACTCGTCAACATGCCAAGAGAGGGCATCTTCACCCCCACCTTCCAGAAGACCAGCATACCACGACCGACGAATCACGCTCGCTGTTGAAGAGTCTCTCACTATTTTGGAGTCATTCAAGCCTTCTGATCCCTCTCAGACCCTGCTACTTATTCCCTGTCTAGTCATTGGCACTGCTTGCTTTGAGCCAGCCCAACAAGAACGCATACACACTGCAGTGAGAGCTGTTCGTGGATATACAGGCCTACGGAACTGCGAGCGTGTCATGGAGCTTCTAGAAAAGATTTGGGCATGCATGGATCACGGCGACTGGCTATCTGTATGGGACTGGCAAGGCGTTGCTCGGCGAATGCGTCTTGACTTCTCCTGCGCTTGAACTATACGACAGCATGCGAATAACCATTCGTCTTATTCATATTTGCGTCACCATATACAACAACACTGGGGTTCTCCAGATCGTTATCACATGGTACAGCTTTTCATTTATGCATATAATGTTGACAGAGCCAATTTTATGACAGTATACCAGTCTGTTATTGTTGTTACTTTTCTTCCTGCAGCTCTGAAGTCTCTGAGAATTCGTTAGCGCCCGAAACAGCAGCTTGCGCATATATCTGAGATGGAAGCTGGGAAAGGATGAGGTCTGGTGTTTCAGCATCCAAGCCTAGATCACCATCTTGTCATTTCATCATTGAGGCATTACGACGCAAGGAGTCACGGGTTCGGTATTATTCACAGTCTGGTTTCCTTTTCCCTCAAGTGTGCCTTCATGGAGGCCCATGATTGTTTCATTGAACACTTTGGATGGCATTTGTCCGGGAGGAGTGTTGCGATTAGCCCGCTCCCAGACGAAGTTCACCTAGTTGATGGGGCTGGCGTTTATCTCTGGCCAGATGCACTTACAGAACGAGCGATGGTTTTTGAGGCAGAGAGTGACCAAAGCCATTCTTTCTCGCTGACTTAGTCTCATGATAACTGCCAAATGAAGTACACGGAGCATGGTCACACAGTTTGAGGCGAATAGATAGCGGCGTCATATTTAGAGACCAGGTACAACGGGCATGCTGATAATACAGCATGCTTTGGCTTTGACCATAACAACATGAAGTAACGTGCCAGGATCTAAACTGACCTCGGCAACGTTGGAAGACCATTCAACGTCCAATCAATCCCCAATTGCATCGTGACATATTCACAAAAGGAACAAAATACTCTGTACACAGGTACTAGAGCCAATAGCTTCATACGGACGTGTTTGTACAGCATAAAAGGCCGCATTCCAAGATAGAAGGCCCCAACGAAATATCAACATGTAAACGAAACTGGCGGGACAGCGATGGGCGCGCATATAATCTAAAACATAGAAACTCCTTCCGAGGACAAGCACAGCATGAGAAATACGACCATATCTCTCAAGCTCGTCGTGCCTGGCATCGCCCTTCAACCCAGCTATGAAGTCATCATCACCCTTGCAGGTGAAGGCTCAGCTGGGATTTCTCTTTTGATGTAATAACCGCTCTAATCATCACGCTTCTCGCCTTCAAAGTAGAACTTGCCCAAAGGCTCATCACCCCGTCCAGGCCCTACAAGACCCGAAGCAGGCGCCCTTGTCTCACCTCTATCCAACCTCTGGACAATACGCTCTGCCGCCTCCTGAGCAGCAGCAGCAGTTTGTGATGGGGGTTGCGACGCAGAGACAGGGCCTCGGAAGGTTGTGTCAACAAAAGAGTCGTTCTCTGGTGCTTGCCCTGGATTTGGATCAGTCGCGACACCGTCCATCATGCGAGCGTCCCGGCGCTCCTGAAGTGCAGACATACTCACAGGCGTGTCACCGCCCATATGAGTGTCACGCTCTCGCCGGGCGTCGCTCAGACCGGAATTGGTTCTTTCAAGACCCCAAGCTTGGGGGACCGTTCGACGATGATAGATGGGTCCAGATACGGTACTGCCTGCACCCTCACCAAATCCAACAAGAGAGGCAGAGCCGTCATCGCTCATGCGATCGTCATAACCAGCCACAGAACGAGCATTGGCACCATCGAGATCCTCGTCCATGGCGTCGGGATAGCCACCCATGCTTGCGACTGACTCGGCTTCACGGTAGTTGGTATCGGTACTAAACATGTCTTCGTCGTGTTCGCCGGCAGTTGTGCGAGTATCATCGCCGTCGCCAACATGGCTCTCAGTTGCGCTGGCCGTTCCGACAGTACTCATCTTGGTCACGGCGACAGGCTGGCCATTGCTATCGAAATATGCAGGTGTCAGGTGCTGCGTAGCAGGGTAGTTGGGCGGAAACCCAGTTGTAGAGGTTGGCGTGGTCTGAGGCGAGGGAGATGATGCTCCTTGGGCATTCGCTTGAGGAGGTGCCCGGAGGGTTGAAACTCGCTCGAGACCAGCGAGTCGGGAAATTCGGTCGGCACGTTCAGCCTCGAGGCTTTGGGTGGAAGGGTTATGTTGGTGTCCGCGACTAAGAGGACCCTGTGGGAAGTGGCCTCGATGACCATCTTTGATCGCTGTGGTGGATAGGGCGGAAAGCGAGGTAGTGGTGCTTGTAGGAGTGCCTCTGAGACGGGCAACGATGTCAGTGGACAAGTTTCAGGGGGCAAAGGCATCGCATCAAATGACAGGCAATGCTAGGAGCAAGGAAGAACACACGGCATCTCAGAGGGGGTCTCTGGTCTGGAGGTGGGAGGCGGGAGGTTGATGAAGGTCGGGGGCTGCGTCTGCGCCATGATGATAATAGCTCGTTTCGGCAGTGAGAAGTTGCCCGACTGAAACGCAATGGGTATTGTCTTTGCACAAGAGCTCCTGATGGTCGCAGAAGTGGATGTGGATGCGATGGTATGAGACGACGTCAGGTATCGAGGGTTTCGCCGTCGACAGCGCTCAGGAAGTTAGGCGCCTGCTAATATCAGGCGAAGGATACGACGAAGACTATTGCGTGACACTATCGTCGGTGATGGCTTGATTATGCACGAATGATGGCGATTGTTGTAAGAAAGAGAAAAGGACGTAGGGAATTGAGAGTGGGAAAAAGTGTAATATCGCAAGTTCAGCTTCGTTGTGTTGGTTGGGCTGGGCAAGAGGAATGAATGCAAGACATGCATTGCGACTTGCCATGTCTAGGTAGTTACCTAAGGTAAGGTAAGGTAAGGTAAGGTAAGGTAAGGCAAGGTAGTTAGCACAGCTCAAGGCACAGTGCGCCGTGAACCTACTGAAAACCCCCTACAGCACAAGCACAACAGGCACTGGAACTATTGGATGCGATTGGAGACGGGAGCTGTACTCGGAGGAATGAGGGGGAGGGGTCAAGTGATTGGGCCGACAAAGGGTGGATGGATTATGACGTCGATTGTAGATGTCGTGATTGGCCAGGGAGCATCGGTATCTTCGAATCGGGAATTATGATGCCAATTCTCTGACTCCAGGACCCTCAATAATACTTAAAATCAATGAATGCGGACGGTAAATACTGCCCGACGGTGAACATGTATTCGTGGCTTATCTCTCACCCTATGAGGATATGTTTTACACTCGCCCTACAATCAAGTTTATGCAGATAGGTCATGGCTATGGCATCAGGCCATGCCCATGCCCGTGCCCGTGCCCCAGCTAACGAAAGGGTGGCTCTAAAACGGACAAGGCACGGGGGGAGCTCAGGTTTCATTCCGGCGACAGCAGATCAAGAAGTCGAGAAATTCTTTTTATTTTGACCCAATTACTTATATCAACAGTTTTACTCCAATGCAATGCTCTTCCAGATCCAGGTGCGGATCTAGATAGTTTTTCTCCCATAACCTTCTTATTCCTTTCGCAATCTCGTATCTTTTTTCCCCGAAACACATGGCTTATCTGAGCGCCACAAACATACGCGTCCATCCACCAAATTACAGGCCAGAGAAAAATCGCCAATCCCCGTTGCCGTTGACATTCCGTATAGCGCCACAATCATGTGAAATAAAATGAATAAACCGCGTTCAACCAGAAAACGCTTGCCAAGAAGAACCACTGCAGAAGCTGAAATGTGCAATGATCTCTAGGGAGGATGGCAGATACTCTTATAGCAGAGCCATTCCGAGAGATGTGATGCCGAGTACCAACGACAGAACAACAACACCAGGAGTCATGGGCGAAGGAGAGCCAGCGTTGATATCAGGGACCGTAGTCTTGGGAGCAGGAGGGTCCCAGGTAATCGTGGGTCCATCAGCCGTGGTTTGAGAAGCAGCCGACTTCTCCTTTGTGGCAGACTTGGTATCGGACTTGTCGGTCTTTGATTCCTTCTTGTCATCCTTGCCCGTAGCAGTTGCAGAAGCCTCTTCTGTCGCGTCCGCTGTCTTGGAGTCGTCGGCAGTCGCGGAGGCCTTGTCGTCGGTAGCCTTGGCCTTCTCGACGGCAGTGGTAGACTCCTCGTCCTTGGCGGCGATGACACCGGTGAGGAGGATGGCGATGGGGAGGACGTGCTTGGAGAAACGCATGATGTCGGGTTATTAAGTGTTGAAGATGGATTGTTGAGTCGACCGACCAGTGGAGGAATAGGGGATACACCAAGACAACGGTCGAATATAGAAGAAGTGGTATACCCGTAGATTCCAACTGTCAGAGAAGACAAGCGAGAGACTTTGGACTGAGTTGGTCAGTAACGAAAGTGAATAGCACCCAAGAAGGAATTAGTTAGAAGGTAAGGATGAAGAAAGAGAAGCAGAAGCAAGTGGAAATGGAAATGGAAATGGAAATGGAAATGGAGACATTGGATGGAAGAAAACAGGGGAACATGGGAAGAGTCAGTAGCCTCTGTTAAGCCTCCGTTTTTCGACGCTAGGGCATGACTTGGGCACCTAAATTTGGAAACAAGGGTCCGCTAGTGCTAATGGAAGTCCACTGTGATCCTGGGGTACAGTACATGTGCATTATTCCACTGAGAATGAGCGTGTCTTATGGATTGAATGTCTCAGGGAGGATCGATCAATCAGGAGTGGCGAGACTGTTGGTATCTGGGCCGTTTATTTACATACTCTTGCCCGGTAACGGTACTAGAGTCTGAGGACATGTGCTGCTCAGCCTGCCCTGGCAGGTTAGTACTTAGGTAGTATCAACAACAGGAAGACTTGACTGATCATACAGGGGGTTGGGCAAACCAGCACCTAAACACGGGAGAGTACCTACACTTCAAAGTTATTCAATACAATGATACTGAATGGTCAAGACCTACAGCCTAGTATAACGTTCTCGAGTGTCTTCAACTGTTGACAATATTTCAGGCGACATTCTTCAACACAGCCCAGACCTCGTATTCAATATGCACCCACTGGCCCCATTATTACACGACACCACTTCCTTTGCTTGAAGGATGGATCATGGCAACCATTCAGCAGCTGACGTGCACAGCCCCAACAACGACAGTTGAACTGGACGTGCTGGCAATCCCTTCAACTGACTAAGTAGGTACAGTAAAACAGCCTGAAGCTGTAAATAATAACACAACAACACGAGTTGTGGTTCCATGATACATGATAAATACCAAATGCAACTGACCGATAAATTGCTCTCCTAAACCATGTGAAACTCCCCCAGCAACGATGGAACCATGTACCTCATCAAGCTACTATTAACGGATATTAGCGCCGTTTAGTTCCGGTACTTCTCCTTGGTGTTAGGTGTTAGTTACCCCGATGCTCTGCTTTGAACCATCAGTCATCTCTACCTAAAGGACGTATTTTATCTTCAAACCGTTATTTCTGTCTACTGCCCTCGGTAATCAACGGCCATTCTCATTATGTATATCCATTTCATATCGTATCCTCCGTCATCTCGATCTAGCCCCTTATAGCCCCAAATTCTCATTATCCTCTTATCAGATCCCCTCTAAATGGTATATCTATAACGTGGGCTCTCATCTCCAAGCTCAGCCAACTCATCCTCTCCCATTCCTCGAAACTTGTCGTCCATGAGACCTGCCTGTCGTCGCTCATTCTCTCGTCGGTACCACCACCACATGAATCCATAGATGACAGTGCCGAGAGCAACCATGCTGAGCGTTACAGCATGTCCGCGGATATATCGAGGCTTGTCTGAGGCAGGACTGGCCAAGGTTAGCAGAAGTCACGATATCAATCAGTATCGGGACTTACTAGATGAACGCAGACATGATGCCTGCCGCATTACCCCAAGTCAACTGCATTCCCGTACCAGTAGTACGCTTTCCGTAACGCGGCGAGTTTGTGGGCAACTAAACAACTGAGTCAGCTCGCTATAATTTATCATCATGCTCATATTAACGTACCCAAGCCAGTGGCAAGCCCACTACAACGTACAAGCCTCCAGCTACCAGGAAGCAGCCAAAGTAGTGAACACCAGACGACACATCGGCCAGCAGGACTGCATATCCAACAACGCTGATAACTCCAAAGATCACGCAGAAAAGTCCACGTTGTTGAAGCTTATCTGAGAGAAATGCGGTCGACATGTACGCCGCTGCACCGAGAAAGTAGCATGGCACGGTGAGGAGTTGTGTCTCTGCAACCGTCCAGTCACCAAGATCCCTAATAATGGTCGGGAGGAAGGTTGAGAACCCTACGTTTGCCAATCAGTGGACTGAGTGCTAGGTTTGGGGATATCGAAACTCACCATACAACATAGTGTCGACGCCAAACTGCGCAACACAAAACGCCCAAACCTTCCAGTCCTTAAAGGCGCACATCATGTCCTTCTTGCTAAACTCACGACTGGAAGCCGTGTTCCCGTACTCACGGGCGTGTCTCGAACGCATAAGCGCCCTTTCATTCTCGTCGAGGAAGTATGCTGTCTCTGCGTCGTTAGGCAGAGCGAAGTATGTGACAACACCAAGCAAGAAGCTCGGAATTCCTTCAATGATCATGATCCATCGCCAACCGCTCATACCATGGAGGCCATCCATATGTCCAATGCCATATGCCAACAAACCACCCAGAGCTCCAGCGACTGCAGCGCTAACGAACAGATAACCCACGCGAAGGGCGAGTTCTCTCTTGGTGTAGAAGAAAGTGAGATAGACCGTCAAGCCAGGGAACAGGCCTGCTTCAACAGCACCAAGAAGCAACCGACAAGCAATTAAAGCACCATATGAGTTGACGAGGCCGGTGAGGGTGGCGATGATTCCCCATGCAGCAGCAATGAACGCGATCCATCGACGAGGCGTGAAGAGCTTAAGGACAAGGTTGGATGGAACCTCGAAGAGCAAGTATGTGACGAACAGAATGGACACAGCAACTTGGAACTGGTTCGATGAGAGGTTCAGATCCTCTTCGAGTCCGTAAAGTCGGGCATTACCAATGTTGACTCTATTCGTTTTGAATTAGTCATAGGGACTCGGTGAGTGAGTGAGTTGTGTAACTTACCTGTCTAGGAAACTGAAGAGGTAAAGTACCATTACCAGAGGAATGATGTAGAAGTCCAGCTTCGCAACAAGTCTCTTCTCATCAGCAGCTGAGTTGGAGTCAGACTCATCGCTGAGACTGTGACGCCTGGGCGTACTATCTTGGCCGTCTTTCGAAGCCATACTAATTTATCTCTGAAGGAGTCATGAGTAACAGTCTTTGATAAGGATTTTCAAGAACAACTCACAATCGAAACAGGGCCCTCCCAGCCTCTTTGCTTTATAGCAAGAAAAACGAGCCCCTGCCCAATGCAACCGAGCAAAGGAAGCAGATATCCTCAGATGATAGCGAGAATGGGGAAAATACCTCCCACTCACGACAATCTTTTAAAAGATTAGGCGTGTGCTTGGCAATTCTTGGCGCATGAGGACTTGTAAAGTGGAGGATAAAGCAAAAGATAGACAAAAAGAAAGAAGGACAGCGGAAGAAATAGAAAAGGCAAAAGGACCAGAAGCAGAATATAGTACGACACTATTCAGAATTTTTTTCGTAATAGCTCCGCTTTCAGATCAAGTCAGGTCATCCGAAACTTGCCCGGTTGTACAAGAGTGAATTGAGCCGAGTAGACGCTTTTTAATTCCCTCGTAATGTACGGAGTACGTAGTAATATTATAGAATAAAGTATAGGATGTGACTCTGGGTGTTTCGATGATTACCAGGAAGAGTGGGTTCGACCTTTTTTGTTCTAGAACTGGGGGTTGTGGTCACTTGAGTCAATATGAGGTCGTGATGATTGGAGAGAGAGAGAGTTTGATGAATATACTGTAAAATTAAGCTTGATGATCGAATTCCTCATTAGAATCCCGTTGCTTGGTTGAACTATTTGTCTTTCTTGCACGCACATGTCTTGTTCTGAATGCACGACATCAAGTGGCGTCACCGATAACGGACATTATCTGCTGACTGAGTCGATCTATCGAACGGCGGATAAATCCACTAGAGTAGAGTTTCTTGAAGCTTAATTAATCAGCGGGAATAATATCACGTTAAGAGCAATGCCGGATACCAACGTTGCAACGTTGGACCATAAACAGACAAACAAACAGACAAACAAATAGAAGCTAAAACAGTGTCTCACATCAATTGCACAGAGAGTAGTTAATTTCGAGATATGGACGATCGGAAATAGTTAACATAGATCTTAGACTGTCAAATTTTAATTCTTTTTTATTGCATCAACGTATCTAATCCACTAAACACCTCAAATCATCCACACCTCTGTTGAACCCAAAATG
The DNA here is from genome assembly GCF_900044065.1 of Fusarium mangiferae. Taxonomy (NCBI): domain Eukaryota; kingdom Fungi; phylum Ascomycota; class Sordariomycetes; order Hypocreales; family Nectriaceae; genus Fusarium; species Fusarium mangiferae. The sequence continues at coordinate 936,230 of NW_024573936.1, forward strand.
GTAGCAGTGGAAGATATACAAGTCATGCAATGGGAGACATCATCTCCCGCTCTTGTTCGCTTTACCGATGTGTGATCTCGTCATACGCAAGGGAAAAAAAAAAGTAAGGGTTTACAATATGTACAGTATCTGACATTAATTATTTCCCCTCCCTCTAGCTACAAGGGGAAGTCTCATCGAATCTTGAAGTTTTCCTCATCCATCCATTCCATTACCAGTGACCACTGTGCTGGCCAACTGGCAACCTCATCGTTTACCTGTAGGGTTGTGCGGGCATCTCGTAAACGTTCTCAGGGGGTGCTGTTCCACGAGCGCTTGAAACCTGGTTGCCATCGATCTCAGCAGCATCATTTTGATGCCACTTGGTAGCAGCGCTGTCACTGGCCAGCTCAGCTGTATTGGCAGGGCTGTACATCTCAGCAGCATTGTGGTTAGGAGAGCCGCCCACAGGGTGTGCGTAGTTGTTCTCGGGAGTGGTAGCTGAATAGGCCTGGTCGCTACCAGCAGTGCGAGAGTAGTTGGTCTCGGGGCTAACGGGCATGTAGCTGCGGCCGAACTGCTGGGGCTTGGCGAAACCGGCACGTCCATCGCCCAGAGCAGTACCGCGGTAGCCCTCGGACTTGGTGGTGTTGCGGCTGGGAGCCAGAGTAGAGGCGGCGGCGGTTGTCTGGGACATGTGGGGGCTGGTACCGGCAGCAGCAGCGCCGCCACCACCACGGCCACCAACAGGAACCTCGGAGGCGCCAAAGACATCGTCGTACTCGGCCTTGTTCTTAGCATTGCGGCGCTTGCGAAGACAGAACCAAACGAGACCAGCAATGACGGCAAGGCCAGCAACACCAACACCAGCACCAATTCCAGCCTTGGCACCTGTAGAGAGGCCCCCGTCGTTACTGCTGCTGCTGCTGTTGTTATCAGAGCTGGCACCGCCAGTACCGGAAGGACCATACTCTCCAGAAGGAGCAACGGTCGCTGTGCGGACAACACCAGTGGTCACTCTAGTAGATGTGACAACAAGGGTGCTGGTGACAGTGACAGTGGTACTAGCACCTGCCTGCTCGGTCTCGGTGATGGTCTTGGTCACCTTGGTCTGGCTGCTGACGGTGGAAATAACGGTTCGAGAAATGGTATTGAAGACGGTGGTATCGGAGTCGCCGCCGCCCTCTGTCACAGTAACGGTGGTGGTGGAAGTGGCACGTTTGTGAAGACCTCGTCGGAAGGCTCGGAGACCGTAGTGCTCACCTTCGACCTGAGCGTTGAAGTGAGGAGGAGCACTGGTGGTGGTAGTATAGGTAGGCAAAGCAGGGGCAACGAGTTCAACACCACCAATGGTTCGAGGAGCCAAATCAAGGGCACGCTTCTCGTTAGCCCACTTTGTAGAGGTAACGTAGGTCGTAGTCGTTGCGGTCTCAGCGTCGCTGCTAGTAACAGTCTTGGTATCGAACGCAGTCGACGTAACGACGACAGTGGATGTAATTGTCTTCATGACAGTAGTCTGACGGCTTACGGTCTTGGCATCGGCATCAGTGACAGTCACCGTCTTGGTAACGATGACATCCTCAGCCGTGGTTGAGCCTCCATCGGAAGATCCATCAGTAGTAGATCCGTCAGCGGTACTAGAATCGTCGGTAGGTTGGGCGGCGGTAGTTTCTGCGGCAGTAGTGGCAGCAGAGTCGCTCGTGGGATCGGCTTCAGCAGTACTCGCGGGAGAATCGGTTGAGGGAGCAGCAGCAGAGTCGGAGTTGGAATTCTGACGGGCAACGAGTTGAGTGGCCTCGGCTCCGAGGAGCATACCCAGAAGCAAGAATCGTCGAAGCTGCATCTTGAACGGTCGGTGTTGTCGTCAATTCAATCAAGCCGTCGATATGAGGTGGTGGGTGACGGCGTGTAAGGAGACGAAGGAGTACCCGGGAGGGTTCGGCACAAGGAACGACAAATCCAATGGGGAAAAGCAGCGACCGTCTCAAATAAAGAAGAGGTCTCTAGTGTCTCGTGTCTGATAGGGGAGAGGGCGCAAGCGGTGGTCAAGTCGAGCAAAATGTCGCTGGATTGTCTCGGCTTGTGCGATGTGGATAAGGAGTACGAAAGGCACGCGCGGCAGCAAACAGCGAAGGCGCGTAAAGCAAAGGACAAAAAAGGAAAAAAGAACTGAGGAGGAAGAAAAAAGGGAGATAGTAACGAGTGTTAGAAAACAGTAGGAGCAGGACCAAGCAGTATTCTAGTGAATAACTACTCGACTCGTATTGTGTTAGTTTGGGTGAGACGAGAAGGAAAACGAAGGATGAAAGAAGAGGCGTAGTAGTAGCAGTGCGTGCCAGTTGCTGGTGCAAATACTACAGGGCAGTGAGTGAATGACCAAAACGAGGGACGGGGGGGGCCCAGGCTCGTGATGAAGAGGACTGGGAATGAATGGCGCGGGAAGAGCGGATTTGCGCGACGCCGGCCACACTAAAAATTTGCTTGCTGCCAGCGAGCGAGTTGCGTGTACGGGGAACGGGCTCTAAAATGTAGAGGGTACTTAGTGGCGAAGTACAGAATCCTTGGCACTTTGACAGCGAACTCCATGCATTGATGACTGTTGATTGGGGGAGACAAGATTTCAGTTGACGAATGATAGTGTTTGGATTGTTACAGTGAAACGGTCAACGGTTTACCGATGGTGAGCAATTATACAATATTAGACGTCAAGACGAGAGAGACGATATCAACAGTGAAAAGCCCTTCTACAGCCTCATTTAGAGGCTACCTAGACTGTGCAATACCTATTCGTGGCAAGCTGGGATTGACCTAGCAATTTGTACAGCAGACAAAATGGGCATTATAGCCCCTGGCCAGACACCCCTTACGGTCTAGCTCGTTTGTCATGGCGCTGCACCCCAACTCCTTTGAGATTGTTTAGTGTTCTATTTACGAGGTATACACGATGCGCAAGTAACGTGGACCTGTCGTCAATGCATCTCCTGCTGATCTTTACAGAGCGAGGCAAAAACGTGACGGATGCCCAGAAATGACAATCACCTGTAGTTTCGAATGACCAAGCACCCAAGACTGACGAAGAGGGATTGATGGAGGGAGTTTTGCACGATTGAGACTTTTTTCTCTTCGTTTTGGTTGCTGCAGACTAACGACGGCTACCATCCAACAGGGAAGTGGCGCGAGAAGCTAAGAAAGAGGCGTTGAACCGTTTATGCTTGTGTGTTGCTGAGTGTTGCTGAATGTGCATTGATTGGATTGGATCAGTTTAATGGCTGCCAACTACCTCGGCCTCTCACAGCATACTGTAGATAAGGGAGAGAGACGTAGCTGTAGGTAACTGCCAAACTTAGAGCACAAATTGAATAAGCATTCTAGTCCATAATTCCAATTACATGGTACTCGATCGCCCTGCCTGACACAATCTCCCGAGTGGTCATGAGTAACAAAGTCCCGGTTCGTATTTTGACAGGCTAACGAGGTTCCAGTGGACTTTCTGATTGAAGTGACCTGTGCTAGCGGCGCGCGGCGGGGCGGGGCCTCCACTGAAGAAATGACGGGCCCGGGTCCAATGAACGAGGCTCAGCGACTCGAGCACCTCAGGGTCTGACCCCAAAAATGGAACCCCTTCTGCCATCCAATTTGTTTCGATTTCCGTTGGGTCAACCGTCGGAGTACCTAGTCACTGTTATTGAGCTGAGCTGAGATGGAATCGACAAGGGCTTCGAGTCTTAGTGAGGCCTCTTGATTAACTTCCCGTACCCGGTATTGACACGACACGATCACTGTTAATTAGACTTTCAGCATCAGATCTTCAGGGTCCTGTCTTTATCAACTAAACTCTCACCCAGACTCAATCGGATTGGATGGTTGCATCGGCCTGACCGTCAGCCCAAATGCATATGGACACATGCATACGATACAACATCCATAATGAAATACAACCATGCATCTTAAAAGCCTTTCCCGTCTCTATATCCTATCTCCAGCCACTGATGCCGGTCTTGGTATTCGGACACGTTGCTGGGTGGTGAGACATGCACATATCAGTCGTTGTCTAAAAATGTTATTTTCGACTCTGCATCTCACGTCTAGACCCTGCATGGAATTCTTGGTCATGGCATGTTAGGTTGTCTTTGCCTCTCTAATTACTGACGCTTTCAAATCTTTGGTGAATCAGACATTGTCCGAGATGATCAAGATCGAGCGGGAGCATCACTCTCATCTGCCGTTATACCCGCGATCCTTAGTAAGAATCGTCTTTAGGATTCTCTATTCAAAACAGTAAGCTGTGGCTATAGGATACTTTCCAGGCTTGTGAAACGTTTCAGACGAGATCTGGGTCAGATGTGGCATGGATGGAATGCATAGTCCAACGTCAGCACTCCAAGTGGTCAGTTCTTCAGCTGCGCCTCGATTCAATCACGAGCTTTACACTACTCTCCCCATAGCAGACAGCCCTTAATCAATAGTGAACTGGAAATATGTGGCTGATCTTGTCAACAAAAAGGTTGTATTGGTTGGTGAGATGCAACATCTGTTTCTACGGTATTAAAATGATAACTCAACGAGAACATAGACCAGGTATGGATGGTCTTGCAGTAAATCTACCCCATGTGTCGTGTTCCTTTTACTATTACAAACATGACTATCCGCTTGCGTAGACTTGAATGAAATTGGTAGAGACAAAGTTTAGAAGTTCTCCTTGCCCCAAACAAAAGAGAATCTGCGTCAAGTTAGCTGAGGTTCTCACATCCATATCAACAATAGCATAGAAACTTACCCAGGCTCGGTGTACTTGTTACAATACGTATGCAGCGAACTTCCCAGTCCCTTGGGTCCACAGAAGAACACACCCGCCTCAGCAGGACTGTGCAGCTTCCTGATACCTCTAAAGATCATGTCCCAGTTGGGTCTGCCAAAGTTTGTCGGGCTGCGCAGACCAGTGATGGTGTCCTTGTCGGCGTTGGCATCGTTGATCATGATGTTTGTCGCGTCGTCGGCCTTGATCTTGGCTGTGAGGTACGTGTGAATCTCAATACGGTGGTCCAGATCCTGCGCTTCAACTGCCAGAAGCAGTGAGCGGAACCACTCGAAGGAGTCAAAGTCACGGCAAATCCAGAAGAAGTAGACCTTGGCTAGGCGGGTCTTCTTCTGGGGATAGTTCATTCGGTACCAGATGGACTTGAGGATGGAGGCGAACGGTGTAACACCGATACCTGCACCAACAAGCACCGAGACTTCGTACTTGAAGACATCTTCAGAGGCAGAACCAAAAGGACCGTCGACGTAGACTCTGGGGAGAACACGGCGGATAGCTGGATCGATCTCGGAGTCGCGTCCAGTCAAACCAACGACTTTGCTGGAATCGTTGCCACCGGGTTCCCTCTTCTTACTCCAATCACAACCCAAAGCCTTGGAAAGCTCCTTAGTAAAGTCACCCACGCAACGAATGTGGACCGAGATGTAGTCCTCCTCGGGGGCACTGGTCAAAGTGAAGGGATGGTACTGCCATAGCGAGACGGCAGGGCAGCACAAGAATATGTACTGCCCAGCTCGCGTCTTTGTGTGCTCCTTCTTCATCTGGATCTCGCAAACATTGCTGGGATGTTGAATGACCTTGGTGATGTATGTCCTGTGACGACCTCGCACCTCGCGTGCGATACGCTCGGCCAGGTAAATGAAACCGCTGTACATCCAGTATTGCCAGAAGACTCCAACAGCCGATGCGCCAACGCTGGTGCAGAACGGTGCAACATCTGGCTGAATCATGCAGAAAGCTCCGTGGATAGACCAGAAGAAGAAGAAAACGATGAACATGTGGTGAGTATACCAGAAGCGCTCAAAGTTTGCTCGTCGAGGCTTCTCGGTCGACGTGAGAACCATACCCATCAGCGCAATAAGCATGACATAGCCAGTCCAACCAGGTCCAGACACAAAATTGGCAACCAACCAGCCGTAGATACCAAGCTTGTACTTGATGGCGACCTGGGCAAAGTTATTCCAGTGAGCAATGGTATGGACCCAGGACCAGAAAACGATGGACCAGGCGGTGACGATGTGGAAGGTGATGTTCTTGTCGAACTGGAGGATGCCATTGAGAGGTGTCTGTCGAAGGAGCGAGATGAGGGTTCGAGAGACGGGGAAGAGAATGATGGCGACGTCGACATGAAGGACCAGAGCGGCTGAACGAGCTATGACGAAGGTGAAGCCGAAGAGTTCATTGGAGGTTTTGAGACTCTCTTTTTGAGAGTAGTGGACGCATGCGAAGGAGAAGATGAGTGCGTGAAGAAGCATAAAGACAAAGACGAAGCTGCAGCATGTTAGTCTGGATCACTCACTATAACGTGCCAGCGAACTCACAATCTTCGATAACCTTCGTTGATCATCCAGCGATCAAACTTTTCTCTTGACGATAGTTCCTGTTGCTTCTCTTGGGTCATCTCACCCGATAGCAGCATTCGCGTTAGGGGAGTCCATCGTGATCGCTCTGAGGGCTTCTCTCCCCAATCCTGCATTTGATAGCTCATCTTGAGCGAGGGCGAGTTGAGTCGGTTAAGTCAACCGACTAGAATTATCGGACTTTGCTTCGATAGGTGTTGGTCGTATTGTCGCTCCTCGGTCCTCGAAACCCAATCAATAAACCACCTTGAACGACAGTGTCGATTATTCAGAACCAGCTGAACAGTTGAATTTCCGTAGCCAATGAAACAGTTCAAATAGTATAATATAAACAAGAAGAATAAGAAGAAGAATGAGAATAAATGCTGTCTAGAGCCTCAAGATTAAAAGAAACACAACTTCTCATCGAACCATGACTTGTCGACAGAATAAACACAAGAGAGCGAACAATGGAGAGAAGAGGGGAGGAGGCGGAAAGCAAGGCAAGGCAGGGCAGGGCAGGGCAAGGGTCTAAAGAACCAGAAAAGAAAAAGGGAAATTCAAGCCGTCGAAACTCAAGGGGCCCTAAAACATGAATGAGATGATTTTATTGCGTGGTCTCCTCTTGTAGAGAAATAAAAACGGAGTTTGGCGACCGGACTTGATACCAGGCACAGACGGCGAGTGTCCGGGGTTAGCGCTTGGCATGCACCTAAAGATTCTAGCGAGAGGCTGTAGATACATGCAGACTCGAGTCGAGATGGGAGAGCGAGACGTGGGTTTGGAGAACACGCCATTTAAGGAGTTGTTATGTATCAGGCATGGTTCAACCGAACAGACTCTGCCTCACCTCAGGGGCTGTAGTCATGAACTTTTACGGCTGGCTCTATCTGAGTAGAGTAGTTATCCTTTGAGTTCTTACTAGTTGTTGGGAACTTTGAGAGCCTCTAGAAGTGATATACTATTCAATAGCTAACTCTTCGTCTGCATCTCTAGCAGAAGCCAGCACGAGTCGTTCACTGTCAACTCAGCAATGGTAGTCTGTGATTGGCCATCGTCAACGCTTGTTCTCATCTGAAACCCCGGTGTTACAGGTTTGACAAGACTTGGCCCTCCCTGGCATGTCGCACCGAGAGTGGGGCAAAAGACTCTAAATCTCGACCCATGAATGGCACGACCATTGACGCACCTCAAGTATTCCCACGATACAGAGCAACAGCTTCATTGTTGAACTGACGATTGTGATGCTATTGAGATGTGATTTTGGGATATCTCTTTATCCCTACGAGTCTCTCAGAAATATCGGCGCTTGGCTTTCCTATCATTCCCCCGCAAGTTTATCATTATCTCTCCCAACATAATGAAGGGCCCCTGAATGGACAAACAACTTGGCATTATATCTCTCCCTTCTCATAACATGACATACAATAGAGCATATATCAGTAGTTATATAGGAGCAACTCTTGAACTTTCCTCCAAACTCGATCCCAAACACTGCTCCATATCGGCCAAGAGCCGCTCCTAAACAAACCCCCACTCATATCTCAGAAACAATGGAATATATCAAATCTCTGCCCTATATCACATTGTTCCAGCTTTGTCTCTGCCGCGTTTCACTTCACTTCCAAGACATGTACCATCTCCAAACACATTCGTCATCGCCACGGTCTATGTGGACAGCTCAGCTCGTATTTCTCATACAAACTGCAACTATCTGGCGAACCAATCTCATTCGACTTCAGTTTGACATTTCCTGCACAACTTCCATTAGATTTCATCACATCCCCTATAGAAACACTGGACCGACTGTAAACTTCCTCATGATCTCCACCCCGACATATGCTGGATGAACCAAGTTCCTGACCACTAGCGCCCGTCATATTACCAGTCTTGTCAACCAGCCGCAACCCTATCGGCGCCTAATCACGCTCATCTCAGCATAGCCGCCAGCCTTCACCATGACGTATCCTTCAAGTGCGAATCACCATATGCTGGCGCTTCATAAACACCCATTGGGTCATTAATTTCGACTCTTCAAAACAAACTTCAATGTCACCAAGATTCAGCATCAACACAACAAAAGCACCGGAGTTATAGCAGATAGAGACACAAATTGTATACGCTGCTTGTTTCTGGATGCCAAAAACACATCGTCAATGCAAACCCAACATCCAGCCGCATGATATCCCTTACTAGACTAGTCTGTTTGTCTGGAGTTGTTCCTCCCCTCTTCGCTTCGTATCGTTGCTCATTGCCTCATAATCGCAATCAAAGCCCCGGTTCAGGCAAAGCACCCATATAGGTATCGCCGACTAATAGACATTTCGCAACAGCACGCGAAGCTTTCACTCGTTCGTTTCACGTCGCTTCATGATAGGGGAGATGAAACCACCCCAAGTCTAACCGCACCGGCCCTGGTATTCGCTTTAGATTGCATACTTTCGAGTCCACTCCCGAGCTGTGGCCTCGTATCGGGGTCGGTCAGTCTTGTAGACATGGGCGATCTCGGGCACAAGAGGATCGTCAGGGTTGGGGTCTGTCAGCATCGAGCAGATGGACAGAAGGACTGGTATATATGTAAGCAATGGGCCTGGGCCAAAAGGGTTCTCACATCAGACGTACCTTTAGAGATGGTCAACGCAGGGCTCCACTGGTCACGCAGAATATCCAAGCAGATGCTACCATTAGAGTTGATGTTAGGATGGTAGATGCGGGTAGTGAAGTTGACCTTGGGAGGCTTGAAAGGGTAGTCGGTAGGGAAGTGAATGGCCAGGAAGAAGACACCGCCGGAGTATGGAGAGTCACTCTGTGAGATCTGGTCAGCCACTTTGTTCTTGTGATTGTTCGTTGAATGCAGATGCGGCTGCACCGGCGTGCGGCTGAGGGCTTCGCCACGCCCAAAAGCCATCTGAGCAGGCAGCGCATCCAGAAGCACAGTAGAGGTGAACTTACAGGACCCATAATCGTAGCTTGCCAGTGGAACTATTCAGATTCGTTAGCCGTACTCTCAAAAATGATATCTCGTTCGTCCTGGGAAGAGGCTTGCGGCAGTCATGACGCCTTTGAGAGCCACGTGCTTCTCAACGTGGGGGAGGGTTGATGCCTACCAAATCCTCGCCGACAGGGCCGGCAGAGCAAGAAGAGGGTGGATCTCTGCACGAGAAAAGTCAGCAAAAGTTCGTCAAGAGAAGAGAGCCATGAGGCTTTGAAGGCGTCGAGGGGCTTTGGCATCGTCGGTCGTCACTGAGGACCCCGCTTACCAAGTGCCCCCACCTGACGTCTTTGGGCAATCTGGTTGACCCCTCAGACCTGTGAAGAGAGCGAACTTACCGGCCGAGATCAGTGAGCTCCTTGTTAATGCGCTTCAGAGCCATTTTGTGATGTGTAGAGGGGGTATCTAAAGGGTTTGTTGCGAGGTATCGCGGTCGTTCTAGGTTGGACAAAGATGTTAGTCGAAGGGTTGCAGGACGAGCGGTCGGGAAGGAAGAAGGATTCGAAGGAAAGGACGCACAACAACGATCGATGGGAAAGATCGTCCGGGATAGAAAACAGTGCACAAAGACTGTTTTATGATGGATATTTGTGGTAGAAAGTTGTTTGGGTAGTCGGAGTATGTAAGCGTAAAAGAAATTCAGTCGAGGCTGAAGAAAGTAGAAGAGAGAGGCGGGATTTGGAGGAAGATGGTTCGTTCAAATGGGGGTAGGAAAGAAGGGGAAGGAGGGTCAACAAAGAGAGAGACCCAGAAGCGGAGCAGGAAGGAAGGCGTGAGTAAATGCGTGCGTGCGTGCGGTGCTGTGCTGTGCTGTACTGTGCTGGTACGTGCCCGGGCGGGTGAGTGACTGAGGTGGACTGGCTTGGAGGAGTGGCTGCGCTGGCACCTCCCGTCCAGACGAGACGGGAGTGGCAGCCCGAAAAGTCAGGTTTTTTTAGGCCCTCCATCGCCTGTGACTGGGCCACAGCTGGGCGGCGCTCCAGAAGGGGGGACACCGCCACTGCTGAGGGCGAATCAGTGTTTAGCGGTACCCGAGCACTAACAGCTGGCTACAGATTTTTACGTTGGGCCCTGATACAGTGGAGGGCACCCGTAGTGGGCTTGGCTTTCACGAACCGTAGATTAGTAGGTAGGTAGTCACTAACTGTTCTTCGCCGGGTTTCGATGCTTATTTACTCATGACAATAAGATTATACAGCATTCACGAGGCCGAACTACCTTCAGATTCAGGCAGTCAACCTCAGGCTCAGGGCAAGATTTAGCAGCAGTGAGTAATAATACTTAGGTGGCGGTCGAGGCCAGCAGGGTACGTTATAGTTTGGGAGAGTACCTATCGACTTTTTGCCTTTGCCATAACTTCCAGATGCTTCCTCATGGTATTTGACCACTCGTTGACTCATGATTCGTGTACTATGATATATACAAGCGTGGGCTAGCCTCTCTCTTCGCGATTGCCACGGGAATGGCGGCAGGAATTTAGATGCATACATTACCTGATTATCAGAATTAACACTGCCGAGCCCGGCCCCGGGACCGGAAGCGGACGCGGAACTTGACGGCATCACTGGCTGGTGGTTGACAGTCAGTCATACACAGTCTGTAGAGACCAACGACGTCACTGATTCTAAGGTGAGGTTTCGTTTTGATAATAATCCAGGCTGAGTGAGCGCTAAACACCAAACATCAACTTCACGACTTCTAAGCAAGAACACACCTAGCAAATGCTATTCTGGTAAATCGTCTTTTGTTGTTCGTCAATGCCATGCTACTGTACTGTTTTAAGGCCATATAAACCAGATTAAACGATTGGCTAAATGCCTTGCACTGGAAACTGTATGTTTGCTTTCCAAGCATCTATAACACGGGTATGCACCTCAATGGTTCTTTTATATCGCCTCCTGACCAATCACTCCTCATTTACACGAATGCCTGGACACCAGTAATAGCACGTCCCAGAATAAGACCTGTAATATCTGTTAGCAACAATCACTCCCGTCATGCAGGTAAACTCACTGTGAATATCACTCTGGCCCTCGTAAGTCTGTGTCACATAGAGATTCGCCACATGTCGGCCAATCATGTACTCATCACTCGCAGCGTTGCCTCCAAAGATCTCCTGGAGGACTCGTGCGTTTTTGAGAGCGGTATCGCAGTTCTGTCGCTTCACCATGCTGATCATCTCGGGTGTGGCCTTACCCTCATCCTTGAGACGCCCAACCTGGATGGCGGCGAGTGTGCCGTAGGCGGCATCTGTTGTTGCGTCGGCGAGCTTCTTTTGAACAAGTTGGTACTTGGCTAGGGGGTTGCCTTTGAACTGCTTGCGCTCAAGGGCGTATGTTCGGGCACGGGCGATGCAGTCCTCAAGAGCACCCATGACGCCCAAGGCGATACCGTATCGAGCGTTGTTGAGGCAGCTGAAGGGGCCTCGTAGGCCTTCAACGTCGGGGAATATGTTGACATCTGGCACAGGGCAGTTGTCAAGGTGGATCATGCCAGTGATCGAGGCTCGAAGACCGTTCTTGTCCTTGATAGCTGGTGTCTCGAGAGTACCTGGTGGGCAGTCCTTGCGCTCCACCAAGAAACCTCGAATCTTGCCTGTGTCTTGCAACTTTGCCCATACCAACAAGACATCGGCGATAGGGCTGTTTGTGATCCATGTCTTTGAACCACTTAGAGAATAGTAACCCTTCTTGGTAGGGTGAGGCTTTGCCACTGTCTCCATGCTTCCAGGATCACTGCCGTGGTTGGGTTCTGTCAAGCCAAAGGCACCGAGGAGCTTACCCTTGGCCATCTGAGGGAGGAACTTCTCCTTCTGCTCGGCAGTACCGTGCTCAAAGATACCCCCCATCACCAATGAGGACTGAACGGACATTCCAGATCGGTAGCCGCTGTCGACCCTCTCCACGGCCCGTGTGATCAAACCACCAGCAACAGAGGATACACCAGCGCAATCATATCCCTCTATCGTAGCGCCCAATAGACCAAGCTCGCCCATCTCCTCGAGAATCTTGGGATCGTAGGACTCGTCGCGATAGGCCTCTGTAAGACATGAAAGTCAGTGGGCGTTTCTGGATATCGAGTTTGAGACAACTTACGTAGAACGCGGGGTAGCAATTGTTCTTGGCAGTATCTCTCTGCAGTCTCTCCAATTGCACGCTCCTCTTCAGTCAGGAGGTTATTCGAAGCCAAAGGATCCTCCCAGTTGAAGGTAGGTCCAGATGCCGAGGCAAAGGACCTTGTGGCGCATGGTCGCAGAGGAATAGCAGCTCTTCGAGCGCATTGTCTGAGGATAGGGCGGAACATGGTTGAGGAAGGTGATTTGTATGGGCAGATGTGTTATGAATCAGATCAAGATCTCGAGGCGAAGCTGAGTAGTTAAAAGATACAGCATCGCAGGCTTGAGTTGGCAGGCAAAAGGGCGCCGGCAATTGAAGCCCACCAGATGAAGTCATCCGACGCGAGCCGGAGCCGTGAGTGTCGCTAACCCCAGCTTTTGGACCCCGGAACCGAGGAAGACAACGAAAACTACAGCCAATTGGAGTAGGTGATACTTGAAACATGAGGATCATTATCCCAATTTAGGTTGTTTCGGGTCCAAGATGATCTTGCCGATGAATGAATCGGTGTCTTTTGGTTGAATACCGATACAGTCAAGAACAGCTAAAGCTTTGCTACGTACCCAATGATTCAATAATCCATGCTCACATCCAATGATCGACAAGAGTTGCAGGCCAACTGCCTCGGATAGGAAATCTCCCCTGACGCCTCGTTTTCTGAAGATTACAGTGACATTGGCATTATGCCTCTCCAGTCTTTCCTCTGGTCTCGTCGTTTCTCGCCATGCGACTCAAGCGGTCGAGGTCTAATGTCCCCAAGGCTACCCCCGCTACCGCCAACTGGCGAGTCCCTTCTTCGCCGTCCACCGGAGCCGAGATGACCGGCACCGAATCTTCGGCGGATGAGTTACGGTGATTGACTTCAGAGTCGCGTGCCCTTCGTCTACGTTCCTTGCCAGCTTGATATGTTGGACCGTCTGCTGATTCAACTAATGAGGTTGATGATATTGATCGACTCGATCCAAACGGAGATTCCTAGGGTTGAGCTCGTCGAAATCGATTCTCAAGACGGTGCAGGAGACCTGTTGGTGTTGCTGGTTGGGAGAGTGGACTCTGTCGGTGAGGGCTATTTCGAGAACTTCTTGAGCCCGGCGCAGAACGCTGTATTATATTGTGTTAATGAAGCGTCACACCCGCCGGTCAACAGTGAATCATTACCCATGGATGATCGTCTCGGCATCCCAGTTCCGGACAAGAGTGCATCGCCTGTTCCTGGCTCATCAAATTGAACGACGGCCCATGTAATGCAGCGTCTATATCTTCGGATCCGCATTCGAACTTTCGCTGAAGCATTTTCGTGGTATTTCCATGCCTTGACGCGTGACTGTGATTCCGTGCTCGGCTTGCTCCGACGCCAGGTTTAAGATGGCCACACGCGATGCTTGTATCGCCCTTTGTTGGCTGAATTATCTCCTCAGGCAGAGAGGAACCCATCTCTGATAACATCGGACCGACTTGAGCATCACGTCACATAACTAATTCACAAAAGGCCAGCAAAGAGGGATATGATGGGATAATGGGGTGATGAATAAGGTCGGTATCTTATATCGTGATATCAGGGAGATGTATGGATCCAATATCACATCCGCAGAGACGTTTCCGCGGCTAAAAAGTGAGGAGCGCAACCTTCTGCTTCTAGAGCCTCCCGTCGATCTGAAAACCGTTCCTGCTTCTTGGTGCTTTATCTCCCAAGGAAGTGCATCGTCAGTTCCTTTCAATGAGCCCCATCGCATCCATGACACGGGAGCTGAAGTCCGTCACTTACATTTTATCATGACTTCTCGGCTAATCGGGCTGATGCATACGAGACAGGGCAGTAAATAAAAGGAGATTTCATTCTGGCTCTCCCAGGTATGAATCTCATTTGACTGAACCATTTGATGTTGTCTTATCTCTAGCTCATACAACTTACCCTCAGGAAGCAAGAAACCACCGGACCTTGATGTAGGGTGTCAAAACAGCAAAAGATACCCTAAACTTAATAAAGGTATCCTCAATTCATGCAAATTTACCTAAGTCTTTTCATCATTTAGGATCAAGATCCTGAGTTTTCTTTCGTCCCCTACCTAGCCTACCTGCCTACTACCTATGGATGGGTCGCCCGGGCTAACGCACATGACCAGGGTCCTCCGGGATTCGGTGCTTGGTCAACTAACTTCAATCGCTCCCTCGAGACAATATTATGATCCTTATCAGAGTACAGAGAGTAAAATGGCTGCAGATACCAGCGACCTTTTGCAATTGATGCAAGCCATCAAATTGGTGAGCCAATCACTCATCAGAAGAACCCTCGACTTGACTAACACGATGCAGGCTGCTAACAAGAACAGCTCCAAGCTCGTCCGTGCTTGGTTCTATGTGCCACTCGGTATCACAATAATACTCGCTGTCAACTTTGGAGTTGATTCAATATTCTACAAGTTCAATGTTTCATTTCCTGCTTCTGTTACCTGCATGATGTTACTCTTCTTTGCTCTTATCGCAAGTGAGTCATTATTGGGTACTCACAAGACAAGAAAGCTGGTCAATATCATTGACGTGCCTGTAAGTCATGGCTAGCCTTTTCAATAACAAGTTTATCATGTCTCATCTTTCTAGGCCGGCTGGTCGCTTCGGTGGATGGGCATCTTCTTTACGCCGTCTTTCGTCCTGTTACCTCTCAGTCCTCCTATTGGCATCGTTGAAGTCATGGTCATTATTGCAATCTTTGGTATGTCACCGTTCGAGTCCACATATAGACCATTCTCTAACGATTCTAGTCATTGGCTTCTTTATCATGATGGCTATGGCAGCTTGGATTACCCGCAGTCTCCAACTTGCTGTTGGTGTCTCGAGGCGTTCAAGGTCCCAACGAGCTGAAGAGCTCGGCCGTCAAACACCAGATCTCTCGACAGGAGATGTCAACTCTCCCGGCATATCACGTCGCACGAGCGTATCTCGAGCTGGCTCTCAAATACCGCTTATGTCTGTATCCGCGCCGAACTCGGAGCCAACGTCAGCGGCGCCTTCGCGACCACAGACTCCACCTCAATTGCGGCTTCAAGAACATCACTATGCAAATGGTCAAGCCCCAGTGAATGCTGTTGAAGCTCTCAATCCCACGACTGTTCTCACACAGATTCCTCTGCCGCCGCCAAAGGCTGAGTTGTGGGCGGCCCGTATATCTGCAAATCTCGATGTGGCGATCTTCGTAGGACTGTTTGCCTTTATTGGCATTCCTCTCTATTACTCAACCGGTTATGCTATGCCACTTCACCTTGCCGTGAATGTTCTCGCCTGGTTCGGGGCATTGTCAGTTACACCTAAATGGAAAGAATATCTTCATCCAGTCTTGGTGTCGTCTCTTGCAACAGTCCTTATCATATGGGCACTTGCTGCAATTCGTGGCGATAGCTTGACCACCACGCTTCACGCTTACCGCACAGGCGCAAAGTATATACAGTTATGGCGCAACGCAACTTCGAAGAAAGATCTTCTCCCCGGCGCCGGTGACGTCTTCGGCACCCTTCTCGATGCTAGTATTGTAGCTCTCGCATTGCCCATGTTTCAATACCGACGAGAGCTTCGCACTCATTTCATTTCCATCGTCATACCCAACGTTGCGATCAGTGTTGGTTCGCTGCTCGCATACCCGCCCTTGTGCTACGCCTGCGGCATCTCGGCAGCCCGCAGCCTCGCTTTTGCATCGCGCAGCCTGACGCTGGCGCTCGCTGTCCCCGCGACTGACAACCTAGGAGGAGATGTAAATACTGCTGCTGCATTGGCCATCATCAGTGGTATTTTGGGCGCTGTGCTCGGGGCGCGCATATTGCGCTGGCTGCGAGTCCCCGAGGACGACTACGTGACCCGCGGAGTGACACTAGGTGTTAACTCGAGCGCCATCGCGACTTCAGTCTTGTTGCGAACAGACCCTCGAGCTGCAGCCTTGTCGAGCTTGTCGATGAGTCTTTTTGGGACTATCACTGTCTTATTTACTTCAATACCGCCTGCGGCGGCTTTTGTACGAGGGCTTGTAGGCCTGTGATCGGTCGGCGGGAACGAGATCTGTCGAGGCAATTTACCAATCTAGTCAGCATTTAGAGGAAAATCCAAACACTCGAGCCATATAGAATAATAAGCAATATTTATTTGAGAGAGTTTGGTGCCGAGTGTCACAGATAGTATCTAGAATTATATCAAGAAGGATAAGCACAAATACCGTTGAATCTTAATCCAGTGGGTACAATAGTACGTACGACCTTAGGGAGCAAGAAAACATCAGGCTCTAATACAGGGTGCCAAAATGAACTCAACAAAAGATATTCTAAACTTAATAAAGGTATGCTCAGTTTATGTAAATTTACCTTAGCTTTTTTTTTGTCACTTAGGATCAAGGGCATGAGTTTTCTTTCCTCCCCTAGTACTACGTATGTACGGTTCGAAACCTCGGTAATGCAGTTACATGCACTACCGTGCTGGTCGCATTAGTTCGTTCGTGTACACCGTTATTTTACATAAGGTCTCATGACAACGATAACTCCACACGACGCCCTGTCGCGTGGCACATGCAGCAGCGGCATGTCGTTATCGTGAATTTATTGAATAGTAGTAATCATGGGTATAGTAGTAGTGAGAATACAAGGACAGCCAAGAAATGAAAGACTGCTGCTGTCGTCAAACACAGAAAGTAACTCTGATGCTCCATCTAATTCGTGTACCAAACTGAAACTGAGCATTATGCCGTGAACGCCGCCGTAAATCGTAAGACCATGAGTCGTAAAGCGTGGAAATGTTATCGAACAGAAATAAACTAGTGGGCGGTATGGCCTCATTGTATGAGTTCCGGCTTTCGTACGGGTATAACCATCCCGTAAGAGCCGAGTTGCAGGCAATGCCATTTTGCCCTTGATAGAGCCTGAATGCCTCTTGACAAGTATGTCAGTACAGGGTTGTCTTTTGTCCTTTTTCCCAGATAGCGTAAGCAGAGCTTACCATCCTATCTCACACCTGGTAGGGTACCTTACAGATGACTTGGAGGGTTGAATAATGCCGCATTGGAGCTCTGGGTGCGGTGCGTCACTTGCTGAAAGCCCGGTTTAGCCTCACGGTCATTTGGCTCCTCTGCTCTTTTGCATCGCTGCATACACCGCACTCGCCGCTGACTACGGTGCCAGTTACGCGTGAGACGTATTTGCCGCAGACGGTGAGGCAGGGTGATGTTCCTACGGGTTGTTCGCCGACGCGGCGGCCGCAGGCTTGACAGATGAGAGTTCCGAGGTTGGCGTAGCACATTGTGAGATTGGGTGATGAGTGGAATTGAGATTGATCGAGTATCTTATGAGAGAGTCAAAGTGAAGAGCGTCGAGACAGCACGGGTGAGACGGTAGAAGAGACAAAGAGGCATGTAAATGTAGATGAGTCTTAAATACAGAGATGGGTCCAACAAGAGAAGGAAGAGATGACAAGAGAAGAGATATGCTGATTAAAGAGGATTGCTGTCAAGGAGAATGTCGAGATCTATGGGGAGGGATGAGTTTAAGTATTTGCAGAGAAGAAGGGAAGTTGATGTCGTTATAATAGCGAGGGAAATAATGTAAGAGAAGAGGAAGAGGAAGAAGAGGAGGAGAGGCAGAGGAGTAGGAGCGAGGTAAGATAAGGCGAGTGCTACCTTGCTGGGTTATTTAAGAGGTACTATACCTACCTCAGATAGATTGGTAGATGCACTGAGAGTGCATTGCATTACCGTAGGAGAGGGAGACGGAGAGGGAGACGGAGAGCGTGCGTGACACAAGCTGAGCTGTCGTGATGGGGGCGTCTCCATCCATACAAGGTCCCTCACTCACTTACAGCTTGTTAGCTCTAACTTACTTGTACCTCGACCCATTTGACCGTTTGAAGAAGAGGGGTCGCCGTCGCTGTCGCTGTCTGGGTCCAAGTGGGATCTCTGTTGCGTCAACTTGCTAGTATATACCGCCTGTTCCATTATGGTATGGCATATGAACCAGGTACATGGTATTAGTCACCAGCTCACAACAAGGGACTGTATGTACCGTTAGCTTAGTAGGTACTGTAGTATCTCAATATCTTTAAAGCTGTATAAAGTGACAGATAGGTAAGTATGTATGTCGTGCTTTGACCCTTCCCCTCACCGACTCGCCTCGTCGAGTGGACGTCCAGGTTACTAACGATACAGTACTTGGTCTTTGTTGGAGGTAGCGTCTGTACCTTTACAGTAGCAGTGAAGATCCTTGTCCCTGGCAGACCTTCTCGAAAAAAAGAACCCTCCATCCCGTGCGCCCTCTGGCAAAATTCCCCTAGTCGCAGTGAAGATCATTGCCCCCAATCACAAGCCACAGAGAGGCCCCCCCTCCCCCCCTTCTCACCACGTTGATCATGTCGCCCAATACGACATGACGGAGTGAGCAGACAACAAATATACATATGTGTGTACATGGAAAGGAACAGAATAGAACAGATAGATGCAAGCCTGTCAATAAAGGCTCACAAATACTCACAATAGTATTGTTATGCTCTCGTGCTCGCTCACTAGAAACAATTACACTTTTCATGGTCATATGTTTCAACTGTCACGGATCCTTCGGGGTTCAGACGCCAAACTGCTAAACAGCTAGCTCATGACAAGGGTCTCCCTGACGACTCATATCTAAGTCCATCGGTAGTGTGTGTGCGTGTGTGTGTACTGAACTGTACTGTACTGTATGTGTCCTGGTGGCTGAGTAGAGGCGAGCACTACACCAATACGGTCATCCAAGAGCACGACAGAGTGCATGCAATCCTCAATCCTCATCATGATCGTCAAACATCACTTCCATTATGCTAACTTCTGTCTCTGACAACTCAATCAACTTGCCATGCCTGGCATCATGATATTCATCTACAACACCTTTTCCCATACAGATAAAGTAGAACAAAGACCAACCAGACAACTCTATCATGCCAGAGTCCTGTCCATCAAAACGCCCGCATAATGTCACATCCATACATATTATGTTCTTTCTTGCTCTCTTTCTTTCTTTCGTTCGTCCGTTCCCTCGTCCTCAGCTCCCACTCCACTAAGACTAAAGCTTCGACTGCATGTCGCCACGCTCCTCTTTTGTACAACCATCAACACATTCCAACATGCTTCTACTCGCTTTCATGCATGCATCTCCGTCGTATGTATGCGTGCACCTCGTCATCCCAGTTTTCCCCGCAGGGCGTCCACCTCTCGTTGTAGGGCGTCCAGGTCAGCCAAGATGTCAACACTCTTCCCTGGCTCGTTTGCCGATTGCGGAGATGTGGGACCCGAGCCGACTGTCGCTGCGACATTGTCAGGCTCCTCCTCGGCCACTTGACTCGATCCAGCCTTCCCTACACCATCAAGACTCGTCCTCCGAGGTCCATCGACGCTGCCACGGCTGCTGCCTCGTTGCCTTCGAGGTGGTGGAGGGGGTGCCATCTGATTATGGGGTTTTGCTTCGAATGAGATCCGCCGGCTACTGCTGTCAACACTTCTGATACTCGCAGGCCGTCGAACAGATGTGTTTCGCGCAGGTGGTGGTGGTGGAGCCCAAGATTTTGTTGTCGTCACAGGCTGATGTGTTCCTGATTGCGTATCTCTCGGAGGCGTTAACTCAACTGTGGAAGATTGACGCAGCTGTGATGGCGTGGAGGTGGTGCTCATATCGACATCCAGGGATGGGGCAGGAGATGATGACGATTGGCTCAGGTCCGTGAGGCTTGAGGCCACCCCCAATGGTATCTGCGTCGACTGTCTCGAGGTGTGATGAGATCTTGGTGGAGGCGGTGGAGGTGGAGGTGCTGCTGCATGTGAGTCACGTCGGTTGTGCTCAGGTCGGGATCTCATAGACGATGACCGTGATAAGTTCTCTTCATTGTGCACAAAATGCTGCTGTGTCAAGCCTAGACCAGACGCATGGGCCTTGCTCTCTCCTCTCGCGTGACCTCGTCGAGGTGGTGGTGCAGGAACTGCTTTACGGCTGCCGCCTGATGGTTCTGGCGATGCTGATCCCACATCACCTTCAGCGTCTGGAACTTTGCCAGCTGCTTCACGGTCAAACGGTGAGTCGCCTCCTTCTTCCATACTTCTTCTCACCGGCGCGGGCGGAAGCGGTTTGTTCATATCTGATGACAGTGTTGCAAGAGGTTCTCGAGATGCCTGACCAACCAGATCCAGCTTGATGGACTTGCCATGTCGCGAGCTAGGTGGCGGCGGCGGTCTCTTGCTGTTCTTTGTGCTTAGCTGGGCAGAAGTGCTTGAGTCAGAAACGTTCTCTTGATCAATATCATCTTCCGGGGTATCCGAGGCTTCTTCAGATATGAGAGATGCCTCTTGGAGTGCATTCTCGGGGGTCGATATATCTTTGGAATCATCATGTGATATTCTTCGGAAAACAGACGGTCGGTCTTTTGTGTTTTTCGCTGGTGGCGGCATCGACTGTCGGATTCTCGGCGGCGAAGACTTGTCCGACTCCGTATTACCCGTCATCAGTAATCGTTTGAAAGAATTGACGTCCAGAGACCTTCTGGCTGTATTGGCGGCTTTAAGCGCCTGCCCTTCTTCTTTGCGCTCATGCTCAAGCTTTTGTTCTGCGACGGGGTAATCAACGCTGCGTAATGTCTTGCTGAATGGGTTTCCTATGCCCTGACCGCCATTCGGAGCATAGCCATGGGCAGCCGCAGCTACCATTTCGCGGTCGCTATCGTCGTTAGACGTTGCATCGAACGGATCGTCCTCATTCTGTTGGTTCGCGGTCTGTTGCGCGATAGAAGGTGCCGCAAATGCCCATTCGGGAGAGTCGGGAGACAGCGGCGGGGGTGATAGTACGCGGACTTTTTTGGTAATCTTAGATTTCGAGTCAACGGTTGAAGAGCCAACTTGCTGGAAGCTGGTCGGAGGCGGAGGAGTAGGTGCTGTTTCAATTTGGTCGAGAGCAGGGAAACGAGCGGCGGCGGAGGATGTTGAATTGGGAAAAGAAGCTGAGTCTACCGTTATGGCAGCACTCTTGCGAAACGGATTGGACGATGCCATAGCGACTAGATTTTCTGCGCGATCGGCTCAGGTGATCTTTTCAGGCGTGTCTCGTCTTGTTCTGCTATGGTTCGAGCTTATCGTCTGCGTCACAGGGGAGATGGAGAGGTGATTCTGATGCGATAATAGGTCAAGGCGCATGCAAACAGAGGCTGCCCGCCATCTTCGGCACAGCCGGGCAAGAGCTTGGGTAGGCGGCCAAGGTGAGGAAAACCGAGTGGAGGAGATTAGGCGGCAATGGAAGCGATAATAACAGCGCAGCGCAGATGAGACGGAAACGAGGCAGAACAAGACAATAGTAGATTTTTGAGGGTCAACAAAGCACAGGTCTTGCAGGCAGGGTACCGTAGATAGATAGGTACCTTATGGAGTAGGAAGCCTTGTGAGGAAATGAGGTTCAGGCGTAACACAGCGCAGCAAGTGGCCCCCGGAACGATCGGTCAGGAGCTGGAGGGGGACGTCGCAGCAAGAATGCTAAGGCACACACAACCTGAGCTGTTGCTTGTACCAAACGAGATCTTGAGTCACTGGGGAAAGGAAAAGAAATCTGGCGATGCCACCCAAGAGGCGTCCAAAGTGGGTTGAAGTCGTCAGCGCCTTCAGACCCCAGGGTCAATATCTTATCGCTAACGGTGCCTGGACCCAGCACAGAATCGAGTCACTTTCAGGGGGATGAACCGTCCGTGGCACGAAACAGAAGCCTAAGATAGGCTGGACTGGACAGACTGGACAGGATGGGACAGGGGAGAGAGAGACAACGAACAGAGTCGACTCAAGAGAACGAAACAGAACGAAACAGGCGATGATCATTGACGGGCATGAAGAAGCACGGGCCAGCCGGGAGCTTACGAGGGGCAGAAATACCGCTGACGTTGGGCATTGTGGTCCCTACAAGTAGGATACGTACTGTCATAGCTCTTCGCTCGGTAATCTGTGCTGCAAGGAAGTACAGGTACGAGCGTTTGGTTAAGCTTCACGTTGGGACCTGAGGCACGTGAGTTGTGACGACAGGTCGATATCTGTAGCTGAAATGTCTCATCTCACGCCCCGGACGATACGGTTTCGAAATAGACGCTGAGATCCAATGTCTGTCTTGCTGACTACCTGTGTGCGAAGAGTGTGTAGACTCTATGTCTTAGCCATATAGGCCGCCAAATGAGTCATCATGTCATCTGTGAAAGGCACTCTTTGACAAGACTCTTCTAAGTAGTCCCTGAGTGTCCTCCTACCTGCTCACATACTTAGCAAGCCTTGAAGAGTGAGTTGTCTACCTACTAAGGTAGGCAGTTATCTAGGGAGACACCACGGGTGCCAAACCAAAAGTTTCATGGTTCCACTTTTCTCGACTACAATCCTCACCAGCAGGTCAGCGACACACTCAACCATGATATGGCGGCGAGTGCCAATACCTCAGCCAAGGCAAGATGACAACTATGGTAAATGACTAGAAAGCTCTTGTCTCGAAGCAACAATTCTATTGTGGCGAACAAGGCTTGGGATTTGCACTCGCGCTCAAGAAACGGCGAATACGAATATACCCAGACTCACTTACACCCAGAACAAGGCTGAGACGCGTAAATGCTCTACAGTTTCAGACCACCAACAGGCAATTAATCGTATTAGATTGCGCTCATTTCATACCGTCTAAAGCGTTAGACGCCCAAGACCGCCTTTTCCCCCACGTACCTACCTAGTCTATTGTTTCGTTCGTCAGTCAGAGCATGTTGGCGACCCACGTGAAACCCCCCTGGCAAAGAGAGTCGAGACACGCTTCACCTCAACCCACGTAAACAAGCCCTAAGACAGCGCGTCACATAATCGCGCTCGCTCATGCCTCACGGAATATCCGAAAATCATGAATTATCATCGAATGAAGAGGAATCTTGAAAAATGTTCATTGCGTAGTTCAAATCGAATAACTCAAAACAGCGACAGTGGTATAATCGCAAACAACCCTTCCTCACCCACAACCGAGACTTTTGCCCTCTCCAAAAACACGCCGACCGTCCCCTCCAGCATTGTTTGAAACCATGACACGCCGTAAGAAGACTCTGTCATGTCATATAAGATAAGAATACAGGGGACAAAATCGCATAGAAATGACCCTCACTTCTAGTGTACCACCTCCAACATAATGAGATGGCTGAGGGTAGAATCATACAGACGCGAGTCTCCGCGTGCACGTGTAAACAAACAGCCGATAATCCCGCGCTCCGAACCAAACCATCAAAATACCAGTAGCCGTACTTTCCGTACCCTTGCCGTGAACAGATCCTTTAACGCCGTGGCCGTCATTAATTTAAGTTCAATACTGCTCAGCGTCATTTACGCCTTGGCAGCGGCCTTCTTGGGTGCTGCCTTCTTAGGTGCAGCGGTCTTCTTTACGGGTGCTGCCTTGGTGGTCTTGGTGACGCGACCTGTCTTTGTCTTTGTAAGAGCGGTCTCGGGCTTCTCAGCCTTGTCGGCCTGGATAGAATGTTAGAGGATGTGATGGGAGAGCAGCTGAGTTCACACATACCTTCTTGGTAGCAGCAGCCTTCTTGGGAGCGGCGGGCTTCTTGGCAGGAGCAGGCTTCTCAGCCTTCTCGGCCTTGTCGGCCTTCTTCTCGGTCGTCTTCTTCTCAGCGGCGGCCTTCTTGGGGGCAGCAGCCTTCTTCTCGGTAGCAGCCTTCTTGGGGGCGGCGGTCTTCTTAGCAGCAGGCTTCTTGGCAGCAGGCTTCTCAGCGGCCTCCTTCTTCTCAGCAGCAGGCTTCTTAGGAGCAGCGGGCTTCTTAGCCTCAGGCTGCTTCTTGGCGAGCTTGGTACCACCGGAGGGACCCTTGGGCTGCTCAAAGACACCCTTGTCGACACCAGCCTTCAAGGCCTTGTTGAAGAGAGAGTCGAACATGTTGTCGGTGACATTGAGAGTATTATTGGCCTTGACATACTTCTTCAAGGATTGACGGCTGTGCGGCGAGTCAGTAGCTGGTGGGAAAGAGGGAAAAGAAAGGCGACAACGTGAGTGCGTTGCGCGACAAGGATAAATGAAAAATGAAGCTTACCTAGAGCCCTTTCGGTCCTTGAGCTGTTGAATGCAAAGAAAAACACGTTAGTGAGTGAAAACGAATGGAAGAGAATGAGTGAGGTGAAATCGTCGGTCGGGCGTGTGGCGATAGCCTCATCCGCGACCGAAGACTGAGTGCGCGATGGTGGACGCGACATGAATGGGGAGCTTTCAGAATTCACATACGTTGACAATGGCATCAGTGATCATGTCCTGAAATTTAAATGTTAACGACCAATCCAGAAGAAATACCTCGAGAATGAATGAACTCACCTGATAACTGGCGTGGCCAGACTTCTTGGGAGCGGCGGCAGCGGCTTTGGGAGGCATTGCGGTGGGTTGTGTGGGTTGAGATGCTTTGAATAAAGACGAGTAGTTGGGATGGTAAATGAGACGCGACAAAGACGTTTGAAGACGAGTGAAGGCTTTGGAAGACGATTAAGAGACTAGAGAGCAAACGACGAGTAGAACTATCTTGGTCGGGCGCGTGGAGGGGATGGGCCATGTTTATATATTCGGTGGGGGCAGAGCGCAATCACTCTCCTCCCCAAGCTCCTGCTCCTGCGCTGCTCTCCTCTTACATCTTCGCGACTCTCCCGTCTTGCTCACCTGCCATAGGCCCACTTGCCCCGATTGGGAGGAGGGGCATTTAAAGCGCCACACTAAAAATGCGCATGCACACTTAGCACCCGCTGGCATGCCATTGCACAAAACAGCGCACAAGAGTGACAAGACCTTCATAGAGCACGTGAACTTTCTTATCGCGATTCTGGATTGGCCGAAGCTCGCTGCATAACTCACAATCTCTTGCACTATTTCGGTCCAGCCACATCCAGCTCATCAAAGTTAGAGACATGCCAAGCCTGGACCCTCCAAGATATGGCACTTGAGAAAATGGGGCACCAAAAATGCCAAAATAATCCTGGGCAAGTGACCATTTTTCTGATTGGCCAGCCCAGACATCACCTTGGGTGAGGTGTATCTCTGTGTGATCTAGAGTCTGGCAAAATGCGAGCGCAACTCATGCCCCCGAGCATCCATTTCCCTCGATTCTCTCGCTTCTTCGATGACCATTGTCTAAGAGATGAATGACTCGATTTCTTTGTCTTCTTGCGAGTCTCGGGCAATCTTTTCCGTTCCAAATTAGGTGGAGGATTCGCTGACTTATTGCGACTGATATATAAGCCTCCCTTCGCGCTCGAGAACCGTTGAGCGGCGATTGAATGAGCCATGCTCGTTGTCGCATTCCGATTTACGGCTGATACAGTGATGAATATGCTCCTGTGAAGCTTTTCAATGCCTTTTTAAGAAACAGCGACCACGATAGTGTAGTTTCTACGTTGTCCTGGCTCGATTCGATAAATATCTGATCCATATTGCTCAAAGTCACTCACAAGTCCATTTCTCAACATCGCGCGTCGTTTCTGAAGCTATCCGCATCCCACCACTGTCTAATCGGTAAACCACCACACACCACATCACAAGCCAACTTTACATCGTTTACTGGTCGGAAAGTATTCATATGCAACTTAAGTGCACTTTTACTTTTTTTCGTTGAATAAAATATCACCATCGGCTCTTGAGAGGGCGAAGATGTTGCATCACGACTTACACGGTGGGAGGCGTCAAAGAAGCAACACCGAATGGTGAATAGTCTACGGTTCGCATCCACACATCTCATGGTCTCTCTTTAAGGTGCTTCATTCTTTCTCTTCTTCTTCGTTTTCGTCCGTATGATACTTATTGCTATTTCACATTGGATTTACCAACACTTATGGCAACCTACTCATTGTACGTATGCCGTTCATACGTGGCCAACCGCGAGACAGATCTAACTTGGGGCATTTGCAATTCTTTATCATTACATATTGATCTTTGACTTATTTAGAACGCTTGAGGAGAGAGAATATCAACATCCTATAACCTCAACATAACAACATTTCCAGCCACTTCGAAGCTTCACCTCTGGCTTCACCGTCGCAATTGACGCGTTACGTCAAGTGAGGGGCAGGACGTGGCATCATGAGAGCTTGCGCCCAATTCAACAGCCTTATCGTCTAGGCACTAAATGATATGGAACATACGCCAGCTTTTTAAGATGTCTAGCATTCTTGAGATGCGAGTTACTGACCTTGATTTGAGATCTGTATACTATTTTTGGCTCGCCGTTATGTTCGTGATGAGGACGTGATAATTCACCCCACCCGATCGCGGGCTTCTCAAGCACGGCTTGGCTTGGCTTGTCTTCAAACGGTAACACTTTGATTCGTTTATAGGCCTATTTTTATCGAGAGTCTGTGTTTGCTTCGTCTGTGTTTGTAGAAGTTTATTGGCTGCCGCGTTGACAGAGGTAGTATTGTCATATCAAGATTCGCTGATGAGTTGTAGCGTTAGAAACGAAGATAAGACTCCTCGCAGAATAAGAACGGCCCTCTGGCACAAAGATAGCCGTCATAGTAAAACAGCAACCAGAGGTACATGAAACATAACAGAAAGCGGAACTATACCCACTGCTTCCACGAGCCTACAGGAAGACGATACTGTTACAGAAAAGCTGTTGGTTTTGCAGGTCTAGGTTAGCATCAACACATGGGGTGAGTTCCCTCTCGAGTTGAGCATGGCAAATGACTTTGCTACTCTCCATATTATTTTGGAAGCCTCTGGTCCGTATTCACACACAAAATCATTTACCCAG
Organism: Fusarium mangiferae; assembly: GCF_900044065.1. Lineage (NCBI taxonomy): Eukaryota > Fungi > Ascomycota > Sordariomycetes > Hypocreales > Nectriaceae > Fusarium > Fusarium mangiferae. The sequence continues at coordinate 963,461 of NW_024573936.1, forward strand.
TTGTTGAGCGAGACCTGTGGCATCATGTCGTTGGTGAGGCGCATCATTACTTACACTTATGAAATGCTATGCTGAAGCATCACATGACCGTCTTATAGACCACAGTCCATCTGTACAGTGCACATTCCAGTTCATACTTCAAGCCTTACCAATCAGAGTAAGGTGGGACACGGAACACGATCGCCCAGAATGTCCAACCGGAAGGTGCACCAGAAAAGGCCAGCGAGGCAGGCAGGACACCTATCATCAACGATAGCATCTCGATTCTGCTCCTGAAATCTTCGGTGAAGAAAAAAGAAGGTCTTCAGCTTGGGTGCGGACTTGGGAGACCATGTTCGTGATTTTCTGCATATAATTTCTTTGTCGAATTCTCTTGTCTCATGTTATTGAAGCTTTAGCTACCGCCATCCATCATCCTACGGTACATTTCATTGCCCCACGTCTCCTTTACTGGGCACACGCTCATCCGATAGATCGATACTCGCCCTCGATACTTTCGTCCCTTTCGCTTCTCGAGCCTCAACGTCGCAATGGCCGACTATGCTCAGTACCACGCTCTTGGCCATGGCGAGGTCATTGACCCCAGTGATCCCGACCGAACATCTCAACCCTCTGCGCAACAGTTCCAATCGCCAATCGCTCCCTCACCTTACCAACAACAAGCATCACCATATGGAGCACCCCAATATCTCGGAGGCCAGCAAGCGCCTCCTCCTATGACTGGCTCACCCGCACCAGCTCCCGGGTATGGTTATGCACCTCCTCAGGCTCAGGCTCCTCCAGGTCAAGCTCCTCCGTCACAAGATGCTACACTGGCTGCTCAGCTTGGTGGAATGAACTTGGGAGATGGACACGGCACAGCGAGAAGGAAAAAGAAGGATCGTCATGCATACCATACCGTTGAACCTACCGGCTCCTCACAAGCCTTCAATGGCATGCCCCCCCAGGGGACCTCGGCTACACAGTTCCTCGACAGCGTCCCCGGCGGTCCCGGTTTTGGAGGTCAATTTGGAAGCCCCCAGGGAACTCCCCAGATGCAAAGTCAGAGCCAATTTAGTGCGCCAATTAACTCGGCTTTTGGTTCTGGTCCTGTTGCTGGAACACCCGGTGTCGGCGAGGGCCTCGGTACAGCCTCAGTGTCTACCAGCGGACCCAAGGGAGTGTCACCCGACGACATGCCCAGCGTACCGGCCTCGCGAGACGCTATCCAGCAGTACTACCTTAAGAACGTGTATCCCACCTTCGAACGACATGTCCCTCCCCCCTCGACCGTTTCGTTTGTTGCCTACGACCAGGGCAACTCGTCACCGAAGTACACTCGACTCACACTCAACAACATCCCAACTACTCAGGACGCTCTCCAAGCTACAGGCCTCTCTCTGGGACTCTTGCTGCAGCCGCTAGCTCCGCTGCAGGCTGGAGAAGCCGAAATTCCCGTCCTCGACTTTGGTGAAGCTGGACCCCCACGATGCAGACGATGCCGAGCTTATATGAACCCCTTTATGATGTTCCGTTCGGGTGGAAACAAGTTTGTCTGCAACCTCTGCGCATATCCCAATGACACTTCTCCCGAGTATTTCTCTGCAACCAACCCACAAGGTGTCCGAGTTGATCGTGATACTCGACCCGAGCTTCACCGAGGAACTGTAGAGTTTGTTGTGCCTAAAGAGTACTGGACCAGGGAGCCCGTAGGATTGCGATGGTTGTTCCTCATCGACGTAACCCAAGAATCTTACAACAAGGGTTATGTCGAGGCTTTCTGTGAGGGTATCCGTGTTGCTCTATATGGTGGTGAAGATCAAGAGTTGGATGAGAATGGAGAGCCAAAACGTAGGATACCAGAAGGCGCCAAGGTTGGATTCGTCACGTACGACAAAGACATTCACTTTTATAATGTCAACGTGAGTTGAAAATGATGCTTATACTGCCGCTTTCACTAACGGTCTACAGCCTGCCCTGGATCAAGCTCAGATGATGATCATGCCTGACCTTGAGGATCCCTTCGTGCCCCTGAGCGAGGGACTCTTTGTCGACCCATATGAATCCAAGGATGTGATCACATCTCTGCTTACTAGGCTTCCAGATATGTTCTCTACCATTAAAAACCCCGAGCCCGCCCTTCTCGCCGCCCTGAACTCAGCGCTTGCCGCCCTCGAGGCGACGGGAGGCAAGATTGTGGCATCTTGCTCTGCGCTGCCAACTTGGGGCCCTGGTCGTCTCTTCATGCGTGACAATGGTAATCACCCTGGAGGCGAAATCGATAAGAAGCTCTACACAACTGAGCATCCGGCCTGGAAGAAGGTTGCCGAGAAGATGGCTGCTTCCGGTGTCGGTGCTGATTTCTTCCTTGCTGCTCCGTCAGGTGGTTATCTTGATATTGCGACTATTGGTAGGCCCAGTCCCTAAAAGTGTCATAAACTGATGCTGATCTCATGTTTTCTTTAGGTCATGTTTCCTCAACCACTGGCGGAGAGACCTTTTATTACCCTAACTTCATCGCTGCGAGGGATAGCAGAAAATTATCACTTGAGATCTCACACGCCGTGACCAGAGAAACTGGTTTCCAAGCTCTCATGAAGGTCCGATGCTCTAACGGTCTCCAAGTCTCGGGCTACCATGGCAACTTTATCCAACACACCTTTGGTGCAGACCTGGAAATTGGCGTCATTGATGCTGACAAGGCAATGGGTGTCAGCTTTAGTTACGATGGCAAGCTGGATCCCAAGCTTGATGCTCACTTCCAGTCTGCCCTCCTCTATACAACGGCTTCAGGCGAACGACGCGTGCGATGTTCAAATGTTATTGCTAGCGTTACGGAAACCTCCAAGGAATCGGGTGCCCGTGAACAGGGTATTCGTGAGTGCCTCAAGTTTGTTGATCAGGACGCTGTCATTGGTATGCTGGCCAAGGAAGCCAGCACGAAGTTGGCGACTACATCTAGTAATCTCAAGGATATCCGCCACTGGCTAAGTGAGAAGGCTATTGACGTTCTTGCTTGCTATCGAAAGCATGCCGCCCAACAGCATCCTCCAGGACAGCTTGTCATGCCTGAGCGATTAAAGGAGTACTGCATGTACCTTCTTGGTCTCCTCAAGTGCCGAGCACTCAAGGGAGGTGTCGAGAACTCAGACCGCAGAGTCCATGAGATGCGAATGCTTCGTTCTATGGGTGCTCTCGAGCTGAGCCTGTATCTGTACCCGCGAATGATTCCTATTCACAATCTCGCACCCGAAGAGGGCTTCGCCGACCCCGAGACAGGCCATCTGAAGATGCCACCTGCGATCCGCACATCATTCTCACGAGTTGAGCCTGGTGGGGTGTATTTGGTTGACAATGGCCAACAGTGCCTCCTTTGGTTCCACTCACAGACTTCTCCTAACCTCATTTCTGATCTGTTTGGAGAAGACAGGGACTCTCTCAAGAGTCTTGACCCCTACACATCAGCTCTACCACTGCTTGAGACTCACCTCAACGCTCAAGTCCGCAACATTATCGAGTTCCTGCGAACGATGCGTGGTTCAAAGGGTCTCACTATTCAGCTCGCTCGACAAGGCATTGACGGCGCCGAGTTTGACTTTGCCCGTATGCTCGTGGAAGATCGCAACAACGAGGCTCAGAGTTACGTGGATTGGCTGGTACACATTCACAAAGGTGTTCAGCTGGAGGTAAGTTTCATCTAATCATGACTTGTCAACAAGAAGGTCTAACATGCATTGTAGCTGAGCGGACAACGTAAGAAGGAGGGCGAGGAGCACACTGCGGCAAGTTTGTCAAACTTTGCAGGTTTAAGACCGTCTTATTGGTAGTTGAAAAGTCCAGCAGCTTAATAGAATCGGGTCTTGATAACAGCGGTCGTTTATCTTATGGAGTAATGTAACAGAAACAAACTAAAGACTTTGGTGGGAGAGACAGGATGAGAGGACAGGTGATGATTTGGTTAACAGTTAGCGGGTAGCACGAACACACCGACACATTATCGTCGAGTCCATCTCAGTCTTGCCATGGACACCGTCCTCACTGTCCGTTGTTGCACGATACATGCGTCCATCCGTAACATGGCAGACACTCAAGTATACAGCTTACACCGCAAAACTGCATTCATGCTTGTCTTTAATATTGCAATGGAGGGCAACAAAACAAAGCTGGCTGTGTTTCTCCCTTGCAGGAAGAGACACTTCGTTGTCACCTCGCCAATCTCTTTTTCAGGCGGTCAGTCAGATTTTTGTGTTACTGCATCTCGCCTCTTTGCATGACTCTCCTTTGCATGACTCCTCTGAAACAAAAGCACTCCCCCACTTTGCAGTTTCTCTCTCTCTTTGTTATTATCACAGTCTATCTATCCTTGACTTTCTGTGTACGCTCACTTCACCGTTCTTTGCGCCTCGTGGAAAAGGGTCTGCGATGTAACGAGATGCTGATGTCGTGTAAATGTGTCGCAATCGAGATTTGTGCAACAGTCCGAGAGAGGGAGTAATGTTTATTTGACAAAGTTTTGGATACAAGATTTGAAGAGGCGGTGGAGAGGGGAACACAGAGATTGCGGTGCATACAGCTGGAGACAAAATGTTACAAGCCCATGGGGAAGCATAAGCCACTCACCCACTCACTATACAGCACGTACGTGTTGTATGTAACTCGAAACCCTTGCTTGCAATGTCTCGTCTTATTCATCAGATAGATTCTCTGCGGGACATGATTTGCCGTTCGTGAAGTACCTATGATCGTCGACGTGCATTTGCGTCTGCATCTGCTGCAGTTGTCCAAGTTGAGTGTAGTCTTCTTCTCCCCTGCGGCCATCCGCGGCTAAAGACCCGCCTTTCGTTACGTTACACGTGAGGCTGAACTCCAAGCGCTTTATCATATACGTATACATCTTTGATTGATGAGATGTCAGGGCTTGACTCATGGGCGTGCGTTATCTTGCATTGGTACCTAGTTTGATGGTCGAGTCGAAGGTCACTGCTGAATCCTCGATCACCCCTTCCAAAGATATCTTCCTGACATCGGTAGTCAGCCTCATATGATTCATGATTAGGTACCTACCTACCTAGTTATGACCTATCAGGTTTGACTCGTATCTCTGAAAGTCATCAATCATCCAAAGAACTTAAGAGAAGCAAGTCCGAGCAAGTCTAAACTTAATACTCAGCCCTGGCATTTGTTTCGTTTAGAAAAGTACAGTACGTATCCATCACCCGGCTGCTTCGGGGGTACCCGCATGCACGTTGTGACTACAGTGCAAGCTGGGGTTTAACTACGTTCAAAGAGAGCTGATAGGTGGGCCATATGAGACGAATAGTATTGCGTATATCACCTTGTTAAAATGAAACAGAAGGGATTTAGCAAGGGAATGTTTCTTCCAATGAACCCTAGTATCCAGATATCGTGCCTCGGAATTGCTGTCCTGCCTCACAAGTTCTCAGTGCATGATGACCGCTAGGGTGCTCACATCTCAACCTGAGTGGGGTCTCGGCCGACTTCTTCCCACATCAAACCCTCGAGCGACATTGTAGATCGAGGCTGTGGAAGGGCATTCAGTGTTCCCGTGTGCGACATCAGATAACAACAAGATTCCCTAAACAGCTGAGCTAAATATATATGTGACACATCCAACGCCGATACCATCATTTATTCGTCGTGATACAGGAGCCCGACAGGGCCACTTGTAGATCGGGAATCAATAAGGCGCCAAACACAAACCCCAAACACCAAGAAAAAGAAATTCCTTGTCAAATGACCACAACCAACAACAGCAAAGAACCAACATGACTCCCGTAACACTGCGTCTGTCCTGACTTCGTCTGGTCCCTGTCCCGTAGATTCCTCATCCATTGCATTGCCTCATAATTGGCCTTGAACGGTTGGTCGAGTTGGTATCATAGTTGCCCTAGTCGCTCGTTGGCTTTTTGTCATTCCTCGGTTGACCACCAGAATTCGGGAAGGTATAGTTGAAATTAAAAAAAAAAGAAACGGTTCGCAAGGGTCCCGCCCAGTCGGTCGGCCTCAAAAAAAAAAAAAAAAGACTAACTCAGAGTCATCACAGGTTCGTCTTCCTGAGACAAGTTTTTCTTTGTCGACAAACCCGACTCAAGATTTCCGCTGGTACGGCTCTCGGGTTGGCAAGCCGTGTTCTGGAATCTGTCTCAGATTGATGCAAACTAAATCATGTTGTAATCATGTTAAGTCCGTATCGTGGGTCAGGCTGTCGCAGAACTCGGTCGACCTCACTCGCACTAAAGACGTGCTCGAAAATTTCACGATCAGCGGGAACGCTACTGTGGCTTTTGTTTGATCCAGACGAGCTGGAGGATCCAGACCTAGATTTGCCCTTGTTCTCCTTCTTGGTAATCTCGTCCATAATGTGACGCATTGTGCTTTGTAGGGGATCCTCAAAGACAAAGACAACGTATGCAAACTGTCCTCGAAGGTCGGGATCGAAAAGCAATACATCCCGCCAGAGCTCTGCCAGCTCTTGAGGAGGATTGCGGTAACCATTGCCCAAGCCAAAATCCCCAATTACAACACGGTCATATCCGTTGTAAAGACAGATACGGAGAGCTCCGCGAAGCTTATCACGAGTCATCTCACGTTCCTCTGCAAAAGAGTACTTGAGTCCGTTGTCTTTGAGTTTGGGCCATCGGGTTGGTGGTACCGACACGACGGGTAGGTCAAACCAGCTCTCCAGTCTGTCGTAGCGGTCATGTGGTCCACGGCAAACCACAACAGCATCAGATAAGATGCCACCCTGTGATGGAATCGGGTAGTTGTTGGGTTCCGGTGAGTTCGGCCATGGCGTGTTCAATGTGGCTGAGAGGTTACTTCGCCGGCATAGCTTCTCCTCATATCCGACGCATCCAGTTTCCCAGTCACCTCCGGGCCTCCGTTCATTTGCAGCACAAATGAACGGAATCCGCACTCGAGGACCTCCCATAGCCTCGCTTTGTTGTGTATCCATGGCTGCATATGTCAATGCCTTCATGACTGGGTCTCCCACTTCGATTCTGAAGGAGGGTGGCCGAGTCGTAGGCTTCTGACGCTGGATGGCGAGTTGCATGATGGGCTGTCTATAGAGGTAGGAGTATGGTGGGAAAACTTCTCCGTAGTTCTTTTTGACAAGTGGAATGAAATTTCTCTTAGTATCAGCTGCGACCTCTGAAGGCCGCACCCGGCTGGATCTTGGAGGAGCCATGATGAAGGTGTTGGATGTGTGAGCAAGCAGTACGGACTTGTATTGCTGTTAAAAAAGCTTGTAGTCAGGGCGCTATCAAACCAATGACGCCAATAGTGAGAGAATAAGTGCCAAGTTTGAGATGCCTAGCTTGATGAGGAAGAGTAGTGAAAGTGAGTGGCAGTGGGTTGGAGAGATCTGAAGGGCTGGGAATAAGGACTACGATGGAGGGCGGGAAGGTCTTATATGGACACTCGGCCGTGAGTCTGGAGAAACAACACGGCGGAGGAATCTGTCACCGGACGTGATCCAAGGACTCACATTCTGGTTGACTGGCTTCTCTGGGACAAGCGAGTGAGGGAGGGATGGGCACTGGGCTGTGTGACCCAACATGTGCAAGATCTGAACCACTTGTTTAGAACAGACTCGGCCTGAGGCGAGGCAACAAGCCAAAGAATGAGCAGAAGAAAAACAGACCAGCATCACTTTATGGGTACGGCAAGACTTGGTTGCCAAAAACGGGGACGTTTCGCTTGACGACATGTCCTAGCAGGCATATAGGTCTTGTACAGATGAGTTTGGGATGTACGAGCTGCAAATGGTACAGGGCAGCTCGAAAAAGCAAATGCAGGGCCAGACGAATCAAGACAAGCCATAAGAAGGGACAAGAAAAGGGCCCATCAGAAGGCTCAGGGACTGGGAACCACGTATCGTAGTCGACCGGGGATCTGTGCCGTACCAGATCGCAGCCCACCATCACAGGCGTACAGTGCAGTAGGGGCACCGACATCCAAGTTGACGGAACCAGGGTGGGCTACACTGAGCCTCCAATATCGGGACCGTGGGGCATCTGCAAGATCTCACGGGGACACAGGCGCCGCCGCCATCTCAAGACGGAGGCAGCAACCACGCTGGTTGGGCTGTTTGACGACAAGGACCATAGAGGAGGATGATCTTTATCGGCGAGCCTGAGACAGAACTGGCCGGGACATTGTTGCGAATCAAGATCTGTGGCACCCTTTCATCTCGCCTGGTGGAAGCTTGTGTCCAAGCGGATACCCAGGGCGGCGGACCAAAACCAACTTGTGAGAGAAAGAGACAGGAAAGGAGGATGAAGTGTGGATGTGATTGTGATTGTGGGGTGATTTGTGACGACGAGGCTCAGCTAAGCTATGGGGGCCCGAGAAAATGGAAAAGCGAAGAAAAGGGTACGGAGTACGGAGTAGTAGTCTGGGATTGGCATGGGTATCAGAAAAGTGACTGACGGCATCGACAAGGTCGATTCATGCATTCATTGATCGTGTGCGGGCGGGTATGGTATGGTATCCCAGCTAGCCTCATCAAGTACATACTGTATCTAGTATCCGTACATACAGCCAGTTCGGTACAATAGGGATTCCCACATGCTGGGGCTGGCTGGGGCGGAAGCTGTGCAGAGTGCGCAATCGATCGGTTCAAGATGTGAGACATGGAAAACCGCATAAAACCCAGTCACGATGCCTGGGCTGAGACAGGGTTGGTACCGGGGCAAGATGCTACTGTATGCTACCTAGAGTGCGGGAGGTTGCGGTGTGGGCTGCTTGCTTTTTCTTGGACCGAATGATGTCGGGATCTGTCTCTTGTTTTGGTGCGAGGAAATCGGTGAGTTCGCATTTTGGCTTCGAACTAGTCGAGAGAAACACGCTTGTTTCGATTGGGTGGGCTGGTGTCTTGCTATGTCTCGTCAGAAGCATGGTTGTAGAGGGTGAGTGGACGCAATATCTGATTGGAGTATTGACGAGAACATGGTCACTGACGTTTGTTTGATACGATTTTCTGTTAGGTATGTACAGGCGGTGATAGACCGCGGCCTGAGTGAGATCTCAAAGTGGGTGCATGGTGCATTCTGATCCAGGTTGTTTAGGTGAAAGAGAACTCAGAAGAGAATATGTCTTGAACTGGAGATGAAACTGTAGTAAGGTGTCTCTGAAACCGATGTGGAAAGGAAGGGGCACTGTCTGATATCTGATATCCATCCCTTCCCAGATTTCATGTATTCCCTTGTCCCTTCTTTTTCCATTCCAGCTGAGAATCTATTTTTGCATTCCCCAGTTGGCAGTTGCTTTGTCGATGTGACGAAATGAGGTAGCTCTAGCTTGATTAGCTTCAAGCAAGGAAAGCGTGTCCCGGTAGACTGGCTCGGGTCGTGCACCTGCACCTGCCTGAACAACGATACGCACACCAGGGACTAAGTTACCTTAGCCTACCTACTAGGTAAGGGCGACCCAGCAATTTGGTGAGTGTGCGGTGCGTGCGTGAGGTACCATCTCGCTGGTAAGGCAAGGTACAGTAAGGCAAGGTACTGCAATTGAATAGGCGATAAGGTGAAAACCACGTCAAACAAACAAACAAACAACTCTAACCTAAACCGTTCCAAGAACCTCGATACACGCACCGATACCTACCTACCTAAGGTAGTTAGAGTTAGAGAATTCCTAGAACATGTACCTCCTCCTCCTCCTCCTCCTACGTAAGGTCCCTCAGTACCTAAGGCGCCCCGGTTGCTGTAGCCAGCCACTCTGAGTTGGTCAGCATGACATCGACACCTCTACAGGCCATCCCCCGATCTCAGCTCGAGCTCGTCCCAGCAAAATGGAGATCCGATGCGGTACATCTCTTTTAAGGGCCCGCCGCTTGACCAGAACGGGAACCCAAATTCGAGCCCGCCATTCCCATTGGACTCTGCTTTCGTATTCAATCGATAGTACCTGACGGCAAGGCGATTAGGTTACCCTAGACCAGCCCGTGATATTTCCAAAATTTCTCCACAGCCAACCATTCTTCCATCGAAACTTGGTATCCCTTGCGTTAGACTCCACGACACTACTTCAGCCCATTTCACTCACCGACAAAAGGCGTAATTATTTCTCCATCATTACGCGCATGTTTCCGATTTGAGGCGGGTTTGATTCCCAACATAGCAAATTTGGGCTCCATGATTGGGTGTTGAGGAAAGGCACTTCCCAGAGTTAGCCTCTGCTGCTTATACCTTAGAACAACCAACTGACTCGTCATCTCCCACAATGAGATCGTTTCGTGCATCGAGAGTGCCAAGATTGGGAAGACCAAGGCCCCAAATAAGGCCATATGCGGTCAAGGTTCCTCCTGGCGAGTGCCAGAAAGATATCAAAACTGTGGCTGAGCTTAAAGCTTGGGGCCCATCGTCCCATGTGCCTGATGTCGAGGTTTGTGGATGGGTCAGATCAGTGCGGAAGAGCTCAGGGGTACGCTTCATCGACATCACCGATGGATCGTCCATGCGACCCGTTCAGGTGGTCGTGGACAAGAATCTAGCCACGGAGTATGTAGGTCTTGAGTCACACATATTGACATCGGACTGACTTGTCCACAGTATGCGTCCAGGCGCAGCTGTCCGCCTAAAAGGAACATGGGTTGATGAGAGCAGAAAACAATCTGCCATTAATGGGACATCTCAGGCGTCGAGCAAGGGCGAAACGTCAACAGGCTCAGAGCAGCCGGAGCTCAAGGTCTCAGAGGTAGAGGTTCTGGGAGGCTCTGATCCTATGGTACGTCCATCAAGAGCATCCGGACATCACGGATTAGACCTATTCTTACACATATCCAGACCTATCCGATCCAGAACAAATATCAGACCCCTGAAAGTCTTCGCACTATCTCACATCTGCGGCCAAGAACGCCTCTGAATTCAACGATGCTACGATTCCGATCAGATGCCACCGCCATGCTCACACAGTTCTTCTTCCGTGAGCGATTTCAGCAAACGCACCCTCCTATCATCACTTCCTCTGATTGCGAGGGTGCTGGAGAAGCATTTTCCGTCAAAGCATCTTCTGCTGACGAGTTCTTCCGTGATCCCAAGTATCTGACTGTCTCTTCTCAGCTCCATCTTGAGGCTCTCGCTCAAGCGCTCGGCAACGTCTGGACCTTATCCCCAACATTTCGTGCCGAGCAGAGTGATACGTCGAGACATCTCAGCGAGTTTTACATGCTCGAGGCTGAGATGAGCTTCGTTGGTGACATGGAGGAAGTCATGAACCTAACACAACGCATGCTGAACTCAATGGCCAGCGGGTTGAAGGAGCTCAATGCTGCAAAGGAGCTTGAGCAGAACCGAGTTGACTCGAAGGAACCTTCCGAGCGCCTCGCATTCAACGACCTAGTTGACCAGGAACAACTGGATCGTCGATGGCGAGGTATGCTCACCATCAAGAAATGGCCTCGAATCACGTACAGTGAGGCTCTCGAGATTCTTAAGCCTATTGCCGAGCAATTTGAGCACAAGCCTACGTGGGGTTCTGGTCTGCAATCGGAACATGAGAAGTACCTCGCTGAGAAGATAGGTTACGACGAGGCCACAGATGCATATGTTCCAATCTTCATAACACAGTATCCGCGGGATATCAAAGCATTCTACATGCGCCAGTCATCCTCGTCTCCGGCTTCGGGTCTGACAGTGGACTGTTTTGACCTCCTGGTTCCTCACCTGGGTGAACTGGCTGGCGGCTCTATGCGTGAGCACCGTCTGCCTCAACTCGAGGAGAACATGCGGGCCCTTGGTCTAGAAGTTCCCAGCAAGCGATCCGACAAGGGCAAGGAGCTGGCCTGGTATCTCGACCTGCGTCGCTGGGGCTGCCCCCCTCACGGTGGCTTCGGACTTGGTTTCGACCGACTTCTAAGCTACCTCACTGGTGTGCCCAACGTCCGTGATGTTGTCCCCTTTCCACGCCACTACCATCGATGCGACTGCTAAGCGCTGATTCGGACTTGAACATCTCCTCTCATTTTCATTGCATCGGCCGCCCAATATGTTCTTCACCGTCTTTCCACGCCCAACAGAACATTCTCGTTAATGCCTGCCTACTTTGGATAGCCCTCCGCCCTGAGAGATGCGTCCATTTCAGCGAGCAATCTGATACTATGTCTCTTTGCCGTGACACGTCGCGCACACCAAAGCAAGCGACACTTGTGTATCCTACAAGGACAAACGGTCACGAGATATGCACCGTCTCCTCTTTCCCGTGGGAACATGCATGGGCCGCGGAGTACTGTGTGACACAGCGATGGGCTCTCAGGGCATCTCAGTGGCTTGGGCTGGATGCGGTGAAGAGCAGCTCCTGAGTTGACTCGGATGAGTGCATGCAGTTTTTGCAAGATCTAGGTTTGCTGCGCGTGGCCGACGGGGAGAGCGCTGGATCTTCCGATAGCGAGGACGAGGACGAGGGTGGGATCTACTAGAGATTGAGACAAGGTGCTGGGGTTTGTCAGATCTCTGATTCATGTTTATATCGTCGTATCTGGGGACTGCGTATTACATTTGTACATTATAGCCCACCACTTTGATGGATTGGGCACGACATGATAAGCCAAACCTTAGAAAAAACGCACATGGTTTTGTTGCTTCTGCTTGAGCTAAACTTGTCACGAATGCTGGCGATGGAGCATGCTGGTGTATACTAGATACTCTCTCGTTGTTGTCTTTCGGGTTCTCTGTGATTGTGGAACTATTGACGGGAGTGATGTGACCAATGCTACGTTAATCGTACCTCCTTGTAACGTCTGATAGTATTCGTAGCTTGTAGTGGCTTTTTCTACATTGTTGGAGGAACTTCCCTGGTGTGGCTCTGGGCAGGTCTGAATACAGTTGCCGACTTGTATACGCCGCGGCATAGTGCTCAGAGGGCTCGTTATGCCAAGAGACCATCTTCAACTCGTTAATACGGTAGGTTCGTAACGAAGCTTGGCTTCTGTTAATAATAGCCAATACCTAAGTTAGTGTCGCATATGGTACACATTACTACTAGCTCAATGGTGGTCACGATACCTTCCAGGGCAAGGACCGACTTGGGTTCCAGAAGACCTGGCTGGTAAATAACATGCTTCCTGGATGTACAAGTACGAATGTTATATTGTTCCTATGACGATCAGATATTCCCTCCCAGATTTAGTCTTGTGGTAGTGGAGATAAACCAGAAGACTCTCCTCGTCAAGGACAACATCGGAGGAGCACGAGCATCAAGAGACATTACCCGTGATTATTTAGGTATCTTCTACGGGTACACATCAAGAGCGAGACTGATTTACTTGGATACAGTCAATTCAGGATGACCAGATACACAGATGCAATACTAACGATCGAGTTACCCTGTTACGACCTCTTGTTCGCCATAAGCCACCTACCCTAAAGCCATCGTGAGAGCCACGACTACCTGGTCCAGTTCAACACCAAGAAAGACATGAATAGATTTCCCCGCCAAATGTCTGTAACGGCAATTCCCACATGTTTCTGGTATTAGTTTCAAGCTCGTAGCATTGCAAGAGACCACGTATCGTAACTCGAGTAGTCCATCAATTAGAAGGCACTCGTCCGGAAGTACGGCCCCCATCAACCAGGGGTTTGAGAGGGAATCTGGATAAACGGCAACAGAGGGCAGTGATAGCGCCAAACAGAAATCTGATAGCCCGAAACTCCGCCACCACGAAATCCAAGTGGTGAAATACAGGCCTACAGTAGTGGGAGAGCGAGCCAACGGCTGAGGTGCCATCCAATCCACCAGTCGTATCGCCTGTTTGCAAACCCGCGTTTCATGGGACGGCTTTGACGGCACGGAGCAGGGCTATACCACCGAATGGGGAGTGGGTGGCTAGCGGTGGAAATAAGGTAGAGGGCTTTTACCAACATTGGCAGTTGGTGATAATAAGCATATCTGTCCATCTTGCGGCGCATGCCATCATCCCGCGGCACAGCGACCCAGAGATCGTGCCGACGCAGCCGTTATTGGGGGGTGTCTAATAAGAAGTGGTTTGGTTTCCTTTAGTCAAGCGGTCGGGTTATTTCCGCAGCTTCACCACTTGTATGTATGTATCTTGCAGTACTGTACGGATACCGAAGATGGATAAAACGGCAACGCTCGGTGTAATAACAATAATTTTACCTATCACCGTTGATATCGATGGGACTTGCAGACTGAAAAATGGAAGCAAATAACGGGTCTTGGAACAACAGGACTCGGCCGTGCCAAGCACCGAAACTTTCGGCCCTTTGCATTATCACCGTTGGTCGTATTCAGTGAGTGAGTGACGGAGCTGCAACTTTGTTTCCAGAAAGCAAGCCCTGATCAGTCACTGACTGTAATTAATGTAATGCCCCAGAATGCCCTAAAATGCCCACCGTAAACTCGAGACGGACAGTAAAACTGGTTCTCCAAATGCCTCTTTGTACGCATACTATACGCATAAATCGGTTATAACGGCGTCGCTGGTGCGGCGTCTCTTTATTGACTATCTCCGGTTTTGCCGGGTCCCGCGTAATCTTTTCTCTTTTCGACGTCTCATGTCAAACTCCATGGCACGTTAAGTTCAGTCGAGTTAGTCAACTCAACCGCAAAAGTGCCCTGCCCGTCCTCCACTCACTCGATGCCTGCGAAACACGAGACACCTAAAGAGGCCGGGGTCTCGTCTTTGTCACTTACTGCTTTGAGCAACCCCCCTCTTCAGAGTTGGAAAATAAGCTTAAGATGGATCACGGTATGGGACAGGGTTGTTTGAGGAACTCTGTTTTTCTGCAGTCAATGACTTTTTCAGATATATTAGTTCAGGTAAATTAGTGATCTGTTCTTTGTGTGATCTATGTATGCAATCATTTGCTAGGTACTCTATTGACTTTACCTCTTTTTTCCTCGTATTTCGTTGGCATCAAAATGAGACAACAGCAAACATCAAGAAACCAAAACCACGCAAAATGGATGATCGATGCCGACTTATCCATGAGACCCCTTGTTCGGGAAATGGGCACACATTCCGTTAGATGATACAGTATCCGCTAGTGGAACCTCTGACGATAGAGGTAGGTCCAAGGTGTAAGTATGTATGTATCGGTAACGCTTTGATCTCTCTCTGGGTGATCCATCATCGTGTATTTTTTCCCACTCTTTCTCCTTCTTTTTTCTCTCCTGGTCTCCTCTTTTTTTTTCTCTTTGGATCCACGAATTTATTCCATTTTCCTTCTTTCGCCCCATCATCGTGTAAACCATTTCGTCATGCGTGACAAATAGCTTCACCTTGACCATGTCACCTGTTTTCCTTTATTTTTTATTTTATTTTACTGTTCTTCGATACGAGACCCATCTCATCATTCTAAAGACAACCTTGCCTATCAAGGGCAATAATTGGACTGTTGTAATTCGTCTCGTCGTAACATAACCCGTCCAATCAGGTCGCATTGATGACCCCCTTTTCAGCCTCATCTGACAGAAGGTCTGGACCCTCCAAGGGCAGATTTCAGTGGTTATGCTTACCTCTATTGCTTGTTGGTTACGGGCTAGCCTGAGCTTAAAAGACACCGTGAGTCCTGTCTGCCTGCCTGTCTGAGTAAAAGGCAAGGTACCATACCATGAACTATTTAGCCAAAACCGAACAAACCTGGTGCTGTCAGTACCACGCGCCCAACGCCCGCCGCCGCTTCTCGGCGTTATATCACATTCACCAAAGATCCTGGCGGTGTTTTTGAGTTATAAAAAAAAAGACGCCAGGGGATCGGGGTTTGAACCTTTCTCTTTCATCCCAGCGCAATAATGCATGGCGCCCAGTCCAGACTCTGACGATAGATGAGCCTCGGCGAACCTTGGCGGGGGCCAAGATGCGAAGCAAATGGCGTTCGCTCTAAGCGAGGTCACTGGCTCTTGTTCTAATAAAGTCTTATCGTGGCGGTGATGGCTTGGTTTGCAGTGTAGCTTTCCTTTGGTCCTTGGGTTGATTGAGGCTTGTCACGATGCAGAGTAACGTGTGATGACTTTGGGCCTGCCAAGTTGCACTAGTCACTCAAACTGGGTGGATTTCTGTGGTCCATTCCTTGGATCAACAGGTCACGGAGCTTTAATCTGTCAGAGTTTTTACCTCGTGGTTTCGGTGACAATTAAGCTTAGCATCAGGGTTTGCCGTAGTACGAGTAAGTCGACTGGGCAGTTGGTGATTGGGTTCTCACCGTATCATGATGTATGGTGTCATAATTAAGAACACCAGGCAGCATAGCAATAATATCAATGCCAACGAATGTATGAACTTGAATATTGATTATCTTTTGCTGAGCCACCACATTTGACGATATACATACATAGGGTAACGTGTTAACAACCCCTTTATCTGCCTCAACCTTGTCGGCTGCACGGGTAGATCGGCGACACTTGGGTTATACCATGATCCGATTACTGGGGTTGGCCAAAGGTCAGAGTCACAATGGCACAGACTCGACAGAATAACCAACCCATCGACGCCTTCACGGATACGTCTCGACGATATTGCTATGTAGCAATCTGGGAGTGGGAGACCTGTCGAGCCAATCATGGCGGTCCAAGGGTTTATGATGCGATGGCTAAAACAAATAAGCATGCAGCCACCGAGCGCCAAGCTTTTTATCGGGCTGCACGGTAAAAATCTAAAAACAGAGACAGAAAGCTTCGCCCGCTGAGGGAGGGAGGGTCAGAGTTCACCAAGTGAGCCTGTGGCGTCAGCCGAGTCATTGTGGACAGGGATCTGAACGGACAGATCGGCACGCGAGAATTAGAAATATGGAGAGGCCCTGTCTAGCGCGACACCTTAAGTCCTTAACAGCACATGGGCGAGCTTCGAGATGCCGATATATCCAGATGGTGACATTGGATGGACTCCGCCATGACGATTGCGGCCTATTTCATGCCGTTGTTGCTTCGGACGCCTTGCGTGTGATTAAGAACACAACTTATACGACGCAAAGTGACAACTACACAGCAGCAAATCTCACTATCATCATCACCTCTCCCTCTTGGCAACAGAGCCTCGCTTCTCCTGCCCGCGGTTAGCGGCCTCTTAGCAGAAAGCCAAGACAAATCCTTGATCCACCCGGCACCGCGAACACGGCCGGGAATAAGACTCTCAGTGAGGTGTGCCCCAGATAATGCCATACAATCGTAATCCGAATCAGAAACGCCCATTCTTGTTTCCGCTAAGTACCCACTAGACAACCCCTGCAAAGCCAAAAAGCCAAGACGGTTGCGACGGCATCTCGCAACCATACCAAGACCACATCTCGCAAGCCACGGGCTCCAATTGACGGCCAACCATGTGTCCACTGTCCTCCTTTGCGGGCTCAGGCAGGGTCTACCTGGACGCTGAGCACATTATCTCCTCCTGATGAGCGTCGCTGCGGCCTTGGGATTGGAAGACGCGGCTACTTTCTCGTCACTTGTGCTTGTAGAGCCACGCCCCAGGGCGGAATGACACCCGTGCCAAGCAAGTGGCTGACAACGCTTAAATTCATGCTTAAACCAGGGCGTTTGCTTTTGCTCGAATGAGAGGCCGCCTGACCCAAGGTACCACCTGCGCCGAGCCCTGTCCGATCCGTCTTGGCAGTTTTGAAGGATTCATTCAGTATTTTATTAATTGGGCGACTCGTAAAGTGAGAAAGCGCCATTGTCTTTTCCGCGGCCAGGAAGAATTTCCATGGCATCAGTGACAGTATCCTTGGCGGCATCAGCTGCGTAGGTAGAACAAGGGAGTTTTGCTCAACCACAAGCATTGGCACTCTACACAAAACGCTTCACAAAAAACAACAGTGCTGACTGACAAGGCTTCCCGCCGAGCCTTGGTAATCCTCACAATCCATCGTTGTTTCATCAACATGGCAATGTAATTGGAGCGTCTCGCCTGTCGTATTCCATCCTTGGTACATACTTGACTGGGTTGCGCGTTAGTGTGCACCGTCCAGAGCCGATTTTCCGAGCTCAGTCCTCAGACGACAAGCAGCTCAAATGGCCTTCCTCTCGAGTCAATTTCAAACAAACATGGGCCACATACTCCGTACAGTACATTGCATTTTGGCTCTGTGACACAGCAGAGTAGTATCCATAGGCCAAGCTTTAGACAAGTCTGAAAAAGCAGGGAGTTGGAGGCTTGAGCACTGGCACAAGAGGCATGGCATGTGGCATGGCTAGGCATATGATGTCGATCCTGATGCGTCAAGTCGCTGATCAGCATTCAAAACAGTCAACTCCCGTTCCAGTCGAGGGCGGTGACAATCAACAACTTACAGTACAGTACACTACTCTCAGATCCAGTGGTTCACAGGGAGAGATAATGATTCTTACAGCACATGCAAAAGGGCCGTGGCTCTAAAAAAGCACCGAGACAGAGACGAGACATTAACAAACGCCCAGCTCGGCACCACGGCACAGTCGACGTCATGTCCTGGGGACGTGGGGAATGGGGGACTTTGTCTCCAGGGGGGGGGGCAAAACCGCCGATTTTCCCGAGTTGACCTCATCTCAGGCCTTCCTGTCCACTGTAACTGCTCCATCGAGAGCAGTACAGAACCCGCTAATGGTCAAGATCTTGATCACTGGAAACCGTGTTACGTGTCCTGGACAATCATGAGCTTTCGTGAGAAGAACAAGCATTGGGCTAGAGGCGGGCGCTGTCGATCTCTCTGAAACCCTTCATCTGAATGGCCAAAATAAGAAACCTTCGCAGGAGAATTAAAAAAGAAGACACACGGATCAGGGTCTGGCGCTTGTTGGAAACAAGCAGTCAACGAGGTTATGCCTGATACACGCATTGATGCACAAGCGAATACCTTCCTTTCTGCTACAAGTCCAAGCTCGGCGGTAAAAGCGAGAACAACAAGAAGAACTTCTCCCGAGCACTCCCCATTTTATTTCATTTTAAATCCCCATAAGTCAGTCAGTCAGTCACGGCGGTTACCGTTACCTGTGGTTGCATTATTTCAGTGTACGATACGACACCCGCGGAAGTGCGTGTATCACGGCAAAAGGATTTTGAGTGGGAATGCATGACAAAAGCCGCTCTATGACCGTTACCTGACATGGACATGATCGACAAGCCTTGCGCTGGGAGAGGCAGAGGCAGACAAAGGGCCCCCAAATGAGGCAACTTCGTGGGTCCTTCGGAGATTCTCAAAGGCTTAAGCTTACCTTGAAGATCTCCATCAGTTGGACCCTAAACTTGAACATGTTGTGGTGCCTGGCAGACGTCATCTCGTCATCAACTGCTGAGGAAAACTTTATTTACAGGCGGCAGACGCCCATCACTTGAGCCGTGCGTGCCGAAGGGTGGTGATAATCTTGCTTGTTTTGTTGTTTGTTGTTGTCCTATCAGAAGAGGAAGTTGTTTAGAAATGCTCGTTTCTGTTTGTTTCGAATGGATTTCCATAACTGAACAACGGCTATGACGATGTTGCTGACTATTATACCAAATGAACCTATTATTGGGGTGGCTGAGGAGGCTGAATGCGTGGGATTGAGTGCTTACGAGCGTTGTTTCGAATGAGCCAACATCAACTGGCATGATAGGGTCTCCTGGTAGATACCGTACACATGCGAGCGCAATGACACTCTACCATCCCGCTCAGGGAATTATGTATGTACCGTATTGCACGGGCGTAGATCATCACATCGTCAAGTTTACGTGAAACACAACCAGCAGAGGTTACATCGAGGTTACAGGAAACGGCTCTTGAGCGACAGCAAACAATTCGAGATTGTCTCAGCTGGGTAGGCAATCAACCTGCGAGGAACTTTTTTTTTTTTTTTTTACAGCACCAATATCCCTGATAGTTGATCAGAGGAGACCAAGTGGGCTATAAGACGACAAAGTACATGACTCTCTCAGTCTCTGACACCGGGAACTTTTGAGGAATAACTGATCGATCTTGGCACTTGCACAGGGAAATGAAGTCTTGTCTGGTCCACCAGGACTTGAGTCTGTGCAATGCCATGGAGTATCAAAACCTGAATGTCTCGTGCGAGCCAAGGCGCTTTGAAGCTCGGCTTCTTGGACAATCGTAATTTGTGCTGTAACCCAACCCAACCCAACTCCTTTAGAGGCGGGAAAAAACCCCAGATGATCAAAGAGCACGACAAGTCCGAGGCTGTTCCCGACAACCCCTAGACTCGGGCCACGGCACTTGGTGCCAAGCCTGAAATTTGGAGTGTTCTAAAGCCGCATCATCCGCCAAGGGCTGACGAAACCCAAATAAGGCTCAAAAATGCAACAATAATACTGCAACATAGAACGGGAAATACCTTTTTATCTTTTTTTGGTCTTATGTCATTTATATAATCTTTTCTTTTCTTTTCTTTTTTTTTTGAGGAGGCATATTCCGTAAGCAACAAAAATGTCTTGCCAATTTTATCGCGAGCCAAGAACCGCTCATCATAATCCTGATAAGCACCGAGGCCTCGCTTAGGAGCATGGCCTCCTCCTGAACTATTTCTAGACGAGACCCATCCGGCCATATCCTGCGCTTTGTGCGGTAGAAGGACGTACGTTGGACGATGTTACTGCTTCTCCCACAAGCCGAGAATCCCGTGTCGTGACCGACCGTCTTTTATTTTATACCACATGATGGGCTTGTTTTTGATAGCCAAGGAAATCTGATAGAGCGGTGAAAATGTATCTGATACACACACACAACGACCGCTCGTAGAAAATTCACCCATTCACGTCCAGGCAGCCAAGAGGATCAGCAGCCAAGCTTCAGTGGCTTTGCAATCCCTGCACGGGGCTTTCCAGGAGCGGCCTAATTCAGCCTTTTGATGGGTTCTAGCCCCCGTCACCTGCTGAGGTAATGGGGCCAAGAGAAGCCTCGCATTGGGGATCTCAGCCAGACAGAGCCAAGCACAGCTCGAAATAAGCTCTGGAGGGATAATTGGCTTCCTGATATGCTTACTGTTTGCCGCATTGCCGCATTGCCGCATGCAAATAAGGGTACTTATGTGGCTTTGAGAGGATCCGCGGTGTTGGGAGCCGGAACCGTCACGTCTGTCTGTGACTGCTGTATTTTATTTGGCTTGGACGGTTAACAAAGAGTGCCACTGACCGAGCATTGCATTGCACTGCAGCATTGGCATGACGATATTTGCATTCTGGTCGAGTTATTGTTGGTTGACGCAAGGAATGATTATAGTAGTATTTATGGTTATTCTTAGTGGTGCTTGGCATTGGCCTCTATGAGACTTTTTTTTATATCTTAAAATACATTTACAACTACCAGTACATGCAAGCCAGCACCGAGACAGGCCTACTCATTCGTTGTAACCTTACCTTGCTTGACTCAACATCTTCGGCATTGATCTCACGAGACTTTATCTTTCCAATGGGTTTAATTTAAATGTTGAACAAAGTTTCCGCCTCGACTATATCATTCGCTAGACGCTCTAAAGCAAGCTTCTCTTCTCCCCTCCTACCAACGAAAGGACTCCTCAACCTTGCCAGCGTAGATTGTTCACGCATAGGTAGTAATACGGAGCAATAGGAGTATATAATTCCTCATCTCGAGCCGTCTATCCGAGTGATTGCGTTTCCCTTGCACCTTCCCTCGACTCGCTTCTCGATAGTTTGAAACCCTAACGCTCCGTCTCGTATCGATAACGGAAAGACCTCACCTGCGCCTACTCGGATATATGGCAAAGGGTTCCGCTCTAATTATACTCCGTACCTTACCTAACTTACCTAGGTAGGTATGTATGTCCCCGCCCGTATCGCGATGCCTTGGACAGTCAGAAACAGCGAAACAATCAAGCTGGTCAGACGGGCGCACCGAAACGTCGCCGACGCACATTAGAATCGCCTGGGAACGCCTCCCCCACGACTATATCTCCCGCTACTGGTAGATTCAGCTAGTCCTTCGAGGTTCCAGACTCTTTGCTATCCTGAGCACTATCAACGCCAGCGTGTGACGGACTGTATCATACGGGTAAGCTTCTGAATTCTACGCAGAACAAGCACTGCATTCCATTTCTTGTATGATGAACCTGCAAATAACACAGTGGCTGCAAGTTCCTCCACGAATACATACCTCATTCCTTATCCCCACCTCATGCTACAACCTCCCAACTACTGATCCGATAGCCGTGATCTGTCATGCATTTTGCTCCTTCTTACGCCTATCATGCCCTTTCTGGACCCGACCCTGCCCTGGCCCTGCATCGTCATCTTTCCTTTCCCTAAAGCCCCCTTGATGGTGGGTCAGCTTCAAAAGCTTGTCCTGACCAACCTAAGCTTAGACGAGTCTTAGACGCTCTCAATCTCAGTCTCACCCCTAGGCAGTGCCTCTCTCTCTCTATCTGCACACCCTCCTTCTTTGCCGTCCTCCGTTCTTCTCCACACTCCCGGCCATGTCGTCGCCGAGTTATCCACCACCGACTTTACGCCTCCAGGCCTCTGATTCCCTTTTCTGACTTGCCTTTGCAACCTTATCTTGCTCTTGGCCCCTCCCTGTCTTCCCGTCTTGTCCGAGGACACGGTTCATTAGACCCTGCTGACCTGTTTCTGAACAAGAGGAATAACATCTCTCTAATCTTGACTTGACATTCCACTCCAACATTACATGCTCGCTCGCTTCTTGTAGCAAATCATCGGTTTCACCAACTCGACGACAAACGCAGCAAGCCGTGGCTCTCGAGCAACTACAGACTCCTTGATAGGTATGTTTGCCTCCGTCTCAGATCCTGTATCTTTTTCCTATGCCTATGTCTGGTACTCGGTGCATCCGGCGCAATACCTCCTAGGTGAGGCGGTTTGGTGCATGGATCAAGTGTCCTGGAAGCACTCGTGGGACCGTTGTGTTCACTAAACCGGGTTTCTCTGGGGCGCCTGAGAGCCGCAATCGACTTTTGTGCGCGTGTACTTGCTTCGCAAGTTGGGTCTTGGCTCGAGTTGAGTCAAGTCAAGCAGCTGTGAGATTGCTTGGTCCATCTTCCTACATCCGACGAGTTCATGATGCACATCGCCAAGCGGCAAATACTCAATCTAAGGGAAATTTTAGTCGAGTGGATCATCCACTTAATCGGCTCCGACGGCACTCCCGCCAGGGAGTCGAGCCTCAAACCCCTGGGATGTGGGCTTGGAGTGTGTCACAGTACCGTTGTGTTGTGGTTTCCCTTACGACCTTGTTTTGGGGATTATATATGATCACCGGTGTGCAACTCATATCTTGGTTCTCTCCCCTTGCACCTTTCCTCTCTTCACATGCGCTCTACTACTGTACCAAGATATTTCAAACCTGCCCTCAGACATCATCTATCTACTGCTTCACGCATATACATTACAGGCACAAGACTAACAAATCTACTTAGCCTTGTAACCTTACCAAGATCAAACAAACACTTTCATAAGCCCCAACGCTCTCAGGAACGCCAAGAGAGCGAAGGACGAGCCCGCCCACTTCCACAGGTGGATACGTGGACAAAATTCCGCTCAACCCTCAGCCCTTGTGGAGTCACCTTCGCACATTCGGCTTTCACACGCCCACGCCCTGGCTCGATCTGATCTAGTGGGGTGCCGCGTACAAACAAGCCAGAGCTTGGTTCTCACAAGGCCCTTATTTATAAAGTCGCTGAGAACCTACCCAGGACACTGGATCCGGATCCATTACCCTCAAAAACTCCTTCCAGCCTCCCGCCCTTGTGCGGAATATCTCTTTCACATAACATAACATCACATCAAGTTACACACCTTCACAATGGAAACGTACCACGGATATGTGCGGACACCCGCCGATGCTATCAGATTATTCGAGGCTTGCCGATTAGGCATTCTGCCCCGTGTGCAACGACGACTTTCAGAGAAGGAGAGACAGTCAATTCGATCTGGTTCGGTTTTTGTTTGGGATGAGCGGGAAGCTGGTATGAGGAGATGGACTGATGGAAAGTCATGGAGCGCCAGTCGAGTGTCGGGAAGCTTCCTGACATACCGTGAGATGGAGGGCAAGCGAGGTGGTGGCTTCAACACTACCCGACGAGGTGGTGGAAAAACCCCAGACTCTGGACGCGGTAGCGACGAGGACCTAGATGACGGGGAGCCCGAGGGATACCGATACAAGGCGGACGGCCTGATGAAGCAATCTTTCAGCATCACTACTTCAACCGGCCAGCATCTTCACCTTATCTCATACTATTCTCGCCCTCAACCTGGCCAGCCTGAGCTTCAACAACCAACAAATGATCCTAACTTGCGCGGCATAGTCCCTGTTAAGGGCATGTATCCTGAGTCCAGCATGGGAGAGGCCAACACTACACCAGCTCTAACACGGGCGCCGATGCAGCAGCCTCCCTACATGGTTCCTCAGCCCGGTCAACAACCATATGCTCCCTATGGCCAGCCTGGCTATGGATGGCCTCCTTCTCCCGTCGCTACTCCTCCGTATAGCCATTACGCTGCTCCCTACCCCCACGGTGTTCCTCAGCAACTTCCACCTCACCCCGGCCACCCAGGTCTTCCTCACCCACATTACCATCAGGCACCTGTTTATGAGCATCGTGCTCCTCTCCCTCCTCTCCCTGCCAAGCCCACCTACCAATCAACATCTCCTCACTACTCACACCCTACTCTCCCTAGAGCCCACGACTCGCCTCGAGAGCATCATCTGCAGGCAGCTGCTCCAGCCTCCATGGTGAATGGATCTTCTCGTACCCATCAGGTTGCGCTCCCAGGTCTTGGTGCTGTTACCAATGGCCCCCCAGGCTCGTCTCTCGCTGCCATCAGCACCCCCCCTAGCCGCACTATGAGCGTCAGCCCTCCACGCAGCTCTCATTCCGAAGCGCCTGCCAACACATCTAACAAGGCCAGTCTCTCAGCGCTTCTGCACCCTACTCCCGCACCTAGTGAAAGCGGTAGCGTCAAGCCTGGCAGCGCCAGCAGCAGTCCTAGATCGGCTGGTGCCTGTGGTCTGGAGAAGGGCGGTGTCAGTGAGGACGCAAGAGCCTTAAGAATGCTGGACCGCAAATTTTGCATTTAAAAACGCGAGGAAGCCGTTTTCAGGGACGTTAGAGAGGATTGGAG
The DNA here is from genome assembly GCF_900044065.1 of Fusarium mangiferae. Lineage (NCBI taxonomy): Eukaryota > Fungi > Ascomycota > Sordariomycetes > Hypocreales > Nectriaceae > Fusarium > Fusarium mangiferae. The sequence goes on from NW_024573936.1 coordinate 988,479, forward strand.
GCCAAAAACCAGCCTAGTTAGAGGCTATCATGCTAAGGGGTTGTGTTTATCCATCATATGCATTGTCACGGCGTCTTCATTTTTTACGGGGCAGCAACCAAAGGGGGTTGACTGCGATCATTCAGCGTGCTTTTTTACGACACGGAAGGGAAGAGGTATGAACGGAATGGTGTTTAAGGGGTCATACAAGGCAGAACCATGGTTGAGTGGTGTTTAAGTGCCATTGCAATACCAAATCATGTACATAGTTACTGAACAATATCAGGAGCAAATTGGCCAAACTTGACCATCATCACCATTCCACCTAATTCATCGTGTCTCTGTATGTTTGAGTGACGTTTCGTCCCAGGGTGTAATATCAGACCGGCTGACGAAGCGGGTTGTACGTACGCGTTTAGTGTAAGTCAGGGGCGGCACAACGGCACGATGAGGTAAAATTTACAGTAGATTTAAGGTTGTTGTCAGTTGGAGGATAGTGTCTGCATTCCCGTTTATCCGTGTCTTTAGCTATTTGGCGGCGCGTAGTGCAGGGCCGCGTCATCCTGACGATGCCGAGATGCCGGACAGGGTGTGGTACAGATCGTAAAGAACGCGTAAGGGAGAAACTGGGGAAAAGAGGGAAATGATGCTGCTAAATAACAGAGGGTCTCGGATGGTTCCAGATAATCCTTAATTTTATCTCGGAGCCTAGAATTGGGGTTTGCGTATAATCGCTGTAGGGGTGCGATGGAAATAGGCGGCAATTTAGAGGCCTAGAGGGGTGGCGAGAGGATGAAGCTATCGACGATAGTTGACAATGCTATTTATGGACGAGGGAGATGTCTTTTAAATTGGCTCGAATTGGTCTCGCGAGATTGGTCTGCTCGTATTGAGCCTTTCGTTGTAATGTTGATTGTGAAGCTATTCGTATTGGCTGGCTTGTCACTGCAAGACAGTTCCTAATATCGTGCATGGTCTGTCTGTCTGTCTTGGCATGCTCACATGCTTGACTGTTTAATAAAGATCTGGAGATTCATTGTAGTCGCATTTGAGTTAGTCCAAGAAGCCATTGTATTATACCTTAAAATAGTTTATTTCATCAGTGGATGCCCTGGATGCACGTAATCAGTAGCATGTCGCGTGTAAGTCGGACTATAGTTTAGCCGACCCGAGTCCCCATTTGACAGCGCTGCTGCAAGTGCTACGCTGCGCTACCATACGCGCATCAATGGGCAGAATAATCAAGCTTCGCGACGACTGATTGATTGTCTTTGTCCGCATCAATAGAGGACAATGAAATGACAATTCAATAGCTGCAAAACTCCCATCTCGACTCAAAGATTGATTTCACAACAGCCATGCCGTTACAATCCATATAGCAACTCTACTCCAAACTTTGATTCATCTCGATTTGACTTGATCCTTTCTTTGATCACGGTTGCGCCGATACCATCATGTTCACCTTTTGCCCGCTCCAGGGCGCCCTTTCAGACTCGCCTGCTTCACAATCGCTCCTCGAGCTCGACGGAGGAGTCAAGGTGCTGGTAGATCTAGGATGGGACGAGACCTTTGACGTTGAAAAGCTCAAAGAGATAGAGAAGTATGCCATGCCCCCCCCCCTGCGCATCTGATCTGATAGTGACGATGATGGCTGACAATCATGCGCTATAGACAAGTAACAACTCTCTCGCTCATCCTCGTTACACATGCGACGGCTTCGCATCTTGCTGCCTACGCCCATTGCTGCAAGAACATTCCACAGTTCACGCGCATCCCCGTTTATGCGACACGACCAGTCATTGACCTTGGTCGCACCCTCATCCAAGACCTCTACACATCGAGTCCAGCCGCGGCGACAACGATCCCTCAGAGTTCGCTAACCGAGAGCGCATACTCGCTCACACAGACTGCGACGACTGCGCAGAACTTACTACTACAATCTCCCACGAACGAGGAGATTGCACGATACTTCTCCCTGATCCAACCGCTGAAATACTCACAACCACATCAACCCCTCCCCTCCCCATTCTCGCCGCCTCTCAATGGCTTGACTATCACCGCCTACAACTCTGGACATACCCTCGGAGGTACGATATGGCACATTCAGCATGGCCTAGAATCGATTGTGTATGCTGTGGACTGGAACCAGGCACGTGAGAATGTCTTTGCTGGAGCAGCTTGGCTGGGAGGTGCTGGAGGCGGTGGCGCTGAGGTCATTGAGCAACTACGGAAACCAACTGCACTGATCTGCAGTAGTCGTGGTGCAGACCGAACTGCCCAGACTGGAGGTCGCGCAAAGCGAGACGAGCAGCTGGTCGACACTATCAAGGCTTGCGTGGCACGAGGAGGAACTGTTCTTATCCCTGTGGATTCAAGTGCTCGAGTCCTAGAACTCTCGTATCTCCTGGAACATGCCTGGAGGACCGATGCTGCTTCCGACGAAGGCGTCCTCAAGACAGCCAAGCTATACTTGGCTGGACGCAATATGTCAAGCACAATGCGATACGCCCGAAGTATGCTCGAGTGGATGGACGATAGCATCGTTCAAGAGTTCGAGGCCTTTGCCGAGGGCCAACGAAAGGTCAACGGCGCGAACGACAAGAAGGAAGGTGGACCATTCGACTTTAAATATCTACGACTCCTCGAGCGCAAGGCCCAGATCGCACGACTTCTAAGTCAGAACCCCGACAACGTATCGACAGAAGGCCGTGTTATTCTGGCCAGTGATAGCAGTATCGAGTGGGGTTTCTCAAAGGATTTGATCAAGGGGTTGGCACGAGACTCGCGAAACTTGGTCATCCTAACAGATAAGCCGGGCCTATCAAAGACAGACAAGCCATCTATTGCACGAACACTATGGGATTGGTGGAAGGAGCGCAAGGATGGTGTCTCGGTGGAACAAAACGCAAATGGAGAGAATCTCGAGTTTGTTTATGCTGGTGGACGGGAGTTGGAGATCCGCGAGGCCCAACGCCATGCGCTGGAAGGCGACGAATTGACATTGTATCAACAATGGCTTGCGACTCAAAGACAGCTTCAGGCTACACAGCAGAGCGGAGGCGCTGCTGGACTTGAGGCTACAGCAGATGTCGTCGACGATGCTTCATCTGAATCCTCTTCTGACTCAGAAGATGAAGATGGAGAACAACAAGGCAAAGCACTCAACGTCTCAACTGCTATCGCCCAAGCTGGCCGGAAGAATGTTGTCCTCAAGGACGAGGATCTCGGTATCAACGTGCTCATCAAGAAGAAGGGCGTATACGATTTCGACTCGAGAGGGAAGAAGGGCCGAGAGAGGACGTTCCCTATCGCTATCCGAAGGAAGCGCCAGGACGACTTTGGAGAGCTCATTCGACCCGAAGATTACCTCCGTGCCGAGGAGAAAGAGGAAGAAGGACAGGACAACACCAGCATGGAGGCTGCTGATGACAAGCTCGGCAAGAAGAGAAGATGGGACGACTTTGCAAAGGCTGGAGCCGGTTTCAAGCGGCAACAGAACATGCGGCCTGGTTCCGCCGACGGAGAAGAGGCTGCAGCTGGTGACCATGATGGTTTCGTGCCTGATGAGCTCGATAGTATCGAGGATCTCGAGACCGAGGAGCCCACGGGGCCATGCAAACTCACATACCAGACCGAAACTGTCCAGACCAACATGCGCATTGCATTCGTTGACTTTAGCGGTCTGCATGATAAGCGGAGTCTTAACATGCTGATTCCCCTAATCCAACCACGAAAGCTCATTCTTGTTGGTGGTGAACGGGATGAGACACTTTCTCTGGCTGAAGACTGTCGTCGAGCATTGGGCGGGGATAGTGGCAACGCGGATGCAGGCAGTGAGCGTTCCGTTGACGTATATACTCCCGAGGTTGGAGTTGTCGTCGATGCCAGTGTCGACACCAACGCATGGGTTGTCAAGCTCGCTGATCCTCTTGTCAGGAAGATGAAGTGGCAGAATGTGCGTGGTCTGGGTATTGTCACTATTACCGGGCAGCTCCTTGCCACACATCTCAACGAAGCTGCCGCAGCAGATGAAGATGCTGCCAACAAGCGCCAGAAGACGGATGAAGCCTCATCAACAACACTCACCAACATGGCCGCGGATATCCCCTCGGCCACACCAGTTCTCGACGTCTTACCGGCGAACCTCATCTCCGCCGTCCGCTCAGCAGCCCAGCCACTGCACGTTGGCGATCTACGTCTTGCTGACCTCCGCCGTGCCATGCAATCTGCAGGCCATGCGGCTGAGTTCCGTGGCGAGGGTACACTAGTTGTCGACGGCACCGTGGCTGTCCGCAAGACCTCGGCAGGACGCGTCGAGGTAGAGAGCGTCGGTATGCCGACTGCACGAAGAAGCACTTTCTACGAGGTGCGTAAGATGATATACGATAACTTGGCGGTTGTGGCGGGTGCATAGAACGTCCATGGATGGCCACAGAAGAAATTGGAGGCGAAGAAAAAGGAATGGGCGTAATCGATGGGATGCGCTGGTTTTTGTACTCTACTGAAGAAAGAAAGAAAGACAAGTAAGATAAGACAAAGGTGTATTCTCTTTGGGGAATGATTTGGTTACAACGAGCCACGACGGGGTTGGAGATTGCAGAAGATGGAGGTTGAGATAGATTCAACAAGGCACCAAAGCCACTTCTCCGTTTTTCCCTTGCTGTTTCTTTCTTTGACTGTAATCTTGATGGACAAGCAAAGGACTGAAGCATGTCACGATAAGCCACAAGTGTCGATTGTAGGCACATGCATCTATGAAGCTTTATGAGATCTGGTCGTCATGCTGAAGTTCGTCTCTTGACAGACAGATCTATCCTCGAGTCGTCTCACTCGGTCTGAACGGGCCCCTGATTAAAGCCCTCCCAAATCAACATACATAAACGGAGTAAAGAGCGCCCAAACGCCTAGCAATGCAAGTCTATTCAACCATATCCAAGGGCCCCAACCCCAAATTTCATCTTACAGGCTGCATAGGCGCCATTTCATACTCTCCTCCACCATCTGGCCCCCTTCCTCTCACAGCAATACCCATCTCCTCATCAACAGGAGGAGGTTGCGGCGTGGCGCCTTCAGCGCCCGTAGCTGGGAGAATGGGACGTCCGCCGAAGAAGACAGGCTGTAGCTCGCGATACTGACAGCCCCAAGCCCCGAGACCGATACATAGCCCGGATGAGACAAGCATGGTGAACCACCAGGCTCCGTGGCGGGGGATGTGGCCGCTGTAAAGGGATGCGATGACGAGGTTGAGAAAGTGGACGGTCAATGCGAAATCGGGTACGAGTTTGGAGCGAGCGATGAGGGCGACTATTGCGATAGGACTATGAAGTGTTAGTAACGAACGGTACTCGAACAAGGGGAGCTTCTGCGCGTGCTTCGAGCAGTTGAACTCACATAATCAACCCGCCATCCAACAATAACACAAATGCCATGAGCCATCCATGCGTGGTATCTCCTCTCAGTCCCTCCCATCCAAACACAAGCGTCCAGCTAAACCCAGAGCCAGAGACAAGCGCCGTAAAGACGATCAGGACCAGTGCAGCGAAGTAGTATATCGCCTGTAGCGTCGCGATCTGGCCTGCGATTTTTAGGGGCGCAAGTTCCGCAAGGGCGCCTGCGCGCGGAGGCTTACGACGTCGCGGCATCTTTTGTTTGTTGTGTCAAGTTGTTGTAGGAGGCCAAGTGTAGAGGGTGCAGGAGTCGTCGTCGGTCATCGAAGGGGCATGTCTCGTGAGGTCTTGTGATGTCTTCTTTGAGCTTTCGGCTTTAGCGCATGAACCTTGTATTCCTAGCTTTTGCTCGTCTCTTGAAGCTTGGTTATTGAAAGCAGGACTCAACAGGAGCTGAGAATCAGCGTATACAAAGAAGAAGTAAAGGAGAGAAGAAAGTTGAATGCAGGGAATAAGTCGAGTTGCTCAACGCAAGGGAAGTAAGTATGTAAAGGACAATCAAAGGACAGATTAAAGTGCATCAGCCACACAAAGCAGAGCATGAGGTACCTAGCTACCATGAAACGTGGCTTGTGCTCCATCCACTAAACCACTTACGATCTCACCGCCCTCTTTTTCTGCCGGTTCTGCTCGTCATAGTGTACCCTCCCTCAGCTTTCGAGATACACGGCTCATGAGATTTTGCACGCCCTCATCGCCTTCACCAATTAACTCTCTTGCATAAAAACCACAAAAATTACCAAATACGCAATGGGTTTCTGGCCTTTCTCAAGTGAATCCCGCGCTGACGCCATTCGCTCCGGTGACGCGATACCAAACCGTCAAGAGCGCAAGATCTGCTGGGCCGCCCGCGATGCCTACTTCAACTGTCTAGACGCCCACAACATCGTCGACGCCACCAAGGATCCATCAGCGACAAAGAAGGCTTGCCCAGTCGAGACGGCGGATTTTGAGAGGGATTGTGCAGCTGCTTGGGTCAAATACTTCAAGCAGTGGAGGGTTGCCGACATTCAGAAGAAGCGACGCCTGGATGAGTTGAGAGCACAGGGAGCACAGGAGATGACGGTTACGACGAGCTTTGCGCCAGAGGGTGGTGCTGGGGAGAAGGGCAAGGGCGTAGGCGATATTCAGGCCATGCTGGACCAAAAGAAGTAAAAGGAGTTGGAGGAATAAGATGATAGATGAATGGGACAACGGACGGACACGGAAAAGACTTCACAAGAGGCCATTACTTGTTTTACATATTTGTATTATATCACTGTAAACTACCACAATATCACCACCTCACACCCCAAAAGTTACAATCACACCCGCAATTGCACTCACTGTACCACCTTCACATCACACCACACCACTCCCATTCCTCCCAACGGGCTAACTCGAGTCTTTATCCTACCAAATCTATCTATTCCTACTACCTAAGCCGCTGCCTGTGCAAGCCCTGCCATCTGATGAAAAACCAAGAGAGGACAATAAGTATATGACAAAAACGAAGTATCATATGAAAAGGAGGTCACTCAACAAAGAGTTGATTAACGACCAGAAGAAAAGTGAATAAAAAAAAACAGACTGTAGCGTGCTAAGCGTGGTGGTATCATCCATGTCTTCTTCTTTTTTGATAAAAGGAACCATATCTGCACTCGCTCCAGAGACACCGACCGCCCTTGAACCTGGCGATACGGCTCGCCCACCACGTTTCCGAGTGCTTCCCTGCTTCGTCGCTGACAAAGGAAAATGTGACTGAAATAGAAACTTGCTTTCATAGGCCGAGGCCGAGTCCAGTATGCCAAAGACGTCGATTGACAGAATAACAATAAGGAAATAGTGCACGGCTGGTCAAGGAATGGTCCAGCATAAAAATGTGATAAGAATATGGATAAGGGGGTGTCGCCAGGTGTCTCGCTTTTCTAATGCATCATTGGTGGTTGGCGATGGTTCCGTCGCTCGTCAACCTTGTGTATGTATCTGCGTCGTTCGCTTTCTTAATCGTGAATCCATCTTTGTCCTCCTTGACAAACCTGGAAGTGATTCCTTGGTTTGACCTTGGTCGCAACCTAAGCTACCAGTCGTACTCCATTATCGTCTGTCCCATCCTTCCTTGGTAATGGCGGCAGCTCCTTATTGAGACTGTCAATGCTCACTCTCTGTCCTTGATTGACGGGACCTGTGCCGTTGCTGAGACCTGCATACCCACTGTCTGCGCTTCCGGGTCCGGCATATCCTGACTTGGGAGGAGTTGGAGGTGGTGCTCTCGTCGGAGGTAGGCTCTTGTTGAGGTCTTTAGAGGATCTCGGGGGCTTGGCCTCTGTGTCATCGCGGCCATTTTCACCTGCCTCCTGCACCACGGGCAAGATAGGCTCGTGCTGCAAAGAATCGCGGTTGTCCCTAGAAGTGCCGGTAGTCAAGACTCGGTCCGGAACCTGGTTCTCAGTATGTCCATGCCTCTCGGAGCGCTCGGCCTCCTTATTAGCCCGTTCGAGCGTTTCTTGAGCTTCCGGAGATCGTGGGCCAGGTGGTGGAGGTGGTACATGGGTTGGCATCGGTGGAACGGCCTGAGACGACCTGCGGCGAGAATTCCAGCTTGACACCCTGTTTTCTGAACGTTGAGCTTCAATCATTTCCTGGTGTCTCCGTTCAGCCTCCCTGTGAGCCTCTTCGGTGGACATGGTGACACCTTCGATGAAATGGTAGAACCGGTCACCATACTGGTCAGGTGGTAGTGCTGAGATTTGAGTCTTGTCACTAGATAAGCCCTTCCAGAAGTGCTCAATCTTTTTGATAATTCCATACTAAATCATGTCAGTTGTCGTCGGGTTCAGCCTTGGTGCAATACTTACGTGAGTGAGACAGTCGATGACTCCGAGATAGTAAATTTCATCCCCTGGAGTGTTATCTTCATGGGTTGCCCTGAAACCGCCGTCATCCTGTCCAAAGACCCATCCAGGTCGATGTTGGCCTTCTTGCAACTCATCAGGCATCTTGTTTGCTGACTGGCCCATGGGTACTGGTCGCTCCTGGCGAATCATCTGTCTCAGTTCCCTAGCCTTACGTTGGTTTTCTAATTTGGATGGTGTGCGAAGGAGGACCGAGTTGGGTTCGTCGTCGGGAGACTTCTCACCACCAGGGTTGAAAACTTGTAGTGTCTTGTCACGAAGGTTCTCTTCATTCCCTCGAGAAACATCATGTATGCCAACCAGTAGTGAGTAGTCCATGATCTTAAGTCTCTTCAGGAGGGCAACATCCCGTTGCAGTTGCTCAAGGAACATGCGCTTCTTCTGGATACCCAACTCGAGGCTCCGCTGTCGCCTCAGCCAGTTGAGATCCTTCAGGGTCGCCCTGGGATTTTTCTCCAAATCCTCTTCCCTATAGTCTCGACCAATGGTAGAGCCCTTCAAATCGAAAGTGGTGTGGATATCTCGGTGTGGGGGGAAGAGGTTGTTCATCACAACAAAGTGTATCTTCTTTCCATATGGCATCTTGACTCGGTGAAGGCCGTAGAACTGCGAAAGAAGCATATTGGGGTTGTCTTTAACATGCTGGTAGTATTCCTTAAGAATCTTGCGGAGAAACTTATGTTCAGCATGGTGGATGGTCTTGATGATGTACTTGTAATCCCGTGAGAAGTAAAAGAAACTTCCGCTCTTGCCAGGCGATCCCAGCTCAGAAAGAATATACTTGCCCGTAAGCGACATCAGATAATCTGCAGGGTCTAAGCGGAAGAGAGCTCGGAGGCGACGAAAGACCCAGGGAGCGTAGTCCTTGAATTTGAAATCGTACTTGGCAGACGGCACCAGCTCATTACCGGCGATGTCAAATGTCGACTTCTGCTTAGTCTCAAAATCGGCATCTGTCAACTCTCGGTCGAGCTTGGCATTCGTCCTCGAAACCGAAACACGAATACCTGTAAGCATGTTGTAGGCCGTCTCCCAGTTGGCGTGATTCTCGTCAACCTTGGTGCCGACAAGAACGCGATCGTCATCCTCCTCCTCCTTTCTCCTCCTCTTGCTAGCTCTCTTTTGTCGCAATGCCTCTGCCCAGCGAAGAGCATCCTCATCTGGTACAATCTCATCCCGTGGTCCATCTGATTGCATTGATCGAGTTGGCCTTCTGCCCATACTCAACGAGGGTCGTCGACCACTTGAACTTCCAGCATTAGTAGGGGAGAAGCGGCCACTAGCTTGGGCTGTATCCATTCCGTCTTTTGAGCCGCGCCCAGGCACGTACTTTGGTACATCGAGGGTATGTCGTTGCTTGAGACCAGGGGGTGCTTGTAAGTGTCCTGTTGACGAGGCTGCTGCGCTTGACGGGTTATAGATCGGTGGTGATGACAATCGATGTGTACCATTTGTGCGAGGGTGCAGCGTCTGCGCCGCATCGGTGTTCGTATTATTATTCACCGGAAGAGCAGTTTGTGACTGAGAACCGCGCGGCTCTACAGGGAATGGGGAGAGTGAGAGTGTGTGGTTTCCTTCAAAGCTCCTGCTTGGGGGCTTCTCAGAGATTCCCTCTGACGTTTGGGGTTCCGATGGTAAGGGCTTTGATAGTATGTTGTTTTGTTGATGATTATCGGTAGAGGCTGTGTTGGAATTGATGCCATTGGTATCGGATGAGTGTTGGCGTGTACGATCGACTAGGTTCTCTGTGCCATTAGGCATGGGCTGCTGCCCAAACTTGCCGACTCCGTTTACATCGTCTTGTTGGATGTGAGTAGCTGTAGCGGGCATGCCGTTGGAATTGGAGCTCATGCTCGTGGGCCGCGTGCTGTTACTGTTGCCATTCATAGGCGCCGGTGTTGAGTCGGAGACGTCGGACGCGTGCGTAGAGGAAATTGAGCTCTCGTCAAAGCTCTCATTGATTGTATCGGATCGGGTGTGGCGGATAGAACCCCCATTCACCCTATCCTTGTTTACGAAACCGAACTGGTTCGTAGGATCAAGGTTGAGGATATCGGGGTTATTGCTAAAGATTGTGGAATTGTCCTGGTCGGAGAGAAACGATGGCATTTCGAGCGGGAGTGTGAGGAGCTCGCTGGAGGCCAAGACCAGCGAGTGCTGACGCGGTAGATGCTACTAGGTGAAGTGATGCTATTTCGAGCGTAAATCGGGGGTTGTGGATGTGATAATATCGTCGAGACGTCGTCGGGCTCTGGAGTCACTTGGCTTCTTGTCGCAGTGGTTCGCTCTCACTGACTCTGGGATGAGTATTAACGTTGCTGGTGGACAATGGGCGGTAGAGACGAGAGAGGGAAATTGGTTCGAGGGCCTTGCTGGCTGGGCGCACGGGGGGATGCTTGGCGGGTCGACCAATGGGCAGGGCAGGGACACCACGCTGGGGTGAAAAGTCGAGGGGAAGCGAAAGCCAGGCGAAGTTGAAGCTGTAGATTAAATGGGCTACGGAAGTTGTATGAAGATGATTGCGATGGGAAGCGGTTTCGTCTATCGAATTCCCAATTAATGTGCTGTCGAATTAGATCGATTTCTGGGCGTGAGGTGAGGTGAGCGACGGAGACGGAGAAGAGAGACGGAGGATGGATGGTGTAGTGTAGAGTTGGTTGGTGGTGGTGAGGCTGGGAGAAATCCGGGTGGGAAAAAGTGACGGGGGCCTGGGCTTCGTTCTTTCAGCAGTAGCGGTTGCAGATGCAGCAGCTCCTTCCTGCCTTGCCTGGCCTGTACCTAAAACTGGAAATGAGGCGTCTCTCTATGTGTCCTGTAAGGAAGAAGGGGGAAGAAGATGGTACCCAATGGGATAAAGGATGGGGGGCCACCCGGGATCCCGGCTGATATGAGATGTGAGGATTGGTGGACGGTGTGACAGGCTCTGTTTTACTGGGCACAGCGTATTCAGGGCTATCTTCCAGTGCACTCCACCCACTGAAGCAATGCAACTGGGCTGTGTGGACCACTGAAAGGGGAGGGTTTGTGTGGCATACTGGTAGGTCCCAGCGCCAGATGGGCTTGGCAGGCGGCCCATGGAAACCCGTCTCCCGCCCGTCTGATGCCGCTGCTACATTTATCGGTGGCTTGCAATATTGGCGTCTAGCTCTTGTATTTTAGAGGGTATGGGTCAGAGAAAATATACACGCCATTGACACAGTTTAAGATGCCATTAGAAGTGCCGGTCGGTTGTGGTGTTGTCAGATTTGACGATCTGTGGCCATAATCATCCTTCTTATCTCGCCAAGGGGTTAACATGAGAGAACAGCCAACTAACTTGACAGTACCTACAGCACAGCATAGCATGATATGACCCAGGCTTCTCCATGATTCAATACGATCTCCCTATTTAATGTCACCCTTGTCATGAAGCATCAATCAGTGCCCGTCTCATTCTAAGTTTGCCTCAGAAGTCGAACAGTGGATAACGAGTTATATCTCGACTCATGTCTCTTCAACATGAAACTTATGGTTTCCAAGCATTGACTCTCCGACTGCACGTATGTACTATATAAGGTATGTAGAAACCTGCTTAAGTAACTTGATGTTCATTCAGCTGATCCGATTTCGATATTGTTTGGATGCTTTAAAGGCTCCGAGTGTACAGAGTACTGGCCATTAAACCTTGTCAGTCGTCTACTGCCATTGGATCCCGTCAACATCAATCAATCACCCCAGGCACCGTTAACACAGCCACGGGGGGTCAAGATCCACTCTCCCCCATCTCTTTCAATCTCGTTGTCGTGGATATGAAGACCAAGCTAAATCTCCAGACTACCCAAGGTCCATACTAATCTATTTACTCTTCGTCTCAACTTGAATATGAAATACTGAGAATGATTTGTAAGTGGCAACAGATTCTTGGTGGTGTTTCTTCAAACTAAACCCACTATTCGACTAATGGCAACTGATCATCGTTTTGGCTGATATGTCGATTTGCAAGATCGGCGCCATTCTCTCATGTTCCAGGTCTTTTTTTGGTCCCAAGACATTTGTTCCTGTCCCTTGTTTTTTGTCTTCACCGCTAGCCAGCACATTCCGTCATGGCTGCGACCCTTACATAGTATGACACCAGCGGTGTTTATGCGGCTGATCTACCTTCCAACATGCAGCGTCCAGCATCCATCCATACTGGTTCATACTGTGATAATCCCGCGGCTTTAACATCCGATATGTTTCCGTATCTGGTATGGAGAGCAATATTCCATAGTCTTTGGTCTTATAAGTGTTCATTGGGATTATGGTGGCTCTGAAGGAGTCTCGCTCCAAAGAACGTGTGAATACCCTAAGCTGTCACTCAAAGCTCGTATCACGGGCATGTGTGTTTCCTGTGACACATGGAGCATCGTTATACATCATACATGACTTGACTTGTTATGCTGCACTCACAACTGATTCTCATCTCTATGTAGTATCAACCTCCTTACGACAAAGCCAAGCCCATCATCTTACAACATATCAGCCCCAATATCTAAACAAGCTCTTCATTCTCCACAGCATCTCATATACTCTTGGCTGCCTCTTCATCTTCAATAACAAATATCTTCCTACCCCTGGCAAGCCACCCACAGAGCACGGCCCTTCTCGGGGTTGGCGAAGAATGCGAGCAACCGTGACAGATGTAAAGGATCCACTGTCTACGCAATCCTTGATGAATCCTTTCAAGCACAGCTAACTCAACTTTCTTGGCCATCTCTCTGGAAATAAAAAGGAGGGCTGTGATTTTCAGGAACATGTGTAGTCTAGTGCTAACTAACGCGCCTTTGCTGATCAGATGCGTGAAAGCCCTACAGACCCTGTCCCTGGGTTTTGTCAGATCGCATTCCAGTGCTGACTCATTCGTTTCTTGCTTCACGAGCCTCTTCCAGACGGTTCACGACAACTCCCTAACTTGACTCTTACAACACACCCCAATTACTACATCCAGATGTCCTCTCAAACTTAAACGTGAACCTTAAGTAGGGGTTTGGCGTACCGATGGTTTCTGATCTGTTAAAAAACGAACTGCATCTGAATCATTCCGACCTTCTATGATCGAGAACGCTGATACTCTCAATAAGTTCGCCATCACAAGTTATCACGCAACTCAAGAGTCATCTGTATGAGAGGAAAGTGGGAAATCCCACAGTTTTGCTCAAATAAACTATCTGTCTCACCAGCTCCAGCCACGTCGTTGCAGAACGCAAAATCTCGTCCATACAACGGCACGCGCCGAGCCGGTACGAAAGTCATCCGGTCTATTCAGTTTCCCCTCCCAAAAGTTATTTTTTCTTGTTTTTCTACTTTCATGGTTCTCATTGGTGCTGCTCAATAGCAGTCATCTCAGTGTCTCAACCCTCAGTCTTGTCGCGAGAAGCCGTGTTCGAGCAAAGACTGCGTCTTGTCCATGATAGGAGAGGGAGAGAGAGCAATATCAATGTAGTGATGTTACCCTTGGGCCTCATAAAGCCCTTCCGAATCCACCAATACGTGTCTAGCAGAGTCTGCCTCAGCTCATGAGATCCGCTCATCCAACGTAGATTTGTCGTAAGGGTATCATATCCCCCGTGCGCTCGCTCCGCCGAGGTGCTGTTCAAATTGCAAGTCAGCTACAGAAATTGCAGCCCTCAAATACAAACCGAGGGCAACGCCATCCGCGTGAAGAGCCTCGAACGCCTCGAACCTCAGAAACACCCCTTCCTTTCCTTTCTCCCCGCACCATTTGACTGTGTCCAGCCCCAAAGCGGGTATGTCTACCGTGGTCGATGCCCAAAGAACACCTTTTCCCTGGAAGTTCCATTTCTCGCTCTTTTTCATCATCCGTAGATATCATGAACCAAATCAAACAGAATGCCAAAGCCGATGGTGATGATACGACTGACAGATCCGTGCAAAAAGGAAGCCAACAAGGCCTCCATGCCAAGAATGCGTGAGCCAAATGAGTCGGGGCTCGCTAATGTGTTGGGTTTTTGCATAGAAACCCTTTGGGAAAGTGTCGAAGGAGTCGTAATCCATCGGCAGTGCAGGCCGTTCGCCGTCCCATCCATTCGCGGAAAAATATGCGAATAATGTACAATCCAACATTGAAATCACAACCCAGTACAAAAAAAAAATCATCTGAAAGTCATCCTTAAACCCCTGTCTCGCCTGCCTAACGCCATGCAAGAGATATATGATATTAGGATTGGGCATCGCGGGGCGGGCCGCGACCTCGACCGCCTGCGCCTTGGCCACCACGGCCACGATACCCGCGGCCTCGTCCACGACCTCGTCCGCCGTTGTTATAGTGCGGGTTGCCGTGCTGAGGGTTTTGGCTCTGCCAATTACCTTGGCCTTGTTGAGGCAGACCAGCCTGCTGCATCTGCTGAGGCTGTTGGTATTGCTGAGGTTGTTGAGTTTGGGGCTGCTGCTGACCCTGTGCAGCAGGTAGTTGTCCCCTTTGCATGTTGGAGATGGGTCGGGGGATCGACTCAGGGTTCTCGTAGACATAGAGACTCTTGTCGATGCTGGCGGGGATAGGCTGGATCTCAGTACCAAGATCCCGCTCAATGTTGTAGAGGTTGAAGCGGTCGTCCCAGTTGATCAGGTTAATAGCCAGACCAAGGTGGCCATAACGACCAGATCGACCAATGCGATGAAGATAGGTCTCGGCATTCTTGGGGAAATCAAAGTTGATGACAACGTTGACAGCCTGGATGTCGATACCACGGGTGAGAAGATCGGAACAGACCAAGTTTCGGCACACACCGTTACGGAAGTCGTGGAAAACACGGTTTCGTGCATGTTGCTGCATCTTAGCATGACTGTAGAAGCAGGAATATCCAAGTTCGGTAATTTTCTTAGCCAGAAGTTCGACTCGGTTGGTGGAATTGCAGAAGATAATCGACTGGTTGATTTGGAGCTTGGAGAAGAGGGTGTTCAAGCAGTGGACCTTCTGCTTCTCTTCAACAAAGGCGTAGTATTGAGTGATACCCCTCAGAGTGAGCTCATCCATCAGGTTGATCTCATAGGGGCTGACCATGTTCTTATCGGAAAAGTCCTTGACGGACAGAGGGAATGTGGCTGAGAAAAGCATGACCTGTCGGTCCTTGGGGTGAAATTGCAGAAGCTGTTCAATAACGGGAGTAAACTCAATGGATAGAAGCTTATCGGCTTCATCCATGATGAACATGGGGCATTCGCTAAGGTCGGCAACATTTTTGCCAGCGAGATCGAGAATTCGGCCTGGGGTACCAACCACAATATGGACGGGATCCTGCAGACGAATAATGTCATCTCGAAGACCGGTACCACCAGTCGTAACCATAACATTAATGCCGAGGTGCTTGCCGAGGGTCTTGCAGACTTGCGAGGTCTGCATGGCAAGCTCACGTGTGGGGACAAGGATAAGACATTGAATCTTGGAAACCTTGGGGTTGATGCGTTCCAAGGTAGGGATGACAAAGGCAGCTGTCTTGCCAGTGCCATTCTTTGCTCTCGCAAGAATATCTCGGCCAGTTAATGCGACGGGTATAGCTTCCTCTTGAATTGGTGAGGGTTTCTCAAATCCTGCTTCAAAAATTCCCATAAGTAGATCTCGCTTGAGGGCAAAGTTCTCAAACTCGAGGCCCTTTGTGTTTGTAACATCCTGGGGACAAAGGTCAGCCTCTAGGCGTGCGCCAAGAAAATCATGATTGCAGCATGTACCTCTGTTTGTTGTCGGTTATCCTTTGCGGGGAGGTTCAGGTTCTTCTTCCACTCGTCACCCGCGGCGGGAGCACCGTCACTGCTCGAGTTAGTCCAAGCTCACAAGGGCCGCTAGGGCGGCGCAGCGGACCTGAGTTGGGTGGATTTCAGCTTGTCTGCTAGCTGATCCGCCATTGCGTGTATAGGATCCGTCTACGGATCGAAAGAAAGTAGAGGGGTGAGGTATTATATGCAAAACAGCACAGAGGTCGGCCTCTCGTGGGTTCGGGGCGCGGGAGGGGAGCAGCAGGTGAGGAGCTGCAAGGCGTTGTTGGTTTGTGTGGAGAGAGGTCGGAAGAAAATCGGTGCGCGAACTACCTGAGAAAGAATACTCAGGGATGAAAGTGCTTTAGTTAGTTGAAAGCGCGAGGTCGATGTCGTGTGGAGAGGTTTCTTGTCGTCGTGGAGTGTTTGAAAGTGTGGTTGGGTTCTTGGTAGAGGGAAGAAATAGAGTAGGAGTAGGCTCAGTCTTGGGGTTTGAAGGTGAAGGTGACGATGGTGTGTGCCTCATTGCGGCGGAAGGCCCTGCAGTTTTTGGTCACGTGTAGGCGGGGCAGCCCGGTTTTTATCGTTTGCTGAGATGGACGAGAATGAGCTTTTGCCAAAATGATCTAGTCTATTGTATTCTGGAATTGGCCAAGTGTTTGCTTGGAGGTGAGCGACTCTCGGTGGGAGATTTCGAGGCTTTTGTTGTGAGGAATATGACACGAGAGATGAAAATCAACAGAGTTTCAATGAGGACGCATGATACCTCCGGCTCTAAGCAGGGGCCAGCTCTAACGATTCAACAAGCGAGGTACACCTTGTACTGCAGCCTGGGGTTAAGCTGTTCAAATGGCAAAAGACAGCTCATCTGTGCGTATTTTTTGAGGGGATATGCACCTCTGAAGGTTAAGTTCTTATCGTTCATCTATCAATTCACATTCTAGGTCAAGAAAGGTGGCGTTACTAGGTACACATTACTCGATACTAGGCACACTCACGATCTCACAATCACATAAAAACAATGCCTTGACCAATAACCGCTGGAGGAATTGCCAATTCACGCAAGCCATTCGTTCATCCTCCATCATGGAATCTGTAGAAACTGGTATTCATTCTTCGCTCTACTCGGCCTGACATCTAGACCAAGGCCATAGTCAAATAAGTAACTCCAAGGTGGTGCAACACACACACACACACACACATATATATATATATACAAATGATCTCTACTCCGGGTTTTACAGCTTCATACCCACAGCCTTTGCAACTCTCAGACTCTGCCTCATGCTAAGATCAAGCATAATCTCTTCACTGCCACCGGGGATGGCATATGCTCGCACATCACGGTACAGTCGCTCTACCTTGGCACCCTGGCCTCCTCGAGAGTAACTCAAGCCACCGAAAATCTGACTAGCTTCTCGGGCACAGAACTCAAATGTGAGGGTAGACTGGGCCTTGAGACCAGCAATAGGACCGCCGAGCCGAAGCATAGCCTCTGTCTCACCCATGCGTTCGCACTGGTAGATGAGGTTCTCGAGCCAGTTGTACGAGGCCTCGATTTGACGAGCCATGTGAGCGAGCTTCATGCGAATAACGGGGTGGTCAATAAGCTTCTTGCCGAACGTGCGTCGCTTGCTACCGTACTTGACGGACTCCTCGTAGCAGACACGAGAGAATCGGAGGGACTGGATAATAATACCCATACGCTCGTGGTTGAAGTTGGTCATGATGACCTTGAAACCCTGGTTCTGCTTGCCGAGCAAGTTCTCAACGGGAACCTTGACATCTTCGAAGGTGATGTATGTTGTTCCTGAAGACAGGACACCTTGGCAAGGCATGCGTCGGGTGGAAACMCCCTCGCCACGCTCAATGAGGAGCAGAGACACACCGTTCATGCCAGCCTCTCCAGTTCGCACAGCGACGGTGAAATAGTCGGCCCAAATACCGTTGGTAATCCACTTCTTCTCACCGTTGACGATGTAGTGCTTGCCATCCTCGCTCAGCTTGGCCTCGCAGGTCAGGTTGGCAACATCACTACCAGCATCAGGCTCAGTGATGGCCAAGCAGATACGCTTCTCGCCACTGAGGATGCCAGGCATGATACGGTCCTTGAGCTCCTTCTTACCGAATTTCATAAGAGGAGGGCAGCCAATACCGAAACCACCAATGATGTTCCAGACGAAACCACCAGAGCCAGTGCGGGACAGCTCGTCGGTGATGATCATCTCGTGGAAGAGATCCCACTGCTCGGGAGGGACAGACTTGATACCTTGAGGAACATATTGGGTTGGGTACTTGACACCGAGCAGACCAGCGAGATAACCGCGGCGACCCATCTCCTTGTAGATCTCCTCGGGGACCTCCTTGGCCTCGTCCCAGTCGGTGACATAAGGCTCGATATCCTTCTCAACCCATTCCCGGATCTCGGCGCGGAGAGCAGCATGAGATTCGTTGAAGTATGGTGAATGGTACTAACACCGGTAAGCAAGGAGCTGACAGAAGACAACAGGGGCAAACCTACGCTTTGGTACCAGGCAGGGTCAGCAAAGGGTATCTGGTCACCGAAAGGCTCAAGAGCCTCGGCGTCTTCCTCCTTGGCAGCAACCTCCTTCTGTGTAGTCTTGACGGCCTTGGGTGTAGGGGCCGCGGGCACCGGAGCAGCATTGGCCTCAGGCTTAGGCTCGGGGGCCGCGGGTTTGGAGTCAAGGGATCCGACCTGAAGCTGCTTCTTGTACTTCTTGAGGATACCCTCGTTGTGGTACTTCCAGAATTGCTTGGAAGCGTCCTTGCCGCCGACGCGCTGGAGAATCTTCTTACCACCTGTTATGTGTCAGATGTGAGTTTCGAGGGCTGTATTGTGATTGACCTACCTGGGTGGTCGTCTTGGAATTTTGTCACATCGTAAACATCGCCATCGACAATGATGTACAAGTCGTCGGGCTTCTTATGCGACGCAACGTCGCTTGTGGTAAAGACCTTAGACATGTTGACTTTGTATTGGTGATGATGTGAGATGGAGAAAGGATAATCAAAACTGCAAAGGGTATATATCACAGGGTCAAAAAGAAAAAGCCAGCACAACAATATGGGAGAAGAAGAAGGAAGAGAAAGGGATCACAGAACCTTTCATAGAACCTTTTTTTAAAACATGCTTCGGCAAAACCATAGGTAGCATTACAATCACATGTTGGTGCTTCAGCTCCACCCCCATATTCTATCATCTTATTTTCTGGGGAAAAACTTATCGCTTCAGGTCATGAGTCGTCTCATTCACGGCATTACTCGATGCGGTCATGGTATGTAGAGACAAAGGTCATGTGAATACGCCTCGCTATCTTCATTTCACATGTGAAAGAGCCGCAGTGAACGACAATTGCTCTGCTGCTAAAGTCTAGCGCACGCGTTGATGTCATGATGGAGGATGCCGAGGCTTCTGTACGCTGCCCAATCGGAGGTCCAGCATTGCCAAATATGGCGTCCGAGGTAAATGCAGATGCTCACAACTCGCCAACCTTACAAGGGGACAAACCCCCACGGGGAACGGACAATCCATCTGAAAAGAGCATGCGGAGAAGACCTTTTGATGCATTTTACTTACATACATGTGTTGGAAATTCCTCTAATTTGGCTGGCTGGGCTCAAAGTCCGAATATGACCCCAGTAGCATCTTGGTTCGGTGATATATCTACATCAGATCACCATCTGCCGCCTGAGAATGCAACGAGTCTCCGAACTCGACGAACCATCCGAACAACTGGGCTTCTTCACTGAGACTCTTGAGACCCTCTATTCATGTTTATGTAAGCCACTGAATATGCACAACGATACATGTATGCAACGAACTCTGTCCATGTTCCTTGTAAACCTTTTGTAGGAGAGGTGAGAGAAGATGTCAATCTTGAGTAACAGAAATGTTCAAGTCAATTTAGCATAACCTAAGGAGTTCTATTACTCCCCTGCTTCAGGGCTTTCCCCTTGAGGCCGTTCGTTGATGCGGACTCTAGATTATTTCTATCAAAATCGTCGTAGTGCTTTCAATGCCCACCTGATAAAGCCTCCAGGTGGTATATACCACTCCACAACGCCAAAAACTCCGTTCCCGATCCCAGCATGTGGCTAGCCCTTTTCCATATCCGATCCTTGTCTCACTGCAATGCCATGTATCCTCACTTGGTACCTCGAGGCTTTGCTTTAGAAGCTGCCTTGTCCTTTTTCTCCTGCTTGGCCTTCTTTCGCTTCTCTTCATTCTTCTCATCCAGCTTTCGCTTGTGTGCTGCCTTCTCAGCATCAGTCTTGGGAACTGGTTTAAAAAAACCCTCAAGTCGAGCTTGTTGAGAGCTCTTGAGATTCTTCTCCAGTCGGGCACCTCCACTGCGGACGCGATCCTCCGAGAAACCCTTCTCCGTGACGAGAAACTGAACAAGGCCTTCTATGTCGGGCTTCTCCCATTTGAAATCGCAGTCAGGGTGGTCGGCTTGTCGCACATCAGGCTCGAAAAATAGATCCCGAGCATCCTTATAGGGCCAGTCCTCAGGAATGGTATACTTCTTCTTGGGATCTTTCTCAATCGCCTCAACAACTTTCTCCAATGAACCATGCTCACGGATCAGCTTCAGGGCAGTGCTGGGGCCGACTTTGGGAATTGGGTCAAGGTAATCGCAGCCGAGCAGGATACAAAGATCCACAAACTATACGATGTTAGTCCAATGTATCAACCAATCTGGGTGTCGCAACATACCTGCTTCCTCTCCATGTTAAGGCCCTCGAGGACCTTCTCCAGGTGAATCTCCTGAATAGGCTCTTTGCGCTGTTCGCTGAAGGTAAGATGGCGCAGCAAAATGGGTGCGTTGAAGCAAAGAGTGTCCATATCTTCACTGGCGGCCGCATACACCTTGCCAGCCTGTGCCAAGACAGCACACTGGGCCTCAGCCTCAGTAGGTGCAATGATGTAAGGAATGCCCATGAGCTTCAATAGTCGCTGGCATTCGGCATTGTGCTCTCGGGTGACACGAACAGTTCGCCGCGAGAATTTCTCGATGTCTTCAGCTGTACCAGTCTCCTTAGCCTCCTCAAGGCCTTCGGTAGCTTCCTGCTTGCGTTGGAAACGCTTGGCCAACTCGCCAGACTTGAGTTTGGGCGGTGCACCATCGAAAACGTAGAGGGGCTTGATTCCGTTGTCTACCACGCGCAGAGTACGGTAGAACATGCCCATGAGATGCGATGTTGTCTCGCCGCTCTCGTTCATGAGCTGTTGGCCTTCGGATCGTACGGCGATGAGGAAACTGTAGATACTCATTGAAGCATCCTAATATCATAAGTAATTACTCTTCGTATTGAATATCGTAGTGAGCTTACAATGGCGACCTTGCGGCCGAACTGGTTCTTGATCTCACCCTCCTTGATCGAATCTGGAGCTTCCTCCTTGATGATCGAAAAGAGTTGCTTAATACCCATCTTTGCACTTATCCTCTAGTACTCTAGGGTTGGGTTGGTGAAGTAAGATTCGAAATGAAGCCGAGATCCAAGTGACAAGAAGAAAAGCGAGAATACTTAATCAATGAGAAAAAAAAAAAGAGATGGAGGCGCAAACGAAACGTGAAAGAAGAAGGGACTTTACGCGTGTGGGACGTCATGACGCGCCTGTCGCGACGGAAACTACAGGGATCTTAATTGACCCCACAACGCGATTGGACTAATACATCAAGCTTCAGAGCTGCCTGAAGCTTCACTGTAACATTATGTGATAAATGAACAAAGAGACTTTGTAATTAATGTGACTATCATCATGTTGGATGTGGAAAAGGCCATTGTTTCAGATGCTGTTGGTGTTCTGTTCTTCCAATGTTCCTAGTTAATTCAATGGATTCTCTAGGTGTCCATAACTACACCCAGCCCTGTTTGGGACTACCGCTTTGTCACAATAGATGATATGTCGAGGGCAGAGACAAATGTATCGACGTTCAAATCTCCAGCTTAGGTTATCACATTCCCCACTGTCCTCAGGAATTCTACATTGTCCTCAAGGCAAGCCTCAAGTACTCCGAAGAACCCATCAGGCAGCAGATAGCAGGATGCATCCTGAAAGCTAGAATAGTGCTCAAGGCACTGAACCTCTTCCAACCCTCCTCTGAATCGTCGACCAAGCACAAAAGTACTTTATGTTGATATACCGCTCGGAATACAGAGCAGTCAAGGATGGGTCTCTCCTTGCGCTCCACCTGGCCGTGCGGAACATGTCACGTAGAAAAGGATCTGGTTTCACATGTTCACATCTTGTCAAGCGTTTGTCATGTAAGATGAGCAAAGGGGCACCTCGTATGTCGTGGGGGTTATCGTAAAAATCGTCCCCGGCATCTACATTATATCGTTCTCGACATCTACTCGCAAAGGTCAGTCCCTCGATCTCAACTATACATCCATGAGACAGCCTCATGTCCTTCTTTGGCCATCCATGTTGTCCAGTGTCTTGTCGATCTCCATGATATCCAACATCTCAAACTCCACGTTCCGTCTCGTAAAGTCTTGCGTATCGTCTGCTGCTGCTTCGAGTGTGTCCATAAAGTCAAAGCCGACGGTTCGGCGCGGTGGCTGCAGAGTAGTGTCTGCGTCTTCATCGTAGTTTCCAGAGGCAGATCGAAGTCGTAAGGTACCCGGCTTGACAGTGCTCAGGTTGAACAAAGACTTGGCTGGTCGGTTGTCCCTGCCGTGCACGATGATAGCGTCTGACTTATCTCCCTTTGAAAACAAGCGTCGTTTTCGTGAGTTTGCAACGGCACCCACAATCTTGCCGGGTCCGCCCTCTCCTTCTCGAACAACAACAATCCTGGACTCGCCGAGAACAATAACATCGGCAGGGAGGCCACCATCTTGTGCAATAATACTGTGATCAGGCTCTATCAATAGACCAACTCCGCAACATCTCTCACCCAGCAGGCCAGTTGCCAAATCCATGAGCTTGATCATCTTGACCGGTTGGGCTCCGCTGAAAATATCTCCACCTGTTCCAGCAGCCCTTCGGAGTTGAGAATCCCAGAAGCGTGTGACTCCAGGGATGACGCATACATGCTCGAGACCACCGATCCACAGAACCACGGTCTCATCTTGAATGGCACTACCACTTGATGGCAGAGACAACACTTTGATGCCACCTCGGATAGTGGCCAGGCGGTCAAGTGTGATAGCAGAGCTCAGGGATGCAGTAGCCTGTCGTCGAGTGTGCGGTGTCATAGGGGCGAAGTCTCCAGTGCTGTGCTCCTTGTTCTGGGTTGTCACACTCCTAAGTGAGCTTGTCCCCTCCACGTAGCCAGAAACGCTGAAGGTCGTCAAGGCGGCTCCCTTGACTCCAGGCTGCAGTTTATTTGAGAGAACCGCGCCTGGTGCAGTAGGACTGGCGCCATCAACGTCCCAGATACCCCACACGCCATCAGCAAGAAGGACTAATATGGCGCGACCGTGTACTATCCAAGCAGCGTCGATAATTGGTTTCCTTGTCGATGAAGGGCGAGAAAAGGGCTGATACATGGAGAGAAGCCACGAGCCCTGGAGAGGGAAAGGCCCTGTGGCATCTGTGGCGGTGAAAGAGGGTCGCGCAAAGTCGTAGACCCGAACGCCCTGCAGGGCTGAGACAGCAAGCAGCTGTGTCGTATGTGTAGAGTTGAAGGATATGCTTGTCAGAGGGTTGGGCAAATACTCGGTCTGGAAAGACTCGACAGGACTGGCAGGTTTATCACTAGCATCTAGCGGTACATCCCATAACCGGAGTACACCAGAAGCCTCTCTGCAGTGCGAGGCAACAACGGCCCTGGGTTTTGTACCAGGCCGCTCTGTGACAGTGGGCATGATGAGGTTGATGGCAATGCCCTCGCTGTGTCTGTTCTGGCCACCAAGCAGGATGAGCGACTCTCCCCAGGCTCCGGATCCAGCCTCGCCTGCCAGCAGATCGCTCCTGAGCTCTGATCTTGCCTTGCTCTCTGGTGATGGGGGGGTAAGAGGAAGTGTAATGACGTAGATGTCGTTGGTTACGCAAGACACAGCGAATACCATCTTTTCCGTCAGGACTTTAGCACCTCCCCATGCAGCATCATGTGCTGGTGTTGGGGTCATGGGCATGACCGCAACTTTCAAGACCGCTGTTCCAAGCGCCAGGTCCAGTGTCTGGACGATCTCCGGAAAGGGAGTATCCTCAAGCTCATCTTCAAACTGCGGTTTGTCTTCGTAATGAGATGCTGTCTTGGACTTGGCTGGTGGTTCGTCGTCGTCCGAGTCGATAATCATAATGGAGTCGTCTGTGTTTCCATTCTGCTTTTCGGGTTTAGGCGGGGCCTTCTTCGCAGCCTTGAATCGCTTGCCTCCTCGCCATGCGATCGTCACACCGTTTTCGTGACCGTATATGAGGATGGTCGCTCCTTGTGGAGAGTAAACTGGATAGGTTTGAACATCGTTTACCCGTCGCGAAAGGTTATATCTATAAAAATGAGAAGGCGTTCTTCGAGCCGAATATCGTTCGAAAACGAGGTTCACCTACGTGAATTGTGTGTTTTGCGCCGTGCGACGAATTCGAGGAGCTGGGATGGAGCTCATGTTGAGTTTGAGCTCGGGCAGTAAGCCCTGTAAGGACTGATGTTTGTTCTTGTCTGTAGGTTTATGGGTGAATATTCGGGAATTTGGATCGGTTCTCGTTGTGTATGCAGTGTGCGAATTGTTTCGTTTGTTTGCCGTTAGTTGATGTTTGCAGGCTGGGAACTTTTCCAACGCGACAAGCATCGCGCCAAGCTCGAGCTTCCATGGTCACGTGGTATCCCCTCTGAGCTTACTCGCCCGAGACCTAGCTACCTACCCTAAGCAGACTTTGATGGCCTTCAAGTTTGACCCTCATATTGTCGCTTTCGGTCAGTTTTTTGGCTATCCTTTTTACCATGGCAGAGGCTATTTGTTTTAAAGCGAGAGTAATTTCCGGCTGTTTCTTAGAGATCATGCTGTCCTCTCATACCTCTCATTCACCTATGTCAGCTTCCATGAGTGGAACGTATCAATTAGCACAGATAACAACCTAGGATGCTCAACACGGCACTGCAACATTAATCGCAACACAAATAAAGACCTTTGAGGTATCATATCAGTCTGTAGCACCTTACCCGAATACCTGCAAAATTTCAGATCGGGCATCGGGACTGAACCCAACTGGACGGGTATCTCTTTGAGTATATGCATCGTGAAGACGAAGTGTCCTACAAGTGAGGCAATCGGTGAGGAAATTACCTAAGGTATCTTCCAAGCTACATGGCCCGTCGAGAGCTGGTACCAATACAAAACCACATTCACCACTATCACACAATGCATACAAATGGCGCCCAACAGCTTGCACAGGGTATATATATAAGCCTAAAACAGCAGCTTACCTCAGCAGTGATATCAAGGGAAAGACTCAGTCAATGAACCAGCATCTTAAGTCCTACGTAGTAGTATGACTATGCACAACCCTACATACAGGCGACACCATGACCACCACGATCATCGGTCAATGATAGGGAAAAGATAACGGTGAAGTAAAAAAGTAAATAAAGCGACGATACGATATCCCGCACTATCCGCCAACCTCCCAATCGTGATACCCCCCCCACGAGGTTGGCACATCTCCCACGTTCCATTGTATCTACTTGACAACTCGCTCCATCGCACCCTGACCAATATCCCGAGAGGACTTCTCGCCCCCTTATTTTTAGATCTGACCCTGCCCTACTCAACAAACAGAGGGAGAATTTGTACACAGGAGACATAGGACTCCCAGTCATGAAGAAAAGAAAACAGACGTGCCGATTACACGCGGGTATGATTGCCGCTTAAATACCCTTACACGAAGACGACATCCATAGTGAAACGGATCCAGGGAAAGATGGCATCTAAAAAGGGCACTTGCGACATTATTCCCATATTCTCCAGTCGTTTCGTCAAAGGCCTAGTTGTGAAAAAGGAGACAATGAGTGGATGGCGCAGGTGAAGCCGGTGTGCCGTGGAGCGTGATTGATCAAATCCAGTCGTAATTCCGCAGACGCAAACAGTAGAAGAAATGTCTAGTCCTACGCCCAGAAAAGAGTCAAACGCCGCCAGATCGTCGGGAGTGATTGATTGGCAAATACACATGAGCTATCATACCGAAAACGCCCTAAATGCCGATGGTGAAATAATGGGTGAAAAGTAATTGATATTGAAGATCCTAGACTCGAGATTCGCTCAAGCGTTGGTGACCTAATCTCAAGTCAGTGAAACGTGTATGCATCCCAACACACACTATTAACTTACCCGTAGGATTCTTCGAGAATAATCTTGATTATCAGCGATGCTACCATCACTGAGTCGTCGGTGAGCCATGACGGGATCCAGGCGGGAATCGGTCATGGAGATGCTGCCACTGCTGCCAGGTGGCTTAGAGCCATTGATAAAAGCGTTTACGGCGGCGTTTCGGCGGTGCTCCTCCTCGATCTCAGCGTTGCGTCGGCGGCGGACAAAGAAAATGGCACCACCTCCAATGGCAGCAACAACGGCCACGCCCACAACGACACCAGCAGCAATGGCGGCCACGTTGGGGCCACTCTTCTTCTCATCGGAAGCCGCTTCCGAAGTAGTAGCGGCATCCTTACTTTCTGTTGGGGCAGTAGATTCCTCGGCAGCAGTGCTTTCATTGCTTTCAGTGGCTTTAGTGGACGAAGGAGCAGCACTTGTGGTAGATTCTTCCGGTTTATAGCTATCAGGTGCTAATTCGAGGCCTGTATTGAAAACCGAATAGTATGTCCTGAGAGCACCGCATGCCTCCTTAGGATAAGCAGGACACGGCCAGTTGCATTTATCGTCGTCGACCAGGTCGTCATCTGGAGGGTAGAGCATACCGCAATAGCACTTCGACCCTTGTAGTGCGAACGCGTTGTACTTCTTCTTGCATAGGTTGAAACAATAACCACTTGATGTATCGGTGCCCGAAAATGCCTGTGTCATGTTACCCACAGACTTGAAGCACCCTTGACGAGTCTGCTGGTTCAAGACGGGAGTCTGCGCAGGCTGTTGCAGGTCTGCAGCGAATACAAGGCTGGCACCCGCCATGGCCATTGCCACAAGTCCTGAAGTCTTCATGGTGAATATGTGTGAAGAGAGTTTTGAGCGAATGTGTAGCAGTAGTGTACGAGTATCGTATACTGATCGTTGATAAGAACCCCCAGTGAGATGGATATGGATCGAGAGAAGTCGGATGTGATGAGCATGTGAAAGGGGCCAAATATTCCACTATCTGGCAGCACTTGTTCCTTGTCGTCGATGATAGCGAACAGACTATTAACCCTTTGCAGTATTTGCACAAAAGCCGTTGATGGTCGATGGCTTGATCCAGCAGTGCCGTCGGGTGGCGAATAGATGACGGTGATAAGAGAGGCCAGAGGTATCGATCGCACGTGTCGTAGTAGAGGAGATGAGGAGAGGCGAGGCAAATGAAGAAAGAAGATCAAGATGCCTTGAACAAGGAAAATAACTCGACGATGAAAAGAGACCACCGCGATACTAATCACGATACGCTTCAAAGTCAAACAGAAGAAAGAACAAACGCTTTGAAAGTGTGGGGGGAAATGAAAGAGGGACTGGAACGAGCGAGCGGCCAGAGGTAGTGGCTTGTTTTTGTTGAAAGAGGAGATGGAGTGTAATGGACAGGAGATGGAAGGTAAAGCGAAGCGAAGCGAGTCAGAGGGGACAGGAAAGGGAAAGGGACAAGATGCTCAGCGAAGGGGAGATCCAGAGCCAAAAGCCAAGCAAGACCAGGACCCTCAGCGCACCAGCCAGTAATTGCACGAGCTGGCGAGACAAAGGACCAGGGGGTGCAGGGGCATTTGCAATTTAGTGGAGACACTGTCAGGGATTTAGCAGGGAACCGGCCACCATTTTGGGATCATCTTCTGGTAGCAGGTGGATAAACTGGGAAGGCCTGGCTTCTCCTTTTGCACAAAATCATGCATAGCATAAGCTCAAATCTTGACGGAAAACCCGCTATCAACCACTAAACCACCCGATGTTGAATACGGCCGTTAGTCCAACAACTAACGGCGCAATTTTTGCCCGTTTTGTGCAGTCTCGGTCAGTTGCACAAACCTTGAATAATATAGTGCACATTGTCGCCACACTAACCGCATTTTGATTACACACACGGACCTGTCCCTTCCTTTGAGACCTGAGTTACACGACACAAACTCGAAACCACACCATCACGGAAACATCTTCCAACTTCGACGGAAGATGCACAGATTCAGATAAAACCGCAGTGAGACCAGAGGATGACAACTATGGTTATTTTGTGACCTGGCGCGAAGCGTCAACCACGGAGTATCGAGTTGCAAGATTCGGAGGAACAGAGGTCATCAGCCACCATCAACACACTCGATCGTGAGCATGAGCGACTTTATCAAGCTCGGCCCCTTCGAAGAAGAAAAGTCTTTGATTTCATTCATGCCTCGTTCCTGAGCACCATCTCGGTACGTTATTGCTCGCACGAAAGTCCAGTTTCTCAAACCCCACCACTCCTTCCAACCTTCTCCTGGATTTCATCAAATTCAACCCCCTGAACAATTACACGCCCCTGCGACGTTGCACTCCGGGCATATACCAGGGGACAACCAGAGGCGCTGCGACCGCTACGACCGCTGAACCCGCCCGCGGACAAGCCACATCATCCAATCCAATGCCTGGGTTTTAACCTGAGATATGGAATGTGCTACCACCATTGGAACACGCGTTTTATGATAATTTCTATTTTATTTTTAAAAGAGAGCTTGACACCGGCTCCGAATCCATGAGGGACCTATCGCTCTCGATTCTGGACCGCACCGTCAGTGAACATCGACGGCTTAAACATCCATGGCCGCGAACTTTTGGCGTTTGATTTGCATTATCGGCTTTTCAAACAGGTGCAAACCCTACTCCCGTATGGTTCACGCAATTTGTGGATGATATTCAGGAACGGCATAGTCCAGTACGTATCTCACCCTCCATCTTCCTAAAATGGACTTTATACCGCAGATCTTGGCCATGCTCGGCTTACTTTTGAGGCACCATGGCTGTTCAAGAATTTACCCATTTTAACCACGGCACTTATTACTCACACATTTTCCATTGAAATGGTAACGCCAACTGTTTGTTGAGGACGCCATCTCGAAACCCATGAACAACACTATGAGGGACTTGTTCATTCTACCTGTCCTGCCAAGAAACAGACTACGCTCATCGATGCTAGACAGGCTTCTAGCGATTGAGTTGATCGAAGCTGACAACAATCCACCTCTAAGTGGGGGGCTTCCAACATTCATTTGCATGTCAATGCACCTTGGTATTTGGTCTGGAAGCTTTCATAAGTCTAATCACATTTTATGCAAAATCTGTCCAAGTATTGTGCGCTTCCTGAGTGGGTTAACTCACTGTCCACAGGAGGTGCGCGTCAGCTAATTACCTGTGGTCACCACCGTATCGGTCCACGTGTCTCGTGAGGCTTGTTGCTGAACTTTGACGGTCCAGTCAGAATACGACCTGCAAGTTATTCCTGGAAGGCGCTTAATAGACCTACTCCGTATACTACGGTGCGATCGAGTGATGGGAGCTCCAAATCAGTGAATAGCTTCTCTCAAAATAACAGATCACAGATAAGTCAGCGGTCATTTCGGTGCATCAAAGTCCCCACCATAACAGGCAGAGTCGAGAGCAAGGCATGATGGCTTCAAGGCAGTTGATATGCTTGACTTGAGTCAATGGATATCGCATACAGCGACTATCTTCTTTCGACTAGCGGACTTGTGTCATTGGACCTGCATTAATACGATCGTGACTTGCCTCGCCCAACCAACAATAACCAGTGTCTCGGTATCTGGTCCTGCACAGTCTAATGGAAAACCTACAAGGATGAATCCAAGCCGTCACATCTAAGTATATTCGTTGCGGTATTTTGAACCATTGAGAAACGGAACGAATATGATTCTCACTGCAAGCATTGCGACAGGAGAAATCAGCGGCTACCGATTGAAACAGCAAATGGAGACGGCGTCTGCTACCACTCGATATAGCCAAGCCGTCGAAGCGAAACCGAAGATTTGTTGACTAGCTTCTGTAAGCTGAAACCAAGAATAACTTAGGTACTATTGTGTGGAAAGAATGAACCAGACGCTGCCACAGAAGAGAAAATTTGCAACCTCGGAGTCTCGAATGTAAATCGAACTTGTTCAAAAAGACACTTTCAGCTGAATTGATCACAACTCCACCGATTTTGAGTTGTTTGTTCAGCCCACGGACCATGCAAGCTTGGATTATGCCAACTTAGAAAAATACACAATTCCTATTTTGTGCAGCCTTCCGATAAGGTTATCCACGCATTTCTGGGTTGGTTCCTACATCACATACTACGGTTATGGACTTGCCCCTTTTGTCGACGTTCATATTAAAAGCCTCTCTCTTCCATCCGGTCTGCCCTTGGCCAAATGTCACCTGTGGGTCATATCAACCTCCTTCATAAAAGGGCCGCGAAGCAATTCGCAACACGATTTGCTCCTAGAGTTCCGAGATTGATACGTACTAGAACACCAATGCACGAGATCGATGATGAAAGTCTGAAACTCATCGAGGCAGCGAATGGAATAGCCAAGTCGCAAGAATGGCGGCATTCGACTCTGCTCCGGCTATGAAAAGAAAGCATAACAATTAACGCGATTAATAAAGCATGGAACATGGCAGCGGGTCGATTCGCCAAGCAGCCCCTAACTTACTGTATCATACGTAGCTCCAAACAGGCTTCAGGGCTCTTCTGGCAAGGCAGACTCTGGCTTTGCCAGCAAGAGGCGTTCAAGCCCCTCTCTGATCTCGGCATGCATCTCTGATGAACAGGCTTGTCCCTAGCCCGTCATCCATCTCCATGGCGGCCAAGAGATGTGTCGACCCTCCGTTGCATCGAGGATACTCGATGCTAAAACCCCGTGGAGATTGATTTAAACCAAGGGACCCGTGGATAATCATCTTGGATAATCGCTGGCATGGCATTCTTGACGATGCAACTTCAACGCTTGGCGTTCTGCTTTGATGCTCCACGCTCAATATTCCAAGCCGGAAGATAGGATTGTTCCAGCCGGTCGGGACTGTCGGCTTTTGCAGGCGACATTGAGCGTAATAAGTCCGTCCTGTCTCGAGCAAAACGAAATGCAGTCGCATTGACGACTAGATTGACCGTTTGACACAGTGAAGCTTATGTCATGGTCACAAACGTTATGGCCTCTTTATATGGGAATGCTGAATCTCAAGTGATTGGGCTGCAGTCTTTTTAGACATTGAGGCGTTAACTAACTAGGTACTGGGCTCAACATGGCTTTCGTTCCGAACCATCCGCCAAGACCGTTTTTGTGCCTCGTCGGATGTTTTCTGGTCTTTTATTTGGAAGAGAAGACATACCAAGTCCCATCCATTGCCGCCGATTTTTCGTCTGCTAGTTTCGAATAGAGAACATAGGCACAAACGCGGACATATGACTTCGGAGTATCTGTATAAATCGATATATATATGTTTGAGAACTACGAAGTATCTGATACGGAAACGACCTGCGCTAGGGTTAGTGAGGCCAACGCAAATTGTCCCTTTCCGCCACCAGCATACCCATATATGCATCTTTACATGCGGCTTGCATTATTACACGACATGGAAGATATAACCTCACAATAACCCCCCCTTTTCCTGCATAAGTCTATGTATCAATAATCAAGCTGCGTATTTGTCACCGTTCGCTGGTATGCGGCCCGTTGATCCCCAGTCTTATATCCAGCCTGGAGAATGGGAGATTGTCTGATAAGTCTTGGGGGGCTATTTTTGGAAGATTCAATCTTAAAAACTCATCAGCTATTGGTGGCCGCTTTCACCTCCCTCAATCGACTTTCCAATTTCGTGTCTCTGCCTGCACGCGATTGTGATAATGGAGATTGAGTTGACAACTGCGCCGCGACCATGACCAAGAATCAGAAATATTCTTCCAAGTCCATCCATTTCCAGCCTTTCGTAGCATCATGGTTTGTTCTTGGGAAGACGGGATATCTCTGGGCTTTGCCAGCAATGCAACGCAATACAAGGACACCCTCAGCCCGTTCTATCTCCCTGCCCTGCATTATTTGTCTGGTGGCGGTGGAAACACGAGCTCCGTCATACCAGTCGGTGACAAGTGTCAGAGACACTGTGTCTCATTGCCCTGTGGAGTCTTGGCACGATTTCGTGATATCGAGATGATACATACTCCGTACAAGACTATCGATTCTGTGGATTTCAATTTTCTACAGCCAATTCTCCCTAATCGTCATATTCACTTCACATTCACTTCATTTAGTCTCATGCTTTCCTCTGCTCCTGTGTATATCAACCAACCCGATGCTCATTCTGGCATAACGCTATGTCATTTCAGCTTCCCTCTCAATAAGGAGGCCATTGCCAACCGGTCCTTGTTTCAAGGGAGCTGACCTGACTTCCGCTTGAGCATGTTTCTGTAGCATGGGTTTCGAATCGGCCTGTGGCCTCAGACTCTTCCTTTTGCGTTGTCTGCAGCACCCAAAGATTCTAGACAAGCGTCAGACTCGTGCGTGTTTCCGGTCAGTCATAGGAAACAATGGCTTAAACACTCACGCAAAAAATATCAACATCAGCCCACCAGCAAGCCCCGAGCCCACCCCGGCGCCTATCCTTTGTCGCGAGCTCAAGTCTGCTTTGCGGTTAACAAGAACACCGAGAGAGTCTCTATCAAGTGATGCACTGACCAGACTCGGTCCCGAGGTTTGGTCCACCGGCGTCCGTTGGTTGAGGACCTCCTCCGTCTGTTCTTGAGGGCTCAATTGTTGGTTCCGCAGTAAAGGTTAACGGATTGCTAGAAGATGCATCTCTAGTCTCTGTAACGACCGTCACTGTCGTCCTTGCCGTGGCACAGAAATATGCTTCTGCTGAGAGTTGTGGCCATGTGTAGGTTGCACATGCAGAAAGCGAACCATCGGTGCTGTATCTGCTTTAATATAGCCTTCTGAATCCAACATCAGTGAGCCTACCATTGAATGGTATTACTGTTTAGTGCTGTGCCTGACTCAATACATGTCGTGGCGATTGCACATCTCTCATAACCGCAGCATCCAGCATAGGCATTGTCGTGGCCCCATATGAACAAGAATCCGCATGATCTAGACGTGCATTCGATTGCACGATCGAAATCTGGACAAGGTCTCCCATTAGTTGATGGCTTGCACGCAGTGATGACAACCCTACCTCCATCGATGTACCCGCAAGTTTCTGAAGACACAATACTGCTAATTTGTGAAGTGACCAGTGCAGCAAGACTGAAGCCAACGGTGAATAGAACAATGGATCTCGACATACTCAGGACACTAGTATCGTTAGAATGAGCTTCTGTACACTTGGTACGGTTTCCGGCTCTGTTGATGGGTAAGAATGTCTCGAGGCTTGAGCCTTATATGAGACCCGACACTGTACAACGAGGCTCGGCATTCGGTCTGTCCATTTCAAGCCAGTGGCATGAACTATCGAGACTACCTGCGCTGATGAGCCTTTCATTTGTTGCTATTGGACCTTGGCTGCGCCCAGAATACGCCACCTTCAGCCGCAGCTGAGTATTATTGGGGGGCGAGTCTTGATAACATTTGAGACAAAATCGGGCTGAAGTCAGTGAGCGACATTGCTCAGCATTTCGAGATTGAACATCCCAGCGGCATGTTCATCATAATCATCAGCGAGCCTCAGTCAAAATGTCCAGTCTCAGCATCGATTGCTCGCAATGGACAGAACTAAACGATTTCAGCAAATACATTCAGGATCTCGACTCTAAAACACAGTTTAATAAGAGCTTACTAGAGTATTGTAAGAGCGAGATATGTAACGCCATCTACGGCACAGGAAATCCTGACATATCTGGAATTGGGGTCTGTCTCAATGATCCTCCATACATGATGTACTGTAACTGACATTCCGCAACAGGTTGCTGTTGGTTATGTTCTCGAGATCATACTGAGCATACTACTATCTCTTGCAGTCATAATGTCCAAGCGAAGTGGCAAAAATAGCCATGGGCGTGAAGTTGCAAAAGCCGGCCTTGAAGCATTTGTCGACTGTGCTGCATATTTTGCACTGGCGCTACAGCTGGCTACGATCGCTGTACTTGCTCGCAAAGACTATGGTATCAGCACTGCGGACTTGGGCGCTATAGAAGCTCTAATATCCCAATCTGTCGCCGTCGTTAGCATGATGCCGCTTCTGTACCCGGTTGCTCTGTTGGAGCCAGCAGCGAAAAGCAGCGCGAGAGCCAGTATTAAACACAACGCCAGATTACTTCTCCTCAGTGCAACTGTTGCACTGTCGTTCTATCCCTTCTTATCGAGGTGCATTCATGCCTTTGACATAAGCCCCATCGGTGAGGGTAAGGGCTCAGAGGTATCGCCTACAGACTGGAGTGTCGTTGAGGATATGTGCTTTCCCGCAGAGTACAGAAATATTGGGCGATCGACAACTTTCAAATCTCTAAATGGCTTAGAATTGACTGCCTCCTTGATTACATACATCTTCACATTCTGGCTCCTTGCTGGTCTGCCTGGCACATGCTACGACCATGACGAGAAGGCAAAGAATGCCAAAGGAACAGAAGACAAGGCCTCTTGGCGTGAGGGCGTTAACAAGTGGTTCAGTGACAGGCCACTTGTTGCCATCCTTCCTCTTTTTGTGTTTGTTGGACTGACTATACCACTGCTGGTGGCGATCTTCACCCTTAGAAACGTCCAGGAGCAAATGTCGGAGAATATGGGAGAGACTTACGATGGGAATTACTGGGGTTTTGGGCAGATTGTGTCTATCATACTGTTTACCCCTGTTGGAGTCGAAATGGTATATAGATGGAGGTTCGGGGGAGCATATGCACAGGATGACTGAACAGCATTTGGAAGACAGGTGCCTCTGGGGTTCATTCTTTGGATTAAGTGCCAATGAAATCTATTTATTTGCTAAGCCAAATGATCGCTAGCCTTCAGGCCCCGCAAGATGTATCCCGGTGTGTTGTTGCAATCCCTTGCAAAGACCATTTCAAAGCCCCCTGCCTCCGGATGAAGCTGGCTAACTAGGTCAATACCTTAGAGCCTGTTGCACTGCACCTCGTCGACGCCCTTGAGACACTGGGTCGCGAAGTTGGTGCCTTTAGAACCGGAACCGACATATTGGCAGGCACTTCTGTTTCTGTATATTAGCCGACTGTATGTAGCAGAGACTGGACTTCTTGATCATAACATGGGACACGTACCCACTGCTGTAGCCAAAGGTACACCCACAACCATTGCTGCTCTTGGCGGAAACGATGGGCCCCTTGAGGCCAGATTTGTCAACCTTGACCACACGGCCAATGTCTTTGCCTTGGTAGCACTTGGTATGACAGTTGCCCTTGAGGTTTCTCCAGTCGCAGACTTTGAGGTAGCAACCACTATCACATTTGGCGACAGCTAGGT
Organism: Fusarium mangiferae; assembly: GCF_900044065.1. NCBI lineage: Eukaryota > Fungi > Ascomycota > Sordariomycetes > Hypocreales > Nectriaceae > Fusarium > Fusarium mangiferae. The sequence goes on from NW_024573936.1 coordinate 1,024,059, forward strand.
CAGCACCGAGGCCGAGGGAGACGAGGACGGTTGCAAGAGCAGAGAACTTCATGGTGTTTCTTTGAACGGAGTGGTTGAAGTATGAAATGAGGAGTGAGGTGCTTGGTGAACCGAGAAGATTTCTGTGGAAGCAGCACCTCTATTTATACACAGAAGAGAGCTCTCTGAGCTTGTATTTAGTCATAAGGTCCTCACATACTGTGAGTTCGTATGAGTACAATAATCCTGGTCGTTCCATGCAATACAACGATCATGCTTCCCCTGGACTGACATGGCCCAACCAACAAACCGGCGGTTATGGAGTGGAATTGGTCGGTGAAACTCAAGACTCGTTCCTCACACCCGGAAGTCTGATGTGCAGAAACTTACTCGCAAGTCAAGACTCTATACTAAGCTAATGTATATTTGCTCTGAGGTAAACGAAGAAGGAAGGTCGTGAGAACTGCCACACCGCGGCCCCAAAAGTCAGATTTGATCACTTTGAGCATGTGAGACGATTTGTCCAAAGCCTCTCCTACAGCATCAGATTAAGAAGCTGTTCTATCAGGTTCTCGCCGCTGTATTGTGCCCTGCCTGACAAACCCCATATAGAGAAAGTGTGTTGGTTGAAGTCGTGAAGAAACAGCAGGGGTTGTCTGGTGTCAGTAGCTGTACCGAGCGCCCAGGCTAGCCAGGGTAATCATTTTGTCTCTAGCTCAAGCCGTGATTGGCGCAGCATGGTTAAGCTTGCAATGCTTTTCGCTAGTTCCGGAACTCAGCTGCTGTGCTGGCAGCTCTTGGCTGAGGCTCGAAGAGACCCCTGACTCTGCGAGCCGGAAGTCGGCATTCACTGTACCTAAAGAAACGGGGAACGTAACCGACTTGAGGCAAGTATTTGACATTTTGGCTGCAAATGTCTTTGCGAAGTATATAGCTTCGCACAGTTCTGTGAAATCAGAATACTAAGGTGTTTATTAAGACATTAACAATCTCGATTTGAACCGACGACAATCAGTTCTTTGAGCAGGTTGATACTTAACACCTCAGATCCACAACTCTTTTCGGATGGCTTGTTGGTTGAGAGTATGCACGTGCATGGCTCGAAAAGTTAAAATTCGCTGATTTTGAGGTGCTGTTGGTCAAAAGTTCCAGAGAAGGACAACACGTTGATAGCAACTGAGACAACTACGAACTGCGTTGGGATTCATCAAACCAGAAAGATACGTTACAAAACTACGAAACAGAGACAGAGTCAAAGACTTGAGTAGACTTCTATCTTAAGATAGTTTTGCTTGTGGGTCTGGTTGTCGAGTGTCAGAGTTAAGAAGACAGTTACTAGTTGCCATCCTTAAATCAGGCCACCTGCATGTAGGCGAAAGGTGCGGCGGAGTATTTTTGCTCCAGCACTATGAGTTATTTCTAACAACGGTTGACAGCACTCGTTTCCATCGTCATATAACCAGGTCAAAGTGTTGCAGTTGCATCACCCCCAAGTGTCCCGGAGCCAACCACGTCCGACCGTTCCGAGATCTATAACATCACGCATGCGATGATCCTCTAGCCTTCTCTTAATCAAGCAGGCCGAAAAATTGCTCTTCACAAGCTAAGAGACTTCGTATTCAGGATGTATCAAAAGGTTTGAGGGCTGGGATTCGTCTCCCCAACACGTAAGCCCTCGGAGTGACACTTATCACCAGCTCTCATGAGTTATGTAATCTTTATGGTTGAACTCACAGCATGGTAGCATAGTCGGCCATGCAATCGCTGGCTGTTGAATTCGTCTCGATTTGAATGTGTGGTTTCCTCTTGTCTCGTTCCCTGCAAGTTGTAAGTGAAATGATTGGGAGTGCCCTCGGGGGAGCAGGAAAACATCAAACCTTGATCTAGTGTGTCGAGATAAACTTGAGGGATCCTAAGCTTATCCTGGATTTGTACTAGACTCATGTTGAGTTATCTCAGCCTTTTTGCCATTTTGGATCAAGGCCCCGAGTTTTCTTTTCTCCCCTACCTTAGAGTACAACGTAATCAGAAGTGTGTCAACGACTGACGCCGATAACATATTGCGGACCATGAGATCACGCATTGAGAGATAGAGTATACGAAGCAGTCGCTTCGAATAGGAATGTCGTAATATAACTTTAGATGTAGTATTAGCTAGTCACAATCTATGGGTCAAGGTCACCCTCCTCGGGGGGCTACCCTGTATGTAAGCATTTTGTATTCAGTTCGGGAAACAAATCGGCGCATACCACTTGCAAAGGGGTCAGTAATCTTGGCAGTGAACTCTGTACAGAGCTGGCTTGGAGTCATTTGTGCTGCCGCTTTGGAGTGTTTGCAACAAGTTTCTGGCACCTTGAATATTAGAGGTTCTAATCGAGGGTAAAAAGCCTACAGCCCGAGCCTAATTTGGAGGTATATAACCACACTGGTATCTCAAAACTACCTGCATTGACGACGTTGAAAGTCTCAGAAGTTCACATCCTATACCATCCAACGCAGTGACTTGGAGACCAACAGGAGCTTAGACTGAAGGCTCCCTAGATCATACAACATTTGATTAGATCGAAGGTGAGGCATGAGGAGTTTGTATCTGAAGCATCCATTCCACTCAACATTTCATATAAACATCATTGGGAAAGAATTATCGTAGCGATCGCACGGATATGCTAGGTACCTAGTATCTAAAGGTTTACTACACAGAGTGACTATCAGAACATCCAACACGCTTAACCCCCTTCAATTCCTAGTTCAGTACGTAGAAGCAGATAACTAATTGGCGATTTAATTTCTGACAACGGTTGGAAACGCGACAAGTGAGTGGCCATTAACACAACAGCGCCGAGACATCGAGGCCTCTCTTTCACGCGTCTTCATTACCTTGATTGGCTGGGATAAAATGTTTGCAGAAGCTTGGACAGCCCGAGGATGATACGCATAATCTCGATGTGAAATTAATAGGCTGGGGTCATGACTAAAGTAGATGGGGAACTGAGTGAAGGCGATAGAACACTGAGTGAATATTCTGTGCAAATGCTGTCACAGAATATTCATTGAGGTTTTCTTTTTTCTATGAACCTTAACTTAACGTCATTGCAGATTCTTGGTCGCCTCCCGTCTGCATGGGTCGAGTCTACCAAGTTACAACCCTGGAAAAATGACATTGGGCCTGGACCATCTTGGCGCTGGCGTATACACCAGCCTTCCCAATTTTCCCCTTTAGACATTCCTCAACGAGGGGAAGCCCCCCCGACCGATATGAACGGTTTATTGTTAATTTAGTTTAGCTCCCCTAATTAATCAATGCCAACGCCTTTTTCTTAATCAAGATCCCCCCTAACGGAGATATTGCCACAGTATTCCAGACGATCTCGAATACGATAGATATCCCTCCTTTACCGTATCTTTGCTCTCATCTTCTTGTCATGAGACTTTCACTTCGCTTGCACTAATGACAGACGGTAAAAGGTACCACCCCTCCTCTGTCGACGCATGCATCACGCCAGGACATTGAAGCCGCCGTTGGGATTGATACACCGACTATTGCATTGCATGGAAGTCAGGCTAAGAACCGCGTTTGCAACTTGATCTTTGCAATATCACATTAAATCAGAGCGAACAAGCAATGGGCTTCTCAAGAGCGAAAGACGACTCCCCGCGATCTTCAAGGTCGCGGTTCTCTGCCTCTGATGAAGGACCTCTATCGCCGGATAGCTTCTTAGGACACTATCCGTGGCCGAGCACAAGCACTGTAGCTCATAAGCGCTATGAAACGCGTCACGTTCCAAGTAAGACGCCACATCTCTTGACAAGTGTCTAAATATACTGACTTGATAGATGATGCGGACAAGGAAAAGCAGATTGAAGCTTTCTACAACGATCTCATCTGGTTGGATCCCTCATATGCAAAGGATGCGCTCAGAACACAGCAGGGTCCAAGGGCCCCCAAGACCTGTGAATGGATTATGAGTGTGCCAGAAGTTAAGAGCTGGCTTCAACCAGAGTCAGAAAACCAGCAAGTTTTATGGCTTTCTGGGACTCAAGGAAGAGGAAAGTCGACATTGGGTGTCTTTCTCGCCGAAAGGCTCACAAGTAACTTCGCGACTGATCCCACAAAAACCTGTGCGTACTTCTTCTGCGACTCAAATGATTCGCAGAGGAACACGGCTCAGGGTCTTCTACGAGGTCTCCTCACTCAGCTCTTTCAGAACCATCCCCACTTCCTCAGCGACAGAATCCGCAGGAGACATGCGCATCGCGGCTCTCGAGTCTTTGAGAAACCTCAAGCACTGTGGAACTTGCTGGTTGAGGTTGCTTTCAGATCTGACCGTCACATCTTCTGCGTCATTGATGGGTTAGATGAGTGCGACGCGGCCTCTCGAACGATCCTGCTGGAGTTGATGGAGCAGACGTTCCATGGCCCGAAACCAGCTGTGAATCTCAACATTCTCATTTTGAGCCGACCAAGTTCAAAGATTTATGAGTACCTGGGCGAGTTTGTCCACCGAGATCTGGACTCATTCTCCCAGTCGAAGCATGATGTTGAGATCTTCATCAACCAGCGCGTGCGACACATCGCGATCAAGCGAGGATGGTCAGGGACAAGTACCACCCAGGTCAAGCGAGTATTCCAAGCAAAGTCGGAGTACAACTTCCACTGGGTGCGGTTGGCCAGCGAGAGCATCTGCAAGCTTCGTTGTGCCGAGGATGCAATCAAGTTCCTCAAAGGATTACCCAATGGCTCGGAATTGCCCGCCCCCAGCGCATCCACAAACCACAAACGCGACAACCTTGAGCACTTGGGATTTGGTAACACAGATGAAGATAGAGAAAAGCACCATGCGAGACTCAAGTCGCCGTTTGTTAGTGCGATACTCACCGGAAGAGTTGAGATGCTGGCGTTTCTTCTCAAAAAGGGCGAGCCTTTGACGCCTTATACCATTCGAGCAGCAGCAAGATGGGGGTGTCCTGGGATGCTTGAAAAGATCATGACACTTCGAAGAGATGAAATTTCCCGCGATCAAGATCTTTCCTGCTCCGCGGCAGAATGTGCTAGCGCTGAGATGATGGATCTTATTTTCGATCATCCTGATTTCAAATGGAGCGACGCAGCAATGATCGGAGCGATAAGGAATCAACGGCATGGACTCCAAATACTAACGTTACTATTTGAACTCCACGGGGATGACATCGAACTGGACGAGTGGATGATGGAGAGTATTGCGAGCATATGCCACCCCAGGACCATGGATTACTTGCTTACACAGCATGGAACACGGATTGCAATCACACCGGCCGTTGCCGAGAAGGCTATCGAGAACCGTCAGGGTCCAGCCATGCTTAGAGTTCTTCTTAAACACCGGGCACATGAGGGCCTTGTCGATGAGAAGCTCATGACACTGGCTCTTGCCAACACCCGATGCCGACCTGACTTTATGGCCATCTTTCTCGAAATGCCAGCAGCCCAAGTTCGATTCACGAAACAAGTCGTCCTAGCAGCGATAGCTTCACCACAGAAAGACACCGACGACTGGGCCCCCGAAGTTCTCGAGATGCTTCTTGCCAATCGTGCTGCCGACGTTGACGTCGACGAGGAGATTGCCATTGAGACATTACGGGAGCTTGGATTCCCTGGCTTGCAAGTTCTCTTCGAGCACAAAGATGAGAGCGTACGGATCACACAGCCACTCTTGGACGCTGCAGTGGGCGTTTGCTCAGCAAGGGAGTTTGTTGTGTTGGCGGAGAGAGCTGAGGATGAGTTCAAGATCACGCAGGATATGCTTATCAACACGACGTCCAACGCGCGACATGGCGATAGATTGCTGCCAGTGATGTTGAGATATCTCAAGGATTCTCTTACCATCGGACAAGATGCTATTGAAGCATTCTTGAAGGCTGGGCAGATTGGCTTCAAGGGCTTGCTTATCCTCTTACTAAGAGACCGTGGCTGCAGTGTCAACCTTACAAGAGGCGCACTCCGTTCTTGGATCCGAGATGACCAAGTCTGCCGTGGGAGCTTAGCGTTCCTTTTTGTTGCACTTCATTCTGGATGGTGCAAGTTGTCGGATGAGATGACGGGCTCCAGGCTGGAGAGACTGGAGGAACTGATCAAGCATTATGCCGAGTTGGATGATGTGCGGCAAGTATTTGCTGAAGCGATGGAACGTTCCAAGAAGGAGATGCGAGGAGCTTGAGTATTATTGGATGATGTTACTAACGAAGTTATGATGACGACTTTTATGATGGGTCAAGGCTCAACCGGGTGGTTGTAGCTATATATAATAAAGGTTAGGGACAAGGGCATTTATCATAGGGACATTGTTTATTTATATTTAATAAGGGGGAGACAGTTTCTGGTTACAACTTGGTGCAATTCCGCTTACATTTCGTTCTTGTGATTGCCTAGACGGTGAGAATGTATTCGTCTGACGATCAGGCACAAGGCATGATAGAGGATCCGAGCTAAGTTAGAGCTGTGTAACCCCGGAGTGCTAATGCTAAGGTAGTGTTAGTTTCAATGGTGCTACGCTGTAAGTTAAGCTATCAGGAACACTAACATAAATATCTCACCGCAAACGCGTGAGCAGGCCAGGGGGCATCATACGAATACTACGTGCATGCCGCACTCATCATAGATCATCAACCTCTGACGAATCTTCCACGACAACGGCATAAGAGGAAGTGTTCCAGACCCCGGTAAAGAGTAACAGCATGTTTTGTTGTTTGTTCCTGATACGCTTGAACTTGGCGCTGATAAGATGAGACAGGCATGATGCTTAAGGCGGAAAGGCTTGGAGCTGGTTGCCGAGCAGGGAAAGTGGATACAAATGGTGCGTCATTGCCAGACAAGCAAGACCAAGTCACAAGGTCATGAGCAGGGGAGTTCTTCACCAAAAGACTAAAGTCCGGAGGCGTAACTTACGAATCCAGGCAGGTGCGAGGTGCGAGGCCCAGGCCACACCCACCACTAGACTTACCTTAACCGCCGAAACAGGCCGCAAGCACGCGCAATAAGCTTCCCCCAGCCAAGCACAGCTCGGACGGTGCTTTCCTCCGCCTCGCTTGCCTTCTTACCTTTCTCGTCGTTATTAACCAACCATCTTATCTCCTCCAACTCCATCTTGCACCTTGCATCTCAACTCACCATCTGCATCTTCATCTCCATCCCATCGCAGCTCGTAACATTCTTGTCGAGCTCTTCCATCATTCCATTCACTTGGTCGCATTATCGACCCGATTGTCCATCATGAAGGGCGCTCTTCTTACTGCTGCCGCGCTCCTGGGCTCTGCCCAGGCCGGTGTTCACAAGATGAAGCTCAACAAGGTTCCTCTTGCCGACCAGCTCGTATGTTTGATTCCCATGATGATTGCGCGTTCCATCAAAGCTCTCTAACACCATTCACAGGCTACCAACTCCGTTGAGGACCACCTCCAGAGCCTCGGCCAGAAGTACCTCGGTGCCTCCCGCCCCAAGAATGCTGCCGATTACGCTTTCGCTACCAACACCGTCAACGTCGAGGGTGGCCATCCCGTCCCCGTCTCCAACTTCATGAACGCTCAGTGTAAGTACCAATTAAATCGCCAATCCTGCCATCGCTAATCGCCCCAGACTTCTCCGAGATCACCATTGGTACTCCTCCCCAGAGCTTCAAGGTTGTCCTCGACACCGGTAGCTCTAACCTCTGGGTTCCTTCCCAGCAGTGCGGCAGCATCGCCTGCTACCTCCACTCCAAGTACGACTCGTCCGCTTCCTCAACTTACAAGGAGAATGGCACCGAGTTCGAGATCCACTACGGATCTGGCAGTTTGTCTGGTTTCGTCTCCAATGATGTTGTCTCCATCGGCGACCTCGAGATCAAGGACCAGGACTTCGCTGAGGCTACTAAGGAGCCCGGCCTGGCTTTCGCCTTCGGCCGCTTCGACGGTATCCTTGGACTCGGCTACGACCGCATTGCCGTAAATGGCATGGTCCCTCCTTTCTACCAGATGGTCAACCAGAAGCTTCTGGATGAGCCCGTCTTTGCTTTCTACCTTGACAACCAGGACGGCGAGAGCGAGGCTACCTTTGGAGGTATCGACAAGTCCAAGTTCACTGGAGATATCGAGTACATTCCCCTCCGCCGCAAGGCTTATTGGGAGGTTGACCTCGAAGCCATTGCTTTCGGCGATGAGGTTGCTGAGCAGGAGAACACTGGTGCCATCCTTGACACCGGTACCTCCCTGAACGTTCTCCCGAGCGCTCTCGCTGAGCTTCTGAACAAGGAGATTGGCGCTAAGAAGGGCTACAACGGCCAGTATACCATTGAGTGCGACAAGCGCGCTTCTCTTCCTGACATCACCTTCAACCTTGCTGGATCCAACTACAGTCTCCCTGCCACCGACTACATCCTCGAGGTTCAGGGCAGCTGTATCTCTACCTTCCAGGGCATGGACTTCCCCGAGCCTGTGGGACCTCTTGTTATTCTCGGTGACGCTTTCCTGCGACGATACTACTCTGTCTACGACCTCGGCAAGAACGCCGTTGGTCTGGCTCGTGCCAAGTAAGATACTTGCCTATGAAACATTTATGTATGAATTACAGATAGCGAATGGAACACGCAGTATGGACATGGCTTTGGATACTGGCATGGGACTAGTTTGAATTGTATGACAGATCGTGAGCTTGAGGAATCGAGAAGATGGCTTCTCGTACTTGTTGCTCAGTAATATGAATCCTTATTGACTTTTTGGCTATATGCTCTGTTGGTGATTTGGTGGTGCTCATGATATAATGAGATCATAGTTTAGCTTACGGACTGGGGTAAATGGATACTTTGATCATGGCCATGATTGCGCTAGGCCTGCAGCCACTCTGTGGATGTTAATGAGCTGGCTGTTGAGTAACAAAGATCTCGACGTGGACGGCACTTTTCTTCATAAGAATGCTGCTGTCCTGTTTGGAGAGCCATCACCCTAAAGCTAGGCATTGTAGGTATTTCATCCCCTTTAGAATAAAGAAATATCGTAACTTTCGGGTGATCCAAGATGATCATGTTCTGCAGCAATGTTTACACCTTAGACCGTTGAACTTCCAGCTGAGTCACGTGCATGAGATGACTCCTGAGGCTTCACCTTCCGCCAAAAGGGACAGAGTGGGTCCGAAAATTGGCAAGCAACAAGTAAGGGACGAGGTACAAGGTACTTGGCGATCAAGGAGACACATTCTTCCCCCCCCCCAGGCTCAGGCAGAGCGCAAAGCAAAGCAAAGCAAGCAAAGGACAGCCAAAGCTGAGAGAGCCAAAGGCAATCAATCATCCTCCCCCCATTTTTCGACTTGAACTATTGCTTTGAGACGTGTTTGTCGCGTAATTTACGACTCGATTACTTCCTGTTACATCGATTGACTGTACGATTGTGTCGTGGGTTTACTCGATGGAATCGAATCGTTTGCGCTTCTCCAACCGCTGTTGAATCGATACCTACTAAAGCTACAGAGTATTGACTTATTATTTACCTGGTGTTGCACCAGCGACTGAGGAGGACCTGGGCCCCCATACCCATAACCCATTTCTGCCATCCACTACCGCTGTCATTCCAGCTCCAACTGCTGCTAACAGGAACCACTGACTGATTACCACTGCAACTACCGCGTATCGCGACGAGGCGCGGCCAACGCCCCGACGACGGAACCAAAACCATCCAAGGCTCTTTTTTGAAGCCATCATGACCACGCCGACCATGGCCCAGCCCACGGCCATCCACGCCAACGGCACCTCAGAATCTCCCAGCCTCGACAAAGCGCAACCTGTCGCTCCGGGAAAGCGAAAACGCGAGACGGAAGAAATGGAAGACCGCGATGAAGACAATGCCTCCGAAGAGCAAAAACCTGCCATTACCAATGGACAGCCCAAAAAGGACCAACGCGACGTGATAAAATCTTTCGTTGGAGTTCTGAGCAGGTATGCCTGCTTTTTTTATTACCACTTCTTTTTCATCGCATCGCAACTCTGTCGCGAATGACTTCTCCCTCAGATCCACTAACCCATCACCAATAGCTACGACATCGGTCCCTCCATCCTCAACTGCCTCTTGCCCGAGTCCTCTGATGATGAGCAAGACGAACACCGAGCCAAGCGTCAAAAGTCGACCGATCTAACTACCATCTCTGAGAAGGCTGCCGCGAATGCTTACGAGGATCTAGACCAAGTGGCTAATGACCTGGTCTCTGCACTTCAAGCCGCTCTCAAGGATATCAAGACAAAGCCAGCCGATGATGAAAAGCAAGCGACCAACGAGGAATTGAGAACGCAAATCTCGGACTTTAAGGAAAAGGCCATGCAACTTCTTCGACGAGAAAAAGCTTACCCGAAAACTTCGGCCGACCCTCTTGCAATCGAGGCAAAACTTCCACCATCTCCTCAGAAGGGAGAGTTGGTACTGTCCCTTGTTGCATATGCACCCCAGGAAAGAAGGCTGTTCTCGAGTCTCCCAATTTCCGATGAAGCCAAACTGCGTGATATGCCCTTACCCCACGGAATGTCATTAACTCATGTTATGCCGACAACGCCCCATGAGCGAACACAGACTCTTGGAGATTTGTTTTCGTCGCCAAAGAACCTGCCGCCTCTGCAGCCACCCAAGCAGCCTAAGACGCAAGCTAAGGGCAACGTGCTGGATTTTTATCGACCAGAACTGACAGATACTTCCAAGTTCCGAAATGCGTCTTACTTCACAACCCAATTGACTGCTGGATGTTACCTCGACTACAGCAACGCGACTCCTTCGTCGCAAACCATCACCAAGCAACGAGAACGTGCGCAAAGTCTAGCGGGAAAGCGACCCTCAACCACTGAACTTGAGCTGCACGAGATGGAATCGCTTTTCCGAGGCGCCTTTTCTAGCTTCGCACCTTGCAAGGATGATTCAGGAGCGGTTGTGCCGTCGAGTGTTGCGGGTCGTATGTGGTGGCAGCAATCGGGCCACCGATCTTTTCAGAACATGATTGAGGTCGAATATTATAGTAGTGCCGACAGTGACGAAAAGGCGGAGATGGATGAGGCTATGGACATCGACGAGAAGGCTATCCAAGAAGCGATTGATAATTGGGATGAATCCGTTGTTGATCCGTCACTCGAAGAGGCTCTGGGCACAAAACGGGCGGATGAGGAGAAGGAAGTCGATGAGATTTTGGAAGAAGTCAGCGACATGATTGAGACTCTGTCTTCTTACCAACGCATCCGAAACCTCAACCTTCCCAACTCGCAAAACCGCTCGTCAAGCGACCCGGTTAATGGCGATATGCTGGCCACTCCCGGACCTACTCCTTCAGAAGGCGAGCAAGCCACATATGAGATGCTCAAGGCACAGCTTGCTCTGATCATCAAGACACTACCGCCATATGCTGTCGCCAAGCTGAATGGAGACCAATTGGAGGATCTTCTCATCAGCACCAAGGTTCAAGTCCAAACTGACAAGTACAAGGGAGTTATGGAGGAGGATGAGGCGGGCGTTCAGGCTCGGTTGAGAGCTCAGCAACAAGCTGCTCAGGCTAATGCCCGGCCGCCGCCTCAACGTACACCCAGTGTGTCGGGAGTTTCTTATGGGCATCATACTCCCCAGACCCAGTACGCAACCCCTCAACGAACCCCCTCTATGCAACAACAGCAATACTACCGACCTGGGCCTACGCCCGGTTTCACACCTGCACCACGACCTATGCCCGCCCAACCTAGACCTCCTCAACCTAATCAGTATTCTCGACCCAACGGTTATCCTGCTCAATATGCCACACAAGTTGCTAAAGCTCAAACTCCTTATGGCCACCAAAACATGCCTCAGTATGCTTCTCAGCCAAGACCTCAGTTTGGACAGATGCAGGCTCAGCAAGGAACTCCTAATGCGCGGTTCGCTTTCCAACCAGGCTATCCACAACAACAAGCCGCTACACCCTCACAGCCCAACTTTGGGGCTTACACTAACGGTCAAGCTGTGCCGCAGCGCACGATGTCTCCTCAGGTTAATAGACAGGCCTACAGTGCCTCGCCTAATGTGCAGCAGCCTCCACGATACGGTACGCCGAACCAGGCTGTGGGCAATCAAATGAACAGGTACCCGAGCAACCCCCCTCAACACGGAACGCCTGCTCAGAACCCTGGACTTACAGGATATCACACCGTTATCCCTGAAGCGCAACAGCAGCGGATTCTCGAACAAGCGAAAGCCAGGGTTGCGGCTCAAGAGCGATCTACTATGTTCGCTGACAAGATCACTCAGCCTGGCACTCCTGGTTTTGGCCAAGGAGGGACTATGGATCCCAGCCGACTTGCAGCTGCGCGAGCAAGTATTGCTTCTCAGCAAAAGCCTCCGACTCCCAATTCTCAGCGATCGAGTATGAGTGGGACGCCAGGACCACCACCTCCCCACAAGGTGACTCCTGTTCCTGTCCCACCGATCCCAGGCATGCAGCAGAAGCCATTGTAATAATCGACACCATGTGTATCTTTTGGAAACGAGAGACGCGAAGCGGAAGGGGTCAGATATGATATCATCAAGGCAGACTTAGGGCACCAGAGGAGCGAGAAAGGGGTTCAGGGGAGGCGTTTAGAGGGTGGATTCGCGATTGTTTTTATTAACTAAGTTTTTCTGAGGAGTTGGTTTTTTGACTCAGCCAGGGGAAAAAGGGACGAGAGAAATATCTTTTAGTCATTACAAGGAAGAACTAGGAATTGGTGGACTTTTCCATCGATTTGTTGAGCTGGGGGTGGAAACTCCTGGTTGTGTAATCCAAGACGCCGAATTGGCGCGTGTATGCAGACGAAGACAAGGTACACTGTTGCATTGATATGTTTGCGTTATGGACTTTCTTTTGTGCCAGTAAAACATGTCAAGGGTTCTGGATTGAGTGAGTATGTTTTCCTCATCTATGATATGGAAAAAGATGACAACAACAGGGGCAAAAGAAATGTATAGAGTTGTTTGTCAATTCTATTGAGCTGAGGGGTATCTATCAAGCCAGTCCTGGAGGCACATGTCGTATCCTCAACCTATTCCCAAAAAAAAAGAAGTTATACATGTAGTTTTTGCATTCGGTCGTACAGAAAGTTCTAGAGATCTACATCCAGGCTGGTGGTGATCTATGCTGGTGGTGGCACTGTAGGCTTTGCCAGTTCAGCCGCAAGCTTCCGTTCTTGTCGTTCCTGGAGCATCTCAAGGACAATGCGACGTAACTCAAAGATCACCTCGACGGCAATGAGCACGATGATGATCCATTCTAGGCGAGTGCCATGTTGCTCACTGGACATCTCGCGCAGAACACTCGCAATTTCGGCGGCGTAGTCCATCTTCTGGTTCAATGCGCGGATACGCACATTTACATCGAGTGCACGACCAACTTGTTCGTAGTAACCTTCTAGACCAAGATCGGAGCTGGTGTCCCAGAAGATATCTGGTAATGAGTCGGTGAGCTCAGAGTAATGGTTGAGACGAGCACGCAGACTGAGGAGTTCGCCTGTTTTTTGTAGGATGAACTTTCGACCGAGAGGTACACCAGCACCTTGTGAAAGTAGTGCGGGGATGTTGCGTGTGCTTTCAAAGTACGACGTCAAAGCCGTTTCGAGAACAGCAAGTTTTGTGCTTCGAGCCAGACCCGACGAGAAAGCCACCTTTGCTAGAGTAGTATCTAGCTTGTCAGCCTCCTTGTGCTCCTTGCGAGTACCCAGAACGATAACATCGCCCTTAAGCACACTTGCTTCTCGGTTTGTATCGGTTGTGAATTCGAGATCCTCAAACTCCCGACTTTCAATGGAGTGCGCTTCTTCGGCAGCACGCATGATCTGCCTGGTAACGACATCTGGAGGCAGCGACCATGTTACGATTGTGCCAGACGGAAAGACAAAGATGTCTCCACCATTTACACCTCTAGCATGGACCACCTCGTTTGCGTCGAATCCCGTGCCATCCGGGTCAATGTCAAAACCATGCGATGAGAGAATCTCGAGAACTACAGGCATCTTGAATGATTCTGCGACGCAGGTCGCGCTGACTACATTGGAGGGTTCATCGCTGGGACTTCCTGGTGCTGTTGCGCCTCGTTTGGGCTGCTGGGCAATGATGGCAACTCGACGTAATGAATTCTTGGCCGTATTCGATCGAGTTGGCTTCCTCTTTGAAGAAGCAGGACCTTTCTCTTCCTTGGAGATCTCAGAAGCGGAACGGGAACCGTCGTCGACTTGAGACAGGTAGGGATTCGAGGTGAAGAAGCTTCGCTTTCGAGGGAAGCTAGCCAAAGAGGTGAGATGGAATTGTCGATGAGGCCTCAACCGTGGCCCGGCGACTGAGGTGTGAAAGAGGCGGGCGACATTGAGGGTGATTCGCTGGGAGGAATTCCTCATGATGTGACGACTATTATGCCATTAAAGGTGAATTTATGGTGGGTTGACTCTTTCAAAGTACTGAGAATGAACCAATGTCGAATCAAGAGAAGTTCTACTGGTACTAACAAAGACATTGACATCGGGAGCGGGCCCGATGATAAGATAAGATAAGATAAGGGACCAACTCAGTGATAAGATAACCTACTTGGATCATCGAATTATCTGCATGTGAGAGACCACGTGATACTCCTCAACGGAATGTGGGTATGCTAGACCGCTTCGGGAGGCATCTTGGAGTGGACTTGGACACCCATGACGAAGTCCCACTAGCCACCGTAGCTTAGGGAGGGAGATCCATCTCTAGGGGAGACCAGACAAGCCCAGAGACGGTTAATTACGCTACGCTACGCTTCTCATCTCAACACCGACAGGACAGGACGACTTTAAATTCAGAGGAGGCCCCCTTGACCTGAACTCTTCATCAACCTCTTGGCGTCATTCTTGGCCTATTTTAATTCATAACCTCCGCTGTCCTCTATCCCCGCGGACTCTTTTTCCTCTTCTTCTTCTGCTTTCTCCCCTCTTTCTCTAACCCCCACCATACAACGTCTATCACCATGGATCTGAACCCCAAGTACGACAACTATGATTTCCCCATCAAGGGCCCTGAGAAGCAGGATGGCCACGCCGGCTACCTCACAGAGGACCAGATCGCCAAGCTTCACCAGTTCCGCATGATGCTCGAGTCCGAAGGTTGCACTGATCGATTGGACACCTTGACGCTGGTACGAGATATACCTTAACCTAGCTACCCAAGCTTGCTAGACCCTGGACAAAAAGGGCCATGTAACGCGACACAGCAAATACTGACAACGCCCTTGTCTACAGCTTCGATTCCTCCGAGCGCGCAAGTTCGATGTCGAGGCCGCCAAAGCCATGTAAGACTCTTCTACCCTTCCTTCCCATCTGATGGCGGTGGAACGAGAAATTGTGCTGGTAGCGACAGGGGGCTGACCGCCACTATAGGTTCTTGGATACTGAGAAATGGCGAAAGGAGGTTAAGCTTGACGAGACTGTGCCTATCTGGGACTACCCCGAGAAGGCTGAGATCGGAAAGTACTACACTCAGTTCTACCACAAGACCGACAAGGTATGGCAAGCCGGTGATGACGAGCGAGAGCTATCATGAGAACATATGTTGACTAATGTTTTTTTTCTCCTCATACAGGATGGACGACCCATCTACATCGAGACCCTTGGAGGCATTGATCTGACCGCCATGTACAAGATCACCAGCGCTGATCGCATGCTCCTGAACCTCGCTGTCGAGTACGAGCGCGTCGCCGATCCCCGTCTTCCTGCCTGCTCCCGCAAGGCCGGCCACCTCCTTGAGACATGCTGCACCATCATGGACCTCAAGGGTGTTTCCATCACCAAAGTGCCCCAGGTCTACTCCTACGTCCGACAGGCCTCTGTCATCTCCCAGAACTACTACCCCGAGCGCCTCGGCAAGTTGTACATGATTAACGCCCCCTGGGGTTTCTCCACCGTCTGGAGTGTTGTCAAGGGCTGGCTCGACCCCGTCACCGTCTCCAAGATCAACATTCTCGGCTCTGGATACAAGAGTGAGCTCCTCAAGCAGATCCCCGCCGAGAACCTCCCCAAGCAGTTCGGTGGCGAGTGTGTGTGCGAAGCTGGCTGTGAGAACAGCGATGCTGGTCCTTGGCACGACCCTGAATGGGCTCGTCCCGCCTGGTGGGAGAAGAAGCAGGATGCCAACGTCATCGAGAATAAGGGATCTGAGATTGAGGAGCCCGCAAAGGCTCCCGAGGCTGCTCCAGCTGCCGAGGGTGCTGATGCTACCCAGACTGCTCCTGCCTCTGCCCCTGCTGCCGCTTAAAGAAGAGTATATGTACCAAGGTGAAGGATATGGAAGAAAGATAGACGGGCGGGTTTGCTACGTCTTAATATAGACCACATATTTTCTCTCGTTTACCATGCTTTTTTTTCAACAAATGGGGTTTGAGAGGATATCTGAGCAAAGATATATATATATATATGGTAAAAACGCGTGGGAGGAGTGTATGGCGGAGCGTGACGTTTGTAGGGAGCACAAAAAGAATTCTTCCAACCCCCTTCTTGTTCTGCTCGGTGTATGAACATGCTCATGTGGACGTTTTATTTCGTGTGTGCCTAAAATTATGTTAGATGCCGGCCGCCTGAGGCTCCTGACTATGGTTGCAATAATTCTCAACAATAGACGCGGACTCGAGATTTGTGTTGTAGCATAGGAAGTGATATTGCCGATTAATCCAATCCAACCCCATGCGCCCCAACTCCTTGTTCGTAATACACTGATCGCCGCCCTGGGTATATATGCAATAAAGACAAGGGATGTCTTTTATCGTCCCTGCGTAACGACATACTCGCCGGCCACGCGCGCTCTCTCCATCTTGGCCACCACGGCAGGCATATCGCGCTTCAATCTTCCCAGACCTTCGACAGCTCTTCGGAATCCTTTCTCCACGCCATCTTGTCTCTCCAGTGGTTGGACATTTAGATCCACTTCAGCGGCCTCTGCTATGATCTGTTGTTTTCGCGCTTCCAGCATATCGTCGTCGCGCTTTAAGCCATCGCGTAATTGCTCTGCTTGCGCTTCGGCCGTTGTAGCGGGTACTGAGCGTTTCAACGCTGCAACATCCTCGAGAAGCTTTTCTTCTTGTGTGATTAAATCTGCGACACGCCGACGTTTGCGCGTGTCAAAGGGTTCGTAAATGGTATCGGGCTCGACGTTTGATTCGGAGAGGAAAGAGTCTGGAGATACGGGGAGGCCGTTTATTGAAAGATTTGGAGAGGCTAGGGAGAATGTCTTGTCGATGTACTGGTTGCTTGTTAGCCTTGTGTCATAAAATAGACTGGACAAAGGATAGTACCTCGTTTACGAGCTTTTCTATCTGATTTCGCAATTCATCCTCTCCATCATTACTCTCTACCACGGGAAATGCTTCGTTGAGACGTTCTGCGGCTGCGCGACGGACATTGGCGATGAGATATGAGAGATCCTCGGGTGCTTGCAGCTCGATCTTGCGCTGGACTTGAGCGACGACAGATTCAGAGTCCATGACTATCACTCTCCAAGAGGAGGAGAAAAATCAAGGTAAGGAATAGCTGGAAGAGAGGGGGTAGTAGAGGAAGGGTTGTGCTATCAAGGTGCTTGACGGTGAGTGCCTGCCCCGCGGCCGCGTTTAGTCAATTGTTTACTTTGAAACTCCGGGCGCCGACTCGGAAACGGAAACGGAGACGGGGCTTATCTTATCGTTTAATGTGGGATGTCACCTCCACCTCGACCAAGCAGAACATGAACTTGTAAATAGGCAATTTATTGTGAATGTAACTTGCAAATCGCGTTGATATCTTCATTCAATAACCTCATTATTCCATCGATCGTTCTCATACGTCGCTCCAAGCTTGTTCGCTCACGTTGTACTCTGAAATGAGAGTCCTTCTGTTGACTCCCTCTTGCTCCCGCTTACAGTAAAGCAAGATTTTGTCCATGGGGGCACCCGAGAGCTCGGCCTCAACTTCACTCATTCTGCGCAACTCTGGTAATAATGGCACCTGATAATCCAGATCACGCATTGGGGTGTTCAGCTGAAAGTCATCCCCCAGGTCAACGCCGCCGTAAAAGTCCCCTTCTTCCAACTCGACCACCTTTTTGGCGACACATGCTGCGATATGCGCATCCCAGATGCCTTCCCGGTGAGGACTTGTCCTGAGAAGCTTGATTGCTTCAGCTCGGATGCGATGAACGCGACATTTGACTGCTGTGAAGTAAAGTGGCGGTATCCAGCCCATGTCGATGATGGACCTGGGCATGCAAGTCGTCATGATGTAGAGGGGCATCTCGTCCTCCAGTTCATAATGAAGCGACAGTTCCCATAGCTTTGTAAGTTCTTTGATGAGTAAAATGAACTTGTCGGTACAGGTGTCGTATATGGTCTCGTTATTGCATATGCAAGTCTCAGACATAACGTTTGTCATGGCGTAGTGTATCCTCAGAATCTGGTATGCCTTTTGCAAGGATATATTTGAGCCACCAGGTCGCGCTTTCATAAAATCTTGAAACATGCCATGCCATTGGGCGAGCCTTGTCTTGACGAGCTGCTGGGCTATATGCTCTGTTGCTGCTATTGTCTGTTGACGAGCTCGGTGAGTAAGGTGGAATATCTGGTTGTAAACAAGCTCCAGCCCTTTCCAAGCATCGTTGAGATTAGCGAAAGATTCAAGGAAACTCTTGTCGGGGCTGTGAGCTGGCTGTAGAATAACACATGAATGGTGGTACAACAGTGTGAAGAGCTCAACCTGCATATGGAGCCTGGACAGGGCCTCCACTATCCAAGCATCGGTTGATTCGTGACAGGGTTTCAATGCCAAGATGCCCGAATTAGCCTCGGGAAGACCCTGCATCTGCCAAAGAATGTCAAGCCCATTCTTCAGGTGAAGCTGCGCCGTGGCGAAGTGGCCCCGGAAGAACTCCAAGCAGACAAAGACAACACAAGTGATGAGCGCCACACGGCACGATTCCTTATCTTTGGCGTTGAAGTGTGGCTGCAGATGTGCAATGGCCTTGACGTACTGCTGCAGCGTAAACTGCTCCTGTTGGCTCATGTGCGAGGTGGGCGAGTTTCTATGTATGTCCAATGTCACAACACCCTTCTTGTGCGCCGAGCTGAGCGCAAGGAGGGCATGTAGCACGGCGGGTTCTCTAGATCCAGCCTGGAAGACGAGGGTGTTCCAGAAGCCAGAAGAGAAGGTGGCCGAGATCTTTGTAGAAGTGCGACACCTGAACCAGTCAAAGTAGAGCCTCTCGTTTGCGTTTAGAGAGAAGACGAGGGTTGTCTCTAGGGGAGGGCCAAGGGTGAACTTGGGGCGTGACTGGGACTGGGAATATTGTGTAAGAGCGTGTGATCCTCCGCCCCAGATTCCGTATCCGTCGCATGCTCGACCTGTCGATAGGCATCTCTGACAGGCTGGACGGCCTTCGTCACATTTGACTTTTCTCAATCTAAGTCATTAACCTCTGCTTCCCTCTCTCTCTCTCTCTCTCTCCTGTCGAGTACTCACTTGCATGTTTTACAACCTGATTTGACCTTGGATTTTCCCTTTCGAGCCATTCTACGAAACAATCTAACAAGGAAGAAAGGAAGAGACGGAGTTGATTTGTCTGCTCGGAAACTTTTGGATCTGCTTGGTTGTCGATTTAAGCGGAGATGGCATTTTGGCGTCGTCGAACGTGCCCCTGGAGCTTATAAGCCAGGAATATTCTTGCTGGGCCAGCGGGTTGGGGGCGCTACTAGAAGGACTACGTACTGAGCGTGCCCTGCCACCCCGCGGACTACTCCGCTGACGAGATCGTCATCGTTATCTGCACTTCCTATTGGTTTGCTCGGAAACTGCGAGGTCTGATTGGTTCAGATACCAAGTGTCAGAACCTTGGGTGTAAGAGTGCCAAGATATGTAGTACTTATATGCAAGTTTGTCCGTTCGGAAACTTTTGAGAGAGTCTGTTGTATGATGTAGTTGATTCGGAGATAAGACCTGAGAGACTGTTACTATTTCATATATTCATTGTCAAGTCCAATCTACCTGAAGATGCACGAAAACACCGTGAAATTGGATCATACGAAAGTCGATTTTGGAGTCAGCAACTACGAATTTCATGCCAGATTCCCAGTTCAACAGAATAAATAAATCCAATCTTCAGGCTACTCGAATTCTTATCATCACATCAGCTAAGGCTGCCCCTCGATGCCCCCTTGGCAAGAATGGCCTTCTCGTCTCTCACACGGGCTTGGGCACCATAGGCTTAACCCGTCCAACATGCAGAGCTATCCCTAGTTGAGATGAAATATTTGCGTTCCTTGACCATTCTTACGAGGCATGTGTAGCGTTCTGGGATAGTGCTGAGTAAGTTCAAGAGTCTGTCAGCATCCGAATACCAGCCAACCACATAAGAACTACTATAACGACTGCGAGGAAATTATTGGCAAGTGGTTCAGACGAACTGGAAAACGACGTGGGGTCTTTCTTGTAACGATGTTTGGATATGATATGTACATCAACAAAGTATGTCCTGAGAGGCTACGTGTTTTATCTATATCTGTAAGTACAGAATATTAGCAGAAACTCTGACCATGAGTGATATAGGCTAGCTGTACCCAATCCTGAGACGCCCACCGAGGAAACCATTCGTGCCCTGAACAAGCTTCAAGAGTAAGAAACTTCCCAACTTTATTGAGGGAACGGCATCTGGGCAGAAAGATAGTGCTAGCCTTATTCCAATTCCAATTCCAGGAACACAGAAGATTCAGTATTTTTGCCTATTTATATCAAAGAAGGATAACTCACAGAGCCATATATATCAAACACCAAAAGGCCCGATATATCGGCTCAGCCTCCTCTTCACTCCGACGATCCTCGTCTCGTCAATAACCTCGTGTGCCTTGAGGATATCTAAAATCCCATATACGAAATCCTTACTATCATTACGCATCTCGCCCTCTGCCAGGCTCCAGAACGGCGAGATACAAGTCATATTCACGAGACTCTCAAACCACTCTGCGTTTACTGTACAAAGTTTTCCCCAGGCGACGTAGGACGGAAGCATACGTGGGTTATTTGAATGTCGATATATCCTGCAAAAGTTGCCGCGGTGAGCTCGAATAACGTCGAAGTTTTGCCAGAGATGAGCAACTGTATCGTAAGCAGAGAGTGTCCATTGAAAGTCTCTGTCTAGATCGGGGGTCGAGATTGTGATGAAAACTTGGGTGGTACACGGCGAGCACCAGGCTGGGCGGCTACTGTAAAGACGATATTCGCTAGACATGGTGACTAGTAGATTGGTGTGTGTAGAGGAAAATGAGTATGGATATGCTTGAGGGACTCCTGGCATGAGAAATTTGCTCCATCTTATAGGATGAGATTCGCTGTGACCAAAGGACAAATGGATAACAACTTAACAAGGGTTCTTTGATTAGAAAACTTTTATTGTAGTGGTTCACAATTCAGTGAAGCTCATTCAGCTATTATTTGAAATCGATGGCCGATATAACCTGATTAAGAGGATGCATTGAGGCCAGGTGAAATCTGAATCAGGCTTCCTTCTAGTCTGTTTGTCACAAGTTGAATGATTTCAAACATCTTGATAAGTCACTCAGTGGACGCCTTATGCTCTTTACAAACAGCAACGCCCTTTCAGGCTCAATAATACCTGCATCAAAGAAGATATTCAACATCCCTATAATATACTCATGGCTGCACCAAACGTCTCGAGCACTCAAACCTAGATCCGGACTAAGACATTCTGCGTCACTAGAAGAGTTTGGAGACTTATACGAAATTGATTCATACTAGCAGTGCTAAACCAAACATAATTCCCCGAGGTCAAACGCCAGAATCGTCCTGGAATATACCAACAGGGTTCCAGTGATTCTTCCGGTCGCCATACCAATCTTTCCACTTCTTACAACCATCATTGACCTGCTTCAACTTCTCAGGAGTCATCATCTTCCTCAGATCCTCTTCACGCTCCATGGTCTGTAGTGCCAAACCACTTGAAGCGTGCCAGGCAATATGGCAGTGGAACAGCTAAGAGCCAGGGTTGTCAGCCTTGAAGGCAACTACAAGGTAAACTCCGGCTGGTATCAGTGCAACGTCACGTCGAGGTGGATTGTCGAATTTGAGAGTGACGGGGTTGTTTGGGTCATTTATCTGCGAAGAGTTTGTGCCTTGGGCGAGCAGGGCAAAGTCGTGCCCGTGTAGATGTAGCTATTGAATATCAGTACAATTACAGTTGCGCAGGTACAAACTTACCGGATGTGCAAGAGACCTGAAGGTCTTGTTGGTGCCAATACGATCAAGCGATGGAGCCGTGATGACAAGATAGACCCAACCGTCTCTGTTCTCTGCTGGAACAATCACATAATCGTCAGGCCATTCTTTTCTTTCCTCTATCAGGGTGATGGTTGGGTTCGAGAAGTCGAGCCAAAGAGGTCGCTCGCCGAAAGCCCACCAGCTAAATCTGTCTCCAGCGTGTGGTGTATCCTTTACATTTCTATACCAAGCTCAAGATCCTTACTCCTATCTCCTACATCTTGTTAGCAAAGGATCTGCATTTGGGTAACCTTGCTGTTGACTGAAAAGGGGTGAATAATGTGAGTGATTGTGTACCTCTCGAAGCACTCCAGGCGGATACATAGTCTCATAGTCAGTATGAATGCTGAAATTGTGTCCATCTGAGCTCTTCAACCAGCAGTGACGGTTCTCTGGAGTAGAACATGACTTCCAGTCATTTCCAAGCTCGGGATACTTGCAAATAAAGTCTTCGTCTGGTGAATCGGGGCCATTGGTGCTGGGAACTTTGGATAATTTTGCGAGATTTGGCCATTTTCGAAATATAGAACAGGCTGTTCAGAGTCACCTCCGATATGCTCGTGAAGTGGAAGTGAGAAGAAGGTGACGGTGTAGACGATGAACGACTTGCACACGCTGTAGAAACCCATCTTGGGCAAACGTTGACTAATACCTCAGCGAAGTTTAGGGATATGAAATTTACGACCTACTATGAACTCTGGAGGTTGATTGAGATGGTGAAGGAGAGGAATTAAATGTTCTCAGAAGGGGAGACCCCTCCATATCAACTTTCAGAGTTGGGTTTCTTGTTTCTCGCGGCGGTTTTCCTCCGGGCTTCGAGTATGTGATAAGCCATTTCACAACTTACACGATGGAGAATCATCCGTTTGTAGTCTCATCACATCTCTTTTACTCACTATGACCGAATCCCATAACCATATTTCAGCCATGACTAGAACCTAGTTCTGTCTCAGCTGTTGAAGCTGCCCAGATCTGGTCATCAGCCGCACTCTAGGCTGAGCCACCACTGCTTTCCCCTCATTGACTGGAATGCCACACAAGAGCGTTGCCATAGAGAAACAGAAGATATCCCCGCTTCTGTAGAAACACGTTGAAAGCTAGACTAGCTTGAGTTTGTCGTCCCGTCCCGTTCCGCATGAGTTAGTGAGTTATCGTTGAGGTGACGCATTCATTTGTCTGTGAACCAGCCTCAATCGCCAGATTCATGAAGGAGTACGCAAGTGAGATAGACTGAGGTCTAGACTCTGAATTGTCTTCTGTTGCTGTTCTACAGTTTTGGTGGCCAGCCAGTCTCTGTGTATTTTGACGGTTGAACGAACAAGCAGTCTGATAACGTGCTATCCCCGAGGCTGATTTGTCAGAGAAGACTATCAACTCGTCTCATTCTCGTGCCCTGCAACGTCGTCACAGTACGTACGTTTTTCGGTCTCTACAACACCGTCAACGCTGAGAACTCGCCACCTCATGAGTGAATATTGGTCATTATCTCGCATAGTTAATGTCATTTCAGGCACAAGGTCGGCACAGAAGAGTGACAGGGCCTGAAGAAGTTGCTCTTCTATTTGAAAAGGTGTCTGTTCCAGCTTCTAAAATCAAAGATTTGTGATTCTTGTCTCAATATTGACCTTGCAGTCGAACATAATATCACAAGGAGCATTGTAACTGCGGAGACCTCGGAAATTCATCGTCACTGTTGCCATTCTATGCATCAGAGGTCTTTCATTGATGATCTTCAAGGCCGTGATGGAGATGCAGGAATAGTTGAGTGCAATTCATATGCACTTCTCGCTGCATGGCAAACAAACCGATCAGATTATGTGATTTATCACGTGCTGATATCAGCAAATTGTAGTTGATGACCAGCGTGAGGTCTGTACTAGTGTACTCAGCATGCTCACATCACAATTACACAATGGTTATATAAAGATTCGTCAAGTCATGAATTTGGATTGATAGAGCTATCTTTGAGCATCTCTTCCTTTCATATCATTCGTAGGCGCACATTCCTCGTGTCATCCTATTCAACTGCACACCCAACTCCGTTCATGTCGTTCTGTCCCAGAGACTACCTATACATTCTTATTGAAACAACAACCGCCGGACCTCAACACCCCGCTAACCATTTCTCAAAACTTTTGTAACATGGGCCCCAAGTGTTGGGGCATATATGAAATTGAAGTCCTTAGATCTTGGACTTGGCGGCGGTCCAAGAGGCGATGGCGTCCATCAGAGGGGGAGACAGAGCATCATAGGACTCGAGGCCAAGATCCTTGAACTGCTGTCGAACCTCGTTGGCCTTGTCGGCAGGGAAGCCCTGCTCGATGATGGAGGAGACAAAGGCGGCGAACTGGGGCTCTTGCCAGCCCTTCTCATCAGAGAGCTCAACGTGGACAAAGTCGAGACCCTTGAAGGGGTGATCGTTCTCAATGCGACCAAACAGGTGGACACCGCAGTCACGGCAGGCGTTTCGCTGAATAGCAGCGCTCTTATCAACAATAGTGAGCTTGTCACCGTTGGCAGTGACCTGGAGCTGGTCGCGGGGGATGACAGCGACGACGGAGAAGAGAGCACCCTCGGGCTTCCAGCACTTGGAGCATCCGCAGGCGTGGTTGTGAGCGACCTGGCCGCTGAGGGTGACCTCGACAGGGTTGGAGGAGCACTTGCAGCGAAGCTTGCCACCAGAGAAGTTGGTAGAACCCTTGGTGATGCCGTTCTTGAGGCTGGGGTGGAGGTTGTGAGACATCTTGGAGGTGGTTACTGAACGGTAGATGGAAGTGATTACTGCAGCAGCTGATACTAGGGCGGCGGCGACGGCGATGGGAGTTTTATTCTTGGAGAAGATGTTTCGATTAGAGGATGAAGCCATTGCGAAGGGGAAAAAAGAAGAGCTGGGAGGAAAGGGATGGACAAAGACCTTATATACAACAGGATTTACGATAGCAGCCACAGGCGCCTGTGTTCAGTTATGTACTCTGATCCCCCGCAAAACAGCATGTATCAGACGGCAATTTTGACTGTATGCAGCCATAATCGGCGTAAGCGTAAGCGTCGAGACCGAGATGCCGAGTTATCACCATTGTCCTTCACTGTGTGTCTAACTGTCGCGATGGCGTTTTGCGGGGAATGGGCCACGGTTCAGGCCCCTTCAGAGACAATCGGGGTCCGGCCGACGGTCATCGGAAGCCGATTCCGTGGCCGTGCCCACTGATAACTCACCGATAAGACAGGTAATGCCTGAATCTGGAAAGACAAGTGAGAGCTGAAGACGATAGATAATTGCTCTTGGGGCAGAGGCTTCTGGAAATGTCTGATACTGTGTAGCCCAACGTCGGCTCAACGTCCGCAATGCAACTTATATCGAGGCGTAAGCAAAACATAAAATGATAGGACAACTTGGTCTAGACGATCGACGACCCCTCTCAGACGTCGTAATCCCAAATCTGGGCAGTGTTACTGTTACCCCAACTTCTTCCTCCTCTTCCTCTTACTCATCATCTGATCGGGATAAATATATGCGATCCCGGTAAATACTGATGATCCCCCCGGGTCCCATCCCGAAGGCGTCTCGTCTAGGCTGACCGTCTAGCACAGCAGGGCAATTGATACCTGGAGATAAGATGCCTTGAGATGCCCCTGAATTTAGAAAAACACCTCCAGAATTGCGTGATGGGGATGTTCGGAATTTTGGAGGCCCCGTTGTCGGAAAAGTAGTGGGATGTAGAGTTCCGAGATGCGCCGTGGCGTGGCGGCTGCGGTTAAGCTGCCAAGAGGAGGGGAATGGGTCAGTGCTGAAGGAGATATACTTTTTGAAGCACCGTTTTCGCAATATTTCGTAGGATGGCATCGTGTGGTTATAGCGGTGATGTTAGATGCCGATGTTAGATGCCGATGCTGATATCTCAGTCAGACAAGATGGCAAGGGACGGAAGTTGTTCGCAATCTAGCAAATGAAACATGGTAGGCTCAATGTCACTTTCTATCAAGAATAACCTAAATAATACGCGTTTGAGGGATCACGTCGGAAACATGGAGAGTCCAAAAAATGCGCAATCGTCTGCAGGGCGTGATTCCAAACCAGGGCAACCTATCAAATGGCGATCCCCAAAAGTAACCCCGACCACCTCCTCATCATCAAACCTTCGCCCATCTACAGCGAAACAAAAGCCACGACGAATCCTTGCTAGAGCTGAACCTGGGCCATGTCGTGTCCAGCGCGTAAATACGCCCTCCGCAAACCCCAAGGCCACAAGCTTCCGATCCCACGATGGCACCTCGCCCTCCCAGATGATGTCACCCATGTCTGCACCGCGTATATCGGGGTTCAGGTACATTCTGATACTCAAGACGCTGATATCGCTCGAAACAAAGCTACTGAGACTATTCAAGCAAGGGTGAACAGCGACGCTGGGCCAGAGGCATATGAGGCATTCGCGGTCATTGATGGATGTGATGTCCAAGAATCGAGCATATGGGTGCTTTACTGGTCAGACAAGACCAAGTATGATAAAGGGCTCGATGACCTCTCACTGAACTCCATCTACGCTCAACTACCGGAAACAGGCCGTGCCTCAGTGGGCATCTGGCGAGAGGCCTTCATCACAGAGCTTTCCCGCCTCGAGACCAATTACTCGGGCCTCGACTATCTCCCTGGTCTCGCAAAACTCCCTGGCGCAAGCTTTCCAGAACATGAGCTCTCAGCGTACTGGGGCGCAGCAAGAGACAGAATCCCCTCGTCTGCCTTCGATCTCTTCCCTCCATCAAAGCCGAACCTGCCAGTCACTATTCCTTCGGGTGTTGGCCAATACCTCATCGGAACAAATGACGAGAACGTAGCTCATATCCGATCAGGACAGTTTTGGGAGAACTGCGGGCAACAGGAAGCAGACTCTTACAACAAAAGGCTTGAACCCACTCTCCACTCTGGCCTGCGATATCTTTGGGATAATTCACCCGATACAGGTGCTTTGGGGCTACGATATCTCAGAAATCAAGACCCTTCACTTGAGGAACCTCGGCATCGAAAAGAATCGTGCGGTGCTGGCTTCTTCACGAACCTCGAAGCCCTTGAAGTTTGGGCAAAGAGTCACAAGTCTCATCTTGCTATATACCGTGGTGCACTAACTCACTACAAGACCTTTGGGGACGACAGAAAATTCCGAACATGGCATGAAGTCTCTATCCTGAGAGCAGGTGATGCACGATTTGAGTATCTGAATTGTGTGCCTAAAACAGGTGTGATTCAAGGCGTTACTCTCAAGGCAGAGAGTATCCAGCAGAAAGTTTGACGGTGTTCATAAGCGTAATTACTCAGATTTCTAGCCGGGGCATACCGTTATATATGAATTCAACTCTGTATACCAGTACCGAAGAGTGGTGTAGTGGTATACGTCCTAAAACCTATAAACCTTCTCTAAATCCGAACCTAAAATCCTAAAAATCTCACCCACTACACCACTCTTCGTTTTTGCAGGTTGCAAGTTCGAATTTACAGAAGCTATTCTTCTTGTTTGAGCTATCTTGGTTATCTCAAGCTCTGGCGTTGTCGCGTCCTGGGACGTCGGTCTTGACCCATTGTTCGACCGTTGTAGGCTCCAACTGAGTCTTTAACCATGCAAGATCCGCACCATAAGGTCTCTCGCCGATGAAACCAAACATTGTGTTTAGGTCCTTGATCATCCAGATGATGAATCGGGTTAGAAGGCCATAAGTAACAGGTACGCCATTGCCGGTATGTTTGATGAAGATGCCATCAATGTCCTTGAAGCTCAGTTCCTCACTAGCAATCGAAAGGGCCTGATTTCGGATTTTGGTCCTATCAGGACGGACAAGACCCTCTACAGCCCATCTCCCAATGTCTTTTGTCACAGTGACTTGCATCTTCTTTCCCGCCATGTTGTCTCTCCAGCCCGTCATGCAAAGTTGGCCTGGGAAACCCCACCAAGCATTATCAGCGAACCAAGTCGGGCGAAGGATGGTGTAGTCCATCTTGGAGTTTGAGCAGGCATCGATGAGGTGCTTCTCGATGAGGAATTTGTCGGAGAATGTCTTGCAGTACGAAGGATCCTTATCGCTGAGTTCTCGGCCGCCACGGTCAACAGAGGAGTACACAAAGTAGGGAATACCATTCCTCGCAGCAGAATCGATAAGCCCTTTTGCGTCGCTGACTTCAGTCGGTCCATGGGCTTGAGCGAGAAAGATGCCAGTTTTGGGAAGGATGGTCTTGTCTAGCTGTTGGAGGATTGCTTCAGGGTTGTTCAAGTCGCCAGCAACAATATTGACGTCGCCGTACTTCTCACGGAGTTTGACGGCTCCTGGCCCAGAAGCTTGGCGAGTCAGTGCATGGACTTGCTTTGGTTTTATTTTGATGTCGGGGTGAGTGAGGAGGGCATCGACAGTTGCGCCGCCTTGACGACCCGTTGCGCCAGCGATGAAAAAGTATTCAATGGCGGCCATGGTGATAAGTTGCAGTGGGTTTGTGTGTGTTTGTGGGGGACTGAATCTATTGATCTCTCATCTTATTTATACTCTATCTGATGCACTCATATTTGATATTGTATTCTTGGAAATCCTAGATCTGGTTTAAGTCATCGATAACGTTAATACCACAAGCCTCTTCTTGCGCTGGGTGCTATCCGGGAATTCAATGACTAATGTTGGCTTATTCTAAGACCTATCATGATCTGCATAAGCCCACGGCCGAAAAAGGTTTCCGCGCGGTAAGAATAAGCTCATGATGAGGCTCGATCAGAAAGTGGAGTTACCCGCGCGGGTTGAGCCATCAAGGTCGTTTAGTCTCAACAAATGACCTCAATCTTAACAATTCCCCGCGAAGAAACGGGCAGATCTTGATGACAGGAAAGTAACAGATCTTGGCTGCAACGTAATCGACGTTTCCCACGATCAACGGGCATGAAGTGGACGATGAGCTACACCAATCGTCTTTCACGGTGCAGGAGATCTAACGCGCGTTGTAGATTAGTAGATAGTGCGGGAACTTGGATGTGGCATGGTTGATTTCTAAGCACAGCGCGCGGCAGCCACAGCAAATTGGGGGCGGGTGATACAGTCTATTTCGTTACTTGCTGCCGACTGCAAAATGGTTGTGTTCTGTGTACTCTCAATAGCCCAGCCAGATACAAAAGTCTGTCGAATAGGCGTGTCTGTGATTCCATACGTGCTTGAATAGTTGTCAAAACCCCCATCAGCAGCCACATTCCCTCTATCCAGTCCACATCACCCCAGCCCAAACTCCATCGATGCCATCAGAAGTTCATCTCCTTGGTGAGTTCCTTCGCAGTCTCCTCCAGAAGTGACTCTAGAGCACCTTCGACGGTCGTACGCTCAATACTCTTCAACAAGACACTCCCATGCCCGCAAGTATGGGGAGTGGCCACGCCGGCAACATACAGCTCGCCGCGCTTACAAACGAAAAGCTTGGTCACTGGCATGCTCGCGTAGAGGGCGGCGACGTTCACTGGCAGGTCAGCTATGCATGAACTTACAGGTCATGAGGTTGAACTTACTCTGGATGAGCTCCTTCAAGCGTACAGCCCGCTCGACTTGGCCGGTAGTTACCATTTTGAATGTCGAAAAGTGAAGTTTGTTGTATCAGGAGACGTGATATGACTTGATATGTCAGAATGGTCAAGGACTAGGGAATAATCTGGCAATGCTGGTGAATATCAGAGAAAGTTGACTTTGGAGAAGTTACCTTGGAAGGAAAATTTACAGCTTTATGTATGTTTCTCGGATATGGTTGTCTTCTAATCCTGCTGGCTGCTTGCCAGTGGCTTTCTCTGAGCTTCCATCTACGGGTAGCCTAGCCAATTATCTACTCTATACAATGGGACATGATTCTTTACTCAAGCCAAGCGATTTCCTACAAAATCACAGGCAAACACAACCATTTTTCGGTTGTCTAATGGCAGATGCTTCTTCTATGACCTTCTCTCGGTAACCTGCATGCATAATCGGGAATGTTGTATGCGGCATCCCAGATTACTCACAAGTAACCTGAAGAGAATGAAATATGTGTTGTTTGCCTTATGCGTCTCATAACTGATTGGCTCCAAGGTGAGCAAATGCATTGGTTTGTTCTAAAAACATTACCCTCTCAAATACAGGAAACCGTTTGTATTGCTTCCGCCTAAGCTCAACATTCTTGACCAGCAATCATCGAACTCATGCATTCCGCCTGATTATACAACAAACAAAGAGAGATCATGGCGTCACAACATGCGAGAATTATTTGTTGCAGCTTGGAAAAGAGTCGAGTCAAGAGGTGGCTGTATTTAGATTCTATTTCACGCCCAGTGATGTTCAAAGTAATACATCCAAATCCAATCGCTCGACAATTCTCTTCTGCGAACTACAGCCATCATTCGCGGACTACAAACAAAATCAAGGTTAGCTCTTTATCTGTGATCTGTGTTTTCGTAATTATGTGGTGAGTACCCTTTGATTTTTTGATACGCCATTCAGGGAATTCCACATCCTCACTGAGCTCCGCCATCGTCTGGTCCAGGATATCCTCCAGCGCGCTTTCGACTGTGAGTCTTCTGCCGCTGCTTCGTAGGAAGACATTAGTGTTCTCAGTGTTCGAAAACATAGCAACGCCAGCTCCGTAAAGAACCTGACCTGAACGCTTCTCGACACGCTTAACCAGGAACAGCCTGATCTTGTTGGAGGAATAGATAGCCCTGATGTTCACTGCTCTGTTAGTGACTGTATAGTGCTCTTGTTATGGGGACATACTCTCGATCAATTCTTTCAATTCGCCGACTGTCAGTTGACTCTGTTCGACTTCGGATGAATTGGATGATTCGGACGATGATTCGGACGATGACATGTTGACTTTTGGTTGAGATGGAGTTGTGAGGTTATCAAAACGACTTTAACCGCTGTTGTCGAGATCCAAGATGGCGTTGAGCGTTGATCTGGGTTGGAAATACTG
The DNA here is from genome assembly GCF_900044065.1 of Fusarium mangiferae. Lineage (NCBI taxonomy): Eukaryota > Fungi > Ascomycota > Sordariomycetes > Hypocreales > Nectriaceae > Fusarium > Fusarium mangiferae. The sequence goes on from NW_024573936.1 coordinate 1,055,271, forward strand.
CCCTTCATATAGTTCTTCAACAAGGTTAAGCTATGTGAGGTCAAACTACTTTATAGCAAGTTTTGTCTTATTTAACAACATATTGCTAAGTGTTGCTTCCTTTCTCTTCGCTTATTTCGTTGCTTGAAAACATAGAGTCCCTCTGCAGCAAGACAAGCATCTTCCACGCAAGTGTTGGATTTCCAATCACAAACAGTAGTAATAAGTTAGCATATTTTGTTATCATCGCTTTTCAAACGTGGAAAACTCTTTGCGTCACCTTCCTGAAGCCTGTGAATAATCCAATATCACGCCTCGGTTGGTTTCAACAATAGGTATCTGTTGCAACCTCAACAATTCAATGGTAATTGGTGGCTAACAGTCCTTAACAGGAATACGAGTATGTAAATGCAGGGTCTGTTAGCCTTTGCTAGTGGGTAGAAATGGGTCCACTGTAGCAAAATACCACCGCCGACATTTCGGCGGAGCAGAGCCCGGCGATGACTTACAAAGCCTCGACATGACATGCTTTGCAATAAACGAACAAATTTGTAATGAAACCACGGAGGAGGCTCTTCTCGTCCTCCTTCATGATGAATATATATAGCATCAAGACCCGACTGAAATTTTAATCATCACTCTCCCCTCTCACTTCAATCACAACAATCAATACAGTTAACTACTCTACCATCCCATCCATATCCATCATGAACGTTGCAATTGTCGGCGCAAATGGCGAGGCCGGTTTGTCCATCATCGATGCTCTCTCACCTTCTCCAAATGAGTTTGTAAGTTGCAATCCCCAACTATCAAAGTTTCTTATACTCATCTTGACAGAAATTAACCGCAATTGTGCGACCTGCTTCCATCAACAAACCCGAGATCCAACAAATCAAGAACAAGGGCGTTTCCGTGGTCCCTATCAATCTCGAAAACAACCACGACGAACTCGTCAAGGCACTCACTGGTCAAGATGTAGTCATCAGTTGTCTTGTGCCCTTCACTACCGGCCCTGAAATTGCTTTGGCAGATGCTTCCAAAGAAGCTGGAGTCAGACGATTCCTCCCCAGTGCCTTTGGCCCGCCCTGCCCTCCTGAGGGCGTCATGCTTCTTAGGGAGTTTGTAAGTTGCAAAGCAAGTTAACAGTCAGTGTCACTAACGAGTTTGTAGAAAGAGACCATCATCAACCACGTCAAGAAAATCTATCTTCCCTACACAGTCGTTGACGTTGGCATGTGGTATCAGGTCTCTCTCCCATCTCTTCCTTCTGGCAAGATTGACTATGCTCTCAAATTCCCCGCCGCCGTCGTCGCCGAGGATGGTTCTCACGCCACAAGCTTGACAGACCTGAGAGATATTGGAAAATACGTTGCCGAGATCATTACTGATGAGCGAACCCTGAACAAATACGTCTTTGCTTACAACGAAGTCTGGACTCAGGAGGAAATTCACACTCATTTGGAAAACGCCAGCGGTGAGAAGATTCCTCGCAACTCGGTAAGTCTCTCTTCCATTTGCAGAACTGAAACATGGTGATTAACAGCAGTAGATGCCAACCAAGGATATCGAGGCCACCATCGCAGACGCCCAGGTCAAGTACGATGCGAGTGACAAGAGCCTTCCCTTCATCTTTGGACTCGCTGCTCCCCAGTATCTCTACTGCGAGTGGTTCCGTCAGGACAATCTCCCTGAGCCTGCCAAGTATCTGGGCTATCTCAGCACCAAGGACCTTTACCCTGACTTTGAGCCAATCAAGTACGTGGACTATGTTGATGAAGTCATGCAGGGCAAGGGCAAGAGCATCTATGCAAACCGTTGAATGTGTTAAAAGGGTTGGGGGTGATTACAACGGGCAATAGTAGAGAAGACGTTTGATTGTAGTGCACATTCATAGCATTTCGTTCCTATAAACCTATCTTTTCCTAGTCAAGAGCCGCTGTGCACTCAATCTCAATATCAGTCCCCAACGGCAGCTGGAAGACCGCTACACAAGTTCTAGCCTGAGAGACATTAGTGATTGAGTTGGACTATGCTTGGAACTTGACATACCGGCTTTGGCTCCCAAGTGAAGAACTCATCGTATGCTTCGTTCACAAGAGCAAAGTTTTGCATATTCGTGATGTAGATGTTCATCTTGACGATATTTCTCAGGCTGCTGCCGGACTCTTTGAGGATAGCCTCAAGATTCTTGATAGCTTGTCGCTATAGTCGTATGGTCAGCCAATACATATTGCACGGTCTGAATCTCTCAAAGACCTACCGCTCTATCTTTAACAGTTCCCTCTACCAGCTCAAAATTTGTCCCGGGAATGGCTCCGATGTTTCCAGAGCAGTAAACCATGCCATTGTGCTTAACGGCCTGTGAGAACTGCGGCAGCGGAGCCGGAGCAGATTTGGTAGAAACAGCTTCGATCTGAGGGGCCATGACTGGTTTTGTGGTTAAAATGAGTTTGCTGTTTAGTTGTTCGGTGAGATTCTGATTTTTTATTTTATTTTTTGTGTATTAGAAATCAAAGCTTTGAGGATGCGGGGAGACTATTATCTCCCAAGGTTGACCGCGCCCTACGGAGTACATACAGCTCATGATATGGGCCGGAGCTTAGATTTGTCCCCCGACACAAAGAAAAAGAGTAACTCTTGAATTTAGCCATATCTACTCTCGTTAATGAGATCAGACTGATAAGCAATTATAGGTTTTTGCATATCAAATCTCATGAACTCTACGTAACTTTCAGTGTCTAACAAGCTGGCAAAGCAAGCTCTTGTCTTCTCTTCTCACATATAACTGGATCATACGCCAGCTTTTTTCCCCTTAATTCTCTTATTGTATCTTCAACTACCTATTTGTCCGAAGCTTTTGAGGGGTATCCTAGCCATTGCCATCCTGACGGTGACAATAGTCAACCAGATTCCAGTCTATGGTTGTCACAAGTATCTAGGTGCTCAGGCACCAGGGGGGACATAAAATGTATCAAATTGGGGTATTGTGTATGGCGTGCTCCATGTGTGTTGGGTTCCAAGGGGTCTTTCTTCCTTTCTTCGACGATGGTGCTGGGGGGTTGTGTGCGTTTGTTTTTATCTTCAATGTTTTTTCCTACCCGCCTTCTTCATTCTTTTCTCTTCTCATTTCAACGTCTTCGAGAGTCACATGTCGGTCAGGTTGTCAAGCCCTGAAAGACATCGTACTCAAGCGACAACCAAGGCATATCTCTAGCCCGATCATCATCGTCATATTTGCCATCATGCAGTTCCCCCTTATTAAAGGCATCGTTCAAATACAAAAGTGCCATTTTCTCCCATCGACGTTCAGACCCTGTCGCACAGCCAGAATCATCGCACCAGAGTATGTGTTTCATTTCCTCGTCCAGAAGAGGGTTTCGTTTGAGTCGTGAGTTACACTCCTTATCCTGGTTATAGTTGAGATTGAAAAGCCACGAGGGGTGGAGGAAGGTTTCCATGGCAATGTCTCTTTTGATCTTGAGATCTATAATTGTTCTTCCGCGAGGCTTTGTTAGTGTTTTCGCCGATCCTCTTGCTGCCGACGTGGGGATTACAGGCGGTCCTCCGACTTGCTTCAGACTTAGGTGATACTCTGCGCCGCAAATCTTGCAGGTTGCGTTGGGAACAGAGCTCAATAACGTGCATTTTCTGAGCCCTGTCTCTGATCGTGGGAAGCATGAACACTTGGATGGATCGGAGACCACACACTCTTTGAGGATCTCGCTAGAGAAATGCGTGCATAGGGCTTTTGGGTCGCTCACGGTGTATGAGCCTTTTTTTAGCTGCCGAATGGCTTCTTCCCTATGTTTGTCTGAGCATCCATCAAGAACGACAAGGGGAATAGTTGCTGTAAGTATGAAATACAGGTGGTGCTTCATGGGGCCATGGTCAAAAGCTGAAGCTTTTGAGATGTCGAGGTACCCATAAGGGGCAGAGCCTTTCTCGGAGAGTGAACCTGAAGGGGATAATTTGTGACCCAAATCCTCGCACGTTATCGATCTTTGCTTTCCACCGACATTGGACAGAGTGACCATATCAGGGCCTGCAAAAGTCTCATGCGAGCAGAGCGGGAAATTTCCCATTCGACCCAAGCACTGCGTGTATTGTTTACCTTTCTCCTCGGGAGAAAAGAACAGTGCAGGGTGATTGGCTTTACATCCGTTACAGTACTGCATCTCGTAGAGCTTTCGCATCACTGCTTGCAACTTGCCCGAATCGCGGTGGGCGTTACATTCTTGACAGAGAGTCCTGCGAGCAAGGATGTCCCGAATGACCTTTCGTTGTTGGTAGCCATTCTCGCTCATACAATAGCTCTCTGGTCCGTCTCGAAACTCGAGGTTGAATGTCTTGAATGTATCTCGCTTCGAGATCTGGCGAAACTTTTGGCATGTCTGCTGGAGAAGATACAGACTGCTGTGTGGAAGAAGTAGCATGATCTCGATTATCAATTCCGGCGAGAGCTTTTGTAGAGTCAGGCAAGCGTCATGTTGCTGCTGTTGGTCGAGCCCTGTATCGTTGTTGGTCATCTGCAGGTAATTAGTAGGGGGAAAATACCGTGGCCGATAGTGCACTTTACGTCTTTTTTCTCTTCTCTGCCAGGGATGTTGACTTGATGGTGTTGCGTGATCATGTTGCTGGCGGGTTCGGTTTCATCATCACGAACCGCAACCTCGTGATCGCTAGGGTCGAGAATGGTTTCCTGGGCATCGAAATAAATCTCGGGTCCGGAAGAGCTATCCGACTCTTGATCAGACAGCGACGTGCTAGGGGCATAATCACTGCTGACGGGTGAGGTTTGTTCTTGGAGCTGAATGGCTCTCTTTTTGCCGACACCTTGCTCCTCGGAGTCCTCACGAACATCATCTTGGACATGTTGGTCTACCACAGGAGTTGTAGCAAGCTCATCTTTGGCACGGTCGAGCTTCCTGAATGGACTTTTGATGGACCGGAAGATCTTTTTGACCTTTGGTCGCGAGAGTGAGAGCGAGAGCTTCTTCTTGAAAGAAGGCATCGTGGATGAGCGGTGGTCGATGTCAAAAGAAGGATGGGAGAGGAAGAATTTCTCTGTGGGTACAGAGGCTGACAAAACATTTTATGTTAACTTTGTGAAGTTAAATTCCTTTGAGGTTTAGGCAGAAGGTGCCTTGTGAAACTATGTTAAAGGCTTCCTGCAGTGTCAGTCAGTGTCGACCAGTGCCAGGTCCAAGATCTCAGGCGATTTCTGCCATAACACTCAAAGACAAACGGGATCTTGCTTTTGGAGCCTAGTGTCAGCTCAAACTCACGTAGATAATGGTGCATATACGCATGTCACCATGGCTCTATCTCCTAGTAACCATATCATTTCTGAAGCTGCGTAATTTTTAATGCTGCTATCAGGTTCAAACAATACCTTGTATGTATTGGTCTCTTCACTCTAAGTTAAACGTGATTGGGTCAAACGATCTAGCTACTAGGCACATAGTATGTCTATATTTTGAGTTTGATAGAGATCAGAGATCGAGGCAGTCCATGGTTGGAATAAGTTTGTATGGAGCCAAATGCGACATGACTACAACTGGGTGAGTGAACAGTTAATTGTAAGCCACGGGATAATTCTAGGCTACCTCGAGATAGAAATCGTTGTGAGTAATACTGTAAGAGACATGATGAGACTACCCTACAAGAGCCTGGCTAGGTGCTGCTACAAGGAATACAAAAGCATAAATACATCACATGACAAGACAGTTTTCATGCGATGGAAGAGCTGGAGCAATGTAGCTTTACGCTGGTCACGATGATCATTCCAATGGACTTCCAGGAGGGCAAGTAGCGTCTTCTAGCCGATTGAGCATGTTTTTAGACAAACCTCCTTCAAGAGCGGCTGCGGCTAGATAGCCGCATTCCTTTGCATTGAAACGGCTGGCAGCTCACGAAGCAGTTCAACGTGTATTAATGATTGATGAGAGAGACATATTAGGTACATTATGTTGGACAATGAAGTACCTAGGGTATGTCACTTGTGATTTGTGCAGTTGCATCCAATATTCATATTTCATCCAATATCAAGATGAGAAGAAGCAAGGAATCATCTCACAGTCTCGAACAGCCCGTGCAAAGTGCTCAGATTAGCAGGACACGGCCTAGACTAGACCAAACAATGGTTTCTACCTCTGGCGGCGCCACCCGCTTCGCTATTGACTGGACAACCCAATAGATCAGAAGTCGAGTGAGACAGGTGATTTGAGGCTGGAACAAGTGGCAAACCAGACGCCAGACAATAGGAGTCCAGGACCTGCTCACCCGTTGTTTCAGCCAAATACTAGTGCCTATTGGACAGGTCTCAGCCACTTCTGTGAAATGTCGCTATGAAACCCGCCATGAAACGTTGGATCTTTGGGAAGACGGTATTGTTGCTCTAACAGAGACTCAGGGAGGCTGACGAGCCAAGATGAGGGTGGCTTGATGGTAATTTCGCGTATGGGGGATATTTTTGGGGACTTTGGCACGAGTCAAGCGATGCTGACTTTTTGGCTGACGTCTTCGATGGGGTACGGATAAACTGGAGCTGATTGCAAGCGAGCGAGGGGATTTACAACCAGGATGATCTGATCCTTTTTCCCTCCTTCATATTGTTTGTGATAAGGAATGTAGGGGTGCAAATCTTATGGCAGCCTTGCAGAGACTGCAGAGACTGAGGGCGAGAGTCTCGGGTCAGCTTTAATTAGATCGGATGTGTTTAGATGTCCTCGGCTTCCGCGACAAGCCACAGCGCGATCTCTTTTAATTAAAGCTGACGAGCTGTGCTTAGGAGATTAAGTGTCTTATGATGTCTAAGACAAGCTCACAATGCCATTGATCCAGAGACCAGACTATCGACGCAAGGGGGAACGGAACCGCCGCCCGTGGCCGTGGTCGTGCCGTACGAAAACTGTCAAGGAAGCATTGCGTGCAATTTCCTCTTACGAACGGCACAACCAACAACGGATGAACTGACTCTGGGGTCATGATTTGCTCTGGCAAAATGCAAAATGCAGCCCGCAGAATGCAAGGGGCAGGGGGTTCGACTTGTCACTAGACAGGGGGTATTCTATTTTGGTGTCTTAATTGGTTGAAGCTTAAAAAACTTGATGAGATAAGACATTTTCCGCTCTGGAGACTAAAAACCAAGGAACAGCGAAAAGGGACAAGAGGGACAAATCAACGCACGCTAAAAGATGACGACCTTTTGTGATTGGGGCACCTGGGTCAGAGTGTGATAGAGGCTGCAGGACGCCGCATTAGCCTGATGCTGACTGCAGGGGCCGTTGTTTGGTGATTGGAGATGAAAAACGTGAGAGAGAAAAACCGGCTTTTTTTTTCGTTGGAGGAGGAGGGGGAAAAAAAGAGGAGATTTGAGTGGCTAAAAGGTGAGTAAACAAAGTTCCCCGGACTACGGAGCTAGGTGCTATGTGGGTACTAGCGCAGGTACCCAGCTCACACCCAAGACTGCTAACCACTCCGGCTAACTCGGCCCCTCTAAATCGGATCATCCACTGAACAGACAACAATTGATAGCTGAGGTGTGCTGTGCTGTGCTGTTGCAACTGCCACCGTTGCAACCGATGAGTAGGTATGTATAGAGTTTGCCCTACCGATGGATACATAGAGTCGCTGCAACTGCGACAACTGGCCATCATCATATCACAACAAAGAGACCCTGCATTGCAACAGCACGCACACACTCACAACTCACAACTCACAGCCAGGCCAATCACTTCTACCTACCCCGGACATTTCCTTATCATGAGGTTTCTCACGAGATCCGAATCTGTCATAAAATCCCTCCCCTGGCCTCGTATTCCAAGACAAGGGCCCCTGTACCCTGCAACCTCCTCAGCCCAACGAGTCTGGCTAGTGCAAGGTACAGTATGAGTAAGAAGTGAGATTGCTTCAATGATATCATGATTGGACGAGCTACGCTTTGGAGCGGTAAAAAGAGGGTAGAGAGAGGTAAAAAATTGCCTCGTCTAGCGTGAGGCCGTGAGTGTGGGCCCATGATCCATCTCGATGTGTGTACAAGGTTAAATGGACTTTCAGAATGTGGTTAGGCTAGACTAGACTAGACTAAACTAGACGCCTTTTGAGTTTGTGTGTGCCTCTGGGACCTGGGTTTCCGTATCTATCAGCCCAGTTCAGCTCAGCTTTGTCTTGGTGTTGAACTCAAAGATAAATACCCTCACTCTCTTCCCACCTTTTCCCTCGCTTTCTTTCTCTCAACAACTACACTCGCTTCAGTCGTTACACTCTCGCTCAAAGCTCAAGCTCAATCTTGCTTTTCTGCACTTCACTCGTTTTAATAAGTCAGAACTTAATCAAAACCTCGCCAAATCCTTCAAAATGGTTGCTATCAAGGTTGCTGCTGCTGGCCTCCTCATCGGAGCTGCCACCGCTTCTCCCTACTACGCCCCTCCCTCCAACGGCACTCACTACACCACCGAGGTTGTCACCGCCATCACAACCTACTGCCCTGGTGCTACCACTCTCACCTACGGTGACAAGACCTACACCGTCACCTCTGAGACTACCTTGACCATCACCGACTGCCCCTGCACAGTCAGCTACCCCGTCAAGCCCACCAAGCCCGTTGTCCCTCACCCCGTCTACACCACTGAGGTCATCACCGCCGTGACTACCTACTGCCCTGAGCCCACCACTCTGACCTACGGCAACAAGACCGTCACTGTCACCGCTCCCGGCACCGTCACTGTCACCGACTGCCACTTCACCACCACCCACCCTGCTTCCGAGCACCCTTACCCTCAGCCCACTCCCGGCAAGCCCGGTAAGCCCGGCTACACTGCTCCCGTTGTCCCCGGCAAGCCTACCACCGCTGCCCCCGTCCCCGTCCCTACTGGTACCGCTACCTACCCCGTCCCCGAGGGCACCAACCCTGCCGTTGTCACCGCTGCTGCCGGTCGCATTGCCCCCGCCGGCGTCCTCGCCGTCCTCGGTGCTATTGCTCTCTTCTAAGCAACTCAGAACCTCTGCTCTACATGTCATGGATATATCTCGTGATGAGTTTGGACGACAAGGGAAAAGCATTGGTCTTTAATGATTAATTTCACACATGATGAACTAAGGATGGAAGCGTTGGGTATATAATTCATTTCTACAACTTGCACATAGATCTCTTGTTAGAGGTGCATAGACCTTAATACTATACAGTTCATCTGAGCTACACTCTTGTCTTCTATTGTATCGTGATGACCTCTTCTGTATAATACTCGATCCAAATAAGCAATGTCCCGGCCTGGACCAAACCTGACCAATGGCCGCTGAGTTTGTCTCTACTGCTGTTCACTTACTCCTCAGCCATGTCTCGGCACAGCTCACTCAAGCAACGACGATTGATCAACGATCACACGACACAGGCTGCTCCTACCTGTCCGTCAACGCCATTGCACCGTCCTATAGACTCCCAAGCAGCTCAAGTTTCCCAACAACTAACGTACTGCTCTCTCGATTGTTTCAATGCGTCTATTAAATGTCTCAACTCTTCAGCTGAAAGAATTCATCGGACATGTCCCTCCCTACGCAATTCTCAGTCACACCTGGACCGAAGAAGAGGTTCTATACAGTGATATTGGCACCCTTACTGCTCAGTCAAGAAAAGGCTACCCGAAACTCGTTGGTTGTTGTAGTAAGGCAGCTCAGGATGGCTTCGACTGGGTGTGGATTGACACTTGCTGCATCGACAAGTCCAGCAGCGCAGAGCTTTCCGAGGCGATCAATTCCATGTATAAGTGGTACCAAAAGGCGACCTCCTGTTATGCTTATTTACAAGATGTCACCACAGAAGCTTGTACCATGGCGGACGTCTTTCATATCACAGAGTTCGGCAGAAGCAGGTGGTTCACCAGAGGTTGGACACTTCAGGAACTGATCGCGCCCCAAATCGTCGAGCTCTGTTCCAAAGAGTGGACCGTAATCGGTACAAAAAAGAGTCTCGCTTCAAGTATAGAAAGCGTAACTGGCATCCCAATCACCGTGTTACGTGGTTCTCATCCTTCGACATACAATGTCGCCGAGCGAATGTCGTGGGCATCGGCTCGAACTACAACCAGAGAGGAAGACCTGGCCTACTGTTTACTAGGTCTATTCGACGTCAACATGCCACTCCTCTATGGCGAAGGAGCCAAGTCGTTCATCCGACTTCAGGAGCAGATTCTCCGACAAGAAGAGGACTATAGCATGTTTGCATGGACTCTCCAGCAAGATAACCCAATTGCCGATTCCGAAACCTCTTCTACCGGGTTTCTAGCCTGGTCGCCCTCGCAATTCTCCAAGAATGCTATACATGCTCAAGCTCCAAAGCACACGCCGGACCAGAAGATGGTCGATCATGGTCATGCCTTTCCTCCTCCTTCTGAACCCGAACTTGACGTGGAGAAGCAGAGCATCGAATATCGAGTCCTGCACGACAAGGACTACGGCCGCATGTTTCGCGGCCAACGTAGCATCGTTGCAATGCAGTCGGTCCTCTCGAATCCTCTCGAGTTCACAAGTCGCGGTCTACGTATCAATCTGCATGTTCTATTCCCTACAGATCTTGACCTGGCCCGCATTGCATGGCTATCGTACGAGACAGAGGACAGTCTTGTATGCGTCCTGATAGAACGTGACTATGAGTCGGCGCGACGACGGGTCTATTGCAGAGTTAAATCGTCTTCTCTTATCGGTGTGCCCAAGACACTGCTCCCGTACTTTAGGCCTATGGAGCTCTTCATTCGGCCCAGTGGCTATTTCACAGGCTCGAATAACTTTGGCATGGTTCCACCGTCTTCAATGTTTTCGTCAAAGCAATTGCGGATCTTGACACAAGTCTCGTCGACAACTACGCGCTCCCTTGATATTGTCTTGACATATCCAAGTGACGACTGGATGAAACGACAGACTCCGATGCATGAGTCCCCATTCAAGGCCCTCTGGGTTGTCTGTTCACATGGCGCTCAATCTTCACTATTTCGTATCGACATCATGATATCAACCGAAGATGCTTCATTTACTATCCGAGAGCTTTCGCAGTCTAGCAGCGACATCGACGAGTCGCGTAACAACGCTCTCTTCCGTGCTTGTGTCCAGTACAAGAAATCTTTTGTTGCACATACAGACCGTGCTGTCAAACGATCTGCTAGAGTTTCAGAGACTGTGTTCTCAGCTGTTCTCCGGAAAATGCCAACTTCCCATGAGGACCTTGTGACTTGTGAACTTCGTGTCGATGCTTGGGATGTGGGTGGCTGCCCCAGTTGGGTTCAATTGAGTTTGTTGCAAGAACATAAAGAAGTTGACGAAGTGAAGACTCCGTGATATACTATGGCGATTCAAAGGCGGATTGGTGAGGCCAGGGGGTTATCATAGGTTAGGCTTTGAACTTGGAGAACCACACGCCTATACTTCTGCTCAAACAATAAACACGGCGTTTATGTGCATTAGCAGAAACACTTCCCGACACCATTGGCGTACGGATCGTGGCAGCAAAGCTCGAAGGGGTTCATCTACAACTTAAGCCCATCACAAGCTCCGTTAAAAGCCTATTACTACATTAAACTTGCATGCCGTGTCTCGTCATAGGTCTTGTGACTCGAATCGCAGCTATCAGGTAGTATTTGGAACTATTGTGGATCTTGAAGCTGAGGGCTGTGAAGAGGAGGACATAGGGATATTCTTGTCAATGGATCCTTGGCAAGAATATTTATTCCCTCCCATGCCATTCTCAATTAACAAACCAACGACCCAAGTACTAAAGTTTTGCCTCATCATCTACTGTCCAGCAAAAAGAAGAAGAAAAAGAGAAGAAAAATTATAGGCCGCTTGGAACTTCGACAGGATCAGGAAAAGGCCATACGCGGTGATGGAGTGCCGAGGCTCCTTGAAGACCGTGATAGTCGCGCAGCTCTTATCCGGGGCATTCGCCTGCACTACCATTTGGCCATGAGTGAACCCATCAAACGCCTCAGCTCCTCAATGCCTCAGGTCGCTCGGGCCCGCAACGCTCGCCGCATCATGAGCAACGACATACCGGAACGAATGGCGGCGGAGGAGCAGCCATACTGTATATGGCATCCCGACATGGCCACCGAGGACACCTACCGCTCATTGGCCTCTAAATTCCCCGACATGCGCTATCAAGTCGGCCGTGCCTGTGCTGCAGCTGGTTACCACGCCCTTTGTCATGAGCTTGATATCCTGCCTGAAGTGTCCATCGCTGAAGAGGCGCGAGAAAGCGAGACAGATGGCGGGAAACTCATCTATGACGAGATCATGAGTTTCAAGTATCGCTATTCCATCATGGACGATTGCAAACGCACCATCAAACTGATCGACTATGAACGCCCGGCGTATCTAAAGGGCAACACCGAAGTGCGATGGCGCTTGACAGCTCGACAAGGTGTTACACGCCGGTTCAACGACGACCTCCTTCCATGCATCGAAGAGGACATGCATCTAGACCTCGAGGATCAGCAAGTAGATGAAAGGCATGGAACGCTGACCGATGACGAGGCGAATCTGCTCCATAGTCCTCTGCCTCGGGATCTGCCGACGGTAAAGAAGACTTTGCTGACACAGATGGCCGCCCACGACGGCAACATCGAACGCTATGCCCGGCTCGCCAACTCTGGAAGAACTTTGACTCAACTAGATCAAGACTGTGTCATCCGTGGTGTCTTGCATCACACTATGTATGCTCGTTAGTGGGCTGACCAGATCAAGAACGACACCATCTATGCAAGGTCTTCCCCATACGCGTGGGATATTCAGCGAGCCATAATGGCACGCCGGATCATGCTCAACGACGTCTCCACGTTTGAAGACGGCTGGCCACGAGTCCCGATGCCCTACATCTTCTGGTGACCCCTGCAGTCGCAGTCAGATATGCTTAGCCTTCTTGCCATGAAGGTGCCTGAGATGAAGAGGCAATGCGCGGCGGAAGCAATCGTCTGCGATTACGAGAATGTCTATAAGAGCCTTGATCCGGAGCCGAGCTGGCATCTATGGAAGGTCGCCAGTGAGTTCGCTGCCAACTCGTTTTACCGCGAGGACCAGGAGAGGCGAGGGAGGCAGAAGGATATTGATGTGGAGGATGACGCTTTTATGGAATCATACTCCAGTGAATTAATGCAGACGAGGGAGATTACGGTACTTGAAGAAGGCGGCGAAAAGATTAACGACAGTGTCGAGAAACACAAGTTACGAACTAACATACATGGCTCCGTGGAAGTACTTAGTACGAGCGCCGGCCAGCTCAGGATCTGGGAAGGCATTGGAAAGGTATCGCCGGCATCTTGACGCCTCGACAATTAAAGCAAGCAAGCATCCAAAAGTTGAGATTTGGCCGATTACATTCGAGTATGTATTACAATGAGCCTGTCTTGAGTGCGTCTCACTAGATGCCCAGGAACGCTACGACCGTTCATCTTCGGCGCCCCAGTGGGTGGCTAGGGGAGGAAAGAAAGCACAAGACCTTGATCCTAATGACAAAAACAATTTGGTACTTTAGTATAAATCTAGTCCTAATTTTAGGATACCTTTTCCTAAGTTTATTTTGACATCGCTTATCAAGGCCTGATGTTTTCTTGCTCCCTGGCGGGTGGATCACGAAAACGGTACCGGAGCCCCACCGTCGGCGCCGATTCCGTAAAACGGTTCGGACCGGAATCAGAATCGGGCACATAAACAGTTCAAGAAGCAAGACTACCTATTTGACAACGCCTTATAGTCAATTTTTATAAGCCCGTATTACTCTGCAGCAGTTACGAGCTCTATACCATCACATCTACCTCTCTATCCCTCTTGAAAAGACTGGAATCAGTCCCAGACAAGCATCAAAAACACCAAAAAGACATACAACACCGGGGATTCGCTGGTCGTCACCGACCCAACTACTAATCCAGCGCTTCGCAGCTTGACTATGGGAGAGCAGACGGGATCCCGTATTTTCTACGAGCTATGGTCGTATGTGCTTGACAAACTCTCAAACTGTGCTCATCATGATACCCAGATGTGTTCTCAGGCATCATTGTCGAGATCTCACCGACTGTGGTGTAAAAGGTGGACCCTATAGAACGAGGCCACCCGGTATTGCAGGCCTCAATATCAATTGAGACATAAAATCGCTGCCCAAGATGCGAGAGTGCTGTGATGATAATGTTTGCACCATGGCGTTCTTGGCGATGGATGTTGGTTGAGTCAGATGCTGGGTACTGGCCGGTATGGAAACAAAGTCAATCGTTGTCGGGAATCGGTAATAGACTCGTGGCCGTGCCCTCAACCCGTTTTTACAAAGATCCATAGCGTACTCCGTAATGCAGTCCAGCATAATCCGTGCGACAATAAGGCTTGATCTCTGTCAACCTGACGTCGACCACCAATAGTCTACCCAAGACGGAACTTGCTTCTTGGGCCGGGCTTGAATGACATCAAGGTTCCCCGACCAGCCCCGTACAGTTAGCCCCGGTCCGGGCGGGTTCTCGGTAGGGCGCCGGCTCATATCGGCCGTCGGTGATTGGCGCCAGCGGGGAAGCGACCAACATCGCAGGTGTCATTTGAGCGATGATCAAGTTAAGTCATGTGAATTGAGGAGAGTTACAAACAAACAAAGAAACACCGCCGTCCTACCTCAACGCCACCATCCCCTCAAGAACAAAACAGTCCAGCCGTAGAATTAGTGAGGAAAATGAACGAAACAGTTTGGTCTCAGGTCCCCAAGAAGTGAAAATAACCTCTTCCTTTTGGCCTGCGAATCCAGGCGTTCCCTCCAATCCAATTCCCAAGATCGATACCGAATGTGCCGGACGCTGAGGTGATGGATGCTTTGCCATGTCTTGTCTACTCCGCCAAAGCCAAAACCTAAAAGTGAGGCTGTCAAGTCGATTGACCAGGGACCCTGTCCCGAAATCATACTCCACCAAACAATGCCCATGCGTCGACAGGCCTAAAACAAGTGTCATGTCTTGCCTGACTGGAAGGAAAGGCAAGGGAAGGGAAGTAAAGAAAAAGCCGCGGGAATCGTAACGCCGTAAAAACAATAACTGGATAATAGCAGGCCTGTCGTTGAATCGGGAATCTCGTGAGAAGGAAATGTCTATCGTGGCCTGGTCTGTGTATACGACATAATGTCAGGCGGTTTAGTGAGGTAGCAGGTTCTTGGACTCGTCATCGGTCAAAATGATCTCGTGGACCGGGTCCCGGCGGTTTTCGAGGGGAACATAGTCGCAATCGATATAAGACGGGAGAAAGATTTCTATCAGTTGTTAGTCGTGACTCGTGGAGAGGCTGTTCATGATCCAAGTAAAACATACCGGGATTCCAGGCGAAACCCTGGCTGGAGGAAAGGTAGGAGATCTATGGAAAGTCAGTTCACCTGAAACCAAGTACAATATTGTCGAGACACTTACCAGTCGGGGAGTGCCTTCTGGATCGCCGACGTTAATGACGGTGCATTCTTGCTTGGAGAGTGAAGAGCCTACAGAGACAAGTCAGTAAACGGCTGTCGGTGCATGATAAGACGATAGTATCATTGTCGCTGCCATCGTCTGAGGCGGGGATGATCCAGCTTCACTTACTCAGGAGGCTCGGACGGCGGTTGTGCAGGGCCTTGTCCTTTCCGGCTGACGGAGGAGAAGACGAAGGAGTGCCAAACGGGCTGTTTGTAGAGGAGCCGGTGCCCTTATGGAATGGGCGGGTAGCCGAGGGGCCAGCGGGAATGGCGATAGAGGACGACATTGTATGTGCGATGTTGAGGTTGCTTAGAGTATCAAGACAGAGACAAACAAGCAACCCAAGATGAAACGAGGAGTATTTCGTGTGTGTTTGTGTGTGACGAGCGGTTGGCCGAGTCGAAAACGGCAGCGGAGGGAGGGAAGATGGCGGCGTTTGGGGAGGAGATGGCAGCAGTATCAGTAGAATGACGCAACAAAGACACGCCGAGCAGTAAGTGATAGATTAAGGTGATAAAGTGACGTGAGGTTGGCTTGGGCGAGAAAGGCGATGAAAAGAGAGCAAAAAAAGACCAAAGAGGTCGAGTTGGTTGGAGGTTGAACAAGTGAGAGGGTAGAAGGTGGTTTCAAAGAGGTAGAGTGAGTGAGTGAGTGAGGTGACTTGTCGATTACTGGTACCTTACCTTGCTCCTCGGCCGCCGACCAGTGAATCACCGCCGCATCATCCCGTGAACAGGCGAGTGATCCGACGCTGATAAGCCACAATCCAACCGGGTACTTGAGCTTACACGAGATGGTCCGTCAAGATACATGTACTGTATAAACAAGCGAGAAGCTCCTCACTAACAATTACCAATAATAACACTCTATACTGTAAATACTGTATGAACGATTTCACGGTTCACCTAACTAACATCCTCTCACCGAACATCGCGGGGCAGGCTTATCGACAGGGTCATGAGTCTATTCTCACCGCAAAACCCGCCATCTTTCAACATTAGACTGAATCAGTTCAACGCCACTAATAGGACATTCGACATCCCCCCAACTTGTACAGCCTCAGGAGGGTCAAGTGCCAAAAGCACAGAGGCCCTCGATCCGCTGTAGCTCTCATGTACCAGGCTAGAAACGTCCCCCTTCAGGGTCCCTACGTCTTTGGTCTTGTGTGGAGGCAGATCCCCCGATAATCGGCCAATCTGATTCACTGAAGCTCGCACTGGGGTTGTTGGAGCCTTGGAGCCTTGCAGCTGCTGCACGCTTACAACCCCACTTCGCCCTGCCTGGAAGAGACGATCATGAGCCAATCAGAGCCATCGAGCCTGGACCCCAACTGCTCTCGCTCTTTGACGTAGAATGATCACGTGAATTGAGCTCCCATCCAGATGACTAAGATTTCCAGCCACGCTAGCTCACCTTAGCTTCCAGTGTCGTCGTCGTCGTTACTGGCGCCTGGTATCATCTCGAAGCAGCTCCATCACTCCCTCAACGACCGAAACAACAACGAAGCGCCGTATCTCCCGACGACAATCGCTTTCCAGCACCCACGCGTATTTCTACTTGCACCGCATTCTCACGATCATTTCACCTATCTTACTCACCCAGCAGAAGCGCAAAAATGGGTGACGTCGCTGTCGAAAACCCAGCAAACCAAGTGGCACCTCACAAGAGGGCCGCCCACTCAGCCATTCCCACCATTGATAACTTCGAGGGTGTGTCAACCGATGGAGGAGACGACTACGCCAACCTCAAGAAGCTCCAGCGGCAACTAGAGTACGATACTCCAGTCTCAGATATTGCAAAGTGGTGGGAAACTGATAGCTTTCGAATAGGTACATCCAGCTGCAAGAAGAGTATATCAAGGATGAGCAAAGGTAATTCATTAATCTCGTCTGGATTCAGGTCATGGCTTGCTAATTCTTCACAGGAGTTTGAAGCGTGAGCTTGTACGAGCTCAAGAAGAGATCAAGCGAATTCAGAGCGTGCCATTAGTTATAGGACAGTTTATGGAGGCCATTGACCAAAAGTATGTGCTCACCTGCAACCGACAATTCTACACGAGCTAACCAGCATCCCAAGTACTGGCATTGTGCAGTCTAGCACCGGATCCAACTATGTCGTCAGAATCCTCTCCACCCTCGACCGGGAGAAGCTCAAGGCTTCCTCCTCGGTCGCCCTCCATCGACACTCCAACGCCCTTGTCGATATTCTCCCTCCCGAGGCCGACTCCTCCATTGCTATGCTTGGCGCCGACGAGAAGCCCGATGTGACATATGCCGATGTCGGTGGTCTGGACATGCAGAAGCAGGAGATTCGCGAAGCAGTCGAGCTCCCCTTGACACACTTTGACCTCTACAAGCAAATCGGTATCGACCCCCCTCGAGGTGTTCTACTCTACGGCCCTCCCGGTACCGGAAAAACTATGCTGGTCAAAGCCGTTGCCAACTCAACCACCGCCAACTTCATCCGAGTTGTTGGTTCCGAATTCGTTCAGAAGTATCTTGGTGAGGGTCCCCGAATGGTCCGTGATGTTTTCCGCATGGCTCGCGAGAACTCTCCCGCCATTATCTTCATCGATGAAATCGACGCCATTGCCACCAAGCGATTCGACGCCCAGACCGGTGCCGATCGAGAAGTCCAGCGTATTCTTCTCGAACTTCTCAACCAGATGGACGGTTTCGATCAGACCGCTAACGTCAAGGTCATCATGGCCACCAACCGAGCCGATACTCTTGACCCTGCTCTTCTGCGACCTGGACGTCTCGACCGAAAGATCGAATTCCCCTCTCTGCGAGATCGCCGTGAACGACGTCTCATCTTCTCCACCATCGCCGGCAAGATGAGTCTGGCTCCTGAAGTTGACCTCGACTCCCTCATTGTCCGAAACGATCCTCTGTCTGGTGCTGTCATCGCTGCGATCATGCAGGAGGCTGGTCTCCGTGCTGTCCGTAAGAACCGTTACAACATCATTCAGAGTGATCTCGAGGACGCCTACTCAAGCCAGGTCAAGGGTACCGGCGAAGAGAACAAGTTCGATTTCTACAAATAGATTCACCTGGTGTCTATTTATCATGTCACGCACTCTTGTGTGTCATCCATCCTGTATTACATACGTCAACTATCAGGCCAAGGGGGATATGGAAGGAAAAGTCCATATGAAGGGAGGCGGATTACAGCGAAAGGTAGATTAGGATTAATCAACGTGCCGATTGACGGCGCAAGCGATATGAATTTGTCTCTACAGTCCAGGTCCACACCGGTGAAGTGATTGATTTACGCGATGTGTGCTTCGAGTTACATCTCAAAATTCTTACCATTCTTTCTGTAGGCATGTCAGACTGTCACATGTTTCTGAGCAAAATGCCGGGACACAGCATGATACTGCTGCAGCCAACAAAGTGAGGTGACATTGGTGATACTCTGCTTGCATGCATCAATGTGGCCTTTTGAGAGTCAGCAGCGATAAACCGTAAATGGTATGTGTAATCGATATTGGGGGTCCAAGTTCCCAACAATTCAAGTCCAAGGCGAATTATTCATCCTCAATGCCTGATAACTCCGAGTTCTCCATATTAGGGATTCGAACTTCAGACAACCACGCACGATAGCACACAGTAACGGGGTATGTTCAAGTTCAAAGTCATCGTAAGTTATCGTAGTTTTTTCCATTCATAATAATTCCCTGTCTATGTTCCGTACAAGTCTATCAATAAAACCGTGCCAACTCCTAGCTGTTCGTCTCGCTCTGACAAGTGATAACAGGTAAATAATTGCAAAATACAGTTGCTTCGCCACAGACTCCATTATTCCACCATCTTCTCGGTTTTGTTTCCCCCAACTCGCTATCCGTCTATTTTGGTTGGCCCGCTTCCTTGGAGTTCCCGTCCTGACGAGTTCTCTGCGCACAAAAGTAGATAACAAACACGCTACAAAAACCAAATGGGAATCAATTGCCCGTGCAAAATATGCCGAATGACAACGCCGTAAAGCCCTTCCGAAGGCGATACATGTAAGAATACAGTTACACGAGGCTCTTGGCAAGTCGGCCGCTGTGTATATCTCCCCGGTCTTGCGGAAAGGTGTAAGCAGCATTGCCAAGAATCCTCGAGCATTGTGAAAAGGAAACATACAAAAGACCAGTAGATCTGAAGTGACTGCAGCTGTCGATCGCGATCGTTGCTTCATTGAGGTATTAACCATTAGCCATTACCATTACCATTACTCTCGGATAAGTATGCTTGTGTGTAAATCATACATCGCTTATTGCTCCAAAAGGACAAAAGAGCACCGAGCCAACAAGTACGAAT
The DNA here is from genome assembly GCF_900044065.1 of Fusarium mangiferae. Lineage (NCBI taxonomy): Eukaryota > Fungi > Ascomycota > Sordariomycetes > Hypocreales > Nectriaceae > Fusarium > Fusarium mangiferae. Next base: position 1,075,012 of record NW_024573936.1, read on the forward strand.
CGGATTTCGACCGATTCAGTATCACTGGGTTGGGCGTGGAGAGTGGCATTGGTAAGGCTGGGGTACATCTGCGGCGACCAAATCATCCCGGTGGGACAGGGCAGAAGAAGTCATCCTGATCCTGAGGGATTACCTTGGGTATGCCGAAGCAGAAAACGTATAAAGCATGCCAATAGGCATAAACAGCTCATTACGAGCTCAAGGTGACACCAACTTCAAAGAGAAGGTGAACGAAACGCCGGTGCAGCTCGATAAAGATATCAGGCTGTCCAACAATCTCCGCTAGACCACGGGCTTTTGGGGCTGAGGCACCAGGGCCACCACCCATCCGTCGGGTGAACCCGCTACCGCCCGTGAGAAAGCTACTTCCATTGCGATCAGGGCCTCCAGAGGATTCGACGGTTGGTGGTGGTGGTGCATAGCCACCCCCGTAGATGCTGCTACCAATAGGAGAGTTCTCGGCCGCTCGCTCGGCCTCGGCTTCAGCCAGTTGCTGGATCCATGTAGCGAGCTCGCGAAAAGCGGTCGAGACCACGGCAAACGTCTTCATGGCCAGTCGCTCTCGGTGAGTACTAAGCGCCAAGAAGGCATACACTCGCTTATGACCCCTTGCGTGTACATCAGGAATACGGAAGATATAAGCCGTTGTGTAACCGGCGAGGGCGTCGCCGAAAAAAATGGGGCCGCCTGTGACGGCCGAGCCGGCGCTTTGCGTAGTAACAAAGGCCGGAGAAGAGGTCGCAACGGGTGAAGTGGGGTTTGCCGTAGATGGAGCCCGGGGTAACGTCTCGAAGGATAGAGTGCGCAAGCAAGACGCTCGAATAAGAGAGAAAGAGTCGGGTAGGACCGGATCGTGTGTAGATGTATAGTCGACGTAGTGAACATGGAAGGGTGTCCGTTCTGCTGCGGTCGAATTGCCTGTACCACCACTCTTGCTTGATCGCGAGGTATTGCGCGAGCTGACCGAGGGTGTAATTCTTTGCCGAGCCCGAGGGTCCTCGTCCCGCTCTCCATCGGTATCACTCGAGGTCTGGGAGTTGGGAGGCGATGCCTGACCTCCTGCGCCGAAAACCCGTTCTGCTGGCGCACGGGTGCGCAATGTTGGTCCACGAGTATTGTTTGCGAAATGAAGACTATTTGATCCCGCTTGTTGTCGCGGCAAGGTCATTGCGCAGTTATCGCAAGGGCCTTGCTTCTTTGTCACAGTCTCATCATAGGTTCTTCGGAAACTCGAATCGCGCCGAGGATGAGGAGGGGCCGGTCGTGGGCTTTCAGGAGGAGTATCGATAGCAGTGGGTGTTGCGCCAGAATTGCTAGAGTTTCGCAATAGCGCTGCACGTTGCGCCTGAGCCTCTTGTTCGGAGGCTGGCATTGAAGCGCTCCGAGATAGGTCGAGGTTCTTTAATGCGTCGTTGAGAGCAGTCGACGATGCGTGCGCGCTGGATCGTGGTCTATTATCGGCAGGATCTTCACCATCTTCAAAGCAGACAGTACATGAGGCCGGTAGACCCTCAGTGACCATCAAAGGGGTCGGGCCATGGAGGTCGCAGTAGTGAGCAAGACATAGCTGGAAAGACGGCATTAGTGATTGATTCTTGCGCATTGCGAGCAGATGGCCGGTTGGCGCGAGAGCAACAGTGGATCAAAGGGGTAGGTAATGCACGAGCTGCTGGGAGAATTGATCATAGCAACAAAGGAAGGTTCTGGGGAAGTATATCATGTCAAAAAGCTCATGACGTTAGGGTACAGGGATAGATCATGTATGGATAAATAGGCCTCAGAGCAGGAGGGTTGCAAGGGGTAGTGATGGGAGACATGGTATTATAGGAACAAAGCAAGTGGTGATATATCTCGGTGTACGGAGACAGCTTGTTTTGGTCGCCTTGGCTCCTCTCCTACCGGCAACGGGCCGTTCTTGAGGTCATGGGGCTGAGGTAGGGAAGTGATGTGGCACCGGTGAGTTGGGATTCCAGTAGGAAGCATCATGATTGCCCCGGGACTACCAACGCTGAATCGAGGGCAGGGCAATCATACCTAGTCAAGCGGTGAAGCGGTGTGGATGTAAGTGCATGTCTGTGTGCGCCTGTGTATTGTTCGTGCCTACCTAGTCAGGGTGTGCAGGCAGACAAGACAAGACAAGTAAAGACTTGGGCTGGGTGCGTGCGTGCGTGGGATGTGGGATGCGATGCGATGGGGATAAAGAAAGGACAGGACAGACCAGGACAGGGTGTGCGTGTGCGTGTGAGAGGGTGAAAGTGAAAGTGCATGTCAGACAGCGGGCGGCTCGGGGGCCATTAGGAGGTACGGCAGACGGGCCGTCGATGGACTGGCAGCTAGGAAACGAGAGCGAGGGTGTGAAAAGGGAAGGGATGTGAGGATGAAGCCAAGGGGGATAAAAGCAAGGGAAGGTCGAAAGCGACGTCGAGAAGCAACGTCGATGAGAGCCAAGACATGGTTGCTGAGTATGGGTGGATGGACGAGAATAGGAATGGGATCATGATATATGATAGAAGTGTGTGTGTGAGAGATCTCTGGTAAAGAAAGGTACCAGAAATGCCTGGACCCAACAGGACGGGCGAGACTGCTCGACCTAGGGACGTGCAGAGAGCCAAAGGCTCAAGGAGGAAAGCTTTCATTCATGGCTGACAGGGATCTGCTGAGACAAGCTATCGACCATGTGAAGTGAATGCATGGCGTGTGATGCCTTCATTGACCAGGGCGTAGGTTGGACAGGAACGTGGAGGGCGGAGGAAGCAGCTCGGAGCGTGGAGGGTGCGACGTCGGACGTGGCAGGAATTGGCATGTGGTTGTACAAGAGAGCCAGGCCAAGTAAAGACAAGCAAAGCAAAGCAAAGCAAAGCAAAGCGAGACATGTCAAGTCGAGAGAGACAGGGAGGTTTGACCTTGGAGGAGGGAGTTTGTGTTGTACACTTACAATGTATGTCATGACGTATCGTCGTCTCGGAGTCGAATCGCGGCAGAGGAAAAAACCTAAGTATCGAAGTATTATCGACGATTGGACGATGCTGCGAGACAGGGATGGGGTCTCCCTTTTGGCAGCACGAGACTGCACAAGGGACGTCGGGGGAGAGCTGCGCTGTACTGAGTTGTAGGTTGATTTAAAGCTGGAGCTGGTTTTCGGGGCGTCGCGGTCGTAAATAAGTTTATAGAAGAGGAGAGATTCGATGGGTATCGAGGCGAGACCTGGAGGCGCGAGCAGGGGCCGGATCGACGAGGGCGTGCGTAGGTACAAGTAATTAGGCGTGGGTGTGGTAGTACGAATAGCTCGCGCAGTGCTTGCAGTTGCAGTTGCAGACGGAGTGCAGTAGGGCTACAGGACAGGACAGGACAGGACAGGCCGTAGTAGCTGTTGTTGAAGATTCGATTCGGTTCAATTGGATTTTCGGTGGACCCAACAGGCCAGGGACTGCCTTTGTTCGGATGAATCGAATTGAATTGGATGGAGGGATGCTTGCTTTCGGAGCTCTCTGCTTGATTCGATGTCCGATTCGACCAGGGTGTGCTGTGGTATGGTATGGTACAGTACGGTATGGATAAAAGGTGGCAGCACCAAGATGTGCAATTGCTCCGGGCAAGATTGTCGAACAAAGAAATCGATTCGTTAAATAAACGTATCAGGTTAACCGAGAAGGCAAGAATGGCCTTTGACTCGCTCGCAAAGTTACGCTGCGCGGGGAAATATGTCGACAAGGACAAGGAGCTGCAGCAACCCAGTTCAGGTTGACGAGGCGTAAGAGAGACAGCGAGAGAGAGGGAGGGGCAATTAATGTAGAGAGCTCCAGGTAAACGGACGGAATATCGGCGGCGGAAAGTCGCGGCTGCAACCCCAAAAGCCAGATCCAGAGGATGGGCAAACCCAAATGATCGTATCGACAAAGAAAGTAGAGGGAGAGATGATGGAAGAGGAGGATGGCAATTGGAGGGGATTCGACGGAAACGACGGGATCGGATGGACAAGGTTTAGTTTGAGTTTGTGAGTGAATGAAGCCGAGCTTAAGGATGACGATGCCTGTATTTAAGGGCAAAAGTAGAATGGAAAGACACCGAGAAAGTAGCTGGTGGTGATCTTCTAGTGCATCACCATCATCATTATCATTGTCATTCAGTCCGTAGAGTCGGATTGAGGTTTCTTTGCTTTGGTTTCGATAGTACAAGCAGATGTCAACTCTCGTGGCTAGGTGTGGGGGTGGGCGTTTTTTAAAGACATCCATGGCCCCTCACGAACCTGAGAAACCGTTTGACCAAAGGAAAAAGGGCCTAACTAAGATAATTCACATCAGTCAATGAATGGGATCCAATAGGATATGACATGGGGAAACTTGTCTCCATTGCTTCCATTCGGTGGGTACCGTACTACAGACAAGCTAGACAGGCTAGAAAGGACAAGGATCGTGTGTGGGTGATTGATATCCATGCCAATGCCGATTCATCCAATCCTACGGAGTACTTGGCTCTTTTTTCCCTTCTCTAGCTCGATAATTTTGCTGAGATGCATTACATATTCTCTCTCTTGTCTAGGGTATGGCATGGCTGGAATTGGCGGCAACCGGCACGTCAGTCAGTCAGTCAGTCAGTCAGTCAGTCAACTGAGGTACCTTACAATCAAAACACCCTGGTACTAAACGTGTGTGGGCGTGCGATGTGTCCTGTGCGAAGATGAATTGTTTGGGCGACATGATATATCAAGGGTTGGCTGTTAGAGGTGAGTTTCGTATCTAATATTAATCTGAGAGAAACAGTCAGTCACATGAATATTTCCAACAAGCAATTTGTGATTAACTTTACCCGTAAGAAACCACATTTCTCGGACACGCTAAAAACCATCTTCTTGTTCCTAAGCATCCGCATCCAATCCACATCCACACACCATGTTTTTTTTTAATCTTCATCTATGACGATGAATCCGCAATGGAACAGCGGGCAGGAGAATTCTCACCGCAAGATATTCAGGGATACAACGACCTCAAGTATCAAGCATCACGATGGCCATGGCCTTGAATATGAGCAAGGCCTCGTACCTGACTTGAGTTGCTTCACATCATGACATGACCCACCATCAAATGCTAAAAGGAACGACGGTAACAAGCAGGAATAACCAGTCGTAATAAGGGTCCTCCGGTTGGACAGCCGATCCGCCGATACCTTTCCTCCAGTGAGAGGCTATCCCAATACCTTATTAACCTTTTCAAGGATCGGATCTTTACGACAACGATAACTTCCTAGGCTTGCTTACATATTAGTCGAGTACCTTGATCGCTGGGGTGCCAAAAATAAGCGGTCCAAAGATCTGTCAAGTCTGGTAAAAATCTACCCAAGTATTTTTAGTCACTTAGAACAGAGGTCTCAAGTTTCTTGTATCCCCTTGCTCAGGTTCCAAGCCGCCTCCGAGCGCCGGCCCCAGGGGAAATTCTGGTACAAGTGGGACCTGTTCCGTTTGCCCAGCCACCAAGTCAATGGATGAATTCTCGGCTTGTTTTCTTAGCTGCTACGCCAAGCCTGGCTGTATGTAAGCCATCCCGATGAGCAACACGGAACTTCCTAGAGACACTTCCTCCTCTGATCTAGCGGCTGTTATGATAAATTAGATGACCAATCCTGGCTGCTGTGTCTAAGTCAAGACTACTGTACGGAGTACTAGTCGGGGGCAAAGAGAAGAGAATCGAACTTGTTTGCCAGGATTGCTTCTAGAGCGAGCCTAGACGACGGACGGGGTCAACAAAAAAGTCTGGAAGGGAATCCCGATGCTGAGGCACTTATGGGGACGGATCCGATGGGATACTCCACTCATCGCGTGCGTGCGTTGGAATCGAAGCAATGGGGCAAGCAACAACAAGACAAGGGGTCCTCTTCTTTCGGAGGAAATGGTCGGACGTAACGGTACTTGAACGTTGCACTTCTCTCACGTCCTCGTCATGTTGGTCCAACAGAGCACGCACGGGCACGGCTCTCTACTCGGAGCGACTCAGCAAACAATGAAACCAACTTGTCGTAACACTCAGCTCACCCTGCGTTTAACAAATGTCAAAGGGTATATTATACAAGCCAAGAAACACACGGTAACATCGCAATCTTCAACAACGAAACACAGAGCCAAGAGAACCTATCAAACAACGGCCTCTAGCCCGAATAGGGTCTGGGCGGCAGTTGGCCATGGTCATTATGACAGCAGCTTTCACTGCGACGACACGAGGGGGCTGTTCGCACAGACACAGTTCGATTCTGCTTATTTGCTGGGTAACAAGGTAGTCTGTGCAACGTGAAGGAGAGAAAAGAGAAGGAAAGTTGACCCGTTCACGCGGGGAACTCTAAAAGTTCTCTTGTCTTGGAGTGGCATTGATTGCGAGCTATGGTAGCTGATGCCCTGGATATAATCTCCACCCTTCGAGAGAAGGAGATGAGACAAAGTTGTCGCTTCGGCGTGTGATGGAATAAGCAAAGTCTGACTATCACCTACATACAGCATCTCCTCGGTATGTTCTGGAGGCTCTCCCTGCTGTCGCGTGCCCGTCAACTCTATCCGTACATACATGTGCAGGCATACCTCGTCTTGCACATGTCGAAGCTGTCTCGTCTTCCTTCTCGCTTCCAAAGCAGTGGATTACAATACCTTGCCTTGCCTTGCTAACCATCCGCTGCTGTACCGAGAGCGGATACGATACGATGTGCGATGGTACCTCGTCTTTTTAGCCTAAGGAAACCTGGTTAGGCTTAGGTTACCTTTGGGCCGCCATCGTTCTTGTCTCCTCTTCTCTTCTGGTCCTTTTTTTTCCTCCCGCGCGAGATGGAGCCGGCCACAAAAGGACTCAGAACGGAGACCCCAGGAGCAATGACCAAGGGGGGGCAGGGGGGAATGACTTGTGACAGTTGTTCCAGAAGCCTTCGACGAAGAAAACAAACCCCTGTTTCGGTGGGTCGCTCACATTCACATTACTTGTACGGAGTACGGAGTAGTACACACACACACTATACAGCGAGATCCGTGAGAGACTGGGAGTGAGGCTGTCTCTGATATTTCCTTCTTTTGTGTCCTTTTTTGCTTTTGCTGAAACACTTTTGATTCATGATTCGTGATAACAGAGTCAGAAACCTGAGCTTCCTGAGCTTCCTTTCGTTTCTTTTCATTTATTTTATTTTATTTTCATTTCTTTCCTCATCAATGATAAGCCGGCAAATACAGCCTTGGCGATCCCTTGATATGGGTTCACAAAAGGTCCTCGTTCAATTCACTCACCTGGAACAGGACCCAAGTATCATTTGTCAAAGGACATTGCGGACGTCAAGATGAGCCCACGACGTGGTCGACCCCTGGAAATCGTGGTCAAGGCACCGAAACGAGTAGGTCCCACGATCTCTATCCCTGCACCCACGCGCCGAGAGAGTGATTTTGACAGGCGACAACCGCGGCAATGCAAAGCAAGCAAGCAAGTAATTGTGTTTTGAGTTCCGCTTCTTCCACGTGTGTTCTCATACATAGCATTGCTTATAATCTTAGTCTAGATCGTATACCAAGCAATAAGAGCTGAGAATTAAGGATCTGACTAGCTGTGAGTCCGTTGCTCTTGGCAATGAGTCCGAATGTCAACATGGCGCTGTAGATCAATGCTTGGGATCTCCAATACATGACATATGCACTGTACATGCCGCAAACACACTGCAGCATCACCTGCAGCACATGACCTGCAAAAATTATGGGATTATTCGGCCGAGGCCTATTGTATGAATGTACTGTAGGCACTGTAACATCTTTGCTCGACCAACCAACAAGCATGCTGCCGATACGCGTTGCATCGTTCAACCCCTTGTCAGTATATCTGCAACGTTGATACGGAGTAAAGATCAACGACGAATCAGACTCTGCGATCAATGACTGTCAATTAATCAACTTCTAATTCGTCTACTATATGTATGCGTATGTACAGTATCCGTACGCAATCATCACCAATGTGAGCCTGCCTATTGACAAACGTCATGTCAGCATAAGATGACTCGGCTCGGCGCGTTCCCTCCTCTCCCTCTGAAGATCATGATTTCTCAACACCCCTCGACGCCCGCTGTCCGTAATCTTTAGGAACGTGGAACGCCGTTGCAGTGAGATAAACGGGCACTGGGCTGCATCTGCCTGCATATGCAGCTTCTAAAGCATCCATCGGTTAACGACTTCTAAGGTCTAGTTTACGACGATCACTCGCCCTGGGCTCCACGTCTTCTTTTCTCTTTACTCCGTCCATTTTCTTTTCTCCTTCTTGTTTTTGATAAGCCATGATAATCTTTCATACGTCTCCAGAAGCCTGGGGGTCAAAAAGAAGAAAGAAGAAAAAAAGAAACAGCTGAGTCCTGAGTCTCGGGAATCCCGGCCAAGGGAGACCGAGAAGTGCTTGTGGCCATGGACTTGGACTCGGAAAAAGCAATTCACGGTCATCTTCACGCCCCCACCTCGGGCATGTACCAGCTTCCTCCAGGATCTTTGTCTGCGTGAATCTTTGTCTGGGTCCTAGATCGGTCCCGAGGCGAAGTCTGGTCGGTGATGCAGACGCATAATGCCGTTGCTATCCCTTCAGCTGATCCCCCCAGCCATTGATACAAGTGGAACTACGCTGACTCTTGAGTCGTACTCGTCTATCGGCTTGGTGGATCGGCTTCAATCCTGTTCTTGCAAAGGGGGCTTTCTTCTTGTCTCGCTCTCGAGGGCTTGTTTCAGCGTTTGCTTCTTCGCGTTGTCGCCTCTTCCCTCCCGGCGATCATTTGGTTCCGCTGGGCCGGATTTTGACGGATTTGCCGTACGTCAAGACACATTTCTGGTATGATCTCCTTGCCAAGCGATGACAGGTCGTGTGTGTGTAGGTCTCAGACAATGGCATAGCTCGATATGATGATGGAGCTGCAGGCACGAGATAATGGCATTGCATTTGTGGTTCACTTTTTGATGCCAGATACCCCAATGGGGCGAAGGGATAGCTTCATTCAGTTTGGATCTGACTTTCAGCCTCGATCAGGTTCCATTGAGGCTTGATGGCGATCTCACAGGGGCAATATGGGGTCGCGTGATGGCCGTTGAGTCCTGGAGTCTGGCGTTACACAAGTGACGATCTCAACTGGGTGAGTCTCTACAGTTGGCGTAGAGACGAGGTGCGACACATAGCAACAGTTTATCGAGTTCATACTCCTCTCCCTGTTCGTTCAGCCGCATCTCGATAAGCCAAGAGTGAGTGAGACCTGATTAGAATGCGATGTCTTTTCTGACGTCGTCGACGATCTACCGACAGCTAAGCTTGATGTGTCTGCAAGTTATCATTTATGAGGAGTCATATTAAGAAGCAGTGAACGCCCTCGATAGTTCATGGCTGAATCAATAACTTGCAGGTGACTGGCTTCCTGGATGCCCTGGATCAAACATCATGCAGTTGTCATGAACTTCAAGGACAGTCGTCAGGGCTGAAATCATGTTGGGCCCAAAGACAGTCCGGAGCTGTTCCGTGTCTTATCAGCCATTGCCTTGCCCGTTTCCTAGCAGGAAGGGATATCCTTTGCTTGTATTCAGTCTGTCTTACTCGTCCTCCAAGTCGAGAATTTCCGTATGTAGGAGCAAAAGCGGGAACTCTGGGAGAGAACCGTCCGAGTCAGCCCTGTCTCGACTACTACAGAATGAGTTCGATGTGACGATCAATAGTGGATGTGAGTCTTTAGTCCAGAGCCGGTGCTTGATTGCGCATTGCTAGCTGAAGGTCGCTCAAAGCCTCAACCCCGATTCAAGCCGGGCGAAGCTCCCGGGCTCATGTCAAGTTTGTCTGGATGAAAACGATGAACTGTTCCGATATCGGTGATGGTGGCATTATTGTCAAAGAGAATGTTTCAAGCCATGCATGATATTCAGGCTGGTTTCGTTTGAATTGTAGGGTAAGTTCAGCAACATTTACCTCGCAAAGCAACAATATCCATAGAACACGCATTCAAGACTTTACTTGTGAGTAGATTAGAGGGTTTTTGGAACGCTTGTCATTCCGAAGTCACTCTTTCAAGAGCCATGTATGTAGCTAGTGTTGATATCAAATTGCCCTTTGTTGTCAATGAAAATAAAACCCCAAACCTAAATATCTAATAGCATGACTGACTATCACAAAAATACCCTGCAGATCAAAGCTCTCCGCAGTCCAAACCCGGCAGTTAAAGCCAACATTTAACCAATACCGTGGGTTACGTGAGCATAATAAAACAACAAATAACTAATAGATATTTACAAATCTTCAAATAAAGTCAAAGATCGTTCGCATTTCGAGTCCAAGCTAACCTAAAACCACGTGCAAGTCTATAATTTACACAATTGGAGGCTGATGCGTGGCAAGGCAATTGTCTAGGTTAGCTCAGTTTATCTGGGCTGACAGATGTACTGTACCGCCTCACTCTTGTTAGCCAAGCCAACAAGGCATCAAGCTGTTCGAGGTGTAGATGTTAGTTATCAGTTGTTGACGATTCGGAATGGTTACACTAGGGCTTTGGGTCAAATACATACACGCACAAAACAAGCGCACGGTTTCTCGAATCTTGTATAACTCACTCATCATCTCTGTCCTCACCTCATCACTCAACATGTCCTACCTCAAACGTCCTTCACGCTCAGTAGCACTCAACCCCCGTCCAAGATTCCCTTTGAGGCCCCGCCACTGACTATGGCAGGGCGAACCGTCTCCACCAAATCGCCAAACCCTGGCGTGGACAGTGGACTCTTAGCAGCGTGGAGACGCTGTGTTTGGCTGGTTTTCGGCCTCCGGTGGACTTATCTACCGCCCTGTTCAGGGAGTAAAAAGACTTGAGACCTTCAGAAGAGGATGCTAAAATAAAATCCGACAAGGGCCATTTAAGCTAAGGCTAGAGCTATCTGAATATTTTTATTACTTAAGATAGATTTATTTTATTTTATTTTATTTATTTATTTAATTAGCTATTTTAATATTCCATAGGATAGATTTAAGCCACTTAGTTAAAATAATATATTAACTTTTTCCCTCTTTTAAATAGAATAAATTCTATTTTTCTTATAGTTAATATTAACTTTTAATAATTAAGCTATTAAATATATAGTTTTATTAATAATATAATTAACTTAATTTTTATAAATATATAATTAAATATTCTCTTTAATATAATTATAGTAAAAAATTAAATAGCCTTTTATTTTCTTAAATTTACCTAAATATTATAGATTTAGGCTTTACTTAAGCCTCTATAAGATTATATAACTTAAAGGTCTAGTCTAGATTTAAGCTAAAACCTAATAGTATATAAAGAGATTTCCTTAAAGAATCTTTTTTCTTTCTTTAAGTTTAATAATATTTATATTAATATCTTTTTAATTATAGCTAAAAAGTTAATTTATAATAATTATTAAACTTTTTATAACTTAAAATATTTATAACTCTTTAGTTATTACTTACTATAAAGTAATTAAAATATAAAATATAAAAATAAATAATAAATACTTTATAGATTTTAATTAAGGCCTAATATAATAGCCTTTTTAATAATTAATAGCCTAAAATATAATTACTATCTTTAATAATATATAAGTTTAATAAAAGTAAATTTATATAAACTTTTAAAATAACTTTAATACCTTTTAGAGCTATATTAAGACTATAATTTAAAGGTAAATTTTTAATACTGTTAATATAATATAGCCTTTAACCTTTTAGATTACCTTTATATTAATACCTTAATTAACTATTTCTTAAGTAATAACTAGAAGTAAATTAAAATTACTATAATATTAATATCTATTAGTTATTTTTAAATTTAATAGCATTAAGGCAATATGGCTATTTTAAAAGCTTATAATAAAATATATATTAAAATTATAAGTAGTTAAAAATAATAATAATAAGAATTAATAAATATATATCTTTATAAATCTAAAAGGTAATATATTATAAAATATTAAGTTATTTTTTAAGTTTAAATTATATTTAAATTTTAATTTAATTAATTTCTTTAATTACTTAAAAAATACCTATAAAAATTAATATTAATAAGAAATTATATAAATTAAGCTTAAATAAATTTATTAATATAAAATTAAATTATTTATAAAGTTTTTTATTTACTTTAACTAAAAGCTAATTACTATAAAAGGCCTAAATTAAAATAATAATATTAAATTAATATATCTTTTTTTTTTCCTTATTATTAGCCTAATAAGACTATTAAGCTTTTAACTTTCTATCTAAAGGCTTAAATAATAAGGCCCTTATAATAGGCCTATATCTTAAAGGTTAAAATTATATAAAGTTTATTTGCCTTAATGGTATAATTACTGCCTTAATTAAGTAGTATTAATACTGCCCCTTAATAGCTATATTAGCTTTCTTTCTTTATCTTACTTAAAAGATCTTAAATTAACCTTTTTAATATATTAAGCTAAATTTATTATACTTAAGTATATTCCTTAATCTATTAGTTATAGTTATTAATATTAATTATAGCTATTATTATAATGCCTATTATATATAATAGCCTACAGGCTAATTAGGCCTATTATATAATTAACTATAACCTTATTAATATAATTAAATTAATATTAATAGAAGCTATAGGCTATAAATACTATAAGCTTTATATAATAACTATAGCTATTAAAAAGAACTTTTTATTAAAGAATTAATTTAATTTAATTAAAATAGCTATTTTTAATTATATCTTAATTAATATAATTAATCTTATAAATTTAAATATTCTAGGTTATATAATATCTTTAAATTAGCTAGCTAAAGAGCTATTATAACTAAAGGACCTAAAAGAAGCTATAAAGTAAGGTAAGACCTTAATAACTAATTAGGCTACCTTTTTAGCTGCCTTTTTAGGTAATTTAACTAGCTATAAAGAGTGGCTATAAAATATAATTATTAAGGCTAAATATATACTTAGCTTTTTCCTGCTTATATAAGGGTTAAGGATAAATATAGGGTAATAGCAAGGTTTTACTTAAATATATTAGACTTAAGATAGATAGAGAGGTTAAGTAAAGCCTACTAAAGGAGGTAGGGTGCCTTATAAACTAAAGGTTTAAAGAAATTAAGTTAACTTTTATATAAGTTAGTTAGTAAAAGTTAAATTAACTTAAAATTAATAATAACTCTATTAATTAAATATATATACCTAGGCATATAACTAATTAACCTTATATTTAAAAATAAAAAAAGTAATAATAATAAAAAAGTAGTAATTTAAATTAAAGTTAATATATCTTTAATATATATTAAATAAAGGTATATAAAATTATAGTATTAATTAAGATATTTCTTAAGATAATTATAAAAAGGCAATAAAGATATATTATAGTATTACTATAAATATTAAGTCTTAATAGTTAAAGAAAAAGTTCTATAAAACTAACTTAAAGCCTATATTTATCTTTTTATTACTATAAAAAGATAGTAATAATAGTTTAAAGATAATTAATATTAATATAGCTTTTATAAAAAGGTTTATAGCTAAATAAAAGGTAAGGCTAATATAGACTTAAAATTAAATATATTAAAGGGCTTTATAGATCTCTATAAAGACCTTTAATAAATAAAAATAAAAAAGATAATACTTTTATTATAAAAGCTAGAATTACTAAACTTAAAACTGCTATTTAAATTAACTTTAATATCTTTAGTAAGAAAACTACTATATTTATAAATTAATTATAGATAATAAGGATATAAAGATTAAAAATAATAACTAAAGGTTAAAAAACTAGCTGCCTTTATAATAAATTTTATATAAAAGCTAAAAGTAAAATATAAAAGATCTATATAAAGTTATATAAAAAAAAAAGAGAAAAATTAATAATAAATTAATAGAATTATAAATAGGCTATTTTTATTAATTTTAATTTTATTTAACTTATTAAAATTTCTTAATATATAAATTAATATAAATTATAATTACTATAAAGTAATAAATAAAAAAACTACTTATTAATTAAGTCTAAAAATAATTATATTATTAAAATAATAAGAAATTAAAACTATAATAAAGATATTAAAAAAAGAATATATTTTTAAAGAATTTATTATATTTATTATATAGATAGCCTAAAAGGTTATTAATATAAATAGCTAAAAAAATTAAATATTTTTTTATATTATCTTTAATTTAATTAAAGATATAATTTTAAGCCTATTTTAATTAATATATAGAGATATATATATTTATATTAATTAATAAGAATTAATAATTAATATAGTAAAAAGGCTTATTATAAAATATAACTAAAGGTAGTAAGATATAAAGGCAGTTATAGTTATAATTAGCCTAATATTTATTAATACTTTATAATATTAATTAAAGTAAGGTAAAGAATTAAAACTATTAGTAATTATAAGCCTTTAAGAAATTATTTATATTTTAAAGGTTTAAGCTCTATAAATAAAGTGCCTTAACTTTAGGCTAAAAGAGGATTAAATATATTTACTATTAAAGTTAAATAAGTTTTATAATCTCTTTAACTTTATAAAGGCTAATTTATTACCTTTTTACTAAAAAAAGGTAAATTATTATATTAAACCATATAAAAACCTTAATAGCTTAAACCTTAAGCTTTTATAAAGATTACTATATAATATATTAAAAGATTACTTACTAAAAGTATAATAATAGGTTATAAAGTTAATAAATAAAAGATAGATTTAAGCTAATTCCTTTTTAATTATAGTATTTATCTTTTTAATTAAAAAGTTAAAAAGAGAATAATACTTTTATATAGATTATAAAGCATTAAATAAAGTTATTTAATAAAATTATTACTTACTTTTATTAATTAAGGAAATACTATAATCTTTAATAAAAGCTAAATAGCTTATTAGTTAAATATTTAAATAATATTTTATAAGCTTTAAATAGCTAAAAAGAAAAAATACTTTATAGCTTTTTAAATATACTTTAGGCTATTTAAATAACTTATTATATTATTTAAGTTAATAAGTATTTTAACTACTTTTTAATATTATATTAATAAAGTATTAAAAATATCCTTAAGTAATTATATAATAATATACTTTAATAATATCTTAATTTACTTATTAAGCTAATAATAAAATTACTTATAAAAGATTAAAAAGATATTATAAAAGCTATAGGCTATAGGCCTTAATTTTAACTTAAAGAAATATAAATTTATAATAAATAAAGTTAAATACTTAAGGTATATTATAAAGGTAAAAGTAAAGGTCTATTTTAATTTTAAAAAGATTAAAGCTATCTATTTATAAAAACCCTCTATATAACTATAAAGGATTTAAAGCTTTTTAAGGTTTATTAATTTCTATTATAACTTTATTTAAAGATTTATTACTTTAATTATATCTTTTAATTACCTTATAAAAAAAGGTTTTCTTTTAATAAAAACTAAAATAAATAATAGCTTTTAAATAGCTAAAAAAGTGCTTTATAATAAAATTAATATTAATATAATAAAGACTAAAAAGGAAAATAGTAATAAAAGCTAATAGCTTTAAAAAGGCATTAAAGGATTACCTTTTATAAAAAAATAAAAAAAGTATTTTATATTTAATAGCTTATTATTTAGCCTCTTTAACTTTAGTTTAATAAAATTATATAATTTATAATAAGAAGTTTTTAATAATAATAAGCTGCCTTAAGGTATAATTAACTAAACTTTAAGGAGTCTAAAAGCTATTTATAATTTTAATTAACTATAAAAATTTAAAATACTTTATAATAATAAAGGAGATCTTAAAATATTAAGTTAAATAAATAAACTTACTTTTTTATTATAATTATATACTTTACTATAGGCTAGAAAGAGAAGCTTTATAATTAAATGCCTTATTATAATAAGATTAAAACTATTAAAAGAAGGTAAAATAAGTAAATTAAATTATATAGCTTATTAAGATATTACCTATAGTAATTATATATAATTATAGGCCTAGCCTAAAAGAGAATAAAAAATAGATAGATATATAAAATAAATTTAATTTAAAGGAAAATAGAAAATAAATAAATATATAAAATAGGCTTAATTTAAAGGAAAATAGAGAATAAATAGATATATAAAATAGGTTTAATTTAAAAGAAGATTAAACCTTATTAATAGGCAATAAAGTCTTTTAAAATATTATACTTTAAAAGCTATAGAATTAAAGTATAGTAAGCTTTTTAACCTATAGCTATAGGCTTTAAGCTATAATTAAAAAAGATTAAAGGTTTCTTAAAGAAATTAAAATTAAAAAATAGGTTTAAGACTGCAGTATTAATAATTAAAGAATACTATTATATAAAAGGAAAATATAACTTTTTACTTAAAAATTACTAATAATTATAGTAATTTAATAAGTATATAATTTATTTCTATTAAACTATTTAAAGAAAAATAGTATATTTTAGGCCTTATATAAAGACTATTATTAAAATAAAATATTTTAAGATATATAAAAATTCTATAAAAACTGCCACTATAGTAATATATATAAAAGCAGGTAATAATACTAAAGCCTATTATAATAGCTATTTATATTAAATAGATATTAATTAATATTATTAATTAACTTTATAATAGAATTACCTATATAAGCTAAAGGTAACCTTACCTTCTTTATAGGTATTATAAATAGACTTTTAAAATTTAATTAACTTAAGGTAATAGTATTTATTTTAATTAAAGTATATATACTGCACTTTAAGGACTATTAATAGAGGTTTTATAGATTTCTTAAAGATATAATATTTAATTAAAATTTAAATTAATTAAGTAAGTTTTAAAAAATACTTTATAGCTTAATAAGAATAAGGTAATAACCTTTTATAGTATATTACCTCTAAATAAATAAAAATATTAAATATATAAATTAAAAAATATAGTTAATTTTATAACTTTTAATAGCCTTTTATTAATTTAATTAAACTTTATATTTTACTATAATATAAATATCTTTAAATAATAAAGTATTATTAATAATAAAGTTTAATTTAAATTACTTACTTTATAGCTATAAGCTAGAAATTATTAAGTAACTTATTAACTTCTTAAAAAGTAAGACCTTTAATAAAGGAAAAGTAATGCAGTTTATAGCCTAATTAAAAGATAGGCTTAAGGTAATTTAAATAGTTTATATATTTATATAATAGTAATACTAAAAAGTATATAATAGAGATTAATAATTAGTAAAATGCTTTTAAGTTAAAAATATAATATAACTAAATCTCTAAAACTTTAAAATAAATTAATTATATAAAAAACTTAATTAAATAACAGTTAAATATAAAGTAAAGGCTATATTATTACCTCTAACTATTAGATTTAATATCTCTTAAAGGATATATAATATTTTCTATATAGACCTTATTAAATAGGCAGTAATAGACTTATTACTATTTTAAATATTATAGAAATTAAAACTTAAATTAACTTTAATGCTATAAGAAAAAAGTAAAAAATTAATAAAGTAATATAAAGTAAAAAAGATATTAATAGCTAGAAATATAAAAGAAATAAGTAAAAATAAAAATATATTTATTAAATAAAAAAGWTAAATAACTTTTATTTAAAAATTATTAAAAAATATAAAAAATATTATAGTATTAATAAAATATAAAAAGAAATAAAATAATATAATAGTTTATAATAGCCTATAAAAGATATAATAATAATAATAAAAAAGATTATATATTTTAAAAACCTTAATTAAATTTAAATTAAATTTAGCTTTTATTTACTTAAAATATATAGAAATTAAAGATATAATACTATTAAATACTATTTTTATTATTATCTCTTTTTTTATTACCTTTTTTATTACTTTTATTAAAGTTATTACTTTTATTTAAAGAGAAAGAGCTTTTAATAAGCTTTAAAAAGTATCTTAAAAATAAAAAGGTTAAAGAAAAAAAAATAAAAAAATAAAAAGTAAAGGCTTATTTTTATATCTCTTTAAAGTGCTTTTTAAACTATTAATACATTAATAGTAAGAAGAAATAATAAAGGTAAGTAAATAGCTAATAGCCTATTTAAAAGCATTAAAGGCCTATATAAAATTAATATTTTAAGTAATAATAGCCTTATAATTAATATAAAAGTCTTTTTATATTTTAATAAAAGTAAAGGCTAATATTTATATCTTAATAGTAATTAAATTAAAATTAGCTTAATACCTAGCAGTATTAAGAAAATAAAAGGCAAAAGGCTATTATTAAATATTAAGTATATTATAATATATAAATTAAAACTAAAAGTAAAAAAATAAAAGGGATTATTATATACATAGACAATATAGCTAAAAGTTTAGTAATTTTAATTAATATTTAAAAAGTTATAAAGTTATTATTATTAAGTAATAAAAGGACTTTAAAATTAAAGCTTAATAGCTTTTTTTTTCTTTTTAAAGTTAACTTAAATATTTATATATTTCTTAAAGGTTTTATACCTTTTAATAATATATTAATATTTTTTTATAAAAGCTATAATATTATAATAAAAATAATATAAATTTAGGCTAATAGTAAAGAGGTTATATAATTAATTATAATAAAACTTTACTTAAATATAGCATTTATATAAAGAAGTATTATTAAGAATATACTTTAAGAAATAGCTATAATTTATTAAGTAATTAAGGCATTTTTTATAAAGGAAAAAAAAAGTAATAAGTAAAGTAAAGTCTTTATCTTTACTATTATCCTTATAGAGAATTATTATTATTATTATTACTTTTAATAATAGTAATAATAAATATATTAAATAAAAAAATAAAGAAAAATAGAAATTATAAAAATAAAAAATTAAAAAAGTTATTAATAGAAATATAAAAATTAAATTATATTTAAGCTAAATAAAGACTAAATATATATAAATAAAAATATAAAAATAAATATAAAAAAAAAAGAATATAAATAATAAGAAAATAGGCTTATTAAAGAGAAAATTAATAAATAAAAAAGAAAAAAAGAGTATAAATAATATTAACTTATAAAACTTATAATATAGTAATTTAAAAAGAAAAAAAAAAGAAAGATTAAATTATATAAAGTAAGTTAAAATAAAAAAGGTATAATAAATATTAGCCTAAAAATATATATAAATTATAAAGGGCTTAAGTTAATAAATATAAAGGGCTTAAGTAAATAAAATAATAACTCTATATATATTTAATTTAAAACTCTAAAAACCTATAATTAAAGTTATAATAGGCTTTAGGCTAGAATTTAAATATTTTATAACTAGAAATTTATATAGTTTTAAATTAAACTTTTTATATTTAAGAATTAAATTAAATAGAACTTAAAATTAAAGCCTTTGTATATTATAGACTAGAATTAATAAGGCTTTAAATTAAAGCTTTTAATACTATAAAACTATTTTTAATATATAAATAAAAGGAAAGAGATAATCTTTTTATAAAAAGTAAAAAAGATAAATAAAGAGATATATATTATAAGCTTAGGCTTTACTTAAGCCTTTATAGGATTATATAACTTAAGGGTCTAATTTAAACTTAAGCTAAAACTTAATAGTATATAAAGAGATTTCCTTAAGGAATCTCTTTTCTTTCTTTAAGTTTAATAATATCTATATTAATATCCTTTTAATTATAGCTAAAAAGCCAGTTTATAATATTAAATATTAAAATATCAAAATAATATTAATTAAAAAAAAATTACCTTTTTATTAAAAAAAAGAATTATTATTTTTATTATATATATAAAAATATTTAATACTTTAATATAAAAAAGCTATTTATAGAAAATTATAAAAAGCTTTAATAAAATATAAATTAAAATCTCTTTTTAAGGCTTTAAAAATAAAATAATTATCTTTTTTATTTATTTATATACTTTAATAAGCTTAATTAAATTAAATTAATAATTTTTAATTATAGGCTTTTTTTAATAAATCTATCTTTTTAGGTATTTTAATTTATTAATTACTAAATAAAATAAATAAAGATTTTAACCTTATATATAAAATAAAAATAACTTTTTAGCTAAAAGGTTAACTTCTTAAAAAAGATAATTAATAATAATAAAGTATAGATATAAAGTATTTTATATAATATAAAGACTATTAAGATAAATATAATTCTATAAAGGAGAAAGAGGTTTAATAATATAGCCTAAAGGAAGCCCCTTAAAAGCTTATATTAATAATAGTGGTTATAAATGTAGATAAAATATAACTTAAAATACAATAAAAAACACTTTATGTCCCCTCAAAGAGGAACACTTAGGATAGAAGTCCTAAGTTTTCCTGCCTCTGCTAGCCCCCCACGGGATGCAGCTCGGCAGCGGCGGGTCTGTGCTGGCCCGTTGAGGGGGTTGATTGGTGCAAGAGTCGTGTTTGGATTCAGCCTTGTTGAGGTTGATAACACGACAATGCCTGGAAGACGGCGGTTGGAGCATCATCAATGGACGGGTTTAAGCGAAGTGTTTAATGTAGATCAATATGAGGAGTATTATGGGGGTTCGGTCTGCTGATGTTTGAGCGAGAGTGCGTGAAGACTATGTTTCAGAGAGTCAACAAGATTAGACCTTACAGGAGACGTGCATTTAAAGATCAGCGAATGTTGACAGCTACCTTATGCTTACCTGGTATGGACCCCGAAAAACAAGCCCAGAGCCACACAATCAAGGTCCCCTCCCCTGTTCAACATCAACCGCCGTCAATGGCAAGTCATCTCTTGCAAACAACATGTTACAGCCAATTGAAGTCTGTCCCCTAGGTTTATTATCCAATGTGTTGTTGTCTCGTGGCACTGCATGAGGCAGCCGCCGTCTTACAGGGGCCTAGGCGGGAGACATGGTGATATCTGGAGCTCCGTTAAATCGCCTAGGGAGCTGGGAGCCTAGCCTGGGTAAATAAAGTAGCTCCAGTTTGACTGTCCGGATGACTCTTTTTTTCTTGATGTGTCAAGCTCTGGTTGAAAGTAACACAGGATTGCATAGCTCCATTGTCTTTTCAAGATGTATACCATGAATATCATTGAGCTTGAGGTGACTGTAGCATTGTGAACTTCTGGAACCCGGTGGGTCCATAGAGTTATCTTGCGTACTGTACAGCTCAAGTCATCATCTTTTATTTAGTAGCTACTAAGGTATCGTATCATGAAATGTCTGGTACCTAGGTATGGATGCTTCTATTCGCTAGGTACCTATGTGCCCGCCAAGGTACTGTGCAGGCTGTAGGTACCTCAATGGCACACAAGGTCAGCCCCCGTCTTACTCCATGTCGTACTCACCTCACCTTGCACATCGATTCCATTGGCTGCCTGCAGTCTACATCAAACAACTAAGCAGGCAGCTACCGCCTCAGCCTTAATTTTGAACTTCTCTTCTTCCGTTCTCAAACATTTCCAGATTTTCTCCCCTCCTTCTTTTCTTATCTTTACGGCGTCTCCTCGATAGTTGCTTGATTGCCTCTCAAGTTCAGTGTATCTTCTAGGCCGCTTCTCCTCTCTCCCGTGCCTTTCGTAGGTCTTTATCAATATCATCTCCTCGCTCGCACGCGATCTCTCTCTCCGTCTCCCTCCCCACCCCCGCTCCGGCTGTCCCATCCGCACATCCGCAGAGCTACCTACCGCCCGGTCCCTGCGTGTTCACCACTTATCTTTGCTTGCTTGCTAGCTCGCTAGCTGTTGAGAAACCCATATTTGGGAGTTGTAGCTTTATCTTAGAGCAAACCAACCAGCTCCAGTGCAATCCAGTTCACCTCACTTCATTTCAGTGCAATGCAATGATGGAGCTTGAATCTACAGATATCAACTTTTCCGTCACATGGCTACTTGGTCTCAAGCCAAAATCCACGTATCCTTCATGGGCAAGAGACTTCCTGACCGATGAACCACATTTCCTTGTGAGCCGTCTTCTCGGCCTGCTTCCAACTCGCAAACCCCGCCGGCGCTTGAGAAGGCGGCGCAATCGTTCCAAGACTGTAGTTGTACCTGAGGAGCCTCTCAAGGAGGATGACCAAGATGCAGACGACCAAAACACGGACGGCTTCGGTCTAGGGAAATTATACGGTGATATTCCATACGAGACTGATGATGATTCCGAGTCTGAAGCTGAGGACGCACCTGTGGTGGAAGAGGAGCCACCTGTCTTGGCTGAGCCAGCGTTCCTGGAACTTTGCAAGATGATGGAAGATCTTCTGGATGAAATTGAGTAAGTCGCTCCTCGAATGCTTGGAAATGTCGACTAATTCGCCACAGAAAATCACAGCAAGATGATACCGACGACTCGGACAACGAATCGATTGACGGTCTAGAACCCGAAGCTTGCCAAGATGAATCCCCATCAAGAATCGAGTGGTTGCGACAAAAGAAGGTGGAAAAGGCAGAGAACAAGTACCTCGACCGAGTCATGTCTTTAACTGGCCTCGAAGAAGTCAAGGCTTTCTTCTTACAAGCAAAGGCGAAAGTCAAGGCCGCTCAGAGGCGGGAGACCGACCTGAAGAAAGAGAACTTTGATGTAGTCTTCACGGGAGGTGAGGGAACAGGCAAGACAATGCTGGCTCGCCTGTATGCCAAATACCTGATATCTCTTGGCGTGGTCAAGAAGTCTGGTGTTTTCACTGGAATCAACAGATTTTCGGCATACAACATGTCTAAAACATCGACTTTGGGCACCATACACAACACAAGCAATGCCTGTGGTGGCTGCGTAAGTGAATGCCCTATCACCAAGGCTAGGGATCGCTAATTTTCGTTAGATTGCCATCATTGACCACGCTCATTTAATGAACAGTGACGATTGTAATCTCTGGAGCCTCTACGTTCGCTCACAAGACCTGCCCGGAAAAATTGTTCTAATTGTAGCCGGTAATGGCGAATGGGGATTGTCAGACTTGATGGGTTACAGTGCTGAGGTGTCCAGTCACTTTCCTGTTCTGAAGTTGCCAAATTACACAGCAGAAGAGCTACAAATAATATTCCATGGCCTCATGCGAAAGTGGTTCAAGGGCAGAATGGAAGTTGAGGACGGCTACGATGGCCTGCATGTCAAGATTCTGATCCGCAGAATCGTTTCAGGGGCCAGTGACAAGACATTTGGTAACATCTGGCCAGTCAAAAAGGCATTTGTCGAAGCTTGCAGGCGTCAAGTTGGGCGCTTTATTCAAGCTCGTAAGACAGGGAACTACCCGGAAGACTTCAAAATGACCAAAGAAGACCTACTGGGTAACAAGCCTTCTCTTGGGCCCGAGAAGAGTCCTGCTTGGAAAGAGCTTCAACAACTCGTCGGGTTGGACGATGTTAAGGAGGCGATACTTGCGGTGGTCAACCAAGTCAATCAGAACTATATCCGAGAAATGCGCGGCGACGATCCCTTGCACGTTTCACCAAACCGAGTCTTCTTGGGACCTCCAGGTACCGGCAAAACCACAGTTGCAAAGCTCTATGGTAGGATTCTAGCAGATTTCGGGCTCTTGTCCAAGGGCGATGTCGTCACCAAGACTCCAGCTGATCTTCTCGATCGCTACATCGGAGGATCTGAGAACAACACGCAAGAGGCTCTCCGGGAAGCAAAGGGCAATGTTCTGATCATAGATGATGCCCACATGCTTGACCCGGGCACCAATGGAAGTGCTGGTAGTTCCAAGAATGGTGATTTCAGAGGTGGCATCATCGACACGATTGTTGCAGAGGTAACTGGAACTGCTGGAGAGGATCGATGTGTTATCCTCTGCGGCTACCCTGACCAAATGAAAGAGTTGTATGCAAATGCCAACCCCGGTCTGGCCCGAAGATTCCCGCTGAATAATGCGTTTGTCTTCGACAACTTCAGTGAGGATACCTTGGGTAAGGTGCTAGACCTCAAGTTGGCAAAGGAGAAGCTGGTTGCTACCGACAAGGCCCGCGAGGTCGCTATGGAGGTACTGAAGCGAGCTTCTGTCCGGCCAAACTTTGGCAATGGCGGTGAGGTGGACAATCTTTTATTCAAGGCCATCTCAGCACGTTTCCGTCGCACTGCCAAAGAGCAGAGATTACATAATGAGGATCTTGATCAACTTCCTCTAGAACCTCAGGACTTTGATGCCAACTACGATCGACTATCACAAGCTGCGACAAACACGCGGGCATTGTTCGACGAGTTTGTAGGCTTCGAGGAAATCATCTCCAAGTTCGAATCGTACCAGTACATGGTGCAAGGTATGCGACTGCGCAATGTCGACCCTCGGCCCTATGTGCCCTTCACCTATGTCTTCAAGGGTCCTCCCGGAACTGGCAAGACATCGACTGCGAGAAAACTCGGCCAGATATTCTATGACATGGGTCTGATTGCCGCACCAGACGTCGTTGATGTCTCGGCATCACAGCTTGTCGGTGAATATTGTGGCCAAACTGGCCCCAAGACACGCCGATTGCTCGAATCGGCACTCGGCAAGGTTCTCTTCATAGATGAGGCTTACAGACTCAATGGCGCTCGTGGATCGTTTGCCGAAGAAGCAGTCAGCGAGCTTGTTGATGCTGTGACAAAGCCTCAGTTCGCACGCAAGCTTATCATTGTGTTGGCAGGCTACGAGGAGGATATGGACCGTCTTCTTCGTAGTAATCAGGGTATCAAGAGTCGGTTCGCAACCGAGTTCACTTTCCGTACCCTTCGATCGGAGCAGTGTATTGAGCAATTACGACAAGTTGTTGGAAAGGTGGGCATTACTATCCAAGCAACACCAGAGATGGATACTACCACTCGCACATCTTTGTTCTCACTGCTCCAACGTTTGAGCAACGACAAAGGCTGGGCCAGTGGCCGCAGCATCGAGACCCTTGGTGAGCGACTGATTGGACATATCTTCAAGGAATGTGCCATCAAGGGTTATACTGGCAAGGACCTTATTGTTTCAGGGCGTGAGTTGGTGACCATATTGGGACAGGCATCTGGTGTCCCTTACGCCAGCATTAGAATGCGAGGTGGTCAGATCCCTATGGGCGCTAAGGTGATGACCCTTAAGGATCTGGAGACATCGGAGTAGAAGAGTAGACGGACGGGACGCGATACTGCAAGAGGTTTTGAAATAGCGATATGTTTTCTTCAGCGTGTTACATCGAATCTGGCTATTTTTGGTACGAGAAGGGTGCATCCAAGAGCAAGGCGATATCAGCATTAGGTTGAATCGGAGTTTTGGAGCAGCATGTTTTCTCTCAACAGTTTATCCACGTTAGCAACTAGTGAGCTATCGCAACGACAGTAATGACTTTTGAATCACTCTTCATTTGCTTCGATTTATTCGTATACCATCTGTCACTGACTCTCTCGCTTCCGGGTGGTTGCTAATCATTAATCCAGTGTAGAGATATGAGGGAGGGCTTCTCCTTAATCTCTATTCAGGCGTTAGTGAATGGGATTCACGATGGGCAAGAATGCAGAGATGATGGATTAGGTCCGTTATGTTGTTATCAATTCTGTCCATCTTATCGTCTTATTGACGCCCACAAAGCTAGCTGTGACAGGTATCTGGTCTATATGAAAGACTCCCCGTTTTGTGATGCCCACACACCTTTAAATTCGAAGTACAGATTCGTATGACCAGACATACTTCTATACATATTCTTCTGAGCTCGACATTAGTCTATACAAAACTATTCACCTGCGCTACTGTGCCGCAACCTATTTGATTTGGAACGGCTGGATGCTACAGACGTGGTTTTGCTAGGGCTGTTGTACTCGTCTGTCCGGAGAAATTTCGATCCGTGGATCTCGACAGCGATGCGGCTACGCTTAGTAGACGTTTGAGGAGGAGCAGGAGGAGTCGAGCTCGGTGTAGACGAAACTTGATTGACTCGAGATCCGCTTCTGGGCTTTGAAGATTGTGGGGTGTTTTCGATAGAGGCTGACTCGGACTCAAGTCTCCTGATATTGATGATAGGGTAAACCTCGATACCTATACGAGCTGGTACCGCAGAAGGAACTGCAGCAGTGGAGTAGTGATGCTCGTCTGCGAGGCTCTGAATCCATGCCTCGCAGAATACAGCACCCAAGCTCACCGCGACCTCACGAGCAACACTGTTGCCAACGATTTTGTACTGGTCACTTGGGATACCCAACAGGACTTCTTCGTCCCTAAACCCCTGTGCTCGTCGCGCCTCCATGATGGACAAGACGCGAGGCTCGTGCCAGTGTAACGTGCGGCCGTTCTTCGCATCGTCCGGACTTTGGGTCTTGACGACTGTGACAAAGAGATGGTCCGGTCGTTGTCGGCCATATGCGTTCGAGCTCGGGTTTCCTCGTCCCAACCCCTTATCGGTGCGCTCAGGAAATGCTAGGCGCTCGCTTGGCGTCATTACACCTGAACCAGCCTTTTTCAGCTTGCGACCATACCAGGCCTGTGCGAAGTTCATACCCCAAGGCTGAGTTGGGATGAGGTGAATCCTACTTCGCATTAGAGGCGTGATGCCTACAGACACCCGATGGTCGGGGTACGGTACGCATATATCTGGCTTTGAATCATGAATAGGGGGCAGGTCGGCAGTGGAAGCCTTCGCAGACACAAAGTCAAATGGTGTGGCAGCCGGCATAGCGCGCTCAGCCATAGGTTCCCCAGTAGGGAGAATACCTAGACTAAGCCTGGAGGTATCTTGCGGGTGACCATGGGTTTGATATGGTGCGTGAGGCAAGCGGTGGCCTGGTGCAGCAAAAGCCAGGAACACACGAGAACGACGCTGAGGGGCACCGCAGGCAGAAGCATCGAGAAAGAAAAAGTGTGCTTGATAACCCAAGCCTACAATGGCACAAATGAGTTGACTGAACACGTCTTGATCTCGATTAGCTTTCTTTTGCACGATTCCCGGAACGTTCTCAAGTAGACCATATCGTGGACGGTATAGGTCAACGCACGACGCAAAGGCTGCTACCAACGACTGGTTCTTCCGCTGAGCGGCAGTTGTTTTATCGTTGGTCAGCCGAGAGAAGCCTGGACAAGGGCTACCGCCTGAGATAAAATCCACATCTCCAATCGGTGGGACATTGTCTGAAAACTCACCCTCGATAGCAAGACGTTGGAGATCGTCTATAGACCCTAGGAATGGAGATACTTCAGAGGGCCCAGCAGTGTTTGCCATGTAAGTATGAATAGCCTTGGCGTCAAAATCGGTCGCCCATCGCATCTCGATAGCACCTCCATCTTCTAATCCACGACCAAAGTTACCACCACCGCAAAAGAGGTCCAGACCTCGCAGCCGTGTAATAGACTGCGATGGGTCGTAGCCCTGCTGTATAGACGAGGGAGGTTCGGATAGCGCGACGTATAACTTCGTTCCAGTCTCATTGTCGGAAACTTGTTCGTGTGTGAAATAGAAAAACCCTCCCACACCGTCACGGTCATATGGCGTTGGTATTGCTTGCCCGTCTTTAAAATGACGCACGAAACACGGCTCGAGAATGCGCGATCTTTTTACCTCGACAAGCGGCTCGACATAGCTGTACACCAACTCATTGGGTCGAGCTTTGGATGCCGGATCAACCTGGTGTCTTCTTAACAACTTCCGAAACCTGTATATACCGTTGCCTTCCTCCTCATAGAAGGTAAGAAACTCGCAAGGCTCGGACCGACCGCTAGTCCTGTTGATCATGATGAGTCGCGTTTCGCCAGTTTGTAACCCCAGCGCCTGAGGAGAGCTCTCGCGTAGATGAATGCAACGAAAATGGACTTTCTCAAGGGTGACCCAATTTCGCTCTTGGCATATATATGTCTGGCGACAAAAGAATTCGGCTTCAGTCGCCGAAGTCCCCCCAAACTCGACTTGGTGAACCCCTGACACTTCGTCCTCGGAGATCTTTGCTCTGGTATCACAAGAGCAATGGTCGGACAAAAACAACTCGTTGTTCCAAGGGTACTTCATCAGACCGCATAGGGTGTCCACGGGTCGATAGTACCAAATCACGTCGAACGTTCTCTGGCCACGCTTGTTGACACGCACGCGCTGTACCAAGGCGAACCATCGATCGACGTCATCAAACCCATGCGCAACGTCACGTCGCCATTGTGTGCCAGATCCCTCGGCATCTCTTTGGGTCGAGATTGTGTCACCTGCTCGAATCCCTCGAATTTGCTTAATTCCAGCCGTTGTTATGGTCTTACCACTATCATGAACTGGCGCTGGTAATTCCAGATGGCGTTGCTTTATCAGTGCATTTTGCAAAGACTGAGTAGTCTCACTCAGAGGAATGGCCTTGAGACGGTCGCCGAATGGCTGGTGACTGAAACAGTCGTAAATGTATTGGGTAACGACAGTATCTGTGTCTTCGCTGGGCCCAATCTTTGGGCACGGTTTGTATCGCGTAAACTCCCAAACCTCGGCCCAGATAACATGCTTGTATGTTTTTCTATGCCCAAGAACACCGATCGCTTCCTTGTGTAAAAATGCAATATTGGCCACAATCGCCGTCCTGAAATCATCGTTTACGTGCTGCCCCTTCCACGAGATGAAATCCGGTGCATGGCGATGCCTTTTCGCCAGCCAAATGCTGAAGTTTGATCTAAAATGGAAGACCGTAACTTGGTCGTCTTCCTGCCCTTTGAACTTGAGGTAATCCACGAAATGCTTTGCGAGATCTGCAACCCACAAGAACGGGTCAAAGAAACGACGATATTCCTTGGCAGGGCTATTCAACCGGTAGTATATCTCGCGTTCAGTGTTTAACACTGACCGTACCCAGATTTTGTCTTTGACGGTGTGCTTTGATAATGTACCGTAGTTCTCGATCGGCAATGCGCTGATTTCCACGCGGTGAACGTAGAAAGCAGTATTACCGACACTCAGCTTTCCGTCGAAGAAGACAGTATTGAAGCCATGTTTTGTGTGGAGGTGGTGGAGAGAGCACATCTCCTGGCCGTATCTTTGACGATCGGAGTAGACTGAAAAATCGTCAAGTTGGAACTCAACGAAGTCGTCATAGTCAATACCCTGACCGGCCTCTTCAGCTTCCTCGAGCAGTCGAGCAACAGCCTCATGTTCCTTAAGGACTGGAACACCCGGTTCGAATGGTTCGTAATACGACCTTGGTACCAGGAGCAGACTCTCCGGGAACTCAACGCTCATATTCGCGCTGACAGGGACGTCCAGCGTCTCTTCCAATGCAACGTCTTCCTGTTCTACTATTTCAGCCGAAGCACCTGCACCTGCATCACCAAGTTCTAAATCAAGATCTACAGCTTCAATGACGCATGACGCTGGAAGCTCAGGCATTTCCGGGTACGTGTCTGCGAGGAGGGGTTCGGGGCTTGGGACGTAGTCTGGAGGGCTCTGGGCGGGAGAGCTAGGGGACAAGTCGCCTTGCTGCAGGAGATCCATGCGCTCTTCCTCTTCCTCCTCCTCCGCTTCATCCATCTCACCAAACTTGGTCCACATTTTAGGTGCATCATGACTGGTAGTGGTGGTGGCCGCATGAGGCTCCCTCGCAGCAAAGGCGTCTTCAAACACACCGTCGAAGTCGCCATTGTGATCTGTGAGCCAATTGATGTCCGGGTTCTCGAAATTCTCTAGCGTAGGGTCGATAACATTATCTTCTTTCTGAAACTCATCTAGCGTTAAATCGACAACATCATCGTCAAGATCGATATGCTAGTCAGCGTCAGCAGCCGAGCCATTCTAGTTTTGAGATACAATCTTACAGGCATTTTGAGGTGTAAGGCGTATACCACTGCATGCTCAAAAGCAATGGAAATAATGGATCTTTGTATGCGAAAAACTCGATGGAAAGACAACACCAAGCAGTCTACACCTCCCGTATCATCTTTTGATGAGTACAACCGGTCTGACAATGCCAAGAGAATCCCATGTAGACAGGCCAGGCTTTGTATACAGGAACAAATGAGACAGCAAAATAAAGAAAATCAAGACGCGAATAGGGATCGTTGGAAAGCCTCAATTTCAACGCTGCCAGAAAAGTGAGTGTGATCATAAAGACGCGAAAGGCTCGAAGCGTTCGTCGCATGCAAAGGGAGGGTTAATTTAGGTAGAGAGGAGCATGTATCTGTATGTTTTATGAAGGGAGAGAGCAGAAGAAGCCGAAGTGTGATGATTGTGTGTCTGTATTGTGATCGAGTTTCTTTGTTTGGTCTTCAAGGCCACTCAGTGAATCAATGTCAATCCAATTCTAGTTAAAAGACTTGAGGTGGCTCCTGTCGGCAGCTGTGAGTGAGATTGCACTAAACCTGAACGGTCCGCAGCCCCACGTCTGCAACCTCCATTCTGGCAAGAACTCCATCTCTTCCTTATAAAGAGAGAAATGTACCTAGAACTGAGCAATTTCAGCATGTGATACGGGATTTAAAAAGTAGATGATCAAAATGAATCTCAGAGACTCTCAATTATTTTCTAGCTTGAACGCTCATTTACGCTGAACTGGACATCTAGCAATTGACTTCTCTTTGTCTCTTGGTATAGTCTACTGTGTATGCCTCGAATCAGAACGCCGTGCAATGCATCTCATAATAACCCTCTTGGCCATGACCAAATCGATTCATCATCTTCGTCGTCGGAATCTACTGTTAAATCCAGGACCACCCTTTGCTCCGTGGTTCCTAAGCTTCAGCCGTTGGAAGTTTGCGTGAGCCAGCTCATTGACCTTTCGCGCGGCCTTCCTCACAGTGCCCTCCTTCTTCTGTGTGGGCTTCTTCTCCTTTACTTCCTCGAAATCAGATCCAGCATCTTCACCACCAGCTTGCGTTTCATCGTTCTCAATATCGCTCTGAGGATTCTCTCCCATGTTCTCCGGCCGCTTGGTTCGAGTTGGACGCATCTTGACCATTCTTGTAGTTCGCTTCTGACCCTTCTTCTTATACACTCTAGTCGGGTTACCATCTTCCTCCACTGGGCTGTCGTACAAGGCTTCATCATCGAAACCACCAAGTGGTAATTGCCGTGTCTGAGTGTCCTCAACCAGAATATCATCCTTTGGTTTCGACGGGAATAAGGTCTTGGGTCTAGATTCGCCCATTCCTTCTTCTTCAGCGTCGCGCAATGCGTTCAAGTCGTCATCCAAGTTCTCCTCTTCCACCTTTCGAAGACTCGCCACAATTTCACTGAGACCTCGTGTGAAAGGCTTGCGCGGTAGCCGCAGGGGTGCTGGGGCATCAAAATCACCATTCTCGTCAAGAACCGGTAGAGTATTGCGTTTCAAGAACGCGGGTGTGTCGAATTGGAGTTTCGAGACCGAAAAGGGCGTAACGGCGTCCTTGTTTCCATCCTTGTTCTTCAACGGGGTCATGAAGTGGTTCAGTCTTTGTCGTTTACTGGATGACATAGGGGTTCGGCCAAGCCTGTCGTTCTCCTCGTCATCCATGGCAGCTGATCGCTTGCTCGGAGTTGCATCGACCTTTCGTGTGGACCCTGGTTTGGTCGCAGAATCTTGTTTCGACGGTGTTCCTAGCTCCTTCTCTACCAATAAGTCAAAGAGGCCAAGCACGCGACCATCTCTTTGTGGTGTTGGACCCACTGAGGTCACCGACGCGGGACTGAACAGCTTTCGCGATATGGCTGGTGTGTTCATGAGTTCCTCATCATGGTCTTGTGTACGGTTCTTGGAGGGAGTCTGGGTGTTTTTGGTACGTTTGGTGGGTGTTTGTGCTGGTAGACTATCGGATTTCCGCTTCCTTGGTTCCTTCGAGGGAGGTGGGATTTTGCCCGAGAGTATATCTCGGACCTTGTTGTATTGTTTATATTTCAAAGCTGTGCAATGGTTAGCAGATTGGTTATTTTTTTTGCTCTAAAGACCTACCGATGTCTTCGTTGGCCTTGATGTCTCCTCTTCCTGGCTTCGTGCCCTCGTGTGTCTTTGCCCATTCTGTCTCCCAGGTCTTCAAGTCGATGCGCAGTTGCTGTGATTGACTTTCATAAGCTGCTCTCAAGTTT
This sequence comes from Fusarium mangiferae, assembly GCF_900044065.1. Taxonomy (NCBI): domain Eukaryota; kingdom Fungi; phylum Ascomycota; class Sordariomycetes; order Hypocreales; family Nectriaceae; genus Fusarium; species Fusarium mangiferae. The sequence continues at coordinate 1,106,874 of NW_024573936.1, forward strand.
TCGTCCATAGCTATAGCCATGAAATATTTTGTTCGTATGTGAGTTTATGTGAAAATCGAAATTTGGAAGAAACATGCAAGCAACAATGGTCATGAGGGAAAGTGGAATTGAGTGTCGCGATTGAGATAAACGCGTCTATAGATGGATCCCTTTGCAACTGCCAATGCGGGACGCGAACCACTCAACGCGAAAACGGGTCTCACGTCATGACAGTTGCAGGGAAGGTGCGGAATATGGGAGCTACCTACCTACCTAACGGGCCCACCCGCTCCGAACTTTCCATGATACGTACCAGTACTATAGCTCCGGAACCCCACCTGAATCAAGTCCTCCATTTCTGCTCCACACCTACCAGTAATTCATCGCGCCTCATCTTCTTTTCATACTACTACACCAAACGATAGCATCTTATCTTCGCTTTCTTACCTGGGTGATTTGGATACACTACCACATGCGCGCCAGGTGGCCAGCCCTATCGCGTCTCTAATCCCCCATCCCGCTATGGAAACAGACCAAAACCCAGCTGATCTCCAACGCCAAGTCTTGCAAAGTACCCTTGACGAAATAGCGACCAGGCAAGAAGACGCTACCGACTGTTGCGTCATCTGCCTCGAAAGCATCTCTGAAGCCTGTGAGGCTATTCCTTGTCAACACAAAAACTTTGATTATCTCTGCCTTCTCAGCTGGCTTGAGCAATCACCGAAGTGCCCGCTCTGCAAAGCTGTCATCTCACAAGTTCGCCACGGCCTCGATGGACCTATCGCAAACACATACACTGTGCCCGAGCCTGCGTCAGAGCCCCGAGCACCACAAATTGGACACCCAAGACTTGCGCTCCCTCCTCGTTCCCGCCGGCGTCACTTGCACCATCGTCCATATCCGCGTCAGCCACGATATGTAACCGCCAGCTCGAATCCTTCAGATGAGATCGCGAAGCGGAGGGATGTGTATCGCCACAACAGATACTCTAAACATGTCGGGTCGAATCGCTTGTCTCGATACCGCGAACTGACACCAGCAGCATTTTGCTCAGATAGCGACTTAGTCTCTCGTGCACGAATGTGGATTCGTCGAGAGCTGCAAGTGTTTTCCTTCTTAAACCCCGATGCCGACCAGATAGAACCAAGACCCGATGGGAATTCACAGAGAGATGCAGTTGCCAGAAGAAGAGCCAACAATGCTGAGTTCCTCCTCGAATACATCATCGCCATTTTGAAATCCGTGGATATCATGGGCAGCGCTGGCCAAGCCGAGGAGATGATTTCGGATTTTCTGGGCCGAGACAGCACGCGCCTCTTCTTGCACGAGCTAAGAGCATGGCTTAGAAGTCCATATACAAAGCTTGCGGACTGGGATAGGGCTGTTCAATACGACCTATCTGCACCAAGCAGCCCTAGAGCTGAATCTGGAGGGGTTGGCAGTTCAAGCCAAGCCCAACGTCGGTCTAAGAACGTCAACGCACGTAATTGGGTCACACCACGAAGACAGGGAGACTCTTATCGTCCCCGGGGCCGAGAACAGCGAGCCCGAGAAGTGTATAGACACGAACCATACGGAAGACCGCATAGAGATTAGTCAGGCATGATAAAGTGTTGGAGCCTGCACAAGGCAAGATAGAATATTATACCCGGAGAACATTCTCCACTGAATGAATAACGAATTGTATTGCTACTAGATGTGTTGGAATAATCTGAGGCTCACTACAAGCTTGCGGTGAAATCATAGCTTACGAAGCAGAACTCTTTGATGGGCGGAATTCCGCCCCCTTGAGGAGCCTATGCCCGCTCTCTCCTGAAAGTTCAGACATGGCGTCGGGCACAAGCATTTATAAATCGGAGTTGACCAAAGGTCGTCCGTCTCGGGTGTATTTTACACCCGATCCCAGCTGAAACTGCTCTTATATATTTCCATCACATCTTCACTACCCAGTTCAATATCTCATTCCAGATTCTCTAAAGATCGTCACAAACAAAAGCTACCACGATGCCTTCGATCTCTGTGACCGTCATATCAGATCCCGTCTGTCCCTGGTGTTTCATCGGCGCCCTCCGTTTATCCCGCGCCATAGCTCTCTATCTCAAAACCGTCTCTTCAACCGACACTATCACTACCAAATGGCACGCTTACCAGCTGGATCCCAATACACCCCCACAACCCCTCATCACCAAGATAGCATCGAAATGGGGAGAGGACCAAGTCCCCTCAGTCAAAGCCCGTCTCAACGGTATCGCCAAACAAGAGGGTGTGGAGTTCAACTTCAACTCTACGATTGGAAATACCAGAGATGCGCATCGGTTAGAGAAGCTGGGGCGCGTTAGGGGCAAGGAGACGGAGGTTGCGCTGGAGGTTATGAGGATGTATTTTCTGGATGGCGGAGATATCACTAGTAAGGAGGATTTAGTGACCGCAGCGATTAAGGCGGGCCTTGAGAGGGACGAAGCGCGAGTGTGGTTAGATGGTGATGATGGGGGTGAGGAGGTTGATAATGAGGTTCGTGAGATGCAAGAAAAGGGCATAAGGGGCGTACCACGGTATATCATCAATGACAAGTATAGCGTTGATGGAGCGGAGGAAGTTGGAGATATTCTTGAGAAGCTCGTTATGGCGAGAGAAGGCCTGCTTGCTAAGAATTAGGAGGCATTTCTCCCGTATGTTATAGACGGTTGATTATCAGGTTCAGGATTTTCGTATCTCATAAGGGTATCATCACATTCTCATCAAACCACCAAGATCCTTCTCCATCTGCCTCAGCCTCACCTGCAGCTCCCTCTTCTTAACCTCCATCTCCTTCGCCTCCTCCTCCTCCCTTTTCAAGTCATCCTCCGTCCAAACCTCACCCTCCTCTTCTTCCTCTTCTTCTTCATCATACCAATCTCTGTGATCTAGACTTGCCAACTGCTCTGCCTGCTCCGCGACGCGCGCTTCGTAGTACGCCGCTGTGTTCTTCCCATGTGCATGTTTACTCCTCAATGCAGCGATGCGCTCCCTCGCTCCGGGGAGTTCGTATACACCGCAGAGCTTTTCTGCGCCGCGCAAAAGAACGTTTACGTCGACATCACCTTTGCGATCTGATTCTCCGCGCCGTAGTTCTTCGTGCATTTGACCGCCCAAGACAGCTGCTACGGCCGTTTGTCGTCGGGGATGTGTGCCGGTGCGGGGTGGAGGTCCTGTGGTGACTTCGCCCGAGGCTACATTAAAGACAGTTTGTCGTCGACCCGAGGACTTTTTCTTCTCTGGTTCTGTGGGTTTCAGAGTTGTTGTGGGCGGAGGTGGTGGTGGGACGGAGAAGAGGGCGCGTTCGTGCGGTTCCGTATCGCGGATAAGAGATGTGATTTCATGGTTTGAAAGGAGGGCGTTGGTGAATATCTTCGGAGGAGGGAACCTGGAGGCAATTTAGCGACTGAAACAGAAAGAGATGTGTGTAGCCTACGGTAGAGAGTCAATTCCCTGGCACGAATAGCCAATCTGTTCGAGATGCGCAGAGATGAGCGACATGATGGGCGTGGTTGTCGTTCAATTCTCGTCCTAATATAAGTTCTATATTGATATGCCAAGATGGCGGAAGAGGGGAATGACCTCAAAGTTGTGGGTTGGTGATAGAGACGATACTTAGCTTGTGTTGACGACGGTGGAGTTTCAAAACAATCAAGGGACTCGGGCAGCTCTTATCGATAAGTACCCCACATTGCAATCACTTACACGGCAGCTCCTAGGTATTGATCATCAACTAAACAACAATTAGACTGGCTATGTTGCAGGAACCGCTGAACTATCCGGCCATAGGTTTTGATTCATCCAGATAATACTATATATCTCGTCTGTTATATATCGTTCCAAGTACCTGCCTGGGAATAGCATTCATGATTGCGACCAACACTGACACACTAGGAGTATCTCCATGAAGCCAAAGGAACAGACAATGCATGCCCAGTGCATTTAGAAATTACACAGTTGCGGTCAACCAATGCAACCAGAGCTCAGATCTACGCAGCTCCTGATCTTCCAGAGTGCTTGTCAAAGCTTCATAGCCTCTGTAGATGAGGGAAGATAAAGCATTTCACTTACATAGTCGAAAGGTAGAACTGCAAGGACAAGACTGATGATCCAATGCTCTGGTTCCAAAGAAGCTGGAGTTAGTGGCATCAAGCGATGCCCTCTTAGCAGTTTGAGCTGAAAAGCCACCGCTCGTTATCGAACTTATGCAACGATTCATTGCCACTACATAAAAAAAATGAGAACTCTCATTGTGTCTTATTTCTTCTAGATTGCTTCAATCATGACGATAAATGCCAAACGCTTTCATGTTGTCTGCCAGACCTACATCCTTGTCTTCTCCGCATATATATGATGATCTTCTGTGCTCAAATATCATGCCCATCTTTATATCTTCAATAAACAAATTCGACATATCGTAACAGTCTAAAGGTATCCCTGTGAAATCCAATGTGACAATTCCGTATTCGGCCTGGATGCAAATTCTATGCAAAACATGCAATATCATTTCTCTGATCAAATGGTCTCCTCAACCTTCAGTATCCGTACCTGTCGTCGCATAACTGATCATGGGGTTAAGGTAAGGCGAACACAATCAATGGTTGACCGTTGCCCGAACCCTGGTAGACTCAGGGGCTGGTCGGTGTAGGCGGTGTCATGCTCGTGGGATGCGAAAAGGTGAGTCGTTATCGTCGTCAGAGTGACCCCTGGTCGCCCTCTCGTCCTCGTAATGTCATTAATGTTCATGCCTATGCGGGCCGGGGTAGCATGATGGCTGTCGCAGCTCATGTGGTGCGTGGCTTGCAGGGTTCAGCGCTCTAGCTGGAGCTTGAGCCCATCTCCATAATCTCGATGGCCCAATAGGGCAATTCCCTTGCGAGATGCTGGTGCGCGACAAGTTCATCCTCACTGGAGTCTGGCTCCTCAAGCTCCTCGATCCGCGCAGGGGGCGGATCATGGAATAATAAGCTGGTGCGATGCATCTTTCTCCGCATACGGCGTGCGCTGGAGCCGACCTCGTTTGCGTCGAGCCCTTCGCCCTCATCCTCCGAGTCGCTGAGCTCGCTGTGTGTCCGTTTGCCAAAGCTGCTACCCATGCTCATACGTCGGAATTTCTTGATTTGCTCGCGGCGCTTCAAGAATTGCGCTTCCTCGTCAAGTTCGCCCTCGCCCTCGGGACTTTGCTCGTTATCTGATGTTTCGTTACTGCAAGTGAGATTCCTAAAATCTTTGACCATAGTCCTGTGGGCTTTCCTGCTTCGTGACCTTGAGCGACTGCGATTGGATTCAATCTCGGTAGGTTGTAGAACATCGAGTCCGTCGCAATCGCTATCCATAGGGTCAATATCCTCGACAGTGAAATTACAAGCAACTGTAGCCGTAGCCGTTGAAGTAACAGTAATGTGAGACGTCTCGGCTTCGTCTGTTGCGCCGGATCTGTCGGATTCTGAGCCCGAGTCAGATTCTGAAGTGTCTGAATCACTAGAGCTATCGGTGTCATCGTCGCCAAGCTCCATAGCAGAGTCGTCAATTGGTGAGGAGACGGCTGGGCCAGTAGCATTCCCCATGCTCCGTATGCTGGGACTTGCCGAACCTTCTTCATCCTCATCTTCACTGCTGCTGTCCTCATCACTGGTGTCGTCGGCCATGCCGGATGAGGAAGACGAGCGAGGGCTTAACTGATGAGGGCCAACTGAAGGCTGATAGCTGAATTGGTGTCCATCGCCAGTTGGCTTGATGTTAGGATCCGAATCCAAGGACTGAAAATAATCATGAAAGTCAGGTTGGCGCCGTGGTTTTAGACTGGTCTTGCGTAGGAATGGCGGCGATGTGGTGGGGGTTTCTGGTGGCGAGTTGGGGTCGGCGGTGAGAGGTTGATTCTGGACTTCTTGTACTTGGGCTCGAAGTTGAGCGACGTTGAGGTTTGGCGTCGCGGGCCGCCGCCGAAGGCTCTTTTTTGGCGGCATGGCTGATGTGGTGTATAGATCGGTAAACCTTAGAGTTGAGGTCTAACAAGAAACGTATATATGGTATGGGACAATAGAAATCCCAATTGCATCCAGGTGTTAACCTTTGATGGACAGACAGATAAGTCGTCTAACAAGCCTCGAGTCAAAGACTCAAGTAGGATCGTCAACGACAAGTAACTTGGGTCGATGAGGGTCTTGTCGATCGACGACAAGTATTGGATGTGTAGTCAAGTATGTAGTTTGGTTGGCTATGATGTGGGGTAAACAAACGGATGGAGGCAAGCCGATCCGGAAGTAAAACGAGGAAGATATAATAGCAAGGTGAGTTGAGGTGAGATCAAGTGAGGGTGTAGTTGAGCGAGGCGGTTTAGTCTGGTTTGAGGTTGAGGTACCAGGCAAGAGAACAACAATGCGTCGCCTTGCCTTGGTACGAAGAGGGAAGAGAACAAGAAAAGACGGAAGACAAAAAGACGACAGGGAGAAAAAAAAATTGCAACCGTTGGCTACTGCAAGGCAAAGCAAATGCAGATGCAGTAGTAGCGGTAGCAGTAGCGGTAGCGGTAGCGGTAGTGGTGCTGGCTGGGCTGGGCTGGGCTCAGTGCGTGCTGTATGTAGACGTGGGCGTGGGTGTGAGCGTGGGTGTTGACGTGGGTATAGTTATGCAATTGGATATACAGAGACTGGGCTGGGTTAGGCCAATACTACGCGGGGCTGCCAGTCGAGTCCCAGTCCAGTCAGTTGCCAGCAGAGCATAGACGATGCAAGGCAATGCACCCAAGTGGCCGAGGGTGGGAGTGAAGAGGGGAACGTAGATGGAGTCGATTGGGTGCCCCGGTCAAATAAGCCCAGTCAAGCCCAGGCTGTTTGTTTAATGATGCGGTGGGTGATTGGCGATAGAATTGGTTGGGCGGTTTATTCTTTCAGGCCCTTGATAACGTCCGTAGTGCTGTTTGACTTTCAAGAGAGCCAGCACTGACCTTGTAATTCAGGAGAGTCGCAAATCGGTAGTAAAGATAGAAGGTTCAAGGAAACAAAATAGAAGAAGCGGAGAAGATGACAAGACGGGGGACAAACGCACAAGCCAAGTCGAGTCAAGGCCGGGTCTTGCTTGTCGCGGGGGGTTGTCCCGTCAGGTCCAGTCAGTCAGGAAGGTCCTCGCTTGATTCAACTTTGGGCCTCAAGCCAGTCAATGGTATGTCGATGTTTGTGACGATCAATCGGTAGTGGAGAGACAATGGCAGATATCAATGGATGAGTCTGCTGTGAGCAATAAACAGTAGCGATAGTCAGGGAGTCAGGACCCAGAGGAGAAACCTCCAACACGGAGAGGATGATATGCGACTTGTGTTTGGGGTCATGATAAGTCTTTCTCCAAAGACAGGCGATAGAGTCGTCCTAGAAGGGGGACAGGGACCTGGAGAGATATTCCTTCAAGATATCTCTGTCAGTCCACTTATCGTAATATCGTAGTGCCTCGTAGTAAGGTATATCGCTACTGCCAAGACCCAATTCTGTCTGTGCAGTACGGAGAAGGAAGAATCTCGTCGTCGAGATTAATAAGGTTGAAGATGATGATTATCAATCCCGTTTGTAGCTCTTTTGTCATTCACTTGAGAGAATCCAAGTGAAGATGACAAAAAAGGAAGAAAAGGAGGGAAAAGAGAAGAAGGAAAACAAAAAATGTGAGAAAGAGGAGGGGAAGGTGCAAGATAAAAATAAAAAAAAGTAAAGAGCACCTCAGATGCAATGCAAGTGAGATGCGGATGGCGAGCACCGACTGGAGTCAGTGGACGGAGGGGGTACCTTTACTGTAGAGAAACGACGGGATCTTTGATAGGCTCCAAGGTCCTTGGTGATGAACTGGTGAAATGCACAACAGATTGAAAAGACGATGAGCTATGTAGGTCACTGTATGTAACTACCGTAATGGTACCAGGCTGGTACGGGATGGTACGGCGATGATCAAGTCTTTAGCAGCAGCAGCACTGTAAGTCAAAAAGTTAGAGGCCGATCAACGATGATGCCATTGATCAAATGACGATGGATGACAGACAGACAGGCAGAGAAGACAATCAGTCAGGCCAGGCCAGTGGATAGATAAGAGAAGCCTAACAACAAGGAATGTCCTTGCATCTGAGCCTCAGCCGCGCTTCTAGTTCAAAGAATCTAGTCTAGCGCAGAGAGTTTCTGTTACTCGGCTCTCTTTAGGAGCGAAGCGGCCTTTTTCGTCTTCGTGCGGAGGAGGAGAGTGGATGGGCGATCAACTTGGACTGCCGGGGCCGGGGCCGGGTTCGGATCGGGTCTGTAAAACCACCACAAAAAGGAGGAGGTTGGGCCGTAGATAGTCAATGTCTCAGTGGATGAGGCCTAAGAGGTTCAACCAAGACTCTTTTCTGGTCCCACAGACTTGGTCTTGTCTCAGACCTGGATAAAGAGGCTCCGGGTGAATTGAGGGCTGGCAGGTCTACCTAGATCGAGACTGATCGGACGGTTTCGTTGTCACGCAGGCAGGTCTTGTCTTGATACAGGTTTATGCAGTCACCTCGTTTTTTTTTCTTTACACTGGAGCTGACTGACTGAATAGGTACCTATCCAGATGGGGGTCCAAAGTGGATGGGATGTATAAATAAAAGTAATCAATGTGAAATCAACAAGAAGAGACTCGACACTTGTATAATAATGGATATTCGACTTGGCATAGAGGAGTCTATGCCGATGGTTAGTTATCTGTTGTTTTACTCTTGGGCATTGCCTTTATATCAATGCCAATAACCCCAACCTGAGCCAGTCTTGGCTCTCATTACAGACTGTGATACAATGCGAATCCTCAGACATGGAACGGCCCGCTCTGTCTACGTCTTGAAAGATTCATGTGAAAACAGGGAGTCAACTCTCACCGAGCCCATTCTAACCCAGCCCTGCACTAGCGTCGGGTCTCTGCCAGCACAGAAAACAACCTTGAAATGGAAGTTGAATGGAAAAACCCTTGATCAAGTGGAAACATCTAAAAAGAACCCTTGCACGATCGAATGGATCCCACAGATTTCGATACCTCGAGTGCAAAGCAAAATAATCACTCAATTCAGTGCCCAAACACGACTTCTTCTAAGCGCCGTCGTGGACCAACCCAGTTTATCAGATCCATACGAGGGGGCATCACCGACATCCATGATTTGGGCACCAATGCTCGAGGTAGGGTCCAGTCGTTGTGAGTTTTCCCCCCTCTCTCTTTGTCTTTCTCTCCATCCACAGGCAATCGACAAGGGCATTGTTTGTGTTAGTCGATGGGAACCACTGTTGTGACTTTTGACACGTTGGTATGACTCTTAAATTCTGGAGACTGTGCTACATACTCAAGTTAGTACCTCACTTATTATGCGCGGTAATTATTTGTCTGTCGATAAAAGATGCAGTAATATCCAGACGGTCAGACTTTGATTGATTCATTCAGCCTCGACGAGGGCTTGTCTGGCCTCGTAATGCAATGCATGAGTTGTCAAACATCAAACGAATAAGACACTCGGTGAGATGCAAAGCAACGCACAACAAAAGAGAGAAAACACATGATACGTTACAGGCTTGAAATCGAGGTACAGACAGTACTTGAAGGATCATGAGGGTACTGATGATACCCATTGTTCGGTACCGAGACGCAGACGCTGTTCAACGGCCCATCATCGTCATCACGCATTTGCGTATTCCGCTTCTGCGAGGAATTGAGTCGTCTGTCCTGCAGAGTCTGACGAAAACGGGTTTTTGTCGCGCGTGCCTATCGCGAGGGCACACGTCTGATGGCATCATCGTGTAACATTGGGGGAGCTGCATCGCACAAACGGGCTAAACTTTCGCTTATCGTTTTGGCATTTCTAGCTGAAGTCGATGAGTCTAGTCAAGATGAGCATCGTGTCATTTGTGTGGCTCGTGCTGCGAGTGTTGATCCAACTGTCTTTCAGTCTGATGATGCGGAGTGAGTGGCGTGAATGTTCAACAGACAGAATGGTATGAGCAAACCGGTCAGATACACCGTGCTGTAAAACACACACAATGATAAAGACTGAAACTGTCTAGAGCACACGATATCGCTATAGTGTAACTCTAAATTTGGATCATGACTGAGGCGTAGAATGAATGACATCCATCAACCGTTTCCATCCATCCCGGATCTGAGCGGAGACACGGGCTGCCCCGCTTCCCCGTCCCAGCGCCCGGAGCCGCTGAAACTCAAATCATCAATCCATTGGCCCGTAATTTAAGTCAACAAAACAAACCATTTCCTTGCACAACAAACACCATGGTAAGTAAAAGAGCACCAGGCTGTCACTCGTACGGCCATTGCGATTAACATGCACTCCTTTTGATAGGCTCTAGATCCAAAACCGCAAGGGCGCAAGCGCGGTAGGCCTGCAAACGCGTCCAAACAAGCCCCCAGCGCGTCGCAAGATCGACCAGACGAGTATGAAGCCGATATCGAAGAAGCTGCGCGTCCGAAACAACGAGGACGACCAAAGAAAAAAGCGCAAGAAGATGCGCCCGAGGAAGAGGTAGCGCAGGCGGAGAAACCCAAAAAGAAGCGTGGTCGACCTTCACTGGAAGATAGGAATGCGGAAAAGTCGACAGAAAATGCACCGCAACCGAAACGAAAACGTGGTCGCCCTTCACTAGAGAAGAATCAGGATGCTCAAGAAGCTGATCCAGAAACGGTAGAAGAGGCGGTCCAACCAAAGAGGAAGCGCGGACGCCCATCTCTCGAAAAGAATCAGGATGAGGAGCCTGAGCAGGAAACAGAAGATGCTGGAAAGCAAAAACGAAAGAAGAAGTCGAAGGAGACACAGATTGAAGAGCCGGAGGAGCAGCCCCAACCGCGAAAAAAGGGCCGCAAGGCAGCTCAACAACCTGAGCCGGAGCCAGAAGAACCAGAAGCAGAACAAGCACCAGCACCAGCACCCCGAAAGAGACAGCGTCTTGAAACCAAAGAGCCCGAGCCTGAACCTGTATCTGAACAAGAGGAGCAACCACGACGAAGCCCACGGGATTCTTTGCGCGATCTTGGCGAAGATGCCAATAACAGGGGCAGCAAAGCCGAAAGGTCTAAAAAGAAGAAGGATCGTGTATCACAGGAAAATGCAGAAGATGAACAACCCGAAGATGCTCCCAAGAAGCGTGGTCGCCCAAAAGGGGGAAGGCCATCGGCTGAGACCGCGGATGAACCACAAGAAGAGCCACAAGAGACGAATAAGAAGAAACGTCGTGGCAAGGAGAAAGACGATGCACCCTCTGACTCAGACGAATCTCTCGCCTCTCCGCCAAAGCCATACATCCACATTGCTTCCTTTAAACGCACAATTCGCTCCTCCAAAGTTGCGGCAGACTGGTCCGGTCTATCGGGCGCATCACTTCCCACTACTAAATCCATCCTCAAACTCGCCCAACAACCTATCCTGCAACGCATGGCCCCGACGAACAACCGACGCACCCATGCCTCTGCGGCATTACATCTCGTCTACCGCCGCATGGAACGTAAACTCGCCCGTGGTCTACCCTTCCCCCCTGGGAATCCATCATCAAAGACTACAAAACAGCGCCTGGATGCTGATGGGGGTCGTGCCCTGGAGCTTGATTTTGAGGCGGTGCTCGATGGGAAGGCGGCGTTGGAGAGGCAGCTTGTGCCTGGGATGCATGCAGTTGAGCTATTGAAGGCGGAGAAGGAGAGGATGGAGAGAGAGCTTGAGAGAGATTATGAAAAACTGAGGAACTTGGAGGCAAATGCGAGGGCACAAACAAGAGAGCGGAAGGATTTGTTCCGAAAAGCTCATGGTCTCGCACCGACATCAAGGCCAGCCAGCAAGGATCAAGATACAACTTTTGTTACTGACACCAAAGATCAGGAAAGTCTCAAGGTAAGTTTGTTCCATGGCATTAGCTTACATCCGGAGAACTCACAAAAGCAGGACATTGTCAATACACCTCTTGAGCCTATAGCCCTGCAACTAGCAGATCACGTCGAAAGCATCCGTGGTAACCTCCAACAGGCTGATGGGCTCACACCACAATTGAGTCGGACAAAAGCTGCTTTACAGGATGTGTTGCAGCGGTACCTAGATGAAGTAACTTACGAGCAGGTTGTCCTTGGATAATTGCTCTGTGTAAGATATGAGATGATGAAATAAGCTACTTGGGCTATGCATGGATGGATGAGCGAGGCGTTGGGATTACGGTTTGGATGAGTTTGCATAAACGCATGGCCCCAGCTGAGCGCCAGGGTGCAGCTACAGATAATATCCAGAAATGAAGTTTTTCAAAGCCGTCGAAGGGCATTGCGCGTTCATATTTATTGCTTATGCTGTCTCATATCTACACAACTACATCTGCAGCAGGAGGGATATGTGGTATAAAAGGCAAGATGTGTATGTGTATAAGACTCAAATGAGACAAGAAGCGGTCTATGGAACCGTCATTCCTGATAAGCATAACCCAAGTCTATCTATCTACAAGCGCTTCCATATACCAACCCCAGCCGTGCTACAGTCAAAAGGGAACAAGACCAAGTAACCCGAGAGGATATTTGTTGAATGGACCAGATAAGACGAAAGTTCATGATTCTCATTGAATTGATTTTGAAGAAAGAAGCAGCAAAAAAAAAGTAAATTGTCATACATCCAGGAGAGCAGTTGACCTATACAAAGATGTTCCCCCTTGCACTAGATGCCTAACCAAGAAGTGACCAAATGGTGAGTAATGTACAGATGAGACTTCATATACATGAGTTGTCAAGACGTCTATCGGAGACGGCGAGAAAAGCCAGTGGGCTTAGCGTAGCCACCAGTGGCAGTGTTGTTGACGGGGTAAGGGACAACGGTGACAGTAGCCTCGAGGGTAGTAGTGGTGTCGCAGAACTCATCCTCGTCATCGTCGTCCTCTGAGTCATCATCCTCGGAGTCATCACCATGAACAGCCTTGTCGGTGACGGTAGCATCATCAGAGCTGCCGGTCTTGCTGGCCTCGGGGACAACAGTGACATAGACAGTAGAAGCAGGGGCGGTGACAGTGACGGTCTCGGGAACACACTCGCCGTTACCATTGCCGGAGTCGGAGCCACCGTTGTTGGATCCGTTGCCGGAGCCGTTATCAGTGCCCTTGGAGCCCTCCTCCTCGCTCTTGCCGGTGCTGTAGCCGTTGTCACCGCCGGAAGCGGGTTTGGTCTCACCGACGCGCTCAATGGTCTTGGTGACGGTGCCAGTCTTGGTCTTGGTGGTGGTAGTGGTGGTGTCATCCTCAGGGGTGCCGTTACCCTTGGAGCCGTCATCGGTGACCTGAGGGCCAGCAGGGACGGTGATGGTGGTCTGGAGAGTCTTGTGGATGGTGGTAGTGATGGTCTCGTCACCCTGGGTAAGAGTGACAACCTGCTCAGTGGTGTAGTCGGAAACGACGGTCTTGTCGCCCTCCTTAGGGGGAGGATAAGCACCGCCAGTGGTCATGGGGACGGAAGCGGTGTAAGGAGCAGTAAGGGTCTTGCCAGTAACACCACCGGTCTCAGCATCGTGAAGGACGGAGGTGTAGATAGAGCTGGCGTCAGCGACGGGGCAGACAACCTCAGTGAGGATAACGGTGTTAGTCTCAACGTAGGTGACCTTGTCGGACTCGGGGAGCTGAGCAATGGCAGTGTGATCACGAGCAGGGCAGTTGGTGACGGTAGGAGCGCAGCTGGTGATGGTCTCGACGACAGTGGTCTTGACGGTCAGAGTGGTCTGGGTGTCGGTGCCGTTGTCGCGGCGGTAGTGGGCGTGGTGGGGGAAGTTGTAGGCGTTGGCCACGGCAGCAAGCATGCCGATGGAAGCGACGACGGACTTCATTTTGAAGGAGGTGATTTGGATGTGATTTGGTTAAGTGGTTTGGTTTTGCGGTAGCTTCAGATTTGTCTATGACAACGGTTTGCGATGCGATTCAAATGGCCGTAGAAGTCAATTCCACAGTCGGGCAGCGAGCAAGACACAGTTTTGCTTCACGAAAAGAAAGGATAGAGTTGGAAGGTGAGAAACGCTGGTTGCTGTAATGCTGGAAGGATCGTAATGGCAGAAGCCGGAAATGAATGGAAAGTCACGATAGAGACTGAACGAGTGTGGTGGTTGTGATAGACAAGACTGGGAAGCCGGATCTGAGGTGAGGCAGGAAGCGTTAGATATTAAGAGAATCCAGAGTCGGGGGCGTAGTACCAACTGGGCTGAAACGCCTCTTTTTAGCTCAATGTCTCTTGCAGGGGAGCAGGCTGCAACCACAAAACGCCGGACTGCCAAGATGCTTTGAGCATGGGTGATGTTGTGGTCCACCAGGAGGCCCCTTGGATTAAGAGAGGGCCAGGGTCTGCATCTCGAGTTTGGACCTTGGTCAGAATGAGAGGGAGATGTACCCACTCGGGCACGTTCCCTATAGCGACTGGTGAGCCATCTTCGGGTCTCTGCAGCTGAAGGAGATGTGATTATCGCGAAGGATCAATCCCACACATGCGTACCATACCGTATAGCTGAACGATAGGAGTAGCGACAGACTAGCTAGGCGACGAGCCAGTGCCAGGGCTAGGACCATGCACCTGAGCTAGAGGGGCTTATTCATAGTAACCTTTCGTGATGAGCGTATCCTTTCATCTTGCTTTGGCGGGTTGGTCGGTTGCTGCGGCGTTGACGTTGTTGAGATGAACATGGATGTGATTTGATTGGAGATGATGGAAGAGTCAAGACCAACCAACCGTTGGAGAAGGTTGAGGTTCAGATGTCGGTGGGGCGTTCTAGCTCTTGCCTCAAAAGGAATGGTTCAGGGGCGCGGTAGGCTTCTCGGGCCAGGGTCCACGGGGTGTCTGACCAGGGGGGTTTGGGGCTAAGGAAGCGCTTTTTGGTGAGCGAGCACCCTGTAATTTAGCGATATTATTCTAGTTCAATTGAACCTTGGTGGGCTTTGATGATTGTTCATGCTATATCTGAGCATCATCATGGGTATTCCCATAGTGTTGGACGACAATTACTTGAGACACATGTTGACTCTTGACTCTGGCTGATACATAACACAAAAGGTTATGTTTCACTCTCCTGCATTGTCCATCTTTTATTCTCTCCCTTAGTCAGATCGAATAGCGCCACCACGTCACGTTATGCAGGTACCGTGCAGAACCTGAGACGCCACCCGGGCCAATTAAACCTCCAGACTCTTAATCACCGCCATCCCGAGATTTCGTTGTTCTGGCGCCCGCCACATTTTGGTCTAGGGCGGCGAATGAGAAATAGCCACAATCATCGTCAAGTGATGAATGTTTCGAGGAGCGCCAGCTACTAACGTTAGTTCTCTATCTGTACACATGTTGCACAGCATAGACAACAGCGCTTAAATCAGGCGAGGCTGCTTATTTACCTAGAGACTGTGGCTGCTGCTGTGCACATTTACCCCTATGTATGTACTGCTCGTCAGCGAGGTAATTTCAGCCTTGTGCGCTGTAACTAAACGCCAGAACCTGCAATATGCCACCGTGCGTGCCTGTCTAGACCACTAGAAATGTCCGACGGGATCGACAAACCTGGCACGCAGGATTAGTGCAACTCTGACAACTAAAACTCAAGCCATAACCGGACCCCAAAGATTCCCGAGGCTTTGCAGCAATATCCTGGCCATCCTGGCGCTGTCTTGCTACTCCAAGGAGGTCCATCGTCAAGGAAACCAAGAGCCTAGAACCCAAAAGTCAAACATTTTTCTCACATGTCGAGACTGTCCCTGGCAAGCTGAGAAGTCGTTGGAAAGAAAGAAAGAGAAAAAAAGACCCAAAACAAGTCCCTTGCATGCTTGACCGCGATTCGGCAGAGTCAGACAAAGCCCACTCTCTTATGCAGGCTTCCACCAAAAAAGATTCTTTTCTTCCCTGCCAAGCATCTCCTCGAATCTAGAATGACTCAGATCCTGGGTCCCAACTTCCGACCTTTTCTGTTCTTCTCTGATTAGAGACCACGGCTGTGACGAGTGATCCGAGTCTCTGAGACTGGTAGCTAAGCCTCATCGGCATACGGCAGTCAATGAACTACAGTTCCTACACTAACCTCTAATAATAATCGTAGATTCGCACAGAAGATTGGTCGAGTCGTACAGAGAGGCACATGGGTAGATCATGACTGGAAATGACCATCAATTGCCGATCCTCCGGAATAGAATCAGCCAGCCAGACTGGTCACTTAACGGTGTTGGTTACCCCATCTGGTAATTAGATTCTTGTTATGCTTTCTACTGGTATGTGACAGGCTTTGGAAGCGTTGATCTAGGTTTTGCTCGCTTGGATGAGGCAATTTTGCATCAATATGCAGGTACCGATCCACAGATTGTAGTCTCCATCTTCTCAGTCTCCATCTCCAACATCAGTCATCATCTATAGGTAGATCAAGATTCCCAAGTTGCACATATTTTACGAGGAATATGTCTCATGCTCCGTAGAAGACTTCAGAAAAGCCACGTCCCTTCGTATATGTTTCACTTCTCAGCCGCCTCCGGTCAACCCGTCCCCCGATACCATCCCTGTCGTTTCATCAAACCCCCTTGGTCCCTGTCTCGTCTCGTCGCAGAACAACAAGTTGCCAACTTTGTTTCCCCACTCGTAAATTACCTCTTCCAAGTTCCGCGGTTCCAACGGCTTGTCATCGTCGTCGTCTTCATATATCAAAAACATCCCAAGCAAGGGTTTAAAATTCTAGCAACACTTTTTTCCTCCTTTTCTAGATTTTTACGAGAATACTTATTATTCGGCTCATTTTAAACATTCAAGCCGCGCAATCGCTCATCTCATATTGTCTCGTCTCGGTAACCACTCATGCCTCATAGGCAGACTTGGCCTTGGCGGGCGGTTCTACTGTTGACCAAAGTCCCAACTTATGCTTGATACATGCGAAATAGATTGCCGGGATATGCTGACTGCGAATCTCATCTCATCTTCAAGGCACGGAGTACAGTCACATATGATCAAGCATGAGGCTCGCGACGAGTAAATTTAAGCCATGTCAATTCTAGCCCTGCCGTCAGCTGCAGTTGGCTGCATCGCCAGGGAACCTCAAATCCTACATGGTGTCACTATCCACAACTCAAATGCGCTGCGCCCTGTTGTGATTTCTGATCAGGTAGACACCGAGATTGCCAATCATTTACCGTACTCGGGTAGCGTGGGAGTGCCCTGGATATACCCTCGATCTCTTGGGCGCACCCATTCATCCCGTCCTTCATTCCACCTCCTCAATTCGTGGCCGAGGCTTCCCAGCTGCGTCCACCAAAGTTCCGCTGGGGTTGATATGGAGGCCCGCCAGTCGCATCAGTCCTGGACTGCTTGTTGACTCTTGCAGCGGGAGGATGCTTGCCATTTGCCAGTTCTCGAGGCTTTCAACCACGTCCTTTGCATGCTGTTGGACCAGTCCATCGTTGTCCGTTTGAGCCACATATTGCAGTGTCCTCACAATATCCTCTCGACTCTCGTCAGTCAGACCAAAGCCAAGTTTCCTACCAGACTCCTTAGCAGCGTCGAGAGCCCTCACAAAACTTAACACGTTCAGGATGGCAGCTCTTCGTAGAATTGCTGTCTCCATCTCTCGTTCCATTGCTAGGATATTGATGCAGAGGTCAACGCTACCAGATACGAGCGTTGGCCCAATCCCTCCTATGTTCGTTTCAATAACAGCGCCAAAGATTGACAAGGCAGAAGTTCGTATCCGAACATCTTCTGCGCCTCTTTTACTTTCCCATCCATGAAGGATTTGAGCCAAAATGTCATTCCTAGCCCTCTCTTCTTCTGTCACTTCTTCTTCATCCAAGTCCATGTCATCGTCCTCATCCTCCTTTTTCTTCTTCAGTTTTCTGAGCTTCTCATCACGAGCTTGTTTAGCCATGGTTTTGGCTCGATATCCACGACGTCCAGCGATAGACAGCAAGGTCTCGCTAACTTGACGTGCAAGATCACCGATAAAGGTTTCCCCTAGTCGCTGGATCACTTGCAATAAAGCTTCTCCAAACCGCAGCCGAACATCCGTCGTAGACTTTTCCTGTGGGTCTAAGTAGTGGTCTAGAAGCTCTTGAACTGCCGATTTAGGATGTTTGTTGGCCAGCTGAGTATAAACTTTGATGACTCGAAGGTTGATGTAGTCGTCGTTGTTCTCGAGTAGGGTCGACAAAAGCACGGCAACTGCAGGGATGTCGAGGATTGGGCTGTCTTTAAGTATCAGACCAGAAAGCAGGTTCAACCCTTCAGACACAATGGGTGCTGGATTGTCGTCGCCCCCGGTGACATATTCCATGGCCAGTTTATATGTCCTCTGATCTTCAATCTGCCGGGTGCTGGGGGCCGAGGCAGAGACATCATCCTGCACCATTTCGTCTCGGTACTTGAGAAGCAGCGCTAGGTTCCTTGCTGTAGGTGACAATTGTGGCCTGTCTTCATTGCTCAATCGTTCCAGTGAATTCTCTACAATTTTGAGCTCTTCTGGTTTAATGTGGGATTTCTGGAATGTCGGCGCAGTGATGACCAGATTCAGTAAGCTTAGTACCACAGCGAGTAAGTCATCTGCTAACTTTGACTTAGTATCTGCAGCAAGAACTTCGCATACCAACTCTAGCAGCTGATCAAACTGGCTCACGAGCTTTTCTGGAGCCTTGTCCATCAGCTTTTGTAGAATAGTGACCTCGAAAAGATTTTGCAGAGGTGAATCTGCCTTTTCATCCTTAGGATGCAGATCAATTTTGATCTCGTCATTTGGTTTTTCTGCTGTTTCAATCCAGCGCTTTAAGAGGCTCAAGAAGATGGATGATACCTCTGTAGCCGAGCACGATGAGGTTATGAACTCAACCAGCTTGGCTGTTTTGCCTTCGAGTTCGTTCCAGTTCAGCTCAATGCCTGCGGTTGAATCAAGTCCACGAGGTTCTGTGATCTCAATATCGCCTTTACCTTTGAGTCGATACTCCCAAGGGCTTTTACTTCCTTCTGTGGCGCCTCTGCAGAGGAGGTTTCGAACGAATGGTCTGACACTTTCGGAATTACCGAATATCCTCAGATAAGCCTGCAGCAGTGCCCTCGCAGGCTTGACGAAGTTCTCTTCGGTACTAGGTGGTGGATTTTGCCACGAGGCGAGAGCCCATATCTGTACTAATACTAGCCTAAGGAGACGTCGGCATAGCCCGGGTGAAGAATTGGATATCACCAGAGTCATGAGGCGCTGTAGCGAGGTTTTGAGAGACTGAGAGGTGATGAGAACACGATCACGGCTAAGATCGACAATTCCCTCGTTTTCTTGCTTAATAGCAGTGGAATCAGGGTTGCCCATCGATCGTAATGTTGGGTTTATATCCTGGACTAGAGGCTGAACAAATGCATTCCAACCAGGAGATCCTAACTCTGAGTTTAGTCTTGCTTATAGAGATTGTCTGTCGTTACTCACCTGGTGCACCATATTGCTTGTTCCCCAATACGCCATAGCCTACGATCTGAGAAGCGGTTTTCGCGAGTTCAGGACCAGCAGTTCCATCGATGAGCTCAAATAGCTGTCCTGAGATGCCCTCGAACCACGCTTCCGCTGTCGTACTGGTCGGAACTGATGAGAGGAGTTTCGTTGCAACGGCGACACCTTCATGCGTTATGCTAGCTCCTTGCTTTTGTGGTCCAGCTTTTGCGTCTTGGGTTCTACCAACATTACTAGGGTGTACTGAAAAGACGAATTCCATGGTTCCACGGACGCCAGTTGGGCGTAGAGGGAGGAGGGTGAGCGCCTGGACTAGAGGATCCCTTAACCATTGTGGGAGAACTGATGGCTTAATGAGTGTATTTAGAGCAGGCAGGAGTTTCCAGACTGGTGTTCTTGTAGTTTGTTAGTGCCCTGATATTGAAATAAGTAGTTTCATAATAGAGTTGGAGCTCACCTTTCGATGAGTTTGTCGAATGCTTGGAGGCCCGACGCCCGGGTGCTGGCATCATTTGTTGGATCAAAAGCTTTTTTACCAGCTTCAACTATCTCCTCAAGTATTTTCGGGTGTGCAGCAGTAGAAGATGAAGAGCTTGCCATGCTGCGTTAAAAACTAATAACGAGCTTCAAAAACTTGCGTGGGTAGGTGAGGTATGTATGTTGGAAACAAGAAAAAGTGAATTGCTATAGGGTGTTTGTCATCATGATCCAAGCCCAGCTCCAGCCTTCATGTGCACCCCACACTGTATGCACTGTGAAGAGGCTGGAGCCGTCACGTGCAGGCGCGTTTGCAGTGGAGGCCCACATATCTATCTCATCGCGTCTATGTCTCAGTGTGTTGAACTCGACTTTCTCAGTCAACAACCACTTCATGACGCTGTTCAGTTTCTAGGATTCTCTACTGGAGACGCGACACCCGCCAAAAGATATGATTCATACGGATCAGCTTTCCGAGGCTCCCGACGCGGTCAAGACGAGTTCCTTCACTACTATCAACACGCGCGACGCCTCCCCCACAGTCCTCCGGCCCTCGTTTCTCGCAAGGGATCCTATTGTAGGCACCCGTATCATTTGGTTACCCTCACATATGCCGCTCTCGAGCCTGTAACAGGACCTCGTGAATGCCGCAGCCGGATTATGGTGGGTAGCGCGTCCTGTATAGGATGTACCAAGCGGGCGGGTGAACAAGGTTCGGAACTTAACCCTAAGAAGATATCTGGTTATCAAGTTTTGCGCTCTTGTCGCCCAAGTCGTCTTTTATGCCGGTGAAGCACCAGCTGTCATCATGCCCGCTGAAAAGTTGGATGATTGACTCGTGGCGCTACTGCCGACGGACAGGCGAGGAGGGCAGTCCAGTCACCGTTTGGTGCGCGAGAGGATCGGTGCCATGAGTCGTTTGGTAAGAGCCTCTGGTCTGAGGACGCTCGTCAGCCCTTTCCGCTGGAACCAGCACATTGGTCAAGAGTAGACCGTCTAGTCGTTGTGATTAGCTCTGGGTCTTGGGGATGGAACTAGTCTGACCACTTGTTCATACTGCTAGCCTGCTCATTGCGCCCAAGCAGCTGAGAAGTGGAGCTTCGGGTTGGCCTTCAAACAGCCAGTCACTGAATTTCATTCATGTCCCGAGTTTTCGCTTGCCGGAACCGCCAGTTAGGGTAATTCCATCTGGTGCAGCGGGCAACTCGTGGAAACACACAGAAATCCAGCGACTGACATATCTTGCCAATCGTATAGCTCCCGGTCCTTCACAGCTGCTCGTAGCATGGTGCGTTGCTGCACTACATATCTCCCAACCCGTTCGCACACTGGACCACACCACAGCACTTGCTACCGGTGTGTGACGCTCCACGTCTGGTCTGACCAAGCGCATTAGCCTCAAGCCATGGGTCACAATCCCTTGGTCATGATGGGCGCCAGCAAGCCTGCAAGGATCAGAAGGTCTGAACAGGTCCCTCAGATCCGCCGAAAGGTTGAACTGAGATGAAAGGGTGGTTTTTATGGATGTCTTTTGTCCACCCGTCAAAGCCCTCCATACCTCTCGCTGGCGAGAAATTTGGAGAGGAATCAAAAACTAGTCCTAGTTGGCAGCGCGAATCATACAGAAGGAGCTCTCTCGTCAGTGTCGGTGGGTTTTCAGACTGCGTTCTGCCATGGCAACCTTTTGGTGGAGTCGTGTTTACGAAGGTACTGGGGTCATTATGGGATCGTCAGCTCACGAAACAGTCTTCACCTTTGCAATGGCCGTTGTTGCAGGAGGATACTTGCGGTTGGTGTTGGAAGCATCACCGGGACCCATCTCGAGTTGGAGTCAAAGTTTCGTGCTTGTCTGGTGCTGTGAAAGACCCTTTCGTCAAGTTGAATTTCACGACTCTGGCCGCACTGTTGAGGCTGGGTTGCATTTGTTGGATCTAGGACAGGCCTTGTTGGGTAGGGTAGTCCTGGCTGTTCTCTCGCCTGAAAATGGTGTGGAGGACAGCCCCCCGCGGTGAGGGGATAAGTCTACCCATTCTTTCTGTTGATTGGACAAGTGCTAATATTCAGACAGGACGAGAGCAATCTAGATACACTACCATCGCGGGAGGGGGGCGTTTTTGGACATCTGTCAGAGGGAGGAAAGAGTGTCTAAGTTATTTTATCACCCTCAACACTCTGCTGCATAAGGCTGACATGATATTATCAGCCGAAAATAACCGGGACAGCTTTTTCTGTCCACTAACCGATGTCCAAAAACACCCCTCTCCCGCGATGGTAGCTGCCATGTTTGGGGACAAGTCTTTCAGGTAAGTTCAAGATCTAAAGTCAATCGTTGTGTGGGGAAGTTGGAAGATCCCGCCTAGATCGGCATTCGGATCCGACGGATCGGAGAATTAGTGTCGTGATGTCATGAATGCCAAGATTTGCCAACGTCCGCGTTTCTTCGGCAGCAAATCAGAACTAATCAAACACTCGTCGTAAACTTAATGCATCTGTAACAAATGATCTGCGACAGATTTGGAGTGTGTGGGTTGCTCTAAGAAGCTTGCTTCCATCCCGGTCATGTTACACGAGTGCTGACAAGGAAATGAGGGAGGAAAAAAAGACGCATCAACTGGTGCTTCTCTACACGAAGATGCCATTGTAAACATCGTAAAAACTCTAAAGAACTATAAAATATTAGACTTGACTCGCATCGTGTTTATCAACTTGTCCAAGAAATGTAAATAAATTTATACGTATTATAACGAGAAGGACCAAGTTTGTCTAGTTCTATGTTTTTCTTTACCCCCCCAAGCTTGCTTACTGAACCAGCCAATAGGAAATATCCGATGACTGAGATGCCTGGTTGCTGGTGATGTCACATAATGCAGGAACTTGTTCCCCATGTCTGAGCTGATGATAGGTACTCCGTACTAACCAACTACAGGTAAACAAAAACAAGATTGCCCCTGCTACCTAAGCTTACCAGGTCCGCTTACTGCTCATAAATTATTCCCTCCCTTCACTTGTTCTCTGGTGTCTTGGCTCTCTGTTCTCACGCTTCTCTTCGAAAGCCAAGACTTCAAGACATATCCCTCATGGTGAAAGCAGCATTCTTGGGCTTACTGCCCGCCGTTATGGCCATCCCAGCAGCCGCTCCCGGTCCCGCACCAACGGTTTATCGTAGAGAGGCGATTCCAGTTCCAGCTGCTCAGCCTACGCAGATTATGGACCTCGAGCGACGTGATATCATTGGCGATGTGGAGACTTATGTCGGAAGTCTCGTTAGTGGCGTTGAGACAAAGATCAAGGGATGGGTCAATTCAGGCATTCTCGACTTTCCAACTGGTTTCCCCACAGGCGATGCTGTTAAGAAGTCAGCAGGTGTCGACGACGACGATTTGAAAGCCGAGCCAACACAGGTTCTAAATATTCCGTAAGTAGCCTCATTCACTACGAGAACCACTCTAACTAGGAGACAGCCCGTACGGCAATTGGACCAACAAGGGTTGGAACGTTCGAGTGCATGGCAATGTATACAAGATCCCCAACCTGAGCCAGGAGAAAGTCGACGACCTCGCCAATGTCTTCCTCATCGACACGAGTGTTGACAAACTGTCTAAGTCTCAGCAAGCTCAGGCTCGAAATGTGACAAGGTCTATCTTCGTGGTGCAACAGGACAATGTTGAGGTCAAGATGGACTTTGTGAACAATGTTGATGTGTCTCCCGATGAGAGCGGTGGTGCAATTGATGCGGTAAGCCAAACAAAATAAAGTAGAAACATGGAACCAGTTGCTGACCATGTATCAGAGGGGAGGGTCGCAAAACATCACCATGCCATACAACACAACTCTGGAGGGCGACTTTGACGCATTTGTCGTGCTTAAGAACACCACAGGCCCCAACAATGGCTATCTGATCCCCGGCAACGAAACTTCAAAGATTCAGACTCTCAATGTTTATGCCGAGGGTAAGAACAACAGCGGAAACGCAACCGCTTACCTCGTACCACCCAAGGGTATCACTATTGTCTCTGACATCGACGATATTCTGCGAGTGACAAAGATTTACGAGCCAAAAGAGGGTCTTCTCAACACTTTTGCTCGACCTTTCACTCCATGGATGAACATGCCTGATATTTACGCCAACTGGTCGTCTTCAGTGAAGGACCTGCACTTCCACTATCTCACTACGACACCTGAGCAGGCCACTCGTAACTACATGAGCTTCATCTACAACACTTACCCACTGGGCTCATTCGATACCCGTCCACTGAACTTCTCAGACGTCTCGGCAACACTGTCCATCCGTCGCTTCTTGCTCGATAAGGTCTTCCAGACCTTCCCTGATCGCAAGTTCATCCTTGTCGCCGACACGAGCAACTCAGACGTAATGAAGGACTACCCAGCGATGTACAAGGACTATCCTGGCCAAGTGCAGTGCATCCTTCTGCGCAACACTAGCTCCACTGACAGCGGTGACAAGTTCCCGTATAATACCAAGGGCTTCAAGGACATTCCTCAGAAGAACTACATGTTCTTCCACGTGCCTGACGATATCGCCAAGATTGACATCGCCAACGGCGGGTGCTACAACAGCTCTATCAAGCAGAACGTTACTTTTGACTACCAGGGTCTTCCTTTTGGCTTGAGCGACGACGATAATGCCGCTACGGGTGTTACACCCAGGTTAGGAATGATTGTTGCAGGATTGATCGCTGGTAGTTTGGCGATGATGGTTTAGCAGGATTAGAGTGCATTATTCCTGGGTATCATGACATCAGACTGCAACATACTAGGTTAGTAGTTACGAGCATCATTGAATTCCTCACGACAAACCTCACTCCTATCCCCAGACGCTATACCCGGAGGAGACGAATTCTTTTTCACGAGAGAATCATGATCTCAAGGGTCAACAAGTCTGTTGCCGACAGAATACTCTGTAATTTGGTGATCACAGCACCTAAACTTTTACCGTGACATGACATTTGTTTCCCTCCATAATCACGTATCCAATTACGTCAACCGGAATACATTCCGTTCGACGGCACACGAGTAATCTTTCGGAACTTGTCCACCCAAAGGAAGCTATAAAATTCAAGGTCCAGCTGAGATATCGTATGACAACGGCACCTCTGCCGCATAGATCGTATGAACACCATCCCAGGCTCTTAGATATGAGCATCTCGTCGCGGAAAATAATCTCCTGTGTCTTGAGAGGTTTTCCCGGCACTCCGTGCGCCGTATCCTGTCGTATCATGGCTCAAGCAACGAATATGCACACTGACTCCACTACGGTACTTGGAACCTCCAGGGTTGAAGGATTCCATACAACTGTCAAAGCTTATTGCGAATAGACACAAACTCTCTTGAGTTGTTGACGAGGAAGATGTTCTGTACTAGAACGGCGGGCCCCGACTCCGAAAGAGATGAAATGGTCAGACAGCACATGCTCTAAATCATCAAGACAAGCCACTTAATACTAAATACATTAGTAGCTGCACTTGACTGATTCATGAACTGGTTGGTTCCATTTGTTCCTGGCTGTGGTCACGCCTGTATGAGTACCTAAGTGAGGTCTGCAGTAATTCTCTCAATCGTTCCATTCCGCTTCTGGAACGGGGATGTTGTTTGTGCCATGACGCTTCTACCACTGGCACTAAGCTATGGATAATGGGCTGATGCAGGGTTCTGAAGGTGCTGTATCCATAGCACGTAGAATCCTCGCGAGATCTCGCAGGCATCTTTCGCATACCGAGCGTCGCACTGTAAGAGGATGAGAGGAGACAAGGTTCACGCCAAGACCAGGGATGGCTGTGTTATTTATTCTCTCTCTCTCTAAAGTTCCGGCATATAACGGATCTTCCAAGGAGGCCAAGTCAGATGCCCAATTGGGACACTTTGGTGAGGCTGAGAGTGGTCATCGGCCTTTAGAGCTGTGATTCAAAATGAGGAATTGCCCAATAGGATCTCAATTGATACCCGCGCAGCGCAGCTGAGACATTGAGGCTACCTAGTCATCAATCTTAGCGAGGTGTGAGGTGTGTGTAAGCTATTTCTAGAAGGGAGTCTAGGGAGTCTACACATGATACAGCGGCATCCTTCAGAAGTTGAACTAAAGACTCATGGCTGAATGGACGGAAGCTTCCAAAGGGCCCTAGACCTTGAAAACCATACTAGAGACTGGTCAAGTTTTACGGGC
This sequence comes from Fusarium mangiferae, assembly GCF_900044065.1. Lineage (NCBI taxonomy): Eukaryota > Fungi > Ascomycota > Sordariomycetes > Hypocreales > Nectriaceae > Fusarium > Fusarium mangiferae. The sequence continues at coordinate 1,132,955 of NW_024573936.1, forward strand.
GCTACTCCGTAGTGGAGACTGTTTTCCCCTGATCAGCCAGTTGACAGCGGCTCATATCCTATTTGATAATGGTGTTGTGGATGTTGAAATGGAAGCACTAATCCGTAGCTGCCGTGTCTGTCTCTTGCCAATTGAGCATGTTCCTGGACCACAGACTGCTCGTTCAGGCCGGAAAGAACGGAGACCTACAGGTAAGTCCCCGCCTGAGCTCTTTCTCGATTCAAACATTTTCTGCTCTGGCCCCATTCCATGGATTGGATTAGAAGGCAAGGGTACATGAAGATGACTGTTCACTTGTCATTATTCGTATTCCCCACTCCCGCTGTCGCATCCAGAAGCCACAATCTCAATCTCTTCAATCTCACTCAGACTTCTCCACTACTGCCGCTAGTTACTGAAGAGAAAACAATGCTACAAGCAGATACATTCATCCGCGGTCAATTCGAATCAAGCCGCATGCTTATGTAGCACGGCATTCTGCGCCTTGAACCGCGTCTCTGTGGCTACGCGGTTTGTCTGTCCGTGCAAAACGTACTGCACCTCCGTCATTCGGGGATACTGACGATCCGCAGTCTGCGGGAGTAAGCGAGGCCGGAAGTCTGTTCTAAAACAAACCGTCTTTCAATGGCGTCAAATTACTTCATCACCGAAACTCAACTAATCCTCTGCTAATTGCAGGTACAACTGGTAGCTCAGCCTTGATGGTCCCCCAACTACAGTTACTGGCACCACCCTCACAAGATGCAGGCACGTGGAGATGGTGGAAACCGTTGCACTTGGCCCCTTTCGAGAAAAGTTTACCGTTTGAAGAGCAAAAACGCCATTCAAGGTGCGGCTCCAAGCCTTTCAACAACCAACATCGTTCTTGACCCTCTTCGGCCCACAATCAATTGCGGCTCCCGTGATGGTCATTACTATTCAAGTTGGTTTGATAATAGAGCTTAGGTAGACTCGTGCGCCTTGTTGGACAATCTCTATCGGTGGGGCACCTCATCCCGAAACAAACAACGACTGACTGATAAGTCCTGCAGCCAGACAAGGATCATCAGACGAGCTCTCTTTCCGAGGCACGCCACATCTCACGACCTAGCCCTGGCCTCCGCGCCTTGATCTGATTCCTTGACATGATTTCGTGTGCCTAGAACTCATTACTGACCCGCCCAGCAGCAGGTCGACCACAACCAATGCTCCCTGAGCATCACATCACATGTCGTGTGCGTTTTTCGCAGATGATTAATCGAAACAAAATGAGATCAAAAACTGCATCGCCTGTTCCACGAAGGAAGAGGTCAAAAATCAATTTCCCGGCTCCAGAACGGCCAAAAAGATAACAATTGTTGCCACCCAGTGAAACTCATTCGCGCCTGTTACATGATGATGTCCGAATAGAAAAAAGAAGCCCAAAAATAATAGCAATTGCAGATTGGAGTCCCCCGTCTCCAGAAAGGTTCAACAGCGCATGGGTATCTCGCGGGGGTTTTGTTTGCTTGCGGTCTTGCTCCAGCCGCCAATCTCCCGCTCCATCCAATGTCGAGCGTCGCAGTCAGTCAAAAATCGTACACTGCATACGCCCAATGGCGCGTTGCAAATGGTCGGCGGTCATGAGAGAGGCATGCCAACCCATCTCCCAGTTGCCGTCGGCACTCAATAGTCCAGTTCAGTCTTTGCCCGTCGATAATTATTTCCAGCTCTGGCGTCCTCATATCGCAATTGAAGAATCCCTCTCAGAGGGCGACGCTCCTGTGCCCCTCGAGGACACTACTCTTCTTAAAATCGATGATGTGCCATGATGCTCGGTATGCCTGGCATAGCGCTTGTTACGGGAATTGAGGGTGGTGGTCGACTGGCCTTATCCCGAAGAGTCCAGTCGTCGCCAGGTTCTGAGGGAGCTACGAGCTCCATTAGAGTGTATTGAAGAATGCCGTCGAGAACTTGTGGGACAACAATATCTCGGGACAGCCCCCATGGCGGTAATGAAGGTTCTTCGTTATCGCGCCCATCAGCCTGCAGCTGTCAGTCAGTACCAGCCGAATGAATTGATATGCAAAGCAAAATATGCCAACTTACAAGACATGATGCGCAAGGCGCATTATTCACCCAGACCCAGTTGGGGCAGTTATGTGTATAGAAGTACTTGCATCTGTACTTATAAAAACCACCAGCTCCACTCATTGTGCTGTTGATGTCCAAGATGTAAGAGACTTGTATGGCGTAGTGAGCAACGGATTGGACAAGGTGAGATGTGAATCAGTGGGCAGACGGATAATGGAATGCGAGGAAGAGGCATAGACTCTTATATGAGCTGCCAGGCAATAAGAGGAAGTGACGTGAATGCGATTATTAGCACGGGGAGTGGACTAGGCTGGGGAAAGGGTCGAACGATTTGTTTGTACTACCGCTGAAGTGCGGATGGCCAACATGTCAAGGATACCCAGGGCAGAGCGGAGCTCTAAGTGGGAATGAGCTTGCATGATCAAAGGTGCGTAGTGTTTGCTCAACGGAGTACGACTTAGAGACTCGGACGCTGACGTCTTAGGGACAACTAAACTCGATGGGAATGGCCGTTGGCGTCGCAATGCCATTTTGCATGGCATTGACTGATGCCCCCCGCCGAACAAAACGATGCGATGTGGTGGGGACCACACCCGTAGTGATGACAGACAGGGAGCCCCTGTGAGTTCTGCAGGACGACTGCAGACGCCTTTTACAAGCGACGAGCAGACATGACTTGGGTACGGGCAGGCAAAACAACGTACATGATTCTAAAACGACGATGGAATGCGGCAACCAGCCAAAGATGGCTTGCTCTTGAATGGCCGGTCTTAAGGAGAAATCGACGCCATCAAGATCTTTCGTTACTACGCGCTCATACAACGGGGGAGGACGCCCAAGCGCTTTCAGAGCACGACTAGACAAATGTTAATCAGCATTAGTGGCATTCATGTGTTGCGGATTCCGCCTCAATCTGCTGCTCCAGTACAGACAGACTACAGTATGCGTCCATACTGAAAAGCGAAGTGATAGGATGGGTCGTCTCAGAAGCCATGTCGACAACTTAAACGGTTTGTGGTTCGTCGAGACGTGGGGCCATGGGACGAGAGCTATAAAGGGTGTAGCGTCCGACGGAATGGCGTGAGGTTAGACCTGACAAGGGCGTGTATACTCGTCTGGGGAAAGGACGTACTGTCTGTCATGGTCATATCCAATGATACCGAGCTCTTGCGCATCCCTCTCGGGGTTGACCTTACTTGAGACGATGCATGATGATTTCCCCCCGTCTATGGTCCACGCCTAAGCCCCTAGGTCCAGGGCAATCACAATTGTTCCAACGCCGCATACAGGACAGTACCAGGTCAGGGCAAGAAACCCTCAACAGGAATAGGGAGGGGCGTGCTGTTCATTGACGAATACCTATTGTAGTGTCTTCGGGCCAGCCGGCGCCACGACCTGAAGCCAAAGACCCGTAGTCAACGGTAGGCTTGCTGCGGTCATCCCATGCTACTACCATGTGTCGTGCCACATGAAGTACACAGGTAAAGATCCGATTGTCGGACGCGCAGTGGCATGGTTCAAAATCAAGTAGGCCATATATAAAATTAATCTGACCTCACTCTGACCCTGTGGCTCTTCCAGGCAGGGACTTTGTGGGGAGGAGATCTCTGAGGCTGAAAAAGAAACGTTCTTAGAACATCTTGGGATCGATGCCAATGCGGCTCAGCCCAGCATCTGGAATGGAAGGACGGGAAAAAGCAAAAAAAAAAAAAAAAAAAGCGCTTTGCTTGTGAAGGGACGGGATCCACAAGCGCGTGGCGCCGCAGTTTGGCCTGTGGATATGCGAAGTATATCTCAACGTTCGGATACTGAGTATGCATATTTGCACATGCCGGCAATGTTGCTTTTTCTCTGAGAGCTTGTGCTGGGGAGGCCGAGAGCCAAGCTATCGGTGATACAAACTATCAAGGTTGCCGAAGAGCGAGACCAGAGCCAGAGCTTATTGCGACGAGGAGCTTCAGACATGGTGGGACATGGTGGGTTACTTGTTCTGATATCATGAGATATTTGAGAAGCATCAGTCTTTACTCGATGAGATTACGACCCTACTCGGAGGTCTCGGGTCGCCCCGTGCTTTCATAACGTCCAGTTGAGCATCACCGATGACCTCGGGCGTCTCCATTCGCGGATCACACATTCTACCTCGGCCAATCCACACTCATTTGGACTCTATCAAGGCCATCTTCTCATTGAGGCAATTGTAATGTTGCGCGATAAACTACACCTTGGACGGGCGCGCAGAAGCAGCAGGATCCCGGGTTGGTCAGTCTTATCGCTGCGTTGCGTTGCGTTACCACTAGACAGAAACTTAAAACGTTTCTCCCATTTGCACATATTGGGAAAACATCACAAACCGCGCAATATGCACAGTTGACAACGCGGCCCCCTTCGGGCAGCGCACCATCTTGTGATGCTTCTTCACCTGTGCGCCATCTTGCTTCTTCCGCCCCCCCAAGTATGTTCCAGGTTGTGAACAGGGGCGAACGGCAAGGAGCTATGGCCTCCTCGGATAGGTTGCCATGATGCTCAACCACCCAGCAAGTGCCCTGCAGATACATACATACAGGTAATGCTCTCCATGCTTTATTCTCCGGTCGGCACTGTCGTCTGCTTGAAGCTCGAGCCCTTCCACTGCATTGCATTCTCGAAAAGGAAGAGAGCTGCTGGAGCTCCTGTCAGAGCATGTTGATTGATTGGACCACTTGTGAAGGTCTGAGCCGGGTAATTTGGTTGGCCCGTACGATGACACCCTGATATTCCAAACCACGCTGAGATACACGTGGTGTTTTGCATCAGCACTTGCCACTGATTTGGTATTGCTGGGTCATCCCTTGTTGGAGCAGTCTCAATCATTATGATAACCCGATTGACTTTACCGGGTGAAATTGAGGGAAGCTACAACGGCTCTTTCTCACCCCTGTCATCGGATAATGGTATTGAAACGGTCACGAACGGCTTTGGCGACCTAAAACAGGTATTGATCTCGTCGGTAGTCAGTAGCCGGGTACTGTATGTATGTATGGAAGCAAACTTCGAGGTGGAACCCATTGGTCAAGGTTGGTGGTATTATTTTCTTCTCATACGGTCTCCTCACCTCGTATATCTGCCCTTTCATACACTCTGACTCTCATTCGCCGTGGGGCAGGCTGGCTGTGAGCAACAAGAACTCTTGAGAAGGGATCCGCACCCTCTGTGAAGACCCGGCCCTACCTATCTGCCTGTCCCACCGTATATCTGAAACAAACAGCCATCGCCGATTTTCCTTGGTTCATCACAGCACAATTGGACTCGTTCTCTTTTGGCAGCCTTCATTGCACCGTCGTTGGTGTCAAATTGTGGTAATGGGGCCAACATTGCGAATTTTCGAAGCCAAGCTGCAGGGTGAAAGCTACCTACTAAATCTATCCATGATATTTGTGCTGAAGTTGCTGGCGTTGTTTGTTTGTCAACCTAATCGAAGGGTTTCGAGGTTGATAATTGTTTCTCACCTATTTACACTTACACTTACTTGATTTGCCTTCTTTTCCCTTCTTTTTGCTTTTCCCATCGATCTCCCGTCTTGCCCGCCCGCCTCCATAACCGATGTCGATGAGGGGAGCCCTGCTAGCTTGGCCACTTTTATCGGCCCTGGTCGCCCACATCCAGAACGAGCAGGTATTGACACACACATCGTCATCCCAAGAGAGAAGGACGTGGGAGGTGAGAAAACCCTAGGAAAACTGGAGTTGGATGGCCGAACCAACATCCAGACTGCATCGTCAAGCGCGGCGAGACGGATATGCAGGCCACCCTCCCTCTGCAAGGATGCCTTGTTTGTGTTTGCATCAGAGAAGCTTCATCCTGACAGACAGACAGACACACACACGTACATACATACATACATACTCAGGCTATTCTGAGTCAAGCTTTGCTGACAGCTAAGCTGATTGCCTAGTTGATTTGAGGCTGGGAGAAGAGGCAACAATGCAGTCAAGACAAACACTCCAGCAACCGGAAGAGGTGTCGTGCATGATGCTAAAGAAGCATGAATGCTGCAGAACTGCGCAAGTGCCTGGAATTCGTTGATATTGTTTCACCTAGTTTGAAATACGGCTGGTGTGCTAACAATAGTTCTCTCTGCCACAACCTTTATTCAGTCCCAATGTTATCTGTCGCCTCTTTCCTCTTTTTACCTCCACACAAGATACACACCAGTAAAACAACCCAAAAACGCCCGCATCCCTCCATTACACTCGCTCACACCCTCTTTTGGCAATCTAACGGTGCTGCAGGATTCTAAGACCGAATAGGTAAAGTGAAAGAGACCAATGGGCCAGACAGAGAGGGGCGCGCCGAGGGGGAGACATTGAAGCATGAAATACTGTTTTAAAAAAACAATTCAACCGAGCAGCCAACCATGAAAGAAGTGGCTGATGCACATAAAACGCCGTGGCCAACCAGTCAATTCGCGAGGATGTGCAACTCCAGACCGGGATGAATAAGGGAGGGGGAGAGCTTTGTCGAGCTACATAGCAGACGACAAACAACACCTCTTCCCTACTCTCAATGACAAAGAAATGTTTGTGTCTCGCCGGCCCCATGCAATGCCGAGCCGCAGTGGAGGGCCGCTTCCCGCACATACACGGTAGGGCTAAGCATTGGATAAGCAAACAGGTCGATCGATCACGTTTCGAATCCCTGCCCATGCCTTTATTGTCGATTTCTAGGGGGCGCCTGGAGAGCCTTTCCTGGCCTTTTCTTTCAAGGGCTCCCGAAGTGAGTACTTCATCGACCAGCCTTCATGGCTTCCTTGCGGCGCTTCTTCTCTGCAGCGCGTGCAAGAGAACGCTTGACGTCACCTTGCTCAAAGCTGTCAATATCGTAGTACGTAGGGGCAATTTCCTGCAAAAAGTGTTAGCTACTGTAAAATTGACCCAAGGTTCTCGTGATGATACGAGAGTCATCTGGAAGCATCACTTACCAATAACCACTCAGGTCGGATACCTGTACATGTTCGGATGTATTGCTTGGACGTCAAGACAAACTCATTGTAGAGGACCCAGTCGAACTCGGTACGGAGGACAGTTGAGGGGTGAATCAATACAGCCTGGTCGTCCTTGACAGTGCGATAAAGCTTGCCAGAGCTCTCCTTCATGGCAACCTGCATGAAGAAACCGGCGAGCAGTGCACGTCGAATGTTGGTATAGTAATTCTTATCCTCAAATGGTGTCGACACAAGCTCCAAGCCATGCGTCTCCATGATGCGCTTGAGCTGAGCGCGGACGTTATCCGCACTGGAGAGATGTCGGAAGGAGAGGAAGTGCTCATGGCACCACTGCTTTGCACTGTTGGGGTCGGATGTTGCCTGGCCCTTGAACGCGTGGTAGGCGTTGAGCAGGGTGAGGTGGTCACCGTCAGGATGCGCAAATTGAGCCTTCATCTCATCGGCGCGCTTTCGGTTGTTGGCAGGGCGGGTAAAGATTTGAGGAACTGAGAGAAGCGAGGTGATGGAGAGAATCTCGTTCGAGCAGTAGAACTCAGGAGACGAGATAAGCATGACCGCCAGAGCGGGATCAAGGGGGAATGCTGATGCCATGCTGCCGAGAGTGGTCAGCTCACCATCATCGTCAAGACAGGCAAGATAATTGAGCTCCTCGAGGGCGCGCATCATTGTCTCGGGAGCAGGGGGGTCCATTAGATCGAAGTGGACAAGATCCTCCACACCAAGCTTCTTGAGCTCCAGAACGGTGTTGGCAAGGTTGGAGCGCAGAATCTCGGGATATGTTTGCTCAATAAGCTCCTTCTTGAATGCCTTCTCGGTATACAGCCGGAAACATTTTCCGGGTTTGGTACGACCAGCACGACCAGCACGCTGCTGGGCCGAAGCCTTGGAGATGGGCGAGACAAGGAGAGACTCGACACGGATACGAGGGTTGTAGATCTTCTGTTTGCTAAACCCGGGATCCACGACATAGACGATACCGTCGATAGTCAAACTAGTTTCGGCAATATTGGTAGAAACAATGACCTTGCGACCAGGACGACCACCCTTGCGAATAGGCGCAGGGGCCTTGTCGAAGATGCGCTGTTGCTGGTGGGGAGGCAGGGTACCGTACAGAGGGTAAACGGCGAGAGGACCAGCGTCAACCTCGCGCATCAGCTCATCAGCCTCGAGACTGATCTTGCGACAAGCGTCCTCAATCTCGTCTTCACCAGTAAGGAAAAGCAAAACATCACCCTCGGGCTCTGAAGCGTGAATCTGGAGAACGGTTCTTATGGCGGCCTCAACGTAATCGCGCTCAGGCTCGGGAGTGTAGAAGATCTCGACAGGATGTGTTCGACCGGGGACAGCGAGCAGGGGCGCATCGTTGAAGTACTTTTGGAACTTTTGAGCATCGAGGGTAGCAGACATGATGATGATCTTGAGGTTGGGGCGGCGCATAGAAATCTGCTTGAGCAACGCCATGAGAATATCGGTCGCGAGAGTACGCTCGTGAGCCTCATCAAGAATAATACAACTGTAGCGAGACATCTCGTGGTCGTGCATGGCCTCACGCAGAAGCATACCATCAGTCATGTACTTGAGCATAGTCTTGGGGCCCGTCATGTCCTCGAAACGAATGCTGTAACCAACTTCCTCGCCCAGGGTGACGTCCATCTCGTCGGCGACACGCTGCGCGACCGACATGGCGGCGACTCGACGTGGCTGCGTACAGGCGATAAGCTTGCCAGTAAGATGAGGTAGCTCGTCGTAGACGACGTACTGAGGAATTTGAGTAGTCTTTCCAGAACCTGTCTCACCGACAAAGACGAGAATCTGTGTTGAGTGGTACTTGTCCAAAAATTCTTGTCGTTGCTTGTGGACAGGCAGATCGCGACGGCCCTGGAGAATTTGGAAGTACTTTTGCGAATGAGGTCGGCCGGTGAAAGGGTTCGACTCAGAGTCCTCAGCCTTTGAAGCCTGTGCAGCGGTAGTATGCTGCCTCTTCATACCGGCGAGAGGAGAGTCCGGCGAAGGCTCTACGCCATGACCATTACTGTTACCGTTGTCGTACATGTGAGCAAGGTAGGGGTTGTATTTCTCGTCCTCGCCGTCCTTCTTGGCCTTCTTTCGTGTGGATTCGTCGGCGTCGGCGCTTGAACGCTTTCCTCCCTTGATTTCGGACATTATTTTCGGTGAATGGCAGGGAGACGAGGTGAGAGAAAGTGGCGAGGCTGAAGCGGAAGGTCGTGGTGTTTTTGTTTTCTGCTCTGCTAAATGCTAGAAAATTTTGGCGGGCCTTCTTAGGCAGATGTTTATCGATAAGCACCCTTGTCGCACAGTGTATGAGACATGCCTGTGCTACTGTGCTAGCTGGGTTATGTGACGAGATGCAGTATATATGTATGTGTGTGCTTGTAACATCAACTGTGACATAGAAACCATGAAATTATATGCGAGAATGAGATTGCGCTGAGTTTGTCAACAGTTTTGCTATGGGGAGGCATTCCAAGGCATTTTACCAAACCTGAAGCTGTTTAGCCGTACCGTTTCAACTCAGAATGGGCGCACACTGTGCATTTTCAGGGTCTTTGCGAAGATCAAGACTCTTTCTCTCGAGCTTGAAGCTTGAAACTCTAACTCGCAGGTTTCTGGGGAACCTTCTTGCATACAAACAACAGGAACAATCTCTTATTAGGCCACATCTTGATTCTTAGTAATTTTTGTCTACGGTTTGTTGTCTCTCTATACTCTTCTCTTCGTCTCATATATCCCATCCCACTTGGCACAACTGAACGATCTGGCTTGGTTTGGCGGGGTGAATTTACTCCACCACCAGAAATCTCAACTTTGTTTGCTGCTTCTCCCTGCAAACTCCAACAGCAAACACCGTCTCCTGACAAACTCTAAGCTACAATCATGGCTTCTGACGACGCAGGCTTCGAGATGTCTGACAACTTTGGTCTTCAACGCCCCAATTTTCATATTGGATACCACGACTCAAAACGCGATGAGCCCCTCACCGACATGCAGTATGGCCATCTGCTGAACCATGGTGTAAGTCGCAAGCATTCCGCGCCAGAGACCTCTGTATTAGATATATAATATATGGCATATATTCGTGAGGATGCTCGGGGCCACCAATTGACTCTTGGATAGCTGGCCTTTGCGACGACTCCCATCACAAACACTCACTTCCGAGACCGTGTCTTCGCTCTTGTTTCTGAGCATCTGTCCGCTCTATCCGAAAATGGCGAGAAGCCTACCACCAGGGCAACTGGTTCGCGAGCAGAGCCTATTCTGCCTCCCTTGACTCCTAAGGACACCGCTCTGTTCCCCAGCGCCGCTGTAAACACCTATACTGCAGTCATCAGCCCCTGGCTCGACCTTGGATCTTCTAATCCCATCATCTCAAGCATATCCCGCCAGGTCCTCAACGTCGAGATCAACTATGCCAACTTTTGTGGCGTAAGAAGCATCATGATTCCTGCCCCTCGACAGGATGCTTCCATCGATGGCGGCAACCAAAGCCTTGCCCAATACGCACGAGCTGTAGAGGAGGCGCTGACTGTTGGAAACCGACTCACTTTCTTGATTCACATGCCTATGTATCGAGAACCTGGCCTTGATGCAGAGACAACCAATATCTCTTCCCTTGATGTCAAGACCCCAACCAAGGCCGAAGGAAAGGAGATCGATCTCCTGGCCGCTTGGGATTCGTGGCATCATGTCCGAAGTGTCTGTAACTACAACACTCGACTCTTTGTTGGTACGCTCACCTCAATCTCCTAGAATCCTTAATGAATGCTAACTTGATACAAAGCTCTGCAAATTCCCCGTGTTATGCCCGAGAAGGATCTTCAGGATCGATGGTTTGCTGAGCCTCTGCACTACCTCACATTCAACCCTGCGACTTTCCAGGCTAACAAGGCTGGTTTCCCATCGCTATCTAAGCACCACCAGAATCTCATATTCTCCTACATGCGCTTGAAGAATGTCCCATGGATTCTGCTCTGCGACGTTGGCCCTGATGTTTCACAACTCAAGGATGGTCACCAGTCTCTGCCAACCGCTCAAAACGATTTCCCTAGCTTGGCCGAAGCTGAGGCTCAAGAACAGTCAACCAAGACCAAGAACAACGACTATATTTCGTACCTGCGATGGCTCGAGGACCAGCAGCCACCCTTTAGCTATCTCGAGAGCCCAACCTTGACCAGCTTCCAGGACTGGCTTCAGTCACCTCTCCAGCCCCTGTCAGACAATCTCGAGTCAGCAACATATGAGGTCTTCGAGGGTGACCCCGTCAAGTATAGCCAGTACGAGATTGCCGTGTTTGAGGCCCTCAAAGAATGGAAGGAACTCAAGAAACCCACCTCCAAAGACGGCAAGGTCGTCGTTGCTGTCGCTGGTTCTGGTCGTGGCCCTCTCGTTACTCGAGCACTCAAGGCGTCTGAGGATGCTGGCGTTCCTATCGATATGTGGGCGGTTGAGAAGAACCCCAACGCCTATGTCTACCTTTTGCGCCAGAATGACCTCGTCTGGGGTGGCAAGGTCAAGGTTGTCAAGACCGATATGCGAGCATGGAAGGGTCCCATCGTCTCTGAGGACGAGAATGGACCTGTATATGGCAAGGTTGATATCCTCATCTCTGAGCTTCTTGGTTCATTCGGTGATAACGAGCTCTCTCCCGAATGTCTTGACGGAATCCAGCATGTCATGTCCACGCCACATGGAATCTCCATTCCCAGCTCTTACACTGCTCACCTGAGCCCCATCTCAACACCCAAGATCCACGCCGATATCCTCTCACGAGTGTCTGGAGACCCCAACGCTTTCGAGACACCTTGGGTTGTTCGCCTTTTTGCTCTCGACTTTGTTGCCGAGAAGGTGCCTAACAAGCCCAGATTTCAGGAAGCCTGGGAATTCTCTCACCCTATTCCCGAATCTTCACTTGCTGCCCTGGAGGCCAAGCGCTCTGGTGGTGTTGTGGGAGGCGGCGGCGGTAGCATGGCTGGTGCCGCAGGTGCTAATGACCACAATTCGCGATATACTCATCTCACATTTGTCTGCCGGACAAGAGGTGTCACTCACGGGTTGGCGGGCTACTTTGAGTCGACTCTATATGAGTCTCAAATTCCCGAAAACAAGGGAGAGAAGGTTGAAATCAGCACACATCCTGAGCGTATCGATGAGAAGAGCAAAGATATGATCTCTTGGTTCCCCATCTACTTCCCCCTGAAGGCAAGTTTCCTCCCCAGCATGTATCAAAGCGTACTAACAGAGTTGAAGAAACCTCTCTACTTCCCAGCTGATACGGAGCTCGAGGTTAGCATGTGGCGACAGACAGATGACACCAAGGTGTGGTATGAGTGGCTCGTCGAGGGTTTCACGTGGGTTAGCCCAACAAGCCGTGTCAAGGTTGCTTCCTCAGATCTGTGCAGCAGTCGCCAAGTGGCATGCTTGATGTAGACGGATGACCTAGATCACGATGAAAAGGACTGGCTGGGATAAACGATGTGACGAAAGAAAAGTTTTGCTTAAGAGTTTGAAAAGATTACAGGTCTTGTGGTTTGGAGACAGCTGTCGCTTGAATTGTCAATTGGCTGTAGCCTGGATACAATCTGACTGTCAGCCATATGATAGTTCACTCTTAGAGGAAATCACATAGAATTTTGAAGACCGCTATGAAGCTGGAAAGACACCCTTAGCTTTGAATGCCTACATGGGCTGTCCTTGTGATGGAGTAACACGCGATCAACTCGCGTATTGCGATTCATGTTATTGCTCTGTTGACTGCAGTAGTGTATAAAACAACACTGAAGATCATGATATATGTGATGAGCATTGAGACATGCCGTCCGTCTACCATGGTCTGTGTTGTTGGTCTATTCACATGCTATGCCATGTTCCACTAGACCGAGCTTCAATTGAAGTCGATGTCGGCCAACTTCCGATCATGCACATGCTTTGTTTCACCTTGTAGGACATTTTACTTGGTCATTCTGGGAGTATAGGTGCCTGATGGATGTATTTGCGGCTCGGTGGACGGGAAAGGTGATGATGCATAGGATGATACAAGACAAGGCCATGGTTGCCTTGCGATATAATCCTCGCCTCATGAGCTGTTTTACACGCAGAGTTAACATGCCATGTTCAGGCATGAATAGAGTCGTAATGCTCCTGTTGTCCGACAATATTTGACTTTATGGAACAAGCCTTCCCTTCCACCGATGAATTGTGCCCATCATGACACGTCCATGAGAGGCCGGCCATAGGAGTCCGTAATCACAGTACTGGCTGTAACTGAAGCGCCTCTGGCGCATCCTTATTACAAAGTATGGTAACAAGACTTCCTCCTAGCCCCTTGAATGCTTCCCGTGGTATCTCGATACGTTGGACTGCCTGAATGTAGCAAAACGAGGCGACACACAAAACGCGGGGGGGGGGGGGGGGTTGGATTAATTAATTACACCTTGATCGTCGCGGTGCACAAACCCCAGATTCTCAAGGAAAATTGCCGTTATCCTCACTCGTAGCCACCAAAATGATCAACGCACCACAATGGTTAGGCACTGCCCTACGAGGCGGGCTCTAGACTCACTCTCTCATCATGGCCAGTGTAAGTCAGAAGCCGGTATAACCCGGCGTCCAAGCTCGCACCATTTCCATCGGCAAGACTCGGTCAAGCCCTGTAATTTTTTGAACCAAAATAATTATGGAGTCAGACATCGTCATTCATCAATTCCATCCTTCTCCAATTCTCCATGTGGAGTTCGGGTTATTTATTCTTTTGACATCAGTTAACTAACTACTAAGGTACCTACTCATGAGAATCCCGGTGCCGGAACCGGAACCGGGAACTGAATCGTGCATGTGTTTCCCCAGAAAGAGAAGGAAAAAGGAGCCTCATCAACAACTGACTTAGAGTAGACGCTGGTGGAACACTACGAAACTGTAAATAGAATCTTCTCAGGTCGCGGTAGAGATACAGAGGAAGAGGAAGAGCCGGGCCCGGGTACGAGCCGACTGGAAACCCCCTGGATATAAACCAAGAGAATAGTTCGTGAGAAGACGGGTTCTACAGGTGCCAAGGATTGTACAACGCCTGTTGACCAGGGCGAGTGGCATGTCATGTTGCATACTTGTCATGACACTCTAGAAACATGGCGAGACATCACTGTCAAGACTCATCACAATTCGGGCGTAGTTAGATGTAAAAGTATACTTTTTTTTCACTGGTATTGAATATTTCTACCAAAAAACAATTCCTTTACTTAACACCGTGGTGCTCTGTTGCCCCTTGCTTGCTGTTAAAGCTTCGCAGGTAGGCCTCCAACTATACAGAAAGAAATGGCGTTGACGCCAGTCGAGGACAAAAAGCACGGAGTTGGCAACGTTCTCCGCAGCCGGGGGGGTATTCTCTATGTAAAAACCCGACTTATTTGCTTTTCCCCGTTTTCTCCCTCTTTCGTGGTGCATATACTAGCCCCTCGTTTTATATGACGCTCCTGGCGGCATGGTACCGGAGTGCCCTAAGTGGTTTCTCGAACCGAACTGCTGTTGGAACCGTGGCCCTGTTCTGCATGTCTCGACGGGAGGGGTTTGCGTACCCCTCCCTGAAATGCACTGTGAAGTTTGATCACTATGTGCATGGTCACTCGGCGTCCCCGTATACTATGTCGTGCAGGATATATGCTCCAGGCAGTAGAGTAGGCTCTGGCTCTCGTCATAATCTGCACGTCATCGTAGGCATTCATTCGTTCATCCCGTCTTTTGTTCTTTTCATCCCACCGCTCCACCTATAACTCCTCGCCTGTGGCGGGAGACATATTTAACCGAAGAGAGCAGCGCCGCCGGACTCGATAGCCTCAATCTCAGCGGCGTTGAGGGGAGCGCGGTGGAAGCGAGTGGGGAGCTCAGAGACGTCAAAAGCAACGCCCTGGGGAGGCTTGACGGAGCCGAGGGAGGCAGCGGGGGTTCCGCCGAAGCCAGACTTCTGGAGAGGACCGTGCTGCTGGACGTGGTCGCGGTAGGAGCTGAAGGACTTGTGGGTGGTGGCAGCATCGCCGTTTCCGTAGCCGGACCAGGACTCGGGGAGCTTCTCGACTCCGGAGGCAGGGTGAGGCTTGGGGGTGTGGTCGACGTTGGCTGTGGACGACGGTGTTAGCTTGTGCCGAGGGGAAGCAGACGGTATTGCTCTGCTCAATACCAGCGGGTTGACATACAAGGAATGGTTCGGGGACCGAGGAACTTGATGAGAGGAGTACGCTCAGCGTGGACAGCAGCCTGTCGGAGGGCTCGAGTAGCAGAGAACATTGTGACTGTTGTTTGGGTGGTAGGTCGGGATAGCTCGGTAGA
This sequence comes from Fusarium mangiferae, assembly GCF_900044065.1. Lineage (NCBI taxonomy): Eukaryota > Fungi > Ascomycota > Sordariomycetes > Hypocreales > Nectriaceae > Fusarium > Fusarium mangiferae. The sequence continues at coordinate 1,148,325 of NW_024573936.1, forward strand.
TGTTGATGAGGTCGAGGAGTGAAGAGCGTGCTGCTTGCTAAGATGAGAGATGACAAAGATGCTATGCAATTGGATTGAGGAGAAGAAGAGGGAAGGGTTAAAGTAAGAGACGAACGTGGGAGAGGGCGCGATTATGTATTTGAGGAATTTTTTGGGTTGGATGGGATGGAGTGAATGGAAGCACGTTAGTTAGCTCAGGCCAAGGTACGGAGTAACTCTCAGCCAAGCCCAGTCCAGGTCCAGGCTGTACCGCACCGAAGCGTACCTATGGTTATGGTAACCCACGCACGCACCCACCGACGCACAGAGACTCCCGTCAGGTCACTTACAGGGAACGTCCCTAGGCAGCTGCTAGTGGCTTCTGTTAGTGCCAGTCCCGTCAAAATGGCGCGAACTGGGCCCAAGCGAGCTAAAAAGTTGGGAATCCACATCCACCAGGGAAGAAAAACCTCGACACGACCAAGAGAGAGAGAGGGAAAAAAACAGGCCACAATTGGTGGCATTGAGCTGCATGTCCACAGAACAACACGTTACCCACACCCAAAAATCAGAAGCAATTCTGCCCAAACGAAGTAGAAGAGTGGGATGAGTTTGTTGACTTTCCCTCTTGCCCAGTGGCACAGCAGAGACATCCAACGATAGAGTTGCCCCAAGACGTGGGATAGTCGACATGGGGCCCATGGATGCTACAGCTACGTACTCCGTACAGCAGGGCCAAAGACTCCGCTACCTCGCATGTGCATTCACTTGCATTTTGCCATGAGAGGCAACGAGAGACGGAGACCAGATTTACTTGTGACAGCCTCCGATGGACGGCCTCAAGGAAGTTGATCATAAGCCGAGAGAAGATGGTGATCATCCCTCCACAAAGCCCATCTTGCATGAGTCGAGACAAGTCGGCCATTGATGCCGTCGGCGGATATACCGTCCTGCATTACAACACTCCAGCATTGGATGTCTGGGGTTGACGACCGGAGTTGGACGGAATGGCGTGGTCTATCACCTTGAATCAACGGGGTTAAGCAGCCGTCTTCAGGGCTACAGCTTATTTACCTTGAGGTCAAAGGTGAATGGGAAGCCAAAGCCAAGACAAATCCCCGAACCGATAACTCCAGGCACCGTAAGCAAATTCACCGGCATCCTCAAACCGAACCGAAAGTTGGAGTAGCTAATAACTAAATGCCCAGCTGGATGCTCTTCACTACTACCCCAAACTCCGAACATGGCCACCATCTTGACTGCAAGTTTACATCCCGATGCACACACATTGATAATCAATCTACCATTTGCCGTCTTGAACATCATGGCACTTGGTTGGAGAAGCTCCCCCCCTTTTCCGCCCATTCATACACCCCCTTCGCTTTTCTTCCGGGATTGGCAGCAGAAACTCAAGAGGTTCGTTTGCGCGGGGGAACACATATTGCCTTTTTGGGAGAGAATGCTCGTCTGGGGCACGGCGTCCGGGGGAGGATTATGATTATGTGGTTGGTGGAGGAGGTGGGTAGACTAGAGACTACCTAACCTTAGAAAGCGGACAGATGGGCGCGTCTGCGAGTGATGATGGTTTCTCAAGTCAAGACGAGGCTGGAGGGTCTTGTCCTCTACTACCCTACTACTCTGCTGTATATCCGTACATACTATTACATACGTCTGCTACGGCACATGGCTATGCTGGTCTGTCTGTACAGCGCAAGCGAAGAGCTCCGTGCCGTGTCCGTGCCATCCGAGGCTGGCCATTGACGTGATCTCACCAAACAAAGGCCTCAGCCATCAAGGGAAATAAAAGCTAAGGCCGCGTCCATGTCATTGCTGGACCCTACCTACGTAATTGAGGTGCTCCTCCCCCCTGGTCCGGGCTCCGAACGCGAAACGTTGTTACACTGGGTGAGTTTAGCTGCCGCTCTATGCGGAGCGGAGAGGAGCGGAGGCACATGGTCCAGACAGAGCTAATGTAGGGCCTAAGACGCCGACATACAAGCGTGAAAAGACGAGCGTTACAAATTGGAGAGGAGGGCCAGAGGAGGGAGGTAGGTAGGTAATACGGGGGGAGTGGTAATGCCGAATAGCGAAGGATTCAGCGAGCATTGGAAATCATCTTGATTGATAATGGCATTCCGAGTTACTATCATAGACTAACTAGGTACTCAATCTGTTTACTACTTACGACGGGACTCAAGACTATGACAGATTGAGGACAATAAACATTTAATTACATGATGTTCAAATCGTAAGACGTGGCATTCGTCCCCCCGCGGTCTTTGGTCTTTGCAGTTGTTGTGATTGATGCTGTTGAAAAATAAAAAAGTTGATATCTCTGAATCAAGATGGTGTTTTGACCAATCCCGTGTCGAGAACAGGCTATGACAGATTCAGATTACATGTGGTTTATGAGTAAAAAAAAAAAAAAAAAAAGATACGTACTCAGCCTCCACTGTCCTGTCTGAGTCGCATCTCCCGTCGTGTCTGCGGCTGGGGAAGCATCGCTAATAATGGATTTGGTAAGAGAGCCCGACACATGCAACGAGATGTCTCTTCATTATGGATGGATGTTGTTATACGGAGTACGGAGTACAATGGCTGTTATTGTGAAGTTCGTGTTTGTAAAGCTTTATCTGATGGATCATTGACGACGTATGGGCAGCTAATCCCGATGCTCTTCTCTGCACGCAAGACTACTAGTTCTGGATAGACAGACTCTTGAGGTGGAATTGACCTCGCGTAATACTTCCAAAGCCAAAAGGCCCGATCTTCCATTCAGTGCCAATCTTCACTCGTTGTTTCAAAGATCCTCCTCCTTCGCCTCACCAAACCTCACTCTCGCTGTCTTTTCGAGAGCGCTTACACCGGGATCCGGCATCGGGCGTGGAATGGTCTGTGCTTATTCTATTCCATGCATCGTGTCACTCTGGGAGCTCCCATTGGATCTGTTGGATTACCTTATTTCGTGCCTCACAGCAAGTTCCCGCTCCTTGTCCTCTTGGGGTAATTCCGCTGGCACGTGAAATCGAAGGAGGAGGTTCCCTCTCGTGGTGGAAATTCTGGGCTCGAATCTCGACCTTTCATCTTTTGGTTTCGGACGTGATGGCACTGTCTATCCGCCATGAATGCGTTGCTGGTTCTCTTTGACATTGAAGAGAAAGAATGATAGTCAGGCTGACATTTCAATTTGTGCTATAAACAACGAAAAGAATAAAAGAATGGGTGACAAGTAATTGGCCAAAGGACAACCGCATTGTTGTCGTTGCTCTCACTCAACCTGAAGCTGTCATCTTTTCATCAGAATTGGACAAATTCACAGAAATCTTTGTCTGTGTGCTGGTACCCCTCCAGACCGATAAGATAACGAGTTTCTACCAATCATATCCTCAAGTTCCCGTCTGGGGAAGCCGCCTAGCCAATACCTGACTGGTCAACCCGCAGCAACCCCCTGTAATCAACTACAGAGAGGCCGTTGTACTGAATCTATCTCGACTTACCTACGCTGAATGCCAATAAGCATCCATTCATCCACGGATATCCAAACTCTTCAACTGTTGGGACCTGTCAGCAGTGGATTTTGGCCGTCTCTGATATCTTCTAGGTCGGAAGTGAGGCGTTTCTCCTGAAAGCACATCACGGCCATATCGCGTGCTGGCTTCTTCAAATTTCCCGGCAAGAAGATACAACCTCCCATCGTAGACTGGAACACAAAGCGCCGGAGTGAGCCCAAGAGGCTCTCTTTAGCCTCGGGTGTGCAACTATGCTCAGTATTGGTGCCTTTTCCTAAGATACCATAAAGACGGAGAGCTATTTCGCGCCGGGGCGTGAACTGATCGCCATATAGAGGACTGGGAAAATCTCAGTGAGCCATTCGAGCTGAGGACTGCCTATTGGCTCACTCAACTCGAAGGGGCAATAGAACTCAAATGATCTAGTCCCTGTAGCGTTTTTTCCTAAAAGGAGGATGATGCAATTAAAGACGGAATTGCTTTGGATCGTGGAAAACCAGGGTATTCGAGGTTAGTATTGAGAGAGCTCGCTGTACCTAGATGGAAACTGCGTCAATGCCTTTCTGGCGAGCAATACAATAAGAGAGGGGAACTCGCACTCTTTGGCAAGTCAAAAAAGATTCATTCCCTCCCGACGTTGCCCGGCCTTTGACAGGAAGCGAGACTCATCGGGCACTGGAGGAGGTGAACTCTCATCGCATCTACGGTAGCGTCAGCAACCCGTCGGTCCAGGATGACAGAAACAATTCTTCGATTCTTTGGATTCAAAGAGAGCAACGCAAAATCTGGAGCGATCGAATGTCTCGAAATATGTACACCAGCGAAGCTTCCAGTCGAGCTTCGTGAACAGGCGTGATCTCTTCCGACGGGACTACCACTGTGTGCAGAATCTAGGCTCCACGACCAGATAAAGCGGAATATAGCCAGTAGAATTATGAATACTGATCAGTAAATGATGTCGGATTGACTTACAGGTGAGGGTCGGTTTTAGGTATGGTTCACATTGTTCTTAGGAGGAGAGGACAGCCTCAAGTTCGAATGAATAATTTGCAAGCTGCACTATAGAGAACCACAGAAATGATGAAACAGTGACTGTTAAAAAGAAATATTAGGGTTCACGATACGGCGCATGTCGTTTGATGTGGTTGGTATGTTTAGAGCTGAGGTAGTGGTTTTGATAATCCAGATGCAGCATGAAAGTCGCCCCTTAAATGGCTTGCAGCGAGCCTGGCTCGAATTGATGGTACGACAGAAGTTTTTAGTTCACAAGGAGGCTAAGTTCACTAGCATGTAATCGAAGGGTAAGCGAGCGTGGTTTCAGCAAGGCAAGTAACTGAACATACCTAGATACCGGCAAGGCTGGGGCTGATTTCCAGTGAATTTCAATGAATGAAGAAGCAAGCCATCCTATGGGCATAAATGATAAATAATTCAACTCGGCATGTTTAAGCACTGGCAAACACTGCCATAGATCTACCTTAGGTACTTTATGAATGGGCTGCACATGTTTACAATTCCTTCCCATCACTCTCTTCCTCGGTCCTCTTATCTTTCTCCTCCATATTCTCTCTCTCGCATCACCATCAACACCGCAAAAATCTCACGAACTTCATCAACATGGGGACCGAGTTCGAAAAGGGCAACGCCCAGGAAAACTCCTCGTTCTTTACGAAGCTACCCCCAGAACTCAGGCGCCTGATCTTCATATACCTCTTTGGAGAGTCAACCGTGCATATCAAGTTTCATCAAAGCAAGGATCAGTTCAAACGCGAGGGTCGCCCTAAACCTTCAAAGGTCCCTGGATGGTGTCACTGCGTCTGCAGAAAAGGCAAGGGAGCTCTTCCGCATCAACATTCAGAAAAGGACCATAAATGGTGCCAACTTTCTGCGAACGTTATGTTCACCTGCAAGTGGGCGTGAGTAAGCCAAATCAATAGGACCACCGAACCAAGACTGACAAGCGGCAGCTTTCAGAGCGGCCTCCATGTGCTCTATGGTACCAACCAGTTCATGTTCGATGATCTGTAAGATTATGCCATGTTCAGCTCTTGGGTTACCACCAAGCAAAAGTATATCAAGTGGCTCCAGTTATACCTCCGACACAACTATTACGACAACTATTATGTTGACTTCTACCAGCTGGCAGCTCTGATGCCTCACACCTCACTCAAGGAAAACGTGGAGGTCCGAATCGACGTACACCATCTCCTGTCCATCGATAATGATGCCGGTTTTATCTATGATGTCGCGGACAAGATGTTGGACGGGTTAAAAGGGTTTCTGTATGCTCTGAACCAAAGCTCGGTGTCGATGCTCGATCTTTATCTGCCGGGAACATTAGAATTTTTTGTGGAAATGGGAGAAAAACGGGATTGGCAGGCTTGGCAAAAGACTGTCTGCCATTTCGAGCATGAACCTGAAGACAATTCTGAGGAGGAAGGCCCAGAGTCTGATGACGAGAATTACGGCCTCGTCGTGTTTCCCACGCGAGGGGACTTCTAACACCATACTCCTCCAAGACAAGTATGCACCACAAGGTGCATTGTCAGGCCGGGAATGGCGAATCTATCCAGGGCTTGGGACATATATTGTATTCAGTGCTTGATCCTGACGCACCAGTAGCGAATATGGCGTGTGGGTTGAGGAGCGTTGAGAGTTACCTTCTCGTGTAGTATATGCTGTTGGTCTCAATAAAAGACGTGAATCTTCTTGATAGCGAAGTTGTGTGGACGAAATCCAACGCTTTGGATCGCGAGTGGTCACCACTGACAGAGCAGTGATAGATTTAGTTCCATACGTCAAGATTAGAACTGGTGACTGTTTGCATATTCATTGAGATTATTATGAAGACCTTGTTTCCAGAACTGAACCGCGCATGGCGTGAATTCAACAGAGATGCTTCCCCTTTATCCTTTGGAACAAATTGTTTGTCAGTGCAATCCATGCTCCTTCACTGTCTCGAAATTCTTTAATGCCTTGATTATGAACCATTATTTATTCCATTTTCTATGTCCGTTTTCCCCTTCTTTCCCTTTTCCTTTTTCCTTTTCTCCTTATCCTTATTTCCTTAGATCCCCTCAAAACTATCAAAACTGGAAAGTCTCTTTGAGCCAACCTCAACTGTCAACTTCCAAGTCATACATCTGAAAATTTGTATATCCAGCTGAAGCGAAGACGCTTGGGACAACTGCTTATGGCCTGTGGCCTATGAATACACTGACTCGAGTACCATTCAGCTTACGAAGCTTAGCCAAACTTTTGTGTACTTTGGGAACAACTTGCGTAGGCCTTTTCATCGAGTAAGACGAAGATCTTCCTACCGTGATCATGCAATCGTCTCGGTTGCAGCAATATACGGAGACTCCCCAGAAGTCCCTATTCTTCACCAAGCTCAATCACGATGTTAGGCAACTTATTTATCACGAGCTTCTTGGATCACCTAGTACACATGTTCAAATATTTTACGAACGTGGGATCCGTGGTGTCGAATGTCGAATGAAATGCCTTTATGGCGGAAAGATACACACCAATATACTCTTAACCTGCAAAGCGGCGTAAGCGTATTCTTACAAGTTTCCATGGCGAATGGATCGACTGACTTGGACAGCTTCAACGAGGGAGTATACCTCTTTTATCAACTTAACACATTCCACTTCAACGTACCATCCGATGTCGTCGATTTCTTTGCATACACCCCAGCGACGATTGTCCGCCACATTCGATCTTACGAGCTCGAGTGCATTCTTGAGAATCATGACGAAAAGGCCACCCTAGACCTTGATGTGCTGACTTCGGCTCTTGGCCGCTACCTTCTGCATGACAATGTCAAAGTCAAGATTGACATTGCCTTACCCCATTGTTCGCTCTATGGTTTTAGGCCCTTCACTCAAGCTCGCAAAGAAAAGGCTGTAGAGGCGCTAGAGCGATTCCTCGCACTTCCAAAGCTGAGTGCTGTTGTCGTCATCATGCCTCGCGGCTTTGAGGAAAAGGTGCGGAAGATGGTAGGGACTTCAGGTCCTCACATCTCGTTTGCGTACCGCAAAAAACCTCGATATTTCCGTAGTCCTCCCGAGTCACCGAATCTTTTCCCTCTCGTATACCGTCGGGACCCTCTTCACTGTACTTCTTCCCGCCCTCAAGCACATCAGTAACACCATGAACGGCGTTTTGCAGCCAGTACTGCGTTCCGTTTGGAGTTGCGAGAGTCTTCGCCACGACACCATCTCCGACTAGGTATTTCTCATCCAGTGTCCCCAAATATAGATCAAATATTGGGGTGTAATCGACTGAGCGCCATGCGATCGACGTGCCACAGTCACCGCAGAAACCACGGAATCGACCTGGTGAGGACACGTACTCTTTGAAGGACAGAAAAGTGTTTAGTGCTGGATTGATTTGCTTGGGGGATATGACAAGGAATTGGGCGGTCAAGGAAGATGTCCACTTGCGACACATGGTACCTGTTTTATGTTTGCCAGTTATCTTGGAGTTTCTTGGTAGAAATATACATACATTGGCATGCTGATGACTGTTCGCAAGTGAGTTAGCTCAGGCGATTAGAGATAATGCGGGCATAACTCACAATTGGTGGCCACGGGTGCTCTTGGTTAAAGTTGACGGTGTACCGAATAGCACCACAGAGACATCCGCCTGTGATAACAGAAGGGATATCTTGGTCTTTATCATTCATGATGATCCTGTAGTGTGCGAAATATGTGATGTGGGAGGTAGAGTATATAGCAGTCGGCAACCACTGATATGAATACCGAAAGGCCGTCGGTTTAGCCGTTGATGTGTACGAGGAATCAGAACCGATTGGATGATATTCCCGTGCATTCAAAGACAGCCAATCATGATTTACACAGACACATGAGGACGCTATACATATTCGACTCTGCCCGGCGTTGTACATTGGGAAATGACGGGAAAAGGAAAAAAAAAAGGCGGGAAAAGAGATACGAGAGATGCGCTAGTTAGAGATAATTGAGGCTAAGGGTCGACTCTCACAAGAACAAGTGAACGGGGAAACGTGTTGTTGACCCCCATGATTCTGCACCCATAGAGCTGCCCAGTTACGGGATGCATCTGTACACGGGGACTCAAAGCCTTCTTGGGTACCTTACAAGTCTCCTTCCAAGTCCTACTACACGTCACTGTCATTCTTAATCAACCTGGCCATTGCTCTCACCATCAGTTGAAGAGTCGTCATCTTGTTCCCCCTCAGAAGACGAGTCATAGCAGCTTAGAGGCTTGTGAGGACACATGTAAAGCTTCAGTCCTCCCTCTCGCTTTTTCGATCATATTTCCTTCACAATTTCCGAGAAACCGTCCATGCCACGGCCATCAATTACACAAGTTACCCGTCCATTGCTAAGAAGCGTCTCAAGACCGACTTTGACAGCCTGGCCTGCAAGTCTCTTGCTCTCAGCAGTGTGTCTGGGCCATGGCTCCCCATTGCTCATGTGCACATGAAAGCGCAGGTTGAGATCCTGCTTCTTCTTTGACAGATTATAGCACAGCATAGTGAACCCGATAGGTTGTAGTCTCCTCATCTTTTCGAGTTCGCTCCCATAGCAGACCAGATCGCTGAATTCGATCGATGTGGGTGAGTAAATGATTCAGATCTGGAGCAATCTGATATCTTTGAAACTCCGTAAATTCATTCATAGATCCAAACTCGAAAGTGTTTGTCTAGTATAGAATCTTTACACCTTGCTCAAAGCTAGCAGCAGTTTGGCCATTAGAAACAGTAGCAGTGAGCACAAGAAGGATGGCTAACGCTCGCTTGCAGGTAAGAATGAACCCCGACGACAAATAGTATCTCCAATGTTGATCATCTTCGTCATCATGAAAATGTTGAGATAACCCTTTGAAACAAACAAAATGCGTCCACTGGAGCACATTTGGCCGATTCCTTGCCTTCTGCTCCCAATCGTTGCCGTTCGGCTGCGGAGCCCATTCAATACGGAGTCGGCGTTTGCCAAACAAGTTGATCAAGATCATATCATGAATCTCAGGCGGGACATTTGCGAAAAATTATGCTGTATCGAGTGGAGTGAAAGTTGGTGTAGGTAGTGTCGGATGTGAGAGAAACGTTGGAAAATGAGAAGCGGGCAGCAAAGTCAACAGATATTAATAACTACAGGATACAGCCAGAACAACAGGCCAAATCATTTGTAGATCGATTAATTAGTGGTTGGCTCACCATATATGTCACAGTAACTTATGCACGTTGGTTCAACAATGATTCACCATTTGTTGTGATTGGGTGACTACAATATGCCACCAGCTTTGTTTCTGATAAAAAGCTTGCAGTCAATCACACTAATGAGTATCTTTGAGCAAGAATGCTAGAGACAGAGTTCTCTGAGATTGCCGTGATAAACATCCCGTTTGGTAATAGACACTCAGAAAAAATGAGGGCAGATAAGCAGGCTTCTTCACTTCTGCAGCCTGCCAGGTCCTGACGTCTAAGAGTAGGACAAACTTTATCTCAATTATTTAACTGTACTTCTCTTGCAAGCATGCATCATTTGTCATGGCCCATAACAACCCCCAAACAATAAAATATCTTAACCACTCTATGATAATCCAGTGCGCATTGTGTACAGCTATACAACACTCCTATTCCTTCTCACACAAGTCCATTGCTTATAGTGTAAACAATAACCTCTTACGCCCTCTTGCGAACAACATCCCGAACAATGTTCCTACACTCACTCGGTTCCTCGAAAACATGCCACGCCTCAACCGGTACATTCTTGAATGCCTTTTCAAACCTCTCTAGCTGGTTCTTCTCTTCAATGCCAATCGCAGCGACGTCTGTGGCCTTGCGGATGAGTATCATCTTGACCCAGCCAGGGAATGTTCGATAACTACAAGCGAATCAGTAAAGAGGTGCTACATCAATCCGAGCGACTTACATCTCGCCATATGCCTCGGGATCGGATTGTGTCGAGTCGCCAATGAGAATGAGTTTTCTCTTCGGTAACCACGAGTGAATCTTCTTCATGCGATCTGCCTTGTACTCCTCAGTTCCCATTGTCAGCGCCGACAACAAGCCTGCTACCGTGCGCCAGCTCGAATCTCGGAGGATCAATGTCCCTTGCGGGAAGTAGCGGTCTCGGAATTCTCGAAGAAGAGGGTACAGGTTGTACGGGGATGCCGAGAGGTAGAACCACGGAGTATCGCGAGGAAGAAGAGTCTGAAGTTCCGAGTAAAGCTCTGGCATGCCAGGCACTGGTGTTGGATCGTCGACAAAGGTGGTCTTGAGGATGCCTAGTGGATCGCTGGTCAAGGTGACTTTGATGGTGTCGTCGACATCTGAGCCGTGTTAGTCTTTACGGTCGATGGCCAGTAATCAAAGGAACATACCAGATATGATGGCCCAGCCCTCAGGTCCAGCGTAGTAAGTCTGCATGTCGTGAAGGCCTTGAGTGCCTTGAGGTACCGACGCCGTAGCATCAACTACCGACCCCTTATGAGCGTGATGAAGAGGCTCGACGCTCGTGGTAATACCATTAATGCTCGTCGGTCCCAACTTGATCTCCTTCTTCTTATGCTCGATCCAGAAAACTCTCGCTGCTTGAATATCCCAGAGGAACGGAATGATTCTCTTTTCGATAACATCGCGCTCGGCCGCGTCGTCCGCCAATCCCAACGTTGAAGCAATTCCAGATACTATATCCGCCACGCGGCACTTGGGCTCGTTCTCGAACACTGCAGCGACAAACTCGGCTTCCCACTGGTCGGTCTCAGGGTTTCGATACGCCGTGTTATCCATCAGCCACACTATGTCTCCAGCATCGACGGCTTTTCCGAAGGGGTTCCATTGTGCAAAGCGCGAGAGCCAGGCTGAAACATTGACAGGTGCTGAGAGAGCAGCAGCTTGTGTCTTTTGAAAAGCGGCGGATTTGGGGTCGGGCAGATCGTGCTCGACCTTGTCAAAGTTTCGGGTTTTTCGAGTGCGCAGCTGCATATCGGCTGCAAAAGCGCTAGGATCAAAGTCCGGTTTGTCCTCCATCTTGAAATGCGATAACGAGCTAAAGATATATACTATAGGATGAGTTGCCTTGGGGAGGCAAATGAGGTCTCGTGCTGTATGAGTCCTAGGGACAGTGAGGCTGCTGTATCAGGAGCTGCAAGGTCTCGTGGATGTCTAGGTCAGGTTTCAGGGCGTGAAAGTGCAAAAAGAAATAGGCAGCGAGACAATGTTTTATGTTTGAGTAATTCTCGAGGAGGCGGTCTCATGGATCAAACTACAATAGAACAGAACGTTCAGGGTCTCAGTCACAGGAGGAAAGTGCGCGTGTTAAGAACTTGCCAGCAGCTCAGGTCTTGGCCTTAATATACGTGACCTCATATGGAGATCAAATCAATAGCGCAGGAAATTTGTTTATAGAGGCTGCGACGTGCTTTGTTTGAGGTAAGGTCTTGGACTTGTGACGTCGCTGCGTGATACCAGCGACGCCGATCTTCTAGACTTGTGGGGGTGGAGATTTACCCGCGTGGGCGCTATGCCTAGAAGAATGACCCGTCCAAAGCCAAGATTGGACCGTTTGAGTGTGGCTTGCAGTGGGCTGTGCTATAATTCTGTCAAAAAACAGGAGTCGGGGGGCATTAGAGTGTGTTCATGTTGGCATCATATTTGCAGTTGACCTCTCGGATGTTGGATTTGCCAGGCGAGAGAGGACCCTTGTAGTGATCGATCGAGGTTACAGGGGTCAGATCAACTGCCGTATTACGTCACATCCTTAACTCGACTGTTGACTAGGTAGGTAGGTAGGTAGGTAGGTGTTGGACCAAGAGATATGTATAGCTAAGCCAGGAGAAGAACGGACATTAAATCCTGCAGGTCAGAGTTAACCTCTTTGGTGATCAACCAACTTTAACTTAATCTCTTCCCTAGGTACCGATCTTCACGCTTCATAGTGTCCCACTTCCTGGTAGTAGATCCAGCATCGAGCCGGCGATCCCGGGCATGGGAGAGCCCCTTGTTAGTCCCTCAAGGTTCGGCCCGTACGTCAAGAACGGACTTTGTGTTGTAGTCACTGATGGGGCTCACAATTTTGTCAATTTCGTTTTGGCACTTGTACGAGAGCTTATACATGCCAAGATGCTCGTTCTCCATCTTATCAATAAACCGATTCTAACTACTCCTAAACGCCATCCATCCGTCCGTCCATCCTGTCTTTAGTCATATATGCATTTCCATGTCTCTAACCACCGGGTATCAACCAATACCAATGCAATGCTATGCAATGTCAAATGCAAACTGGAAACCAACTGATCATACACGCTTGCTTGAACTACCATCCCCCGTATAACCAGCCCTTCTTCTTCTGTGCATTGAACAGCTCGTCTTTGATCTCTTGCACAACTGCTTGGACTGCGCCCTTCATGGCCCTTTCGCTTATCGTCAACGAGTCGTAGAATAAATGGTCGTTCTCAACAGCACAGTCAGCCGTGACCTTGTCCTGATCGATAGTGAGATCAGACATGTCAGCCTTGACACACGAAGTCCAGACATCGGCGAATCGCATCGTCGCGTTTGGTGACATTGTACCACGTCCTCGCAGATCTACCACCGCTGCATGCTGCATCTCACCCTCTGTCATAGCATCGAGAAGCACCTTTCCAATGTCCACCGCCAGCCCGTTACGCATGGGGTATGGAGCTTGGATAACACGCTCGTCCTCGTATGTCTTCTTCGCCGAGTCTTTAATATCTTCGCTGTGCTCAACTGGCTCAACACTCTCGGTTCTCTTGGTCTTGGTCTTGCTTGATGCCTTGTCCTCAGAAGCCGGCTTCTGGGGTTTCTTGGTCGATCTCTCAATCCACTCAGCAACTGCAAAATCCACCTCTTGATTCCAATATTTGGTCAGTTCTGCGGCATTTCGAGTATGCTCTACTACGCTGTTTGGTACTGGTGGCGCCTGTCGAGCTTGCCACGCCGGTGTCAAGGATAGATCGAATATCATGGGCGCTATAATGCGAAAGCTCTCGAACTTGCGTTTGTCGACACTATCTAGAGCGCCGGGTGCCGTCAGCTCTCTGATCTGGGTTTCGGTCGCATTCGTCCAAAAGTCCGAGTACGCAATGGAAGTCGGGTCTAGTGATCGTTCGTAGAGTATTTCAGCCTGGTCAAGGATAACTCTCGTCATGTCTGTAATAATATCTTCCGACTTCGTCCTTGGCATTGCGGCCATGTTCCAGACTTCCCAAGTGCCGAAGCTGAAGATCCAGAGCGTTTCGCGCGGGGGAATTTCAGGTGGTGGCATCGCGAGGAAGGTCTTCACTTGGCTGGCTAAGTCAGGGACTTTGTCTGGAGTTGGGTACTGTTTGGAGATGAAGTTGTAGTCGAATGCTGGCTTCTTCTTCACGTCTGTATGTTTTGTGATGTTGAGAAGATCCTTGACGCCTTTTTGATGGAGTTCGTTGCTGATGAGGCCCCTGTTCGGTCGACCATCTGGTACCAATGAGAGATAAGAACTGCAGCTAAGCTGAGTTAATGGTATGTTAGTAAGTAGGGTCGACATCACAAGATCGAACTTTGGCAACTAACCTCGTCACATAATTCTTCGGTCCATGTTCTGCGTCGGGGATCTTTGACATTGCCCACGACATCGGGGGATCCAAACACCACAATCCTCAGATTTGATTCGGGTTCTGGCTCATGTCTTCCCCAAGAAAATAGTCCAGTGGAACCGTTTCTGAGCTGTCCACCTGATAGTCGATTTGGTAATACGCCAAAGATCAGAAAAGTGGTGAAGAAGAGGGCAGCGATCTGAAGGATCAGCTTAGGCGCGCCGCGCCAAACGCGAGTAGAGCAAAAGATGACAACATTCTTTCCACCGAGTCTACCCATGACGGAATCTTGACTGTCACGACGACTTGGGAGTTGATGATCGAGCTCTGCTGGTGATTTCCATCGTGCTTGAAACATGATGCGCGAGAGTCGAGTAGAAGCGACTAACAGGAGAAAAAGGCGCGGCGATTTCAAGTACTGAAGGGGGCCATGGGCAAAATGTATATGTCGTTTGGTGTTGATGTGGCTGAGAAATTGTAGATAGAAATAGGATAAGTCTAGAACTGGAAAATGCAATTCCTATGCCGATGATCCGGTGGTGGACGCCCAATTCGTGGAAGTAGCCTCTCGAAGTGATTGAGTGCACGTTTCGAGAGAGGAATGTTGCCGGTGGGAAGCAGTGATTAACTTTGAGCGAGGCGTTTCGAAAGCAGGACAGGATGAGAGGCTAGAAACGGCTTCAGGGGAGAGGTTGTAGAGTGTAAAGGCTACCTGTGATAGGGTGTTATGCGAGGGTCAAGAGTCTAAGACGAGAGAGTTTTGATGTTGACAGGAGCAACTCCTAACTTAGAACAGACCGAGTTCAGAGGCTATAGCGAAAACAAGGCTGCACTGTTCGCAGTTAAATAAGATGAAATGACAGAATTTATGGGGGATACGCCTCGGGGTCGATAAGTTTAACGGTTACGCTTCTACTTAAACTAATAAGTGCAGTATCCGTAACCTCCGATGAAATGACTTGATGCAACAGTCATTGCCAAGCCGACTCTCACCACAACTTGTTGCGTGGCCAAGACCTCTCACAGACTTGGTATCGCGGGATGTGGTGAGCCTAAAGCGATTCAGGAAAGGGAGGACAAGGCAGAGACGAGAGATTAGAGGCATCCTTGTTTGGAGGGTGGATTTCCATGTGGCCAAGAGAATGAACTAGCGAATCTCATCGAATTGTCTCCCTCTCACCCTCTCCTGAATCTCTCGAGACGAATGAAGCCAACAAGAAACGTCACATCACGGTTACAGCGGGATCCGGCCGGCGCGTCTGTACCCACATCCCGGTGCCGTCTTCCGGCCTCGTCATCCGTGGCAGCAACGTTGTTCTCCCACTTACGGATACAGGCCGTTGTTGGTTTCTTTTGGCCCTTCTTTATCAAGTTAAATTAGTCCCAAGAAATGCGTCGTCAGCAGTGGAGTCTTAGCCTCCGCCCAGGCCCAGCCAGGTCAAGTCAGGCTACCTACGTTAGAACCGAAGCCACGGGCGAGCACAGGCCAAGAATCTCTACTTCCAGAACCTGACTTGAGATCTATCTATTGTTGATGGTTTGTGGGGAAGTGAGTGGGTGGGTGCAACTCGCTGAGTGATGATGTACTGCAGGTTTGGTCCAGTGTATGCTTCTCATGAGCCGCAACCGGTAATAACTCACGAGACAAACTTGATGCCACCCAACGTAACGATGCACCCGGTTGATCACCAACGGATATTGTATTACACAAATACATACAATCATTTTGTCTTCACGTCCTCTTTCTTCGTTATTTACTGCCAAGCAATCAAAATCAGGAAATTCTACGTCATTCTTATTCCCCCACGTTCGGAGCGCTCGGTTACGCCAGATATATTTTAATAAGTGCCCACCCAGTCTCTGCCGCCTGTATTTCACCAAGTCAATCGACTCATGGTGAGGTCTGCCCAGGAATCCTACTGCCTACAAGTCTTCGGAACCCAAGCAAAGGATCTAGTCTCTGTGTTACACTGTTTAGATAGACAAAAAAGAAGTTTCAGAATGCTATAACAATGTACCCCAAGCTTTTCCTAAACACAAAACAAAGATGGATATCTTCATTCAAAGACCACGGGCCGAGCAAGCCATCGCCAAGAACCACCACATATCGAAAACGGTCCTCTCCAACAACATTCCTCACATCGGACTATGATATCTTTTATTTCCGTTCGCCAATGAGAAATGAATGCCGTGATTCCGACGCCTTCAGCCCCCATACGTCCATGTCACACACTGACCTGATTGTTTGAGGCTCTCAGCTCGGCAACGCCGTATTATTAGTTCACTAAACCTCACAGCCTCGTGGCTCAGGTCAGCGTTAAAAGTTGAAGACTTTTGAAACTGTGGCTGCCCCTTTGTTTTCTTTTTCTATTTTCCGGACTCAAAAGATGACAGCTGACTGAATCACGAGTATTAACTAGGTACCCCGAGTCAAAAGAGTCATCGCTTTCTAATGCGAATGAATTGTGTCATGGACCGATGTCACGAACGCGATTAAACTTTGATCGACATTATCATTGACTTACATAATTCTCAGCAGTGTTACACATGCCCGAAATGGGAATGTTACTCGATGACGCATAGCAAAGCAACTGAGGGGGATCGCTTGGTACGGCTGCTTATTAACCGCTGAATAGGTAGGTTGCCTCGCCTTGTCATCAACGATTCTTATGCACCTATTCGATGGAGCATGCCTGGTCGAAAGGCCAGGCTCCAGCTACATGAGTCGTCTCAGATAAGCTTAATCGCCATGGCCAACACTATCGCATATCTATTCATCTACTATTGGGTATGTCACGATAGTTGGCATAGCGGTTGCAAAGTTTATGTGATTAGACTTGGGGGATTAACCTTATCGGCGTGTTGGCTGCCACCCATGTACTTCCATCCTCTTGGCAAGTTAGACTCAAGAGCGAGGCCTTGAAATATCGTATAGCAGCCCATCAGAGGGCATGTCATGGGTGATGTCGATACTGAACATGATTTCCTCCGTTGCACTAGATGGTGATTCATGCTCGGAGATTGCGACGGCGTAAGTGGGAGAGCCAAGATCCTTAACGAGTAGAAAGCATGTCCTATAGCAATAATGCGTCTGAGACTTCTATAGAAACAGGAACAAAGCTCAACCCCTTCGCCAAGCCGAGACCCATTGCACAGACCCTAGGCCCAGTCAGAGACTATCTCGATGGCCACTTGCACGTAAAGAGTTGAAGGGCGAGCTTGTATAAGTGGATGTAGTTAATAAAGCTGCCCTTTGTCCACGGCAAGGGAGACTCTGTTTTAAGATGAATTCGCCCCGGACATGGCAAATACTCATCATCAAGGAAGACGCATTATTTGCGCAAATTTTGTACAAAAAATAATTCACTCTTATTACTGCTGTTAATTGGAAGGGATGCCTAGGTAGGGATTTCTTTTTATAGACTTGGCGCAAAGCCTAGTTTACTTTGCTGTAACAGAAGCCGGCCCCACTACCGACGACAAAGCTGTAGGACTAAACTAAAAGCCCTACCTTAGTTACTTGTCATAGCTAATTGCTTGCTTGGTTCTCTCAATGGATTTATTGATTGTAACAACTCATGATACAGTTGGTTTAAATTCTCTCTTGAAAGAAAATCATTGTTGCTTTGCTGATTGGACTTGAGAAGCGGCGTCAGAATCGTATTCGAGTGGCTCATGCACGTGCAACTCATCCTTGCCCTGCCTTTGCTTGCCATTGCCAGGCTTTTGGATCGGGTCCCTTGAAACTGTAAATCCGTCACCGACCACGCATCGGGGCCAGGTCAATTAAGTTAGTCAGGTTGTCACTTTAGCTCCTCAGCCTCCTCCTTCCAACAACATCTCATCCCATCGTTTCCATCATTTCCATCGCGGCAATCTACATCGACTATACCGCCGAATTCTCCGAGCCTCTCTGCATCAGCACCAGCCTCACTTAAAACAAACATACTTCGGCTATCGCTGTGCTGCGCATTGAAACAAGCCTACGCTCCCTTGCTGCGCGCTATCGATACCCGGCTCTTCTCACGCCCAAAGCCCAAACAAGACACCCTATCGATCGACCACTATGTTTACGTTGTCTCTTGCGACTGCGACCCATTGAGTCATGCCATGATCGCGTTTCGATCGCCTCCTTCGCCTACTGTTTGCTTCGCCCTACACTACACCATCGGGTGCTGCCCCACGGATGCGCTGCCCTTTTCTCACTACGTATCGGTTCCCTTACGCAAGCTCAAGCGCGGAAGCGCTCCCCCCCCACCCAGCCGCCGTCGACATTTTGATTCACTCTCCTTGACGCAGACCTCAGCCGGTTCTTCGGTATGCTGTCCCATTTGAGGTTCCACAGGCGAGGGCCCTCGAATCCTGCCTCGCCTTCTCCCGATAACAACCCTACTTCGCCAACACCCACTGTGCCTTTCTCTCCCGATGCACTCTCTCCGGAACTGCGACCGACCTCGTCGAATCCTTCTGCATTGCCTCCCACTCTACCACCCATAACCCGTGTTACCACAGAGGACCTTGGGAAATCACGAGATAGTCGCCAGAATGCTGCCACAAGCCCGCTAGATCCTCCTCGACCGCAACCGAACTCCAAAAGCTCATCTAACAAGGGATCATTCATAGGTGGTGTCGCTCTGAGAAAATACCAGCGGGACTTGGAGGCTCAGGCTCTTGAAACTGCGGACAACGGAAGAGGATCTAGTCTACATGGACAACAGTCAGCATCTCAACCGTCATTGACCTCAAACAGCGCTCCTTTGCGACCATCGCCACAAGTTTTGAGGAATACAAAAGCTGCATCCTCTTTCAGTACCCCTACAGATCTTCAGCACTCAGCTGCTGCACCTACTGGGCGCCGTCCTGCAGGTACCCGACTAGTTACGGAACTCCCCTCGCTTACACAGACAACAAGCAACACCGAAATCCTCAAGCCCAAAAAAGGGCTGCCATTTCTCAAAAAACCAATGTCGACCTTATTGATGAGGCGCAAGAACAGTCAGCATGCTCCTGACTTGCGCCCATTACCCTTGGCTCGGCGCGGCGAGGATCCGATATATGACCCTCGTATCATGGGAACTCGGGTCCATGATTTCAGTGCCCCGCGGCCAAAGAGGAACGCCGTAAACAGGGAAACAGCGCAGCCTCCTTTTGTCTCGCCAGTCCCTAATTCCGCTCCCCTTCCCACCCAAGAGAGGTTTCTGAACCCAGCTGCCAGTCAGGCAGATGAGACTCCTCTCTCGGCCACACCTTTAACCCAGCGAGAGCCTAGTAATGCTTCCGAGTCCATTTACTCCCAAGATTCCAGGGCCCTCAAGATGACGCCAAGCACAGCATCTACTGCTGCTCAAATCCCTGCGGCAGAAATGGCTGACCTCGCCTTGTCAGATGCGCCTCCCGTGCCTCCTAAGGACAACCCTCCCATCTCGGTTCAGCCAAGGTCGCCTCAAGCATCACGGTTGATTGATGAAGAAGCATACATCCATGAGAGATCCACTTCACCTCGGGCTGGGAGATCGAGAGGTCCCTCACTGTCTGGATTGTCAGGCAAGGACATCCCTTCTGCGATCCCTCGACATATGAAGAGTACCTCGTCAAGGTTTAGTTTTGATATGATTGGCGCTGCAAAACAAGAGAAGCTTCTTGAGGACAGGCATCGACAACGAGAGCTCGAGAAGAAGACGGCCGAACCCGCCGCAGCTCGAGACTCGCGTTTTGATGATTTTGATGACGATGGTTTCGATTACGATGCAATGATGGAAGACGATGGCTTCGAGGAAGATATTCCTATGGTCGGTGATGACTATGATGATATGGACGACGGCGGATTCAACGATACATTCAATGACCATATAGACAACCATCTGGATAATAACATGAACAATACGCTGAATGACCCAATGGGCGGGCATCTCGACACTAACCTAAACAATACGCTGGGCAGAAACGTTGTCGACGAACAAGACGATGAGCTTGATCCAGACAACGATCAAGAGAACTTCTCTGGCTTCGTCTTTCAACGATCGGGCCCTACATCGTCGTTGACGAGCCCGCGCAGCGCAGGTTTCTTGCCCACCCCGAGGGATGCAGAAGGCAATCGGATCGGATATGCTATGAGTCAATACACGCCGAATATACTTGGAGAATTGTCTCCCAACCTCCCACTCGACCAACAACTGAATCAAGAGATGCAGGCAGGTGGACTGGGGATCCAAGGACTGGACGTTCCGAGAGTGCCGAGTCTGGAGAATGAGGCTGCATTCCAGAAGAACCAAGACTTGCCACCAATCGATACAGGGCGCCAATTAAACGATGACGAGCTCTATTATGATGATGGGATGCTAGAATTTGAGAGGAACGAGTTCGCTGAGGATCTTGCTGCCCCTCCAGAATGGGATGATACTCCTTTTGACGAGTCGATATTTGACAACAATGATACCGATCAATTCGGTCGACCGATCGCAGGGGCATTTGCGAATGCATTGCAACGATCCGCGAATCAAGATGAACCGAATCGATCGTCAGATATGACAGCGCCATTCTCTGCGGGTTCAGAGATGTCCAAGACTACGGCCCACACATCACTCAGTGTTGAGGAACAGCAACCTGTTGAGCCTGAGGCTGTCCACGAAAGCCCCAAGCTTCATTCACCTCATGGCCTTTCAGCTATGGCCCCTTCAACATCACCTCCTAACAGTGATACCATGGCGGCTTACCAGGCTGCTCTCGCTGCCGCAACTTACAAGGCAGCAGCATCGGGAAAATTTCAACGGAGTTCTTCGCCAACAGCTGATGAAACCATTCTATCTGAACCAAGCCAATCGCCTGATACACAAGATCGCGACGACTCTTTTAGGCAGGACGACTATGAGACCTTTGATGATTATGGTGGCTATAACGATTCTTATGAAGACATGGCCGATTTCGAGCTCGATGACGATGCTATTATTGCCGAGGCCAACGCAAGCGCTCTAGCTAATGACTGCGATGGGTGGTATGGCCAGGAATTCAACTTCTACTCCGCCCCAGCTGGCCAACAACAAGGACCCGAGTTCGAGTATGCTAATGGTGGCTTCTTCGGACCCAAGAATGGCTTGGACCGCAGCACAAGTGGACGCATGATTTCAAGGGAGCCGAACTTGACACCTATCACAGAGAGGTCGGAGTACTCCAACAGAAACTCGTTCATGAGCCTTGGTATGCCCGGGTTCAGCGGAACACCGCTGCAGAGTCCTGGTCTAGCCCAGCTTGCTCTAATGGGTGATCGCGGCGACGAGATGACATTGTCCGCCCTGCTCCGTCTTCGATCCAGGGCTTGGGGTGGCTCTCAAGCCAGTCTTGTGTCTAGCCAGAATGGGTCCCCTCGGTCAGAAAGGGGTGACCTATCAAGCTCACCATGGGGTCAGAGTATCATGAGCCCAACGACCTTCCATACTCGAAAGAATTCGGTCCTATCCACCATTAGTCATGACTCGGACAGTGTGAGCGCATCAGGAAGCCCGACTTTGACAGGTGGCATTCCCGGTTTGACTTTGTCTCCTCCTCCTGTCCCGACACTGGCCAAACTCGACACCAGCGTTAGAGGGGATGTATCGGTAGGGCCTCTAAATATTAGCAGGCCCCCATCAAAGTCTTTTGACAATCCTATCTCTCCGATATCCGATGCTGAGAGTATGCCGGCCTCGGCAATGGTGAGCCCTCTGGAGACTTCGAACAGGGTCAGCATGGCTGAACCAGGCTCAGCTCCAAAGCGTCCGGGTATGGGACATCGACACAAGGGCTCAGCTGATAGTATATCATACGTCAAAGAGGAAGACAGTGGAGCTACGCGCTGGGTCATGGAACGACGACGCACAGGGGAATCTGGCCAGATTGAGATTCTCGAACGAGAAGTTCTTGAAGGGGGGCGAATATAGGATATGATTCGCTGTTGTTGTTTTATGAATGACTACTTAGATACGACCAACGGAAAAGGAACAAACTGATACAACATGACATGAGGAGTTTGGATTGGGCTTGGATATACATAGTAGACACCGGTGCGAGCCGTAGGCCCTCGGAAATAGGCGCCTAGGCCATGGACAAAGAAGGGAGGAGCACAAAAGTTATTAATGGTATGGTGTTGCGGAGCTATACATGGGGGACACAGGCACTTGTAGCTTTTGTGTTGTTATTGTTTGTATATAATTATGGGCGATGAGAGTCTCAGTCATACCTAGGCCAAGCATCAGAGATATAACAAAGCGTACAAAAAGGAACGAGTCATTCTATTATTGCGGCGGTGTCTGGGGTTCGGCGTAAGAGACGCTTTATGATATGACAAGTACATTCGGTGTTCCTTCCTTTCATCTAGATGTAACAGGAAAGAAGTCGTGGAAAGTCTTGACTCTTGCCTGCCTCTCATATTCAGGCTACAGTTGCACGTCTCAGAAAGGGCAGGCACGAAACTGTTCAGTGCAACTGCCTTGGGGTAACGGAAGTCCCATGTCGCCTTCACTCCATCTTTTCTTGTGAGAGGCATTTGAAACTCTCGTCCTACACCGACAAATATCAACGATCGATCCTCTTCCCCTCTACACTCTCTCGAAATTTCGTCTTTGGAGCACTTTTGGAGTTTTCTTGGAACTCTCGTCATTCGCTTCGTTGTCCGCAACTCCTCTCTACACTATCTCTTTCCTCTTTCTGCTTCTCACTCTTTTTGTCTCCAAGAAAATGGTTTCGTTTTTGGTGCAAGTCGCGACGCTTGCTTCGTTAGCTACTCCATCTCTCGCAGATGACGCTCCTGTGAATGATTTGAAGGCATACAATAAGGGCTTCCTCGGTCAATTTCCCTCACAGGACTTCAGGTCCTCGGAGGTGGTGGCCCCTATCTTCCAAATCAGTACCTTCAACCCCAATCTTGTTGATGATTCAGGTTTTCTCTTCTTGGCAATGGAGCATGGCGACAAATCGGGGCCTGCTATCTTTTCAAGCAAAGATCTCAGCCTTGTATATGCTGATATCTCATACGCCAAAACATTTGATGCTCGTGCTCAAGTGAAGAGCGGAGGCAAGTATCTCACTTTCATTGAGGGCGGTCGCTGTCATGCGTTTGATGCCAACTACCAGAAGAAATGGACAGTCGAGATTGAGGACCTAGGGAATACACAAGGCAGTATTCATGAGTTCGAGTTCACAACTCAGGGGGGCACAGCTCTGATGACCGCTGTCCAGGATGTCAGATACAACTTGACCGCTCTTGGGGGCGAAATGGATGGTTGGCTAAGCGATTCCATCTTTCAAGAAGTCGAACTCGAAACCAACAGGGTTACCAACGTGTGGAGATCCTTCACACATGTCAACCTGACCGACACCATGGTCAAATACAGTCCCAAAAAGACGTTCATGCACGGTGATGGCTTCGACTGGTTTCACATAGACAGCGTGTCAAAGGTATGAGCCCTCTTCTTGGTTTCTCAACCGTTCAGGCACTGATCAGGAGCAGACCTCGAAAGGTCATTACCTGGTTTCATCAAGGAGTCTTTCGGCGATCATCCTCCTCCAAGCTGATAGCCTGAACCCACGATGGGTCCTCGGAGGAAAGCGCAACCAATTCAAGGACCTCAGTGGCGGCAATGCAACCAACTTCGCAAATCAATATGGCGCAAAATTTGTCCAGGGCAATGAGAGTCAAATCAGTTTCTTCGACAATCGAGTCACCACAAGCGGATCATGTAGCGGAGAAAATTGTTCTCGTGGTGTTGTTGTGGAACTTGACTATGAGGAAATGACAGTCAGGCTTTTACATGAATTTTATCATCCTCAGAACATCTCCTCAGGCTCAGGGGGCAGCGTCCAGGGCCTTGACAATGGCAACTTCCTTATCGGCTGGGGAGCGAACCCAGGGATTACCGAGCATGCATCCAATGGTACAGTTGTCATGGACATTCAGCGAGGAGTCATCCCACATGCAACTGACGGCGACCCCGATCTTGATATGTCTGTGTATCGCGCGTGGAAGATGGAATGGATTGGCCGACCTCCATGGGGTCCTTCCATCGCTGCCGCGGTTCCAGGAAATGAGGCGACAAACGCTACCATCTATGTGTCCTGGAATGGCGATACCCAAGTTGACCGATGGGAAGTAGTGCGTTGAGACACACCCCTTACTTGTGACTGTTACTGACTGTTCAGTAGTACGTTGGTGAAGATGACAAGAACGTCACTTCTTTTCCCAGACTCCTCGCAAATTCATCTCGATTTGGCTTTGAAACAGAAATCCTTTTGGAGACATTACCACTTCCTAGATCCGCACGGGTTATCGGTGTAAGTAAAAGTGGTAAAATTCTCGGCTCAACAGCCACAGTTAATCTTGCGAGTGGTGAACTTCACGGCAATAGCAGCAGTACCTGGATTGTAAGGGCGAACACTCCCGATGGAGAACCTAGGGATGATCCTCACGGTGAAGGGAACCAAGGATACAAAGAGGACTTTGCGTTTCATACGAGTCCACCAGTTAGCTCAGTGTTTGCCCTTATACTCGCTATTGCCTTCAATCATTTTTTGTAGGCTGAGCCTGAGTTGGTGGTGAGTTGAGGTTGAAGGGTCATTTTTGGTGCCGATATCTGGCGGAGTCTTTACACGACAGGACAATTCGAACTATTCAATAGTATGAGCACATGCAGGTACTTTCTTAAATATAAAGGACTTTACTAGAGATAGCTATTCCAAGTCAAATTTATAATATGTTGATGGCTCAAGTGGAGATGATGGTGCGTACAGGGTGGCTGGCTGACTAATCTCGACTGATCAACTTCGTTGCCGTCATTACAATTTCATACAAGTTCATCCTTTATCAACATTTCCAATTTCGCACTGGAATTCAACTTAGGCTCTTATAGATCTTCAAGGCTCACGAAATGTCTGTGACTATACGCCGAGTGCCCTTTGTCTGTCGGCGTTGCCTACAAGTCTCCTGCCAACCCAGAACATTGCCACCAGCTCAATATTCAACGCAAGCTGGTGCACCCAAGACGGAAGATCAGCAACAAGACAAAACTGCAAAGAAATTCGAACAAGAGAGTGATGTAAACACTGTCGAAAAGGAACTTGGGCCTTTGGCTCAACGGCTGGAAGAAGCTACAGAGGAAGCCCTCTTTACCGGTGGAAGAGCCGGACGTAGGGCCGTTGAGGATGCCGGTTTCTCGGAAGAGCTCAAGGAAAGACTGTTGAACAAAATTGCAGATGCAAATTTTAAATCTGGAAATGCCAGTGCCTTTGCCGAGGCCGGTCTCTCACCAACAGCAGGCGAGGGAACACGGCACATCGCCTCCGCGCAGGCGTGGACAGGAGAAGAGAGCACTGCTGATACGGTACTTAGAATGCTCGATGATGCAAAGAAACCTCTCGCCCCGGGCCTAAGGGGCAAGTTTCAACCTCCTCCGGTTGATATGCGACTACAGAGGCAACCGGGGCGATCAGCTGGAGAGAAAGTGGCCAAAGCGAGGGACAAGGTGAACACTTATGTCGGAATGGGTGGTCAACAAGCCAAAAATGGTATGAGTGAAGACGAAAAAGAGGCTTGGAGAAAAGAGCTGAGGGAGAGGTTTGAGCCTGGAGCACGAGCGTTACCAAACTCTATCACGGGTCTTGCAGCACTGGCGAATGAGCGTATCGAGAACGCTATTGCGAGAGGACAGTTCAAGAATATTCCCCGCGGAAAGGGAGTCGAGCGCGATGCTCGCGCTGATAACCCCTTTATCGATACGACGGAGTATATCATGAACAAAATGATTCAAAGACAGGATATTGTTCCACCCTGGATAGAGAAACAGCAGGAGCTTGCTAAAGAGCTAGGTATTTTTAGAGCCCGACTACGGAACGACTGGCGACGCTTTGCAGCGAGGATGATCGCTTCACGGGGAGGATCATTGCAGGAGCAGATTCGAAGAGCGGAAGAATACGCTGCAGCAGAAGAGGTGCACAACCCAATTATACGAAAGAACGCTGATGGGCAAGTGGAAGAGATCAAGGCTGCCTCGCCAGTTGTTGGGCGGCCGTTTCGAGATTCAGCATGGGAGCAAACCGAAGCGGCATATCTCAAGCTGTCGATTGAGCGTCTTAATGCCCTGACACGAAGCTATAACCTGATGGCGCCAGATCTAGCAAAGAAGCCGTACTTTTCACTCGAGCGAGAACTCAAATCGTGCTTTGCTGAAGTTGCGCCTACAGTGGCTCGTGAGATTCGGGAGCGTGCGACGGGCGGAAAAGCTAGGAGCCTAGGAGGAGGGGGGCAAACGGGCAAACAGACGGGTTTGTTAGAGACATTGACTGGAGGCGGCGATATCAAGGTCCATGTTGAAGCACAGGAGAAAGCATATGGGCTAAAGGAGTGGTGGAGAGACGTGTGGAAGAAGAATTGAGGTCAATAGTCAAACGAAGCATGGCATATAGGTTGGCATGAGTAGCAATGTATATAAGAGCTGCATCACTACACCACTACACCACTACCCTGCAACACAAACCTGACTCATAACGTAAGAAAACTCAGACAATTAATTCCCATGCAAGTCCCCGCCTCTTCCCCAGACGGCTGGGAACCTTATAGATCAAATATGGCCCCCGCACGAGCTATCGTGATCAGGTAAGGTACATAGTGGCTGAGAGCAGTCCCACCCTGGCATGTGTGTATGTAAGTTTCAAGATCAACGGTGTTTCGCTATAGGCTGGCCTGGATTTTGAAGTCTTGGCTTTATCGAATCATAGTTGACCGCAAGGGCATCAAGACTGCAGTATCAATTGGGGTCAAGGTGTGTTTTCTTTTCGTATTTTGGAGTAACTCCCATGTCACGAATTGAAGCTGGTATATATAAGTCAGTAATAGCCACTACTTGGTCACAAATTATGTTTTGCCGACACAAACTTGGTGTCTTCCACGGCACTTCAACTAATATCATGAAGACAGTCGGCTGCGTTCGCTCTCGCCACTCCGCGAGGGATGAAATAAACGGTGAAGGTTTGTCGGCCCTACCACGGACGTTGAAAGAGTTCCCCAATTATCCTGGCAGTTCCAGGGGTTCGCAAGTTTGAATGGCGCTAAATGGCTGCCGATTGTTCTAGCTTCTGGGCATTGGAGTCAAGTAGGGTTAGCCAAGTTGAGGCTCCGCACCCTTGATAACTTTGGAAAAGATAAGCTTGAATGCCGTTGTCAAACAATGTCCGACGTTCTGCTTGAAGCAAGGCAGTGTATCAAGGACGCAACTGTGACAGCGTGTATAGTGGTCTTATGGCTCAACCATGCTTCTTTCGACATCTGAATGAACCAGATCTGACATGAACCGTCAGGTTTCTTGCTGTGGTTCAAGAGCAATCGGCCCACTTGAAAATAGCAAGGGTTGGCTTGAGAGATAATGTTCCTCGACAGGCGCCATTGGCCAGTGGCCTCACAAGCTCCCTGGCAATCTGTTAGCAAATGCTACGACCACAGAGAGAAATTGCGAGCTCCAGACTCTCGAGTCGCACTCCATTATTCAATGATTCTGCCATACTTGGTCTGGCATGGCTCGTCCCGCTTTGATCCGACCATCCGCCCCTAAAATAAAAGTTGTTGACCTTTGTATCCATTTTTAACTGAAAAGAGGTCCCTTCCAGACTCCATCAGACTTTCTCTCTTCTTGTGTTCTCTGTCTGTCTGCTTTGCTCTGCTCTGCTCTGCTCGTTCTCTGTTTCTGCTACGTACTGGTGCAGCTCGTGTGTGAGTAAAGAGTGGCTATCATCGCTGTCGCCCACGGATTCTTTGCCGTTTTCTTGTGTCTCGTTGTGGCCCATCTGAAGTATCACCTTCCCTACATACGTTGAACTTCATATTTGTATGGCTTCGTTCGACGTTGCTCCTCCACCACAACATCAAGCGTATTTGGACAAGTTTTGATCATATTGCTTGGCCCATCTCTGTCCGTTGCAGTGCTCTCCAACAGCCGTCTTCAGCTTTGTAAGCCAGGTGTTGAAGCCATTCTTCACGACCAGGCTCAGGAAGCTGAAGTCATGGCGGACGAACAAGACATGGTGACGCCGGCCCCGCCTTCGAAGGACGCCCCCGAAAACTCGGCCGCTGAGGATAACACCGACCCCAGTAAGACGCATATCAACATCGTCGAGCATGCCCGCTCAGCTGCCCACAAGGAGCGTACCATGACCCTACGCCAGGGCATCAAGCTCTATCCCAAGGCCATCTTCTGGAGTATCCTCATCTCCACCTGTATTGTAATGGAGGGCTATGACATCTCTCTCGTCAATAACTTTTGTATGTGCGGACCGACTTCCTGGCCATCCGCGTGTGACTGCAATCAGATGCCTGATGTGCGGTGTCAGCATTGATACCGAACAAAGCCATAGCTTTATCTCGCTAACACTTACTACCAGATGCTTTCCCGCAGTTCAACCAGAAGTATGGCGTCCTTGGTGATGATGAAGAATACCAGGTACCAGCTGCGTGGCAAGCTGGTCTGAGTAACGTAAGTGATCTGCCCACAAGTCCTCGGAGCATTCGCTCATCAACAATTCGCAGGGAGCCCATTGTGGTGAGATCATTGGTCTTTTCATCAACGGTTGGATCTCTGAACGATTTGGTTATCGCTACACTGTCATGGCCTGTCTTGTCTGTGTAGCTGGCTTCACAACCATCTTCTTTACCGCCCAGAACGTTCAGACCCTGCTTGTTGCAGAGATACTGTGTGGTATCCCGTGGGGTATCTTCCAAACATTGACCATTACCTATGCATCTGAGGTTTGTCCAGTTGCTCTGCGTGGGTACTTGACGACGTATGTCAACTTCTGCTGGGGCCTTGGCCAGGAGATCGGCATAGGTGTCATTCACGCCATGCTCAAGCGCGACGATGAATGGGCGTACCGCATTCCATATGCTCTCCAGTGGATGTGGCCCTTGCCGCTCCTCATTGGCATCTTTTTTGCGCCCGAATCGCCTTGGTGGCTGGTCCGAAGAGGTCGTACCCAGGATGCTAAGGAGGCATTGCTTCGCTTGACCAGTCTCGACCGCGAGACTGACTTTGACGCCGACGAAACTATCGCCATGATGGTACATACAACTGCCCTTGAAGAAAAGATCACATCTGGTGCAAGCTACTGGGACTGTTTTAAGGGCACCGACCTCCGCCGTACCGAGATCGTATGCATGATCTGGGCCATTCAGAACCTGAGCGGCAATTCATTCTCCAACTATTCCACCTACTTCCTCGAACAGGCTGGACTATCAGCCGACAAGGCATATTCATTTGCCCTGGGCCAGTACGGTATCAATATGGCCGGAGTTTTTGGTGCTTGGGGTCTTATGACTTTGGGTATTGGCAGACGATCCTTAGTTCTCTATGGTCTCTGCGGTCTTTGTTCCATGTTGCTCATCATGGGTTTCCTTGGTCTAGTGCCCGAGGCTCATCGAAGCCAATCATCGCTAGCCACAGGGTGTATGATGATTGTATGGGCCCTGTTCTACCAGTTGACCATTGGAACTGTATGCTATTCTCTCGTGGGAGAATTGTCATCCCGGCGTTTGCAAATCAAGACAGTTGTTCTTGGCCGTAACCTCTAGTAAGTCACGAATATTGTTAAAGTCGGGGGACGTTATCCTCAGTTGACGTTCAAGCCATGGTCGAGCTGTTGTTACGGAGAGCTAACCACATTCGACAACAGCAACGTCGTGGGCATTATCAACAGCGTTTTGACTCCTTATATGCTCAACCCCACTGCCTGGGACTGGGGTAATTATGCGGGATTCTTCTGGGTAAGAGCCACTCCGCCACTCCAGAACACATACGCCTCGTTACTGACGAGAACAATAGGGCGGTATTTGCTTCTTGTGCATCATCTACACCTTCTTCCGCCTACCAGAGCCAAGCGGGCGCACATTTGCGGAGCTCGACGTGCTTTTTGAGCGAGGTATTAGTGCAAGGAAGTTCGCGTCCACTGAGGTGGATGTATTCCATGAGACCGTGGAGGAGAATGTCATGAATCGGTACGAAGAACTCGCAGACACACCCTCCGAGAAGGTCCACGACAAAGCATAGGTTGGCAGATTGTAACTGCTCAGCCTCCTATGCACTCTTTCCACAGTGCAGGTGATGAATAACGTTAACGAGATGATTGTACCCTGACCTCGTTAATATCCCAGCAAAGCGTCACAGACTCAGCTGAAATGCGCCACATGCAAGATGCATAGATCTTGGTAAGGGGATATCTCGGATCTTGGTCGGCATTGACATTTGCCTTGGCACTTGTATCGGATAGGCGTTGGCGTTTGGGAGTGAGCTCCATATCCTATGGATTTGCAAAATGTAGTTGCAAAAAAACGGGAGGCTCCAGTATGTAATTTGGTTGGAGACGTCACGATAATTGACTTGATGATTCCCCTGGATACTGTGTTTCCTTTGGTGTGATTATGACCAGTGTTTGAAGCCCCCACGTTTTGGTAATTTCAGTTAGAAACATTCGAATGACCACTCTCATAAACCAATCGACGTTTCTGCGCCCAATTGCCTTGTGGGTTCCTGTAAAGATAGTATATACCGCATCCTGAAGCTTGTATGATTCAGCAACGGCATGTGTATTGAAGTTGCAGAATACACGGGACCGGGCCGGTCACGAGGACGGAACCGGTGCAGAGGAAATGCGCGTGTTTGTGGGTTTCATAACGTTAGAGTCCAGTACCTGGAGCATGGACTCGGTGACGCAGCCAGGGCTAAAGCGAGCATAAGACAGTAGTGGGAGCGGAATCTGGACAAGCGGAGAGACAATGGGCGTCGAGCTTCAAAGGGCGCTTTCCGTCCTGTCCGTATCCTAAGAGCGGACCCGCTGCTACAGGAAGGCCCAGCGGAAGACCCAGAATGGGACGCACGGTGAAGAGGCCGGAGTCGACCGGACAGCTGGAGAATAAATCGACAGCCATTGGAAACAGGACAGGGTCGGATTCGGTTGCCGGCGGTTGATGGGGACTTTCTTTTCTTTTCTCGCTGCTTTCTCGGTGTGGCCGCATACATCAGCTGATTCCAGCAGATATATGGGTTTGTACCAGTGTTGGTGTAGATAGAAACGACCGTTGAAGGGCATAAATATAAGAAGGCTCTTACCGGCTATTGAAAAGAATATCATCAAATGCCGGTTCTATCTAGTAGTAATAATGAATCGAATGCGGATGAATCGGGCTTTTGGCATGTGCAAGCTGCTTTGAACCGTCGTGCATGTGTCCATATTTGCTTGACAAGGATCCATCGAGATCCCGGGTTTGAAGTGGCCTTGGTGATTTTAGGGTCCCAACTTCTGTACATACAGTAAGGTACGAAGTACATACTCAGATCATAGGTACTATCCCGAAGTGGTAGGCAATTGGTGACAAAATAGCGTCCTTCGATATGTGGAAGGGACAATTCAATCTTGTCGACTCGACTGGGTAAAGGTGGGCCATGCTCGTTGTTGTGTTTATTTAGAAATGAATTATGATGATGGACAAAAGGAACAAAACCCAACAGGGTAAAGACAGAACCTGGAACCGCCTCAGGCGCACCACTCAGCTTGAGGCGTTTCTTTAGGAAAGAAGGAACGACAGAAACAACAGGGAGGGTTTCACTTTCCTAGGAATTGGCATATTAAATCCTCGACCTGGCATTTTTTTGGTTCTGCGTAGAGCCTACCTAAATGGCAGTTGACAGAGCTGTAGATAGAGTAAGGTGGTTCATGTTTGAACTTGTTACTGACGCTCTCCAACCTTTTGACTCATAATTCTAGAGTCTGTGTCATCCATTGTTAAAAAGTCACTCTTCCAGGTAACCTTAGCCAAGAGTCATGGCAAGTATCTGTAGATCCCATGGAGAGAAACAACCCGGGAAGGATCAAAATATTGTGGCTTGAGCGCCTGTGACTGCCATTCTTCACACGCCGATGTCCGGGGTAACCCCACTAGAATTTCACGGGCAGCAGAAGCCCACCGAGAAATGCCCTGATCAAGGTGAGCTCATTCTGTGGGAGCTGCTTGAAGCCCCCATAAATCAAGGGTCTCGATCCAGTCCTCAGTGTCTGATTGGACAACAGCTCCCCTAGCCCAGCTCCGAAGAGGCCCGATCGCCAAAATGTACGTTAGACACCACGCTGCGTCTAGTCACACTCCGCCATAGGATCGCCTCAAGTGATCCTACTTCTCCTCCCACGCTTTTTTATTCTCCTCCTCTTTCTCCTCCTTCAACCCCCTCTCAACCATCAAACCATCCCTCACCATCATCTGCACAATGCTGTCCACTCTCCGAGTAGCCAGCCGCCGGGCTGCCCGTCCTGCTCAGTTCAACCTGGTTGCCATTCGCGCTGCCTCTCACTGGGCTAACGTTCCTCAAGGTCCTCCTGTAAGAAGCTCCCTCACTGCTGGCGCACCTCTCCTGTATGACCTCACGCTAACCTCTCACAGGATGTAAGTTGAATCAGCCATTGTTGACCTTCGCGCGAGCTTCTGTTGCTAATCAATTGCTTGTTTTGTTCTGTGCAGGCCATTCTTGGTACGTACAACACCCGCTTTATGCGATGCGCTCCGTTTCTCCGCATACGGGGCGTTTTGCGCCAGAGACAAATCGCTTCACTACCATGAATATCGATATTAACTTAATCTCTACAGGTATCACTGAAGCCTTCAAGGCCGACAAGAACAGCAAGAAGATCAACCTGGGTATGTTGCGACGTCATCCCCCATCATCCGAATGCGGAGGGTTCTCGCTGTTTCTCGACCCTCATTCTGATCCGAATCCCATACAGGTGTCGGTGCCTACCGTGATGATGCTGGCAAGCCCTACGTTCTCCCCTCTGTCCGTGAGGCCGAGCTCAAGGTCGTCGATGCCAAGTTGAACAAGGAGTACGCCGGAATCACTGGTGTTCCCGAGTTCCCTCCCGCCGCCGCCAAGCTGGCCTACGGTCCCAAGAACCCCGCCCTTGATCGCATTACCATCACCCAGACCATCTCTGGTACCGGTGCCCTCCGTGTCGGTGCTGCTTTCCTCCAGAAGTTCTTCCCCGGCGAGAAGAAGATCTACATCCCTACCCCCTCGTGGGCTAACCACAAGGCCGTATTCAACCATGCCGGTCTTGAGGTCGAGCAGTACCGCTACTATGACAAGAAGACCATTGGCCTTGACTTCGAGGGTCTGATTGCTGACGTCAAGGGTGCCCCCAACGGCAGTGTCTTCCTTTTCCACGCTTGCGCTCACAACCCTACCGGTGTTGACCCTACCCAAGAGCAGTGGAAGCAGATCTCTGACGTCGTGAAGGAGAAGGGTCACTTTGCCTTCTTCGATATGGCTTACCAAGGCTTTGCCAGCGGTGACACCGACAAGGATGCCTTCGCTGTCCGCTACTTCGTTGAGCAGGGCCACAACATTGCCCTGTGCCAGTCTTTTGCCAAGAACATGGTAAGTCAAACAGATATACATGTGATTCCTAAAAACAAAATAAATATAAAGAAAGGGGAAGAAGTAAAAAAGACAAGGCCAGCTAACAATCTCAAAGGGTCTCTATGGTGAGCGTATTGGTGCCTTCTCCATCGTCTGCGCCGATGCCGAGGAGAAGAAGCGTGTCGACTCTCAGCTCAAGATCATCATCCGACCTCTGTACTCCAACCCTCCAATTCACGGTGCCCGCATCGCCTCCGAGATCCTCAACAGCCCTACTCTCTACAAGCAGTGGCTCGGTGAGGTCAAGCAGATGGCTGACCGCATCATCACCATGCGCGCCCTCCTCAAGGATAACCTTGAGAAGCTCGGCTCCAAGCACGACTGGTCTCACATCACCAGTCAGATCGGCATGTTCGCTTACACCGGACTGACTGCTGAGGAGATGACCCGCCTTGCTGAGGAGTTCTCCGTCTACGCTACCAAGGACGGCCGTATCTCTGTCGCTGGTATCACCTCTGAGAACGTCGGTCGTCTTGCTGAGGCCATCTACAAGGTCAAGGGTTAAATACGAAATGACTAGAGTATAAAATGAGAAGGATGTGCACCCAGTGATCACACTGCTTTGAAAGGCGATTTCTTGGATGCAAAAAGACAGCTACGGCCATGAAAGGTGTCGGGGCGGATGAACTGAAAATACCCCGAGTCTAGGGTCCAAGTCTACCTAGTATTGACTTGGAGAAGTAATGATGAGACGAAGAGAACCTGAAAATACATGTACAAGTAACCTATATAGAAGACGTTCTATGCGTTTGCTACCTCTCCAGCACCTCATACTGAATTTGGAAATGTGAAGATATATTCATTCGATCTAGGTAGGTATTAAGCCTAGAACATGCTAGCAATTCGGGCTGCTCTCATGCCATCATTATCTTTCAGCCAGCGTGAATAGTCTGAAACACATTGTGTCTCCTAATTACCACCCCTTGTTAACCCTGGTTCAGTCGGTCCAGGTCTTTTTTTATTTCGTCCATTTGTCGCGCCATGTCCCGATATACCCTCGACATCTCCCTCATCTTCCTTTCTTTTGTCTCTCCGCCATCAACACCGACGCCGTACTCTCCCAACTCAGCCTGCAGACCGCGAATGCGCTCCTCACCTCGCATTCTAGCATCGCGCAAGTGCGCGCCGTAGTTCTTGAGAGCAGAAATTGCTTCGGGTGTGTAGACTGCGCGGCGCACAGAGGCAGCAGCTATGGCAGCATCGGCGTTGTGACGACGAGCTTGAAGGGCGACGTCTACGGCGCGGAGCTCAAGACTGCGGGCTACAACACCGTGCTTTACTTCAAGAGCGCGGACGAGAAGACTCAAAGCATTGCTTGCGGACTGAAGAAGAGCTGTCAATGCGGCCAGGGAGCGTAACCGGTGAGTACTCAGATCTCCTTCTGCAGCTGTGAGGTCAGAACGCCAGGACGTGAGGGTAGCTGGCAGCGAAGCAATGTGTCTATGGAGAAAGGATGGATTCGTAGTCGGATGAGCGATCCGTGCAAGGCCTAATGCCCAGGTCCGTAGATTCGATGCAATGACTGGTGCCAGAGCTGGAAGGAGAGTCTCAAGGTCTGAAAGGGGAGGATGGGCGAATAAAAGCTGGAGGGTATCTTGAGGAAGAGGCGGATTGTTGGCGTCGAGTAGTGGAGGGAGGATGAGGAGAAGATCAAGTAGAGGCTCTGGAAGCGAAGGCTTTTTCTGTAATTGCGATCTTGACTCTGTAGGTTGCTGGTTTTGAGGCGCTCGCAGGCGGGAAGAAGCTCTTGTTGCGGGCGGTGTGCATGATGGTGTTGCTGATGAGATGGCGCAGGTTAAGAGATGCTGTTTTGCGCAGAAAAGACGCCTGCGGTTGAGTTCCTGTGCCTCAAGTCAGATTAAAACATCTTTATTGAGATGGTAATCATGGAGTAGTCTCACCTCTCGAACTGCAGCCCGCTCTTTAGCTCTGGGGTCCTCCTTAGTCGATCCATCAGGATTAAGTACAAGATTTGTAAGTTTATTATAGAGATTCGCAAAATCAGGATTATTCTGAAGAACAGAGTCTTCCACAGGAGGAAACATGGTCATCGTATATCAGATCAGATCAGGCGAGGTCAGATCCCACTGTCGACGAATACTCATTGTTTACTTTGTTGATAGTGAAGCTGTGGTGGATCCCATCGCGAAGACACCACGGCATCACCTGATTGGGCAATTCCCCAAACTTGAACACTCAATTCTCCGGCGCCGGAACATCATGCGCCTCCGAACAACGACATCCCAAAAATCTCAACTCCAAAAGGTCATTGACATTGTCGACGATCAGCGCATCTCGAAGGGGGCACTCCGCGCTCGAAAATCTCCGCCCGCCTCGATACCCATTGAAGACCAATGTCTCGTATATAACTGGAAAATCGCAATCTGAGACTCGATAACCAATATCATGGCATCCTGGGCCTCCACTCGACCGGCTCTGGCCTCATTATCGACAACGACCCCCGCCCGACTATTCAGCACAACTCTTCCTCAGCAGACCAAGACGATCAAGTCACATCTTCTACCCAACCGTCTCATCCCCCCATACCCCTATGGCGAGCGAAGAGTCTACAAGCAGTCCAACAAGGGTCTATACGGCTCAGCGAGAATTCGTTTCGGCAACACTGTTGCAGAAAAGTACAACAACAAGGCCCGCCGATTCTGGCGTCCAAACGTTCACGTCAAGGTCTTCAGGCTACCCGCCATACAAGCCAACGTCAAGACCCGCCTCACACTCCGAGTTCTCAAGACCATCCGCCGAGAGGGTGGTCTCCAGGAATATCTTCTAAAGAGCAAGCCCGCCAGGATAAAGGAGCTTGGCCCCGGTGGCTGGAACTTGAGATGGCTGCTCATGCAGTCCAAGGACATTCAGAAGCGGTTTAATGCGGAGCGCATTGCTTTGGGCATGCCGCCCAAGGAGATTGAGGACCGGGATGATATTATCCAGTATGCGCTCGATTTCGCTACTCCGGGCCCCCTAAGCAAGCGTAGTCAAGCAACGCTGGGTGAACTTCTAGCGCAGGAGTTTGTGTTGGGTGACGAGGATTTGGCTGATTTGGAGGGCATTCAAGAGTTGTCAGACGAGGACGAGGCCCTGTTATTCAAGCAGCTCGATGCAGAGATGGAAGCCAGAAAAACGCAAGGCGAGCAAAAGATTACGGTGTAAAATGTCTTATGTATAATATGTACCAAAACCCCCCATTTTCAACGCCTTCCAAGTATTGTATCACCAACCCGCCAGAGCCACGATAGAAAAAAGACCTTTTTGTTCATGCTGTCATTTCAATGGTTGCTACATAATCCAAACATGGTATCGCTTTTAATCTAGAAACGGAGATCCCAGCCAATCTTGGGGCCCAACTTGGGCAACTCATCAGCGACGCTCTGCACGTCCTTGTCACCACGGCCACTCACGCAGATGACAATATCCTCACCCTTCTTCATTGTCTTGGCAAGCTCAATGGCACCAAAGATACCGTGAGCAGTCTCGAGGGCAGGAATGATACCCTCGAGCTGACTCATGAGCTTGAAGCCAAGGAACGCCTCAGCATCAGTGGCGGCAATGAACTTGGCTCGCTCATTGTCCTTCCAAGAGCTCAGCTCCGGCCCGACACCGGGGTAATCGAGACCCGCCGAAACGGAATGTGTCTCGGTGATTTGACCGTGCTTGTCCTGGAGAACGTACGTCCGTACACCATGCAAGACGCCCTTGGAACCACCAGTGAGAGTAGCACTATGTCTGGCGGTGTCAACACCATCACCACCTGCCTCAACACCCAGAAGCTTGACAGTAGGCTCATTCTCGAAGGGGTAGAACATGCCGACAGCGTTACTGCCACCACCAACACAAGCCACAACGGCATCGGGAAGCTTGCCTCGCTTCTCGAGCATTTGTTGCTTGGTCTCGTTGCCGATCACTGACTGGAAGGTTCGGACAATGGTAGGGAAGGGGTGGGGTCCTATGGCAGAACCGATGATGTAGTGGGTAGTGTCCAAGTCAACGACCCAAGCGCGAAGGGCCTCGTTGACAGCGTCTCGAAGAGTCTTGCTGCCGGCTTCGACAGCAACGACCTTAGCGCCGAGAAGTCGCATGCGGAAAACGTTGAGGGCCTGTCTTCGGACGTCTTCCTATTCAATGCATTAGTAGTGATATTTAGACCAGCAAATAGACTTAGACTTACGGCTCCCATGTAAACTGTGCACTCCATGCCGAACTTGGCACAAACGGTAGCGGTAGCGACACCGTGCTGACCAGCACCCGTCTCAGCGATGATACGCTTCTTTCCGAGTCTTCGGGCAAGGAGAAGCTGTCCCAGAGCATTGTTGATCTTGTGACTACCAGTGTGGTTCAGATCCTCACGCTTGAGCCAGATGTTGGCACCACCAGCGTGCTCAGTGAGTCGCTCAGCCAAGTGCAAGTGGCCGGGTCGCCCCATGTACTCGTAGTAAGACCGGTATTCTTCCCAGAAAGAAGGGTCGTCTTTGATCGCGTTGAATCCATCCTCCAGTTGTGACAGGCAGTCCATCAGACTCTCAGGAACGTACTGACCACCGAACTCGCCAAATCGCTCCGGGATCTTGCCGTGAAGAGCAGCGAGCTGAGCAACCAGAGCGCTGTCCTCCTCGGCAGTGATATCGGCATCTGTGACAGTACCACTGACGGTGACATTCTCGCCGCTGGGCTCCTTAGCACCAGCAACAGCCTCAACAAGACCGACCTCTCGTGTGTTCTCATCGGAATCGCGGCCTGATAGGTAGGCACAATACTTCTCGACATCGGCAAGGGCCTGGCCAGGAGCGGCGTTCTTGATGGTGGTGATGATCTGACTGCCGACGACGACACCGTCTGACAAAGTAGCTACACTTAGGAAGTGCTCTCGAGTGCTGACACCGAAACCGACAGCGGCGGGCTTGTTGCCACTGTACTTCTTCACCCGCTCCAGAAGGTCGGGAAGATTCGCGTTAAGAGTGCCGGTAGCGCCAGTGACGCCCATGCGGGAGACGACGTAGATGAATGAATCGGCGAGCTGGCAGAGAATCTTCATTCGGGTATCTGATGTAGCAGGAGCGATAAGAGGAACATATGAGAGACTATGTTTGGAATCAGTACTGTACTCGGGTCAATTTGGGTCATTTGACTCACCGGCCCTTGTTGCAGAGCTTTCGGAAGGAAATAGCCTCCTCGGGAGGCAAGTCAACGACGATGAAGCCATTGATACCGGAGGAGTGGCAGTCCTGGAGCAGCTTCTCCTCGCCGTAGCTTAGAAGAGGATTGTAGTATCCCATAAGCATAACGGGGGCCTTGAGACCGCGAGATCGGGCCTCCTTCACCATCGCCAGTGTGGACTCGATTGTGACGCCATTTTCGAGAGCGATCTAAACCAGTCAATTCCTGTCTAATCGAAGCGATTGGCGCCGTACGAACCGTATTGGCAGTTTGAATAGTAGGACCGTCGGCAATTGGGTCGGTGAACGGCGCACCGACTTCGATAACGTCTAGAGTTGCGACTCGATTAGTAGAGTTCACAGGTGTCACTGAACCGAGGAAGACTTACCGGCACCACCCTTCTCGAGAGCCAGAAGGATATTGGGCGTGTCCTCGGCCTTGGGGTAGCCAGCAGTGACATATGTTACCAGCGCAGACTGTTTGCAAGAGAAGAGTCATTGTCAGTTTCTTTGTTCTTCCAGCAAAAGTTGGTATTCTCGCCGTTTTACCCCGCGGAGGGGCAGTCATGACGAGAATTTGGAGTACTGACCCTGTTCTGCTCCTTGCAGCGCCTGAAAGTCTGTTTGATAGCGTCCATAGCGAATTAATTATCGACTCTGGTCCTAGAAACGGTATAGAGATTGAAGGAGGGAGATTCCTTGGGAGGACGTGGGGATCTTTAAATTAAAGAAGAGAGAAAGAAAGTTGAGGCGAGGGTTGTTTGTTGGTGACTGCACTGTATTCTCATGCTCCGCCACCGATTCCGGAAGAACGAGTTCCGCCACCTGCAATTGTGCCTCTGGACTCGTTAGCTCCTTCCCGCTCATGCAAGTCGCCCACAGGTGCATATTCAACCCACACTCCGCTCCGCGCTGCATCAAGCATCGCAGCACCCACTTCGGCTCCGGAATTCCCTAATTGGGTAATCAATCAACATGACATTGGATGGAGCCTCGGTTGCAATCTCAGGGTCCTGCATCATGGCATCTAAATCGTGTGACATATCTCGTACTCCTTCCTCTCTGTGTAAGCAGTCACAAACATTACGATTGGGTATTCTCTAGCATTTGCATCCTTTGGTGCAGTCATCATGCATACTTAGGTACCAACACTAAGGCACATATAGGGAGTCTCTTTGTCGAGCAACTCCGACGCCAAGCAGCTTGTAACAAAGAACCACTTGTAGGGCTGAAGTAGTATCAGGAATAATCTCCTTCGACCAGAAACAGACAACAAATTTTCACTCAATAAAGGGAGTCTACGCATTGTTATGCAGTCACAATGACTATGCATTCACGGAGAGGCATTACATCACCATCACTAAGCCATAGGATTTGCAATTGTAGCCTTCAATTTGTTGTTACTATGTGTCAGTCTAGGACTAGAAACAATCTGGCTGAAATCATGACCACAAACAATGTAGAATATGAACCAGACAAAAGACTATCCCTTGGACCCGAAACATGGACTAAGTATCCAACGACCACTACCTTTTTTTTCCCTTCCGGATATCAGTTGAGAAACATGTGAAATAAATTTGAGTTGCCTCCATATCCAAGATACGTTATATTGACGCCGACCGTGTAGTCATCGCTTCATGCAGTTGAAAAGGATCGTCTCTCTCGGCGCGGGTCCAGCCAGGGCCAGAGTAATAAAAAAGAAACTGCAGTGGAAATCATCCTTCAACTGGCTATCGGGCTCCAACACTCCTAGTATTTGCCGCTTGCCGTGTCTAAGTAGCCGTAGGAGCTGCTTCTTTGGTGACCGTCCACCTGTGTAGCACGAGCCCCTGTTGCACCGGACATGAACTTCTCGTCATGCCTACTTGCATCTTCTCTGTAGTGGTCTATCTCGCCAGAGGAGGACCCAAAACGAGGAAAGTGTGTTGCGCCATCGGGATTGGCGGGATCGTGATGTCCAACACGAGGACTCAATCCCGGTCTGTTGTCCCCAGTATAGCGCATACCACCCTCAGCGCGGCCCTTGTCTGGTGAGACCATGCCGACAAGTGTCCATACTGTGCCAATAAGGACAACAAGTACATACACTAAAAGGATACCAGTAGAGATGAGAGCATCTTGGATTAGCTTCCCGTGAAGCCAATCTGTAACTGCCTTGACAGCCCCCGTGACCTCATCAGTAGTGGCGGACGACGGGGATGCCAGGAACGTGTTAAGCTCCGAGTCACCTTCAACCGAGTCCTTCGCACCCTCGCTAAAGGTATTGTTTTCGAAGAGTGGGAAGGTGACCTGAGCGTGGTCATGAACCCAGGTGAGTCCCTTTTGCACGCTCTCGATCTTGATGCCGATAACGCAGTGAAGGACTGTCTTAATAGGGTCAAGAAGGATAGTTCCCTTGAAGACAGTGTTAAGCCCATCATTCATGGTATCAAGGAATGTGTTGAGAGTGTCGTTCACAGCATCCGTGGCGTTGGTAACATAGCCAAGGACGTCGTTGTTGATTTCACTGTTGAAATTTGTGATCACGCCATTGGCATCATGGGCCCATTCAGCCGAAACACTTTCGAGGTTCTCAACAACATCGTCAGCAAATGCGCCAACTTGACCTGCGAGGGCAGGCACTTGGTCCCTGATCGCCTTGAGAAGAAGCCACTGGCAAAAGCAAGAGAAGAAGCCAGCAATTGCGAGAGACAGGATGAAGAGGGCTGGGACGGATGTGGCATAAGCGATAAGCCATCGTACAAGAATCTGTCGCTTGCCCTTGAAGTACGATGCGATCTTGATGCCCGCAGTAGCCGTCATGGGCCGAGACGCAATGTAGACAATGTCCATAGGGTCATACGAATTTTGAGCAATAAGACGAGCATGCTGCTGTTGTCGCCGCCAGCGTCTGATCTCAAGCCAGGCCATGGGAACAATGGCGGCCAGAGCGAGAATGATCAAGACAGCGATGAAGATGGTTCGAGCTTTGTGGATAAGTTCGAACAGGTTGTTGAAGAAGTCGTTGAGAGCAGTGTTCTCAGAACAGAAGGTCAGCTTCTTCTTCTGGGCGAGAGGGAAGACGTCTCGGTCGAATTTGTAATTGCCGTAGGTCTCGTTGAGAGCTTTGCGGACGAAGTCGAACGGGATCGAGATGGCTTGCTCCGTTAAGTTCTGGACTTCTCGGAAGTCAGGGAGATCGTCTTCCAATTTACGGACATCCTTGACGAAATCCTCGGACTTGATATCAAAGTCCTTGAGTTCCTTGACGGGGCTGGAGAAGTCAACCTTGGGGATATCAGGAACAAGGTCTCCAAAGACAGAGTCTTCAATTCCCTTTGTGACTTTGTTAATGCCATCTTCAAGTTCCTTGGAGAGACTGTCTATCTTTTCCACAGCCTTGTCAATCACGCCGTTGAACTTTTCAGTTGCCCCTTCAGTGACATCGGCAACAACATCTAGACTGCCGTGGACCATGGCGGTAATTAGGCACACGTAAGTGGCAGTTAGAAAGTTGATGTAGAACACGATCATGTTCTTGACGCCGACAAGGACCAGGTCGAGCAAGTACACCATAGCATCAACTGATTTCTCAATTCCAGAGGCTGCAAGTTCGTTCACGCCCCTAGAGAGGTAATGAGGCATGGAAGCCATGGCGCTGCCAACATCCTCGACTTTGGTACAGGCGGAGAGGGCTTTGACTTTAGCATCTCCGACGTTTTCTTTGAGGTCAACGATGAGTATCATGACTCGGACCAGGACTAGGATGAGGAGGATTGTCCAGCGATTCATCCATATTTGAGAGAGCCTTGCTCTGAGGCTGAGGTAGGGAGTAACATTTGGAGAAGTATCGGCTCTAGCTTCTTGAACTTTTCGCATCTCGGTCATTTCGAATGATTCTGACCGGAGGGAGTTGGGTACAGCCGGGTAGACCGGCGGGTCGTCGTTTTCTTTCCGTGAGGAGAACATCTTGGATCTATGTTTGTTGGTAAATGCAAACGATTAAGTTTGTATGAGATTGTACAAGTAGAAAAATGTGAAGACCGAAGGACGATGAGGGCTCAGATCGAGTGAGATGTGATGATGATTTACACGATGAAGGGGACAAAGATTAATTAAAAACAGAGCCCAAGGCCGAGATGAAAGAAATGGGACAAAGGAAATGACAGCCGTGAGCAAAAAAAAAATTCCAGTCTATCGTCTATGATTCCATGTTGATTGTTCAAGGTTCAAGTGCGATTGTGTATAAGTGAAAGAAAATGCCGAACAATAGAACAATAGGAAGGGGAATAGCAACAATAAGAGAGGGTGATTGAGAAAGCTTTGACGCAAAACATACCTGACTCACTCCACAAATAAAGTATCCAATGAATAACAAATTCCAATAGAAATCAGCTGTAACAGAAACGCCCTTGACAATTCTGGCGGCAGCGCTTAGGGTACGAGAGTGAGGCTCAGTTAAGTGAGCTAAGCGCCCGCCTATACCGGTGACCAGTCACGATGCCGGCAAAGGCCTGAACACAGACGGTTCCGAAACCGAGCCAAGAGCAAACAGACCGCAAGGATAGTGAGGTAGGGAGCGTTTGTAGCAGAGTAATAGCTGAGGCTGAGCTTGAGTTGAGTTGAGGGTACGGTTGGGTTGGCTATAGATGCGAGGTTGTTTGGCTTGTTAGACTTGTCGCTTTGAGTGGCCCAGCCGCCTCAAGCATGGGTTGAATGTTATAAGGCCGCTCCGTAGAGGACTTGCACAATGAGCAAGGTACTGTAGGTAGTACTGTACTCGCAATATCACAGCATCAACTGCAGCAGCCTCCAAGTGAATGGGGTGCGAGTTGAAATAGAGATATATGGTGACTCACGCAGAGTGCAAGGGGAACACCGTGGAGCGACAAGGTGAGTGGTGCCCAGCATTCCAAACCTCAGCATCAGTTGGCGGCGAAGAGAGTGGGCATATAACTGATGGGAGGGCGGCACATCATGGTAGTCCAAGCGGGTGACGCCATTGCAAGCTGTTTCCCATGAAACCCTAGCCTGGAGCCATGAGCGCAGTGGCGGTACTGTCGACTGATTCCGATATGCTGGCTATTTGGCTAATGTAACTGCGCCTTAAATGCCATCGTGTAGGTCACTAGAAAAAGCAGGGTCCTCCGAGAAACGATTTCAAAAGGCTATGATCATCACCAGAACATTTCTTGGTGGTGAATGTTTTCGAGGTGGCGTACCGGGATGTTGTTGGAGTTGCCAGGGCTGGCAGCCAATCAAGCTTCCAAACAGGGGCCTCTTCACCGTTGAAGCCCCTGGACCCTGGTAAAGTGCTTCCCCAAATAGGTCTAAGGGTCTCTTCAGGGCCTTCGTCGACAGGGGTTCACGTGGTCGGTAACCGCCAATCTCGTCCAAAGAAATCGCCACTTGATGAGTTGTAGTTGAAACAGGATTTTCTGGAAAGAGTCACGGGTTGGCTGGATTTGTTTCTGATCACCGCCTTGCATATTCTGAAACTTGGTCAGCGGTGAGAGATGGCC
Source organism: Fusarium mangiferae (assembly GCF_900044065.1). Classification (NCBI taxonomy): domain Eukaryota; kingdom Fungi; phylum Ascomycota; class Sordariomycetes; order Hypocreales; family Nectriaceae; genus Fusarium; species Fusarium mangiferae. The sequence goes on from NW_024573936.1 coordinate 1,192,538, forward strand.
ATCCAGGGCTAGGTAGTAGCCAGACCTAGCCAGGTAAAGAAGTGAGTCAGGCGTTTAAGAACAGATAGAGTTTGTAGTCAAAGCTCTTTAGCCGTAGTCTAGTTGGGCTAAAAAAGTATGATGTCATATGGCGGGGGCTCATTCGTCTTGTTTTCTCATGTTTCAACAAGAAGTTGTGTTATTGGCGGCCTAATGACATATGCTAAGCGTCAAGCAAATAATTCCTCATGTTATGAGTACTCAAAATGGAGATCGAGTGTTTAATTTTGTGAAGCGCTTTGTGTATCGAGCCATCGGAAAGTGGTCACGTCTTGGTCGTTCCGGTGTAAAGCGATTGGTGGTAGCCCTGCTCTTTTGGCGCGTAGTGAAACGGAACCCACTAAAGGCAGAAGGTCTACAAGCTGAGCTTCCATTTGCACAAGAGCTTAAAACAACGAGATTCCTTTATTAGAAGCTCGAAATTGGTTATCAAAGCAGTTGCCAGTCAGTAAAGAGTGGCTCTTGCCTGTAGCAGCGAGCAAGTTGAACATATCTATCTCATCCAAGTCAGTTTGTTTCTTGTCTGGTGCAATTAACAGCAAGAAACAACTTAAGGTATTGTCTTTGCCCTGGAGTTGGCCAGCATTCTTTCAAGAGCAGCAGGCCCTCGTCGTGTACTTCGGTGCAGCAGATGACTCAGCCAAAGCCTCGCACCGAAACCCGATGTGCCTACTAACATAAAACCTGTGTGTCGTAAGGAAGTTCTATTAAGTGAACATATATGCTTTATTACTTAGGAACAGAGAACTATATGCGTAAAAGGTTTCGGAAATCTGTCCTAGTAGATTGGCTTGGATACCTTGCCACGGTTCTCCTCTATCTCAAAGGTTCGGGTTCGGTGAGGCCAAGATTCCAACTGTTGAAACCAGTCATTTTAAGCCATATTGCTTCATTCGACATATATAACTAACAACTCAGCTTTTACAACTCCACCGGGATACATAATTTTAGTCTCATGTAATTCTTTGATAGTTATACTGAGGTGTGTTTTCGTGCCTCTTGTCAAACCTCTCTAGCCTATTTCTGTTCCCGTAAACTAGCCCATTCCCAGCAGGGTCTTCAGAGACAGAGAGGTAACGATTGTGTCACCCTGCAGTCACTGATGCACATATCTTATGCGCGGGGTACATACGGACTCCCTGATAACATCTCATTATCAACGTTACTGTGTGATTCTGATACACGATTAGCAAACAAATTTCAGCAATTGCTTCAATATCTTACTACCCGCACGACCTCGAGCATCAGAAATCATGGCCGCCACAGCAGTGTCTGACCAAACTACCGACCTGAGCAAGCAATATGACACTCCCCTCGGCCTCGCTCACTCAACTATGCAAGTCCTCAAGGACAGAATCAAGCTTCATTACGATCTTGCAAGTGACTACTATTTGAGTTTGTGGTATGTGAAAACATACTACCTCCCAGAAAGCTTAGCGATTGCTGATCCACTGGCTTACTACCTAGGGGCGAACATATCCATCACGGGTACTGGCCAACGCCAGAGTCTGAAGCCACGCAGACAAAGGAGGAAGCTCAAACCAATCTCATTCAGCTTCTTCTCGACATTTCAAAGATTCCATCCAAATGCTCGATTCTTGATGTTGGCTGTGGTATCGGTGGAACATCACGGTATCTCGCTTCCAAACATGGTAGCTCTGTGACGGGCATCACCATCTCAAGCAAACAAGTCGAGATCGCAAATCGCCTAACCAAAACTGCTATCGAAGACACCTCTTCGTCTGATGCGTCAGATGACAATGGCTTCACCAAACTCGGCGAGGGAAATGTCAAATTTCTCGAACTTGACGCCGAGGAGATGGGCGACTTCTTCAGCACCCAGCAGGGCACCTTTGATGCAGTATGGATAAGTGAAGCACTAAGCCATTTTCCAAACAAGGCGTTATTTTTTGAGAATGTGATAAAAGTACTCAAGCCGGGAGGCAAGCTGGTATTAGCGGATTGGTTCAAGGACGAAGATGTTGACGATACAACTTTCATCAATGATATCAAACCTATCGAGGGTAAGGTTGCGTGCGAGATATTCGTATTCATGTGTTCAAGAACTTAAATTGCGTGCAGATGGCATGCTACTCCCACCCCTCTGTACCCAGCAAGGGTACGTCAATCTTGCGAACAAGGCCGGGCTTAAAGTCTTGTCTGAGCCAAAGGACATCAGTCAACAGGTCCGAAAGACATGGTGCGAATATCTTTGTATCTCGCTGTTGATCTTGAGCTTACACCCATATACTTAGGGACATTACTTGGTCACTTGTGCAGAACCCATCTCTTTGGGCATTTGCGTTTACTCAAGGCCGGGACGGTATTGCTTTCTTGCAGTCATTTCGCGCAATGAGACGAGGTTATGCTAACGGCTCTTTTCGCTACGCTGTCATGGGTTTCTATAAGGAAATGGTATGAAGGCACGGGACGTGAGAATCAGCGCAACGTTGCCTCGAAATCCGAAAATCGTGACGTCTTATACTTCGCATATTATTCAATTATCCATAGTTTTAGAAGCTATAGACAACCCTCTCGCAAGATATCGCGAGTTATCTTATCAGTGGCAAGTTCAGTATTTGTATACACGAATGCCAATCAGGCTCTGACAAGCCATTCAGGCACATGGCGTGCTAGCGCTCACAGTCCCAAGTTGGCGTAATCAGGTGATGGCTGCAGCTGCCTAATCTTGGTTCTTGTGCGAGTTCCACTCGGCGTGACTGTACCATGAGCTGCTTCCACATTGTTTCCGATACCATATTCAAAGACTCTGAAAATCGTGTCACTGATCAACATAAACCTGATAATCCGGAAGAGGCAGAAAAAGTACTTCGGACCGTAGCTGCATTGCCAGATCTAGCGAGTATTCACACGTGTTGCCAGAAAGAGTAGCAGACTCTCCATCGAAGTCTGAAGTACGGACTCAAAAAAAAAAGATAACGTGAACATAACCAGTGGCCAACGAATATTCACCCAAATACGACCGTAACGCCTTCATCATCCTCGAGGTGGGATATAGAACCGGTTTCACGCAGCTTACTCCCAGGCATCACCGAAGGTGTTCTCACCGGAGTAGGTAATGTATAGGAAACTATAGATCATGTCAGCAAGTTGCTCTCTCCAACAGTTGTGGGACAACGTACCCGTCCTCATCCTTGTGTTCCTCGTAGATGCTGCTCATGAGGGCGGCCGTTGGGGGAAGCACCTCGTCGACGAAGATGAAGATGGCCTTCTCGGGGGAGAGCTTGATGCGCTTGCGGATGACGTAGACGAACTGACCGACGGTCAAATCGGCAGGAACAAGGTACTTCTTCTTGTCGATCGTCGCGATATCACTCTTCTCGACCTTTTCGCAAATGACCTATTTGTAACATGTTAGCTTCCTTCGGTGGTAAAGAAACGGAGGGGAAAAGCGGTCATTGCACGATTGCGCGAGCCCGCCATTCTCTCATTGCCGAGTTGGAGCCCCAAGTTGAGTACAAATCAAAGCGAGGGGTAAATTACTTACGGGAATGCGGTCAGAGTACTTCTGTCGAATGCGCTCGGCCTCAGCCTTGCGCTTCTCGAAGGGATGCTCGTCCTTGAACTTGCTTCGCATATTGACGGTGGTGGTTGGTAAGTTGTAGAGGCGGTAAGAGTGATATCGATGGTGGACGCAAGGAGTAGGGATGGTTGACTTGTGGCAGGGAAAAATTCGGGAAAGTATGAAAAGGGAAAAAAAGAGGATGGAGTTGGCGATAGATAAGGTAAAATGAGAGAAGGTTCAGGTTACGATTTGCTTGCGTCAGGCAGAAGAAGAATGAGGAAGGGCAGAGAGTCACAGACAGGCAGAAGGTGGCTGTGGCACTGACACACCTCAAACACTGGAACACAGATGAGCGGTCGAGGCGGAAGGCAGCAAGCAGCCTGACTACCCAGGCAGGGTAAGTAAGGTACCTAGGCGTAGACAGGTTCAAAGCTGCAGGGAGGACACAGGCACAGGGCAGGCGGCACCTAAGAGGTAGGCGGGCATCATTGGAACTGGCAGGATGACAAGCCGTGATGGGAGAGGCAACCGCGGGGCTATTGCGCTAAACTATAAATGGAATAGATCAATGATGCTCGGTGAATCACAAGAGGCCCCGCGAGGCAACAATGGCGGGGAAGCAGCAAGTCACGTCGCACTGTCTCGTCACAGGGTCGACTTTGTGAGGGAACCTTATTATTAACAAACAATGAATGACTTAGGATGAGATCCTCTTTCGTGCTGTATCTTTAATCCATGGCAAAGAGTCGAGGATGTGTCACCAGGATCCGAGTGACGGACAACGTCGTTAGAGTGGTTTCAAGGTACAACGATTCACTATGCGGGAGAAGGGTTAGCTTTACCTAAGCTGATGCGTACTAAGCAGCTCGGGCTGCAACCGAACGTGCACACGTCCATCAGTTCCTTCAGGGTTCTTGATGTTGTGAATTACAACTGGGTATTAGCCAAAGTATACTATGTATGTTTATGAATGAATCATGACTTGGCCGCCTTGATTATCTCACTGAGGGAGAGTCAAGGAAAACTCAAAGTGTTACTGCATCCTGAGCAGTCTTCACCTCGAAGTTTCCTGTGAACTGCACCATCTTCTGAAAGGTTGCATGGCGAACCAAACAGAGTGATTGCTCAATGGTAGCCTGGTAGGATTGGTGAAGCAAGGTTTCTCTGCTGACCACTCATCACAAGTAGTTGAACTTCTAATGAAATCTTACTACAGTACCATCTACTACCTTATAGGTACTGAGTTGGTGTATGTCTGCAAGTCATAGCTCTTTAGTCGTGATTCAGCTTATGTATCAAAGAGTCTAGCCAGGAACAACGGAGGTTCTACTGGGTATGTTCGTCAGTGACAGCCTACTAAGTTATCAGCGCCACTTGGGTGCCAAAATTAACTGATCTAAGGATTCACTGAAATAGACTAAATCTGCCTAAGTATTCTTGTCACCTAGGATCCTGGAACGTCCTAAGTTTTCTTGCCTTCACTTACGGATACTGATGAACCAAATTGAAAGTTTGACAACTGAGGCCTTCCCTGTCAGCCACACTGCAACATCCACATCCCGAAAGAAATCATGCTTGTTCTGCAGATTTCCTCGATTTTTTCCCCAACTGATCTCATCGCCCGGAAAAGCTCTACACAAATTACAGGTGCAAACGGAGCTACAGTAGCTACAGTGGCCTGGTACCCCCGAGTGGTGCGTTGATTTTGACCACCCTCGGCACCGGCCGGCCACCGGAGCAGACATTGTCGGGTCCCGCTCCACACTACCAAGTCCCTTAGACTCAGTTAGCCAATTGCCGAACATTCGATTCTGACTATCATCCGAGTTCCCAGTCGTCCTCATACAGACTTTGAACCTAACAAGAGGTACCTGTACCGTACTGTCGCATCCTTGCACTCGCAAGTGGCCTCATCCGAAACGCCTGATCGTCGTATCCTTCTTGTCTCGCTTTCTGTATTCGTTCTCGGCCTTCGGCCTCGTGTTGCCGCCCGCTACTATTTCCCGGCTCCTCGCGTTGCATTGTCCAAATATATAATATCATGGCTGCCAGACGGCCTTCCCAGCGCCTTGCCGCGTACCTTGCATCTCCTTCTACACGCTTCCCAAGAACACAATTCGCCTCTACGAGACGCTGGCTGTCTAGTTCTGCCGGTCCTAAAGCTTCACGAACCTCTTACTTCAACTACTCTCCTCTGTGGCTCGCTGCTGTCGCCTTCGGTGCATTCGCCCCTTTAGCTTACAAGATGGTGCAGGAATTTCTTGGAAAACAAAAGCTCAACTTGCTAACTATATTGCTCTCAGGCCGAAATGGAACCTATTAACGCCGACCCCTCCACTCTCGCCGACCGCGATGCCCAGAAGAAGCGAGAATCTGGCGTCAATGAGGACTCGCCTATGCGCCTGCGCATGGAAAAGTTCATTCGGGAGCAGCAGGCTCTGATAGTCGCTGAGCTTGAGAGAGTTGATGGCAAAAAGTTTCGCAAGGACGAGTGGGAGCGCCCCAATGGAGGCGGTGGCACAACCTGCGTTCTTCAAGAGGGCAACGTCTTCGAGAAGGCTGGTCTTGGCGTGAGTGTCGTCTATGGCTCACTTCCCAAGCCTGCCATTGAGAAGATGCGCGCAAACCACAAAACCATGGACCCGAACATGGAGTCAATCGACTTCTTCGCTGCGGGCCTGAGCATGGTTCTGCACCCCTACAACCCTATGGCCCCTACCGTCCATCTTAACTACCGATACTTTGAGACAGCCAACCCCGACGGTACATCTCAAGCTTGGTGGTTCGGCGGTGGCTGTGATTTGACGCCCTCTTACCTCTTCGATGAGGATGCCATTCACTTCCACAAGACGATCAAGGCAGCTTGCGACGCTCACGACAAAGACTACTACCCACGATTCAAGAAGTGGTGCGATGAGTACTTCTACAACAAGCATCGAGGCGAGGCCCGCGGCATCGGTGGCATCTTCTTCGACGACCTCGATGAGACCGAGCGCGATCGCGAGAACACCTTTTCCTTTGTCCAGGACTGCCTCAAGGCCTTCCTGCCCTCGTACATTCCCATCATCGAGAAGCGCAAGGACATGCCCTACACTGAGGCAGAGAAGGATTGGCAACAGCTGCGCCGTGGCAAGTATGTCGAGTTCAACCTGGTGCACGACCGCGGTACAGCATTTGGCCTGAACACCCCTGGATCAAGGGTCGAGAGTATCCTTATGAGCTTGCCGTTGACGGCTGGCTGGAAGTATATGCATGAGCCCGAGCCTAAGAGTAGGGAGCAGCGCCTGGTTGATGTCCTCAGAGACCCCAAGGAGTGGGTTTGAGTCACTGCTCTTTTGATCTAAGAGAGGAAATTTATTTGTGTGGAAGCATGACGTTGAGCGATTGTTTAGTGTATCATATGCGAGGATCATAGATGGGGACATCCAGGGTTGTGTAAGCTATTAGGTACAATGGAAAAGACGGACAAAGTTGTCCAATGTGACAATATTAAAAAATCAAAATAATTCATTTAATTCATGAAATAGTTCGTTGAACTGGCGATTCTTGTGGAAATTAATACGTACCTATTCTTGAGTTGACACTTTGGCTGTCATTGAATATCAACGTGGAGACTACCAGAACTACCTAGACTTCCTCCATCAACATCAGTCATCGAACCATGCAATCAACCCCACGGCAATGGAGCCTCTCCCCTCCCATCGCCAGTTGATCACATCCCTCATAAGCTCCATCTCCAACAATATCGCGCCATCAACCACCGCAGAAGACATATCATCAGTGCAGCCACTTCAGGCCGCTCAACACCCCACATTATCACCCTTACAAACCATTCTCCCCTCTCAACGGCCTCTACTATTAACTCTTCACGTGCTGTTCCCAACCCTTCTGCTCCCAGCGCTGGATCTTCTCGATCGGGGACTCGTTATCAGGCTAGTGCGAAATGAGGAGCTTCAAGATGGGATTTCATCAGATAAGATAAAGAACGACATGTTTCTTGTTCGCTCTCTCGCTACAACACTTTCACGCCGGACGCGAGACTTCAGTTCATCATTGAAGCGCTACGTTATACATCTTGATGCGTGGAATTGCACATGTCCGAGCTTTACGTTGGATGCTTTCCCGGCCCATGCTCATGCTCATGCTCATGCTGTCTCAACAACAAACCAAGTGCAGCAATTACCAACTGAAGATGGGCAGTGGTCTTTTGGAGGCAAAGGTATAGATCCATGGGGTGATGCTCCTCCATGTTGCAAACACCTCCTTGCATGCTTACTTGTTGATAAATGGCCAGAAATGCTCGGTATGTATGTTGAGGATCGGGTTGTATCAAAAGATGAAATGGCTGGTATCGTAGCCGACTTGTAAATATGGTTCATCATAGCAGTACCGAAAGACCCGTCTCTCAAGACGTATCTGTCCAGCATGTTATCCGCGCTCCGTCCTCTAATAATCCAGTTTGATATGATCAATGTACAAAGGCGCTTTTACCTTGACTTTTGGTCAGGATATTGCCATGGTTCCCCTCCGCCAGACGCCAAAGAGCCTCAGTCCAAGTCTAGTTCATCTGCCAGGTCTTTTGTCTTTGTTCCTTATTTCTTAGTCTCCTTGTTCTCCTTGTCCTTTTCCGCGCCCTCCTTGGAGTCACCACTTGAACCATTGGCGCCCTCCTTCTTCTCATCCTTGCCATTGATCTCTTCCTTCTTGGCCTCCTTCTCCTCCTGCTGTTGTCTATTTTGGATCTTGTTCTCAATCAGATCGTGGAATGCTGTGATGGCGCGGATCAGACTGCTCAGGTAAATAGCCATAAGCTGGTCGTTGGTCTTGACGCTCATCGCATACGCCAACTCGCCACCACCAGACTTGCCATCCCCTTCGGGTGTCGAGAGATTAGGCAGCAGGTTGAAGACATCCTGCAAGTTTCCGAGGATTGCATGGTTGACTGGTAGTTGCTTGTCGAGAACCTTCTGGAGGTATGTGCCGATATCTCGAAGGCGCAGGTGCAGGCCCTGGAGTGATTGAAGCTGGTTTGTGACTCGTGTGGACAATGTGCCGGCGGCCACATCGCGGATATCTCTTAGCAGGTGCTCAACGCCGATCTCCTCTGCTTCCTCGGCCTCGATAACGGAAGGAGTGTGAACAAATGTTCGGGCAGTGGTTGTGCCGTCCTGGTGGGTGTCAGTAGCTGATTGGTGACCTGAAATCAGGAAGGCTTATCAACATACGTCCTTGATCTCGTCAACGGCGAAATAAGCATCTGTAGGAACTCCCGACTCCTTGGGCTGAACATCGACAATAACGAGCAGAGGATTGGGTGTGTAGCGCTTGAAGAGTTCATTGATTTCCAAATCGGATGCACGTAGCTTGGGACCAGTGTGATACCATCCTATGAGCTTCTCTCGGGCGTTGACCTTCTTGAACATGTCGTTCATTGACTCGACGTAGTTGTGGTCAAGGAACCATACTGAAGGGTCCTTCTCATCTTCCTCGAAGGGAACTGTATAGCAATTGTAAGCGCCGCCCATCTTCCGGCCCCATGATACTAGGATAACACACCAGCGAAACTGTTCGACACTCTCACGTCATTTCCATCGTTTTGGCCCAGAAGAACGCCAACTACTCGTCGCTTGGTCTTGGTAGAAACAGTTCGGTTGTAGTGGTCGACGGCTGAGAGAAGGACGAGGGGCGCAACGGTGACGTTTCGAGTAACGAGGGAGAGTGTTTCTGCTGTTGTAGTAGGCATCGTTGCTTCGTCAATGTATCTCTATTACGACGTATGCTGAACTGTGTAGAGGTTCAATTCAATGCGCGATCGTAGTCGTGCAGGCGCGGCGAAGTTGGAGGTAGAGTCGTGATGTTGATGCAGTGATTATTGTGGCCGCACGTACGTAGTCTTGAGGCTGCCTTCTTGGGGGAGCTTAGGTAGCTCCCAATTGGGCCAGGCACCTTGGAGCCTTCGAGCTCAAGCCTTGCAGTGCCACATCACGTGGAAGCAGCCACAGCCGAATATTCAGCCACATGCTATGAACTAAGCGGTATCGCAACCAAGAGAATTGAAAGCACAGGCCTTTGAACAAAGAAAAGCGAGGATTTTAAATTTTGGACTAGTGAAGAAATAGAGAGAGTAGCGTTGCTTTTCGTTGATTGTACTATTGACATCATAGGTAGATGAATGGTTGAATCGACCTATGTTGCATTATCAAATCTGGAGTTTTAGTTGATTAGATGGATACAGCAGTGACCTACCTAGGTACCTAACGTAGGTCATCATCCTAGGGCATTACATATACAGGCAAACTTACCATAAACAAGACGATGATGTCTTTGATTAGAGAGTCATTTCAGGGAGCAGGTCAACGCTTGTTTGCTGGATCTGGCATAGCGTGATCAGATCTTCCACTTATAATAAGCGACTCGATTCTGGTGAGATTGCCGCCCACTTGGCCCTCGGTGCGAACCGGAGTACGGTAGTAAGGATGAAAGTCCATATTGAGAGAAGAAACCATTGAAGAAGCAGGGTCCAATACGAAATTGTATATGATGATGCCATCACTATAAGCCCTAGACTTGGCTTCGGGACATCTCTAGGAGAGCGGAAAGATGGAGGCCAACATGCTAATGCCGGCTATTAACACACCTACACGTACGTGGGCGCAAGCGTTGATTTACGAGGGTGCCATTACTACTCGAATAGGATATAACAAAACGAAGGCACTCGTGCAGCGGTACTATCTACCGATACCTAGTCGTTCCTTGCACGAGTGTAGCTAGCCGTGAAAGGGCAGACGAGGAGGTCGGCTGTACGCAGACCGAGGTGTGGCCGTTTTTCTGCAACAGATGAAATACGAAGAGAGTTAATTACATAGTATTCTTGAATTGTTGAACTGGCGGGGATATGCCGGATCAAAGGGGCCCGTGGCATCCCAACTCTCTGAACCTCGGTCCTGGCGACCGAACGAACTCCGTTGCATCATGGCAGTTGTAAGCTGACCTTCCGCCATTGGCTTCGGCCAAGAACGGTTATAGCATCTCGGAGTATAGCGAGATGAGGAAAAACGGGCATGTTCCGGATACGGTTATTGTTGAGGCAAGTTGCGAACTACCCTAAGGTCCTAATAAGCATCTGTACATCGGTGATGTATAGAGATGATGGACTGAGCATCACGGATGACAGCAGTGCTTATGGCTGGGCAGATATAGCAATTACAATGGCTCGAGCTGGAAAGCCACATGCTCTCCCTGTATTTAAATTTATACACGGATGTTAAATAATGTTATTGCTGGATCTTGTCGTGTTACGAACAGGTGGTGGTCTCTATAACGCCGCAGCTGTACCGAGTACCTTGTCCTGAGCCTGTGATTGAAAGCTTGCTTTTGGTGTGTTTATATGCACGTTCGTTTTCAGCCCTGGCGACGTTACCTACAAAACAACGGTCCACCAAAGAAAGACAAGCGATACTGATCATCCAGAATCCACAAAAATGCCTCCCTTTATCTACCAAATTATATAACTATCCGTAGATATCAAAAGCCACGATTGCTTCCATCTCAAAGGCCAAGGCGTATCCCCAGCAGGTTAATTACAGGGGTGTACCCCCATCATCAATCGGTCCAGCAGAAACGGCCCCAGTTGACCAATCACAGCTCGCTAAAGCTTCTCCCCCAAACCTCCTGTCCTCCGGCTACGCACTCAAGATTTCCCTGTCTTGACTTTGTTCCTCTCTTTTCTCTCTCTCTTCTTCCACTTCGATCCCCTCAGCCTCGCACCAAAGAACAAAGTCTCTCGCCAATTCCATCTTTGCTTCTCTGGATCTCTCAAGATCTCTTTCAATTGCCCGCCAGAACAAGTTCCAGTTCCAATTTCATCTTCCGCAACCGCAGCGATGGGTTTCATTGAGGACGAGCTCAAGCAGCTCAAGGATGTTCTTAGCACCATTGACACTCGCATCAAGAAGCTCGAGGCGCGAGCCACTGGCGGTCCCGTCTCCACTGAAGAGATCCGAATGATCCTCATCGGTCCTCCTGGTGCTGGTGAGTGTTTTTGCGCCGCAAATGCTCGCTTAGTCTTTTACTAACTGTGCTTCCCAGGAAAGGGAACTCAGGCCCCCAAGATCAAGGAGCGCTTCTCTTGCTGTCACTTGGTACGTTAATTCGCGTCGCAAAAACACAGCCTTTCAAAGTCTCGACTCTCTAACATGTATTGTCTCGTTGCGCAGGCTACCGGTGACATGCTGCGATCCCAGGTCGCTAAGAAGACCCCTCTCGGTGTTGAGGCCAAGAAGATCATGGATGCGGGCGGTCTGGTCAGCGACGATATCATGATTGGCATGATCAAGGAGGAGCTCAACAGCAACAAGGAGTGCCAGGGCGGGTGAGTTGCATCATTCCACGGTTTTCGGGTTCCAGACGTTTTGAGCCCGCAAATCTCGATCTACACCGACGTGACCGACGAAACAGGACACTAATAATTCGCGTTTCAGCTTCATCCTCGATGGTTTCCCTCGAACTGTCCCCCAGGCCGAGAGTCTCGATGCCATGCTCACGGAGCGAAACCAGAAGCTCCAGCACGCCGTCGAGCTCCAGATCGACGACTCTCTTCTCGTTGCCCGTATCACTGGCCGATTAGTCCACCCCGCTTCCGGACGCTCATACCACACCACCTTCAACCCTCCCAAGGAGTATATGAAGGACGACATTACTGGCGAGCCTCTTATCCAGCGAAGTGACGACAACGCCGAGGCTCTGAAGAAGCGTCTTGTTACCTACCACAAGCAGACCGCCCCTGTTGTCGGTTACTACAAGAAGACTGGTATCTGGAGCGGACTCGACGCCAGCCAAGAACCTGGGCAAGTGTGGAAGAACATGCTCAAGGTCCTCAACGAGAAGCGAGCTTAAATCCTGCCCGGAGCGGTTGGCTTCCCCCAGCTGCTACTTGGTGCGACTGAGGCAACAAGACGAATGCTGTGTGAAAATAAAAGCCAGCTCGTCTTGGATATATGAACGGTATGAACTGTAAACTGGGAAGAGGCGAAAGAGAGAGTGGAGAGTCCAATCTTCCAGGCAAAAGAGGCGTTATAAGGTAGAGTGTTTGTCTGCGGTGCGGTCTTGTGTGGCCATGTGTGGAAAAAGCTACCTACTTTGGACGACGATTAGCCATGTATCAAAATGTCTTTTTTTACAAGAGTTTCCAACCAGCAGAAAGTTGGCTTTCGAAGCGTTATATATCTGGCCTACCTGTTTCTCGTGAAGATGGAATGCTCACTTTATGGGGTTAGTCTCAGATAGACTAGAGCCCTCAACCCAAATCATAGCCCTCGAATCGACTGACACAACCCCAGTTTCAATAATGATCAAACTATGACTCTGCAATATTACGCCCGAGTCTCTATTGAAACGCATTTGGAGCCCTTTGTAGGACTCCTCGGCATAACATCTATACTAATGATATCATTGAATGCATTCTGTTGGAATGCAGAAATTCTCCTAGCCACTGGTCTACCAAGCAAGTACGCCCGTTTTTAAGAAACACACCAAGCTCCCTCGCAATGCTTCAAAAAATAGAAAGAGGAAATACGACGCCCTGAATTTCCAAGGCTGTGTCGGCAATTATGAGAATGTCGGGATCAAGAGAGGATAAGGGGCAATCTTGAGAGCCAGGTAAGATAAGCCAGTATGGGTGGGAGTGAATACGTCGAGGGAGAGACTGGCGGTTGGTAAGGTAGGTAGTAGGAGTTATGTCACACAACTTGAGAGCGTAATTCGTTGAGTCTTATCATAAAATAGCGAGGGATTTCTCACCCCGCGAGTACCTATCGCTTCGGGGTCGCTGACAGGGGAAGGTCAGTAGAGGTAGAGCGAGTCGCGGAAGCGCAACTGACCATTGACCATCTGCCTCTGCTTGTTAAGCCAGCTCCGCGGAGCTTCGTGCCGCCTTTGCAAAACGACATGGTTGCTCTGAAGCCGGCTCGTAAGATCATACCATGCTGATGAGATGAGAGCGTTTTCTCTTTCAAGGTTCCGGATAATTTGATCGCTCGCGGCCTTGAGTCAAAGATAATTAGCACAGGTTTCAGTCGCAGTAAGAAAAAAGCATGATAAAAATATATGATGTTACTATATACACATGAAGAAATAAAACATACCTTTTGTGCAGCCACAGCCTCGCCATCGTGTGCAGCCTTGAGTTTACGTTGTAGGTCGATCCTGTCCGTCTCCGATCGTTCAAGTTGCTAGAACATATCTGTCAGCCAACTAAATCTACCGGATTTCGCATGCATATCGATAGGTCCCTCTGGCTCCCCTACTTGCCCTCGCTGGAGGGGACGCAGGGGTAGTAGTGCAGAAGCAGGTCTCGGGATCTCAGTTCCAATGGGATCTAGCGATGAACTCGGTCCACCACCTGCAAATGTGGGATTCAAAGGCCAAGCGGCATCGTCTTCTAATGACATCTGACTATCTTTGTCTGAGACCACTAGGTCTTCCCCATCACCATTAACAATTGCATAAAAAAATGGACTCACCTCGCGGATTTCTCTGAGGCGGGCACGCAGCTTCTCAATCAGCTCACCCTTCTTGCTGGGGTCAGGTGGTGCATCGCCTGTGCCATTGATGTCTTGCAGCTCCCGGCCCTCTTCCACCTCCTTACGCAGCTTATCCTTGGTAAGGAGAGCATCGACGAGCTGGTTTTGCTGCGCATCTCTCTCGGCAATAGTGTAGCTGAGCTGCTCTCTTGTGTAGTCGAGCTCAGACTTGAGGGACGAGATGATGGTAACATCAGCGCTCTTGAGCTCCTTAAGAGCATCTGCCCCCTCTTTGTCGAGAGCCGAGAGCTGAGCCTTAACAGCAAGAAGTTCGCGGCCTTGATCTGCCACCTGAACGGAGAGGTCCTTCTCCCTCTTCTTCGACTGTTCGAGTTCGAATTCGCACTGCAATAATGACTGTTTAATGTTGAGAAAGGCCTTGGTCCTGTAGTAATCCGAAGTAAGTATCTGATTCCCATCAGGAGCACCGGCTTCATCAATTGCTTTGACTAACCCTTCGCCGGTCATGTTGTTGATCAGAGCCTCCATTTGATCATGCAAAACAGCATGCTTTTCAAAAATGTCGTTATAGTTCTTTTGAAGGTGAGCACGTTGTCGCTTCTCTTCGTCCAGCTCTCGGCGTAGCGGCGCGGTATCCCCAGAGCTGACTGTGCTACGCAGCAAATCGTTCTCGGCCTTTAGGCGAGATAGTTCTAGGGGCAGGTTAACTTGGCTAGGTTGGCCGTCCTCGGTAGCTGCATCGTTAAGTTCATCCTCGAGATTTCCTGCCAGACCTAACGCGCCGGGTTCTGCGCTTTGTGCGGCTCCTCCACTCTCTAGTTGCTCCTGGAGATCCTTGATGAAGTTCTCATCGTGGCTTTGACGTGCCCTCAAGCGAATCACCTCGTCCTCCAGTGCTGCGATGTCCTTCATCAGCTGGTTCTTTTGGCTACGTTCGTCCCAAAGATGTTGCTCGGATTGAGTAATCATCTTGGTCAACTCATCCTCTGCTTTCCTCGTCCGATTCCCCCTATCTTGGTCTTCCAGCAGGATTTTAATTTGGTCTTGTAACTCCGTTTTCTCATATTGTAGGTTTTGCACCTCCTTGACGAGATGTTGCTGGGACTCGAGTTTCTGTTTATACCGCTCTGCAGTATTGGCCTTCTTCTCGAGATCCTCAGCTTTGTGTTTCCATTCCGTTGCTTGGTCGCGAAGCTCTTCTGCCTCTTTACATTTTTCTGTCAATTTGAGGACTTCAGCTTCGAGTTGCGACTTGATGCGCTCGTCTCTTCGTATTGTTTCCTCATGTCTAGCAATGAGTTCCATTTGGTCATGCACCTGAATCTCTAGGTTTTTGATCATCTCGGCATTGTTAGCACCATCTATAGTGGCCTTCCGCAAGACCTCCAGCTCCCGGTCGTTCTTCTCTTTATCAAACCGAAGCTCTTCGTGACTTGTTTGTAAATGATCAAGCCTGGTGATATAATCTGACAGTTGTCTCTTGGTTAAGTCAAGTTGCGACCGCAAGGCTGCATTCTGCTCTTCAACGAGTAGATCGATGTCTCGCGCCTCCATAACAGCGTCGATGGCTTCATCCACATCGTCGTCGCCTTGTGAGCTGTTGATATCCTGTTGTATTGTCTGGATTATTTGCATAATCTCTGCCTGAGTGTGTTTGTCGAGACCTGTTATGCGAGGAATATAATGCTGGGCTTCGGGACCTAATGCGGCCACTCCCAACATGACAGCCAAGAGCTGGAAAGTTAGCCGTATGCACAATGAGTGTAGAGAAAAGAGATTTACCTGACTGATGCCTTGAGCATCGGGATTCTCGGCGATTGCATGATAGTCGAACTTTTTTGCCTGACAAGCAAGCTCGGGAACTGCTCGTCGAATGTAGCGGAAGAGACCCTTGTAGATGCTCTGAATGTTGCGCTTGTTTGTCAAATAGCGGGATGTGTTGGAATTTGTCTCGAGGGCGGACGTGTCAAAGCTAGGATCCAGTTGATGTAGAATTAGACCAAGGGTGACACCGTCGATGAGGTCCTCGACTGATTCTACCATGCGTTTCGGCTCAAAGACTCGTTTGATCTGAGGGGCATCTTCGGTCAGACTGGAGCTAGAAGACGGTGAGGGCTCTTCCTCGAAGACACTTACGGCCTTTATGAGCGCAGCCTGCGCGTTGGCACTATAGCCCGGCATCATGTGCTAAATATTGTGCGGTCGGAGTCAAATATTGGTCAAGTAAAGTATTCGATCAGGTTGTCGCTGTCGGGAGTGATAATGATGGTGGAATTATAGGGAGTTGCGTCGCGTGTCTGGTAGCAGGGGTAATGGTTTTCGAGGCATTCGAGGGCATGTCGAAATGGGATTCGAGGGTTTTAAGAGGAGCTGTTATTAAGAGAACACAATCGGTCGTTCCATTGTTCAGTGATTGTGGAGTGAGTGTTCAGTGCGGACTCAAGGTTAGAGGGAGCATTGTTCTTCAACGTTTCGGCGACGTTGGGCCCTTGTTGGCTTGAGCTATGCGGTCGGGTGGGCTTATCGATTTGACAGGGGTAACAGAGTAGGGGCCCACGGGAAGTTCGAATAGTGGACTTTTAGGCTGTCAGATGGGCCAGCTAAAATTCGAGGATTTATAGAAGCAATTTCATGGCTCAGCAACTAACGAAAGTACTGTAGGCATCTTAATTTGTCTAGTGTGGGGTGTAATGCTCATGAGTCGCGTATAGTGTCCGTAGGATCTCAGACCTCTACGAAGTACGGATGTAAAGTTACGGTGATCGAATATTGGTAATGGGTATTATCGAATTCAATGTTGCTGGATGCCAATTGTGGCGTAGTGGCGTAGTGCGTACCTAATGACAGCCTCTGAGGCACTCATTGATGCAGGAGGTGTACGGATACGTCAAAATATACAAAGCGTGGCTGTGCGGCCTGAGACGAAGAATGAACATTAGTGGACATACACAACAACAACAAGAGGAAGAAGATCTAAACATATACTGAAAATCTACAATGACGCAACTCCATACTTGTTAGTTAGTGGGGGGGCCTGGTGTGTACTCCGTAAGTGCGGGTTGTTCACGGCGGCGAGACACATTGATAATTAGCCTTAGTTAGTAGATACATTACTAAAAAGGATGATAGAATGAACGCGGGAGCAGACCAATAGAACAAGGGCACATCAAGGCGCTATTCTATAGCCAAAATACAGACTCCGGAGAATCATAGGCCAAAAAGGCTCGGCTCTGTCACTCCCATAATATCAATTTTGGTGGAGCTGTAGTGGTGTACTTCGTTCGCATTAATAGCTGATCAACATCTGTTTAAGTTGATGTATATCATATGACTAACATCACAAGCATCCGCAATAACAAAAGTTCTGTTCCACCTGGGAGAGGTTTTGTAACAATAATGAGCTCATTGAATCTCGTAACGAGTGTTGTCTTCCAAGCAATATCGAGACTCCTATCCTATAACGCCCAAACAAAGGATACCACTATCCTAATACTGCCGTGAAACCCCGGCCAGTTCATTTCAAAGGCATGCTGTTGTCCCATCGTCTTTGTATCGTCATTTTCGTATTACCTCTAGCATATTTAGTCCGTTGTAACAACCTCGTCCTTCTCAACCCGAATCTGATGGTTTTCGTGGTTGACCTGAACAATCTCGAGCGCCTTTTCGGGTGCGATGACGGAGAAGCCCCTGGTCAACTGGTTAGTATCGAGCTGCCATTTTGCCAAAAGGCGGAGGATGCGCACTTGATGATGGAGTAAACATGAGTGATCTTTCCACCGGCCTTAATGAGTGCGTTTTTGCACTCGTCGACGATGCTGTCGGGGGTAGACTCGTCCTCGAACCAGACAATAGCTGACTTCTTTTGATCAACAGCCAAGGCGCCTGGGACAACCGCGAGAGCGGCGGCGACAAAGGGCAGGAATCTCATGTTGATAGTAGTATCGACGATCAAGTTGATGATGGAAGTTTGTTGATGGTGGATACGGTGGTTGCTGCGATAAAAGCTCAGTCGATGTTGAATGCGTTGGATGATGCTCAAATGTTCGTGGCGTCAATGCAGAGAGGGTGATGGGGGGTGGGCTGAGACTTTATATGGCCTGGGCGAGTTGGGATGGCTAATGGGCAGGCCTAGGCCTCTTCTTGGGGGCGGAAGATCCGAAGGGACCTGACGCCCACTGACCATGCGCCAGGGATGCTCTGGGGTTTGCATCACTCCACTGAAGCGAGTTTAAAGCAGTGTGCCACATGGCGGGCTGACCAATAACCCAATCGGGCAGGTCGTCCACCCCACCTCATTCTTCTAATCGCGTTGTCGAGAATGAGGTACGTGCCTGAACTAGGTACCTAGGCAAGACAAATTGTTCAACCACAGAAACGGCCGATAGACGGACAGCGACGTAAATGGCAGGACAAGAGATCATGAGTTCGGGATAAAATATTGTTCCTTCTTCATATGCTGAGAATCTCAACTCTTTCGGTCCTAAATGTGTCGAGAGACAGCCAAGCGATGACGTTTCCTCAGCCTGTCGTGAGTGAGCCTGTAACCACAAGCAAGACATACAGTGATACTGTGCAAGTCACGCTCTAATAAATAAGATAGTCTTTGCGGATATCAAATCAAGAAAGCAGCGATGACGGATTTTGTATCTGGATAGCTCTCTTGTCGTCATCGAATTGATTGGTAGCTTGTCTTCCCTCCCAGCCTCCACAGCCCATCTTGGTATAAGTCGAAGCTACGAAGATCTTCTCGCCGAATAGGATTCAGGAACATGCAAACGACAACGTAAATAGTTAAAATATTCTTGATATGACGATATTCTAGAAAAAACATGTTTGAAAAATATCCAAAGAGTCTGTCTCAAAATTGTGAAACGCCATAAATGCCGAGTAAATATCGCCTAACTCCTGGCAACGCCGAGCTGGAAATGCCGAAATCACCTGTATGACACGATCACGTCCTCGAGGCGCCAGGAACACTGTCGTTCTCGCTCCAAACTTCCTTGCTTTCCTGTTCAACAGCTCTCATAGCCACTGCGACATCTTCAAGCCGGGCTACCACGTCGATCACTCCTTGATTGACTCTCTGGAAATATCTATCATTGGCTTCTCGTCGTTTCCTTGCGAGGAGGATATCCACTTCCGTCTCTTCCTCGAGCTTGTGACCCAGTCTCTCAACTCCTGTGCCGCTACTGTTAGGTCGTGAGATACTGCTGCTTCCAACGGCACTCTTCTCTGTGCCATCAGGACCAGACTTGGAGGTATCGCCGAGCGCACCCTTCATGTTTCGAACTTCAGATCCAGCTACAGACCCCACAGTTTCGAGCTGGGCTGTGTCTATAACATCATCTGCTTCACTTCTGGCCCAGGCTTGAGCAAGGGCAATTTGAGCGGCTCTCAAGTCAGCCAGCTTGCGGTCATGATCTGGGCCAAACACGTGAGTGCCACCAGAAGCTGAGAGCTCGACTTCTTCCAACGTCGCTTGCATTTCGGACCATAAGAGGTCAGTACGGTCACCTGTCGCGCGTGTGCTCTCTGCTGGAAATAGTCCAGCTCGATGATGAGAGGCCACAGCCCCGGATCGTCCAGATCTAACAGATGGAGCACGTTCGGCGTTAGGCCGTAAGTTTGACTGCCCTATGAAAGGGACAGTTGGCGGCGGTGCATTTGATAAGGAGACATTTGATGCTGATGGAGATGGATGAAGGAATAAAGAGGGAGGAGGATCTCGTTGTCGGCTCAGCGGTCGCGTTAGATGAGACATAATGACCTAAGAAACCTCTCGATTGGCTGGTAGTAATATGTACAATAAGAACAATACAGTTTGCTTCATTCCAGACCGATATCAATTGAGCATTTGACGCTCTTGACGCTACTACTAAGAGAGTTGAAGAAGACAGTGTAAAGAGTGTTGATGAGTCGGTTATCACTGTGCGACCCGCAACTCGGACTTCCGTTGATGAACGATCAGTCCACAACCATGGCAGAGTTTCTGTGGGGCGGTTCTTGGCACCACGTGATCTCTCGCCTGCTTCTAGGTTCACCACAGGTCGCACCTTCTTCCTAGGGCCACCAAACCCTACCTGGAATTTTCGTTGGTCGTTCCTTCCCAAGTTTTCGTCGCCTCCGCAAATTACCATCACCATCCCGTCGTCGATACACAGACAGATCCGGTAGGTACTAGCCATTCAACCCAACACAAAGACATCCCCTCAGCTCTGCACGCTCGCGCTCGAGTTTTTCGAATCGATAATCGACTAACGACTTTCTCTGAAGCAAAAATGGCTGGAGGCAAACCCCGTGGTCTTAACGCCGCCCGCAAGCTGCGAACGAACCGAAAGGACCAGAAATGGGCCGATCTCGCCTACAAGAAGCGTGCCCTCGGTACCGCCTATAAGTCCTCTCCCTTCGGTGGTTCCTCACACGCCAAGGGCATCGTCCTTGAGAAGGTCGGTGTCGAGGCCAAGCAGCCCAACTCCGCTATCCGAAAGTGTGTCCGTGTTCAGCTCATCAAGAACGGAAAGAAGGTCACTGCCTTCGGTACGACGAACCCCAGACACTACGAGACATGAAGGACCGGTCAAACTAACATCGATTTCTAGTCCCCAATGATGGTTGCTTGAACTTCGTGGACGAGAACGACGAGGTCCTCCTGGCTGGTTTCGGTCGCAAGGGCAAGGCCAAGGGTGATATTCCCGGTGTTCGATTCAAGGTCGTCAAGGTCTCTGGTGTCGGTCTGCTCGCTTTGTGGAAGGAGAAGAAGGAGAAGCCCCGTTCTTAAGCGAAGGGCTCGCAGATGGAAACAAAGTCATATTTCGACACGTGGAGTCTATTCGGATTGCTTGCATCGGCATTACTGGTTAGGGATCTGATCATGGGAGACGAGGTCTGAAAATGGGAAAATAGATCACAAAGTCTTCGACGAACAAAACAACGATGTGCACGCCGCGTGAGGTGGAATCTTGAGGGTCTGAACCTATATCTCCGTATATGATGACATTATTGTACAATTGCTTTACATGCTTCAACACTGTTTGGTCTTCAGCTCTCCAGCTTGGCCTCGTCCTCAGGGCCCTGGACATATCTGATAGTGTAGTCCGCAGCCATGCCGAGGCTGATCACGCCACCAGTGATCCAACACCCGTTGATGAACCACCACCAACAATCCTTGACATCCTTCAGATTGACTCGCTTAATCATGATACCAAGCGTGACCATAGCTCCTCCACAGCTCCCAACAAAGAACGCCGGGCCAGCACCAGCTGCAAATCCGGCAGCAGCCAAAAGAGAGATCTGTACAGCAGCCAAGCCAGTCAGCACTTGCTTAGTCTCAGCATCATGCTTCAGTGCAATGCTCTTGATTCCCGCCTTGACGTCGTCCTTGATGTCCATATGAGCATAGATCATGTCATATAATATTGTCCATGCAATATTTGAAGCATATAGACAGGCTGCAGCTGTCAAGGCTGGGGCATGTGACAGCAAGTCGATTCCAAGAGCCGGGAAACCCATAATAGCGCCCCACGAGAAGGTGAGGCCGAGAACTGCTTGGGGGTAATAAGTAACTCTCTTGGCCAAAGGATAGCTGGCTACCAGGAGCAAGCTGGGGACGCCGTAAAAGAGGCAAGGGAGGGGAAATTGGAGTAATATCCCAAGGCCGGCAAACAGTTGAATCCCAGTGTAGACAAGTCCCTTGAACGGTGTGATCGCACCACGAGCAATCGGCCTGAGTCGAGTTCTTGAGACATGAGGATCGAGGTTGCGGTCCCAAAGATCATTGATAGTACATCCAGCACCTCTCATAATGAGAGCTCCAGAGAAGAAGAGGAGTGATGTTCCAACGACAGAGCCTGGAGTCGCCATTGGCATAGCCATTGGGGCAGCCATAAGAGTAGAAAAGAGACATGGGAAGAACAAATAATAGGTTCCAGCAGGCTTGTCAAGTCGAATCAGCTCAGCATAAGGAACCCATGAGGTTGGAAGTTTCGACAACAGTCCCGTCTCAGGTGGTTTATAAGGCGACGGTGCCGTCGAAGCTGATGGTGAGTCCAAATCCTGTGTGGCCAGGGGCAAAGATCGAGGTTTGGCCTCGTGAAACCCAACTGCTCGTTGATTATTGTGCCATGGTTGTCTCAAGCCTTTACAAGCACCAATGGGGGAAGGTCGTGTCTGTAGTTGTCTTGGTACTTTCAGAGCCCGATCTGAGATTCCTCGGCATTGAGCCCAGGCCGAAGCCCGGGTGAGTGCACTTAATCTCATGAGATATACAGTCTACAGTCCTACTAGGATCATGAGAATTTGAACTATGATTTTATAAAGATTTCATATTCAACTTACTACGAAGCGCTGTAAAGGAGATTTGGTCACGTCAGACCTCAATGGCAGCTCACCAGAGTTCAAATCGAAAACTCTCGGTCCAAAAATATGAATCTGATAACTTTAGAATCCTTGTCACCAAAGCTCATGTAGCAGTGGAGTGAATTGGCCGAGCTTGTTAGCGCAAGATCGGCAATTGGTACGTCACGTGCACATCGACCCGCTCGCTCTCTGTCTCTGCGTACCTAATAACCTAGGCACCTTTGATTGGTTGCGCATTGTACAATCCAACGCCTACCTACCTTAGCTTCCGACGCGCCTACATCCATTCACCTAGGATTTGTAACCTCCCCCAAAAACCTATCCTTGTTTACGGTGTCTTTGTCGCTATTTTCGCACTGAATGGGGGCAATTTGCGAAACGAACGGCTTTTCGGCCTGATTTCGCACCGACGACTTTTCGAGACTTCCCGTTCTTTGCGACCAACAATCTCCCTTTCTCGAACGAACCCCACTACAGCTTCTTGCGTATTCTCGAAGCTCGACAAGATGCCGACTTCGCTACACCCGCAGGCCAAATTCGATCCCATCCCGCCTGATCTGGACTTGTATAGCTTGGTCGACAAGACCCCGAATTTCAAGTGGGTTCAGCGTGTATCGAGAACCCAAATACGCAATCTTGGGCAGCAGGAATTTGAGAAGCTGGTGTTGATTCACGTCATCGCTGGCGGCAAACCTCTGGTCATTGATGGATGGGATGGTGTTCTACCAACTGGACTTTTCGATGTCCGCTGGCTGGAGGAGACGTATGATAAGCGACGTAGGTCAACTCTTCTCAGATGACATTCGAAAGCATACTAACCCTAGGTTTATCAGAGGAGAATGTGAGAGACATCAATGCGGGTTCGGATATCCCTATGACGATGGGACATTACCTACGATCGATGCGACAACTGGCGAATCAATGGACACCTACAAATTTCAGAGACGAGCGCCGTCAGCGCCTTTACTTGAAAGATATCGACTGTCCTCCCGAATGGCGTGATGCGCTACAAAAGGTCATCCATCCGAACCTATTCTACCTCAATGAGAACGCCAGCGAAGCCGGTGGCTCGCAACAAAAGGAAGACGCCTTCCGCGATGAGGCTGCTGCAGCACCAGCTGGTGATTTGATGTCCAGCTTACCAGAAGAAATGCAGGCCCAAAATCTTATGTGCTACATTGGACACGAAGGCACATTTACCCCAGCTCATCGTGAGATGTGTGCATCGTTAGGTCAGAATATCATGGTAGAAGCATCAGAGGGCGAGAAGGGCGAGAAACCAGGAAGTTCCATCTGGTTCATGACGGAGAGCAAGGATCGCGAGGTCGTTCGAGAATACTTTCTCTCCATGTTGGGACACGATATTGAGATTGAGAAGCATTTTGCTCAAATCAATGCGTGGAAGAAAGCACCTTTCGACGTCTATGTCGTCGAACAGCGAGTCGGCGACTTTATCCTCATTCCACCCCTAGCAGCACATCAAGTCTGGAATCGTGGTACTCGAACCATAAAAGTAGCATGGAATCGGACGACTGCCGAGACCCTAGAGTTGGCATTGCACGAAGCCCTGCCAAAGGCTCGTCTCGTCTGTCGCGACGAACAGTACAAGAACAAGGCCATCATTTTCTTCACTTTACAGAAGTACTATCGCCAACTTCAGAAACTGGAGGAGGATGCAGAGATGACATCGATGAGTTTCATAGGACTTGGTCAAGACATTCTCAGGAGCTCACCTCGTGCTAGACAGCTTGCCGGTGACTTCAAAAAGCTATTTAGTCTGTTTACTGAGATTCTCATTGACGAAATATTCGCACACAAGGAGAAGGACGTCGAGTTTATCGAGTTTGACTCGTGCATCACATGCTCATATTGCCGTTCAAATATCTTCAACCGGTTTTTAACATGCAAACATTGTACTCGGACACTAATGAACGGCGATGAGGATACTTATGACGTTTGCATGGAATGCTACGCCATGGGACGGTCTTGTGCCTGCCTTTCGGGCCTTCAATGGTGTGAGCAATGGTCTTGGGCTGGCTTGGTCAATAACCATGAGGATTGGCGTTCAATGATTATCAAGAACGACGGATTTGTTGACTTTGAAACCTCGCCTCAGCCCTTAGAGATCGCCAGACAGCGCTCAGGAAAGAAGTCGTTGGCACAAATTTGCCAAGAAGCCTTGAGAAGACGACCCTGGAAAGACATCACTCAGCCAGAACGCGAAATTACGCCAAGCGAGTCGGAGCCCGAGGTCGATGGCGAAGGAAAACCAAAGAAGAAGTACAAACGCAAGAAGAAGAAGGGAGAGCTTAGGCGATGCCACGTCTGTTGTCACAAGGACTATGCCTACCGAGTACACCAATGCACCAACCCTGGCTGCACTGAATCCTATTGTTATGGCGTTCTTTATCGAGCCTTTGATATGTTGCCACAGAAAGTGCTTGAGGATGAGCAATGGCAATGTCCGAAGTGCTTAGGTATATGCAATTGTGGCCACTGTCGCCGCCAAGGCCATACAGACCCCTACACACCAAAGAACACCCTGCTGGGACATGATACCCGCCCGATTGCCGATGATCGAAGTGTGGAAGCACTTGTCGACTTCCGAGTACACAACCTTTCATGGTTGAAGGCTGCTGGAGAGGAAAGTCGCAGCAAGGACAGTAGAAGGATGAAGAGGTTAAGAGAGCAGGCCGATAATGCCAAGGCACAAGATATTACCGAGCAGGATGAAGCAGATGACTCCATGCAAGACGCAGAGCATGATCCTCCTAGCGGTATGCACGCACCTGGCATGAACGGCTATGGAGATCAGAGTCATGTTCTTGGTCAAGGCGACCAGTCTTTGGCTGATAGCACCATGGAAGGGCCATATCCACCATACCACGAGGAGAATGCCGGGCCGGCCGATCAGTCTATGGCGATGGATATGTTACAGGCTGAAGACGCTGATACCTCCCTCTACCCTGATCCTTCACTGGTGGCACGACAGCGCATTGGTATGGGATACTATGAACCAGACGATACACCCGACAAGATTCTCTTTGATCCTTTCCAGGCTCCATCTGAGGAAGCCATGCGACCATCCGAGCCAGATATCCCTGAGTTCGTCAAGAAGTCTATCCGCGCAGCCAAGAGAAAGGCCAAACGAGAAAACGAGGATCCCGATTTTGTTGTTGGCAAGTCCCACCATAAGAAGCCTCGTCTCGCGGCAGAGCCAGAAGCAGATTTTCTGGATAGCATGGACCCTGCGCTGTTCAATGGGCCGCCAGCTGCCCCTGAGGCTGTCATGGATCAGCCTGGCCAGGATACAAGGGACCCGAGCACTGCACAAGACACGGGAACAGACGGCGCCCAGGACACACCAGATGAGACCCCAGCTCCGCGCCTGACTCTGGCTCCGGCTGCGGCTGCCGCTCCAGTCTCATCTAGAAAACGGGGTCAGCTGCTGTTTGATGCAAATGAGCCTGAACTTCGACACGCCAAACCCATAGCATCATACGTGGAGGCGGACGTCGACTCAGACGAGTTCGAAGAAGAGCGCACGCAAGCAACAAAGCCTAAAACCTCCGCTGTCGGCGCACAGGGAGAGAAGATGTCAGCTGTCGATATGGCTGCTGACGCAGTTCGCGCCTTATTCGGAACATCATCCCCCGCACCGCAACCCTCCATTGAAGAAGACCTTGAGTCTGTCCTTGAGACCAAGCCTCCCTCTAAACGCCGTGGTCGCCCCCCTAAGACTGCATCTGCTACATCCCAATGTACGCCAGCTAGTTCTTCCAGGAAGCCAACAGGCGGCCAGAGAGGTTGGCCCAAGGGTCGACCTCGAAAGTCACGCTTGTCTCAAGTTTTAGCCGCGGATGATACAACCGAATTCGCTGACGAGTCCATCCAAGACCAAGGCAACGACAGTGATGTCGAACACGGCAGAATGGTTGATGAACTCGAAGCACAGCTAGCTGGCGAGCTCCGTACGGCTCCTTCGGAGGCTATAGCAGAACCTCCGCAACCCCGACGTCGAGGAAGGCCTAGAAAGTCTGAGGTAACCACCATTGCAGCGGGATCATCTGCTGTAGACCCTTTAGACGCAGACGCCCGGTCAATATCAGGCAACCCTGATAATCGAGCCTCGCGAAGTGCTCGCCGTACTCAACGATCGGAGGGTATTGATAACGGATCTGCTCGAGATTCTGTATCCCCACCGCCGCCCAAATCGGGCAACGGAGGAACGCAGCTTATGTCTATGGCTGAACGAATGGCACTTAAGGGGAAGAAGTTCAAGATAGGCAAACGCAAATCCACAACTACTTCAGCCAATGTGACTGCAGCACAGTCAGGGGCGTCCACGCCCGCGCCAACCTTCAAGGCTCCTCTTGCGGTAATGGATGAGCCGACAGCAGAAGAGCCGAAGGGGGCTGCTCGTAGTCCTAGTCAGCACAGTGAATATCTCGGTAATAGATCACACTCTCGATCCTCGGCCCATAACGAAAGCTCGCGCAGCCCTTCGCCACCACCTCCAGTACGGCGACCTCCACAGCCGACAGTTGTCAGAATTGGCGATACAGATTCGGAAGCAGATATCAGTGATTCAGTGTCAGTGTCAGGATCGGATTCCGGTAGTGACGGGGATATTCCGGCAAGACGTGGCGCTGGTCGTGGGGGCCGAGGAGGTGGGCGAGGCCGAGGCAGAGGTAGAGGTAGACCAAGGGGTAGTGGGAGGGGGCATCCAAGAGTCTAGAGAGCGTGTAAGAGGTTTTCGTTTAACGGGCACATTGATACCAATACTGGAGGACTTGAAACATTTGCGTTCACAAATTTTCGGTGATAGGGGTTATCAACGAATTTAATGCTACACCGTACATCATGGTCTAACGACGTGTGGCATACATATATTAGATAGTTAATGGGTTCAGAATCATGTCTGCGGTGAGCCTAAGTCCTTTTCCAAATCACTCCACCGTCCGTTTCGTTTAGGGTCTAATTTCCTGAGAATCTGTAACCAAGATGTCACATCACTTCGACTCTCAGGCTCGAATGGCTGCCCCGTGAGTTGGTTCAATGCGATTGCGTACTCAATAAGAGCCTCGTAGATCCATTTTATGTCCTTGTAGTCTTGTAGTAGATCCTTGATTTCGGTGACTTCATCGTAAATGTATGACTTGCGCTCCTCCATCGTCAGATTTGGCGCTATTTGGCGGGTTGATGAAGGATTTGCGAGGTTCAATACTAGGAACTGGTGATAGTACCATAAAGACTGGTCTTCGGGTCCAACATTCAGCGCTTCGCGAATAAGCTCAATTTCTAGTCCAGATTAGCGATTGTGCAATATATTGCAGGACAAAACAAACCTTTGTCCAGTAAATCTTTGCGAGACGCGTCGTCTGCTTTGCGCTCATTCAGAAGCCTTGTAATGAGCTGACTTCGGTTATGCCATGCTGAGAAATTGGACAGATCCTCATGGATCTTTCTGGTGGTATACTCAAACTCGAGCTCTACCAGGCTCTGACCGTTGAGCACGGAGCTCTCAAGCTGCGCTACGACGTGGCGACGGTAGCCCCAGGCGTGGAAGTTTCGTCGGTCTTTAGTGAGCATCTTGCTGACAAGGCCTAGTTCCTCTTCCCAAATGTGCCGAGCTATAGATACGTCAAGTCTTTCGATGGCGCGGTCAAGCGTCCATAGTCGATAATTCCATATCCAGTAGCACTTGGGAAATTCCATCAGCAGGGGAACAGTGAAGCCCAGTTCGGAGCGTATCACGTCGGTATCGCCATCGCTATCAGTCGTTGTACCAGTCTTCCCAGCTGTCGGGGGGCCGGGGCGTGGCGGGATCTCGGTCGAGGAGGAGGGCAATGAAGCGTCGGAAGAGGCTGTGTGAGTGCCTATCGCTGAGGTATTCTGCGACTCCTTCGAGTGCGGCGATCCAGCCGAGGGTTTGGACAATAAGCCATATATTAGACAGCGCCTGCGGGCGTTCCATATCGTGTAATATTCGGGGTTGAGGCGTAGCAGCTTCGATGTAAGCTGGAATGTTTCGGCACCGTAGTTGTTGTCGGATATCTGCATATGCGTGAGAAACACGACCTTGCATGTTCGGCTAGAACTAACCTGTTGGCGTATATCGTCCTCGAGACCACGGTACTTTTGGATCCTGACGAGATCCTGCTGGCGCTGTTCTTCTGTCCGTGACCGCGCAGCGCGGGCTATGCCGTGCTGCAAGCCTTGGGATCAGCATCAGTTACGGTGGACTAGTTTGTTGGGGGGGTCCGAGACTAACACTGGTCATCCTGAAGAGCCTCGGCTTGTTGATTTAGCCTTGATCGTTGTTCGCGATGGGTTTGTGGAGACTTGTGAATGTTTTACTGCTGAGCTGGACGATATGACCCCGCGTAAGAGTGTAGGGTAGCGTGATGTGGAATATTAATGTCTTTGTGTTGCGATATCCTTGACTTACCCAGAAACCTACCTCAGAGCTGCAACAAACATTAAATGACTTGCTTGGTACGATCTACCGGTGTCAATATTTACTTTCAAATATCCATCAATCGGCTTGAGAGTAAAGTATATTTACTGGCCTCAAAAGTATGCTAGGAAGCTGACAAAACGAGCGTGACCGCAACAAGGGATACAGAGCATGACAAATCTTACAGGGAGAAATCACGGGGTCATAATCCAACAGAAGAGTACAAGAAATCTCTATCGAGGGCTGTTTGTCGTTCCTTGCTTCGTAATTGATCGATTGATATCAGAGCGAAGAGTCGTCCAAGGGAAACCTATAAGTCGGTGATCCGGTGCAAACGAGAATAATGTTGCTGCAGACCTAGCCAATGTGAGTCACGAATATTGAAGTTATATGTAGATCACGACGCACGGCGTCACCGTGTTGTGTTGGGCTTCATGCACTTCAAGGTCGACCCTGGCATGGAGCATGGTGTAATGAGGAAAATGGATATAACTTATCGCTATCATACCTCTACACCAAAGACACGAAGAATGATGACTGCTATAGTTGAGTGCCTGCCTACAGATGTAGTTGGTTGCAAAGACCTAGGTTGACCTTGGAAGAGATTGCATATGACAAAAGGATAGATAATACCTTAGCTCAGACTGAATAGAATACCCTAGTAAGGACTACACCACAACATGCACTTAAATGAATTCATACTAGGTACTTCACTTGATGTTGTGATACAGTATCGTCGACTGACACTTTACACAACGTCCATGTGATGCAGAAACTTGTCCTGCCCGACTCAAGTTCGAGTTACAGAGACATCAAATCAGCGTGGTAGGCGTACATACCAAGGTAGGTAAATACTAAGGTTCGCACCATTGCACGATGCTTCAGTATCTAAGTACCTACTAAGGTAGTACCTTACCTTACCTTAGATACAACCTACTATACCACCTACCTTATAACAGAACCACCTAGGTACTAACCTACCTACTAAGGGAGATAAGGACTTCAGTATCTGTGCCTTTCGTACCTTCCTTCCGTAATTTGGGAGTCTGGAAATGGTACCTCGAGTGTTCCTTCCCTTGGAGTTAGTCCTCTCCCGCTTCGCTCTTTATATATCAATCAACTTGCCTCTCAGTTCTCAACGCAGTCAACAAAATTTACTCCTTTCATCTCCAACATTGATTCTTTCTAAATACTGATACTCGGCTTCTCATCAATAAAGGCGAATTAGGTATGCTGTCGTTTCTCCACCGCCTGGCGGTTGTTGCCATTCTTCTCGCAACTCGGCCGTGCCACGCATCCCGTACTGGTCACTCTCTCCGGTCACCAGAGTATGCCCCAGGAGGACACGCGAACGCTGTTTATTTCATCAACTGGTTTGTGATCTCGCTTTATTAAGCATAGCACTTTATTAACACTGTCAGGGGCATTTATGACAGAGGCTTTTACCCTCAGCATATGGATGTATCCCAAATCTCTCACTTACTCTACGCATTCTTGGGTGTCAAACCCGACGGAACAGTGTAAGCGGAACGTGGTATGACCTCAACACCCAAATCAGGCTAATCAAACATGAGATACTCCAAAGACGAATATGCCGACTTTGTGGCACAATTTAACGGAGACAGTGAGTCTGCCTTCTTACCTTAGCTTCACAGCTGACGACAGAATAGGCTACGATGAACATAAAAGAAATGCGTACGGATGTGTGAAGCAACTTTTCCTGTTGAAGAAATCCAATCGTCAGCTCAAGACTCTGCTCTCCATCGGCGGGTCGGGGGCCGGGTCTGCGAACTTCAGCTCGGCCGCAAGCACACCTGACAACCGTGCCAGATTTGCCTCGACTTCAGTCGACCTGATGTGGAATTGGGGTTTCGACGGTATCGATATCGACTGGGAATTTCCAAATGATGAAATAGATGCTACTAATTTAGTCCTCCTCCTTCAGGCTATACGGAATGAGCTCGACATACATGCAGGAAAATACGCCTCTGGTCATCATTTCCTACTGTCTACTGCCGCCCCAGCTGCTCCTGAGCATTACTTAAAGCTTCAACTGAACCATATGAGCGGAATTGTTGACCAAATCAACCTCATGGCTTATGACTACTCTGGAAGCTGGGATCACATCAGTGGCCATAACGCCAACCTGTTCCCGTACAAACGTCCTGTCACAAAGCTCAATCTCGACTACACCCTCAATGAAAGCTTCGAAACAGCGATCAATACAGACTATGCTATCGGGGACTATCTTAGATCCGGGGTGCCCGCTGAAAAGATTGTCCTCGGCATCCCTGTCTTCGGCCGCTCCTTTGAAGAGAACTTGGGCCTTGGAAAGACTTTTGGTAGTGTTGGTAAGGGCTCCTGGGGGCAGCAAGGCGTCTGGGATTACAAGGCACTTCCCAAGGAAGGAGCTACAATCATATACGATCCAATAGCCCATGCTTCTTTCAGTTACGACGAGAGAAAACACGAATTCATCTCCTACGATACTCCCAGCGTGGTTCAGGAGAAGGCAGAATACGTGCTGGAGCATGGTCTTGGCGGAACCATGTTCTGGGAGGCTTCTGCGGACAAGAAGGGAGGTGATTCCCTTATCGGCACAAGCTATTGCGTCTTGGGAACCCTGGAAACGACACAGAACTGGCTGGATTACACGAATTCGTACTTTGACAATATTGCGACAAAGATGGGTGAGGAATATGTCTGAGCTGGCTCGATCTTACAAGATTCACCACGGAGTTTGGACGAGCCATGAGGTCCTAGGCTCGAAACACTGCTGATTATTGACTATTAAATAAATTCGTTACCAAGATCATATGGCTCTCTGTAATACCTGAAAGATGCTGGATCTTTATCTTCGAACAGGCACGTCGTGAGACCACGGAGCAGCAATATCATGATTACCTCAAGCTTTAATCTCTTTGGTCATTCTAAGTAAGTGTCGCCGATTCTACGACTTCCAATTTGTGATCAACTAAGGTAGGGCAAGACATTAGGTGCTTCTAGCATGACTCCTTCCCCTCCACCCAAACTCCTCTCTACATCCTCACTTCACCTTTGCCTCTCTTCCCTACGGAATTCTTCTTCCAAGCATCAATAAAACTCACCATCTCAACAAGGTAGGTAATTTCGCCGAGGGAAAGTTCTGTCTATCGTGGCAGTATTGTTCAGGTTATCGTACAATAGTTCATTCGTTTCTTCATGTCCCCGACTTTCAGGGGCCATACATCCGGAACTTGTCGAGAATTCGATATATACAAGGATGTTTCGACAACCGCCTCGACGTCCTCGACTGCTTCCAAGAACTAGCGGGGCAGACTTGTCTTGTCAGTCGATAAACTCGCCGGATTCGGGCTATAGCTCCGCAGATGAAGTCTTTGGGCTCTGCCCGAATCTTCGCAAACGCTGTTTTCCTTCCTTCGATGGGCCAGGGCCGGATGAAATTCCAGTCAAATCGCTTGAGAACCAAGAGAAAAAACCGCCAGCATCGAGCAAAACAGGACTCGCGGCCGAGCCTCCCAAAACACCAGAAACGCGTCATCCAAAAGGGAAGGCCGATGTGATTTCCCCCTTTTTATACTCGAAAAGCTCCAGACGTTTCCCCCTCCAAGACAAACGCATTGACCCAAACATACAGCATCTAGACAGATATGTCCCGAGACGTGATCCCATTTCCCCATCATCCGAGAGATACCGAACAACAAAGCAAAGCCAGGATTTGTCGAGAGATGAGCGTCTGAGGCGTGACAAGAGTGCCTCAGCAGATCCATTCGTTCTAAAACGTCGTGTGATGGACCCCGATCCCCGTTTTCCTTTCCGAGTTGATGACAGTCATCTGGACAGAGGTTTGGCATCCAACGTGTTTTACTTCTTTTTCCTTGTTTTCATCTAACCAGCTCATCACTAGGTATAGCTCTTGGACAACTACCACAGAACCGAGGAGGAGATCGTCAAGTTAGTATGGGAGCCATGTGGTCGGTTGGTGGTCTTGCGCCTAATGCAATCGCTACCGATGATGGACAGGGGCATCTCGTCAGACGTGGGACCAACGCTCGTGTGTTTCCCACCCTCTTCCAGGAAAGTCTTGTCAGCACGTCAGTCGAGAAGGAGAAGCACGAAGGCCGCATCGCTTCGGCTCTCGACATTGACCAAGTACGAAAGATCCTCGAGTTCGCACGGGCTCAGCAAATCCCTCGGAACATTAAACAGCACGGTTTTCATGCGGACTTTAGTCACACAAGTTGGAACGGATATCAGTGGGCAAACAAAGAGCAGTGGTCAAGTAAGTTGAAATTGCTAGCCTATTAAAATCATATTTGACCATAAACAGTTCCTCTTAGGCCAGCAAAGAGGCGACTTCTACCGGCTGCTCCATTCAGGTTGGTAAGTCTAAGTGTTCAAAGGAGCTGAGCTGATGGTCTACAGAGTACTGGATGCCCCAAATCTAAAGGATGACTTCTACTGTTCACCGCTGGCGTACTCATACACCGCGCAAACTCTTGTTGTCTGCCTGGGGAGCCTTCTTTATTCTTGGTCTGAGTTTCGGGGCGTGCAGCTGATCCATGGAACACATTCCGATACCTAGTTGACGTCGGTTGCTTTCTCATCAACTCCTGGAGGCAAAGCTGTGCTTGGGATCGGGCACTCCAACGGGAGTGTGCTTTTCCAATCTCTCTTTGATACACTACCACGATTCGAGATTCGCCAGGCCTTTCCTATCTCCTGTGTGAGCTGGCGTCCAGTTTGTACTTTGCGACCTTCCAAAAACCCCACGAACCTAGGGGTCGAAGTTCTGACGGAAGACTTGGTAGTTGGGGATGAGATGGGCAATATCTACTACTACGTTGTGGAATGGCCGATAGGCTGGGAAGTCACGCGGGACACTTGGCCCGGTGCAGTATCGTTGGTAGCCAAGATCAGCAATATTCACTGTCAGCAAGTATGCGGTCTTGCATGGTCATACGATGGTCGGCTATTCGCCTCAGGTGGAAACGACAATCTCTGCTGTCTTTTCGATGCTGATCAAGTCTCTGGGCGACGAACTGAGCAAGCCCCTGGGGCAAATGGTGTTCGAGGGCGTATAGAGGCGGGCAGCACGTATGGTGGCATTGAGACAAGAGTTACACGGCTGTTGAGCGTCGATGGGGACGACGATATGCCCGCGAGGGCGTTCAGGGCACAGCTACAGCCGCTTCCGACTGGAACAGACACCGTTCGGTATCTTGGCCCTGCTATCGCGAAGCATCATTGGAACCACGATGCTGCTGTAAAAGCCATTGCTTTTTGCCCTTGGAGGCGAGAGTTGGTGGCAACAGGAGGTGGCTCTAACGACAAGTGCATCCACTTCTTCCATACACCATCCGGAGCAGCTCTCGCAACGATATCAGTGTCGGCCCAGGTAACCTCGCTCATCTGGAACACAACACGCAGAGAGATTGCCGCCACATTCGGGTATGCTTCACCGGAACACCCCTATCGTGTGAGCGTTTTCAGCTGGCCGGAGTGCAAACAGGTTGCAGCAATTCCTTGGGAGGACGATCTGCGGGCCTTGTATGCCATTTCATACCCTCGAGGACCGACCTCTGATGACCCAACCGCACCAGCAGGAGGAAAGGAAGGGTGCATTATTGTTGCATCGAGTGACAAGAGCATAAAGTTTCATGAGGTATGGTCGCGAGAACGAGGCGTGACCGTGGGCGCCACGGGTATTCTGGCAGGAAGCGATATCCTGGAGGGGCTTGAAGGCATTGACAAAGAAGGAGACGTAATCCGATGAACTGCTTTCTTTATTTCTTTCTTCTTTCCTTGTCCGATAGAATCTCTGCCTGAGGAGAATTGTCTAGACTACAAGTTATGTTCAGGATTGGTAGGTAGCTTTTACTCTGAGAATGATAAAATGATAAGATGAGGAACCTAGGCTGGTCTCTATTCTTTAAACTTGGTCAAGTATTGCTGCGTATTTACAGGAAGTGAGTCGCAGAAAAGGTCAACTGTCCACTGTTGCACTGAAGTAAAGGAGCAAAAACATATTAAAGTGTAAGGCAGGTAGATGCCATGATAACGCCCAAGCAAACGACTCCGAGAACTCCAACCAATGCGCTAAGCCCGCTGTTTCTTTTTGAGATGGATGGAAAGAAGATGAGAGACAAGCATGGTGTACCTTATTTCAGGATAGCAATGAGCAAGACAAGAATGATGATGAGAACCACGATGGTGGTCATTTGCTTGTTCTCGCTTGCGCCTCGAGCGACCTTTCCAAGCATTCTACTCGCACGATCCAGTCGGCTCTGGTGACGATCGGTAACAGCCTCAACCTCGTCGAGCATAGCAACGTGACTATCGAGCTCGTCGCCGATTTGCATGCTAAGCTCGCGCTGGCGTCCGATAGACTCGCCCAAGCGATCAAGCTGCTCATCTTGTTGTTCTAGGATCTGGGCGTGGTACTGGTGAATCTGCTGGTTGTCCATGCCCTGTGCCTCGTCTCGGTAGCCGGCGCTATCGGAGGGATCATCGCGGTAACGGCCAAAGAGCTCAGCGGACGGCGAAGAAGGGGTGTCGCTGAAGCGAACAGTCTTTGGCTTCCTTGAGACTGGAGATGTTGAGGTTGCGTGCTCAAAGTCGTCGGCGAGCTCTTCCGAGTTGGGGTGAGTGAGGGTTTCGGCAGTTTTGGAGTTTGGTTGGCCTTGGAATTGAGTTGTGAGGTCGTCTAGTTGCTTCTGGAGCGATGTGATGGATTCTGTGAGGCTTGTAGCGGCGCTGAGGAACCAGATCAGCATTGAATATGGTGTTTAATACGTTGAGAGAAGGGCCTACTCTGTTTCGCCGGCAAAAGTCAAGCGCTGCTCCTCATCGCGGAGATTGGCC
Organism: Fusarium mangiferae; assembly: GCF_900044065.1. Classification (NCBI taxonomy): domain Eukaryota; kingdom Fungi; phylum Ascomycota; class Sordariomycetes; order Hypocreales; family Nectriaceae; genus Fusarium; species Fusarium mangiferae. Next base: position 1,228,323 of record NW_024573936.1, read on the forward strand.
AGGCCATCGCGGAACTGGTCAAAAGATCGTGAGATGTGACCATCTTGCGAGTCGCCTTCAAGATTAAGATTCTTAGCCCGTTGACGCTCTAACAGCGAGAGCTTAATGTGGTCGGCGAGCAGGAAGAGTTGATTGGCGCTCGACATGGTTGGTGACTGCGATGCGCTGCGATGGGCAACGATGCGGTGGATAATGATCAATCAATTAGATGGAGCTGTTCTCAGTTTGGGGCCTACGACCACAGGCGCCAAAAAAAAAAAAAAAAAAAAAAAAAAAAAAAAAAAAAAAAAAAGAAAAAGAAAAAAAGATTACGATGATTGTATAGCTCTGGTCTGAATCTGCCGACAAGAAGAGAGATTATACTTTATTGGGAATCCATCGCCGACTGGAAGTGATGGATGATGTTGTAGATGGAAGTTACCTTGTCGATGAACCTACTATACCTAGGTACGTAGGTACTAACGTAACTTGATGACGGATGGGCTGTCCTAAAGGTTCCGAGAGTTGGTGCAACTTGACAAATGATGTATATGAGGTATCGAGATGATAGTTGAACAGGCTAAGATACCTAAAATAGCACAGGTGTGCCCTGCGACGACCAGGTACTCAAGAGTTGTGTCCTTATCTGGCCACCTCAAGAAAATACCTCGGCCAAGCTCAATCTCAATGGAGGAGGTTGGAGACATGCTTCCCCTGAGCCAGTCCAGTCCAGTCCAGGTCAAGCCAAGGTTAGTAGGCTTCCATTTAAACGATACGAAGAAGGGAAAAGGCAGCAGTGAAATGGATATGATACGGAGTACATATATATATATGCCCTATCAAGTTCAACAGTATAATTCGGCTGTTCTTATAAATGGTGTCTCAGTACTGGGAGGACCAGTTCAAGAGACAGGGAGTAAAGCCCCCGCTCTGAACAGGCTCTCGATTCAGTCCTCAAGAGGCAGAAGAGCCATGGTACCTAGGTATGCAATTCAAATGGTTGATTTCAGGAGAAGTCAAATGATGCCGTGCAGAAATGTCTATCAAGAGCCATTTATTTATTTACACCACCATAGCATACCTAGGTTCACCACCACATACCTTATGGCACGGCCATGCTTGTACTGTGTGTATTAGAGCATTCTAGGAGAAGGTTGGCTATGCTTCAGTTTACTTCAGTTATTTTATTGATCGAGATATGGTGCACACAGCTAGATAGTCTAGACACCTACTGACTAATCTATCATGATAAGCGCACCAACTATCGTGTTTTCATTGAAACGGATCTCAAGTGTTGGCACAGAATTATGCCTGAGCCGCATGAGAAGAGCTGCAGGTCCAAGTCAAGACATTGGGCTTTGTTGCAGCTCAAGAAGTGACTTTTCAAGCCACTTCATAGCCTGCATTGGCTGTCATTTGTTGGATGAGTATTGGTTGTGTGTTCCGTTATTTAGCGGTGCTTCCAGCATCTCAGGGACAATGCCATCCAAATGTATCCAATGCATCGTGCTATGCGAGGAACCCATCAAACCGGCCCTTTCCAATCCTGGCGCCCATGATGTTTGCTTCCTGCGTGTGGACATAATACATAATGTAGATGCAAGCCCGAGCCCGAGCTAGGCGAACCCAGGTCAAGGGTGTCGCGTCGTATTGTCTTGCTCGCGAAAATGACGCCCGTAACAAACGCGCATCTATTAGCGGGCGGGAGTTTTTCTCCGACTGTCCCACAAACACAACTGCACAATTTACACAAAGCCACAGAAATGTTCTGTTCAATATAAAGCATTCACAGTAAAGGCACATTCGACATCAAGTTGTCGTTTAATGGTGTAAATTGCAACAAATGATATCAAACCATGACTATCCGGTCTATGGCATTCGCTCTCGGTAGCCTTTCTTTACCGTCCATCCCAAGGCTCCTTTCCCATTCCCAGTCCCAGTCCATGAGCATGGCAAACACGTAACTCCGTAAATAGCAAGTACAAGATGCATCAAGAAAATTTGAAATGTTCCCGGACGAGGTTTCTCTAGTCCATTCTCATGTCCATATCAGGGACGGCGTTGGTTGGTCGCGGTGATTCGGCTGCTGAAAGAACCTCCATTCCGTCAAAAATAGGAGGAGAGCATTGAAGATTTCGGAGTACGCCCTCGGCATTCTGGCTGACAAGTTGGCCTTGACGGAGGTTCTCGGCAAATAGGAAGAAGCCCTCGTTAGTCTCCACCAGATACGACTGGAGACCGTTGCTCTCAAGAAGGATTCGAGCATTGGAAACAGGGAAGTGGTTCTCTATGTAGCGAGCCCAACCACGAGCAGCGGCTTGGATGTGCTCTTCTTCACTGATTCTTCGCCAGCCAATGCCAAGGTGCAGAGTGAAGTTATCGACAACGGGGCCATCAATAGCAGGCTTGACTTCAGGCTGGAGAGGAGAAGTGCTGGCTGCAGGTGCTCTGGATAGAGTGGGTGATACGCGCTGCAGCTTGGGGTTTCTGATCAGAGAGCGCGCCTCCTTGATGGCGGCCTCTTCAGCAGCCTTCTTCTCCTCAACCCAGGTGCCGGATTGACTGCTAGCGTCTGTGACGTAGCGAGTACTCTTCTTGATGAGGGTCATGCCAGGGCCGTAGATCCATTCCTCTTCGGGCTCTTCAACGGGCAGGGACTTCATGTCAGGCTCAAGGTTTTCAGAGGCCTCGTCCCGGGAACGCTTTCTACCAGCTGCAGAAGGTCGAACAGGCTGAGCAGCGAACTGGCTTGGCAGAGGTGCAAATCGGGGTGGTGTGTGGTGTCCGAAGCTTGCCATACCCATTGACTGGTGGGCATGTTGGGGAGACATGGTGAGGACGGGAGAGGAAGAGAACTGAGAACTGAAGTACGACATTTTGAAAAGCGTATTCTGTTCTGTCCTGTTCTGATCTGTGATGGGAAACTGGGAATGTTTGCAAGGTTAGTAGTCAGTGTTGTCACAAACCATCTATAGCGTATAGTCTCCGGGACACGCGGTGATGATGAGTTCGCTCAAGAGAAGAGGTAAGGAGGGCGTCGGCGAGATGGAGCCTGATAAGTGACGATGAGATAGAGAGAAGCAGTGGAAGAACGCGATGGGTGCGGCCAGGACGAGGCACGAGGGCAAGGTACGCACGCGAAGGTGAGGATGAGAGGGTGGATAATGAGGTAGGTACTAAGTGGATGTGGTTTAAGACAAGTCGTGAGGGGAATGACTTTTGGAGTTGCTGTGTCCTGAGATGGATGGGATATGTGAAGAGAGGGAGAGGAGGAGGAAATCGATGGGGCGGAAGAAGGAGGATTAAAAGCTGTAAAAGAATGCGAGGGGAGGACTGCTCAAATGGAAAGAACTTGTGAGTACAGTTGGATAGGTAGGTACAGTAGGTCGGTAGGTAGAGAGACGAAGAAGGGGTGTGAAAGTGTGAGTGGCTCTTTACCCCAGGTTGAGGTGCTCTCTTGCTCTTTAACGCACCCACCCAACCCATGCAGCCTCACTCCGATCTCTAACAGCTACTGGAGTTGACACTGTGCGTTGGTCTCGCGAACGGCGAACGCCGTGTATAGATACTCTGAGAAGATACCCGTACACCCGAAACAACCATGGGGCAGCATCAGCAGCTTGTATCGGATTCGGCAAGCTGCAGCTGGGGTCAGTGCAAGACAGTTCGCACACGGTATGCACGCCATCAGCTTATCGCAAACCTCCCGGCCCTAAAAGTGGTCTAGCTTGAAGCTAAGGCACCTCGCAGCGTCAGGTACGTACTGTCTAATGGTCAGCTCTAATTCGCGTTTGACCCCTTCTGGGTTGCGTAATTGTTAGGGGTCTCTCTGCCGTAAGGGGCATGGCGTCTGGGCGGGTCTTCAGCATGTCTTGAGCCTTTACCTGGTTGGATGGACAACGTTTTGACTTGACTCTAGTTGCCTGGTGCCACTCTGAGCACGCTCAGCAATCATACCTCAGAGCCGAGCCCCCATTTCAGCCAAGTTTTTTTTGCTTCTGATCCGCAGCTAGACATTGACCAATCTTTTTCCGATGGGACGCAAAGAGATCCACCCGGGCTTCCGCCCAGCCCGAGTCAGTTTTTGTTTCTACCCTGATCTTCTCTTCCAATGAATCACTCGTGTTGGAAGTTTGTAGTTCCGAGCCGGTTTCAACCGGTACGTACTTTGCTTAGTGAAAAACCTTACTTAGGTAGTAAATACCTAAGTAGTTAGTATACCTACTCCGTAGTAGCAAGTGAAATGAGTGGATCAATGGAATAGAACGCCGGATGTCCAGTGCCTTTCTGCTGTCCGTCTCCTGGTGCCTGAGGTGGCCACAGCCAAGCCAGGCACATCCAGTCTGACAAAACTGGAATTTTCGTTGCCGCGAATGGCTGGATCTAGAGCCCCCCGGAGCCGGACCAACTGAAAATTCGAACCTGCCCGAGTTTGTGAGGACAGATCCATGTCCGCGCCCGTTGTCCCAAACGGATCACAAAGGAACTATCACCGATATTCCATCACTCACTAATGGAGAAGCAAGACCCAAGGGAGGAATGCTCCTTTAATTCCATGACATCGTCTTGGTAACGAACTTCATGAACAATTGATTATCCTGATTCAGTAACAAACTAATAACGCAAGGTAAGGTAAGGAAGGTGTTGAGTTAATAACTTCAACCAACACCCTGCTTGATCAGCAAAACCAGCAGTCCACCGTAATATTATGCTCCGTTTATCTTGTGTTAGCAAGACTGATCCTCGTACTCCTTGCATTTGCCGATGATTCTGGACCACCTGACATCACCACGGATGTCTGTCGGCAAATCACATTACACATCGTCGGCGTTCTCACTGCCTCCATACAAACCCTGAAATCCTGGTGTTCTCAACCCTACTAGGCTAGTATTGCGTCCAGCACGCCTTCTCCTTACTGTCACTGGTGCGTCGTCAATTTCGACTCTCACTCGCCGTCCTCGAACTGGCGCCGTGTAAGCTCCATCAAACCTGCTTTGATGGCGCGCTTCTGGAAGCTGTCTTGGAGTTTGGGGTTGTTCTTCAACGGACAGGCGATCACTGTAAACAGGAAAATATCTTTGGGGTGTCATAGGCTCAAACCCTTCGTCAGCCGGTGAGATTGAAAGCTCACCAGCATCTTCGGGGGTTTCTACAACTTCTCCCAGGCTCTGCGAGAGGTCGTCGTTAACTTCTTCCGTTTCATACGTTGATCCGTCCAGCTAAATAAATGCCCATTAGCCTATGCGTACTTATCTTTCATTTCGCCACAATCCATGCAATTCAAGGGGGTTTCATGGATACATATCCCGATAATAATGACAGTGACAGGAGTTCGGTTGGGCAAGTGTCCCTCACAGTTGCTGCCAAAAGTTGTTCTATCGTGTCGCGTTCATCCTCATCCGTCACGGAACCATCCCTACCATTATCGTACGGTTGCGTGTGGGCGGGCGCGGTATCCGCATCTCCATAGTCATCTTCAAATTGTTAGCACCTCAGTTCCGATCGTATCTCGCCATTGCTTGTCTGTTGGCTTACCCAAGCTTTGCCGCGGGCGGAAAGGAAGTCGATGTTGGTCTGGTTGTCGGTGCAGGCGGTTGATGCCATGATCAACGTCCCTGTAGGTGGTCTCCTCGGAACTGGCGGTACCGTAGTCTAGCTGGGGAACTCGTGTTCCTAATTCCTCTTCACCGTCTGACTCGTTTCTACCATCTGAACCTGGCGTGTCGTGTCCAATGCTAGAGTCAGTGGTTGGTGTTACGATCCTGGAGTTGAGGGCATCTTCAAGTACAGCTTCTTGATCATGCTGGATGAGATCATCGCGTCTTTTATCGACCTTCTGGCGACTGATTAGGTGCTTCCTGTAGCGGCTTCGGCGCTCAGCGTCGCTAATATCGCGTGTGGCTATCTTGATCGTCGTAGGTTGAAGTCGGAGCATCTTGTAGGGTGATGGGCCGATTTCACTCTAGGCTTTCACAGTGAAGCGTCATACGTATGGTTGCAGAAACATGAATAAACAAGATCGTAATAGCTTGTGTAGGTATGTATTTGTTCCTAACATCTCTCGGGACGCAGCTTCCCAAAGACTGGATTATTCAGTCTGGGTACTGAAAAACTTAGCACAAGAACAGGAACTTCCATACAGGTACTAAAGGTAGGCAGCTCTTGAGCTCTAGGGTAAGACATTAATTATATACTAGGATATCATGCTCATTTTAAAAGGTAATGAGTAGGTTGATGTCTGCTTATGCGGTGAAATTCAACAGTGTTCTCTGATTATTGTCATAAGCTATGGCTTCGTGGTTCCTCATTCCCTCAATGCCCTGTCTTTGGTGCTTCCATGATTCGATAGGTAGGAGGCTGACGACATCACACTTATGAAAGTACTTACTCAGCCCCCAGCAAGAGATACTGAGATGTGGTGGATAACGTCCTTTATAACTCATTACCCACCTACGTGGCTAATTAGAAACAAAATCCATTATCCAGCAGTGTAGATAATCCGATATGGCGTCCCTATTACGCGGCTATCCATCACGAGAGACTCCATTTACATATACAGCTTGGAATTTACGTGGTTTCTGGCTGATACGAGGTGCTGCGCCGCGCTGGAAGAACCAAGTGATGGCAATGATATCGATATGCATGCAAGAAAGATCACCATGTTTCGTACGATATGATATCGGCATTTGCAGTGAACCCTGTAATTCAGCAATGATATTGTCATGATTGTGCATCTGATCAATACGTGGAATCAATGATGCTTCTCAGATTGAGGGGAGATACCTAATATTTACCACATGGAAATGGAAAGCACTACGATGTTTGATAACCTAGAACAATAAGTTAAACACAACATGAATGTGTTTATTGTTATACAAATCGTGATAGTAAATGTCCTATGCAATATTGTTGTATCACCGCTTTACGGCCTCAAAAGTATTGATTAATTACCTCCACTACGGATATCCTACCTAAAATGTCTTGAAACAGGATGAGTCCCAAGACCACGGACAGAATGGCATCCGCACTCACCTACTACATCAATTCTATTTTTGGGAATCGCGATTGTTGAACAGCACCGAGGCATAGATCCTGGATATCGTCGTCTCCATGTCTGCGTTAGTGAAATGTTCTCACTAGCAATTTGCTGTGCTTGTTGAATATCTAGTAGGTTAGTAGAGGTAGGTATATTTTTAGCGCCACGACGGGATAGACGGGGACAAGTGCTTCTGTACCCAAACCATCTCTTCAGGTAGGTACCTACCTATTTAAACTGAACCAGATCCGATGTTTAGGTCGTTATCCTTGGCATAAAAGTATCGAAGCCAGCATTTTGCCCAGACTACGGACCAGCCATTTTGCAACAGTGACCAGGACATCTCGCAGACCGTGCTCTCAGGTCGATATTCGAGTTTGCCAACTACTAAGTCCATACCTCAAACTCTATACCTGACTGAGTGAGTACACCTAGTACGTTAGTGAATTAGAGATTGACTCAGGATAGATAATCTATTCGTGGCCGGTGCTCCTCGCACCAAAATACAAGACAGGTACGGAGTACAGGACAAGGTAAGGCACCTTGCAAAAAACACTGGGGGCTTGCAGTCTCTCCTTTTACCTGTGCATCATCCCAGCAAACAAAGCCTCTACCTCAGGTGAGGTGTTATACCTGGGCTTAAAGACAAGGTTGGCGGTGGCCTAAGGCGTCTCTCGCTTCTCTGGACTCTCGTAATCTAGACTGGGGCCTCGTACCTCTATTTTGCTAGGTGCTGTTGGCTGACGGACGGGCCTGCTATACTTTATCAGTTTCGTTACAGCACTACCACTGCAGCCACCAGCGCAACGCAACGCAAAGCAACGCAACGCAACGACGCAACAATCCGGGATTTAATTTATTATTGTTAACCTCACAAACCGACCTCGCTCGCATACTCCCATCTACCTTACCCGTCGATTCCTCTCCTGGACAGCCCTGCTCAACATCCATCGGTGATGCTCCACGGTCCAAGCCGCCGCCAGTGGCCGACCGTCCCTTGCTCACGACTCGCGTTTCTCCTCCCCGTGCGAGTCGAGCTTGAGCCTGCCCACTTCCCCTGAGCATCTGCCCCAGGCTCCTCCATCGCCCACCATGAATGGGGACCTGAGCCTTTCTCAGGCCTTGGGCGGACTGCGCATCGCCAATCCTGACGATGCTGCTGAGGCTGTTAACTCATCTTCGACTTCTCCTCCTGGGCCTGACTCGACTGCTCAGAATACGTCCATCTCCGCTTCAACTTCAACATCAGCCCTCCCCTCTACGCCTCAACCGACAACCACATCCACCACGCCCTCATCCTATGATGCAATCCGCCTCGACCCTATAGATGCCGGTGTCGAAACCTCACTTACAGATCCCCGTCTTACCCCATCCGCTCAACCTTCCGACCCTACTTCCGATCCAAGCCCCTCCGTAAATCATCCGCAGCCATCTCAAATCGAGCCATCGAGGTCCTCCGTTTACGGCATTTCCAGTGTGCCAGAACCTGGCCCAAACCCCTCGTATCCCGTGAGAGAGTCCAGCCGACGAGACCCCCATCGCTTCAACAACCCAAGCCGACCAGTATCAGGTTTAATGTCTGGTGGCAGCCCATTGCCCCCTCGAAGGAGCTCAAGAGGTATGGGGGTTGGCTATGCATCTGGTCCTGGCGGACCACAGCAGAACCAGCCTTACGCAGGTGACGCGCCGGTCCCAAACAGCAGAGAGGACTGGCAGGAGCGTGGAGCGGCTGTTGGGGTCCGCAGAGAGGTTGATGCAAATGGACGTACCGTTGTCCGCCAGGTCAAAAAGGGCGTCCGCGACTTTTCCTTCGGGCGAGTTCTTGGCGAGGGCTCCTATAGTACAGTCTACATGGCGACAGATCGCCAAACTCTCAAAGAATACGCCGTGAAGGTACTCGAAAAGAGGCATATCATCAAGGAGAAGAAGATCAAATATGTCAACATCGAAAAGAACACACTAAACCGACTTACTGAGCACCCCGGAATTGTCCGGCTATACTATACATTTCAGGACGAGACATCACTCTACTACGTCCTCGATTTGTGCAATGGCGGAGAGCTCTTGGGTGTTTTGAAGAAGACAGGCACCTTCGATATTGAATGCACCAGGTTCTATGGTGCGCAAATTCTCGACGCCATTGACTACATGCATTCTCGGGGTGTAATTCATCGAGATCTGAAACCCGAAAACGTTTTGTTGGATGACCAGATGCACGTCAAAATTACGGACTTTGGAACTGCTAAACTGCTCAGAGATCCACGCGAAGACCCATCAGCCGCATCAGCCAGCGGTGCGCCAGATCCTGGAAAGGACGATGACAGTCGTGCAGCATCATTTGTCGGTACCGCTGAATATGTGAGCCCTGAACTTCTCACACACAAGAACGCCTGTAAGGCTAGCGACTTGTGGGCTTTCGGCTGCATTGTGTACCAGCTTTTGGCTGGCCGACCTCCTTTCAAGGGAGGCAGTGAGTATCTCACATTTCAGAAGATTGTAAATCTTGAATACGAATTCCCCCCTGGCTTTCCACCAGCAGCCAGAGACCTCGTGGAGCGGTGTTTGGTCCTTGAACCAGCCAGACGTCTCACGGTCGAGCACATTAAAAACCACGAATTCTTCGATGGACATCCATTCGGAAAAGGACTCTGGAGGACCAAGGCACCCCGTCTCCGCCCATATATACCCCCCCCCCAGGAACCTCAAGTTATTCAGCTCAACGGCTTTTCCACCTCGTCTAACACCAGGCCTCCACAGCAATCCCAAGCCATTCCCTCCAACGGGAACAATCGACCATCGAGAATAATAACCGAACTCCCCCCCCCGACACAGCTTGACATTGAATGGTCGCCTGTTTTGACTAAGAATAACGAGCGCATTCTCAAGTTGGGCGATCTCATGGTGGTCTCGACGCCTTTACCTTCAAGTCCCCACGGAAAAGAACCAGGAGAAGGACATAAGAAGTTGTCTCGTTTCTTTATCGGCAGCACTACTAAGAAGCGTCAGCGCCTGGTAATGATCACATCTAGCGGCCGAATTGTCCTTGCTCCTGCTGGCGGAGAGGAGAAAAGAGCGAAGCAGGAGTTGTCTCTACTTGGCTCAGATTGCACCTGGAAGACCCAGGTGGACGCGAAGGGTCAAATGGTGTGGTGTGTCAATACAGTAAGTGAATCTTGATTGGGTTTGTGTCTTTAAGTCAGCGCACTGACGTCTCTCTGCAGGGCGGCCACCACTACACATTTGAAGAGGCCAAGTCCTCATCCACACCCCAAGAAGGTGGCTCCGCTGCCGCTGACTGGGTTGAATGTCTCGAGAGGGCAAGGGACATGGCACTGTCTCAGAACATGACCACCTCTTATGGTGGTGATAGTGGATTTGCCGACATGTCGTCTCAGGTTTCAAGTCCATCAAGTACTTTGGGGGGCCCAGGGAACTATTCAGATGGTTTCGGGCTCAGTGACCGACAGGGACGAAACCACCTGAGTAAGAATCAGGGGAACAGTGAAGATCCCGCGCCAAAACGCAACCGCTTCAGCAAGAGACAATCGAGGAACGGGCTAGGATCTGCATTCTAAGGGTCCTGAACGAAGAAATGGTGCGAACGAACTCGGATCTCGACGAGTTTCAGATTCTTACAGTCGAAGACATTTGTCATTTTTGCCTCTCATCGATCACATTCAGTACGTTCATGGCATCGAGAGCGCGGCGTCTTAATTGCGGAGTTTTATTCATCTGAGCGGACTGGCAGTGCATTATTTTGGGGTGCATTTTGTTTTCAGCGTTGTGGAGGAAGGATGGCCAGAGCCGCCAAATGGTAATTATTTGATGGGTTCCCAAACGCAAGGTTTCTCGAATTGAGGAAGCGCAATCCGGACCACCAGATAGGATTACGCCATTGTCGGAAAACTGTTTTCGAGCATCCTACATGTTCTCGTGTTGATTTTTGGGGAAAACAGCCGCAAAAGTACTGGAGGCTGAGGTCAAGACTGCACCGGTGCAGTATCTTCAAGTATGCTCGGGATAGGAGAAGTGGTGGTGTGTTTGGTGTGAGCACTGTATCAACTCCAGCCGGTTTTGACAGCCCTGAATGCCACCCTGTATTTCCTGAGATCCTATTCAGAAGGCAAGGCTAGTCAGGAATGTAGGGGCTATAGATAGGAACTATAGTAGGGCGACGAGGGTTGGGCACTCGTTGTTCCGAGGCTTTACTGATATATGAAGAACCAATCCATCAAGACAGGGATGGTATTCGGTTTTTGATCAAGCCCAGATCACCCTTTCTAGAGCTGTGGAACTGGATCATGTCCAGTGCCATTCAGAGACATCAGCATTTCTTAGATATAAATCATATTCAATTACCTAGGTACACACAAAAAGGATGAACGACTTATGGTATCGTTGAAGGTGAAACTGGTCACGTGACTGGATGAGTAATAAGGTTAGGTAAGGAACTACCTAAGCTAAGGTCCTGGTGGTTACCGTTTTCTCGCGACGCAGCAATGCGATGCGACGCGACACGATCAACCTGTAATCCCACCAGCCGACACCTACCGAACCCCAACACAAGACTTTGTTTTTCTCGGTAAAATGCAGCCTCAGTATCGTGCTTATGCGCAGCAGGTTCCGCAACGCTCGCCTCATGCGACAAATCAGCGACGTGGTGGAATTGGTACGTTTAAAACCCATCCCCCATCCTTTGCGCAACCCAACCACGTTTATCAATCATCTACTAACATGGACGCCTTCTCAGGGCCCATGATGTCCTCAGGGCCTCACCCTTCGGTTCCCCTCACCCAGGCACAGATTGCTCAGCAACAACAGGTTCAGGCTCACGCCAGTGAGCTAGCTAAGCGACGTAGTCGAAAGCCTACAGATAAAAACATTCCCGATGGAGTTGAGGACAGCATTGTTGATCCAGACGGTGTTCAGCGGTACAAAGAACTGCGAGATGTCGAACGTCGAATTGATGCTACTATCACACGAAAGCGTCTGGACATTGTCGACTATACCAGCCGTGGATCCAAGGTGTGTTCGACAACAATACGTTTAATGGGAGGAACCAACTAATTCATGGTTCAGAGATACAAAACATTGCGAGTTTGGATCAACAACACGGTCGAGGATCAAATCTGGCAGAGCAATGGACTGAACTCTGATTCGTTTGACTTTACCCCTAGCATGGAGGCGTCATACCGAGTCAAGATTGAAGGTCGTCTACTCGACGATCAAGACGAGGAGACCGAGCAGCCCAAGAAACAGGAGTCAACCACAGAAGAAGGAAAGGGGACAGACGACTCAGCACTGAAGTCCAAAGCACAAGAGAAACCCCGATTCTCGCACTTCTTCAAGTCTTTGACAGTCGATTTCGACCGATCTCGGTTCCGAACAGGCGCCGAACAGACAGTGGAATGGAAGAAGCCAGATGCTCCGGCCCGAAACCAACCAGCTGCCAACCTTCCAGCAGCCGCTGATTTCGATGAACTCACCTTCAAGAGAAATGGAGACGAAAACCAAAACATCACTATCAACTTGTTCCGTCAGGAGACACCCGAGAGATACCAACTGACCCCTGAGCTTGCCGAAGTGGTTGATATGAAAGATGCTACCCATCAAGAGGCTGTCATGGCTCTCTGGGAGTACATCAAGTTACTTGGACTACAGGAAGATGAGGAGAAGCGCAATTTCCGGTGCAATGAGCCTCTCAAGAAGGTTGGTTTTTGCATATACCTCTGCTGATATTGACTTGGCTCTGACGATTACCATAGGTTATAAGGCAGGGCGACATCGGACACATCCCTTTGCTCAACGAGTATGTCCAGCAACACCTGCGACCTCTGGAGCCAATTCGCTTGCCATACACCATCCGAGTTGACCAGGAGTTTCACAAGGATCCCCAGCCCACGATCTATGACGTCCAAGTTCCTGTGGACGATCCTCTACGTGATACTCTCTTGCCTATGCTCAACAACCCTCAGTACATTGCAATGCTCAAGGACGTGACGGGGCTTGACGACCAGCTCGCCAAGGTGGTTCAAGCGATCGCCGTGTCGAAGGCCAAGCATTCGTTCTTCCAGTCTCTTGGCAAGGATCCTACCAACTTTATCAAGAACTGGCTAAGTTCTCAGAAAAGAGACCTCGAGGTCATTATGGGAGAAGCGCCCAGAGGAGGTGGAGAGCATGCATCGGGTGACGAGTGGCGCCGTGGTGGAAAAGATAGCGTCTGGGCTACTCAAAATGCGCGAGAGAGTGTTAACGTCTTGCTCTCAAAGCAGCAACGATAAGCATCCACCTGAAAGCGGCAACACGCCAGGACGGCACTTGTTGACAAACAAATTGGAGTTATAGAGTTTGTGTCATGTTTAATTGGCCACATTCGGGGAGCAAGGGGGCGTTGGGAGCGTCTTTTTGTATAATAATATCATGAACCAAGATCGGCGAAACGACATGCATAGCCTGGTTGCAATCAATGCTTCCGCCAGGAGTATTCAACACAAGTACTGTAGGGACCAAAAAAAAAAGAAGACAAAACTGCAAATCATGCTATGCCATCGTGATGAATAGATAACTGTGCTCCTTGGCCTCATGAATCGCTGTCGGTTGCAAGAAAAGCATTGAAAACGCCGCACGAGTGCAAAATGGTATAGTGAGAACATGTTTGTCCAGAGTAAGTAGGCGATGCAGCATGAATACGATTACCGCTGAGGAGCAACGGGAACTGAGGGCATGCCGCGGATTTGCTTGATTAAAAATTCTCTCTCATCGATGAACTGCTCGTCATCTGTCCGATCCTCGAGGAAGTGAGAGAGGAAAGTGAGAAGCTTATCGCGATTCATGAGGAGAATCTTCTGGACGGCAATTGACTTGTGTGGGTTTGCAACAAAGACCTTGAATACGTGGAAGCCCTCGTACTGAACCATTTTCCTATCATCGCGTAGCAGGTTCATGCATATCTTGAGATGCTCCCCGCGATCAACATAGGCAGTCATGACGTTATAGTTGGAGCGATCAAGCAAGATCTCACCGAGAAGCTTTATGGACTGGCGCTTGGTCACATAGCTGTTGGATTGCACCAAGATGTTGTTGTACTTGTCGAAGAAGAGTTCAAAGTTTGCGTTCAAGTATCTTGGTACAAGGTCCTTGTGGCGTGTTAGGAGTTCCTACAGTATGTATCAGCAGAAGAAAGTAATTCAGGTACCGTAACCCAATCTCACTCGAAAAGTGGTGAAAGCATCTGCTGCCACCTCGAAGGAGCTCTTATCAACCCAATCGAAGAATCTCCAGAACACGCCCCTACCACTTTGGGGTCGATCACGGTCAATGGCATTCAGACCCTTGGAACTCGAGCCTGGCTCGTCTCCGTCGTCGTATAGAATGATTGCCGCAGCGGCCTCATTCTTGAGCAGCTCTCGTAGGACTGAACCTGCTGGCGTAGCGCTCTCTTTGTGATCATACCCTCGACATAGCTCAACTAGAACCTGGGGTCGATTGCAGACAACGTATGATAGTGCGAGAGGGTCGCTTTTGGGGGCGGCGGTGGCGGGGCGGAAACGGAAGACGTAGGAGAATATGACTTGTGTATCTTTACGTGACTCGAATGGAAGACGAAAGAGATTGACGGCGAGGAGGTGGAGGAGATCTTCGTCGATGAGACCAGTCACAAGCTGTAAGATCTGTTCTGGAGAGGTATCGGCCTCTTGCAAGATGTCTTAGCCATACAGTCAGGGGTTCGTGGGGAAAGGCGAAGCAACGTACCGGGAGTTCCCTGCAGGATAGTCTTCATCTGGCTCAAGACTCGGGCAAGCTCTTCGGCCTTTCAGAGTCAGTGTTAATGTTTGACCTTGAATCGAGGTGAGGTGATATGATTGCTACCTTGGAAGGGCCCTGTGGCCCCTCGAGCTTCAAGACATGCTCGCGGGCCTGCTTGGGGAGATCGGCTACTGTGCGTGTACGGGCTCTTCCAAACAGGAACGACATGGTTCGAGATTATAATGCGATTGTGGAAGAATGAATACAAAGGTATCACAGCGACACAAGAACCTATCACGGTTCAGAGTGTTGTTTGTGTAAAGTGAGTTAGTTGCTGGTAATGGTATGGTATGCACCTGACGGTCTTGCGACGTCAGGTTTGTTATCGATAGGTACCTAGTGTTTTGGTTTCAGAACCGAATAGCGGCGAGTAAGTTAGTAGCTAGCTCCCTTGAGAACCTAACACAGGGGCTATTCACCTCAATTACAATGGATCGAAGCGGAAGGATGAGATACAGACGCCGGCAACATGTATGCTAAAGTCATACCAGAGTGGGTTGATGTTGGAAAAACCAAGCAGGAATATAATAAACAAACACTCCATCAAGCTCGACCCTATTTGCTTTGCTTTGTGGCGGGCAGCAACCACGCACGCACCAACAAGCCCTGGTCGTTTTAGTGCTGGAGCGCTGTAAACTTGGCTTTTGAGTAACAGGAATCTCAGTCAATGATGAGACCCGACCTATGATTAGTGCCATTGCTGAAGAGAGAAATTGGTTGCAATGCATCAAATCTTACAGATGCTTTGTAAACTGGTCTAGAAACTACCAAGATTCATAGGCCATGGTACCATTTGAGGCCATAGGTACATCCATTATCTGCCGGTGTCGGCGGTCTTATGTCACCTCTTGATGGGATAGTAGGTAAGTGTTATGCTGGTCGACTAGAATTGCTTAAAGACAACCTTTAAAACTCAGGTAAGGTGGTTAGGGTGTTTGAGGTGCTTTATATGTGAATTAATCCTAGTTTGAACCATTAGCATTCATTGTTTACGCTTATAATAAGCAATTATGGACAGAGAGTGTTGTGATTATGATGGGTATCGAACCCTTCAACCCCTCCATGAAACTAAGAAGGTACCTTGACCTACCTACAGGTACCTTACCTAGACGCGGGGCACAAATTGGACCCCACCTCCGGTTCCGTTGCTCTTGCTTGACTCACCCACCAGCACGGGCGGGTGTGAGCTGCCTTTTTTCTTAAACTTGCCCCTCCATCAACGGGTTGTCGCAGATACCTTAGGTAGTGACACTTTCAAGGCATCGCCGGTGAGTCAAAACATTTCTTCTTGTCCATTCCCCGAGCTACCTACTTGAACACGACTACGCCACTTCTATGATCCCTCAGATCACCTCGTTCAAAACTTTGTCCACTAACCCCTCCTCCCACAGGTGAACCACCACAATCATGTCGATCGACTTCCCGAAAGAAGAGGAGACCATCATCCAAAGATGGCGGGAAATCGATGCCTTCCTGCGACAAGTTGAACTGTCCGAAGGACGCCCTCGATATACCTTCTATGATGGTCCTCCTTTTGCGACCGGTCTGCCTCACTACGGCCATCTTTTGGCTTCCACCATCAAGGATGTTATCCCTCGTTACTGGTCCATGAAGGGCTACCACGTCGAGCGACGTTTTGGCTGGGACACACACGGTCTGCCCATTGAGCATGAGATTGACAAGAAGCTGGGAATTTCTGGAAAGGCTGCCGTCATGGAACTCGGTATCGCCAAGTACAACGAAGAGTGTCGATCCATTGTCATGCGATATGCCGGCGAATGGCGACACACCATTGAGCGTTTGGGACGTTGGATTGATTTCGACAACGATTACAAGGTAAAGAAGCATACACTCTATCTACACCCAGCCAGATAGCTAATCGCGCTCTTTCAGACTATGGACCCCAAGTTCATGGAGTCTGAATGGTGGGTTTTCAAGCAACTGTTCGACAAGGACCAGGTCTACCAAGGACACCGAGTTATGCCCTACTCTACTGTTCTCACCACCGCCCTGAGCAATTTCGAGGCCAACCAGAACTACCAAGATGTCACTGATCCTGCAGTTGTCGTCACATTTCCTCTTGTCGACGATCCTGAAGTCAACCTACTTGCCTGGACCACCACCCCTTGGACGTTGCCATCGCATCTTGGTCTCGCAGCTCACCCTGACTTCGAGTATGTCAAGATTCTGGACGAGAAGACAGGAAAGACCTTTATCCTTCTCGAGAAGCTCCTTGGTACCTTATACAAGGATCCCAAGAAGGCTAAATTCAAGAAGCTCGGAACAGTTCTCGGCAAGGATATGCTGGGATGGAGATACACCCCTCCCTTCGAATACTTTTACGAGGACTTCAAGGACATTGCCTTCAAGGTGTTGAACGCAACCTATGTTACAGACGACAGTGGTGTGGGTATCGTCCACCAGGCACCGGCTTTCGGTGAGGACGATTACAATGTTGCCGCAGCTGCAGGTATCATTACCGAGAAGCGACCACCCCCTGACCCCGTCAACGACACCGGTCATTTCACTGACCGAATCTCCGATTTCAAGGGCCTGCATGTGAAGGAGGCTGATAAGCACATCATCAAGCACCTCAAGAACGCCGGCCGCATCGCCAATGAGTCTCAGCTCAAGCACTCGTAC
Source organism: Fusarium mangiferae (assembly GCF_900044065.1). Taxonomy (NCBI): domain Eukaryota; kingdom Fungi; phylum Ascomycota; class Sordariomycetes; order Hypocreales; family Nectriaceae; genus Fusarium; species Fusarium mangiferae. Next base: position 1,245,787 of record NW_024573936.1, read on the forward strand.
CCCATGTGCCCTCGCTCCGATACTCCCCTTATCTACAGGGCTGTTCCATCTTGGTTCATCCGCATTCCAAACATCGTTCCCGACATGCTCAAGAACATTGAGGGTTCCCACTGGGTTCCATCATTTGTCAAGGAGAAGCGATTCGCCAGCTGGATTGCCAACGCTCGTGATTGGAACGTGAGCCGAAACCGATACTGGGGTACCCCCATCCCTCTTTGGGTGAGTGATGATCTGGAGGAGAGAGTGTGCATCGGAAGTGTTCAAGAGCTTCGTGAACTAAGTGGATATGACGGTGATCTGTCTGATCTTCACCGCGACAAAGTTGATCATATCACTATCCCCAGCAAGATGGGCAAGGGTCAACTGAAGCGTATCGAGGAAGTCTTTGACTGCTGGTTCGAGTCTGGGAGCATGCCTTATGCCAGCCAACACTACCCCTTCGAGAACGTTGATAAGTTCAATCAGTCGTTTCCCGGGGACTTCATCGCTGAGGGTCTGGATCAAACCCGTGGATGGTTCTACACGCTGACAGTGCTGGGAACTCACCTGTTTGGCAAGTCGCCGTTCCAGAACTGTGTTGTCAACGGTATTGTGCTTGCGGAGGATGGAAAGAAGATGTCGAAACGTCTCAAAAACTATCCTGACCCTTCTATTGTCATGTCCAAATACGGTTCTGATGCTCTTCGACTCTACCTCATCAACTCACCTGTCGTGCGAGCCGAGCCCCTCCGCTTCAAGGAGTCTGGCGTCAAGGAGGTCGTCCAGAAGGTCCTTTTGCCGCTATGGAACAGCTACAAGTTCTTCGAGGGCCAAGTTGCTCTGCTTAAGAAGGCAGAAGGCGTGGACTTCGTCTGGGATCCTAAGTTGGAGTCAACCAATACCAATGTCATGGACCGCTGGGTTCTGGCAGTTTGCCAAAGCCTTCTTCAGTTCGTGAACAAGGAGATGGCCTCATACCGTTTGTACACTGTCGTACCCAGGCTCCTTGGTCTCATTGACAGCACAACAAACTGGTACATTCGATTCAACCGAAAGCGACTCAAGGGAGAGAATGGTCTCGACGATACCCTCCATGCCCTGAATACCCTTTTTGAGGTGCTGTTCACTTTGTGCCGTGGACTGGCACCTTTCACCCCTTTCCTTACTGACAACATCTACCTCAAGCTTCTACCTCATATTCCTAAGGAGCTCCAAAGCGAGGATCCCCGAAGTGTGCACTTCCTGCCATTCCCCGATGTCCGTGAAGAGCTGTTTGATGAGGAGGTGGAGCGACGTGTTGGTCGCATGCAGCGTGTCATTGAACTTGCTCGTGTATCGCGTGAACGCCGTACCATTGGTCTCAAGCAGCCTCTCAAGACACTGGTGGTCATTCACTCTGATCCTCAATATCTTGAGGATGTCAGGTCCCTTGAGAAGTATATCAGCGAGGAGTTGAATGTACGAGACCTCGTGCTCTCGAGCGACGAAGCCAAGTACAACGTTCAATACAGCGTCACTGCCGACTGGCCTGTTCTTGGAAAGAAGCTCAAGAAGGACATGGCCCGCGTAAAGAAGGGACTGCCTCTCCTTACCAGCGAGCAGGTCCAAGGATACGTCCGTGACAAGGAGATCTTTGTTGACGGGATTCGTCTGGAAGAGGGCGATCTTGTTGTACGCAGAGGTATTAAGGAGGATGAGTCTTCCAAGAACTTGGAGATCAACACTGATAGCGATGTGCTCGCCATTCTGGACACTGAGATTCACCCCGAGCTGGCAGCTGAGGGTCTAGGACGTGAGATCATCAACCGTGTACAGAGGCTTCGAAAGAAGGCGGGTCTCGTGCCAACGGACGACATCAAGATGGAGTACCGCGTCATTGCAGACCCTGAAGATATTGGCTTGTCTGGTGCTTTCAAGTCCCAGAATCCAGTGTTTGAGAAGATCCTGCGCCGACCACTAGAAGAGACTGGAGCAGAACCACAGACTGAGGGACTTATCGCTGAGGAGGAGCAAGAGGTCCAACAGGCAACATTTTTGTTGAGATTACTCAAGCTGTAAATCTTTGGGGAATAAAATTGAAGTTTATGTAGGAGATTAAGTATTAAACAAAAGGTTCGATCAAAGTGTATTGTTTGTGGCTATATGAGTGCATCATGTTTTCTTAGATGCAGCCTTCAGTGACAGTGTCAGACTTGTCGCCGTTAAAAGCGAATGAATAGGAGGACATACTAAATAACAATCTTTGAGCCTCATAAACTCTTTGGCACACTTATCCTTGTGGACAGCGTTATAGTCGGCAACGATACACTGGCCATATGCCGTAGCCTACCGGATTTTTAGTGATTTGGTGCATGTATGACAAGAGAATTCAGACCTCGACAGAGCATTGTGAGACTGCTTTAGCAAACTTCTGAATGGGACGGGCTCTTTGCTGGTTCATGGTGACTTTGTGAGAGATGGAGATAGATGATTGAAGACAATGACTGGCCAGTACCTACCTGTAGGTACTGAAAATACTACCAGGTTAGTACCTTAAGTATTGCTCATACAGTGTCGATGGATCGTCGAATAACACAGTACGGCTATCAAGCCCCATGAGGCGTGTTTGCACCAGCCACCCACTTTACACGTCCGAGCTAGGTAGTAGGCAGGTAGCTAACGTTAGCTGTTGGCCGTTGACATCGCGACCGCGCAAATTCGCGTGCGTTTTCTATCCGGTTGGAAATCAGGTTGCGCTTTGTCTGGATACGACCCCCTCGTCGAATTACGGTAGTGCAATTCTTGAGGCGCCGCTAGCATCGTCTTTGTCGATTCCTATTCTTGCATTCTTATAACCCGATTTTACTGAAGCGCAATACTCGAAGTCAACTGAAGTTTGACTGTTCGCAAATCTGTATTTGGGCAACTCACTTACTAAATAAATAAACAAACAAACAGACAGATAGACAGCAGAACAGCTGCTCGCGCTTCATTAGAAACACACCGACTTCTTGACTATGGGTCAATGACGGATGTGGGCAGCTCTCGCCAATAATTAATTATCTGTCCATGTCCTCCGACATCTCGCGCCAGGGCTCAAATGCGACTTCACCAGCAGCATCGATGTCGCCGGCTGCGCAGAGAGCGGCCTCACCGTCTGATGATGGCTGCTCGAGCAATGCCAGTCGGGCACCCTCTAGCCAAGACCCATACTACTCCAACGAAGGTCCGTATCATTATTGCGATGCTGTTTCGATCCGATCTGATACTGACCGATGCGCCTAGACATCGCTGCGCTGCACGCCGTAGTCGTCGCCGCTCAGGAATTGCTCGACTCAGCGCCCGAGCCGAAACCCCTCCCTGCTGCTGCGCTCTTTAAGGCGTACGACGTCGTGCTCCCGACTTATGGAATTGACCCCGATTCAGATCACCACTTGTCGACTTTCGTCTTCCGCGTTGGCGGTGAGCGAGGCGACGGCAACTTGCTCGACAAGTTCCAAGCTATCCTCAGTCGAATGGGCATCGTCCTAGAGTTTGGTGATAATACTACTGCGTCGCCGCGAACCTCAACGTCTACATCTCCCGCAGTATCTTCATCGAGTCGCCAGAGCCATGCCATCTCGCGCCAGCAACTAACTCCACAAAAAGGCCTACAAAACGGCCATGCCACGACTGGACCGACAGTCCCACAATCACCAGCTTCACCGTCACCGTCAGTTTCTCCGCCAGAACCGCAACCTCACCCCCAGGATGAATTGGAATTTTCCGAGACCGATGGTGACGACGAGGAGGAGGATGCATATGAGGAAATGCGAAAGGCAGTTGTCTCTTCAGCCATGAACCGCTGGCGCTCTCTGGTTGCGAGTCGTCGAGCACAGCCTGCACAGCGGATTCCTTCTTTTCCGAGCATTCCCGAAGAAGCTTCAGCAGATGTGAGGAACTTTGAAGCCCAACCTTTTGGAGATCGACCACCAGTGACCGGGCATCAAACAGCGACGTCTCCACACGTCAATGGACTCGAGCCGCACACTCAAGCTTCGCTCAAGGACCCAACAGATATACACACAAGGCCAGTTTCCGCTCAGTCATTTATGCATCGACCCCTATCTGTTCTAAGTAATGCTATACGGTCTACGGCTTCTCTAATACAAGGGAATACGCCACAAGAGGAGCACTTTGACGAGCCATCGCGTCACGATGATGATGATGAATTACCTCACAGCCCAGTTGAGGAGCCCCCACATCAACTCCAAGAGCCCGAAGAACCTGAAGCAGAATCCTCTCAACATACACAAATCCAAAATCCACCAGAAGTCCATTCTCCAACCACAGCGGCTCGGTCTAACACTGTAACTAAACACGAAGGCACAATCGTTCATCATCCTATAACCCAAGAGTGCACTAGAAACACAATACCTCAACACGAACAACCCGCTGAAGAAGGCCCTTTGACACCTGAGCAGCAGGTTGGCTCAGAAAGAGAACAGAGCAGGCTCATCAAACAGGCCGCCAGGGCTCGTGAGATCTACCTCGCAAGCAAGGTTTTCAACCATTGGGCTGACCGCACTGCACGCCGTCTTGAACGAGACGCCGTTGCAAGACGGCATATGATACGATTTCGCTATTTCCGATCATGGAGCCAAGCCCCTGAACTCCGTGAACCTGCCACCGATCATATGAGGGTAGCTGTGGTTATGAAGAAGTGGCAGCGGATTGTCGCCCAGGAGAAAAGTCTACAGGCCACTGCAATAGAAGCTGCTTGGGCTTACGAGCAGAGAAGAACCCAGCGAGTCCTCGATATGTGGTCTTGTCACCGACTCAAACACCTCGGCCGTCAGATGACAGCCTCGCGTAGTAGGACACGAGCCATGTCAAAGTGGCTGTCACGGGCTTCTCATGACAAGGCGCTCTCTGAAGCAATACAGACCCAGGCGACTTTGCGACTCCAAATGGATGCCATTCACAAATGGCAGGACCTGGTAGAAAATGAAAGCCAACTATATAACACTGCCAGGAGAATTGGAGATATCCAGCACTCCTTTACATATCTTCGAGAATGGTGGGACCAAGCTGAGGTCAGTCGAAGGGCGGTCGGGTACCGCCAGCGATTGATGATCGAGAAGGCAAGCCTTGCTTTCGATGAGTGGAACTTGAGGGCAAGATCCCAGGCATTCCAGTGGAGGCGCGAGTATCTTCAGGTGACGCGAGTGTTCGACCGATGGTTCCAATGCACCGAACAGGATGCGGACATGGGCCGAAGAGCAGAAGAGTATTATGAGGAGCAAGCAAAGTCCAATGTTGTCAAGACTTTCAGGCAATTTAAGCGTGATTCGTCACACATGTCACGTTTGGGAGATCGAGCTCAACTCTATCTCGGAGCTACTAAATTGTTACAAGTCTTTGATCGAGCGATCAAGAGCCGTAGGGACCAAGACAAGCAGCAGGTCAAGAGGTATCTGATGGCTAGGTATACGCAAGTCTCTTCTGCTCGAAAGAAACGCAATTTCTTTGCTGCTATCGATCGATGGAGGGTATTGGCGACGGAGGATCGGGCACGGAGCGGCTTGATACAAGAGTTGCGAACCCACAGAGATACCCAAAAGGCTATCCTAATTGCTGATGTATGGAAACGTCAAGCGGACGTTGACCAAAGGCGCATGCAAGATGCCAAACTGCAACATGCAGAGGGATGGTTAGAAGCTTGGAAAGTGTACACCGTCGACCTTGAGCAGCGGGATACAGACGCCTGGCAGCTTTGGGCAGCCGACAAACAACGGCAATCCCTCAAGTCCTGGTCAATCGCATCGTTACAACAAAGTGGACAGGGTCACACAGCAATCGAAGTTCAAAGGAAGCACGAACGCGAAAGGCGTAACCGCGTACTGCAATATTGGCGCAAACGGGGTGATAGAATTCGATCCATGGCTCCTGAAACTCGCGTACAGCCACAATCTGTGCCGGCTGCATGGCCACGCGGTAGTTGGCGAGCATTGTCTGGGAGGCGGTCACTGGCCAGCCGCAATGATAGGGGCTTTGATTACTCCAGTACACCGCTCGAGACACCGACTAGATGGACTGGGCAGCCATTCTCCATGTCGACTATGATGCCACCAGGATCCATGGCCCCACTCCGAGAGGCGGACGAGAATGATGAAGCGTTTTCGCTACCTGGCGATGAAGATGATGAGCTACCAGCCTCGCCATCTTTGAGGCCTGCATCGCGAGGACCTGGCCAGTTCTCAGGTCTGCCATCAACGACACCGATGGCACCGGTCCCATCGCATTTAGAGCGCGATACCCAGGCTCGTGACCCCGAGTTCGACCAGGACCTGGCAAGCACAGCAGGGCCTGGCCGGCCTGAACCCTCACGGCGGCCAGTAGCTGCGAGATCATTTGGGGTGAGGCCTCCAAATGGGCACACGATTGGACTTTTGCCTTCCTCGCCTGAGCCAAACTCCCCAGCCATCATCAGCAGATCCGTGGGCGCGCGACCATCTGCCACGCGATTTGGACTCCCGCGACAGACCACTACTACTAAGTTTACGCCAGCCACAAGATCTGTGCGTATTCAATCACCGAGAACACTATCGGCTACACCACAATCTCGGCCACCGGGATTGCCAAGAGGGGATCAGCTGCGTGGCCGTATGAGTACAAACTAATAACCCTGTCGATCAGGATGGCTATTAGTATATACATCAGGGAGGAACATGTGTGAAGCTGGCTTTGGCAGTTTGCAAGGGTTGGATTGGCTATGGATGATCTGGATGTGTTTCTCTGACGTTGGATGACTTGTTTGATAAAAGGATACCCCTTTCTGTTAGCGTTATTGTTATATGTGAATGCATGGTGACGATCCGTCGAAGGCGTTGGATAGGCAATAGTTTATGAAAGTTGCTGATCTTGAAACGAATTCGTTACTTAGCATGAACTTGCTCAAGTAGGTAGACGTGAATATCATGTTTATGCAGGTAGATTTGGGTGTCTTTTCGTTGTTAGCAGTATAGATGGTCAAGTGTGCCGTGTTGTGGACGTCGAGCCATGATGGGCTAAGCCATTACATGGATGTTAATATACGCGAAAGTTCTGATTATATGATATGGACGAGGAACGACATCAACACTATTCCAACGACCAAATTGTATTTAGCTTCTAACTTCTGTGTAATTGAGGGTGTCTAGGGTGGCATGGCATTTATCGTCATGGGTTTGTGCATGAGCCGGATGTGTGTGCGTGGGGGGCGGGGGGGTCACGTCACCTCTAATCACGCTGTAGTCTACTCCGTTTATTGCATTGATTGACTCTGGCGACTTAGCTCACCAAAGCTTCAGCTGTCAAATCTCAAGCTCGTCTCCTTTTGCGCCTCGATATAGGGTAGCAGCGCCATCACAATTCCTTAGAGATGCGCGCAAATTGTTCTCCTTAATAGCATGAAGGCCGTCTTGCCGGGCAACCCACGCTCGAGGCTCCAAGGGCTTGCCTCGGGTTACTGGGACTCTCGACACATTAATGTAAGTACCAAGCTCTACTCCTGAGCTCTGAACCCAGCTGATCAACTGATGCTGCATAGGTATACATCACAGGTAGCGCCTTTGCAATCTTGGAAGGATCCCACGGGATTCTTCAGACGGTTTACGATGAAGGCGAACAACCGCTAGAAGCTATCGCATTCGACGAAGCAACAGGCAAGATCGCTACTTGCACATTGACCCAAGTCCGTGTGTACAAGCCATTCGGGTCGCGCGAAGAGACTTTGAAGGTTCCAATTCCCGATTTCATGATAAATGCCTAGGAAACTCAGCTCACGACTCTACTAGTGGGCGCTCGAATCGACCTTGGAGATTCCCTATCCGAACCCCGACGACGTGCCGTGTACATTGTCCTGGGGCAGCTCCGCAGAGCTGTTGCTGGGCACGCAATACCTGTCCCTGTTCGACACCAAGACCGAACCGAGGTGTCTCTGGCAAAAGAAGCTGCCGAGCATCGCCAAATATGCCTTACTGTCGTACGATTCGAGATACATCGCCACGTCCAGCCATCATGACCACTTGATCAAGGTCTGGAGGAGACTCAACTTTGGCGCCGACGAAGTCCGATTCGATCTCACATACCTCCGACACCCGAATATCATAACCTCTGTGAGATGGCGCAGACCGTTCCATGTCGAGCAGGCCTCCGACAATGTTCTATACACTACATGTCTCGATAAATGCATACGAGTTTGGACACCTACCGACACACCCGACGGGAAGCATTGGCAGCTATGGGGACAAGTGGATCTTTGTGCGCCATCGCAAGAGAACCCAGAGGGCTTGGACATGCGCTTCGCTCTGGTTCTTGACGGGCGAGACTTCACAGCCTCTGTAGAACAAGCTGTCCAGGCGCGAATGTCTGACGACTCAACCACCGACGACCCCGTTGCCCTTGATCACCTAGTAGCAGTCGCGACTAAGAATCCAGAAATATGTATAGCTCTTGATGGGAAGGGCATCATGTCGGCATGGGCGCTCGAGAATGTTGGCAGCAGTACCGCGAATTCACCAACCTTATTCAAGGTGGCTCAAGTCAAGGATGTCCACTTTGAGCTTCTCAGCAACTTCCTTCCGGCCAAAGACACGCCTCACACAGAGATACAAACCTATTGCGACAAGGAGAGTGGCAAGGTTCACTTTATGTTGCATGCATTCGACGGAAGAATAGGCGTGTTTACTGGAAGCGTTGCTGATCTCTTTGACCCCATGACCAATGATCGACGCCTCGCCCTTCAAACAATTTGGTCTGGACATTCGACCTCAATTACCAAAATCGTCCGAAATTTCAGTGGGCGAGCGGTGGTCTCTCGAACCAGAGACGGTGAAAGTATCGTGTGGAAGCATATTTTGAGCCCACGGGACAACTCGGGCCTGACCTTGACACGAGGGAGCGTTATCCCCGAGAAGGGCCACATACATCGCATATGTGTGCTGAGAAAGGGGCGTTTTGTGGTTTTCCTCCGCCACGACACATTCTCGCTCTGGGATTGTAGGACAAATCGAGCTACTGCCCTCTCTCAATGTGACTACGAGGTGTTGGGGAAGCCACTGTGCCTCATCATTCTGCCTCGATCAGATGTCAAGAACTATACCGTTGCTCATATTGCGACGATAACGTCGGAAGGACACGGTATCGTGTGGGAGGTTCAACTGCCTCGCTACTTTGATGACCCAAAGACAACAGCCGGAGCCAATGTCGAGGAACTGTGTCGCTTTGAAATTAAGGACATACAGAGTCTGGCCTATGTGTTGCCAGTTGATCCTGCCGGTTCGCAGCCCATCGTCTCGGGCTTTCTCGATATATTCGCTCGCGATGTCGCTATTTCTTATACACACGCGGGCCGTGTGGACTTTTGGACTGCGCGAGTTGACCCTGAACAGCGAAGCGTTGGATGGCTATCGACGTGTACCACGGAGACGGGAGTTTCTGAGCCAGCACTGGTCAGTGGCAGTACGTTGAAGAAAGCTGCCCTCGTGAATTCGTCGAGATCGCAATTGACTATTTGGGACATTGGCGGTGCTCGTCTCGAATATGAGAATAACTTTCAAGAACACCAGGTGATTCAAGATCTTGACTGGACATCAACACCCGATGGCCAGTCTATTCTCGCCGTTGGTTTCCCTTACCGAATCATCCTCCTCTCTCAGATGCGATTTGATTATCTCAACAAGGGCCCAGCATGGGCACAAATTCGCGAGATCAGCATTCGAGAGCTCACTCCGCACCCGATTGGTGACTCAACCTGGCTGGGCGACGGCCACCTGGTTATTGGTGCTGGCAACCAGATGTTTGTGCAGGACAGGCACGTTGGAATCTCCGAGTCTATGAAGACGGATCTGCGTCTTCCTCTGCGAAAAGATGGCAAACTAGACTTATTTCAGGTTGTTCAAAGATTCAACGGCCCCTTACCAGTCTTCCATCCCCAGTTTCTCATGCAATGCATCCTCTCAGGGAAGGCGACCCTTGTTAGGCGCATTTTGGTGGCTTTGCATAAGACCCTGAAATACCACATTGACGGTGAAATGCTGGATGACTACCTGGGAATGGATTTGAGCGAATTCTATATGCCCGAGGTAAGTGACAATTCCATCATGCCGAGGACACAACACGCCGTGCTAATCCAATTGTTCAGCAGTGTCACACTTTAGCTGTTGACAAGTCTTCTGGGGCCTATCTGAATGGAAGCAACACGGATGAGACGGATGACGAGGATATATTCACGGAGCAGACCGCAGTCTCAATCAACGAGAAGCTCGTCAAGATCGATATCATCCAACTCTCAGGACACGAACAGATTCAGCTCGCTGATATTATTGAATGCGTTGCCCTTGTTGAGAGACATCGGCGATCGATGGACGAGAATGGTGCTCGATTCATGCTGCTGTTCCGTCAACATGCCCTCCGCAAAGGACGAACCAACGAGATGCACCTCTCATGGCGTGAAATCAACTGGGCTTTCCACTCTAACAGCCAAGATATTCTGGTTGACTTCGTATCGCGGCAAAACCATGGCAGTATGCTTTGGGAACATGCTCGTGAAAGTGGCCTGTTCATGTGGCTCACTGACCCTACTGCATTGGTAATCACTGCTCCGATCTGACGAACTTGTTACGGTAGCTAACACCTCCCAGAAAGCTCAGTTCGAGCTTATCGCCAGAAACGAGTACACAAAGAACGAGGTCAAAAACCCGGTTGACTGCAGCCTTTACTACCTCGCGCTCCGGAAGAAGACGGTCCTCCAAGGTCTGTGGAGAATGGCAAACTGGAACAAGGAGCAGGCAGCCACTCAACGCCTGCTGGCAAACAATTTTGAAGACCCTAAATGGAGATCGGCAGCACTCAAGAATGCCTATGCCTTGCTTAGTAGGCGGCGATTCGGTAAAACATCCTTGAGGTAGCGGCCTTCTCGTACAAAAGCTGATTGTGAACAGAGTATGCTGCGGCATTCTTCCTTCTTGCGGACCACCTCCACGACGCTGTTCAGGTTTGTCTCAATCAGCTGAAAGACATGCAATTAGCGATCACAATATCGCGCGTCTATGAAGGCGATGACGGCCCTGTCCTGCGCCGTCTTCTTCAAGACACAGTGCTCCCACTCGCAGCGCAGGAGGGTAACCGCTGGCTGGCTGCATGGGCCTTCTGGATGCTCGGCCGTAAAGATGTGGCCGTACGGGCACTTATTGTGCGTTGTGATCTGTCAAGTTCTGGATACGGGCTGAATCGCTGACATGTTGATAGACCCCGGTGTATACTCTCTTGGAAACACCTTATTCACCTGACATCAAGTCTCGACTGTTTTTGACTGACGACCCGGCGTTGGTTGTCCTTTACTCACATCTACGCCACCAGACTCTGCAAACTTTGAGAGGAGCATCTAAGATTACACCGAAAGTTGAGTGGGAGTTTGTGTTGCACAGCGCCAAGCTATATGACAGAATGGGATGCGATCTTTTGGGATTGGATATAGGTGAGTGCAAGACTACAATACAGGTACCAAGCACATGTTCACTGACTGTGAAATAGTACGCAATTGGGAGTTCCAACAGTCACCTGGAGCAACTGGCCTTGGTGGGGAGGTCAACCCTCTGAAGCTGCTTCGCCGGAGAAGCTCTTTGGTGGTTGCCGACTTGCCTTCGCCAACTCTTAAATTCGACTCTCATCGGGAGAACAAGAAGACGGTCAAACCGCCACCCACGACATTTGAAGAGCCAGATGCTGGCTCCCTGCTCGACAGTTTTGGCTTCTGATGGGGTTATTGAGTTGCAGTGTTGAAGAGGGGGCGATGTGTGTGTATTTGCTCAGTGCCTAGCGAGCTTCATGTAAGTACGCTGAAGCTTATGATGTGTGGCTTTTTCATGGCGAGGCAGTGGAGTCAAGGCTGGGAAGAGTTGATTCGCAGGGCTATACTGCAGACACGATAGCAGGTATGGATGGCTAGTTAATACTCCAGTGGCAATAAAAGTGTCCTTACTTGGAGGACACCTGTTTATTAAGTACCTGCTCAACTGTACCTAGGTAAGGTATCTTATTATGAGGTCGATGCGATAGTATCTTAAGTTAGGTGCGTAAATCAACCAACAAGTTGATAGCGGAAAGTCTCCCCGAAAATCGGAATGTGGGGGTTGGTTCGCTTGGTAATACAGTTAACTACTAAGGTAGGTAAGGGAGGTGGCTAGTACCTAACTCATCTCACTTAACGTCACAACCATCCCCCCAAACAAACGCGTCTCTGAAACTAAACATCGTCATCCATTAGCTGCTCACAGCGAAAAAAGAAATGGCGACACGTGTGATTCCAGGGCGCAGTTTCACGCTGCGAGGCGTTGTAGCTGGCCTCGCAGTTGGCACCATCATCTGCTTCTCCAATATGTACTTTGGCTTGCAGACAGGATGGGTTTCCATCATGTCAATGCCTGCGAGTCTCATGGGCTTTGGAATTTTCAGGCTCCTCGCACCGCATCTAAGGTTTCCGTTTTCTCCTGTTGAGAACGTATTGCTCCAGAGCGTAGCTTGTGGCATGGCTATCATGCCACTGGGATGCGGCTTTGTTGGTGTTGTATGCCATCTTGACTCATATTATACCAAGAGATTGTTCTGACTGCGAGGCAGATCCCGGCACTGAACTACCTTTTGGCTCAGGATGAGCAAGGCCCGATCAATCTGAGTACCTGGCAGCTCATCATCTGGTCTCTGGGGCTCTGCTACTTTGGCGTCGTCTTTGCTGTTCCCCTGTAAGCCATTGTATGATCCATATCTGTCTGCTTCAATCTTGCTGATACCCACCAGACGCAAGCAAGTCATCATTCGAGAGCGCCTCAAATTTCCCAGTGGGTTCAGTACAGCCGTGCTGATTTCAGTATTGCACGGACAAGGCCGCCAATCGACCGAGGACGAGCTTGACGCTGCTGCTAAAGGCGGCTTTGCAAGTCTCGTTCCTCGTGACGAGCCTCTTCAACCAGACGCCATTGGCCGGGCTGCTACGGACCAGGAGCATCAACAGAATGCCGGGCATGACGTGTCGGACAAAGGAGACTGGACAGCCAATATTAAACTGCTGCTTTTGTGTTTTGGCGGCTCTGGGCTTTATACTCTGGCGACATATTTTTTCCCCATACTGCGCAATTTACCAATCTTTGGTTCTGCCGCAGCTCACACATGGCTCTGGACATTCAACCCAAGCTTTGCTTATATCGGCCAGGGAATCATAATGGGGACCGAAACGACGCTGCATATGCTTCTTGGCGCTGTAGTTGGCTGGGGAATCCTCAGCCCTCTGGCCAAATCTCGGGGTTGGGCGCCTGGAGATGTTGATGATTGGGAGCATGGTAGCAAGGGATGGATCATTTGGATCTCGCTGGCTATTATGCTGGCGGATGCAATCGTCAGCCTTGCTTACGTTGGCCTCCGCGGAATCTTTACCAGCCAACAGGTTACTGGGATTATGTCTTCCTTACGTCAGAGAGTACAGGAACATGGCGTCTCTGGCTTGTGGAAGAACCTGAGCCATGACTATTCACCACTCTTGAGTAACGAGACTGAGACTGCTCAGAGCCGCTATGGAGCTGGTGAATATGCCCCAGTCCGCGATGACGATGAGGAGGATGCTCCTCCCCACCAGCGCATTGGGCCCCGTATGGTAACGATCGGCCTTGTTGCTTCGATAGCTCTGTGCGTCCTCACTATTCATTTTGTCTTTGGTGACCTTGTACCACTCTATGCCACCACCATTGCTGTTCTCATGGCTCTGGTGTTAAGTATCATGGGAGTTAGGGCGCTCGGTGAGACGGATCTGAACCCCGTATCTGGCATTAGCAAACTCGCGCAGCTGTTCTTTGCCTTTATCATCCCTCAGACTCACAAGTCCAGTGTCTTGATCAACCTGATCGCTGGTGCTGTGGTAAGTAATTCCTATACCTACAAATCCAGGCGAACGTTCTAACCCATCACAGTCCGAAGCTGGTGCTTTGCAAGCTGGCGATCTCATGCAGGACCTGAAAACTGGGCACTTACTGGGAGCAGCTCCGAAAGCCCAATTCTGGGGTCAAGTCATTGGAGCAAGCGTCGGTGCTGTTCTGAGTGCATTCATCTACCGTGTCTACACGAGGTGGGTAACCTATCACTTCGCCATCTCACACTTGAAAGAGGACCTGGCTGACGCAGTTGAAATGCAGCGTATATACCATTCCTGGTGATCTCTTCCAGGTACCAACCGCCTACGTCTGGATATTCACTGCAAGGCTTGTCACAGGTTCAGGGCTACCATATCGTGTCAAGGAATGGGCCATTGGAGCTGCGGTTCTATTCGCAGTTGCCACTATCGCCAGAACGCTCGCTATCGGTAAGAGATGGCGACCTCTGATTCCTGGTGGCATTGCTGTCGCCGTTGGTAAGTTGACTATATGTGACCCCGAGGGAGATACTATCGCTGACACCTGACAAGGCATGTACAACGTCCCGTCTTTCACGCTGGCTCGGACCGTTGGCGGTCTGTTTGCATGGTACTGGACTCATATCGCGCGACGGACGCAGACCCCTCTAATCATCCTTGCTTCGGTACGTGTCTTGTCCATTCCATGTCGCACCCATCCTGACCCCTTTAGGGATTCATTCTTGGCGAGGGTTTCCTGAGCATTGTAAACCTCTTGCTGCAGGGCCTGAATGTTCCTCATCTGTGACTGCATCGCGTACCATATTCGATTCGTGGAGACATCATCTTCTCAGACTTTGCTGGCCGTGTCCAAACCTGATAAAAGAGGCGTCTATTTCAGCTGCCATGAGTGCTTCCTTGAAACACCCTCAGAATCGGTCCAAGAAGCCCTGAGAACCAGCGCTCGGGCATTGTCATCAGCTGCCGCAAAAACGATATCCCCGGAGAGACTCTGGGGCGACTTGGCAGATGATTTAGCCTCTGGAGGAGCGAGAAGAAGGCCCTGCTTCCAGTGTGTGACAGTGCCAGAAGGACCAGTGGTGAACGCGACGCCTCCCTGGTCTTTCTTGTCCCAGGTCTCCGGTGTTGTCTCGGCAGGGGGTAACGGGTCGCTTCTGGATGTCGTGAAGAAGTTGTCGAACCAAATGAGGAACCCGTCAACATTCTCGACCTCACGGGTGAGTTTCGACGACCACTTGGCGCTGAACTGAAGATCCTCGGTCTTGACGGTATGGAGATCAAGTACCTTGAAGGGGTAGGGTTCACCACAGACAGAACTTTGTTGCATGGCCTCAATACGGGCCTCTTCGTAGATACCTTCTTGCATAGTCTTCATATCAAAGCCGTAAACATCTCTCCAGAAAGAGATGTGGTCCGAAACATACTCGGGGTCTGCGATGGGGGCAATCCAGATTGTGGCAGAGCTGGGCGCGAGAATACCATCAGGCTTCAAGTAACGGTCTCGAGCATACAAGACACTTGGAAGCATAGCCTCATAGAGAAGACAGTAGCCCATCCACTCGCTGACAATAATATCGACCTGGTCCACAGGCAGCTTGACATCCTCAATGGCGCCCTTGAGAGTTGTGATAACATCGGACAGACCGTTGTGGAAAATGTTCTCCCTAGCCTTGACAATGATGTCTGACTTGTCAACAGCAATGACTTGCTTAGCGCCAGCCTTTGCAGCAAACATGCTCAAGATACCTAGGTCAAAAACTTTAGTGTTGAATCAAGATCGGAATCATATCCAGGCTTACCAGTGCCACATCCGATATCGAGGACGACCTTGTCCTTGAAGATGTGCTTATTATTGTAGATGAAGTCACGATACGCATCGGTTCGTACGGCATCTTTCAGCATCGTCTCGTGGATTTCTGGACACAGTCAGTATAAACAGATCAAGATATCGATAAGTGGTGGGATGTACCATGTGCAGCGTAAGACTCAAAGTAGTAGGCAGAGTCATCCTTCTTCTCCGTTGCAGCCGTCTCGATATCATCGCCCCATCGCTTATCGAGTGTCTGCTGAACTGTCAAGCGGTAGCTGGCAAATTGATCTCTGAGCTTCTCGAGCTCCTCCTCCAGTTCCCTGTTACGGGCCTTGAGATTTCCATCGTTGGATCCAGCTGCGTGGTCGTTGGTAATGTTCTCCAATACTTCGTCCAGAGAAAAGATGAGAGCATCGTTCTCCAGAACAGGCTGAAAGTACTTCTCGTCTTCGAGGTCTTTTGCAGAAATCTCCTTGGGCAATGGTGCGCCATTCTTTACATTATCACGAACAAAGTTGACGAGCTTGACAGCACCGTGAAAGTCAAGCTGAAGCTTTTGGACATAGTCGGCAAAGCTGAAACCATGGTTCTTGATGCTATCCTCGAGCATAGCGGCAACGGTAGGGAAGGTTTGGGCACTGAAGAAGGATATAATGGGGATTGACTCCTCATCCGACTCCAGGTCGAGCCATTCGCCCTCATCAGAGACAGATTCGTGAGTAGACATTTTCCCCTTTTCACTAGAATGCAAGACCAGGCAAGATCGAACCAAGTTGAATCAAGAACTCGAGTGACCAGTATTGAATGTTGGTTTGGTTTGGTTTGCACCGAGTTAGCCAACCTTAGCTTGGAGAATATTTTGTGGGATCACGGTGATTGGAGAAGGCTATGCCCTGTTGGGAATTTTTTTTTTTTTGGGTCATGATAGGTAGAAAAGTTGGCAAAGGCTTTGCAATCGCATGGCGAGGTGACCATCCAGATGCAATCCGCGAGGTGTTTGCTGTTAATATGTATGATATGTCTGTAAGGGGGTATATCGCATATATCTCTGTCTGTCTGTCTGTCTGACTGTTTGACGACTTTGCTGATGTAGTTTTATTTTTATTTTTTGGCTTTCGGCTTCTGTTTCGTCTCTTCCTTTTCGTCGTCGTTATTCTCAGACTCTTGGCCGTCTTCTTCCCCTTCATTGTCGTTGTCATCGTCGTCGTCGTCGTCGTCATCGTCATCGTCTTCCTCACCATCATCGTCTTCGCCATCTGATACAGTTTCTCCAAGCTCAACGAGACGAGCCTGTAGTCAAGTCAGTTAGTATATAGCATGCAAATATGAGCACCGCGTGTCTTGTCTTGCCTTGTATTTGGCCACCTTTTCCTCCAAATCGCCAAATACCATCAGGAGGTCATCAAGTTCGGACTGAGTGGTCTCTCTAGCCTCATTTGACTCCTGCAGCTTCTTCTCAGTCGCCTCTCTAGCCTTCTTGGCCTCTTCTTTTGCTGCCTCCTTCAATTCTGATAGTTGCTTCTCGGCTGCGTCCTTTGCTTTGTTGGCAGCTGACAGTTCCGATTCCATCTGCGAGACATGTGAGTTTTGTTGACTATATTCGATCAAGACAGATTGATAATCCCTTACATTCCTGAGCTTAGCCTCCAAGCCCTTCTTTCCAGCGTCTCCTCCGCTGAGCTGCTTCTTGAAGCTCTGGCACTTCTCTTCTGCTTCCTTGGTCTTCAATTTCTGCTGCTCCAGGTCCACCTGACTCTGCTCTCGATAAGCGTCTATCTCGGCATCTTTTCTATCGCAGAGGCCTTGCAATTCCTCTTTGAACCTGGCCTGTTTCTCATCTGCTTTAGTCTTAGACTGGGTCTTGAAGTCTTCGTATTCCTGACGAAGATGCCCTAGCACCTTCTCATATTTCTCTCTTTGCATATCTATCTCGTTCTTGCGTTGCAGCTGTAGTGCATTGTACTCCTTTTGGGACTATATTTAAGCCAATGTTAGCCGACTACACTCGTACACACCGTAACGGCTGGGATAGCAGGCACGCACCTTCATCAGAACAACTTCGAGACGACTGATGTTCGCTTTCAGATCTGCCACTTCCGCATCCGTCCTTCGTCTAATCTTCTCTGCTTCGGCCTCGGCCACTTTCCGAACTTGTTCGAGCTGCTTCTGGTGATCGTTTTCTTGTGCTGTTTGCTGTGAACGCAGCTGAGCAATTTGCTTTTGATACTCGTTCTCCTTAGTCGAATATTGAGATTGCAATTGAGCAACCTGCTTACGCTGATCATTCTCCTTAGACGCCAATTGGCCCTGAAGCTTCCTGTAGCCGTTTTCAGTAGGGTCAATACAAGTCGATAATGGTGGCACTTACCGCAGCTCTTCGCTATGATGCTTTTGTAACCCTTCATTCACGGTTTTGACCCGTTCCATTTCTAGAGCAGCGGTTTCCTTTGATCTGCGATGATCCGCCTGTTCCTGTCCTAACTGCCCCTGAAGTACAGCTAGCTTTTCCTGGATCTCGTTCACAGTATTCTGCTTCTCCTCGACCTGGCTCCTGAGAGAGTCTACAAGTTCCCTTGAAACACCTTTCTGAACACCGTTGGTGACGATAGATATTTCCATGCCGGGCTCTCTGTCAATAGCACGTGCTATCCGGCTATAGTTGTCCTTCAAGAACTCAACAAATTCCCTGTCGAAGAAGACATCGGGGAGTCGCCCTGGAGACAAAGCGTCCAGCTTTTGAGGCAAGACTTCGAAATCACGAATAGAAGGGTGGCTGCGAAGTTTTGATAGGCGATCTAGGTATACATCTCGATCTATGCGAGCCGTTAAGATAGAGAGTAATGTCGCTCTTGGAATTGGTGAGTCTTTTGTTGAGAATTCGTAAGCAACACCAAGCAACATCGTGCATAGTCCCTGAACGATCTCGCCCCCGCCTATGGTTGGAGGTTGTGAAACAGCTTGAATCAGGCTTTGAACATTGCTTCCCTCGGCGAGAAAGTCGTTCACTGCATCGAGATCCTCAAAAAGCCAGCCCAAGAGTAGCATAAGATAACCGACCAAAACCCGCGTATCGTCGCCTCTACGAAGGCCTGACGTAACGTGAGCTGAAAGAGTTTGGATGGCAGTCACAACCTCTTCCCCGTCTTCCGAATCACCTTCGGTCAAGCCCATGGCTTCTGACTTGGCTTCTGAGTTTTCATGCAAGAGATGGAAAGTGATCACAGCAGCGAACCATTGCCTGTATGGATCTGAGGACTCGACTGGAGGCTGCAGAAGAACTGTCAAAACGTTGGAAGACTCGTTGGCCCCAGATTGATGTCCTTCAATGGCGCGGCCAAGAAAGTGCAGTCTTACAGCTGGGTGATGTGAAAAATAAGCTTGTAAGCACTCAGCCGCCGCAAAACGAACATCGAATTCTTGGAGGTCTTGTAGACATAATGTCAGGTCTAATAAGCCGTCGATAACGAACACCTTTTCGCCTTGGCTGGCCTGTCCATCGGCTGTGCTATTCTTAGCTAGAGGAGCCAAAACCATCATTTGAGCAAATGCCTCCTGAAGAGGTGCATTTTGCCGAATCACATCACCACAAGTGATAAGAGCCTATATGATGTCAACGAGATGGCCTTCCGGTAGCAATCAAATTATCGAACCTCGGCCTTGATTTGTGTTTGCGCTTCATGGCTGAAGGCCAGTTGTAGAATGTGGTAGGCAAGACCATGCTTCCATATAGCTGTTTGATTCAATGAGGTACCAGCGGAGCCCCTGACAACAAATAGACGAATGACGGCGAGGAAAGCATAGACATTTCGGTTTCGTTGCGCTGCTGCCCACGAAGCGATTTCAGACCCATCAGTTTGAGGTTTCAGAACTCGACCTAATAAACCCGCTAAGCGGTTCATACAGCCCGACTCCCGGAACAGGGCCTGGTTTGAGCTGTTTGACCGAAGGAGGTTGGCCAAAAGGATCAGGCAGTCCTCAACAGTGCGACCTCCTTCTACGAGAGCTCCATCGGCTTCGATAATGGCAAACAATCTCTCAAAAGCATTCTCAAAAGCCACCAGCTTCTGTATTTCGATCGATGTCGGTGTGAGATAGGTCAGGAGAACAATAGCTTCGTTGCGTATAGCGTCGCGTTGGTCATCGAGGACGGAAACCAGCCGCGGTATACCAAGGGGAGCAGTAAAGATACATTCCTCGGTGCGTTCTGTACGTGCCGAAAGTATGGCGGCTAGTAATTGCAAAGAATATAGACGGGAATAGAAATCGTTTGTTTCGAGGAAATCGAGCAGTAACGTAATGTTCTCTTGGCGTTGAGTGAACTCGTCGGCCAACCACAAGGCGATCTCCTCCGAAGCTTCAGGACTATCTTCATTAGGGTTGAAGAGCATTAACAACGTCTCGAGTACCACTTTGACGGTGTCGACATCTTCGCCGTCTTTGCTTAGACTTCCTATTAGACTTCGTAAGGCACCCGAAGCTACAGAAGCTGGATAATCTTTGGCGAAGCTGCGAAGACCCAGAATTGCAGCTCTTCGGTCTTCTAGCAAAGTTGCTGAACTGAGGCGACCGCTTAGAACGTCGATGGTCTCACCAACCGATTGTTTCGCCGGGGCGCTGGCAATAGAGAACATGATTGTGGCGCCTCAATGCCATATGGCTCAAAGGAATTCGAGAGGTTGCATGGAGCCCTTCCGGCGACTGTTAATAACGTCTTTTCTGTTGGTGAAGATCACTAGGAAGCTATCCTAATTAGTCGACGCCAGGTGTTGGCTTCTTAATTCTGGCCAGCTTGTCAGGAGAAGATGGGAGCAGGCAAGCTAACTCAATTGCTGCATAATTCCCGATCAAGATGCAATTCAATAAGCGGATTTTGAGGCTCCACTCTGAAGCCACAGATATCCACTCGCTTGCATAACGGTGTGGCTCAGGGTCCGAGCTAGCAGTCAAAGAATCATGTCGCGATTCGAAAAGCGACAGCCTCTATCCTACACATAATTTTCGTCTTCCTTCAAACGACCACTGGGGAACCTATTCGCCTGGCCTCAACGCGCTATCATCTCGGCTTATTGATGCGACACGTCCTGTGAGAGGCATTTATTCACTGAATCCCAGGTTTTGTAACCGCATTGTCTTTGTTCACCCGGAGTCTGTTCGCGCAACGAGCTCACTACAAACTTCTGAAAAGTCGACTTCCGCCAGATCGCTACTATGGGTATTCCCGCGGCTTTCCGATGGCTTTCTTCCAGATATCCTAAGATTATCTCGCCGGTAATTGAGGATCAGCCCCTTACCATGGAAGATGGCTCCACGATTCCTGTTGACACGACTCGCCCAAACCCGAACGGCGAAGAGTTCGATAACCTGTATCTCGACATGAACGGCATCGTTCATCCTTGTTCTCATCCTGAAGATCGACCAGCTCCCAAAGATGAGGAGGAAATGATGATGGAAGTGTTCAGATATACCGATCGCGTGGTGAATATGGTTCGGCCCCGGAAGATACTCATGATTGCAGTTGGTATGTAGGGTCATTTTTTTCCTAGCTCAGTTTCGGCCCTT
Organism: Fusarium mangiferae; assembly: GCF_900044065.1. Classification (NCBI taxonomy): domain Eukaryota; kingdom Fungi; phylum Ascomycota; class Sordariomycetes; order Hypocreales; family Nectriaceae; genus Fusarium; species Fusarium mangiferae. The sequence goes on from NW_024573936.1 coordinate 1,267,035, forward strand.
TGGCCGGAGCTATACATGTATTAATTTGTTAAAAGCTAACAATCCCTCACAGATGGTGTTGCACCTCGAGCCAAGATGAACCAGCAACGGTCAAGACGATTCCGTTCTGCACAAGAAGCCCAAGAGAAGGAGAAGGACAAGCAAGAACTTATCAAACTTCTGAAACAACAGAATGGTGGTAATTTGACTGCCGAAAGTGAAGAGACTGTCCTAAAAAAGGCATTCGACTCAAACTCGATCACACCTGGAACGCCTTTCATGGACATTCTCGCCCTCAGCCTGAGGTATTGGTGTCAGTACAAACTCAACACGGATCCCGGTTGGGCGAAACTCAAAGTCATCATTTCTGATGCTACTGTTCCCGGAGAAGGAGAGCACAAGATCATGAATTTTGTTCGGTCCCAGCGGGCATCACCAGACCATGACCCCAACACTCGGCATGTGATATATGGTCTTGATGCCGATCTTATCATGCTTGGGCTTGCAACCCATGAACCTCATTTTCGTGTCCTCCGCGAAGACGTCTTCTTTCAGGAACAGAAGGCTCGTTTGTGTAAGCTCTGTGGCCAGAAAGGACATGACGCTCAGAATTGCCGCGGCGAAGAAAAGAAGAAAGATGGCGAACACGATGAGAAGGACAAAGGTGTCGCCCTCAAACCTTTCATCTGGCTTCATGTCGCTGTATTGCGAGAATACCTCGAAGTTGAGCTCAGCGTCCCTAATTTGCCCTTCCGTTTCGACGTGGAACGTGCTGTTGACGATTGGATCTTCATGTGCTGTTTCGTTGGTAACGATTTCTTACCGCATCTTCCAGCCCTGGAAATTCGAGAGCATGGAATTGATACCCTAACGAAAATCTGGAAAGACAACCTGCCTATTATGGGTGGCTACGTAACCAAAGACGGGCATATCGATCTTGAAAGAGCGCAGGTGATTCTGAGCGGGTTGGCCAAACAAGAAGACGGTATCTTCAAGCGGCGAAAAGAACAGGAAGACCGGCGCGAGGCCAACTTCAAGCGGAGAAAGCTGCAGAATGAGAACAACGGCCGAGGCGGCCGTCAAGGTGGACCTGCTCATCCCAAGAAGATCAATGGCCTCGAAAACCCTGCCAACGTGCTACTCCAACCCATTACCTCCTTTTCTGGACCGAACGAGCAGAGATTGACGCACGACATGATTGTGAACCGCAGTGGCGCGCCAGGTGCGAACGTGGCCAACAAGAGCGCTGCGAGTGTCTTCAAAGCCCAGCTCCAGTCGCAGAAGTCACTATCAACTACGAAACCAGCGGAAGTGGATCAAGATTCTGCTTCCGCTCTTGGAAAACGAAAGGCATCAACACTCGAAGAAGGGGATGGCTCGACTCCTGATACATCCAATGCTCCAACTCCAGCAGCCCCAACAGAGGAGGGCCCCGTCGATGATGTGCGTCTCTGGGAGGATGGCTATGCTGATCGATACTACGAGAAGAAATTCCATAAAGACCCCCAAGACATTGAGTTTCGTCACGAGGTCGCACGGGCATATGTTGAGGGCCTTGCTTGGGTCTTGCTGTACTATTTCCAGGGGTGCCCCTCTTGGGAGTGGTATTACCCATATCATTATGCCCCATTTGCAGCTGACTTTCAAGACATCGACAAGATGAAGATTTCCTTCGAGAAGGGCAGAATATCTAAGCCATTCGAGCAGTTGATGAGTGTCTTGCCAGCTGCATCACGCCATGCCCTTCCTGAGGTTTTCCACGACCTCATGCTAAACCCTGAAAGCAACATCATTGACTTCTATCCGGAGGACTTCGAAATTGATCTCAATGGCAAGAAGATGGCTTGGCAGGGTGTTGCTTTACTTCCTTTCATTGAGATGCCTCGCCTACTAGCCGCCGTTCAAGCAAAATACCCGCAACTCAGTGCAGCGGATTCAGCACGTAACGAAATGGGCAGAGATGTTTTGATCTTCTCAGAAGCCCACGAGAGCCTGTACGATGACGTTCTAACCAAATTCTACTCCAAGAAACAAGGGGACTCCAAATTCAAGCTGAACCCGAAAAAGAGTGACGGCTTGTCGGGCAAGGTCGAGAAGAAGGAGGGATATGTCCCGCACGAAGAATTGAAGTACCCTCTCGAGAGGAATGGTATGCCCAATCTCGACTATGATCGGTCGGTCAGGTATGACACCGTGCCCGTCACCCACAGTTTCTGTTTGGCTAACATCTCTAGCGTCTACTACGATATGCCTTCCGTTTCACAAACACACAAGTCGATGCTGCTTCGTGGGGTTCAGCTTCCGAAGCCTGCTCTCACACAAAGTGACATTCAAGATATTCGGAACAAAGCCAACCGTGGTGGCAGGAATGGCGGCTTCGGGCGAGGGGGCCACAATCGAGGTGGCTACAATGGCCCTGGTATGTCGCGCGGGCCCCAGCAAGACAGGCATCAAGGAGGATCTGGTCGGCCTAATGGCCATTACCCTCCGCCGGCCGCTTCTCATCATGTGCCTCCACCACCAGGAGCCCCTGGATTTGGGATCGGTGTACCACCACCGCCCCCACCAGCTCATTATTACAACAACCAGCAATACGACAACCGCCACGGCGGTGCTCCAGGCTATAACAACCAATACAGAGGCCCACCGCAACCACCTCGTGGTGCTTCTGGTTATCAGGGCTACGGAGGACAACCCTATGACAGAGGACGAGGCTCAGGAGGATACGGCTCAGGAGGCCATGGTTCTCGAGGTAACTACCGAGATGGGCGGTCATACAGGTAGTTTGTGGAACTAGAGGCGTGGGGATAACGGAGAAATGAATGAGTTCTCTATCAAAACCTTGGAGTTTGATCATCCGTGCCAAGGTACATTATATACGGTATTGTGCATGAGCAACTCAAGATGGGGTAAATTGAATCATACCAGAGCCTTGAAGTTTGGGGGTTTGGCCTCTAATTATTGATTATGAACACCCAAATGGATTGTATTTGAGCTCTTGAAGTGCTGAAGCTGGCGTTGGTATTTGAGGTTTGACTTGCATTGAGATATGTATGTGCAGTTGTGAGTTTGTGAATTGGATGCTTAGTCTACTTAACTAGGACAGAGTAAGGAGTTGGGGGATAGAAAGGAAATGGTAATGTACTTCTGGAGACTGAATTGATGTTGAAAATGCCCAGGTGCCTACGCTTCAGCCTCATGATAAAAGAATCATTTGATGCGGTCCGTACTGATGTATCGACTGCAGTTCAATAGGTACCTTTCGCGTCGTGGATGTCTGAAAACGGCGAGCTCCCCTATGCGTGGTACCCCTGTGGAGACAGTTCGCGGGGTTTGGCACGAACGCAGTGACCCTTGGGCAATGCCTGCTCGGTCAGGTCAGAGGGACGAGCGACTCCCAACTTGATCTCTCCCAAATCTGCGTATCCACGCTCAATGCTGTCGTGATCATGAATTGCGACGCAAGCCTAGTCGGCTGCCTTGTCGACAGGCTCGCTACCAGAGTAAGCATCTGCATATCCCATGCGCGAGGCAGCTTGCGATCGATCCCTTAGTGGCTTAGGTTGACTGACGTTGGGTACCTCTCAATAGCTTCCCCATCGAGCTGGCACCACTGGCCAGAGCCTACAGCAAGACGATGTCCTCCACGTTACAAGAGCCACCTTGGTCGAGCTAGGAAACACATCCATATCCACAGTCATCGCGTCGCTTCTGGTTCTACTCGAGGACCTTGCTCGCCCTTACGCAGCTGTCGCCGACCMCCCCAGCCATATCTTGGCCTCCGAACTCTACATCGTTGCCGTTATTGCAGACTGCTGTTCTTCCCATTGGGCCTCTCTCACACAGGACGCAGATGTAGAACCGACCCTGGCTCCTCCTTCGCTAGACGAAGTACTGGTGAGCCGCCTATTCGACGCGTTCAAGCACCTCCTTGAACCAATCCCCGAGAACTGTATACTCCCAGCCCAGACTCTGCTTGACCAAGTCTCGACGCGCAATGTCTCCGTCACTCGCCCCGAAAGCTCTTCTATCTCCTCCGACGCCGATAGCTCCCCCCCAAGCGATGAGAGGTTTGCAGACACGTTGGTGGAGATGGACATCCACATCAAGACTGTGACCGAGTATGTCACTACTTCCAGTTGGACGGCTGCCTTCGACTATTTAAGGAATGTCATATACACTATTCGAACTAGTATTGTTACGCAACCTGGCGTCTCTGCGCCTGGATCTACTCAGGATGCTGAGAGAGCAGCCCTCGTCGTTCTGCGATTGCTCTCTTTCTTCTGGGTTGATGGCCCAAAGCTGGGTCAAGTTATACAAGAGATCTGCTCAAGCTTCCTACACTTCCGAAAGCCTTACCAAAACACCATTGCTGTAGTCTCTCCATTGCTGATCATGAGGTGGCTGGATCGGTTCCCCCGCGAGTTCGTGCAGCTTCACCAGCTTCACAAGCGACTTGATGGTGGAGCTGATACGCTTTTTGACATGGCACAGGCTGCGACAGATAACGGACGCCGTAAGGGTCTGTTCTACCCTCTCCAAACCACTCTACTTTTCCTTTTGCCGGATGTTTTTGAGGTAGCGAGCAATATGCGCGAAGCAAAGAGCAGCAGCATGGTGAAGAAAGTTACCTTTCTAGATGGGCTGAGAAAAGCTTCGCGCAATCGAAACGAGCAAGCAGCTTACTGTCTAGTTTCTCTGCTCCGTGCTGCCAGACATTTTGATGTTGAAAGCGACTCAGCGCTTGTCAGTTATGCCTTGGATGTTCAGGATGAGGTCCGCGATGCTGTTTTTCGCCGTCTTACCGCATCAGAATACGGACTCTTTGATCAGGACATGATGACCGCAGCCTTTGTGAGCTTGACCCACCTCAATCTCGATACGAGTGTCAGCGGCTTTGTTGAAAGCTGTATCGCTTCAAATGCCCCAAGTAGTTTCAAGTTAGCTACAGTCCAGGGCTGTACGTATTTCGCTCAACAGCCATACGCTCTGAGGTACCACGAACTATTTGATGCAGCAATACCCTTCATGCGGACGCAGTTAGAGGTGAGAATTAGTGATTTCACGTTTCTGCCGGTTTATAACTGACTTTCCTAGACCGAGAATGCCAAGGCTGTTAATACGACGGGTCGACAAGGGAGTGAAAGGACAGAACTTGTTTGCAGCATTCTCCAATTCTTGGATGCATCCCCAGCTCGCTTGTTAGATGATCTGTCAAAAGATGGTTCAAATAATAGCTTCTTCAAGTCCTTCCTTCTTTGCGTATTGTCCGAGAACCCGGCCGTGCGTAAACTTGCCACTGGCGTTGCAAGCCGACTCTTCCAAGGACATCTTGAGGCATACCGCCAATTCGATACTGGGCACCGCTTCGGCACAAAAGAACTTCGTGATGATATCTGGAGTCGAAGGTGAGCGCATTTCTCTACGCCCAGCCAATCTCAAACCTGCTAACGAAACCCCCAAGCTCCAAGGTTCTGCTTGCTTTATGTGAGTCTGTCACCTCTAAGAAAGATGACCAAAGCTTGCGCGATCTACAAGACTATCTAGAAGCACGATTTCTACTTCTTGAGAATATCCCGGTATGCATTTCTGTACCTCCAGTAATGCTATTCGTGATAGTTATCGGCTGCTAACCTCTTGCAGGAACTGGCCAAAGTACCAGAAGACGCACCGGATGTCATCAATGCATCTTCCAAGCTTGAGACGACACTTCTTATATCCCTTTGTTCTGCCAGCATTACAACTTGCCAACTAGTGACTTCCTGCACAGGATTGTTCATTCAAGAGTGCTCGATCGTCGACAAACACGTTGAGTCAGCAAAGACTTCGGCATCAGTGCTTCGCAATGCCGAAGTCTACCGCGAGATATCCTCTCCAGCCTTCCGGTTCACTGGACTAGTTGCATTCCAGAAGCGAGTAAGGGGTTTTCTGCGCCGCATGCAGTTCCCAACAACAGGCATCGTAAACGCCTGGGAAACCGCATTCGATCGTTGGCTCCATCTTGCAAAGGATGTCTCAACATCAACTGTCGAGATCGTGGATGGAAGAGCGCTGGCCGAGTGGCGAAACTATTCCGGATTCTTGGCATCATTGGGCGGCATTTGCACCGCTGACCAGGCAATTATTCTCGAAGAGCCTGCTCTTGGAGGTCTAAGATGGATCGATCGTGTCTCTTCTGAGCACTTCGAGGAACCACTCCTGACAAGATATCTGAGACTCAGTATTCAGCTTTTAGCTTGTGCCAATGTGAGAGTACGCGAAGCAATGCGAGATGTTCTTGCCAGTGAAGTCTCGCCTACGCTTTACTACCCGCTATTCCGAGCCTTGGAATCTGAATTAGAAGTATTATTCACTGGAGCTCTGGCCCCCGTTGAGAAGGATCAGGACAGTGAGGTGGTATTTGCTGAGCAAGCCGCATCTCTACTTCGGGCTCTTGTGGAAAGACTAGAAAGCCCCTCTGACCTCGGTGCGGCCTCGTCAGTCCATCTGGGTGCACTGACGCTTAACTTTGCGAAGTTCCTGGATGGTGTCACTGATACACCGAATACGCTGAGGGTCAAGATCCGGGTATGCCACCTATGCGAAGTGGTTACGAAGCGAAAAGAGCACCTGAACTTGCGGGACGATGTTCGCATTCGGAATCAACTACTTGAATATATCTTCGGCTGGATTGCTCGCCCTCGCTCGCCTCAGCATGGCCCTGGCTCCCGACAGGATGACACGGCTCGTGTGCAGAAAGATCTCGACAAGGCTTGTTTGAAATCACTGGCCGATTTGACTTTTCGTTTGCCGTTGCAACCCTCCGAAAGCCATACTGATGCTGGGATGAGCGAGATGAAGTCTCAAATGTTTCATACATATTTCAACCGCTTCCTGTCCTTGCTTAACCATGAGCCATCGGAGCTGACTAGGACTGATACGAATTTGAGTGTCACGCTTCGTGAAGAGTCTGCATCAAACTCAGATTTGGCCATCACCATCCTGTCCAATCTACTTAGTGCTAATATCGACGTTGGCCTCAAACACTCTCTTAATATTGGGTATCACGACAATGTTGAGATCCGCACTGCCTTCGTCAAGGTCCTCTACAACATTCTGATCCAAGGCACTGAGTTTAGCAACCTGACTGACTCGGCTGTGAGTGAGAAGTACGAGGAACTACTTGAGTTACTGACCAATGATCTCTCCCTGGCCATCTCGATGGCCGTTGCTTGCCCCAGCACTGAGGTAGATGAGCTTACTATTTGTCTTCTCACTGTTTTCGAACAACGAGGAATGATCTTTGAGCTTTTGGAGGCACTCATCAAACAAGAAATTGAAGACACCGAGAACGAGGCTGAGATATTACGACGTGGATGTGTCGCAACCAAGATGCTATCAGTCTATGCCAAGTGGAAGGGTGCTTCCTACATTCGAACGACGCTACAAAAGGTCTTGGAACGGCTTATGCTGACATCTAAGGATCTCGATCTAGAGCTTGACCCTGCAAGAGTCAGCTCGACAGAGGAGCTACAGAAGAATGCTCTACAGCTGCGTATTGTGGCCAAGGTTTTCATTGACGACATATGCGCGTCTTCTTCCAACATTCCACCCGCCTTTCGAAAGATTTGCTACACCATATCAAATGCAGTCATGCCACGGTTTCCCGATGCCAAGTACACAGCTGTGGGAGCCTTCATCTTCCTACGATTCTTTTGCCCAGCTATCGTTGCTCCTGAGGTCGAGGGCCTCGTGTCGATAGCACCATCTAAAGAAATGCGGCGCGGTTTACTTCTTATTGCCAAGGTCATTCAGAACCTCGCCAATAACGTGCTTTTTGGAGCAAAAGAGCCATACATGTTTCCCCTTAATGACTTCTTGACACAGAATATTTATCATGTCACAACGTTTCTTCGCGAGATATCGGTTCCTCCCAACCAGATGGAGGTGCAAGCCACTACGGAATCGTTCGACTTTGGATCCTGTGTTGCGCTGCATCGTTTCCTCTACGATCATTGGGACCATGTACGCCAAACGCTTATCTCACGCGAGAGGAAGGATTACGGTAGGACATCTGGGGATGTTGTCCGTGGGAGATCACCAGTCTTGGAACCGCTGAGAAACCTGATTGCGAATCTTGGTCCACCACCGCTTGCTGTTTCGTGGAACAGACCCCAAGTCTCATCCAATAGCCCACCACTATACTCTCGATTTCAGAACTTCATGCTCCGAAATGCCTTTCGAAGTACGGAGTCATTCTTGACGGCACGTGCTGTTTACGATGGTGGCGAAAGCAAGGTGAGTCTGAAGCAATATACTAACAATAATATTGACTGAACATGAACAGGACGGCTTGTCTATAATCTGCGTCATTTTGCGCCACATTGAGACGGAGAGCATCGACTATGACACATTAATGTATTGCTACCTCAAAATTGCCAGCAGGTTGTGGCACAGGCCCTTTGGCATCTTAATCGATGCGACCTGCTATAATGGCCGCAACGAGCCTCAGGATGACCTTTTCAAGAAGTTGGAACTTCTAACACCCACGGAGCTGTCACAAAACCTCAGCCGTATTTATGTTTACAACATGAATAGTGCGTTCAAGTAAGTTAATGACTTCTCAGGATGACGGGCTCAAGTTTCTACGCTAACCTCACTTGCAGGCGGTGCTTTCGACGCCTGCTGAGGGTGTGCACCAAGAACGAGAACGGCGTATTTAACCCTAAAAACGTCGAATATCATTTGATAGGAAGTCTTCAAGACTTGCAAGCACATTTTCACCTTAGCCAGCTACATCTGCCTAAGGAAACAATCAGTGTCGTGACCGATACACGATATGTCTTTCAACCGATCACCCGCTTGTCAAAGTCAAAGGGTAAGATTGAAGTAATCATTAAAGTTGGCAGTCAGTTTGTGCAAGTAACAACCACGAAAAAGCAAGAGATTTTCGCGGGATTTCGATTGGGCACGACCGTGAACGACATCTTCCGGTTGGGCGAAGTTGACGAAGCACCAACATCCATACAGACTGAAGATGATTCGGCTTTTGGCTTACGAGCCGACAATGGGAAGATCGTGATGTACTTTACGAGCCCAAAGAAGTCAGATGTGCTTCAGACGATCCGGGGTGCCAAGGCGAAACATGGCAAGGATAACAGGGCTCATAAATCTGTCGAGCGCCTTATCAGGCCACAAGATGTGCCAGGCACGCTCCTGAATCTTTCACTGGCGAACCTGTCGAGTCATGATCATATCCTAAGGCTGTCTTCCTACAATCTTCTTGGGGCACTTTGCCGGGCCTTCAAATTCAGCTCTGCTTCAAGGATCGTCTGCACCAAAGGTAAGACTCAAGATAACATCAAAATGCCTCCATACATAACAACTAACATTATTCTAGATGTTTCTGTTCCTTTAGATCCAACCCGTTTTGTAGTGGACATCAGTAAGGAGTTGGCGTTGAGCGAGCCTCAGTTGACGTCAGACTTTTTGACAGAATTCTTTGTGGGCTGGGAAAGCTTCCCGGATGAACAGAAGCCTCTGAGTCTTGCCTATATGGCGCCTTGGCTTCCTGGCTTGCGGACCAACATCCTCACGAATGAGCTGGACGGGGAGAAGGGGAGAGAGAGAGTCGCAATTCTATTTCGAAAGCTTATTGATGTGACTGTCCAGGATCATTCACTCACCTTTGCCCTGGAACAATCCGTGTGGCCAAGGATCATTCAAGACGAAATCTTGCTCGAGGTTTTCCTAGATGAGCTCCTGAAGTCAGCAATGAGCTATAGCGCGCATGACGAATCTTTGGAGATCATCGCGTCTATTGTGGTTGGTATTGGAACTGTGACCTTGCGCGGCAAGATCCTCTCAAGGCTCCGCAAAGCTCTCAACCGATCATCGCTCCGTCCGACGAAATACCTGCCAGACAACGCAGTCTGGTCTGAGATCTGTGTGTTGCTTCGGTTCTGTCTGGCACTGTCGTTCGACAACGGGGTGCAATCTCAGCTTTTCCTCCCGGAGATCTTCCATATCGTGACCATGTTGGCCAACACTGGTACTCAAGAGGTTCGATTACTTGTTTACCGGTTGCTTGTCAACACGGTCCACGCCGTATGTACGTCGTTCAGCCTGGATGATACCAGATCTAGCAAACTGCGAGCCAGTCTAGACTTCCTATGTGATCCTCGTAGCGACATTTTCACGGCGCCGCCAACCTTCCCTCGCGATGGTGCCTCGGTATCGACTTCACAAGACGCAGGTCCCGCGTTGACGGCGACCGAAAACCTCGCATCTGCTCTCTTTGAAATTTGCTCCGTCGCTGCACCAACAGTTGACCTGGCTAATACTTGGCGATCGAGGTGGATGAGCCTAGTTGCAAGTACGGCCTTCCAAAACAATCCTGCTATTCAACCGCGTGCATTTGCGGTCATGGGTTGCTTGGCTCGGGAAGAGGTCGATGATGATTTGCTCTACCAAGTACTTGTTGCTCTGAGGAACAGCGTCAATCGGTTTGGCGAGGACCACAACAGTGAAATGCTCGTCTCTATCGTCACTTCGCTATCGAAAATGATGGCAAAACTCCCATCAGCGTCCCGCTATGGTCTGCAGCTTTTCTGGCTAGCCATGTCACTTGTGCGGTTAGTGCCTGCGACTTTGTTCAACTGTACTGCACAATTTCTTGAGGCAGTGCTAGCGAATATAAGCACTAGCGATGAGTTCCGAGGAGACAGCATGGCCTCATTACTTCTCCAAGGACGAGCTCCGCTGGACGAAGCTGCGTTGCCCCTGGAAGAGATATATGGTATACACTTCGAGGAAGAAACCTTCCACCTCGCGGTCTGTGCATGTCTGGCGCGCGGACTCACTGATACCATGACACGACAAATCACCATGCGTGTCTTGTCTTCTTTCCTGGAGATGATGACCGCGAATGTGGAGGGTCGGGAAAAGGCTGAGATGACCCAGACCTCAGCATACCTGTCTCTCCTGACGGCCCGTGCGGTTGAGAATGACGAATTTAAAGACAGTCTGTGGTCTGCTGGTATTAACGCTGATGAACTTGGGTTTGCTGATGGGATGCGCAAATCGCCGGATCTCGAGGGAATGCCGGATGATGTGGTCTTGTTGATCACAGCAATCGAGCTTGTTGACTTCCAGTATGTGGAAGACTCCGTACAAAGGCGCAGTCTGGACTGGCTCAACAAGCTTGCCAGCGAACGCCCTATTGTGGTAGGCCAATTGTGAGTCTCGATAATCGACATACTTGGATGTCCTAAAGCTGACGCAAACGCAGAGCTGGAGCCATTCGCTCTTTGTTAGATGATACTTTACTACACAGCCAAAATTCAGCGACCCTGAGAGCTGCACACACTCTTTTGCGAGCGCTGTCCTTAACGCAACAATTCTCGAGAACCCCTGGCTCAATGTCCACACTCCCTGAGGTTTTGGAGTCATTGGGTTTTAGTGGTTTATGGCGATCATGTTCATTTGGATCAATGGAAGATGTTAACCGTGACTACCTAGAACTAACTGAGCGATTAATAGAGGTAAGTAAAAGAAATTAAATAAAAAGTTTAAAAAATAAAATTACTAACTTATATATAGTTAATAATTATTTAAATAATTAAATAGTTTAAAAATATAAAAATATAAAAATATAAAAATAATACTTTTATTATAATTTTTATCTTTAATTTAAATTATTACTTCTTTATTAATATTACTTTATTTATAGCTTTTAAATATAAGGTTAATTAATTATATACTTAAGTATATATATTTAATTAATAAATATTAATTTAGCTTTTATTAACTAACTTATATAAATAAAGTTAACTTAATTCCTTAAAACCTTTATAAAACCCTATTAATATCTTATATTTATCTTAAAACTCTATTTATAGATATATTTAACCCTTATATAAATAAAAGAAAGTTAAGTATATATTTAGCCTTAATAATTATATTTTATAGCTACTCTTTATAGCTAGTTAAATTTAGGCCTAAAAAGGCAGCTAAAAAGGTAGCCTAATTAATTATTAAGGTCTTACCTTACCTTATAGCTTTTTTTAGGTCCTTTAATTATAATAGCTTTTTAATTAGCTAATTTAAGAATATTATATAACTTAAAATATTTAAATTTATATAATTAATTATATTAATTAAAATATAATTAAAAATAGCTATTTTAATTAAGTTAAATTAATTC